>NC_091080.1:32467500-34867500 GCF_032405125.1 Capricornis sumatraensis | reverse complement strand
CTCCCTGGAGACTATGCTCTGCAGCAAGAGAAGCCACTGCAACGAGAAGCCCATACCCTGAAACGAAGAGTGGCCCCTGCTCGCCATACCTAGAGAAAAGCCCATGCCGCTACAGTGGTCCAGCACAACCAAAAATAAACAGATAAATAAAACTACAAAGAAAGAAACAAAACAAAACAAAACAACAGAGCTGAGGATGTTTACTTACAGTGGTC
Organism: Capricornis sumatraensis; assembly: GCF_032405125.1. Classification (NCBI taxonomy): domain Eukaryota; kingdom Metazoa; phylum Chordata; class Mammalia; order Artiodactyla; family Bovidae; genus Capricornis; species Capricornis sumatraensis. The sequence goes on along the minus strand of NC_091080.1, from coordinate 34,867,285 downwards.
AGCTGCCAGCTGGTCTACTAACATACCACAGATAACATTACTACTGCTGCTGCTGCTGCTAAGTCACTTCAGTTGTGTCCGACTCTGTGTGACCCCATAGACAGCAGCCCACCAGGCTCCCCCATCCCTGGGATTCTCCAGGCAAGAACACTGGAGTGTACATGTGAACTAAGTATAATGAAATTATTTATTTATCAAATACTTCACATTTGAAATGTATGGGTAATGAATCCACATACAGCTAAACATTTGTGGAAAGGAATCACTAACGTGTGCCTTCTCTATTGCTGAATGATGGACTTCAAGGTCATTTAGGTCTCTCCATGTGACAGGAACTCTTCTGTTGCATCATTATAAAGCTATAACACAGATCATCACAATTGATATACAAAGAGGTGAGTATTATTATTCATTTTAAATCAAATTTACTGAGGTAAATGAAGGGTGAATAAAGGAGGAGGAACCAAGGTGTCTTTCATATCCTAGTGTGCAAAGCTACACATCATCACTTCTGCTTAATTCTATTATAATTAGAAGTGAGTCTCTAAATCCAGCCCTTTTTCAGGGGAAGAGGAATTAATTTACACCTTTTTAATGGAGGGGTATCAAAGAATTGGTGGACATATTTGGAACTGCCACAGGAAGTAAGATTCAAAGTCCATTTATTTCCCATATACATTCCATATAGATACTATCATTAATTGAAAAGACTTTCCCTTCCCTATGGTAGGCACTATTAGTTCTACTTTCTTTTCCAGATGAGTAGCACTAATGGTTATATTTCAAAAGCAAACTGAATTTTTAAAAAGTCAAGTCTCTAGCAAAATTGATTAAAAGTAATACATATGTAAACGAAAAATCCAAATGATGATACTAATTTTTCATAATGTACTTTCTGCAAGTTTGCATTTTCAATTGCAGTAGCTAATACAATCTTGGGATATTAATGTTGGAAGAAATCTGAAACATTAGCTAATTTATATCAGTTGTTTTATGAATATAAAAACAGAAGTACTGGGAGATGAAATGAATAGCTCAGAACATAGGAAAAACAGGCAGATCTGAGAATCTTAGTTATTTTGTTTCCTAGTAATCTTTCTGATTTATCAGCAGATAAATCAATTTATCTTTCTGAAGAGTTTGACATGAAAAGGCTTGGTTTTGGTTTCTCAAACTGTCACCAAAGTCTATAAGAGGCATGTTTAATCTCACCTTGTTAATTACATCCTTCAGGGGTCATTTCTGTTTCCTCTATTCCTTCTCTTATTCCCTGATCTATTCTGTTCTATCCAAGTTTATTGGCTAATTCACAAATATTTGTTGAATGTCTCCCATGGGCCAACCATTGGTCTAATTGCCCAGGGTTCAAATACATTAAGAAGGCAATCTGTGCCCTCAGGGAGCATGGAGTCTACCTTCCTTCTGTAAGCATCAACATACTCTTTCTCTCCAAGAGACCAGCTTTTGGACCCCCAAGGTGATTTGTCTATCATGTCTTCATCAAGTGTGTTAGTCTGCTCAGGTTACCATAACAAATATCACAGACCAAGGGGCTTAAACAAGAGAGACATATTTCCTCCTAGTTCTCGAGTCTGAAAGTCTGAGATCAGGGTGCCAGCTCAGTCAAGTTCTGTTGAGGACCCTCTTCCTGGCTTCTTGCTGTGTCTTCACATGATGGAAGGAGTGATTCCTTTCTCTCTCGCTCGCTCTCTCTCTCTCTTTTTTTTTTGCTTTTTCTCCTCTTAGAAGGAGGTCTTGAGGGCCCTACCCCCATGACCTAATCTAACCCTTTTTGTGAGTGCTGAGTTGCTTCAGTTGTGACTCTGTGTGACCCTATGGACAGTAGCCCATGAGGCTCCTCTGTCCATGGAATTCTCCTGGCAAGAACACTGGAGTGGATTGCCATGCCCTCCTCCAGGGGATCTTCCCAACCCAGGGATCAAACCTGTGTCTCTTACATCTCCTGCACTGGCAGGCAGGTTCTTTACCACTAGTGCCACCTGGGAAGCCCGTAAGGTAGTATTAGTCTCTCCGTCGTGTCTGAAACTTTGCGACCCCATGGGTTGTATGTAGCCCACCAAGCTCCTCTGTCCATGGAGTTCTCAAGGCAAGAATACTGGAATGGGTAGTCATTCCCTCCTCCCCTGGAGGGATCAAACCCAGGGATCAAACCCAGGTCCCCCACATTGCAGGCAGGTTATTTACCATCTAAGCCACTAGGGAAGCCCCATATAAAGTATGTACCCTAAGTAACATCAAATACCCTTTCTCTAAATATTATTACCTTTGGAATTAGAACTTCAATATGTGAATTTAGGGGAATATGATCTTTTAGTCATAACACCCAGAAACCAAACTCTCTGGGGAAAAAAGTATTTCCTAAAACCATGGGGATTACAAACACTTGCCAACACTCCATATGAAGGAACTGCTGAGAAACAGAGAATTTCTGTCATCAGAGTAGATTTTTTTCCCCCACAACTTTCATTAAACTTTCTAAAGAAATCTGCAAAAGAAAATGTGAGGAGTTTGGGGAATTAGTCACAGAACATTTCACTTTTAGCTCTCTTAACGGGGGCTCATCATATGAGTTGAGGGCTTGAGTATGCCTTAGATAGAGTTGCAAATTGGTAATTCATTCAGGCATTGGAATTAAGGTGCTTCAGTGGGGTGTGAGCACAAAATTGCTCCTGGTCATGGTGAAAGGAGGTGAAAGGTCTCCTGCTTTCCCAAGAGAATTGTACTTTATGAAGCTTTATTCCATACCTTTTATGATCCAACCATCACCAAAGCATGGAAGGAGGAAGGCTTTGAGACAGGCCAAAGTATCAGTGACAGTGGTTCTTCTCCTTACCCTTCATGTCACAATCATGGCAGTCACCAGCTGTATTGTACTCTGGGGTGACATTCACTAACAGAATCTTATGATGTGGTCAGACTTAGTTAACATGAGTAAAGAGTTTCAGGAAGGAGATCAAACCACTCAATCCTAAAGGAAGTCAACCCTGAATATTCATTGGAAAGACTGATGCTGAAGCTGAAGCTCCCATACTTTGGCCACATGATGCGAAGAGCTGACTCATTGGAAAAGACCCTGATGCTGGGAAAGATAGAGGGCAGGAGGGAAAGGGGAAGACAGGGGATGAGATGATTGGATGACATCATCGACTCAATGGACACAAGTTTGAGCAAACTCCATGAGATAGTGAAGGACATAGAAGCCTAGTGTGCTGCAGTCCATAGGGTTGCAGAGTCAGACACGACTGAGTGACTGAATGTCACCCATGGTTTAATAAAAGACAAGTCTATTTCTAAAGCTGGTGCAGTGCAGACAGAATGTAAAGTCCACCCAACAGGGCTGCTGCTTTGATGATGTAGCTACCTTGTGAAAAATACCAGGAGCAGATCAACAGAGGGCAAAGAGACAGAGGCTGCAGGGGGTGGCTTAACCTGAATTCTGCTGTGGGTGGTGAATAAAATTCAAAAGTTAATTGGCCAGATTACCTATTCATAGAACTGGAAGGAAGAATGGAAATTAAGCAAATGAAATAGAAGTTTTAGATTTGATCTCTGGATTTATATCAAAGGGGTAGGGAATACAACTCTCATTCCAAAACAGGCAACTATCCTCTGAGGATAGTTTGTGACATCTGCTATGAAGGAACAAGAGGGTTCTTAGTTGTAAAAATAGAGACTGACTCCGGAAAGGAACTTATCAGATGGAGACTGCATGCTCACAGAATCACTGAGAGAACCAGGCTTGAGGCTCTGCAGCCATGACCGAGACCCACGGTCAGCCTGGGGAAGAGACTAAGGGGGAACACTGCCAGGAACTGGACCGGGCAGTTTGTTCCCTGCTGCCACTGGCCCTGGACTCTACTACCACCATCACCAGAAGATTCCCAGAGTCCTTCCTTCTTTGCTTTCATGGCTCCCAAGTCAAAGACCAGGAGCCTGGTGGTGATTGGTACCTATGTCACCTGACTCTGTATAGCTGCAAGGCCGGTGGGAGGGTGGTGCGCAGGGGCTGAGAAAGTCAGTATCTCACATTTTCAGCTTCCAAGTGGGGTGTAAGCTCTGATTCTGTCTAAAATGCATGTGGAGGTGCAGATGGGGAGATTCACCAAAGGCAGAAACAGAGTAACTCCCTTAAGAGAAAAAAAAAGTCATATTAGTTTGTAAAGGTCTGGTTTCTTTTTTTTCATTATTTATTTATTTTTTAACTGGAGAATAATTGCTTCATAATGCTGTGCTCGTTTCTGCTGTACAAAGTGAATGAGTCATAATTATATGTACCTCCCTCCAAATTGAGCCTCCCTTCCCACTCCCATCCCCCCCGCCTCAGGTCATCACAAACCAGGCTGGGCTACCCTGTGTTATACAGCAGCTTTCCACCAGTTATCTATTTTACACACAATCATGTATATATGTCAATGCTACTTTCTCAATTTGCCCCACCCTCTCCTTCCCCTGCTGTACCCACACGTCTAGTTTCTGCCTCTGTGTCTCCATTGCTTCTCTGCAAATAGGTTCATCAGTACCATTTTTCTAGATTCCATATATATGTGTTAATATACAATATTTATCTTTCACTTCATTTTGTATAATAGGCTCTAGGTTCACCCATTTCTTTACAACTGACTCAAATTTGTTCCTTTTTATGGGTGAGTGATATTCCACTGTATATATGTACCTAGTTTCTAACTGAAGGAAGAAGAGAAGGTAAGTAGTGGTGTCTAAGTGTCATTAATGACCAGGGGGATTGATTAACTAGGAGATAGTCCTCTGCTAAAAGGACCCAGGAAGGACAGCATTCAATGGTTCTCAGCCTTGGCTTCACTTAGGATCATCTGGGTAATTCTCAAAAACTGCTCTTGCCAGGACTCCATTCTAGACCAATTAAGTCAAAATTCCTATTGATCCTAATGTGTGGCTAGGGTTGAAAACCACTGAATTACACCTGAGGTACCAGAAGAAGAGCAGCAGGTGGGCTCTAGAAACCACGGTGGACAAGTGCTCAGCAGGGGCATTAACCCACAGCCCCTTTTGCAAGTTTGGTATTTTTCTGATCAGAGCTGCTGAGTGACAGCAGGAATCAGCCTGTATTTCATCGCCATCTTTAAAGGCCTAACATGATGCAGATGTGTGAAGCTTTTTCAAATCTGAAAAGCACTGTTGCCTGATTAAGAAAAGCTCTCTCCTCTAGGTGATGGATGAGGCTGGGAGGGTAGCTATGTAGGTCCAGTCCCAGGTCTGGGGAGCTGCAAGTTTGGAAACCAGAACCAGAGCCCTCCAGCCAAACTCGCCATCACTGGCCTCAGAATAACTCACTCTTTTACTCACATGAACTGTGTGAGTGAAAGTGAGCAAAGTCTGTTTTGGGGTCTTTAGAAGAGATGCCCTGGAGTGCTCAGCTGGGCAAAATGGTCAGAGTGCCAGTAGCCTGTCCAGGAAACTCAGGGGGAGACAGCAACATGAGGAGAGGTCTCCAGGCTGGATGCTCTGTAAGTCACACAGCCTTCTCAGCCCAGTGCAGCCTTTGGGTTGGCTGGGAAAGATCTGGAAAGAAAGATCTGAATACCGAATGCTTCCGAGTTTATTTAAGTACATTACCTGTGAGAGAGGGAGGTTTGGAGTCAAAGCAAATTTCCACAAGGCTAAATTTGCTCCCTAATTTCAGACTAGCCGGAAGATGAAGGGAAATCATTTAGAAAAGAATGTGGATCAAGGAGCCAAGTATTTAATGAAAAAGTCAGCGGCAGCAAATATTAATATTTGCCTTCCAAAGCAAACACCTCAGAGGAAACGTTTGGCGCCAGATGAGAGAGGTATTGAGCGTAGCAAGCAGAGTGTCGCCAGCACACCCTCACCCTTGCCACCCCACCCAGCTGTGGCCCAGCACCTTCATCAGTCTCTATTTGCTGGTTAGGAACGTGATGGATGAAGCCACTGCCAGCAAAGATGCTGTCTCTGCCCTCTGCACTGTCCCATTAAGGTGGTTTGGATGTAACCTTGGAGGGTAGATTCTAAAAGGCACCGTGCTGATTGATGTTTCCAATTCAACTATGTGACAGCCACCACTGGTGAAACCACCCAAATGCTCACATGCCCATGTCTGCCTCCATCCTCTTTTCATGTAGAAGAAAGTGGGACTGGAATTAATCATGACAACAGAAGCTTTCTGAATGTTGTTTTATGTTTTTGGAGCAAATCTTTGTCTGTAAGAGCAGTTTTTGGGGAAAAAAGGCCATTAAGAGGATTAATGGAAACGCATGGTACTAATTAGGCTGCAGAGATACAGAGCTCTGAGAATGGGTGGCTCTTTTAGACACGTTTTACTTGACACTTGAAATTATTTAATTTCATCAATTGGAGTAGTAAAAAATGGACCTTCAAAAGATGAGTGATTTTCTTTGATAGTTGCAATGGAAAGGTTTTTGTTTGGCATATAATTTAGCAAATACCTATTGATTGTCTACTATGTTATTGGTTCAGGATGAACACTTCCAAGTCCCTATTCTTGCAAAACTGATGTTTTAATGGGAGAGAGAGAACCTTAAGCTGTTAATTTCCATCAAATAGAGTAAGTGATAGGATTGAGGAAAGTGATGAGATGAGAGGTTATGAGAGAGGCGAGAAGTAGATGTATAGAAATTGGAGTCTAACCAGATATCTTCTCTGAAGGAGAAAAGAAATGTCAATCTGGGTGGTGTGTGTGTGTGTACAAGGGGAAGGGTTGACCTCAAGCAATTTGTTATTTATGCAGCCTAGAGAACAAATCGGGAAATGATGGGATGAAGATGAAGAACCAGGAAGGGGTGTGTCCCTGTGGGCTCCATATGCCAAGTTAAGCAGTTTGGATCTTTTTTCATACATCAGAAGATCTTGAAATTCAATTGCATTAGAATCATTTAGAACCTGATACATACTACCTTAGCCAGGTGATCAAGGTCAACATCAACAGAGACAACTCATGTTGGATGTACGTACCCTAGGGAAGATGTGATGAAAGTGACACTTTGCCTCTGTGGTCTTCTTTCCCCAAACCCTTGACCCCTGTCTAATGATGAGAAAATGCCAGACAAATTCAAATTGAAGGACATTTCTAGAAAACACCTGACCACTACTCCTCAAAACTCTCAAGGTCATCATAATCATGGGAAAAAATCATTTAAGACTTTGCGACTTGAAGTGTGGTCCCCAGATCAGTTCCCTGGGGAACTGCCGCTGCTTTTTTCAAGTTCATCAGTCAGCAGAACTTCTGTGCATTCCAACAGACTGTACTGCCAGTGCTGGCGTAGTGCTCTGGTACTTAAACTCTGGTTTGCATCAGAGTCACCTGATAGCTTCTTAAACCATTGCCGGGCTTCACCCATACTGTATCTGATTCAGTAAACTGAGGTGGGGACTGAGAATTAGCATTCCTCTCAAGTTCCCAAATCCTGAAAGATGATGCTGTGAAAGTGCTGCACTCAATATGCCAGCAAATTTGGAAAACTCAGCAGTGGCCACAGGACTGGAAAAGGTCAGTCCAATCCCAAAGAAAGGCAAGGCCAAAGAATGCTCAAACTACCACACAATTGCACTCATCTCACACGCTAGCAAAGTAATGCTCAAAATTCTCCAAGCCAGGCTTCAGCAACATGTGAACCATGAACTTCCTGATGTTCAAGCTGGTTTTAGAAAAGGCAGAGGAACCAGAGATCAAATTGCCGACATCCGCTGGATCATCAAAAAAGCAAGAGAGTTCCAGAAAAACATCTATTTCTGCTTTATTGACTATGCCAAAGCCTTTGACTGTGTGGATCACAATAAACTGTGGAAAATTCTGACAGAGATGGGAATACCAGACCACCTGACCTGCCTCTTGAGAAATCTGTATGCAGGTCAGGAAGCAACAGTTAGAATTGGACATGGAAAAACAGACTGGTTCCAAATAGGAAAAGGAGTATGTCAAGGTGTATATTGTCACCCTGCTTATTTAACTTATATGCAGAGTACATCATGAGAGACGCTGGGAAGTAGGGACAAAAATTAGGGAAGCTGTCATTTATTCATCAAGTCCTGGATATTTTGGGTCAATTAGCAGAGCAATTTTTGTTGGGCTCCCTGGACTGTTGCTAGAGATAGTGATCTGACTTCCTGCAAGTCTGACTTACAGATAGCAGGCTGGCATTCTGGGCTGGTTTCTATAGATCACAGGCTGGTTTCCTGTACTAGTTGCTGTAGACTGTGGGTCAGAATTCTATTTTTACATATGGTTTGGGCTTTATTCATTTGTATATTCAGTCTCTCACAAGGGATAACGCTCATGAAATGGCCAAGTGAGTTACTGAGGTCGGTGGGAGTAGAAAAGAAGGAATAAAAGAGAGGATTTGGTAACAAGTCAGGGCGACAAAGGCTTCACAGACCAGAAGAGTGGTTAAAACTCTACTGCTCCCACACTGCCTGCATGTTAATCCCATTCCTGCCACTCACCTACTAAACTTAAGGCTAATAAGAGTACCTACCTCATGGTACATAATTGTTAAATGTAAATTAAATTAGTTATTATAACAAAGTGACTACAACAGTTCTTGACCCAAAGTCAGTGTCAGCTACTATTCTTGTTACCCTAGGACCAGGGTGATGCCATTAGCTGGCAGTTTGTCAAGAAGGGACCAGGCTTTGAAGCAAACTTGGGACCTCCAGGTGATGCTCAGGAGTGAGACTGATTTTTCCCTCCACCTTAGATACTTCCAAGAGTACCACAGTGTATGTACTTGCTAAGGACTTAGTGTGTGTGTCCCCACAAAATTCATATGTTGAAGCCTTTAATCCCCAATGTGATGGTCTTTGGAGGAGGGACCTTTGGGAGGTAATTAGACTTAGGTGAGGTCACAAGGGTGAGACCCTACTCTGGGATTAATGCCCTTATAGAGGAGACCAGAGAGCTGTTTTCTCTCTCTGAATATATGCACCCTTAGGAAAGGCCAGATGAGGACATAACAAAATGATGGCTATCTGCACATCAGGGCGTGGGTCATCATCAGACCCTGGACTCTGTCAGCACCTTCATGTTGGACTTCCCAGCTTCCAGGGCTGTGAGAAATACATTGTTAAGTCACTCAGTCTATAGTATTATTGTTTTTTGTATATAATATTAATATTTTGTTATAGCAGCCTGAACTAAAATGAGACTTCCTCCTGTTTTGATTAAGGTATCTCTTTTAATTTTTTAATAGGTACTGTAGGGCCTGGTTTTTAACACCTCTCCCTGCAAAGAATTAGCAATGCGTCCTCTCTGGCAAACAGCACTATTGGTCTGAAAAGTTAACTTACCAGCACAATGAGTAAAATGTATTATAAAATGAATTTTTAAAAAATGACAATTTTAGTCATAAAGCTATCTTACTTGCATTTAATGCTGCGCAACTTACAAATAATTATTGGTTGATAACTATTTCAGGCAAATAAAATAATTAATTTTTGACTGCTAAGGAATGCAGAGCATGGATACTAAATTACAAATTATTCGACCCTCTCTAATATCTAGTGTTCAGTTCATTAACATCCTAGCACTTTAAATTTAGACTGATATTTTCCACTGCCATTTCTAAGTAGCAGCTGATTTAGTTTTCAAATATGACTCATGGGCATACATTAATGATAATGAGTTATTTACTAACCTTGAATCCTATGAAAACACCTTGTCTAACCTATATTTATTTGTTTATATAAGATCTATTTTAAAGTTTTTCCCCTGATGAAGTGAATGGCAAAGAATCTGTGTAAACATCTATTTTCTTAAGTACTCTTGTTACCAGAGTTGCCACCAGACCTTTGGTCAAAAGTCATCAACCCCTCTCTTGAACAGGAATTAACATATATTTTTTTAAGTCACAGGGTCTGGACACAAGGAGAGGAAGCTATAGAAAGAGAAAAGCAAAAACTGGGTAGAATCAAAAACTGAAACCAAGATGGTGACAAATCTGACCTCCAACAGACCCTGAGTCTCATTCTATGCTAATTTTACTAGCTGAGCAAACTAAATGACATACCTACGGCTGGCCATGGCCAGAAGCCATTGATCTCAAGATAAGAAAACAGGTAGCACCCCATTTCCAGGAAAGCCCCGCCTCTTTCCCAGAAAACTAACACATATATCTGCTCATCTTTACTCTCACTCCTCCCCACATGGTCCTCACTCCTTAAAAGTAAATCCCTCAGCCTGGGGCCCAACTGGGGGTCCATACAACCTAATTAGGTAAGGCTATTGTCTTTTCTCTTTTTTGTATTAGTTCCCAGACCAGGGACTGAACCCACACCCCTGCAGGGGAAGAGCAGAGTTTTAACCACTGGACACCCAGGGAAGTTCTAGGTAATGCTATTTTCTATCCTTTTATTATTTTACTGCAGATAAAGAAAAGGAAAGGATGTGGTAAGATCCAAAGAGTCTTAAAAATCAAGCCTCCTTTTTTTATCCCTGTGAATTGTAGTCTTTTATTTAAAAGACATTCAAGAAGCCTGATATTTGATTCCATGCACGTATGGATGAATTGTCATCCATAATACGGATAGCTTTGCTCAGAAAATAAACACACATTAAATGCTAGCTGAAGTGTCATTAATTTTCCCAACAGTCATAAACATATATTAAAGATGAAATGAGCAGGAATTTGTTTTATCATCATTATGTAGAACAAGAAAGATGGGCCACTTAAAGAGGACATTAAATACCTACCGAATAAAGGCCAAAACGGGCTCTGTTCTTCTCTTGGAATTTGCTAGGCTAAAGCCTATACAGAAACTAATCATTTAATTTGCTGACAAATGGGAAGCAAAAAAAAAAAAGAAAAATTCTAAAATCATGGTGATTTAACACATTGTAGAAATGTATCACATTCTTATATTTCTTAAAAAATAATACAACACACTTGTGGTTTGAAATGCCATATTTTCCAGAATTTTAGCCAACAATTTAATCAAGTTGCCAGGCAATTTAACTATGCCTCGTTTCTTACCCAATCATTTGAAGCTGTTTCTCCTGTGATTAAAACAATTCAGCAAAGGTGCTTTTCTAATTAAAAATAAATTTCCTGTCAATTAAGTAATATCTTTTCATTTACAAAAGTGACAAAATTTGTGGATGTTAGCCCTAATAACAAGGCAAAGAAATACTGGTTGAATAGCCTGCCAGTTAGATGAATCTGTCTCAATTCTGCTTCTCCTTGCATGGCTATCAGTGAAGTTAACTAATTCCTAGATGGACTTAGATTTCCAACCATGTAATTTTCAGGCAATCACAGCCCCAGAGAGGACTCAGATGACCATTATATCTACTACTGCAGGCAGGAATCCCTCAGAAGAAATGGAGTAGCCATCATGGTCAACAAAAGAGTCCGAAATGCAGTACTTGGATGCAATCTCAAAAATGACAGAATGATCTCTGTTCGTCTCCAAGGCAAACCATTCAATATCACAGTTATCCAAGTCTATGCCCCAACCAGTAATGCTGAAGAAGCTGAAGTTGAACAGTTTTATGAAGACCTACAAGGCCTTTTAGAACTAACACCCAAAAAAGATGTCCTTTTCATTATAGGGGACTGGAATGCAAAAGTAGGAAGTCAAGAAACACCTGGAGTAACAGGCAAATTTGGCCTTAGAATGCAGAATGAAGCAGGGCAAAGGCTAATAGAGTTTTGCCAAGAGAACACACTGCTCATAGCAAACACCCTCTTCCAACAACACAAGAGAAGACTCTACACAGGGATATCACAAGATGGTCAACACTGAAATCAGACTGATTATATTCTTTGCAGCCAAAGATGGAGAAGCTGTCTACAGTCAATAAAAACAAGACCAGGAGCTGACTATGGCTCAGATCATGAACTCCTTATTACCAAATTCAGACTCAAATTGAAGAAAGTAGGGAAAACTGCTAGACCATTCAGGTATGACCTAAATCAAATCCCTTATGATTATACCATGGAAGTGACAAATAGATTTAAGGGCCTAGATCTGATAGAGATGCCTGATGAACTACGGAATGAGGTTCGTGACATTGTACAGGAGACAGGGATCAAGACCATCCCCATGGAAAAGAAATGCAAAAAAGCAAAATGGCTGTCTGGGGAGGCCTTACAAATAGCTGTGAAAAGAAGAGAGGCAAAAAGCAAAGGAGAAAAGGAAAGATATAAGCATCTGAATGTGGAGTTCCAAAGAATAGCAAGAAGAGATAAGAAAGTCTTCAGTGATCAATGCAAAGAAATCTAAGAAAACAACAGAATGGGAAAGACTAGAGATCTCTTCAAGAAAATTAGAGATACCAAGGGAACATTGCATGCAAAGATGGGCTCAATAAAGGACAGAAATGGGATGGACCTAACAGAAGCAGAAGATATTAAGAAGAGGTGGCAAGAATACACAGAAGAACTGTACAAAAAAGATCTTCATGACCCAGATAATCATGATGATGTGATCACTCATCTAGAGCCAGACATCCTGGAATGTGAAGTCAAGTGGGCCTTAGAAAGCATCACTATGAACAAAGCTAGTGGAGGTGATGGAATTCCAGTTGAGCTATTTCAAATCCTGAAAGATGATGCTGTGAAAGTGTTGCACTCAATATGCCAGCAAATTTGGAAAACTCAGCAGTGGCCACAGGACTGGAAAAGGTAGTTTTTATTCCAATCCCAAAGAAAGGGAATGCCAAAAAATGCTCAAACTACCACACAATTGTGCTCATCTCACATGCTAGTAAAGTAATGCCCAAAATTCTCCAAGCCAGGCTTCAGCAATACGTGAACCGTGAACTCCCTGATGTTCAAGCTGGTTTTAGAAAAGGCAGAGGAACTAGAGATCAAATTGCCAACATCTGCTGGATCATGGAAAAAGCAAGAGAGTTCCAGAAAAACATCTATTGCTGCTTTATTGACTATGCCAAAGCCTTTGACTGTGTGCATCACAATCAACTGTGGAAAATTCTGACAGAGATGGGAATACCAGACCACCTAACCTGCCTCTTGAGAAATCTGTATGCAGGTCAGGAAGCAACACTCAGAACTGGACATGGAACAACAGACTGGTTCCAAATAGGAAAAGGAGTATGTCAAGGCTGTATCTTGTCACCCTGCTTATTTAACTTATATGCAGAGTACATCATGAGAAACACTGGACTGGAAGAAACACAAGCTGGAATCAAGATTGCCGGGAGAAATATCAATCACCTCAGATATGCAGATGACACCAACCTTATGGGAGAAAGTGAAGAGGAGCTAAAAAGCCTCTTGATGAAAGTGAAAGAGAAGAGTGAAAAAGTTGGCTTAAAGCTCAACATTCAGAAAACGAAGATCATGGCATCCGGTTCCATCACTTCATGGGAAATAGATGGGGAAACAGTGGAAACAGTGTCAGACTTTATTGTTTTGGGCTCCAAAATCACTGCAGATGGTGACTGCAGCCATGAAATTAAAAGATGCTTATTCCTTGGAAGAAAAGTTATGACCAACCTAGATAGCATATTCAAAAGCAGAGACATTACTTTACCGACTAAGGTCTGTCTAGTCAAGGCTATGGTTTTTCCAGTAGTCATGTATGGATGTTAGAGTTGGACTGTGAAGAAGGCTGAGCACCGAAGAATTGATGCTTTTGAACTGTGGTGTTGGAGAAGACTCTTGAGAGTCCCTTGGACTGCAAGGAGATCCAACCAGTCCATTCTGAAGGAGATCAACCCTGGGATTTCTTTGGAGGGAATGATGCTGAAGCTGAAACTCCAGTACTTTGGCCACCTCATGCAAAGTGTTGACTCATTTGAAGAGACTCTGATACAGGAGGGATTGGGGGCAGTAGGAGAAAGGGACGACCGAGGATAAGATGGCTAGATGGCATCATGGACTCGATGGACATGAGTCTGAGTGAACTCTGGGAGTTAGTGATGAACAGGGAGGCCTGGGGTGCTGCGATTCATGGGGTCGCAAAGAGTTGGACATGACTGAGCAACTGAACTGAACTGAACTGAATTTTCAGGTGCCTTGAGTTGGCTTTAGCAAGAAGAAAAGCAGTTATTTTGATGGAGTTGCTAACTCTGGATAAAAGGAAGAGCTTAGCTTTCTCACCCCTTATTATTTTGCCCCAGATGTGTAATGTTTGCCCTTTTATTTCAAAAGATGATTTATTTTACCTCAAGTTGATTAAACCTCATGAATATTTGCAGTTTTCGAGGATTCACAACACTCTTCTCTGTGTGTTTGCAGACTTAATTCTTCCCTTTCTTGTGAATTTTCTTCTGCAGTCTGTCCTTTGGCCCACAGCACATGAAAGGAGAAAGAAGTGAAAATAAGACACAAATCTATTTTGCAGATTTTTATGGGCTGAATGTTTGTCCTTCCAAAATGTGTGTGCTGAAATCCTAAATCCCTAGCTGATGATTTTTAGGGGCTGGGCCTTCGGGAGGTGAATGGGTCCTGAGGTGGAGCTCTCGTGAATGGGATTAGCGTGTTATAGAAGGGGCCCCAGAAAGACCCCTTGTTCCTTCCTTCCACCACATGAGGTTATAGCGAAAACACAGTGGTCAAGGAATGGGCTCTGACCAGACACTGAACTGACCGAACCCGTTAGCACTTTGGACTTGGACTTCCCAGCCACCAAACTGTGAGAACAACAATTCTGTAGTTTACAAGCCATCCAGTCTCTGGCGCTTTGCTACCGAAGCCCAGAAGGACTAAGGCAAGGTTGTGGAGTGCTCTGGTGTGATGTGATAGAGGTGGTTGATGGTGTTGTCATAGCTCAGTTTCCTGGGCTGCTGGAGTTCTGCATTCCTAGTCTCTCCAGTGGACACACCAGGAGTCCCACGCAGTCACACTGGAGATCCATGAGGGCCACAGTTTCAGCAGGCCTTCTATGAGACGTGTTCGGCCAAGCTTGACTTCAAGAGTTGGGGTCTCTGACATAGCCCAATGTCTATTTGAAATTTAGAAAATTGAACCTTGTGAAAGTGATGGCACATGATCTGATTCTACAAAACGAACACTAATACCTAATAGTTGCTGTGATTATTATTGTTGCTATTTTACTTTTGCTGTGCTGGGCCTTTGGTGCTGCGCATGGACTTTCTCTAGCTGGGGCGTGTGGGCTTCTCATTGCAGTGGCTTCTCCTGTTGTGGAGCCTGGGCTCTAGGCATGTGGGCTTCAGTAGTTGCCCTGTGGTCTCGGACCAGGGATGGAACCCGTGTCCCCTGCACTGGTAGGCAGATTCTTAACCACTGGACAAGCAGGGAAGTCCTGCTCTGATTATTAACTTCTGTGAGTCCTGGTACTGAGTTCTCATCTAGATTTTTTTGTTTTTTGTTTTTTTCTTTTTTTCATTTACTTTGGATGACTGTTATTTTACATAGATATGTATATGTGAAATCTATAAAAATAATATTCAACCTCATCCAGAGTTCTTTGCCTTTATCAGGAAGGGGTAAAACAGCCAATAGTCTGGGTAAATGATAGGGGCTGTGAATTAATGAAATTAGTGGATTAATGATCAATATTTCATTCTCTCATACCAGTGAACCAAAGTGTAGTGCAAATAGTTTTCTCTTTCTGTTAGAATAGGCAGCCTGTGTAGGTGGCAAGCAAGAACCCAGACCCTGTGACAGGATGGACTGCCGGGAGCCAGCGTGAGGAATCCCACCCGTGACAAGGTCATGCGGCAGAGATCTGATGGGCACGGCGAGTCAGATCTCAGGTTTTCCCCCTGGTATTTCCTGAGCATGCACCCCCAAAAACCAAAGTCTGCCGGCCTTTGTACTCTACTTTTCCACTCCTCTGACACACTCTGGGAAAAGTCAGCTCAGGGCTTTAGTCTTCTGCATTTGAAAGGGTGTTTCAATCCCCAAACCCCTCTGATGGCTTTCTAGCCTGCCTGCAGGACTCGTACAGCTGCGCATGTGATTGTTTGAGGCCTCCCGACTGCGGGAGGCACAGGAAGCTTAAAACATCCTAGGAATGTAGGGGCTTCTGAGGAGTCAAAATCATTAGAATAGGACTGATTAAAGGTTTCATTTGTTGAGCCAATACTTGCTGCCAAATTTTCATATCTTTTATTGTAGAGATAGTTGGTATGTAGAAAAACAGGTAGTAGACCTGGTATTAGCAACATTAGATCTTTGAGTTAAGTACTTTCTTTGTTATAACCCACTGCACCTCTGTTCTACAGGAATGTAACTTTATGTAGTACTTTGAGGGTGATGCAGAGTAAAGAAAAAACACTTCTAGGGAAAAGGAGTTTCCTGGTTGATAGACAATTATCCAGGAAGAGAGCCATAAAAATGTTAACAGGCTTCTTGGCCAGAAGATAATGTAACCCCCCCCCCCAGCCCCCCGAGACCTTTTGTATATGGGAGGGTATGCAAAAAGAAAGCCTGGTCTCAATGAGGGTCAGGACTGCTGCCCCTGCATAACTCTGCATATTCCACTATTTCATTATGTACAACTTGGGGTATATAAGCTGATTTTGAAAAATAAAGTTCTGGAGTCTTGCACCGATGCTGGGCTTCCCCATGTCGTTCTTTTCTCCCCTTTTTTGGCTGAATTCCCATCTGGAGCGGGGAGGCTCACCACGTCTACTTACTTGCCCTGGCTGCTAAGATCCACGCGAAAGGGAGCCTAAGGCAGGGCACCCTTCGATATTCAAATGGGCGCTGGTGGCCTAACGTAGATGGTGCAAACCTCTTGTCTTGAGGTTTTATTGGTTTTCCCCGTAAACCAAGTTATTCAGCCTCTTTTTCTCCGCCTAAATTTCCTACTATACTATTTCTTCCTAATCTAATCTTATATCTCTAAATAAATAAGTTTTCCTTGCCTATCCGTCTCCCCTTTGAATCACCCTGGACCCACCGGGGCTGGACCCCAGCAATGGACAAAGAGGTGATGCAGGCTCTGTGCACAGCAAACCACGGTTTCAATCTCAACCTCATATTACCCGTGGGTCCTTGGGCCAGTAATTTAACTTCGTCATGCTTTAGTTTCCTTATCTTCTCTGGGAAATGGGGAAATGAAGATACCTATTTTTAGGATGGCTTTGAGTATTAAATGAAGATAGTACTGCAGCATAATAAGCAATCAACTTATATTTGTTTTTAAAAAGTGGATTCCACTTTCAACTTCTGTGAAAGTTAACATCTATTGGAAACTGAACATAATTATTGCAGCTTCCCCTGACTGGCAGTCTGGGTCGGAGGATGCCCCACTTGTTACAAGGGTGGTGCAGGAGCCCTAGCAGAGGGGCTGGGATTTGGGGGACAAATGTTATTCATGCATGAACATGATTTCCCAGGGAGCGACAAGCCAGGCAGCAGCTGGCTGATTCCTTTGCTTCTTTGGAAAAGGAGAGACGTACAAAGCAGAGTCTTTTGCATCAGTTTTCTGACAGGAGGATCTACCCAGAAATCTCACGGACATGGAGAATCAAGACAATCAAAGTCCAATAAAATGCTACACCACCCAATTTGCTTCCAATTGCATTGTCAGTCTTTGCATAATTAGCCAGGCCAATCAATGATAAGTTCTCCCTTCCTGAGTTGTAAAACAGATGGAAATAAAGGAAAGAAGAAAAACATCTAGCTACTTCCAGGCGCATCCACCTGCATCAGTTTTTTTGTGTCTCGTGCTTAGTCATGCTCTTTGTGACCCCATGGACTGTAGCCTACCAGGCTCCTCTGTCCATGGAATTCCCCAGGCAAGAATACTGGACTGGGTTGCCGTTTCCTACTCTAGGGGATCTTTCTGACCCACAGATTGAATCCATGTCTCCTGTGTCTCTTGCATTGGCAGGTGGATTCTTTATCACTGTGCCACCTGGGAAACCTATAGAGTGGGTTGCCATTTCCTTCTCCAGGGGATCTTCTGGATCCAGAGATCAAACCTGAATCTCCTGCATTGACAGGTGGGTTCTTTAACGCTGAGCCATCAGGGAAGCTGGCAGAAGCTTTTATGGCTTTCCAAATACTTTAAAAAATGTTAATTGACACACTGCTTTTATTTACCAGTGTTTGCCTGGTGGCTCAGAAGGCAAAAAATCTGACTGAAATGCTGGAGACCTGGGATTGATCTCTGGGTCAAGAAGACCCCCTGGAGGAGGGCATGGCAACCCACTCCAGTATTCTTATCTGGAGAAGTCCATGGACAAAGGAGCCAAGAGGGTTACAGTCTATGAGGTTGCAAAGAGTCAGACATGACTGAGCGACTAGATTAACATTTTCACTTTCTTTCACTTTTATTGACCATCTTTCCAAGCAGTCTGAAGTCATGGCAAAAGTGTATCCCCTTTGACCTACTAAAGGAAGATACAGAAATAGCACAATCATAGTAAGAATCATAGTAAGTTTGTGGCAGAGAGAAGAAAATGTTCTCCTTTTCTGTTCTTTCCAGAAAGGACCAGCCTCCTCTGCTTCCCATGAGAATAGATGCTCTCTACTCACCCATTTGGTCAATCAGAAGATTGCTCTTAGGTAATCTAATACCAGTGCTTTCAACACGCACACATACTCCCACTCGCCACTCTGGAGACTCATAACTCATCTGGATTATTTGTTCTTGGAGAAAACTAAGCATAGAAAGGCAGGAGACATATCCCAGGGACATAGATAAATACACCTAATTATAGACTGAGCTATTAGCGTGACATGAATTGCAGTTTCTGAAAATGATCTGACAGCCCAAGAAAGCTCCTCTGTCACCAGCCTGTCCTGTGTGTCAGTGAGCGGGGCCCTGCAATGAGCAGTCATTCTGCGACACTCTTCCCAGCCAGCTCTGTGGCTCCAGTGCTTCAGTGTCTTCCCCTTTGCTTTTTATCTTGAAAATATTTCTAATTCCTTCTTCTTCTTCTTCTTTTTTTTTTTTTTTTCAGGGACTGAACACAGCTGCTGGCACCCTCATGCTTTCCTGGATGTTGCCGATATTTCTGTTTACTAAGTCAACATCTAAACCCAGGTGGACACAGTTGAAGGCAGGGCCCCCTTAGTCCAAAGCCCTCAGCTCACTCATCATGGAGAACTGAAAATTCATCCTGCAGCACTTCCTACCCCAGGGAGAGCTCTCTGTCCTCTGTTCCTTTGATCTTCATGATTCACTTGATCCAATCAAACACTAGTTCATTCTCTCGGCCTCTCTGTTCAGTGAACACAAAGTGAACATTAATTTGTCTTCTCTCTGGATTTCTTTTATATCATTGGGATCAGTGATGAGATGCCCCCCGCCACCCCTACACTGCTCTGTTTACAAAGCACCCAGTCGTGTCCAGAACAAAAGGTAAAGGATTTTGGTGCTTGGGCCTGGACCTGGCGTGTGTGGTGGATGTACATGGGAAAGAGGATTTTTACAAATGCAAAATGGGTGTTCAGCCTCTGGTTGAGTTGATTTGGAAAAAACAGCTCTCTTAAAATGTTTAGGGACCATTTTGGAAACAAATACAGACTATGTGGAATAAAGTGGGAGAAGGGGTTACTTCTGTAAATGGGTGGTATTTAAACATTATTAACAAACTTTCTTTTAGCCTACTTGAGTTTTTCACCTTGGTCTGGATTGAAAATATTTATAAACATCTTTCTATATACAGGGATGGGGAGGGTTTGAGAAATAGCAAAGAAAGATTATTGCAGAGAGAAAGATGGCAATATTTAACTGTTCCCATGTAAACTGGGATTTTGCAACAGAGTAATAGCCTCCAAAACGAGGTGGCTATTATGATAGAGGATTTGCTGAATGACTTTATCCATTTATTCCCACTTGCCTTTAGTACATCAATGGCCATGCCTGGAAGACTCATATTACCTGGTTTTCCTCTAGTGAGAAGATAACCTTTCTGTCTTTGATAACAAAGCCAGGAGCCCAGACAACCAATGACATAAAACTTTCTCAAGGTTTTGGATTAAAGAGGCATGGGGTCTCTTTTCCCCAGTAACTGGGAAAGAAGTGAGACCCTTGCTTACATACAGTTGGGCTCTATTCTAGGAATAGAAGCAGAGAAAGAGGGAGGGAGAGGGCTACCTAAATGACTACGGTTTTGTTTTGTTTTGTTTTAAAGTGCCTAAAGAGCCAACTTATTGGGAAAAAACCCAATGCTTGGAAAGATTGAAGCCAAAAGCAGAAGAGAGTGGCAGAGGATGAGGTGGTTAGATAGTATCACTGACTCAATTATCATGAGTTTGAGCAAACTCCAGGAGACAGTGGAGGACAGAGAAGACTGGCGTGCTACAGTCCATGGGATCGCAAAGTCAGACTTATCGACTGAACAACAACAACAAAAGTGCCTGAACATTGGTTTAAGCAATGCATATACACACACTATGGACTGGACCAAATTTAAACTAGTTTGGACACTTAGTTAAGTGCGTTCTTGCTAACTAATAGGTAGAGACTTGGGAGAAATGTTAGGTCAGCACCCTGGTAAAGGGTTTTGCAAATGGGCAGATTTATGCTTCTCACTTGGAAAAGAGATGCCACTATCTTTGGAACCTGCTGAGATGCTTTTCTCTTTTGCCAAAGTTTAGTACCTCTGAGAGTGACTTTCTATTTCTTTTCATTTCTTTACATTTTATTTACTTGTTTCATTTTTAAAGATCCATCCTGCATCTCATTGAGGAAAATGAACGTTCTTATTAAGCCAAATATAAGCTGCACTATAGATAACCTGGATGCTCTACCAAGTTAGACATGAGTTTGCAATCATTCAGGCTGTCAATTGGTTTTACTCAAAAGAAGCTTCTGGCTGCGTTTATTTGGGAAAGGGGCTCTCGAGATTTCTAGGGACAATTTTGGAAATGAACATGGAATATGTGAAACAGGCTGTCACTTATGGAGCCTTGTGCCATTTCTAGAAATAGTACAGTGGCCTGTTTCCCTAAAGCTTCTGACTGTGATCTTTGGGTCATGACCATGGAAGGGGGCAGTGACTCAGTTCAGAGTCAAAGGCACCCAGGTTTGATTTAGTAGCCCTTCATCTCATTGCACAGATGTCAGATGAGATAATGCACATGGAATTAAACCTTCTACAAATGAAAGCTGTTGTTCTCAGGATCTTCATCTTTCATGTGGTGATTGAGTACTGATCAAAGGTTATTTGAGTTTTCCTCAAATAGCAAGTGTTGAAACAAACAAATTTCTCTAGCCAACTTGCTTGCAAGCATCCATCCTGTAATTCTGGGGCCCCAGGGTCAGAGGTCCAGGAAAAGAGCAGATTTCATGTCCATCTATAATGACAGGAAGAATCATAATTGCTGGCATATTTTGAATGCTTATGCATGTATGAGGCCTTGTATAAACACATTATGAGAATTATCTCATTTAATCTTCAGACTACCCTGTGAGTCCCGGGTATTGTTTATCATTCCTATCTTATAAATTAGAAAACAGAGACTTGAGATATCAAATAATTGACCAAGATCAGTAGCCAGCAAGTGGCAATACTGCATGAAAATTTAGGAGATAAGAGTCAAGCAACCACTCAGCCTAAGCAGTTAACAACTCCAGGAAAGTCAAGAATTGGTCTCCTGTCTCATGCTTGGTGGTAGCCTGTTGTTGTCTTATTCCCCATCCACTATCCTATGGGCAACAGGACCCTAAATTGAACTCTGCTACAAATTAGATATGCAGAGAAAATACAATGTCTTTTTTGCATCTATAATTTGGTTTTCTCACTGGTGAGCAAGGACACAGAACTAAGGGTTCCACCTAGAAATGTGATGACAACTATGATGTAGATGTCTCAGATGGATGGAAGAAAATAGTTTTGGGGGGGTCCACTCGGGAGACAGGAGGATTTCTGAACTGCCAGAGAAAAGCCAAGGAATCTTATGTACTATTGGAAAGGAGAATGAATGAGGGCTAGAGGGAGAGAAATGAGAGGCAGAAGAACTTCCCTCATATAATCTGGGGGTTCCTGCGTATACATGTTTGTGCTGTAAGTAAAGGCCATGCAGTCACACAGAGGGGAGAGATTTAGGAAGGAATATATAGTGTAGTTTCCATTATTACTATAAACAACTATTCCCATTTGTTTATCACTTTAAAGCCTGTAACATACTTTCATATAATCTCACCAGTTACTCCAGCAATAATTGTTCCAACCTCAGGTCCTTTTCCATGTGGGCCAGTGGAAAACAATTAGCTGTGTAAGAAACCAAGATGGCAGACACTCCGTACTTCAAAGCTAGTCATCTCTATTTGTTTGTTCATTTTTATATAAACTGTTCACTGTGAATAGAATTGGGGACAATGGGGGTTACAGCATATAAAACCATACTCAGTGACTTTAAGATGTTGATCCTTGTCCTTTGGGGAGGCCCTGCCTAGCAATAGCCCTCATACGTGGTGCCAAAGCTTATAAATGAGACACAAGACCTTCAAAACATCAGTTGCTTTTATAAAGGGAACACCGGTTAAGAGATTTCTTGTTGTTTTCCCAGGCTGTTTGCAAATTCAAACAGGTTTTGCTCATGGATGGTATTCGGCGGCTGTGACATATGCTATTTTGCAGAGCGGGTACAGTTAACCCCTGACTTTGCACACATGGATTACCCAGATGGTGAGGATCAGGCTTTCCCATCCATCTGCCAGATCACCCTGAGGTTGGGGATGCATGCTTCTCCTCTCAGCACCGCTCCTCCACCCCACCCAACTGGGAAGATTATCTTCGGTTTTCAGTTACCCACTAAAATTCTTCCTTCCTTGGAATTCACTGTGCACATCAAGCAGTCCCTAACCCCACCCCACCCCCGCCTCCTATCAGATGAAACTCAAGGCAATCAGAGAAGTGAAGCAGTAATTATTTTACGGACAGTTAGAGGGAACAGCGTGCACAGAGCACCACTTCATTTAAACTGGCAGGTTTCCACTTGGGGCTTCATTTGCCAAACGCTGGCATGGATCGAGCCAGTGGGGCCTAATTCCCAACACAGTTGGCTGGTGGCAGCCCCTCGTCCGGGAGGCGGCTCCAGCTGTGCCGATGGTAGTGCTTCCTTCACTACCGGTCATGGCCCTTGAGAGAGCAGATGGGTTCCTCATGGGACAGACAAAAAGTCGCCTTTCCCTCTTTTTTCCATGTTCCCCCATGAGTCCAGTTTTAGGGGTTATCCTGCCCTCATACACAATTGTCCTGATTGATATTTAAAAGCAGTACCTACAAACGTCTGTTTATCTATCTATATAAATATATATGCATATATGAACGTGCGTGCATGCTAAGTCACTTCATCGTGTCCAACTCTTTGCAACCCCATGGACTGTAGCCTGCCAGGTTCCTCTCTCCATGGAATTCTCAAGGCAAGAATACTGGAGTGGGTTGCCATGTCCTCTGCCAGAGGATCTAACCAATCCAGGGATCGAACTTGCCTCTATTATGTCTCCTGCATTGGCAGGTGGGTTCTTTACCACTAGTGCCACCTGAGAAGTCTGCATATGTGAATGTCTGCGTGCTAAGTTGTGTCTGATTCTGTGTGACCCTATGGACTATAGCCTGCTGGGCTCCTCTGTCCATGGGTTTCTCCAGGCAAGAATACTGGAGTGGGTTGCTGTGCCCTCCTTGTATATATGAATATATATATATATATATATATACATAAATATTTATATGAATCTTAAAAACAATCTTGTCAAAAGTGAGACTATGAGTCATGATAAAATCTCATGTTAAAAATTGCTGATGTTCTTATCCTCTGCTGGTTCCTAGCAAATGAAATACTGTTCTTCTTACATTTGCTTATTTCCACTTAAGCTAGCATCGTCCTCTTCCCATGGACCAGAAAGATAGCCTCTGAGATTCACACCCGTAGGTGATGAGGTTTTCTCAGAAGGGAGCTAGAGACACTACTGAACATTTCCCAGGGGCTTGGAGGAAAGTGATTTTAAAGCAAAATTGTTCATGCAAAATAGTTTGAGTTTGTATTAGGAGGGGACAGAAACCACCAGACCTAAGTTCTTTCATCATTTGTTTCTTCATTCATTCACTTAGTGCATATTTATCAAGAGCTTGTTTTGTACTACTCAATGTGAGACATATTCCCCCAAGGAGCTTATGCTATACATGGGGGAAACAGTTCCTCTAGGACCACCTTAAATGACGGACTCTGTGCTTTTTAAAACACTCTCATACTGCTCTCCCCTTTGGTCTCATGGAAAGAGGCAAGGCTGGCATTTTTCTCCTCCCTGACAGGTGAGGAGACCAGGGCCTGTTGAGGTTGTGCTGTCCATCTTGGGTGGAGCCAGCACCAGAACCACTCACCCACTGTGTGACTCAGGGCAGGTTCCCTGACCGCTCAGAGCCTCAGTTTTCTCATTGGTTAAAAGGACCCAAGTAATACTGGTTCCAAATAGGAAAAGGAGTACATCAAGGCTGTATCTTGTCACCCTGCTTATTTAACTTATATGCAGAGTACATCATGAGAAATGTTGGGCTGGAAGAAGCACAAGCTGGAATCAAGATTGCCGGGAGAAATATCAATAACCTCAGATATCCAGATGACACCACCCTTATGGCAGAAAGTGAAGAGGAACTAAAGAGCCTTTTGATGAAAGTGAAAGAAGAGAGTGAAAAAGTTGGCTTAAAGCTCAACATTTAGAAAACAAAGATCATGGCATCTGGTCCCATCACTTCATGGCAAATAGATGGGGAAACAGTGAAAGCAGTGTCAGACTTTATTTTTTGGGGGCTCCAAAGACACTGCAGATGGCGACTGCAGCTGTAAAATTAAAAGACACTTACTCCTTGGAAGGAAAGTTATGACCAACCTAGATAGCATATTGAAAAGCAGAGATATTACAGGTCCATCTAGTCAAGGCTATGGTTTTTCCAGTAGTCATGTATGGATGTGAGAGTTGGACTGTGAAGAAGGCTGAGTGCCGAAGAATTGATGCTTTTGAACTGTGGTGTTAGAGAAGACTCTTGAGAGTCCCTTGGACTGCAAGGAGATCCAACCAGTCCATTCTGGAGATCAGTCCTGGGTGTTCTTTGGAAGGAATGATGCTGAAGCTGAAAGTCCAGTACTTTGGCCACCTCATGCAAAGAGTTGACTCATTGGAAAAGCCTTTGATATTGGGAGGGATTGGGGGCAGGAGGAGAAGGGGATGACAGAGGATGAGATGGCTGGATGGCATCACAGACTCGATGGACATGAGTCTGAGTGAACTCCGGGAGTTGGTGATGGACAGGGAGGCCTGGCGTACTGCGATTCATGGGGTCGCAGAGTCGGACATGACTGAGCGACTGAACTGAACTGAACTGAACTGAACTGAATACTACCCACAAATGTTTGTAAGGTGTGTGGCAGTGATCTATATAATTAGGATCAGTGCATGACACAACAAGTAAATACCCAACTGATACGAGTTATCATGAATTTTTCCTTGATATACTGGATCATTCTTTAAGAATCACATCCTATTAACTCTTTGCAAGGTATTAACTTCAGGAGAAAGGGACAAACCACTTTCTGTCTCAGCTATAACTATTTTTATTCCTGACAGTGTTTGAGGATATGTATTTTGGTTGAGGGTTGGAACAGAATTCCAGTTGCTATCTTTTATGCAAAAACAAGTGCTTCCCTGGTAGCTCAGATGGTAAAGAATCTGCCTGTAAAGCAGGAGATCCAGGTTTGATCCCTGGGTTAGGAAGATCCTCTAAAGAAGAGAATGGCAACCCACTTCAGTATTCTTGCCTGGAGAATTCCACGGACAGACGAGCCTGACAAACTACAGGCCACAGGGTTGCAAAGGGTCAGACATGACTGAGCAACCAACACACACACGTGCAGAAAAAACAAAGAAGGATCAGTTTTCTGAGAGTCCAGCAGGAAGGTATGTGACTATTGTCACTCACTGATGACCTAAGGCCAACCGCCAGTTCTAAATACAAATGGATAACCTGAGAGCTTCATAGGAAGTTATTAAAATGAGCAAATATGATGTACAAGACTCTAGAAATTGGCATCAAGCATAGGACTGACTAAATCTCATCCTACATGTGACTTAAGGCATTTCTTCAGAGGGAATAAAAGCTAATTAATAAAGATTGGCTATTGTTCTTGGCAATGAGCACTTCAAAGCACTCACTGGGGGAGAAAAAAGTGGTATCGACTCATCCTTCAAGCCAGGTATTGATGAGGCACCAGAAGCCAGCCACACAACGCAAACACTTTCCTGTCATTTTCTCTTCAATGGAGAGAGCAGAAATCTGCCAACAGTATAGTCACAGGTCTTGTAAGCCTTTAAAAGAGCACATCAGAAATATTCTCTGAGGATGACGCAGCATCTTAGAACAGGGCACTGAACTGTATTTTCCTGTCACTCCTGGAGCTCACACCACCCCAGACGGCCAGGGCTGAGATTAGAAGCCCAGGTCTTAATGCTCTAACTCAAAGGACTTTCTTCTCCTTTTGTTTCCATAAATTAAAAAATCGGATATTGTCCCAGTTTGGGCTGTTACTAACAAAATACCATGGATCATGTGGCTTAAACAACATTTATTTCTCACAATTCTGGAGACTGGGAAGTCCAAAATCAAAGTATCAGCAGGGCGAACAGAGTGAAGTACATCAGAAAGAAAAAAACAAATATTGAATATTAATGCTTATATGTCAAATCTAGAAAAATAATACATATGAATGTATTTGAAAAGCAGAAATAGAGACAAAGATGTAGAGAACAAACGTATGGACAACCAAGGAGGGCAGGGGGCTGGGCTGGGATGAATTGGGAGATCGGGATTGACGTATACACACTATTGTGTGTAAACCAGGTGACTAATGAGAGACTACTGTATACTGTTGGGAACTTTCTCAATGTTCTGTGGTGACCTAAATGGGAAGGAAATCCAAAAAAGAGGATATATGCACTTTACTGTACATCAGAAACTATCACCACATTGTAAAGCAACTATCCTTCAATAAAAGCTTTTCTGAAAGTATCAGCATATCTGATATCTGGTTCATAGATACTTATCTGCTCATTTCATTCTCGACTGGTGGAGAGAGGAGAGCTGCAAACTCTACTGTGAATCTTACAAATGCACTAATTCCATTTGTGAGGGCTCCACCCTCACAGACTTTACCCTCATGTGGACTTCCCTGGTGGCTCAAATGGTAAAGCGCCTGCCTACAATGCGGGAAACCTGGGCTCGAATCCTGGGTCAGGAGGATCCCCCAGAGAAGGAAATGGCAACCCACTCCAGTACTCTTGCCTGAAAAACCACATGGACAGAGGATCCTGGTAGGCTACAGTCCATGATTTCGCAAAGGGACAGACAGGACTGAGTGACTTCACTTTCACTTTCACTTTCCACCCTCATGACCTCGTCTAACCCTAATCACTCCCATAGGAGGTTAGGATTCAGCATATGAATTTTCTGGGGACAGGAATAGTCTGTAACAGATGTATTCTGTGGTCATCCAGTTTTAGAATTTGGAAGGACCTTAGAAATACCATAATTCAAATCCTTTGTTTTGTAGACAAGGAAACTGGAGTCCAAAGGGGGATACGTTTTTTAGAGCTTCATGCAGTAAATGTAAGGGCAGCGACTAGAACACAGATATCACTTGCTTTGTCCAAACATACTTCTGATACTTTGGCTATTGTTTGCCATTTGCTTTCTAATTCTCTGCCATTGCCAGGCTCAGTGCTGGTTATGAGGAACGAGAAGTTGTGGATGATGCCACAGGGTGATGTTTGTTGTCAACTGGTTTCAGAGCCGTAAAGTTTGTAACTGTCTGGTTGGTTTATTATTTTTTAACCACTTGATCATTAGTAGTGGGCAATGTGTGATCTAGGTGGGTGCAATCACTTACCTAGAGCCAGACATCCTGGAATGTGAAATCAAGTGGGCCTTAGGAAGCATTACTACGAACAAAGCTAGTGGAGGTGATGGAACTCCAGTTGAGCTATTTCAAATCCTAAAAGATGATGCTGTGAAAGTGCTGCACTCAATATGCCAGCAAATTTGGAAAACTCAGCAGTGGCCACAAGACTGGAAAAGGTCAGTTTTCATTCCAATCCCAAAGAAAAACAATGTCAAAGAATGCTCAAATTACCACACAATTGCACTCATCCCACACTATAGCAGAGTAATGCTCAAAATTCTCCAAGCCAAGCTTCAACAGGATGTGAACGAAGAACTTCCAGATGTTCAAGCTGGATTTAGAAAAGGCAGAAGAACCAGAGATTAAATTGCCAACATCTGTTGAATCATTGAAAAAGGGAGAGAGTTGAAGAAAAACATCTACTTCTGCTTTATTGACTATGCCAAAGCCTTTGACTGTGTGGATCACAATCAACTGTGGAAAATTCTGAAAGAGACGGGAATACCTGACCACCTGATCTGCCTCCTGAGAAATCTGTATGCAGGTCAAGAAGCAACAGTTAGAACTGGACATGAAACAACAGACTGGTTACAAATCAGGAAAGGAGTACGTCAAGGTGTATAGTGTCACCCTGCTTATTTAACTTCCATGCAGAGTACATCATGCAAAATGCCAGGCTGGATGAAGCACAAGCTGGAATCAAGATTCCCAGGAGAAACAGCAATAACCTCAGATATGCAGATGACACCACTCTTATGGCGGAAAGCAAAGAAGAACTAAAGAGCCTTTTGATGAAAGTGAAAGAGGAGAGTGAAAAGGTTGCCTTAAAGCTCAACATTCATAAAATGAAGATCATGGCACCTGGTCCCATCACTTCATGGCAAATAGATGGAGAAACAGTGGAAACAGTAGCTGACTTTATTTTTCTGGGCTCCAAAGTCACTGCAGATGGTGACTGCAGCCATGAAATTAAAGGACGCTTGCTCCTTGGAAGAAAAGTTATGATCAACCTAGACAGCATATTAAAAAGCAAAGACATTACTCTGCCAACAAAGGTCCATCTAGTCAAAGCTTTGGTTTTTCCAGTAGTCATGTATGGATGTGAGAGTTGGACTGTAAAGAAAGCTGAGCGCTGAATAACTGATGCTTTTGAACTGTGGTGTTGGAGAAGACTCTTGAGAGTCCCTTGGACAGCAAGGAGATTCAACCAGTCCATCTTAAAGGAAATGAGTCCTGAATATTCACTGGAAGGACTGATGCTGAAGCTGAAACTCCAATACTTTGGCCACCTGAACAGACTCATTGGAAAAGACCCTGATGCTGGGAATGATTGAAGGCAGGAGAGGAAGGGGACAACAGAGGATGAGATGGTTGGGTGGCATCACAGACTCGGTGGACTTGAGTTTGAGCTAGCTCTGGGAGTTGGTAATGGACAGGGAAGCCTGGCGTGCTGCAGTCCATGGGGTCACAAAGAGTCGGACACAACTGAGCGACTGAACTGAACTGAACCACTTGATCATTAATAGGGGGCAATGTCTACAGTTGTGTAGTTTTAATAATCAGGCTTTCTTTTAATAGAGTGTTTCCTCTTCTCATGGCTGCTTCTTCAGGTCAACTCAGGTGCGAATCCTGTTTTGATGTTCCATCTAAGCAGACCCAGGGCTCCTTCCTTGGTGGCTCCATCTGCTCTTTAGAGCTCTCCATCGGGAACCATGCATTCTACTATTATTTTTAATTTACTTGCCTGTCATCCTATTTGATCATATGCTCCACAGGATCAGGTGTCAGGTTTTTTAATTTTGTTTCCCTGGAGTCAAGTCCTTAGCTGAAGTGCAGTTCACCTGCCAGAGCAGAAGAGACAAAGAAACAGGCCATTGGCTCAGAGAATCAGATGAGGAGGTAAGCGCATGTGGATGTTGTCTTCTGGTCTCTTCTGCTTGCTCTGTGAAGTGGAAAGCAGGGTCTCTGCCTGAGAATGAGGCTGAGTGGGGGTGTAGTTTTGAGGTCAGGGGAGAGAGGAGAATGTGTGAGGTTGTCAGGAAAGTGAGGGAGGGGATGGGAAGATAGTCTTGGGGTGACATTGCTTGTCTAGGACAGCAGGTGAGGGAAAATGTCAGAGCATCTCTAAGCAGCACTAGGTCCCACTGAAGGTTAGAAGTCATGGGTTTCAAGTGGTACCACAGACAAGGCTGGATGTGTTTTCCAGAAGCAGTCATTTGTGCAGATGAAGATTCAGAGTTGATTGTTGTTGCTGTTCAGTAGCTGAGTTGTGTCTGACTCTCTGTGACCCCATGGATTGCAACATGCCAGGCTTCACTATCCTTCACCATCTCCAGGAGCTTGCTCAAACTCAAGTCCATCGAGTCTGTGATGCCATCCAACCATCTCATCCTCTGTCGTCCCCTTCTCCTCCTGCCTTCAATCTTTCCAAGCATCAGGGTCTTTTCTAATGAGTCAACTCTTCACATCAGGTGGTCAAAGTATTGGAGCTTCAGCTTCAGCATCAGTCCTTCCAGTGGATATTCCAGACTGATTTCCTTTAGGATTGACTGGTTTAATATCTTATCTGTCCAAGGGACTCTCAACAGTCTTCTCCAACACCACAGTTCAAAAACACCTGTTCTTCAGCATTCTGCCTTCTTTATGGTTCAACTCTCATATCCATACACGATTAATGGAAAAACCATAGCTTTGATTAGACTGACCTTTGTCGGCAAAGCACTGTCTCTGTTTTGTAATACGTTGTCTAGGTTTGCATTGCTTTTCTTCCAAGGAGCAAGCATCTTTTAATTTTGTGGCTGCAGTCACCGTCTGCAGTGATTTTGGAGCCCAAGGGAATAAACAGTCACTGTTTCCATTGTTTCCCCATCTATTTGCCACGGAGTGATGAGACTGGACGCTATGACCTTTGTTTTTTGAATGTTGAGTTTTAAGCCAATTTTTTCACTCTCCTCTTTCATCAAGAGGCTCTTCAGTTTCTGTTTGCTTTCTGCCATAAGAGTGGTGTCATATGCATATCTGAAGTTATTGCTATTTCTCCTGGCAATCTCAATTCCAGCTTGTGCTTCATCCAGCCTGGCATTTTGCATGACCTACTCTGTATATATGGTAAAGAAGCAGGGTGAGTGTACAGCCTTGATGTACTCCTTTCCTGATTTGGAACCAGTATGTTGTTTCATGTCCAGTTCTAACTGTTGCTTCTTGACCTACCTTCAGGTTTCTCAGGAGGCAGGTAAGGTGGCCTGGTATTCCCATCTCTTTAAGAATTTTCCACAGTTTCTTGTGATCCACACAGTCAAAGGCTTTAGCATAGTCAATGAAGCAGAAGTAGATATTTTTCTGGAATTCGCTTGTTTTTTCAATGATCCAGTGGATGCTGGCAATTTGATCTCTGGTTCCTCTGCCTTTTCTAAATCCAGCTTGAATATCTGGAAGTTCTTGGTTCAAGTTCTGTTGAAGCCTGGCTTGGAGAATTTTGAGCATTACTTTGCTAGCATGTGAAATGAGTCAACTGTGTGGTACTTTGAGCCTTCTTTGGCATTGCCTTTCTTTGGGATTGGAATGAAAACTGACCTTTTCCAGTCTTGTGGCCACTGCTGAATTTTCCATTTTTTTCTGGCATATTGGGTGTAGCACGTTCACAGCATCATCTAACAAGGTGTACGTACCAAGGGTCAGGGTTTTGCCAAGTGGGAGCCACAGTTGGAGAAAGGGAAGGGTGCAGTGGAGTAATGCCAGTGAGTCATGAGATGGTCCACTCAGTCACAGCTCTGTGGGAAGCAGAGTGAGAAATGAGGGATGAGGAGCACAGTGGTGGGTCCATATGAACGTCAAACAATGACTAAGATCAGCCTGGTCATGGAGAGAGTGAACAGCCACCTCAAGCTTAAATGGCTGGAGGATTCACATCATGCAGGCTGAAGAGGAGAAGAAACACATTCTCCTCTTGAAACACTGTCACCAATAGCAATGTAGATGGTCTGGGGCCATATTTCAGGGAGCATGACTCCCATAGGTTCTCGTCCAAAAGGAACAAGATTCTTCTTCTCTCATGCTTTGTTTTTACTCTTGTTCACTCCACAGATACCTACTGAGACCTAGAAGATCACAATCCTGAGATGTGTCAGGGAAGATGAGTCCCTGCAGGCTGAGGGAGAGGAAGCTCCCACAGAGCCAGGCAGGTGGCTGGGTGCTTTCATTCATTCCCTCAACTTTCTCTGGGGGATCACCCACTGTATTTTATAGATGAGAAAACTGAGGTCCAGGGAGATTATATTACTTGCCAAGGTTCACCCAGTTTTGTGTGGGGCACTGAGACTTATCCTCAGTTCTGTCAGGTTCTTTGTGCTACAGAGTATCAGGCCACTGCATGGATATCCCCAAATCCCCATCCCACTGAAACGGTCCCTGAACTTATCCCATAGTTTCCTCCAAGTGGGAACATTTTTGTGATCTCCCAAGATTCTGACAGAATGGCAGATTTGAGTGGTTTAGAGCAGTGGCTTTTCAAGAGCTGGGCTGTGGCAAAAATAATAAGGAAAAAAAAAGT
The DNA here is from genome assembly GCF_032405125.1 of Capricornis sumatraensis. Taxonomy (NCBI): domain Eukaryota; kingdom Metazoa; phylum Chordata; class Mammalia; order Artiodactyla; family Bovidae; genus Capricornis; species Capricornis sumatraensis. The sequence continues at coordinate 34,834,921 of NC_091080.1, read as the reverse complement.
GTAACATTTACGTATAATGGACAGATAGGACTGCTGAGTATGTTCTACTTTAGTACAGTATTAAAAGACCCTTTAGCTTAATTCCTTTTTGCTGTGAAAACATGTCTTGTTATGATATGAAGGCAAACAGCAGATAGTAGTCTTCTTGTTTGTTTTGATGTCCATTCCAGGCAGAATAAATAGTTGGCACTAGATGAGTCCCATCATGGTTTTTTTGGTCATTTTAGCCGTCCGTGAAATTGAAAGTCTGGGAACCACTTGTTTGGAGCAAACAGAGCTCTCAGGCCTGTCCTGAACTGACCCGGCAGGGTCTGCAGGGACAGGCGGGCTTTGCTTTGTGTCTACTCTGCCTTCCCAGTGCTGATGGAAGTGATGGAGAGACTCCTGGATTCAAAGAGCCCTTTCCTTGTTGTGTGTACAAATCCAGGCCTGGTTAGACTTCTATATCATTTACCCTACGGGTGGATTTGCAGTTAGCCTGCTTTCTCTTTAGTCTCTTAATGCTCTGAGGATGAAGTGTCCAGAGCCTGACATCAGGGTAGAATCTCTCAGGTTGGGACTGCCTGGAAGCTTAAAGGATAAGTGTGGAAATCAGAGCTCCAGGCAGCTGCTGCGTGCTGGGGACAGTGAATGTTGGCCCTCCCCCTCCATCAGAGGTTTGCTTCCTGACGGTGCAGCACTGGACAGGCTGGTCAGGGTTTCCCTGGTGCCGTGGTAACCAGTGAACAGACCCACAGAAATTAGAAGTTGGACAGTGAGCAGCTCTGAGGTGAAGGAAGCAATTTTTCTTGGACCAACTCTGGAACACTAGCTTGGCCTTGCTGGTTTGGGCTCAGGGGGCTTGTCGATCACATCCTAATGAGTAAAGGTGAAAAGATCAGAGAAGACTAATGACTTCTGCTCAGAAAAGGCTACTGAGTAATGGCTGTCATAACGGTTTTCTTAAAACAAGTTGCAGCCGGACATAAATTGCTAAGCTTGAAGGAAAAGTCTTTGTCATAGTTGTTTTCACCCTTTGTTTCTTTCACATTTTCTCCTTTATTAAAATCAATGTCATCTCCTTCTTCGTCCTGTATGATTTATTGATCTCATTTCATTAACCTTGCTCGTAATACACAGTAGTGTGGTGGCCCCGAGCACAGGACCTGGACTTCCAGGAGTTTTCACTCTGTCATGCACACATACCAATATTTTGACCTTTGGCGTATCATTTAATTTCTTAAGGAACATTTTTTTTTTCATCTGTAAAAGAAGAGAACAATAGCATCCATTTCTCGGGTGCTGATGTGGGCATTAAGTGAGAAAATATCTGTAAAGCACTAGAAGTGCTGACCACAGGGTAGGCATGCAATAAATGTTAGATATTGGGACTACTTCTAAAAAGTACAGAATATGCAAGGAACAGGGTGTACAGATTCTCATCAATAAACATTTATTAACCTTATCATTGTCTCAGTGTTCTGAAGGGAACAATAGAGCTGCAAAGGAAGTCTTTTATTCCCTAGGTGAAGGTGAAGTCGCTCAGTCGTGTCTGAATCTTTGCGACCCCATGGACTGTAACCTACTAGGCTTCTCCGTCCATGGGATTCTCCAGGCAAGAATACTGGAGTGGATTGCCATTTCCTTCTCCAAAGGATCTTCCCGACCCAGGGATCAAACCCGGGTCTCCCGCATTGGAGGCAGACGCTTTAACCTCTGAGCCACTCCCTGGTGTCACACTATTCATTCCACTGGTTTTGCTCATTGTTTAAGGTATGACTTAATCATCCCCTTCTGACAGTCCTTCCTTTAGGTTCTTCGTTATGGGGACAACCTTGAGATTACTGTCTTCTCTTGCTTTACTGGTGGCTCAGACAACAAAGAATTTGCCTGCAATGCAGGAGACTTGGGATCGATCCCTGGGTTGGGAAGATCCCCTGGAGGAAGGAATGGAAACCCACCCCAGTATTTGGCCTGGAGAATCCCCATGAACAGAGGAGCCTGGCAGGTTACAGTTCATGGGGTCCCAAAGAGTTGGACACGACTGAACGACCAAGCATAGCACTTGCTTTACTATTTTAACCCCTCAGCTAGGGACATCATTTCAACAAGGTAAGTTCCTAGTTTGGGTAGCAGATTAGAGCTTTGGGGGAGCCACTTTACATATCCAAAGCCAAAAAGTACCCAAGTGAAAAAATACAATAAAAATAAATAAAAATAAAGTCAACATAGCTTTCAAAACTCTGTATGTTATTTCAGCAACACAAACAGAAAACCTGAATAAATAAGTTACTTTTCCTATAACACCTGAGCCTGTTTTATGGGATAATTTGATTTCCGGCTTAGATCTAGCAGTACTATTTATTTCTCTTGGGACAGAAATGGTGGTACATTGAAGGAATATTGTATTTGTTCAAAAGTAAATACTGTCCTAACTCCAGGAGCGCACAAGGCCTGAGATATGGGGTAATATACACCCGCTGGCTGTATCAAGGGCAGAGATGGAATACAATTGGAGACCTGCAGTGTGTTGACTGGACCAGGGCAGACACTGCCTTCCTAATGTGTGTTCTCATTAATAGAATTGCTAATTTGGAAATTCACTAGTCCATTGCCTCTGTTTCATTGTACAAATTTTACCAGGTGTGTTCACGTTGCATTAAGGAAGTAATCTTTCTTCCATTGCTTTAAAAACAAAACATTTAAACACTAATGCAAAAAGAATCAAAATTTTAATTTACCCTCCAGTGCTCAGTAGCATGTCCAGCTTTGAATACATTGATTTTAACCTTGTTTTAAAGCAAGATGATTGTGTTCTCATAAAATCACTGGAGATCTGGGGCTCTGATCGATAAGCTTTTATCATGAGAAAAGATTTTCATTCCAAAGTGCAGCAGCTTCACTTTGGTGAAATCCCAATAAAATGACCCATTCAACTGATACAGACTTTAGACTTGCTCTTTGATTTGACAATTCTTCACAAGAAAAGAAAACCAAGTGAAAAGATCAAGTCAACAGAACTTCAAACATTTTGTCTTGTATACCAATTGGGACTTTTGTCCAGGTATATGCCCAGTTGTGGGATCATATGGTCGCTCTGGGCTTCCCAGGTGGTGTTAGTAAAGAACCCAGCTGCCAATGCAGGAGACAGAAGAGATTCGGGTTGCAGACTCGATCCCTGGAGAAGGGCATGGCAACCCACTCCAGTATTCTTGCCTGGAGAATCCCACGGACAGAAGAGGCTGGCGTGCTACAGTCCATGGGGTCGTACAGAGTCAAGCAACTTTGCACAAATGCACACATGGTAGCTTTATTTTTAGTATTTTTAGGAACCTCCATACTGTTCTCCATAGTGGTTGAACCAATTTATGTCCCCACTAGCAGTGTAGGAGGGTTCGCCTTTCTCCCTATTCTCTCCAGCATTTATTTTTTATAAAGGGTCTCTTTTAATGTCAAAAAAACTGCAACCCTTCAGAGAATTGCAATCGAGTTCTTTAGTATCCATTAATTGAAAAAAAAAACAAAATGACAAAATTTTAATTGAGCACTACAGGTTTAGTGGACAGAGGAGCCTGGTGTGCTACAGTCCATGGGGTGGAAAAGAGTCAGACGTGACTTAGCAACTGAACAACAACAAGTTCTCTAGGCTTTAAAAAAAAAACAAAAAAACCCCCAAAAAACCTGGGGATCTCTCCATCTTCCATAGGTTTGAACTCTTAGTTTCATATGCAGATCCAGACACTCACTATTTGGTGAAGGTCACACTTGACTTCCTCCTGCCTCCTTGCATCAGTTGGGATTCTCTGGTGGTAACAGAATCAGACTCTGGTCTTGCTTCAGTTTATCAGGAGTTCATAGAATCAGTGAGGAGCAGAGAGAACAATGTTTGGAAACAGGTAGGTGGTTCCATCACTTTCTGGAAGCCGTAACTACAACTAATAAAACAGAGTGTTAGTCTTGTCCTGCCACTGGTATGCTCAGGCCATGATGAAAGTGAAAGTGATAGTTGCTCAGTCGTGTCCAGCTCTTTGGGACCTCATGGACAGTCGCTCTCCAGGTTCCTCTGTCCATGGGATTCTCCAGGCAAGAATACTGAAGTGGGCTGTCATTGCCTTCTCCATGAAATGAAAAGCCATGTTGGCTTTCACTAATTAACTCCTGCTGTTTTCAGACTCTTTTCTCATTGGTTCAATATTCAAATTCCAGTCAAACTGCCCTCCTTGTAGCCATCCCTTTGTTAGGATGTGACGCTCAACTCTAGATGCCCAGAGAGTAGACTTATATCATAAAATCAAGTCCTGGCATCAAACAATATGGGATCAGAAATGTTCCTTGTTCATTGAAACAGGAAGCCAGAAATCCATATTGACGTTCAATTTAATTCAACAAGCATTCATCAAGGGCTTATCCTTGTCTAGGCAGGTGTAATGTAAGTATTACAGAATTTATTTATAGTGCAAATGCCCACAGTGCTGTGGTGGCCTGGACACTGTGACTCTTCCTAGGAAAGTCAGGATAGGATTCATTGATGATGTCACATTTGGAAGGGTATGTAGGGGTTACCAGAGGCAGAAGAGAAAGAAAAGATTATTTCAAGAAGAGTAGGGTGAAAAGAAAAAAGGAAAAAAAAAAAAAAAAGAAGAGTAGGGTGAATAGCATGGGGAGAAAGTAGGTGGTTAAGCAAAGCTCCAAGCTGACTTTTGGAGTAGGGACAGGGGACTCAGAGAGTGAAGTGATCACAGAAATAGAATAAAGAAACCTAGATTTTCTTATGTGTTATCTTTTATTTATTTATTGGCTGTGTCAGGTCTTAGTTGAGGCACTTGGGCCTCTAGTTGGGGTGCAAGAGTTTAGTTGATTCGAAGTATGTGGGATCTTAGTTCCGTGACCAGGGACTGAACCTGAGTCCCCTGCATTGCAAGGGACATTCTTAACCACTGGATCACCAGGAACATCCCATGTATTATCTTTGATATATTTTTAAAAATTGCTATTGCTTTCTGTCTTCCTACCAAAGGATAGGATGGAATATCAGAGAACTGCAGAATGGATGGGTTAGATATTGTCTAAAAGTATCTAATTTTATGTTTCAAAACAAAGGAACCAAACGCCAGAAAAGTGCAGTGATTCACCCAAAGTCATTTACAATAATAATCCAAGGTCTGTGACACAGCCATGGCTCTCCGTGTCCTGGGACACTCCAGTGCAGAGCTGTGCTCATATTAAAATAACTGACTTGAAGCTCCTGGCTCCTGCTCTCCAGGAAATCTCTCTGTGGGCTATGCAAAACACTATTCCTAAGAAATATCTGTCAGGGAAGAGTTCTGAGGTCACATAAGAACATAAGTTTGGGAAGTGCAGTAGACCCTTTTCCAGAGTATATTAATATATTAGAAACTCGAGACCCACAATAAGGGAATTTGTTTAGCTCCTTTTGACTCAGGTTTCCCATGTTTACTTGACTACAGGATCAGTTTGCCTAAAAATTATTAAATAAACAATTACCCTCCTAATGGTTTGAGTCACAGTCCAAAATAGGCCAGGAGATAATGATCTACAAACTAGAAGCAGAAGTCCTAACGTTACCTTTCCTAGAAGGACCTACAGGGAGAATGAAGTTCTTTAAAGTTTATGTTTACCAGGCTCTAAAAACCAGCAAAAACTCTTACTTTCCCAGAAACACATAATCAATTAGCTTTACTTTTATGAAACAGACAATAGATGTTAATATTGAGCACATATGTATGAATCAATCAGGGCATAGCCTTATAATTATGGAAGATACAGGAAATTGAGGATGGATTTATCCCAATTTCAGGGCTACATGCACATACATACAGACTTTGCTTTTCTCGCTTCATGTTGGAGACAACTGTGAGTAAGATACAGTGCCGCTCAATAAGGAGCTCAGGATCATTTGGACAGGGAGTTACAATTTTCTTGGCTCTAATTCTCATTTAAAAACCTGGAGAATTCAGCTTTTTGGAAAGTCCAGGGCTCTTCTCCTTGCAAACATGAGAGTCACAAGGTACGAAAGAAACATCTAGCTTTAAGCAAAAAGCAACAGTAGAGCCTGATGCTTTTTTTCCAAGTCCCCAACATCCTTCCAGTTTTGGCTCAGGGTCTCCTGCCGTCATCTCTGAGTCTCTCCTGTGGGTTCTACTGCCCGTTCCGCTGGCAGGAGCTTGTCTCAGGTGGGTCTCTGGACGTAGCTTCCTGCCAGCACGCCTCCTGGCCCTCTGCCTTCTTCATGCTGTGCGTTCATCTGGAGGTCTTCCCAGACATTACCAGAAAAGAGTCTGAAAATCTCTTTCCTCTAATGGAGCCACTGCTGAGCTTGTTCAGAGGAATAAGTGGCTAGATCAATGGCCTTCTCTTCCTACATCTGTTTGGTTGAGTGTCTGCCAGGCACTATGCTAGGGGGTGGATACAAAGGTAGATAAAACACTGTTCTTGCCCTTAAGGAATTTATGGTCCCTGGGGAAATAAGTCAAACTCACAGATCATTTAAATTATCTGGCAGATACTACATAGAGATATAAACAGAGCATCTGGACACTGGACCTAGCCTTGGAGCTAGGAGGATGCCTTCTGGTTCCAGTGCAATTTCTCGGCTGGAATACAGCCCCACAATTGGTACAGATGGTCACTGAGAGGTGAGACGCCTGTCCTCAAAGAAAAACACATTCAGATTTGGATTTTCTTTTTCCCTGACTTCACTATCACAGATGCCAACCCCATCAAGGATAACACTCTCCTTCCCAGAGGCCTGGTGTTCTTTCAAACCCTAAAATAAGGTGGAGTTCTGGCTTCAAAGGATGACATCTAGCTTGTCTGAGGGTTGGCTCTGCCCTCCTGGTACTTTATTTCTCCCTTCCCTTGAGGCCCCAGGACAAAAACACTCATCCTCTCAAACCTCCCATTGTTTATATTGCAAAGAAAGATTAAGTAGCGTTCAATGTAATTGCCATGTAAAATTTAGTTTCATATTGTTTTATATTTAAATTCAATGGCCATGAGTATGAGGAATCTCTGGAAGACAGTGAATAACTGGGAAGCCTGGTGTACTGCAGTCCATCAGGTTGCAAAGAGTCAGGCATGACTGATCAACTAAACAACTAAGTCTGTAAAAGCAATCATCAGAATACAGTGCTCAAAATACTATTATAAACTAGTAATTAAAACAGAAGCAGGCATCAGAAGCTACATATGCAAGTAACTGTCATTTCTTTAAAGATGGTTCTGCTGGGCACTATCATAGTGCCACGCGAGTGTATGTTCCTCGGTTCTTTGTCTCGTCACAACAAGGATTTGGAGTGACGGACATTAAAGCCCCCTTGGTGTGTCACCCTCAGGTCCTGGACAGATCGTGTTATAGCTCTCAGGTCTCGAATGGTCCATGTTATAGCTCTTAGACAAATCAGTGTTACAGCTCAGTGTTACAGCTCTATTTTATTTAGAAGATAGCAGGAAAATCCATCTTCGAGGTGTGAGGGCACGTCGATCCAAAGACGCGAAGAGAAGAGCGCCCCAGCTCGGGGGGGGGGGGGGAGAGAGAGAGAGAGAGAGAGAGAGAGAGCTAGCTTTGGCTCCTCTATTTATATGTTTATCTCTCCCTGGGCCTGTCCTATGTAAATTGGGCCAGCCAGGAGTGTTTGTTTTACCTGAAGTCCTCACTCTGGTCCTGGGACCTTCCTTTGTTTTATTTTTGCGGGATTTTCCCTTCTTTGTCTTTTAGCCACCGCCATTTTGGACTCCTTTTCCCTATTCTACCCACCTAACAATAGCATTACATAAATCTCACAGAAAAAAAATCTTACTACTTCCATAAAATTTTTACCCTGTTTTTAAATGACCCAAACCATGTTACTGAGTATGATCATCTGCATTATTTCTCTGATTCCAAATTACTTTTGATTTTCCCCCCCAAATAAAGCCTGATCTTATCAGATGGAACGATAATGTCATTATTGTGCTTAACATTCCTTGGGAGTTGGCTTTTCATAGTTCTTCAGAAAAAGGTTAAAATCCTTAGCACCATGTGGGAGATGTATTACTGTTAACAAATGTTTGCTGCTCCTCCCATCCCACTGACAAACAAGATGTGAGTGGAGGTGCAAATTCTAGTTCCAGACAGATGCTTTGAAAGCTGTATGGGAGTTCATCAAGAGCCTTCTCCCTCTTCATGGTGTGTCCTATTAAAAGTTATTCCTTAGGATTCCCACATGGTCTAGTGGTTAAGAATCTGCCTTGCAATGCAGGGGACTCCAGTTTGATCCCTGGTCTGGGAAGATCCCACCTATTGCGGGGCAGCTGGGCCTGGGTGCCACAGCTACTGAAGCCCACATGCGTAGAGCCCATGCTTCACAACAAGAGAAGCCACTACAACAAGAAGCCTGTGCACTGCAACTAGAGAAAGCCCATGTGCAGCAACGAAGACCTAGTGCAGCCAAAAAAAAAGACTAAGAAAGTTGAACCATAAAGAAGGCTGAGCACCGAAGAACTGATGCTTTTAAACTGTGGTGTTGGAGAAGACTCTTGAGAGTACCTTGGACTGTAAGATCAAACCAGTCAATCCTAAAAGAAATCAATCCTGAATATTCATTGGAAAGACTGATGTTGAAGCTGAAGCTCCAATACTTTGGCCGCCTGATGTGAAGAACTGACTCACTGGAAAAGACCCTGATGCTGGGAAAGATTGAAGGCAGGAGGAGAAGGGGACAACAGAGGATAAGATGGTTGGATGGCATCACTGACTCGATGGACACGAGTTGGAGCAAACTCCGGGACTGGTGATGGACAGGGAAGCCTGCACTCCATTGGGTCACAAAGAGTCATACACAGCTGAGCAACTGAACTGAATTAGAAGGCCTTGCCTGATCTGCTGCCCTCAATCACCCCAAGCACATCTTTCACCACTCTCCCTCTCTTCATCCTACTCTGTGCCACCCAGTCTGACTTTCTCTTTATTTCTTGCAACTAAGCTAGTGGAGGTGATGGAATTCCAGTAGAGCTATTTCAAATCCTGAAAGATGATGCTGTGAAAGTGCTGCACTCAGTATGCCAGCAAATTTGGAAAACTCAGCAGTGGCCACACGACTGGAAAAGGTCAGTTTTCATTCCAATCCCAAAGAAAGGCAAAACCAAAGAATGCTCAAACTACCACACAATTGCACTCATCTCACACGCTAGTCAAGTAATGCTCAAAATTCTCCAAGGCAGGCTTCAGCAATATGTGAACCATGAACTTCCTGATGTTCAAGCTGGTTTTAGAAAAGGCAGAGGAACCAGAGATCAAATTGCCAACATCTGCTGGATCATGGAAAAAGCAAGAGAGTTCCAGAAAAACATCTATTTCTGCTTTATTGACTATGCCAAAGCCTTTGACTGTGTGCATCACAATAAACTGTGGAAGATTCTGAGAGAGATGGGAATATCAGACTACCTGACCTGCCTCTTGAGAAATCTGTATGCAGGTCAGGAAACAACAGTTAGAATTGGACATGGAACAACATACTGGTTCCAAATAGGAAAAGGAGTGTGTCAAGGCTGTATATTGTCACCCTGCTTATTTAACTTATATGCAGAGTACATCATGAGAAACGCTGGGCTGGAAGAAGCACAAGCTGGAATCAAGATTGCTGGGAGAAATATCAATAACCTCAGATATGCAGATGACACCACCCTTATGGCAGAAAGTGAATAGCAGCTAAAAAGCCTCTTGATGAAAGTGAAAGAAGAGAGTGAAAAAGTTGCCTTAAAGCTCAACATTCAGAAAACGAAGATCATGGCATCTGGTCCCATCACTTCATGGGAAATAGATGGGGAAACAGTGGAAACAGTGTCAGACTTCATGTTTTGGGGCTCCAAAATCACTGCAGATGGTGATTGCAGCCATGAAATTAAAAGACGCTTACTCCTTGGAAGAAAAGTTATGACCAAACTAAATAGCATATTCAAAAGCAGAGACATTACTTTGCCAACAAAGGTCCGTCTAGTCAAGGCTATGGTTTTTCCAGTAGTCATGTATGGATGTTAGAGTTGGACTGTGAAGAAGGCTGAGTGCCAAAGAATTGATGCTTTTGAACTGTGGTGTTGGAGAAGACTCTTGAGAGTCCCTTGGACTGCAAGGAGATCCAACCAGTCCATTCTGGAGATCAATCCTGGGTGTTCTTTGGAAGGAATGATGCTAAAGCTGAAACTCCAGGACTTTGGCCACCTCATGCGAAGAGTTGACTCACTGGAAAAGACGCTGATGCTGGGAGGGATTGGGGGCAGGAGAAGAAGGGGACGGCCGCGGATGAGATGGCTGGATGGCATCACTGACTCGATGGATGTGAATCTGAGTGAACTCCAGGAGTTGGTGATGGACAGGGAGGCCTGGCGTGCTGCGATTCATGGGGTCGCAACGAGTTGGACACGACTGAGGGACTGAACTGAACTGAAAGCTCTTCCTGCTTGAGGACCTTTAAACATGCTGTTCATTCTCCTTCTGTTACGGAGATCAAACTTGTTTTGCTCACCACACAACAGGCCAATTAACTGAGAAATGAGGTGTTGAGGCAAGAATATGACTTCATTCTGAAAGCCAGGTGACTGGGAAGACGGCAGACTAATGTCTCAAAATAACTATCTTACTGGGGTCTGGGTGCTAGGTTCTTTTTATAGAATAGAGAGGAGGGGGAGGACGTGAGGAAGTAAAGTAAAAAAGACCATTAATCTTACAAATATCTCTGGAATGGCTAGCCTAAGAGAGGGGATGTGTCAGTTTATTCCTTCCTATAAGCATCCATGGGTGGACAGGGTCCCGAACAAGGGCATTTCAGTTTAACATTCAGGCAGAAGGCCAAGATTCTCTGATGCAGGTCATTATATGTGGACAGTATCCTTTTAGTGAACAAAAGCAACAGAGAGCAAATGTTAAATTAAACTCCAAAATGGAATCAATTCTTCCCTGTAACACTTGGAATGTGTTTTCTTTTCTTTCTTTTTTTTTAATGCATTCTACCAGCCCTTTATCCTCTTTCCATGTCAAATGCCTACTCATTCTTTAAGTCTTAGGGAAGCTATCTTTACCTTCTCCAGAAAAAAAGAGAAAATAATTATTATAATTGTATTCCATATGTTCAAAGCCTGAATTAGAGACATAAGAAATACAGAAAAAACCCACATAGAACTTAAATGTAAGCTACAATGTCTAAAACAAAAAACACATTAGTTATCTTCAACAACAGATTATATATTGCAAAGGAAGGGGCTATTGGAAAAGACAGGAAATCAGCAAGGACATAGGTGAATTAAACAGCACTATCAGGCAACTTGACCTAACACTGATTCAACAACACTCTTGGTGAAAGAGTTGGTAACATTTATCAAGATTGATAAGATTCTGGGCCATAAAGCAAGTCAATAATTTTAAAATAGTTCAAGTCATAGAAAATATGCACTCTAACACATGAAAACAAATCCTTACCTCCCATCGAATACAAAAATTAACTCAAAATGAATCAACAACAAAAATATAAGCATTAAGACTGTGATACCCTTAGAAGAAAACATAGGAGTAAGTCTTCATTACTTTGGGTTTAGCAATGTATTCTTGGATATTATATCAAAAGTATAAGTGAGCAATACAAATAGATAAACTGAACTTTAAAACCTCTCATGTATTGAAGGACATTATCAAGAAAGTTAAAAGCTAACCTAGAGAACTGAGAAAACATTTGGAAATCATATATCTAATAAGGTCTAGTATTAAAAATATATATATATATATATAATACTCTTAACAGCTCATTAATAACCTAATTTTAGAAACAGGCAAGGAATTTCTCCAAAGAAGATATACAAATGGCCAGCAAACACATCAAAAGATGTTCAGCATCATTAGTCATTAGGGAAAAGCCACAACAAAATACTACTTTTACACCAACTAGGATGGCAATAACCAAAACAAACAAACAGGAAAATCAGTGTTATCAAGAATATGAAGATGGACTTTCCTGGTGGCCCAGTGGCTAAGACTCCACACTCCCAATGCAGGGGACCCAAGTTCGAGCCCTGGCAGGGAACTAGATCCCACATGTCACAACTATAAGACAATTCAGCACAGGGAAATAAATCAATAAATAAAATTTTTAAGAAGAATATGGAGAGAAATTGGAATCCTAATACATCATTGGTAGGTATGTAAAACGTTTTAATTGCTATTGAAAGCAGTTTAAAATTTCCTTTAAAAATTAAATATAGAATTATTATGTGCTGTGCCTAGTTGCTCAGTCGTGTCCGACTGTTTCTGACCCCGTGGACTGTAGCCCCTCAGGCTCCTCTGTCCATGGGGGTTCTCCAGGCAAGAATACTAGAGTGGGTTGCTATGCTCTCCTCCAGGGGATCTTCCCAGGTCTCCCGCATTGCAGGCAGATTCTTTACCATCTGAGTAATAACTAATTACTATATAATCTAGTAATTCTCCTCCTAGGTATGTATCCAAAAGAATTAAAAACCAGTATATATACATGCATGTTCATAACAGTATTGTTTACAAAAACCCAAACTGGAAACATCCCAGATGTCTATAAGTGGGTGAATAGATAATCAAATCATGGTGTATATATACAATGGAATATTATTTAGTCATAAAAAGAAGTGGAGTACTGATAGATGTTACAACATGGATGAATCTCAAAACATGATGCAAAGTGAAAGAAGCCAGAAACAGAAGGCAGAAACATCTCATATGATTCCACTATGTGAAAAATCCAGAATAGGTAAACCCACAAATAGAATACAGATTGAAATGCCAGAAGCAGGGGGAGGGAAGAATGAGGACTGTTTAAAGGATATAGTTTCCTTCACAAGTCATGAAAAGGTTTGGAACTATTTTGAAATAAGATAAAGGTGATGGTTGCACAATACTGTGAATGCACTAAATGTCACTGAATTATTTACTTTAAAATGATCAATTTTATGTTATGTGGATTTCACCTCAATCAAAAAAAAATGTTTGACACAGTGGCACTGACACTGGCACATTGTGAGTACTTAAGAAAAGTTAACCATCAGAATTTTATTGTAGCTTTATCTAATAGTAGCTGAAAATGAGAAGCTACTAATATGCATTTTAAAATTGAATTTTAAAAATTAAGGTACATCCATATGTTGAAATATTCTGCAGTCCTTCAAAAACAAATACAGAGATATTTCATGATCATGGAGAATACTCAGTATGTTAAATTCAACACTTTAAGTAGAAATACCTCAATAAATATTATGTTTAAAGTCTTGTTCAGCACACTTTACATTCATCTCAAATTTTGTGGTAACTCTCCAGAAGCCAAAATATTCAATCTTCCAAACTAGAACACTCGGAACCCATGTCAATTCAGGATTAAATGTATTTTCATATCTTAGATAGAATTCAAGTCCAGAAACTAAGCTTTGAAGTCTGATTTCCACAGTTTCTACTTAAACTTGCTTTATTTCCTGGAGTCACTAGTCTCTTAATGTACCACCCTTTGTCCAACCCACTCTCAGTTGCCATTCTCTTCTAGCAAGGGTATTTCTCCTCACCTCTCACTCTGACTCTCACATTTTATCCATGGTTCTAGTCCTGTCAATTTCCAGAGGAACCATCTTCAGTCCCAGCCTCTTGACTCTCTAGACGTCATCCAGACTTCTCATTCTGCCTGGTGGGGCGGCTATTCATGCACTGGTCTCATTTCCCCTGCCAGACCAGGGCTGAGTCCTACTCTTATCTGTAATGCCCAAGGCATCTGGCAGAGTGTTCTGCTTTGATTGTAGTAGGTGTTCAATAAATGTTTATGAAATTGAGAAGAATTTCTGAAACAGATGGGTGACTGATTCAGACGCAAGGGCATAAAAGCAAACACTAGTACCTGTGTTTGAACAGACACTGCTCTGCTCTCTGCACGGTAAATGCTGCCACACGCATATTCAGTACCACATTTGTCACACTAAACTATAATGTCACCAGGGGATGGACTGGGTCACCTGGGGATGATTTACAACTTATGCACAAATCACCATTAGCATTTACCACTTTTCATTCGACACCACCGTTAAGATCCCCTTTCTTCTCGGGTGCTTGTGCACCCAAAGGGCTCTTCTCATAATCATGTGATCTGACCACCAGGTTACTAGACACACTGATCAGGTTATCTTTCTGTGTATGGAATGCAGAGTTAAGTATGATCCACAAGTTCAAGGTTAGTAATGCCTCTTGGTTTGCTTTATTGATTTTTCAGTTTGACATTTGAATAGTGAGATGTCTCCTCAGGGACAAGAAAGCTGAACTTTTTTCATATATTAAATTTGTGCAGAGTTAAATTTAGGGCATATCAGTAGTGTAGGTTTGCTGGAATGAAGACACATTACTGTTTTCAGAAACCATCCTGTTAGTCACTCAGTTGTGTCTGACTTTCTGTGACCCTGTAGACTCTAGACCACCAGGCTCCTCTGCCCTTGGAATTCTCCAGGCAAGAATACTAGAGCGGGTTGCCATTCCCTTCTCCAGGGGATCTTCCTGACCCAGGGATCAAACCCAGGTCTCCTGCACTGCAGGCAGATTCTTGACCATCTGAGTCATCAGGGAAGCCCTATGTTTAAAAATGGTGTCTGTTAATTCATATTTTTAGTGGGCCATACTAAAGTAAGTTGCCTTACTTCCTCAGAGTTAGACAGCACACTGCAGATAAAGTAATAACAGAAATGACAATAAAAAATAGAAGTAACAGCAGTAGAACTAGTAATAATGAATAGAAATAATAATAATAATACCCAGCAGATCAATTCTGTTCAAGTTGCCATAGGCAACACCATTAGTCTAGCATGCTGACCATTGACTTAGGTAGGCAGTTGCATTCAGCAGAATTCTGAAGCCAAATAGTACCTCACTTAATGTTGTTTTATGAAAATGAGATATTGATATTAATATCTTAAATGGAAAACTTTTAATATGCCTCTCAAGAGATTCTTTAATTCCAAAGTAGCAAAAGAAAATGGAAGAGAGTTTTACTGGCAAGAGAGCCAGAAAGAACTTTTAGACAGATTTATTTTGTACTTTATGCTACATTTTGACTTATAATGTGTATGATCTTACACCAGTTCAGTTCAGTCGCTCAGTCATATTCAACTCTTTGGGACTCCATGGACTGCAGCACACCAGGCTTCCCTGTTTATCACCAACTCCTAGAGCTGGAGAAGGGAATGGCAAACCACTTTAGTATTCTTGCTTTGAGAACCCCATGAACAGTATGATCTTAGTAGAACATAGTAAATTTTAAAGAGAAAAAAAAAGAAAATGCTTTTAAAACTGTAAAACTCTTGCAAGTGATGGTTATTCTTGGAGAGAAAATAGCTCTCTGCCCCTTTTCTCCATCTCACCCTCCAACACCCTCATCCACACCTACACACAAATACGCTCATTCCAATCTTTAGGTCAAGGCTACGGAGCTTTCACTAGCACCCACCTGAGTTGGTCTTCTGCCACCATCAGAGTAGTCAGGATCCAAGAGAAATGCATAAGAAGCTGGGTCTATCTCCAGTTACCCTGGACAAAACTTACAGTATTAAAAGAAATCTAGCTCTTGGCTGCTTAGTTTTTGATGGTTTTAAAAGGGATTCATTGCTCTTATTACCAGTCTTAATTTCCAGGGAACTGGTCAACCATATGCCAGAGAACAAATAATCAAATGAGATCCAAAGTCTCCATTTTATTACACAATCTCCCATAATCTCCAAAGGAGAACTTTAAGAAAAAATAGGACAAGTGGCTTTAGACCCAAGTCACACTGGAATTTCCTCCTTCCTCCCCTACTCACCACTGAATGGAAGACCACGAGGCTCATAGAGTTGGTATAACCTGTCTTACTACTCAGATTCATGGCTGCCAGTCTAGCTGCATGAGAATTCTGTGTTTTCTATGTGGGGAGGGACAACACAAAAAACCCAATTTTGACAACAGGAAGACATATTTTATTTTTCTAAAAAGGAATGAATATGGGTTACAGCTGGCTGATCCATTTCCACTCTCTCCCCTGACACTTCTATGAGCAAAGACATTGGCAGGATAAATGCTAGGACCATGGGTATAATCTGTGTCTGTGGAATGGATAAGTCCAATAGCTAAACACTGCTTGTTTACCTTAAATTACAGGAAAAACAAGGCTTTGGGAGCTTGCCTTTAAATCTTCTTCACTAGATATAAGTATTTGAAAAAAATTCAGTTTTAAATTTAAATTTCCAATGTTTTCCCTTTGGATGGAAGGTAATATATTGGTCAGGGTTCTCCAGAGAAATAGCACCAATAGGAAATATATAAATATAAGTAAACAAATACATTTGCATACATAAAAGATTTATTATAAGTAGTTGGCTCTTGAGAGTCCCTTGAACTGCGAGAAGATCAAACTAATCAATCCCAAAGGAAATCAACCTTGAATATTCATTGGAAGGACTGATGCTGAAGCTGATGCTCCAATAATTTGGTCATTCATATGATTATGGGGGACATAAATTCCCAAGATCAACAGGGTGAGTTAGCAAGCTGGAGACCCAGCAGAGCCGAGTTCCAGTCTGAATTTGAAGTTCTCAGAACCAGGAGAGATGATGGTATAGTTCTAGTCCAAAGCTCAATAAGTTCAAGATCCAGGAAGAGCCAATGTCCCAGTTCAAGGACCATAGACAGAAAAAATTCTGTTACTCTAGCAAGGTCATCCTTTTTCATTCTATTAAGACCTCCAACAGATTGGATGAGGCCCACCCAGAGTTGTTGTTGTTTAGTCACTAAATCATGTATGATTCTTTGTGACCCCTGGACTATAGCATGCCAGGCTCTTCCGTTCTCCACAATCTTCTGGAGTTTGCTCAAATTTGTGTCTATTGAGTCAGTGATGCTATCTCATCCTCTTCCACTCCCTTCTCCTCTTGCCCTCAGTCTTCCCAGCATCAGGGTCTCTTCCAATGAGTCAGCTCTTCACATCAGGTGGCCAAAATATTGGAGCTTCAGCTCTAGCATCAGTCCTTCCAATGAATATTAAAGGTTGATTTCCTTTGGGAATGACTGGTTTGACCTCCTTGAAGTTCAAGGGGCTCTCGAGAGTCTTCTCCAGCACCACAATTCAAAAGAAGGACCATAGCCTTCTTTATAGTCCAACTCTCACATCTCTACAAGTCTACTGGAAAAACCGTAGCTTTGACAATACAGACCTTTGTCAGAAAAGTGATGTCTCTGCTTTTAAATACCAGAGTAAGGAGAATAAGTAATATCCAGAGTAAGGAGAATAAGTAATATCCAGAGTAAGGAGAATAATTTGCCTTACTCATTCTACCAATTCAAATATTAATCTCATCCAGAAACACCATGACATCCAGAATAATGTTTGGCGAACTGTCTGGACACTCCATGACCCAGTCAAATAGACACAAAAAATTAACTATTGTAGAAAATAATTAATATTTAAAACTCAAATTTCTTGTCTGAGAGCCATAAGTACTATGGTTCTATAGGCCTTATAAGTCTCTTACTATTCATATATTCTTATTACAGATTGCAAAGAAACAACTTGATCACCTACTTCTTAAGCTGTTAAATGATCAAAGTAATATTTCCCATTTTAATTACAGAATAAGTTTTACATTTGCACTTTCTTACTTTTCCACTCTACTAAGCCTCTTTCTTTCAAAGAATGCCTCTCACAGGAACTGACAAGTTAATATTCAAGCTGTTTTTGTACTTTCAGCTCTGGATAATATTTTGATGAAAGACCTGAAAGTACATCAAGTTACTGCCCAGAAGTCTCATCAAAATTCTGGATATAATGATGCCATTTTCAATGGGTTCTGAAGAGGTAACAATTAGCTTTCATTAAACATAATAAATATTAATGGAAGTCAGAAACAAAGTACAGACAGAATTGTACTATACACATTAATAGTGCAAAGGTTTGGTCTGTGGACTATATGGAGCTCCTCAGGAATGGTAAATGGTCAAAGACAACACTGAGGATCTCTGGTTTATGTAGAGGAAATTCTCTTTTCATGTGCCAAGGGCTTCCCAGGTGGCTCAGTGGTAAAGAATCCCCCTGCAATGCAAGAGATTCAGGTTCGATCCCTGGGAAGATCCCCTAGAGAAGGAACCCACTCCAGTATTCTTGCCTGGGAAATCCCATGGACAGAGGAGCCCAATGGGCTATAGTCCATGGTCTAACAGAGTCAGACATGACTTAGCGACTAAATAGCAACAACTGAAGACTGAAACAATATGAATAGTTTAAAAGTGCATACCCAGATTTTCCCTCAGCTGTGAATTCGAAAGAAACTGAACGGTGTTCAGCGTAAATATTTTTTGAGCTTAACTTCTTTAGTTCTATGTATTATTTAAATAAGAAAAAAAACCCTGTATATCATGAGGTCAGGAGAGTGCATCAAACAATACCAAATGTCTAGGGACTTAGGGACTTAAACAGCAATGTATAAGGATGTATGAGGTCAAGAAGAGTGCATATCTTCATTAAGGATGGTTCTCAGCAAAACTCACATGAAAGTTTAAAATTAGGGAAAAAAAAAACCCCACATATTTAATTACCACTACATACCAGAATGGGTTTCCCAGGTGGCGCTATTGGTAAAGAACCCACTTGCCAATGCAGGTTGGACGTAAGAGACTCCGGCTCGATCCCTGGGTCTGGGGGATCCCCTGGAGGAGGGCACAGCAACCCAGTCCAGTTATCTTGCCTGGAGAATCTCATGGACAGAGGAGCCTGGAGGGCTGCAGTCCATAGGGTCCCACAGAGTTGGATGTGACTGAAGTCACTTAGCATGCACATACCAGAATGGCTAAAATTAAAATGACTGACCACACCAAGTTTTCATGTGGATATGCAACTCTTGTTAAGGAGAGGCTGAACTCAGGCACCTGGGTCTCCCTGGAATTGAGAGTCAGAGTAGGGGCTGGTCAAGATCATTAGAATCCTTAAACTGTCAGTAACATACTGGAAAATCTCTCACACCACATCTATCCTGAGAGAGGTAACAAACTTTCAGAGTGTCACAACGATCACTCAATCAGTTCAGTTGCACAGTCGTATCCAACTCTTTGCGACCCCATGAATCGCAGCACGCCAGGCCTCCCTGTCCATCACCAACTCCTGGAGTTCACTCAGACTCACGTCCATCAAGTCAGTGATGACATCCAGCCATCTCATCCTCTGTCATCCCCTTCTCCTTCTGCCCCCAATCCCTCCCAGCATCAGAGTCTTTTCCAATGAGTCAACTCTTTGCATGAGGTGGCCAAAGTACTGGAGTTTCAGTTTTAGCATCATTCCTTCCTAAGAACACCCAGGGCTGGTCTCCTTTAGAATGGACTGGTTGGATCTCCTTGCAGTCGAAGGGACTCTCAAGAGTCTTCTCCAACACCACAGTTCAAAAGCATCAATTCTTTGGCACTCAGCCTTCTTCACAGTCCCACTCTCACATCCATACATGACCACAGGAAAAACCATAGCCTTGACTAGATGGACCTTTGTTGGCAAAGTAATGTCTCTGCTTTTGAATATGCTGTCTAGGTTGGTCATAACTTTCCTTCCAAGGAGTAAGCATCTTTTAATTTCATGGCTGCAGTCACCATCTGGAGTGACTTTGGAGCCCCCCAAAAATAAAGTCTGACACTGTTTCCACTGTTTCCCCGTCTATTTCCCATGAAGTGATGGGACCAGATGCCGTGATCTTCGTTTTCTGAATGTTGAGCTTTAAGCCAACTTTTTCACTCTCCTCTTTCCTTTCATCAAGAGACTTTTTAGTTCCTCTTCACTTTCTGCCATAAGGGTGGTATTATCTGCATATATGAGGTGATTGATATTTCTCCCAGCAATCTTGATTCCAGCTTGTGCTTCTTCCAGTCCAGCGTTTCTCATGATGTACTCTGCATAGAAGTTAAATAAACAGGGTGACAAGATACAGCCTTGACGTACTCCTTTTCCTATCTGGAACCAGTCTGTTGTTCCATGTCCAATTCTAACTGTTGCTTCCTGACCTGCATATAGGTTTCTCAAGAGGCAGGTTAGGTGGTCTGGTATGCCTATCTCTTTCAGAATTTTTCACAGTTTATTGTGATGCACACAGTCAAAGGCTTTGGCATAGTCAATAAAGCAGAAATAGATGTTTTTCTGGAACTCTCTTGCTTTTTCCATGATCCAGCAGATGTTGGCAATTTGATCTCTGGTTCCTCTGCCTTTTCTAAAACCAGCTTGAACATCAGGAAGTTCATGGTTCACGTATTGCTGAAGCCTGCCTTGGAGAATTTTGAGCATTACTTGACTAGCATGTGAGATGAGTGCAGTTGTGTGGTAGTTTGAGCATTCTTTGGTTTTGCCTTTCTTTGGGATTGGAATGAAAACTGACCTTTTCCAGTCGTGTGGCCACTGCTGAGTTTTCCAAATTTGCTGGCATATTGAGTGCAGCACTTTCACAGCATCATCTTTCAGGATTTGAAATAGCTCTACTGGAATTCCATCACCTCCACTAGCTTTGTTCATAGTGATGCTTTCTAAGGCCCATTTGACTTCACATTCCAGGATGTCTGGTTCTAGGTGAGTGATCACACCATCGAGATTATCTTGGTCATGAAGATCTTTTTTGTACAGTTCTTCTGTGTATTCTTGCCACCTCTTAAATAGAGGAGCATAAAAGTTTCTAATAATTTACACCATTCACTTAACAGCTGGAATCTAAATATGGATTCCACATTGAGGATTTATGTTGAAATAGTCTTTAAAATCTAGTGGGAAATCATTACAGCAAATGGTGCTGAATATCCATTTGGATAAAAGTAAACCTTGAAGCTCACTTCATACAATACATAAAAATGAGTTCAAAACAGATCTTATACCTAAACATGATAAGTAAAATGATCAAGCTTGCAGGAAAAGAAAAAAAGAAACATTGGAGAGTACAATAATGACTAATGACTTTGAGGTATGCAAATATTCCTTAAACATGATATAAAAAGCACACATCAAAAGGAAATAGATAAATTGTACTTCACTAGAATGAAAAACTCTAGTTCATCAAAAGCCACCATATCCAGAAATTGAAAAAGCAAGCTATGGAAGCAAAGAACATATTCTCAGCAACATATGTAACAGATGACTTATGGCCAAAAGATGAGCATATTTTTTTTAAAAAATCATAAGTCTATAAGAAAAATGCGAAAGACCTAAATAAAAATGGGTTAAATAAGTTTAAACCACAATTAGTTACCACAGCAAATAACGATGGCTAAAATGAAAATGACTGACACCCCAAATGTTGTCAAGGATATGGAGGAATTGGAATTCTATTGCTCATTGGACTTTAAAATGTTACAATCACTTTGGAAAATATCTTGGAGTCTCTTATAAAACTAGATATACACACACCATATGACACAGTTCCAGCAACTTCATTAGGGCATTTACCCAAGAGAAATGAAACACATGTGCATACCAAGACATTTCTACACATATGTTCATAATAGCTTTATTCAGCTGTTATTTATAATAGCAAAAACTTGGAAATAACATAAACATCCATCAAAAGATGAACTGATAAACAAACTGTGGACCATCTATCTAAGACTACTGCTCAGCAGTAAAAAGGAATGAACTACTGATATCCCCAACAACACAGATGCACCTCAAAAACATTATAGTCAGTGAAAGAAGCCAGGCATAAGAGAGTACATACCCGTATAATTCTATTTATATAGAATTCTAGAGCTGAAACTCCAGTACTTTGGCCACCTCATGAGAAGAGCTGACTCACTGGAAAAGACTCTGATGCTGGGAGGGATTGGGGGCAGGAGGAGAAGGGGACGACAGAGGATGAGATGGCTGGATGGCATGACTGACTCGATGGACGTGAGTCTGAGTGAACTCCGGGAGATGGTGATGGACAGGGAGGCCTGGCGTGCTGCGATTCATGGGGTCGCAAAGAGTCGGACACGACTGAGCAACTGAACTGAACTGAGAGCCAGTAAAACTAACCTATAGTGAAAAATTAGATCAGCGTTTGGCTGGGGTTGTGAATGTGGACATTGACTGCAAATAGGCATGAAGGAACCTTGGGGGCTGATGGAAATGTTCTATATCTTGATCGCAGTGGCAATTACATAAGTGTTTATAATTGTCAAAACTCATCAAACTGCATACTTAAAATGAGTTATTTTATATAAATTATGCTCCTGTTCAGTTGCTAAGTAGTGTCTGACTCTTTTTGACCCCGTGGACTATACAGCCTGCCACGCTCCTCCATCCATAGTATTTCCCAGGCAAGAATATTGGAGTGGGTTTCCATTTCTTTCTCCAGGGGATCCTCTTAACCCAGGGATCAAACCCATGTCTCCTGCTTGGCAGGCAGATTGTTTACCCCTGAGCCACCTGGAAAGCCCAATATCTCATTATAAGTGATTTGTTTTTGTAAATTGGTTAATGACTGAAACAGGCACTTGACAAAAGATTTCTAAATGACCAACAAGCATGTGACAATATGCTCGATATCATTATTCACCAAGGAAATGAAAACTAAAACCACAATGAGATATTGGTACACAACCATTAAATGGCCGAAATTTAGACATCTGACAACTTTTGACAAGGATATGGAGTGAGAGGGAACAGAATACACCCAAAGTACACCAACTTTCAGGGGAAACCTAGAAGTTTTCAGTTCAGTGTGAATGACAGTCTGGAGCAGGTACCTGTACAGAAAATAAGGAGAGTCAAGAATATCCCATGAGCTCCTCCCAAGGACCTTATACTATATCCAGATTCTGGACTAGAGAACATCTTGGTCCCAAGTAAGCAGAATTTTCAATGACTCTCATTTGCTCTCCCTAATGGCTCACCAATAATTTCTTTACCAACGGAGTGCTTCCTTCCTGCCCTGTATTTCTGTTAGAGCAAATCTATTTTATGAGGACAAAGTTTATTTCATTCCTGTCTCAAACAGGGTACAGTCAGATTCTTGTCACCCCATAGTTCAAAGTATTGAATTTTTTAATATAGTTATTTGAGACAGAAACTCTTGGATTCTTCTCTGGAGTATGAACCATAGGAACTGGCTATGAAAAGTATTCGACAAATATGTATTTTTCTCTTTTGAATTAACTAGTACAGAATCAACTTTACTTGGTGAATGTCAGTTTTTCTGAAGTAGGATGCAAGTTACTCATATAGTTTGTTTACTCTTTGAAACTCTAGGGTTGCTTAAATATAAGGAATAGTGAATGGAATATTTGAGTAAAGATGCCAAGGAGACTGGAGCTTCCCAGGTGGCCCTAGTGGTAAAGAATCCACCTGCCAACAAAGGGGAGGTAAGAGACACGGGATGGATCTCTGACAGAGAGACTGACAGTCTTCCTGGAGACTGACAGAGCCTGGGGAAGGGTTGCAGATTTGAAGAGACCCCCTGGAGGAGGGCATGGCAACCCACTCCAGTATTCTTGCCTGGAGAATCCCATGGACAGAGGAGCCTGGCAGGCTACAGTCCATAGGGTCACAAAGAGTTGGAAACAACTGAAGCAACTTAGCACACAGGCACAACAAGAAGACCACTTGATTATTTTGTTTATAATGAATGGAAGTCCTGGCTTCCATTCCGCATGCATCTTTAAAGAGGAACATCTAACTCAGTTCTTTGTAAACTGGATACAGTACCAATTAGATGGTACATTTCCTGGGAAGAACAACAACAACAAAAATCCTAATGTATGAGACTTTCTACTTTCTTTGACAGATTGCATATTCCACAAAAGAGCCCTGGTATTTGACAAAAAAAAAATCAGAAGTTCCTTACAGCATTTTCCATAACCAGCCAACCACTCTTGCTCTGCCTGCTTTCCATTTATCTCTTCCTAGATCACATCTGTCACCCATCCTCCATCTGCAAAACAGACTGGATCCAAGATGCTGCCCTTTTCATGTTTTTGCAGTAAGCATTTTTTGAGCACTTGGTATGTGGCAGACCTGTATTTGCTTGGGCTCTCAAAGTATGCAGGATAGAGCCTGTCAATTTGGTGAGACAGATTCTATCCTCAGAAACATGAAATGAAAGTGAAGAAACGGGTCTAGATTGCGGTTTGATGAGTTGTTTATTATCTAGCAGCAGCGTGCTGTTGAGTTGGAGATAGGCACTGCAACATGGATTGCACTGTGTCTGCGTTTCTCTCCGCAGAGAGAAAGCAGGTCCAGAGTCGGTATTCATGAGCTATTCCTTTGGTTGCCTTGAGCGTCAGAAATCTGTTCTCTTCAAATCTGCAACCCTTCCCCAGGCTCTGTCAGTCTCTAGGAAGACTGGAGATTGAATCCCCAAATATCCATGATCTTGCTGTAGGTTAAATTTGCTATTCACATCTGTCAGCTTCTGCTTACAAAATGATCTTTCACCTGCCCAGAGAGAAGCCAGTTTTTTCCAGGCAAGGTGCCCATCACCTTGAAGAAGATATTTTAAATCTATTAAGGAAATCAAATAAAGGAAGAATGCTGTAGGAACATAAGTGGAACAAGATGATTTTAACAAAAGACTCTAACTTTTGTCAGTGCTAGGGACTTTAGGAGTCCAAATATTACTTTAGAATCTTTTCACCTAAATTTGAGATAGATCTCATTTCATTAAAAAGAAAAACAAATCTGTATTGGATGTTCTTATATACTGAATGTTTCTTTATAGGAGTCTCAACAAACCAAGTGTTTGACCTCTGCTTCTGTCACTAGTGGTATCTTTACTCTTAATTCAGTAGAAGACACACAAATATTTAGAGATTCCAATGGATTTTTAAAATTGTTGCATAATATGCATAGAATAAAGCATGCAAAGTGTGAGATTTGCTTAAAGATGGAAATACGAGACAAGAGGGAAGCATTTTGTTGGCAAAGAAATTCCTTGTGAGCCCTTGTGGAGAGGAAATGAGAACCACTGAAAATTCTGCTTATTTGAGACCAAATTCCTCTCTAGCCCAGAATCTGAATGAAGGGGAAGGTCTCCAGGAGAAATTCATGGGATATTCTTGACTCTCCTCATTTTCTGTACAGGAATCCCCTCCAGACAGTCATTCTCACTGAAGTGAAAACTTCTAGGCTTCCCCTGAAAGTTAACTCATTTCTCCAATGAACAAATCTAGTTGTGAGGCTAGAAGGACTGATGTTGAAGCTGAAGCTCCAATACTTTGGCCACCTGACGTGAAGAGCCGACTTATTGGAAAAGACCCTGATGCTGGGAAAGATTGAGGGCAAGAGAAATGGGCAACAGAAGATGAGATGGTTGGATGGTATCATCAACTCAATAGACATGAATTTGAGCGAACTCTGGGAGATAGTGAAGGACAGGGCAGCCTGGCGTACTGCAGTCCATGGGGTCACAAGGAGTTGGGCATGACTTGGAGACTGAAAAACAGCAAGTTGTGAGGCAGTTCTCCTTTTATAAATTGAAATCTGCTTATCTACAGCTTTCTCTCATTGTTTCCTCTTAATTCTGCTCTCTGGAAAAACAGCAAGTATATCTGGTCTTTTCTATACACAATTACCTCTCAAATATTTGAAGGCAGCTAGTTATGTCTCCCCTTAAAACTTCCACATGCCAAAATCTCCTGTTTTCTTTGTTTTTTAATGTTTACTTATTTGGCCGTGCAGGGTCTTAAGTGTGGCATGTAGGACCTAGTTCTCTCACCAGGGATTTAACCTGAGCTCCTGGCACTTGGAGTGCAGAGTTTTAGCCACCAAGGAAGTCCAAAAGTCCCCTTGTTTTTTGAACTGTCTCTTGAAGAACATTTCTCTTATTCTTGACCATCTTGTCTTAGAACCTTTTTTCCTTCTTAAATTGGGGTGTCCAAAATTGAAAGTAATATCCGGCTGTAATCAGATCAGTGGAAAAGCCAATGGGATTATAATTTTCTGTGATTTGGACACTATCATCTTACTAATGTAATCTGTTTTTTTTTTTAAATTTTAATAACTATTGATACATCAAATTGTTGGCTCCTGCTGGGGACAAGCAAAACTCTCAAATATTTTTCATGTAAATCAGTGCCAAATTCTATTTTTCCATTCTGTACTTAGGCAGTTGTTTTTAAGGGTAAACACAGAAGAGAACATTTTGGTTTTGCCTATCATTTCAACCTGTCAAGACTACTGTGAATCTGGATTTTATCATCAGTCTTATTCATTCCCTTTTCCAGCTTTCTGTCACCATCAAACGTGATGAAATATCTTTTATGTCTTCATCAAGTTATAGAGAAAAAAAGCCAAACAGGACAGAGTTCTGTAGCTTTCCTCTAGAGATTCCCTCCAAATTCATGAACTTTTCTAGCAAATATTTTGGACTACTTACTGTATACCAGAAACTATGTCAAGAGAAAAATAGGTTAGTTAAATATATGTGTGTATATATATATGTATCAGTCAGTTCAGTTCAGTTCAGTCACTCAGTTGTATCCAACTCTTTGTGACCCCATGAATCACAGCACGCCAGGCCTCCCTGTCCATCACCAACTCCCGGAATTCACTCAGACTCACGTCCATCAAGTTGGTGATGCCATCCAGCCATCTCATCCTCTGTCGTCCCCTTCTCCTCCTGCCCCCAGTCCCTCCCAGCATCAGAGTCTTTTCCAGTGAGTCAACTCTTCATATGAGGTGGCCAAAGTACTGGAGTTTCAGCTTTAGCATCATTCCTTCCAAAGAAATCCCAGGGCTGATCTCCTTCCGAATGGATTGGTTGGATCTCCTTGCAGTCCAAGGGACTTTCAAGAGTCTTCTCCAACACCACTACACACACACACATATATATATGGTCTCTGAGAAAATAAAACAAGATATAGGTTCTGATTTTAACTTTCTTTTCCCATTTAATAGATTGTACACTGCTATTAGTATTTTTAGGGTGAAGATCTTAAAGCAACAATTATTCTATGAAACTTTGATTTTCTTTTCCATTATATGAGACACAGAATAACCTGGAGACTTGATTAAACACCTAATTAAGCCAGGATATACTAAGTCTCTGGTAGATCTCTATACCTAGAATGTTATCAAAAGAAAGAGTAAGTCTGACCAACATTTATCTTAATAAAACTGCCTGGATCCTTAGAGATCATCATATTTTTTATAAAATGGGGCAGTATATATAGTCTGGGCTTTCGTGGTGGCTCAGTGGTAAAGAATCTGCCTGCCAACGCAGAAGACATGGGCCCGATCCCTGGGTTGGAAAGAGCCTCTGGAGAAGAACGGCTACTCACTCTAGTATTCTTGCCTGGAAAATTCCATGGAGAGAGGAGCCTGGCAGGCTACAGTCCATGGGGTCACAAAGAGTCAGATGCGACTTAATGAATAAACAATAACAACAAATATAGTCCAGCAACTACTAGCTGTGTGACCTTGAACAAATAACTGATTTCTCTGACACTATGTTTCTCCATCTTCACTGTGATAAGAACAATGAATACATCACACAGTTGTTATGGGGAATGGAATTATTTGGATATGTAAATTATCATTAAAAATTAGTTCCCTTTCTCCTAAAAGTTCATTCACCATCTGACAATCTCTTCGAGATTTTTTTCCAGACTTCAATCTTGTTAGTCTATATTCTTTATTCAACTACTTCTTCTTTTGCCAAGCAAGATCACATTTCTGTTTCCAGTGTTCAAGCCCTTCCTCATTCTCCATGATTTTGCTGTGAGATCTCAGAAGGCTGAGATCACACCTGTGGTTCCTTCTGGGCTCTGGGATGTTCTTCTCTGGCTCCAGAAATGAGAATGCTTCTCTCATGTGACCAAGTCCCTTTCTACAGCTCCTCAGTGATGTTGGGCTACAGTTTCTTCTTTTATAATTTTTTAATTTTTTATTTTTTTATTGGTTTTGCCATACATTGACATGAATCCACCACGGGTGTACATGCATTCCCAAACATGAACCCCCCTCCCACCTCCCTCTCCATAACATCTCTCTGGGTCATCACCATGCACCAGCCCCAAGCATGCTGTATCCTGCGTCGGACATAGACTGGCGATTTGATTCTTACATGATAGTATACGTGTTTCAATGCCATTCTCTCAAATCATCCCACCCTCTCCCTCTCCCCCTGAGTCCAAAAGTCCGTTATAGACATCTGTGTCTTTTTTGCTGTCTTGCATACAGGGTCGTCATTGCCATCTTTCTAAATTCCATATATATGTGTTAGTATACTGTATTGGTGTTTTTCTTTCTGGCTTACTTGACTCTGTATAATCGGCTCCAGTTTCATCCATCTCATCAGAACTGATTCAAATACCACAGCTTGCTTATCCATTTATCCACTGATGGACATCTAGGTTGTTTCCATGTCCTGGCTATTATAAATAGTGCTGCGATGAACATTGGGGTACACGTGTCTCTTTCAATTCTGGTTTCCTTGGTGTGTATGCCCAGCAGTGGGATTGCTGGGTCATAAGGCAGTTCTATTTGCAATTTTTTAAGGAATCTCCACACCGTTCTCCATAGTGGCTGTACTAGTTTGCATTCCCACCAACAGTGTAGGAGGGTTCCCTTTTCTCCACACCCTCTCCAGCATTTATTGCTTGCAGATTTTTGGATCGCAGACATTCTGACTGGTGTGAAGTGGTACCTCATTGTGGTTTTGATTTGCATTTCTCTGATAATGAGTGATGTTGAGCATCTTTTCCTGTGTTTGTTAGCCATCCGTATGTCTTCTTTGGAGAAATGTCTATTTAGTTCTTTGGCCCATTTTTTGATTGGGTCGTTTATTTTTCTGGAATTGAGCTGCATAAGTTGCTTGTATATTTTTGAGATTAGTTGTTTGTCAGTTGCTTCATTTGCTATTATTTTCTCCCATTCAGAAGGCTGTCTTTTCACCTTGCTTATATTTTCCTTTGTTGTGCAGAAGCTTTTAATTTTAATTAGATCCCATTTGTTTATTTTTGCTTTTATTTCCAGAATTCTGGGAGGTGGATCATAGAGGATCCTGCTGTGATTTATGTCGGAGAGTGTTTTGCCTATGTTCTCCTCTAGGAGTTTTATAGTTTCTGGTCTTACATTTAGATCTTTAATCCATTTTGAGTTCATTTTTGTGTGCGGTGTTAGAAAGTGATCTAGTTTCATTCTTTTACAAGTGGTTGACCAGTTTTCCCAGCACCACTTGTTAAAGAGATTGTCTTTACTCCATTGTATATTCTTGCCTCCTTTGTCAAAGATAAGGTGTCCATATGTGTGTGGATTTATCTCTGGGCTTTCTATTTTGTTCCATTGATCTATATGTCTGTCTTTGTGCCAGAGAAAACTACAGGCCAATATCACTGATGAACATAGATGCAAAAATCCTCAACAAAATTCTAGCAATCAGAATCCAACAACACATCAAAAAGATCATACACCATGACCAAATGGGCTTTATCCCAGGGATGCAAGGATTCTTCAATATCAACAAATCAATCAATGTAATTCACCACATTAACAAATTGAAAAATAAAAGCAATATGATTATCTCAATAGATGCAGAGAAGGCCTTTGACAAAATTCAACATCCATTTATGATAAAAACTCTCCAGAAAGCAGGAATAGAAGGAACATACCTCAACATAATAAAAGCTATATATGACAAACCCACAGCAAACATTATCCTCAATGGTGAAAAATTGAAAGCATTTCCCCTAAAGTCAGGAACAAGACAAGGGTGCCCATTTCATCGCTACTATTCAACATAGTTTTGGAAGTTTTGGCCACAGCAATCAGAGCAGAAAAAGAAATAAAAGGAATCCAAATTTGAAAAGAAGAAGTAAAGCTTTCACTGTTTGCAGATGACATGATCCTCTACATAGAAAACCCTAAAGACTCCACCAGAAAATTACTAGAGCTAATCAATGAATATAGTAAAGTTGCAGGATATAAAATCAACACTCAGATATCCCTTGCTTTCCTATACACTAATAATGAGAAAGTAGAAAAAGAAATTAAGAAAACAATTCCATTCACCATTGCAACGAAAAGAATAAAATACTTAGGAATATATCTACCTAAAGAAACTAAAGACCTACATATAGAAAACTATAAAACACTGATGAAAGAAATCAAAGAGGACACTAATAGATGGAGAAATATACCATGTTCATGGATCGGAAGAATCAATATAGTGAAAATGAGTATACTACCCAAAGCAATTTACAAATTCAATGCAATCGCTATCAAGCTACCAGCGATATTTTTCACAGAGCTAGAACAAATAATTTCAAGATTTGTATGGAAATACAAAAAACCTCGAATAGCCAAAGCAATCTTGAGAAAGAAGAATGGAACTGGAGGAATCAACTTGCCTGACTTCAGGCTCTACTACAAAGCCACAGTCATCAAGACAGTATGGTACTGGCACAAAGACAGTTTCTTCATTATATGTTTTTCTGCAGCTATTTGAATTCTTCTCTCCTCTCTGAAAACCATGAAAGTAAAAATGGGAACTAAGTGGTTTTGCCTACTTTCTGAGATCAATTAACTCAGATTAGCCATGCTAACTTTAAACCTTTTTAACTCTAAAAGCTTATGGATCTGTTAGGCTTGCTAATTCCACAAGCTAATGGATCTATTCTCATGAATTTAATTTCCAACCATCTATCAGGGAGTACAGTCTCACAACTGGTGTCATCCAGTGCTTTTCCAAAGTCTGGTTGAGAGAAATATTAATAGTATTTGTTAAGGATTGCCTGAATGGTATGCAATCCTTACACCTTTCTAAGACTATACTACTTCCATCTTCCTGCCCATCTCGCAAATTTTGTTTGTATATTCTTAGTAACTGTGCTCAGTTTGATAATGATTATATTTTATTCAGATAATATAAGTCCCATAATAATTTGGTTATCATTCAATAATTAGACATATTCAGTGGTCATCACTGGCCCCTTCCCACCATGGTCTCTCTATTCCCGAGTTCTTAATTTTGAGTGTGTTATTAATAACTATCTGGATTTTTTGTCAAGTTGTTTCTCTAAGAAAAGTCCTTGTGTCTGGGATTCTGAGCTGGTTCTCTCTCTCGAGGTCTGCCTGTGTACATTACACTTGAATGACATCTTCACTTGGTATGACATGCTTTGGTCACACTACTTTCCACATGGCTTGATATAAACTGTTCCACTGTCTTCATCAAGGAAAAGCCTAAGGCCAGCCTGATTTATCTCCCCCTATAAGGTACTTTCTTTCTGGACACATCAAGAGTTATCTCTTTTTGTTCAAAGTAGCTTAGCTCTGCCATATATCATTATGAACAATCTGTATCAAAATTTTCCAGAATCTAGTCATCTTTTAACCTGTAAATTTTTCATTTGGTGGGTGTAGGGAGGTTCTCTTCTATTTTATCATTGAATACATCATTTATTCCTTTTTTTTGTTTGTTTCTGAACTTGCAGGTTGTTAATTATCTTTATGTAGGACCCTCTTTTCTATATTCTATAACATCTCTTTTCTACTTTCTCTACTTTCTATATTTGTTATCTTAATTTACAGTGATAATCTCAAGGGCACCATAAACCACATCCATTAATAAGATGGAAACTTAATTGATAAATGTCATGTGGGTTCTGACTGCCCCACCAACCAGCTGTTTGCTCTTCTTTCTCCCTCCTGGGCCTCCCTATTCCCTAAGACATAACAATATTGATATTAGGCCAATTAATAGCCTGACAACGGCCTCTTCCTCAAGTGAAAGGAAGAGTCACCTATTTCACACTTTAAATCAAAAGCTAGAAGTGATTAAGCTTAGTGAGAAGCCATGATGAAAGCTGAGATAGGCCAAACGCTACTCTTGTTGGACTCCTTTCCTTTGTTTCTGCATTTTCTCACTTCTCTGATTAAAC
Organism: Capricornis sumatraensis; assembly: GCF_032405125.1. Classification (NCBI taxonomy): domain Eukaryota; kingdom Metazoa; phylum Chordata; class Mammalia; order Artiodactyla; family Bovidae; genus Capricornis; species Capricornis sumatraensis. The sequence goes on along the minus strand of NC_091080.1, from coordinate 34,803,057 downwards.
TTATTCTTTGGCTAAAGTTTTCCCACAGACAAAAAGCAGGCAGAGGACATAGTGGGGTGGGGTTGGGGAAGGACCACAGGGCCCTGCTCCTTTTCAAATTGGATACAAAGGATTTAGAATATTACATAAACTTAGTTGATAAAGCAGTGGCAGGGTTTGAGAGGATCAACTCCAATTTTGAAAGAAGTTCTGCTGTGGGTAAAATGTTATCAACCACCACTGCATGTTACAGAGAAATCATGTGTGAAAGGAAGTGTCAGAACTGATGTGATAAACTTCATTGTCTTATTTTAAGAAAACTTCACAGCCACTTCCACCTTCAGCAACCACCACTCTTATCAGTCAGCAGCCATCAACATCAGGGCAAGACCGTCCACCAGCAAAAAGATTATGACTCCTTGAAGAGCCAAAGAATGGTTAGCATTTTTAACAATAAAGTATTTTTAAATTAAAGTATATGCAGTTTTAGACATAATACTACTGCACACTTAATAGACTACAATTATAATGTAAACATAATTTTTATATGCACTAGGAAACCGAAAAGTTTGTGTTTCTGTTCACTGTGCTACTTGCTATATTGTGGTGGATTCCTCTGAGATGTGCCTGGAATTGTTTTGCGGCTCCTTTCATCCAGCTCATTTCAGAGGGATCCTGTCTAACGTGCCATCACTCCTGCCTACCTTCCCATTTAATCCAACTACAGTGTTTCCTACTTTCAACCCAGTTAAGAACTTAACATATTATATCCTAACTACTTTTTCTATAGTTTGAGGAAGTGGTGGAAGAAAAGAAACTACAGTTTGCATTTTCCTTTGAGATTCTGTTGTGTGTTTTATACCTGAGTTTGTGCCATTTCACCTGAGAATGGATCTAAAGCTCAAGGACATCATCCTCAAACTTTCCAGCCTGTGGTGCTCCAGTGCCTCCATGTCTGCTAGAGTCAATGCTCTATACCTTCAGTTGTTTCTCTTGAGCTGTTACTTCCATTATTCCTCATTTAGAGGATACACTCTCATTCTGCTTCTCTCAGGATCTGGGGGTACTTCTGTGTCATCTGCAGATTTTTCTCAACATATCAATGTGCCACCTAAAGAAAGTGGCAAGTTAAGTAACCTAGCTGTACAGCCCCTCTATGCTCTGCTCCAAAATCTGTCTTTCCTTAGTTGCCGGGTTTTCACCTGTGCTGTATTGGGCTTCCCCTTCTTCCCATTCCTTGTTAGTTTTTTATTCTGTTTCGCTCATTTTGTTAGGTATTAGGGAAGGAAAAGTCTGTGGTGCCATTTCAACCCTGCTTTGACTTGAAAGTCCTCCAAGCTGTCTTTTGGGAGATGCACAGCAGAAACTTCTCTCCAGCCTCAGGACAGGGATGGCTGAATATCCAGGCAAATAGTCTGTCTTCATCTTATGGATTCAGAAGACTGAGTAACCAATTACGTTTGTCACTTAGAATCTAATTTGAGACCCATTTTTAGCAAAGTGAACAAGAACATAGCAAACGTATTTTGGTCCTTTCCATATACCTGATTTAATCTACTTTTCGTAATCTTATTTCCCTTCATTTCCTCACTTTTAAAAAAGATCTTGCCTCATGGCAAGTGTCTTTGTGAATAATCTCAGATCTTTTACGGAAGAAGGTGAACTAAAAGTATTTAAATTAACACTTGCACCAACATTCCTCACCACTTCCCCCAAGGGGATAGATCTATTTCCTCTCTCTTCTAGCTTTGACAAGGCTCGAAAACAAAACCTTTGTGTTATTGTCAGTATCCTTTGAGGGCTAGAGTTACTTTAGCTCTCTTGACATTATTCTTCAGGTTGATGCCAAAATTGTGTTTGTTCTTGGTTATGTGCCCTTCCTTCCATCTGCATTGAAACACAATTTACTTCTGCTTTTCTTAAAATATCTGGTTCTCTCTGCATCTTAATACACCCTAAAGATCCACAGGCAGCCTAGGTATAGGGTGGGTAAGATACCTGGATATTAATCAACTTTCTAAAAATACTTATAGCAGAAAAATTTTGAGACTCAAAGCTATTGGGCTTTGAGAAGAAAAGCTGTATGTGTTTGATATGCCATCTGAAACCTGGATAATAAATAGGAAAAAGAAAAATTACTTTAAAATTCTGTTTGCCTTATCTTTTAAAAATAAAGATTTCAGAGAAAGTTTATATCGCTTTGAACTACCTTTATCTCAGTTCCATCTGTGCTTTAGGTTCCCATAATCATGAATTTGATGTGTCAATATTTGAATCGTTTACCAGCTTTGTATACTTAAAAGTGAAAGTGAAGTCAATCAGTCGTGTCTGACTCTTTATGACCCCTTGGACCACCAGGCTCCTCCATCCATGGGATTTTCCAGGCAAGGATACTGGAGTGGGTTGCCATTTCCTTCTCCAGGAGATCTTCCCGACCCAGGGATTGAACCTGGGTCTCCCACATTGTAGGCATACGCTTTACTGTCTGAGCCACCAGGGAAGTCTTGTATACTTAAATGTGTTCCTAAATACTATTTAAATTCATATACTAAGACTTACTTTCTGTGACTATGGATAGAGTATTGTGCTCCTACATAAGGGCAACCCTCAACTTGAACACTGGATTCACCCAGTCTTGCTTCATCAAGAATATCCTGCCAGGATTTATTCCTTTGTCTTTCCTGTGTCATGAAAATCTCCTACCCTACTGGATCATTCCCAATGGCATAAAATGTGCTTAAACATTTCTGTCTTAAAAAAAAAAAAACCCAAACAAAAACCTGCTCTAACCTCCCTCCCTCTGCATCACACCTCTGTTCTCATGTATCTCCTCAGTTCTGTGGACATGTTGCAGGAAGGCGGACCCATTCCAGGGCCTGAAACTGGCCTCTTGTCTAACACTCAGAAATGAATTGTCCGAGGAGACACATGTGCTGACAAAACAAGAGATTTTATTGGGAAAGGGCACCCGGGTGGAGAGCAGTAGGGTAAGGAAACCCAGGAGAATTGCTCTGCCGCGTGGCTTGCAATGTTGGGTTTTATGGTGATGGGATTAGTTTCCGGGTGGTCTTTGAGCAATCATTCTAATTCAGAGGCTTTCCTGGTGGCACATGCATCGCTCAGCCAAGATGGATGCTAGTGAGAGGGATTCTGGGAAGTGGACGGACACGCAGTGTCTCCTTTAGACCTTTCCCGAACTCTGCCGGTTGGTGGTGGCTTATTAGTTCCGTATTCCTTATCAGGATCTCCTGTCATAAAACAACTCATGCAAATGGTTACTATGGTACCTGGCCAGGGTGGGCGGTTTCCATCAGTGTGCTTCCTCTGACAGACACATCTATCTCCAATTCCTCTCCTTCTATTTTCTCATGTCCCCACTGGAAGTCTCCACCCTTACTGCGCCACCAAAACAGCTCCATCCAAGGCAGCTCCCTGTTGCCAGATCCAGCCATCATCCTCGGTCCTCATTTCACTTAATCCATCTGAATAATTTCACAGAGTTGGTCACTCTTGGCTTCTAGAATACCTTCACTTGGCTGTCAGAACACCCCTCTTGTTTCACCCACTCTCTTCCTGCTTCACCGTCAGCTCTTTCTGTGTCTCCCTAGCCTCTAACCAATGGGACATCCAGGACTCTTTTACTTCTCCTTTTTCTCCATCCTCCTCCTCAAACAGTTCCACACAGGTTTGTGGCTTCACCACCACTGATACACCAATAACTCCCTGAATTTGCACGTCATTCATGTTTTTATCTGCCAGAAGAGAAAAATCTCTCAAGACATTGCAGCATGACAGATATCTAATCCATTTCTTCCTCTTGGGGATATTTCTCCTGCAATGGTCTGTCTTTTTGCTCTGGTCTCATTTCTCCCTAAGTTAGCATGTTTTCACCCGAAGATCTCCTCTCCTCTCTGTCCTGTGTTGGAATTTTTGTTTAATGGTCCACAGAGATTTTTCTTGTTTCACTTTCTCACTTCTATAGAGTATCATCCCCAACTGCATCTGGAAAAGGAGGTAAAATGTTTGAGATCTATGCATGTCTGAATATGGCTCCATTCCAATCTCACATTGTTTGAATATTTGGCTTATTATAGATTCTGGTTTAGAAAGTATTTACCTTGGAATGCTTTAAAAAAGACCTCGCATGTTGTTATTTTCCTTTGTATATGATTTTTTGTGCTTTTTTTTCCTTGAGGGAGGCTTTATTTACTTATTTATTTTTTTCCTCTTTGGACATCTTAAAATTTCACCCTGAGCCCAGAGCAAAAATTTTGTGCTGATACGTCTTGATGCGGATCTTCATCCTGCCGTCATGCTGGACACTCGATGGCTCTGGCATTCTGAGAACATGTGTCTTCTGGTTCTGGGGAATGTTCTTTAAATATGATAATTTCCTCCTCCTCTATGTTCTTTCCTTTAATTTCTGGAACTACTATTATTCAGCTGTTGGACCCTCTGGATTAGCCTCTAATTTTATCTTCTCTCTCTCTTTAATTTTTTTCATCTATTTTCCACGTTCAGAGACTTCCTCTTATTTTCTAAACCTTCTAGTAGACTTTTCATCTCTATTATCAATTCTTTTTTAATTTCCAAGGTCTTTTGCTCTCCAAATACTTCTTTGCATTCTGTTTCTGCTTCATGGTTGTAATATCTTAATGTTTTTTAAAAAATATTTCTTCTTCAATCTTGCCTCTCTCTTCTTGCATTTCCTTTTCTAGTTTTTGTTAGTTATTTTTTAGGGGGAAAGAAATTTTGTTTTTTATGTTGGAAACTTTTCTCAGCTGGTGGTCATTGGGTTCTTGTCATATTCAAGAGTGGGGCAGGAAAAGCTGACTGGAGCTTTTGAATAAAGCAATAAATCCGCGGGTGATTTGGCTGGGCTATTTTACTTGGGGACATGCCATTGTCTTTAGATCTTGTCTCTTAGCAAATTCAAACTGCTAGGGAGGAATCCGACTAAGGTCTGTCTAGTCAAGGCTATGGTTTTTCCTGTGGTCATGTATGAATGTGAGAGTTGGACTGTGAAGAAGGTTGAGCGCCGAAGAATTGATGCTTTTGAACTGTGGTGTTGGAGAAGGCTCTTGAGAGTCCCTTGGACTGCAAGGAGATCCAACCAGTCCATTCTGAAGGAGATCAGCCCTGGGATTTCTTTGGAAGGAATGATGCTAAAGCTGAAACTCCAATACTTTGGCCATCTCATGCAAAGAGTTGACTCATTGGAAAAGACTCTGACGCTGGGAGGGATTGGGGGCAGGAGGAGAAGGGGACGACGGAGGATGAGATGGCTGGATGGCATCATGGACTCGATGGACATGAGTTTGAGTGAACTCCGGGAGATGGTGATGGACAGGGAGGCCTGGCGTGCTGCGATTCATGGGGTCGCAAAGAGTCGGACACGACTGAGCGATTGAACTGAACTGAACTGAGGGAGGAATCTTCTGATTTTTGCTTTGAAGATATGAACCTGATTGCTAGAAGGAAGAGATGGTAAGGGGCATTTATTTTCATTTCGAACGATGTACCTTTTCCTTCCCTTGGACATTGCCCCATACAGAGTTATGGTTCACCTTCTCTAAAGGGTTAAACCTCCAGTTTTCTGCCAGGTGAGGAAAAAAGCTCTCTCCTAGCCACAAATAAGGAATGGATTATGAAGATCTACTTGCTCCTGAATAAACTTTCAATCCATTTTCTTTTGGCCACTAATTTTCCCTCTGCTTTCAGTCCCTGGTACTACCAATGCCCAAGACTTTCTGTGATAACAAACTATTGTTACAGGGTCCTTCTTTCTTTGTTTTCATGTGGCTTCTACATTTTTTTTATCCTTAAAGTGTTACTTAGTGAGATATAGAGAGGAAGGAGAGGGAACACATGTCTTCATTCTTTGCTTTATTACTTACTAATTTTTTAAATAATGTCTTCTCTCATATTCATCTTTTAATTTTGAAAATGGTTTTTAATATTTTCTTTCTATGGATTTATATCCTAATTAAGAAACCCTCCCTATCTCAAGTTTATAAAGCTGCTTTTTTAAATTTTCTGTTAATAGTTAAAATATTTTCACAGGTAGATTTTCTAACCATTCTGCAGTTGCTATTTAGCAGTGAAGTTGCTCAGTCATGTCTGACTCTTTGCGACCCCATGGACTGTAGCCTACCTGGCTCCTCCATCCATGGAATTCTCCAGGCAAGAGTACTGGAATGGGTTGCCATTTCCTTCTCCAATTGCTATTTAAATATGATGAATATTTAAGAGCATTCTTTTTTCCCTTAGGCTCCTCTGTCCCTGGGATTCTCCAGGCAAGGGTAGTGGAGCCGGTTGCCATGTCCTCCTCCACGGGATCTTCCCAACCTAGGGATCGAACCTGCATCTTCTACCTCTCCTGCACTGACAGGCAGGTTCTCTGCCACAAGCACCACATGGGAAGTCCACCTGAAAATCTAGTGTTTCAATAACATCAATTGAGTGATTTATCTTTCTCCCACTGATTTTTAATGCCAACTTCATTGTATTTAAAGTTTTCATATATGATTAGGTCTGTTTCTGATCTTTGTGATTTCTTAGATTTGTTTCTTTCTGCATAACCATCACTATCTTAATACTATAGTTATGCAAGAGCTTGATATCTGGCAGGGCAAATGCTTGTTCTTTTTCTCAATTTTTGCTTTTTGGCTATTCTTAGATATTTACTATTCCATATAGATTTTAGAAGCAGATTTAAAATAAGGTGCCATACAATTTTCCTGAAGTGATATTGATTACAATTAGTAAGCCACCTTGTGGATAACTGATTATTTATGATATCATCAAGTTTTTACATCTATATGCAAATATACTGTTCCGTGTATTTAGATTTTCTTATTTCCGTCAACATAATAGGTTGAACCATATGAAGTTATCCATACTTGAAAAGTTTTGACTTACAAAAAAGGAATTTCATATACTTTAATCTAATAGTTTAAATATTCCAGAAAGTCTTTTACATCTTTTGGTACATCCATTTCTGTTACTTTTTTTTTTTTTCTCCTTGCAGTTGGGAATAGGGTTTTTTCTTGTTATGTATTCTAACTGTTTACTAGGAATGCTGTTGATTTTGTTTCATTAATCTTACAGCCAGCAACCTTCTCAACTATCTTGTTAGCTTTAATAACTGGTTCAGAGATAGTTTTCCTACTTTATTCTTTATTTTCTGGAAACATGTTATAAAAGAGGAGTAATCATTTTCTTGAGCTTCTCTGGTGTATCAGATAGAAAAGAATCTGCCTGCAATGCAGGAGACCTGGGTTCAATCCCTGAGTTGGGAAGATCCCCTGGAGGAGGACACGGCAACCCACTCCAGTATATCTGCCTGGAGAATCCCCATGGACAGAGGAGCCTGGAGGACTAATCTATGGGGTCGCAATGAGTTGGAAATGACTGGGCGATTAAGCACGGTACAATCATTTTCTTGCAGACTTAATAAAATGCACCCATAAAATCATCTGATGAGTGTAATTTTATAGGGGAAATGTAAAAAGTCAAAGTTGCATTTATTCAGATTTTCTATTCTTGAATCAATTTTGACAGTTTACATTTTCTGCATGCTTTTCATTGTATTTAAATTTATAGAATCATTTCATTAATTTGAAATAGTCTCATAATTTTAAGTCTCTATTATATCTGTAGCTCTGTTACTTTATTGTTCTCAATTGTTTAACTTTTCTTTAGCAATCAGTCTTGATAGAACTTTGACTATTTCATGTCTTTTCAAAGAACTAGCTATTGTTAACCACTTTAATTTTCTTGTATTTTTGATTAAATGCTTTCTGCTTTTGATTTTCTAATTATCTTATTATAATTTATTAGATTTAATTCTTAATATCTTTTAATTCCTTAAGTTGAAAATAGATTATTGCTTTTCAAGGATTGTCTAATAAATACATTTATATATAAAATTTTCATTTAAGTACTGCTTTATCAGCATCCCATGAATCATTAATATGCACTGTTGTTACTGTTCACTTCTAAATATTTCATATTTAATCCATGAATTAATTATTGGAGTTCTGAACATTCTTTTAAAAGTTGATATCTAAGTTGATTGTATTGCTACCAGAGAATGTGGCTTGAGTGATACCGAGTGTTTGCGATTTGTTGAGTCTTCCTTTGGGATAGAGGTCTCATCAATTTTTATAAATGTTTCAGTCTTGAGAAGAATGTGTATCTATTTCTTAGACCACAGTTCTATATATCTATTACATCAGGAAAGTTTATAGTGCCATTCAAATCTAACATCAATATATTTGGACTATTTAGTTTTGTCTATTTAAACTTCTGTTTGCCAAGAAAGGCATGTAAAAAGATTCTGCTATTATCACTGATTTATTTATTTTTCCATGATTTCCTCAGTGTCTGTTTTATATATATTTGAGGCTAAGTTATTTAAGATTATAGAGTTTTCTTGGTGAGTTAGTCTTTTTTTTAGGGTGAAATGTCTGTCTTTGTCCCTATCATGCAATTTGCTTTGAGCTCTATTTTGACCAAGTATTAATTTTTTAAATCAAGTATCTTTGGTTATTTTTTCCCTGCTGTAACTTTTTCATCCTTTTATTTTCAATCTTTTCTTTAATGTCACTTTGCCTCATAAAGCTGAATTTTAAAAAATTTATCAATTTCAGAGTTGTTTACTTTTAATAAGTGAATTTAGCCCATGTGCATTACTTTTGATTACTGAAATATGTGGACTCATTTCTACCGTTTTACCTTTCCTTTCGTATTCACCATGAGTTCTCTTCACTTTTTTCTTACTTCCTCCAGTCAGTTACAATCTAATAACTCTTATCTCTTTTCACTTATGAGTAATTTTAAGTCATTATCTTGGATAATTCCTTTTTGCCACGTTCACTTTCATCATTTTCTGGATTTCCTACTAATTAGGGGCTTCCCAGGTGGCTCAGTGGTAAAGAATCCACCTGCCAATGCTGGAGCCAGCTGCAAGAGACATGGAAGTGTTTGATCCCTAGATCTGAAAGATCCTCTGGAGGAGGAAATGGCAGCCCACTCCAGTATCCTTGCCTGGGAAATCCCATGGACAGAGAAGCCTGTCAGGCTACATTCCATGAGGTCACAAAGAGTTGGACACGACTGAGCAACTGAGCACTGGAGCATTAATAACATTATCACTTTTTACTCTATCCACTATCTGTCTTAAATTATCTACCCAGTTTTTTATTTCTTAACTTCTCTTGGCTATGTCCTCCAGTTCTATTTTCTTGTTAGGTAATTTCTCTTCAACTGCATTAAATCCACTGTTCATTCTATCTCTCCTTTTTAAAAAAAATTATTTATATTTTCAAGATTTCCAATGGTATCATTTTTTTAATATGAGTTTGCTCTTATTACATGATCTTTATCATTGGAAGGCTGCCAGCAGGTTTTTTTTTTTTTTTTTTTTTTTACAAAAAACCCCACAGGCAGCTTCAGCATGTATACTTTGTAATTCTTTTTAACTTCTTCAATATTTCTATCTCTTGGGCATGAATTTTCCCATTTGTTACATCAGTTGACTGTTCTCAACTGATGCACTTCCTCATGTGTTTGTTATTTTTGTCTGAATCTGATACAGGAACTTTTTTCTCATGCAAAGTCCTCATCTCATGTGTTTTTCAGTTGCCTCAGTAAGGGTCTCCAGGTTGAACAGAGAGAAATGAGTCTTCATTTGGAGGCCTGCAGGCTTTATCCTTGTGAGGAGGACTAGTTAGGATGTTAATGCCCCCCACATACAGAGGGGTTCTCACTGCAGTGTCTCTTTTCTTTCAAGATCACAGAAAGGTGCCACACTGTGCCCACTTTCTGGGGTTTCAAATAAGGTTAATTCAGGCCACTTCAATGTTAGGAGAGCTATCTGGCACTCAGCTTCATTCTGGTCTTTTGTAACAAGAGGGACATGGCCATAAACCATTTTTTTGTGAGCCTTGTATTATTTGAAACTCATTTTCTGCATCCACTTATTCTTTTCTGGGAAACTTGTGGCTTCAATGTCCCCTATGGCCTTTTTAGTATTCCTGGATCAGAGAAATTCTTGTACCACTCCTTTTAAACGGAGTTATCTATTTTAAATAAATTCCATATATTCTATATTTAATTTTTATATTTAAAATATTAAGTGTGTTTTAATATTTAAAAATAATTTTATTAAAATTCCTATTCTCTGAGAGCAAAAAAGAGATGATTTTGTAGTTCTCATTCAACCATATTAATTGATGTCCAAACCGACTTGCCAAATATTTTTTCTTTAAGGGTATTATATCTACCAAATAGTTCTTATTCAAAATAAGAAGCCAACACAGAAACTTAGGAATAAGACCTGCACCATGCTAAGTTGCTTCCATCTTGTTGACTCTTTGTGACTCCAGGGACTGTAGCTTGCCAGGCTCCTCTGTCCATGGGATTCTCCTGGCAAAAATACTGGAGTGGGTTGCTCTTTCCTCCTCCAGGGGATCTTCCTGACCCAGGGATTGAAGCCCTGTCTCTTAAGTCTCTTGCACTGGGAGGCAGGTTACCACTAGCGCCACCTGGGAATAAGAACTAAGCTCCCACGAAACAAAGGTAAAAGCAAAGAAAAAGAAAGATCTGAAGAATCACTATTAGACTTTTGTTTTATGAAATTTTGAAATATCATAATAAAGCCATTTGTATCTCACAAAAACAAGAATAGTATTAAAAAAATTTTTTCCTGTACTGGACATTATTGAATACAGATTTCTATGGACATTTCATATACTTTTTATTATTATATAATGTCAAAGTAGCTGAAATAATGGCTATAGATCTAGTACTCTGAAATCGTTTGGTGTGTGCTTAGTTTCTCAGTCGTGTCCCACTCTTTGCAATCCCATGGACTGTAGCCTGCCAGGCCTGGGATTTTTAGGTAAAAATACTGGAGTGGGTTGCCATTTCCTCCTCCGGGGGATCTTCCCAACCCAGGGATCCAACTAGAGTCTCCTATATTTCCTGCATTGCTGGCAGATTCTTTACCTGCTGACCCGACATGGTATTCTTCATTTAGTAACAGCTGCATATAGATCTACAATAGTATTTGACTGATTTTTGCCAAGGACATTTCCCCCTTACTTTAAATGTCTCATCTTTGTATCTAGAGAAACTTTACTTGGAACACTGCACCTCCTTCCTGCAATAAAGGTTTTGTTACAAAATGTGTTTAGTGCACACATAGCACAATTCTCACGTGAACGTCTCTTGAAATTTATGGTGAACAAGGTAAACCTGGTTGTAATGGCTTTCCATATACTACATATTTTTCAACAGAAGAAAAAGAAAAATCTTACTTTTCTTGCTTTATGACATGCTTACCTAAATAATAAAACATAAAGATTTTCTTGCTCCCTTAAAAATCTATACATTATGGTTTCAATACTTTCATAATTGAGTTTCATGGTCTACATTTTAAGTAAATAACAGAAGAAAAATCTTATGCTTTACAAAGTACCTACAGAGTAATCCTTATTTATTCTATTGAATATTACTGTATTTTTGTCTATTTATGAATTCTGAGATACAAAACAAGATTTTAAAAATGGTTTGTGGGGTTTCACATCTTTTTAATGTCTGTATACTTCAAAGTGATAACTTGTCTTTTATTTGCTATTGATAATTAGTGTTCTCTCTCTTTTCTTTTGACTGGTCTAGCTAAGGGTTTGTCAAAATTAATCTTTTAAATAACTAGTGTTTGACTTTGTTAATTTGCTCTATGCCAATTTTCTACTGTTTTTTAAAAAATTTGCTCCTGTGTTTATTTCCTTCTTTTGTTTATTTTTAGTTTAACTTATTCTTCCTTTTCTACCTTCTTAAAATGGACTTCAGGTGACTGATTTTATATTTTTCTTTTTAAAAAATATAGTCTCTTAAAGCTATACTCTCCTTTATTCAATGCTTTAGCTGTACATCATAGATTTTGATAGGCTGATTAATAGTCATTATTGAATTAAAAATATTTTCTAATTTCTTTTGTATTTCTTCTTTGATCTGTGAATGATTTAATAATAATAAGCATTCTATTTGATTTCCAAATATTTGTGATTTCCTCTCAAATAAGATCATTCATACTGATTTGTTTCAGACAATGTTTTTATAATTCAATTTTTTTAACTTATTTAAATTTGTCTTATGGCTCAACATATAGAGAGTCTTGAAAATGAACTAAGTATTTGAAGTGAACTCTATTTTGTACTTCAACAAATGGTATTCTATAAATTTGAATTAGATCATGAGGTTTGACAGAATTGTTGAACTATGTCTACTAACTTTTTAAAGTCTAGACGTTGTATTAATTGCTAAGAAAGGAATCCTAAATATAATACTACGTGAAACAGTCTGTCTTTCTCTTTATTCTGTTCATTTTCCATTTACTAGTCAGTCAGTTCAGTCGTTTAGTCATGTCTGACTATTTGCGACCCCATGGACTGCAGCACGCCAGGATTCCCTGTCCATCACCAACTCCCAGAGCTTGCTCAAACTCATGTCCATCGAGTCGGTAATGCCATCCAACCATCTCATCCTCTGTCGTCCCCTTCTCCTCCTGTCTTCAGTCTTTCCCAGCATCAGGGTCTTTTCCAATGAGTCAGTTCTTCACATGAGGTGGCCAAAGTGTTGGAGCTTCAGCTTCAGCAACAGTCCTCCCAATGAACACTCAGGACTGATCTCCTTTAGGATTGACTGGTTGGATCTCCTTGCAGTCCAAGGGACTCTCAAGAGTCTTCTCCAACACCACAGTTCAAAAGCATCAGTTCTTCAGCACTCAGCTTTCTCTATGGTCCAACTCTCACAACCATACATGACTACTGGAAAAACCGTAACTTTGACTAGATAGATCTTTGTAGGCAAAGTAATGCCTCTGTTTTTAAATATGCTGTCTAGGTTGGTCATAGCTTTTCTTCCAAGGAGCAAGTGTCCTTTAATTTCATGGCTGCAGTCACCATCTTCAGTGATGGTGACTGCAAAAGAAAATCTGTTGCTGTTTCCATTGTTTCCCCACTTATTTGCCATGAAGTAATGGGACCAGATGCCATGATCTTAGCTTTTTGAATGCTGAGTTTTAAGTCAGTTTTTTTCGTTCTCCTCTTTCACTTTCATCAAGAGGCTCTTAAGTTCCTCTTCACTTTCTGCCATAAGGGTGGTGTCATCTGCATATCTGAGGTTACTGATATATCTCCTGGCAATGTTGATTCCAGCTTGTGCTTCATCCAGCCTGGCATTTTGCATGATGTACTCTGCATATAAGTTAATTAAGCAGGGTGACAATACACAGACTTGATGTATTCCTTTCCCAATTTTGAACTAATCTGTTGTTCCATGTCCAGTTCTAACTGTTGCCCATACACATTATGTCTACCTGATAATTTATATCTTTTCTCATAATGAAATATCCCTCTTTTTCTGTGCCTGAAAGTTTATTTTATCTGATATGATGGCACCCCACTCCAGTACTCCTGCCTGGAAAATCCCATGGATGGAGGAGCCTGGTAGGCTGCAGTCCATGGGGTTGCTGAGGGTCGGACACGACTGAGCGACTTCACTTTCCCTTCACTTTCATGCATTGGAGAAGGAAATGGCAACCCACTCCAGTGTTCTTGCCTGGAGAATCCCAGGGACTGGGGAGCCTGGTGGGCTGCCGTCTATGGGGTCGCACAGAGTTGGACACGACTGAAGTGACTTAGCAGCAGATACAAGTATAGCCACTCCAGATTTGTCATGCTTACTGTGTGCACAGTGTACCCTTTCCCACCCATCTATTTTCAACCTAACTTTTTAAATAAAGTACTTGTTTTATGAGCAACATTATATTGCTATATTGACAATCTTTTGTAACTGTAGTGTTTTTAGATCATTATCACTTATTGTAATTATTGGTATGGTTGGGTTTAGGTCTGCCATTTTATTATTTGCCTTCTATTTGTCCCTTCTGGTTTTCTTTTTTTTGTTGTTGTTGTTCCTGTAGACCCCTTTCCCTGACTCCTTTTGGATTGATTAAATATGTTTTAATATTTCTGCAATGGACTAAATATGTTCCCCAAATATTCATATGCTGAAGCCTTAATCCCCAGTGTGCTTGTATTTGGAAACAGGGCCTTTGAGAGGCAATTAGAACATGAGGGTGGAGCCCTCATGATGGCGTTTGTGCCCTTATAAGAAGAGATGCTAAAGAGGTGATCTCTGTCTTGGCACAGATAGCTGTTTGCAAACCAGGAAGAAAGCTCTCACCAAACACAAATATGTTAGTGCTTATTTCAACTTCTCAGCTTCTAGGACTATAAGAAATAAATGTTTTTTATTTATATCACCAAGTCCGTGCTATTTTTGCCACAGTGGCCAGGATTGAAACAATACTATAGTATATCTATTGGATCTTTAACTATACCTCTTGACTCTTTTATTTTATTTTATTTTTCTAGGGATTATATGTGCCTAACATTTCACAGTCTACTAAGAATTAACATGGTTCCATTTCCCATAATATGTAGAAAATTTGCACCTATATATGATCCGTTAACATCCCCATCCCCAGATATCTTTTATGAGTCGACTTTTATATGTCATAAGTATTACATCTACATATAATAAACATCCCACAAGACAATGTTATAATTTTTGTTTTAAACAGTTACTTTTAGAGAATTTAAGAAAAAAAAGTCATTTACATTTAATTAGATATTTTCAATTTCTGATGTTCATTCATTTTTAAAAATTCTGACTTTCTTCTGTTAAATACATATTATTATCCATTTTCTGTACACTGCAACCCATGGATTTTTCACCACAGGCAGATTGCCTCTCTTACAGCTTCTGATGGGGCTATGATCAGTGGCAACCATGAGGACATAGGGGTAGAAAGAGTCCTGGAGGAGGGGGCTCTTCCTATCTGTGACTTGGCATCATAAAACCCAAAATTTGAACTCTGACCATATGGGTTTGATAATTTTCTTTAATTTTATAATGAAATATTAAATCTCTTACTGCAGTTGGTTAAAAATAAAAACACTGTTTTAAACTTGGACTCTGTATTAATTTTAAGTTCTGAACTAAAAAAGGAATGTAGGCCCCTCAAACGTTTCAGTTTTCTTATCCTGAAGCCTGTCATTATTCTATTATTACAAGCATTTGCGGAGGAGAAAAAAAATAGGTTATAGTTATCTCACTTTTTTTCTTCTAAACCTTAATTAGAAAGGTTTCATGGTAAGCTTTCAGCTTACCTAATCCATTTCTTTCTTGTAAAGCTTTTAAACTTTGCACAGTCAGGAATGGCTTTTATCTGGTGCACAAATGAAATCAAAATAAAAATGCAGACTGAGCTATCAGCTACTTAATACCAGTAATTCTAGCAGTGCAGAGCAGCAGGTGAATAACGACAGAGGCCCAACACTGGCATAAGAGGGAAAATAAGCTGTATTCAGTTTACCAACATTTCCAGGATTCTTCACAAGAAATCAGTTCACCTTATCAAGTATTTTCTTGAGTACCAACTTTCTTCAAGTCATTAAGAAATTCAAAAACGATCCTGTCTTTAAGTACATAAATTAGGTTTTTACACTGTATATGAAGACTGATGGTACATCATTATCTAGTAGCATCTTGTAGGTATAATAATGTTTTCACCCAGTACAAGAATAATTTGTGGGTGTTTTAAAATGTGGTGGATTTAATATAAAATTTGAGGTATAGTAAGACTTCCCTGGTGGCTCAGACGGTTAAGCGTCTGTCTACAATGTGGGAGACCCAGGTTCGATCCCTGGGTCGGGAAGGTCCCTGGAGAAGGAAATGGCAATCCACTCCAGTACTATTGCCTGGAAAAATCCCATGGACAGAGGAGCCTGGTAGGCTACAGTCCATGGGGTTGCAAAGAGTCAGACATGACTGAGCGATCTTCACCATAAGGCCAGTAGAGGCTTCACCAGGTGGCTCAGTGGGTAAGGAATCCACTGGCAAAGCAGGAGATGCAGGAGATGAGGGTTCCATCCTGGATCGGGAAGATCCCCTGAAGAAGGAAATGGCAACCCACTCTAGTATTCTTGTCTGGAGAACCCCATGGATAGAGGAACATGGCAAGCTACAGTCCATCGGGTTGTAAAGAGTCAGACACGACTGAAGTGACTGAGCACATACGCATGCAAGGCCAGTAGACCAGAAAATGACTGCCACTGAAAATACGGTTTGCCACTCACAGTTCTCAAGAGATGGGGGTATGACATGCCATGGTGGGCCACTCGGGGGTGGGGGAGGGAGAGGGAGGAACTATGGGCAAGAGCCTTCATTGTGGTTTCCATGGAAGGAGCACATGAGTCAAACAGGCTCAAGATTGACCAGAGTGAGTCATTTCAACAGGCTCTGGGGCATAGAGGCTTCCCTAGTGTTCTGGTACCTGACCCTGAGGTGACTAGGGTAGTGGGATAAGAGCCCACAGCATGAGAGCCCAATAAAGGAGGTGGTTGGGGTGTGGGCTCTGGATTGGTTGGTTTGCATTTGGAAAGCACACTTGAGAGCCAGTTGCTACTGTCTCTAGGAACTGGAGAGGGAGAGGGAGAGGGAGTCCTCCAGGGTCAGCAAGGTCCCAGATGTCAAAGCATCAGAGTACAGAAAACAAAAGACATGGTGAATACAGGGGATACTCAATATCCATAACTCCATTCATCTCTGTGCCACTTTGCGAGTCAGTCAGTTTCCAAAAACAAGCTCAATTTCTACATTTCAGCCTGTGCACTATTTACTCAACTATTCACTCAGCCTTCAGGGTCTCAGAGATGGCAATGTAAACAACAGAAGCTTTCTGTTGACTTTAAAGGTTAGATAAAAACAACAGCTCTGAAACAGAAGTTATTTCTCTACATTTTCATGATAACACATTTGCTCTAGAGAGTAGAAGTTGCATAAAATAGAAATATCATTGACATGAGCACTTGAGAAAAACTCAGAGAGCCACAATTACACACAGCAGAAGCGAGAGGGAGGAATTTTCACATTATCACTTCTTCCAGTATCAAAAGCAGCCACATCTTCTCACCAACAAATTAAAACAAAAGCATAAGCATTTCAAGATATACCAGAAATATTAACCTGAGGATTCCTAGGATCCATAGGAGATATATTAGACTAGTGTTAGTTGCTCAGTCATGTCGGACTCTTTGCAGCCCTATGGACTGTAGCTCACCAGGTTCCTTTGTCCTTGGAATTTCCTAGGCAAGAACACTAGAGTGGATTGCCATTCCCTTCTCCAGGGGATCTTCCCAATCCAGGGATCAAACCCAGGTCTCCAGTATTGCAGGCAGATTCTTTACTGTTTGAGGCACCTAGAGAGAACCTTATTCCCAAGAGTTAACTTGACAAACCTTTCTCTTCAGACCCAAATACATCTTACTCAGGTCACAACCTATTTCTTAGAGTTCTGGCTGAAAGCCTGACTTGTGGAGAAGGGAGCAGGGTGAGGTTGGGGTCAGGTGGCCCAAGTCTTGACTCACCACTAGCCATATTTTCAAAGTGGAGTCTCTACAATGTAGTGAGCTCTGGTTTAATCGCCAGATTTCAGGAGTTTGAAGTATGTATCTTGCCATTTTGTTCATGTTTTATGTGACACAATGTAAAGAAAAAAGCTGAGATTCGGAAGAGCAGTGGTGCTGGGAATCTTCCCCAGAGGAAGCTGGTAAGTGACCTGTGGCTTTCAGAAATCCATGACTGACAGCCTTCTGAATACCAACCAGATCCAAACTGGCTCTGGTGGCTGTGGTCACACAGTTGGGAGAAAGGCCAAAAGGAAATACTGTGACAAGGCAAACGAGGCTGCCTCACTCAAGTGAGAAAAAGAATTGTAAACTTCCTGTAATTTGCAATATCACAATGATGGGTTGTTCCTGGGGAACAAAAAGATGGAAAATCTGACCTAGTGGGGAGGTTGGGAACAAGGTTACTCCCTTCACTGAGTGAGATGGTACGGATACAAATGGTGGGGAAAACCTGTCTAGAAAACAGAAACAGCGTGGGCTGATTTCCTTACTATTTGTTAACTTCGCAACAATCTGTGCTTCTCCCTGGTAGCTCAGAGGGTAAAGAATCCATCTGCAATGCAGGAGACCCAGGTTCAATCCCTGGGTCAGGAAGATCCCCTGGAGAAGGGAATGGTGCCTGGAGAAACCCATGAACAGAGAAGCCTGGCAGGCTACAGTTGATGTGGTCACAAAGAGTCAGATGCTACTGAATGACTAAGCATGCAGACTCAATCTGCAGAAGACTGTTGTCTCCATCATATGGAGGGAAAAAAGGCTTCTGGGTATTAATAATAGATTCATGATCAAGCACCTAACAACAAAGTGAAAGAGGTCTTATTTCATATCAGACTCTTCACTACAGCCTCACTGTCTTTCTGGCCATTAAATGGCCTATCAGAAGCACCATTCTACTAGAACACAGAGGTTAGTGCCTACTGAGAAATTTAACACCTAACCAAGCATACTGAAAAAAAAAAAATCTTAGAATTTATGGAATAATTTTTATATTGATAAAAGGACAGAACTTAAGTAAGAATCATTTAGTCAGAAATATGGAACTTTGGTAACTTCTGTTACCAAAGGATTAAAAATGCTTACAGAGGATTAAAGAAATACACGGTAAAATGAAAACTCAGACAGCAATTTAAACAAGGACTCTCTTTAAATAATAATGAGGCAATAATTATTTAGCTTTAAATTTTCTCTCCAACACAATTCTCTACCCTTCTCTTTACAGATTTTAAAAAAACAAGAAAATTCCCAGTGAGGTCAATTATTGATCATACAGTTAATCACCTCTTTATCTCTGGTCTCATGAAACAGTGAACAGAATGGCAAAATACATACTTCAGATTTTTAAAGTTTGAGTTAACAAATCATTTTGCATTTTTCCCCTTTCTTCTAATCTCTCCTTATGTTTCAGCCACAGAGATACTATTTTCACAATATCTTTATTACCCTCAAGAATCTATAAATTCTTATGACTAAGAAAAATCCACACAGCCCATCCTAATGGAAGGGGGAGGCATGAGTGGTGGGTCGGAGAATAAATTTTGAAATGCAGATCACAACCCACCTCTTCCACTCACCCAGGCTTCTCCTGCCACATCACAGGCAAGCACCCTGCCCTCTCAGGCCACAGATTTGAAATCCTAATCTAAAAAGCAAAATAAGACTTCAAAATATTTTCTACATTTTCTGTCTTTGACCCCACAATTTTTGAGAATTTAATTCTGACAGGAATGTAATTAAAAAAAAAAAAAAGGAAAAACCAAAAATTGATTGTGGTTGAACACATCCAAGAAATGTTTTATAGAATGCGATCTTCTCAGAGTTTACATGGCTGAATTCCACTTAGTCAATCATCTTATTTATTTTAACAATTTTAAATGGGCATATTTATTTGTCTTATTGTAAATCTAAAACTACCCTAAAATTTCCCAAGTTTTAAACATTCATGTTAGTATTCCTGTTCTTGTATTCAAAATATAAGAGGATCATCTTGGGATTGATTGCAGTGAAACACTGTTAAAATCTAGACAGTAAACAAAAATACTAGCACAGAATGCATACTCAGATCCAGAGACTGTTATGGTTCTGTTATGGTTCTGAAATACATAATTTAAGCTGCCTACTCTTAAAAAAAATTCTCTTGATTTGTTATTTTCTGTCATTCCTTAAAGAATCCAGAAATTGAGAAAGTTGGTAAGTTAAGGTGGTCAAAAAAGGGGTCCTTAAAAATATGTAGTTAAAATTGGTAGGAGAAAGTATACACTCAATGTCAAGGAAGATGTCCTAGCATCACTAGATTATTACAGAATCACTTAACAGGATGGTTAGAGTCTTTCAGCTAGAAAAGAGCCCAGACAGTCTTTTATAAGGCACCATGCTATTCTGGCATGGCCAGAGACCAGATGATCTGTTAAGTCCTTCCATGATTTAACTTCTCTAACCCATGATGTGTAGGTGCATAGAATCCTTACATAAGTTTCTGGGCACTGCAAGATATTCTGAAGGGAGAATGAGACAGAAGTGCTCCATTGATCTTAAGGAAACTCGTGTTTGCACATATTTCAATGCTAAAGCAATTTCTAGCTTTCCAACCAAATGGATTAGGTTTTAGTTGCGTCCATAAATTCTCTGAAAAGGCTGAGGATTACAGTGGTTTAGATTCTTTTAAGATTACTGCGAGCAGAAATAGATTGGAAGAAAAGGTAGACAACTCTGGGGAGAGGGCCCTTGGCCTGCATAGCCCCTTGGGGTTCTGACTCAGGAAGGTAACGAAGTTGGCTTTGGTGGGTGGACTGTAAATTAATTCCTCATTATCCCATATGTAGGTCTTGATCTCATGTGCATTTTTTCCACAGTTAAGAAAGTCATCATTTTCTGAAAAACTCTGTTTACAGCAAATCAAGAGAAATCCAACTACACTTTAAAATTACATAAATAGAAGTAATCAGATTTACCCTAATGTTCCAACTCATCTGGGGCTCTCTAAGAAGATGAAGCCCTTATTCATTTCAGGGTTGGATTTCAGCTTGCCGTCTCACTGTATATCCTCCTGCAATAACCCCTCCGGAAATCACTTCTGCTTCTAAAAGCTCAGTACTTGGGTTTATTCTTCTAAGATCATTGGGGAATTGATAAACTCCTTAACTGTATCAACATTCAGCTTTTGAAAACTAGTTTTAAGTTATCCATCAGCACTGATTATGCGGGAACAGAGGATGAGGCCCGGCCTGACCCCAATTCAGCATCAGAGCTGTAGAAGGTCAGGTCAGGCCAGTGGCCCTGCAGATTCTAATCCCAGAGGGTTATTTTTTATACCAGCCAATGCTACAGGGGTTAAATTGGACAGACGTGAAGTTCCCTCATCTCTATTTTTTAAATGAATTTTTGAGATTTCAAGGTGAAGGGTTAAATTCTTCACTTGTATTGGGATAATGCCAAAAGGACACAGAAAACTAAACGATTCCAAGTTAAGTTCTTGTTCCAAGTGCATACTTTTAAGGCAGTGACATATATATTTTATGGCTTGTCTCATGACTCTAAAGATAAACAAACCCTCTGAAATTACACCTAGAATTTTGCATATATTGACTATGTACAATTATAAACAGAAACTCAAAAAGGTCTCTGGCCCCAAAATGAGTTAGGAACCACTGCTCTGAGGGAACATTTGCTTCCCAGACAAACAGTGGTACCATTTAATTCAGTTCTGCAAATAACTGAGTCATCTCTTTGCCAGATACTTTGCTACATCATGCAGGTACAAACATGAATATGGAATAGGAGGGGAGCATCCTTCACTGAACTCCTATTGTGTGTCACACCCAGACCTATGGACTTTCTCATACCAGTCTTCTTCAATGCACACACAAGTCTTAGGGGTGCATTATTACTATATAAAATTTACAGATACAGCCCAAAGTCACAAGTTATGGAGAGGTGGAGTGAAGACTCAAGACTGATTTGCTGTAAATCATCACAGTTACTTATTCTGTGGTGCTTCCATGATAACATGGTACACAGCCAAATAAATGGCCTAAGTGCTGACAAATGCAAATAATATTTTGTTCCCTTCCCTCTCTCTCTGCCTTCCCCACCCTGATAGAAGCCACCATACCTCTCCTCTGGATGAAGGCAACAATATTTTTATGTGATTTCCCAGCCTCCACCCTTGGGGGATCTAGTGTAATTCGCACTCAGCAACCTGGCTGATCTAACATATCACGTTATGTCTTGGCTTAAAACCTGCAGCGGATTCCAACTGAGAATAGCAGTGATCACTTACTGCGTGCAGTGCCACTCTTAGACATGGGCAAGTAGGGTTCCTCAGAGGGCTCCAATATTTTAGGGTGCTCCCCTTGAAGTTTTCTAAGAACCCCCAAGTCTCTGAGACCAGCAGGGACCAACAGAGATGTCAGGATGAGGCACCTGAGCCCCACTGGAAATCTGTGTGGGTACTGGTCCCTGTTTCTCCCCTCTGAGGGCACTCCCCATCATGCCCATAAGACTGCCCTGGGTTGTTGCTGGCTAAATTCCAGGAGGGTATAGTCTGTGCTAGGATGGCTCCCACTGACCAGTGTTGTAATTTTTTTTAGAGAGAGGTTTTGAAAGATTGAATTGCCAAAATGGTGCTGGCATGATGCTGGGTGACATTCACGTGCAGCACAGGACAGGTTTAAGGCTCTTGTATAAGTTTCCTGTGGGGCTTCCCCAGTGGTGCATTGCTAAAGAATCTGCCTACAATGCAGGAGATTCGGGAGATGTGGGTTTGATCCCTGGGTCAGGAAGATGCCTTGAAGGAGGAAATGGCAACCCACTCCAGTATTCTTGCCTGGGATATCCCATGGACAGATTTCTATGGTGGGCTACAGTCCATGAGGTAGCAAAAGAGTTGGAACACGACTGAGCACGCAGTTTCCTGTAGCTGCAGTGACAAACTACCATAAATTTAGTGGCTTAAACAATCCAGGTTTTTATTATCTTGCAGTTCTGGAGGTCAGAGTCTAAAATGGGTACTCAGGGCTGCAGCGCAGTTTGCTTCTGGAAACTCTATCGGAGAATCTGTTCCCTTGCCTTTTCCACCTTCCAGGGTCTGTCTACATCATTTGACTTGTGGTCTTTTCCTCCATCTTCAAGGCCAGTAGTGGAACATAGTCTCTCCTCTCTTCTCTTCTCCCTTCCTCTTTTAGGGATCTTTGTGATTACAGCAGGCCCATTTCTATAACTCAGAATCTCCACATTCCAAGATCCTTAACTTAAATCTGCAAAGTCCCTGTTGCTGTATAAAGTAATACAGTGACAGGTTCTGAGGACTAGGTTGTGGACATCTTTGGAGGGCCACGATTCTATTCTATACTGCCGGTAGCACAACTGTCCACCAGTGACTTCAGCTGAGGTCAGGGCTGGGGTCACAAACATACCAGATGCACCCCCTCAGAAAAACCTAATAATAATAATTCTTAGTGGATTAAATGTCTAAGTATGAAAAGCAAAATTATAAAGCCTTTTAGAAGGAAATAAAAGAAATATCTTCATGACTTTGAGACAAAGGAGTTTCTTACAGAACAAAATCACTCAAAAGGAAAGGGTGCTAAATTTGGTGTTAGAATATTTTCTCATTTCATTGAAACACTATAAAAAAAGAAGTGTAAAGATAAACCACACGGTAGAAGAAGATATTTGCAGCACACATAATAGATGAAGGATCAGTATCCAAAATATATTAAAACTCCTATAATAAAAAGACAAAGCAATCTTTTAAATATGCAAAATTCTTAAACTGGCTCGTGTTCAAAGAAGGGAAGGAAAGGAAAACTAACAGGCATTTACATGAGAGTGAATTCAACCTTATTAGTAATCAAGAAAGTGCAAACTTACACCACAAGTGAAGTGAAGCGAAGTGAAGTCGCTCAGTCATGTCCGACTCTTTGCACCACATCACAAGGAGAAACCACAATATGCTCATCAGAATTAGCAAATATCAAAAAGTCTGAAAACACTCTGTGTATGTTTGTGTGAATGTGGAACATCAGATACTAGTGTTCACTGCTGGTAGGGAGGTAAATGGGAACCTCCGTTTTGGAAAACAGAGTGTTGTTATCTAGTAAGTTGGAAGAGATATATATATACACACCATATAACCCAGTTATTTCATGTTAGGTTTATTCTCTGAAGATATGTGTTTATGTGCAGGAGAATACATATACATGCGTACACTCTAAGTGGCTTCAGTTGTGTCCGACTCTGTGCAACCCTATGGACTATAGCCTGGCAGGCTCCTCTGTCCATGGGATTCTCCAGGCATGAATACTGGAGTGGGTTGTCCTGCATTCCTCCAAGGGATCTTCCCCACGCAGGGATCGAACCAGCATCTCTTTTGTCTCCTGCACTGGCAAGAGGGTTCTTTACCACTACCCACCACCTGGGAACCCCTGAATACACATGTAAATATGCTCAGAGTAGCATAGTTTGTAATCTCCTCCAAACTGGAAACAAGCCAAATTTCCATTAATAGTAGAATGGACATAGAATGATATACACAGTGGAATACTATACAACAATGAAAATCAATAAACCCAGTGTTCACTCATTCTATTTGGCATTTATTGAACTAGGAACTAAGCCAAGAAGTCTAAATAAATTAAGACAAAACCATCTCTTAGAATAACTCACAGGGAAAAAATACCAGGTAAACTAATACTTATAGTTCAATGTGATATTAGTGAAGTATTACACTCAAAAAGAATGCTTTACAGATATCTCATCGCACCTTTCCCTTCCTCCTCTGGCTAAAAAACAAACAAACAAAATATACTTTCTCCTTGCTCTTCTCTTTAAAATTAAAACAGAATTAAGCTGAGATATACAGTACATTAGAAAGGGAAAATGGTAAATTGCAATACCAAGAGCAAATCTGAACAACTTAAATCCCATGGACTTTCAGAGTAATTTTTATGTTGTCTTATGATTAGACACAGCCAGGCCTCTCTGGGGCAATTGCTTGCTGTTTAATATTATGGGCTCTCTGAATGAAACTAATCAAGGCTCTTTCATGAACTGGCTTCAAAATGATTAGAATCAAATTTGTATCCACCCCAGGAGCATAGATGATGCATTTTTATGTCACATTCCTTGACCTCTGAGTTTTTTTTTCTTTTTCTTTCCATCTGATTCTAATGAACCTTATTGTATTCAATTACCTGCATTTAATATATAAAGGGAAGAATAAGTCCTTTGTATAGCAAGCCAGGGAATGGGTAAATGAGTAGGGAGAGAGAGGATAGGTTAGGGTAGGATAGAATTGGATTTTGTCTCATCCATCTTCAGGAATGGCAAATGTTTTGAGGGAGGGGGATATATTAATCATCTTTATATCCCAGCATAACACCAGGCACAGAGTAAGTGCTTGAATCAACTTTCCTTTGACTATGTTACAAGATATACAAATTCATAATCATGACAGTTTACAACAAATACTTATTTATTGTTCACATTATACATGGTCAGCTGGGCTCTTCTAGGCTTGGTACCTTCTATTTCTTTGTCTGGAATCTAGGCTGAAGGAGAAGCCATCACCTAAGATCCCACACTGGGAGCTGGCTTCAGTCATACCATGTGATGGCATTTAAAGTTTCTGTTCAGCCATGACAAAGTCATGCCTGGTCATTCCCATTGGCCAAATCATGCCAGGAGGGGGAATTGTGACCTGTGAATATTCAATAAACATGTGCTAAGTGAGTGTTGCAATCATTACAGTGCAGTTCAGCTACAATATGTGGTGAGATTCCTGTGCCATGAACAATTGCTCTCAGATAAACAACGCACCAGGCTTCCCTGATAGTTCAGATGGTTAAGAATCTGCCTGCAATGCAGGAGATCTGGGTTCGAATCCTGGGTCATGAACAGCCCCTGGAGAAGGGAATGGCAACCCACTCCAGTATTCTTGCCTGGAGAATCCCATGGACAAAGGAACCTGGTAGGTTACAGACCATGGTGTTGCAAGATTTGGACATGATTGAGCAACTAATACACACACAACACCCCACCGACCCCCAAGATTTGCCTCACTGAAGATTAGCTGTGGAAGAAGGATAACTCCCAACAACCAGAGCAAAGTATTTCCTTTATCCCCTCACAGTTCAATGAGCGGTGCCAATGAAAAGGCAGACAGAAGAGTTCAGAGGCTGATTAATTCTTAATCTGTCAGAACAAACTTGACTGTGCATAAGAATCACCTAGGGAGCTTGTTAAAAAATATAGATTTCCACTGACACTGAATATATGAGACCAGGAGCTTATGTTTACAAACTCTCCCTGAGTTTCTGAAGCACAGCCTGTTGTAGGGACCTTGCTCTAGACTCAGGGCAGCTCCGCCTGGGATGAAGGAGACTTCTTAGGCCAGGCTGCTCTGAGATTCAGGACAAACTAGCCTTGTCTTCCCCGCTATGCAAGGAGGTTTGTGGGTAAGAGATAGGTGCCACCTTCCCTGGGCTTGCCCCATGACTGAGCGTGGCTCTCTTGGTGGAATCACAGGTACTGTGATGATCTGTGTCCAGGTCTGTGAACAACCACTTGAACACTAGGAACTCATCTTGTTTGCCTTCACAGCCCCAGTGCCAACCCAGGACTTAAAGTTAATAAAATGCCTGTGTGTGTGTGTGCTCAGTTGTGTCCAACTCTTTGCGACCCCATGTACTATAGCCCGTCAGGCTCTCCTGTCCATGGGACTCTCAAGGCAAGAATACTGGAGTGGGTTGCTATTTCATTCTTCAAGGGATTTTTCCCAACCCAGGGATCGAACTTGAGTCTTTAACGTCTCCTGCATTGGCAGGTGGATTCTTTACCACTACTGCCACTGGGGAATAAATGCCCACTGGGTCAGTCTCCAGTACTTTGGCCACCTCATGAGAAGAGTTGACTCACTGGAAAAGACTCTGATGCTGGGAGGGATTGGGGGCAGGAGGAGAAGGGGACAACCGAGGCTGAGATGGCTAGATGGCATCACGGACTCGATGGACGTGAGTCTGAGTGAACTCCAGGAGATGGTGATGATCAGGGAGGCCTGGCGTGCTGCGATTCATGGGGTCGCAAAGAGTCGGACACAACTGAGCGACTGAACTGAACTGAACTGAACTGAACTGGGTCAGTCTCCTTAGTGATCCAAGTCATCCCAGCAGCAATTTCTTAGACTTCCACCTGTGCAGAGTCAGCTGGGGGACTTGCTAACAAGTCACCTACCTCACCCCCAGAGTTTCTGATTCAAGACATCTGGGGAGGCCCCAAGGACCAAGCTCTTGCATTTCTAACAAGCTCCCAGTGGGAGAACTGCTGGTGCTGCCAGTGAGGCCCATATGTGGAGAACCTCTGCCTTAGACTTCTGTACTTTACTTTTTCTGCCTATAAAATTAGAAAAGTAGAACCTGCTCCAAAGCTTAATAATATAGGCTTCAGAATTTCATACTACTTTGCCATGACTTTACGTGTCAGATCACTATCAGTCCAGAAACTTAGATGTGACAGAAATCTATCTTTAGTACCCTATTCCTGGATTCATTTTAGTTCAGAAGGCCCCCAAGGGCAAGAACCTTTGGTCCCTGTTGGACCCCAAGAATAGTCTCGGCATGTAGATGATACCAGTGATTCTGGGACTAGCCTCTGGTCTTCACGCCTCACCTGGTCTAGTAGTCAGACTATGCCTGACTACTCCTGTACCCAGTGATGCTGGTGGGTGTGATTTATGGTATAAGTTC
The DNA here is from genome assembly GCF_032405125.1 of Capricornis sumatraensis. Classification (NCBI taxonomy): domain Eukaryota; kingdom Metazoa; phylum Chordata; class Mammalia; order Artiodactyla; family Bovidae; genus Capricornis; species Capricornis sumatraensis. Next base: position 34,775,792 of record NC_091080.1, on the reverse strand, counting down.
TATTTTTATGCCAAGAGTGAACTCTAGCTCTCACTCTCCTTAGCCCAGGGCAAGGTTCTTAGGAGGAAGATGCCAGCTCCCTGCTCTCAAGAGTCTTGGTGGAAAAACTAATTCTCCAGTCTTTCTTTTTGTAAATGAATAAATAAAATTACATCTCTTACAAATCAGAAGATTTTGGCTTTTCAATGTACTGTTTTGGCTCTACATTTCATGCCCCTAATTTGGAACTCAAAACCACAAATTTGACCCATTTTTTGCCGTGGATATTTTTTCTGTCCTTGAAGAGCAAAAAAAAAGACTTCAATTTTATTTTTATCAGTAAATTGCTTTAGACAGGACTTTTATTTATAGACCATCTAAAGGGCTGTTAGTAAAAGGAATGAAAAGAATTTCATCAATTAATATTTAAAAATAGTGTCCACCTACAGTTTGTTTTGTTTATATATTACATGCATGTAAGATATAATATCATGGTACACAATCATCTTACATGATATATTACAAGACCATACGACACCAGCATCATAACCAAACAAAACCTTGTAGGAAATGCTCCTCTATGTGCAGAACTTAAAGCCTTTTGAAGATGTGGTAGCATCATCTAACAGCAGAGGCGATCCATCTATTCTTCGATAGCCTTTACTGGTGGACCCTGGGGTCTCACAAACTCATTAACAGCACAAATAGTTCATTTCTAGTCAAGGGGCTTCTCAAGAGAACATTCTCTCAAGAAGGCCTCCAATCACAGCCTGCTCTGTGACAACTGTAATGTATTATAAGTAATATTGTCAGAAAGCTAGGTTTGCTCCAACGTCAGGAAGAATGAAAAACAGGTGTTGCAAAGGGTCAGCCCACCTGTTGTCACCTCCATCTGGCTATTAATTCAGCTGAAAGGAACTCAGGCACCCAGACCAGGAGAATGTGAAGGAAGTGAGGGAAGGGTTTTCTGAAATAGGGGTGCCTGGCACGTCCTGCTTATCCCCAGGGTGCCGCAACTGCAGGTTTCGGAAGCAGCAGACAGCTCTGTAAACACTGACTTAATAAATTAAGGGGCTTGAGGAAGCGACTACTTATCGCTCGTCTGTCTCACTGAGCCCTCTGTAGTATCGTCTCACTTCATCACTAGAACACTTCAAATGCAAAACCAGCGGTGCAGGGATTGTGTGTTTTGCAGATGAGGAAACAAGTTTGTCACTTGCCCAAGAAGACACAAAGCAAGATTTAAACCCCGGTTTGTAACTTCAAGTCTGTGCTCTTTCCGTGACCACACAGATCTCTACCTTCAACGATTAAAGAGCAAGAATAGAGAAGCCAGGATGGACAAGGGGCAACCGGAGCAGCGGGCCCTTGTCAGAGGCCACAGGATGTGCCCAGTTTCTTGCGTGATAACGTGTCTGGTTTGCCTTCGCTGAGATGCACATGAGTGCAGGACCTGGAGGGGAACCGCAGGGGGTGGTCAGAGGGAGAACCCAGATTCTGTCTTGGAGCTGCTCCATCAAAGGTATGAGGAAAAGGCAGATGGTTCAGGAGACAGGCCACGCAGAGGCAGGTGAGCCCACAGAGAGGTTTTCCTTGATGCTTCTCTCAAGGAATTTCTGAGATTGGCTTTAGACCACCCTCCCCGACCAGCTCGACTCCCCAAGCATGTGGTGGATCTTTAAAGCTCAAAATTGCCGATTCTCTAGGAAAGGGAACAAGAGGAGGGCAGGGCGTCCTGTTTATACCCAGTTGTAGAGGGGACTTTCCTTTGGTACTGAAGAAAGCAAACCAAAAAAACAAAAAAAAACAAACCATTGGTTTATTTGGAGATCCTCGTCCAAGTGAGCAGGATAAGCACTCTTCAGACTGCATCTGCCAGTCTCTCCACACCGAGACCTCAGGTGACCTGCCTAACTTGGCAGGTTTCACAAAGGACCCACTTGGGAACGGCAACATCCTTGAAAGCGTGTCCAAGCTCAGAGGCAGCCTATCTGAGAGCTTCCTGAACCTCCTTCCTTGATCTTCCCTGTGTATACCCTGGTCAAGGCGAGGCGGGCTCACCTTCTGGCAAGTAGAGAACAGCTGTCTCCGGCTGCTGTGGGGGCTGCTCCGCCCTTGCAGCTCTTTCTCTGAGCTGCTCACTCTCAGAACTGTGTCCCTTCTATCAGCAACCTCTGCCCTGACATGTCTTTTCAGTTATGGTTGCCCCATTTCACATCGGCCTGGCCTCCATCTTTTCACGTTCCCACCTCACCAGCTCAGCTCTGTTTGATCCGGTCCAGAGAGGTCTCCCTCGAGACACTACCAGCTTTCTTCCAATGTTACTCCAAGCTCCTGCTGCTTTTTCTTGCTCCTTTTCTTTCCTTCATGGAACACTCACCTCTCTTGTCAGCTTTCTTGATAATGAACCCTGCTATGGCTCTAAGCTGTCTCATACTAGTCAATATCCCTTGAAGTTTAAAGAGGTAAGGTTCATGTTCTCTTTCACAAGTTTGGCAATGTGGTAGAAACAGAAGTTCTGTTTCTAAAAATCAAGGACATTTATAAATTGGGTGAGTTTGGGAAAATTCCATAGCTTCCTGAGGCTCCACCTCCTCATCAGCAAAATGAGTGTGTGAATAATTATTTCCTATGGGTGTAGGAAAGATTAAACGAGATAAAATGCCTATCACAGTACCAGGTTCCCAGATATATGGGGAGAAAACTTAAGTTGTTTCCTCTTCTTCTTCAAAATATTACATCTATTCCAAAAATGCCCTGGTTCTTTCCATGAAATCTGTCTTCACCACTCAACACCTGAGGTCACATTGCTACTGAGTGGGATTTGCAAAGCTAGTTTTCCAGAAGAATTCCCTGTAGGCTCTATGTCCAGGAAGCATAAATTCTTTGATTTATATCTCCCTGGGCTTGCATATCTGAGAAGGACAAGGGGAAAATCTCAATGGCCTGTCTGTCAATAATGCCTTTTCTATGGAAGAATTCTATTTTAAAACAATTACTGTGTTTTTTTTAAATAGGTTTAATCGATGGGGTAAAACCACAAGCCACTTCCACATTTGCACTCTCCGATTTCCTCTGCCCACCCCCCCACCCCCCCGCCTTGATGGCTGTGTATGTAGAGACCATAGCTGTTCTACCAATTCCAGCTAGTTTAAGAAGTCTTATTTAATCGATTGTCAGTCAAGAAGAGGTGAATGCTCACAGCTCTTCTAAGCATTGAGAAGCACAACCCCAGACTTTCAGTACCAGAAAAGGAATGCAGGTTTAATTTAAAACCATTATATGTTTGGAACCTTCAAATACATTTTTACAGAACCCCCTCCCCCAAAAAAGTTTTCTTTAGTACTTAATCAACTTTTGGATATTAAAAGTTTGATCCCACCTCTTAATAATATCAAAACCTGAAGCTTACAGACAGTTTACAGCTTTCCGCCCCTACCCACCACCAGCTCAGGGCTTGCCCTTGGCTCAGGACCCTGCCATGGGCAAGAGCTGATATAATGACTTTGCCCTTTCTCTACTTAATCTTCTGGCTCCTTCAAATTATGGAAAGGGAGTGGGATAAGAGGAAGGTGGACCAAGGCTAAGGCACTGGTGCTCTCTCTTGGCCAGTGCTGGTTGGCTGTTACCGCCTCCCATCTAGCAGCCATACATACAAACACTGACTCTGTCATGGCATCACCTAGGTTCCTTGGAGCCCTCCCCCACCCGCACTCCACACCCCCAGGACATTCTCATTTCCTGACATGGACAGTGAAGTCTCTCCGCAGACCTTTATGGAGCTCCTTCTCATTCCAGCTCCAGACTCAGGCAGTCCCCTCCCCAACCCTCTCTTGGTGCTGCAGTTATTCAGCTCAAGCAGTCAGCACTTTGAGTAAAGTCCCATCAGGACAGCTCAAGCCTGGTGACCATAGGCAACTGCTGTTTTCTCTTGGTCCTCAAGGAATTCTCGCATCTTTTCACAACAAATTGGGAAGCCCCAGCTCTCCTTGCCAGGGTTAATGGGCTTCTCCAGCTCTTCTTCTCCTGGGCTTCCTAGGTGGCGCTATTGGTAAAACATTCACCCGCCAGTGCAGGAGATGCAAGAGACAAGGGTTCAAGCCCTGGGTCAGGAAGAGCCTCTGGAGTAGGAAATGGCGACCCACTCCAGTATTCTTGGCTGGAAAATTTCATGGACAGGAGTCTAGTGGGCTACACTCTATGGCATCACAACGAGTCAGACACGACTGACCAGCTCTCCTCCTACCTCCCATGTATTCCAGACAGAAGTCAGTCACCAGTTGTACGTTCACAGATGCCCCTCGTCTATGGAAACCCAGTTCAGCCTCTTGCTGCCCTTCATTTCCTCCACTTCAGAGCAACTGGTGGTCCCAGGAATGTCAGCAGCTCAGTGAGTATAGAACTAAGAGTGAGATGGCAAATGTCTATCCTGTCAGGCACCCCCAATCTGGGTAAACACATCTCTCAGACCCACAACTTGGCCTGAAGGTTGGAAATGCCTCGCTAACTGCCTAGGCCAGTAGCTGCTTTTCCTCAGTGACCGTTTCTCTTACATAGGCCGACGGTGGTAGGGGACAGGTTTGACCAAATCTGTTATCTTTGAGTCAGTCTGGTTGAGATGTGTCCAGCACTTCTTTTTTAGACAGTAGAAGCATCTTTTGCCCATTTTCTCAGGTGTAAGGCTTTAACTAAAATTCCAAGAATATAGAATATATATCCCCATTTAGCATCTTGGCTATAAATTTTAATAACAAATGGAATTATAATTAACACTTATATGTCACATACAAACTATTTTTTAATTGTTCTTAAGAAGACTGGAGTGGGTAGCCATTCCCTTCTCCAGGGGATCTTCCCAATCCAGGGACTGAACCCAGGTCTCCTGCATTGCAGGCGGATTCTTTACTGCCTGAGCCACCAGGGAAGCCCAACAAGATACAGCTAAAACAAGATTTTAAGACAGAACGCAGTCATCTTTCTTTAATTCAATCTTTTAAAATGACTACTTTATGAAAACTTCCTTTTAATTTCTGCTTTATAAAATATAAAGCTTCTTCTTTCTATATATGATAAGAGTCCATCAGTTGCTACAAGCCAATCATGACAGTAACCACTTTTGCACAACAGCACACACATGTCAAGCATATGCTAGATGCTTGACAGATACCTCTAACTTTTAAAAACAACACTGCAAAGTCAGTATTCTCCTGCCATGTGTTTCATTTCACAAACAAGAAAAATGAGACTCAGAGAAGAACTGGATCAAGGTTACACAGCTATTAAAGACCCAGCATGTAATTCTGCCTGTCTGACACTAGAAGGTAGAGTCTTTCCATATCCATGTTATAACCCAAACAGAAGGTTATAGCTTTGCCTATTTTTAAAGTCACAGAATAACAGCTTTTCCCTGGTGGCTCAGATAGTAAAGAATCTGCCTGCAATGCTGGTGACCTGGGTTCAATCCCTGGGTCAGGAAGATCCCCTAGAGAAGAGAATGGCAACCCACGCCAGCATTCTTGCCTGAAGAATTCCATGGACAGGGGAGCCTGGCAGACTAAGTCCATGGGGTCACAAAGAGGTGGACATGGCTGAGCAACTAACACTTTCACTTTTCCCAAACTAGAATTCATCAAACACTATTCAACAGGAGGTAAGAAGGAGTACTGAGGAGAGGGCAGGGTATTCCAGGATCAAATAAGTTTGAGAAATGGTGGGTTAATAAAGCTGAATAGTTTTATTTACTTTACCATTTGTCAGAGACTTGACTTTTTTAAACAATGTTATTTATTGACATATAAAATTTGTGTGTATTTAATGTGGACAACTTGATGTATGCACACATTGTGAACAGATCGCCAACATCAAGCTAAATAACTTCTCTATCACTTTTACACAATTACGATTGTATGCGTGTGTTGAGAAGATTTAAGATCTATTCTCTTAACAAATTTCAAGTATTCAATATAGCACTCTTCACTATCATCAACACCGGATCTCTGAAACTCATCTTGCATAACTCAAACTTTGTACCCCGACACTTCCTCATTCCCCAGGCCGATGGATATTTTGACTGGTTGCAGAGAAAGAGAGGGAGATAGCATACAGTCACAGTGTTTCCCAAATTCCACACAACCCGCATTTATGGGAGGCTCTCTGGCTTCTCCCGGAACAGAACTCTGTGGTTCTATTGCTTCCTTCCTTCCCGACACAACAAGTTGCTCCAGGCTCACCGTCTGTATTCCCTGACATCATGCTCTAATTTGCTCTGTCACTTTTTTCCAGATTCTGTGCCTTGTTTCATAGAGCTTAACTTAGAATCACAATTCCTATGGTAATTAGTATGTTTTTGAATCAGTTCAATTATTTGACATGACAGACTACTCCAGTAATCTTTAATGTTAATGAAACTGCATTTAGAGAAGATAAGAATTAGGTTCATTATGAAGTATTTAATTTATACAGCCAATTATGAACTGGATGCATGAACAGAAAGAAGAGAAGAGAATGAAAGAAGGAGATAAGCCAAAGTAATTTCTATTTCATTTGAAATAGTCAGACAACTAGGTACTTGCTCCCTTGCTGCCTGAAAACTTTAACAAAGAGGTGGTTCTGCTTATCTCTGTCTTGAGATCTGGCTGGACAAGAAGTGAGGAAGGCCTAAGTTTTTCCAAAGACTCTATCTAATAAATACTCAAGGACTGCTCAGAAAGGAACCATCAAAAGATAAGGTTACTGCAAAAAGACATCACAGTTTACTGGTTTTGTTTTAAAACGTTTGGTCATCAGGCGAGAGAATGTTTGGTCTGACATAATACAATTTACAATGGACCATTCCTTATTGTCTCTACCTCAAACCAAAACCTTCCCCTTCAAACTAACTTTCAAAAAGTGGCTTATGATAATGGTATGCTGAGCAAAGGAACGCTGAGGATCACAAAATCCGATGGTCAACAATTGACTGAAAGTTTGAAGAAGATGAAAATTATTCTGGTGAATTAATATACACTATATGGCAGATTAAGGAAGTGTTAATTGTTAACATTACATTGCAAGGAGATAAAAAAGAGTTCCTTAGGACTATTTCCATTTTCTCAGAATTATGTATAATGTTGTGCTGCTATTAGAAAATCCTATTATCTCTCCATGGGACAAAGCTTCAGATGAGATATTAGAAAGTTCACACTCAGGCATTAATCAAAGCTTTCAACTTCATTCAAATTACAATTGTTTCCCTTCCCCCTACCCCCACCCAGTTGAATCATGTTCCAGGGGAGAAAGGCATTACCAGTTTTTCCTCTCTTTCTAGCTACTGTCTCAGACCCCTCTGAGGTTGTAGGGAAGAAAAATTAGGGAAACAGGAAAGTTCCTGACTGCCTGATGCTGTCTTAGTGGCCTACATTTTGAGTCTGAGAGATGTTTAAAGGTGATGCAGTGTTTTTGTATGCTTTTGTGGGGTTTGGACAACTTTCCCTTGCTTCATGGAGAATTTTCATCTGCACTTACCTATATGCCAGTGCTAATCTTGTTCCAAGCTCACTTTACTCCTAGAAATCTAGTGGTCTGCCTCTAGGTACCCTGCACTGAATCCCCTCTACTTCCCCAAGTAGCCTGTTAGACAGGACTTTACCCACAATAGCGCTCAAAGAGCTTAGTCATATCTAACTGTAGCCCACCAGGCTCCTCTGCCCATGGTATTTCCAGGCAAGAATACTGGAGTTTTCTTCCATATCCCACTCCAGGGGATCTTCCTGACCCAGGAATCGAATCCATGTCTCTTGCATCTCCTGCATTGGCAGGTGGATTCTTTACCACCAGCGCCACATGGGAAGCCCTCACCCACAATGGATCATGGAAAATTCTTGTGCTTCCTTTTCTCAGACAAACTAGGAATTCAGGCTCTCCCCTTTGGCAGACACCTCTTCAGCTCAGTTGTCATCATCTACCCAGCCCATCACTTATTTTTTCATCTCAGAGGGAGTTAGTCACCAGTATACCATGTCCTAAGAATTTCAGAGAACTTAGCGTGTGTTTGGAGAGAAGCGGGCCATCTCTAGGGATGACTAATTTAGCGCACGCACCATGATCTCAACCAGGTCATGACCATCCCCAGTCTATCAGCCTCGTCCTCTGATGGGGCTACAGGTGCCACCGCCTTATGACAACACCTAGAGGCAGAAAGAAGAACCTCCTCTCTGTCAGGTCTCCTTGCAGATGGAGAAGGAAAAGTCTCCCAGGAGCTGCCTGTGCAATTTCTCTTCCTAAGTACCGCATTCCCAAGCCTCGGCCCATCACCGGCAAGAATTATTACTGCTCTGGGGCTAGTGATGGGACTCACCTTCCAGAAAACAACTGGCCACTCAGAGAAGGGCAGAAACCCAGGCAAAGTCTGGATTCTGTTAGGAATAAGGAGGAGTGTTGTTAGGTGGGCTATCGCCCTGCTGTCCGCTGTTTGTGGAGATGGGGTTGAAAGTTCTGGAGTAGACCTTCTAAGAAAGGCTCATCGCAAAGTTGCTTTCATATAGCTAAGGCTTCTTTCAAGGCAAACTGAAAAGGCACCAACTTTCAGAGATCTCTGGGAGAGAGTTCCACACACTCAGAAAATCTCCCCACTGGAAAAGCTTTCCTGTTTGCCTCCAGATTTACATTCTTTTAAATAAGGACAAGGTCTTTAATTTCTCATAAATATTCACTGCATTGTATGTGAATAGCATCCCCTGGAGTATAAAAACAGAATTCAATATCGGTGGGGTTCCCTGGAGTTGTTCATCAAAGAAACCATTAAATACAAGTCTTTAGGGGGATATATGTTGCCAAGGAAGCACTCTAGGAAAAGTGAGTTTTGATCCATATATATATATGTGTATACACACTCATAAACATCATGTGTGTGCGCGCACATGTGCGTGTGCTCAGTCTCCATCATTCTGACTCTGAGACCCCATGGACGGTAGTCCACAGGCTCCCCTGTCCATGGAGTTTTCCAGGCAAGAATACTGGAGTGAGTTGTCATTTCCTTTTTCAAGGGGATCTTCCCAACCCAGGGTTGAACCAGTGTCTCCTGCACTGGCAGGCGGATTCTTTCCCAATGCGTCACCTGGGAAGCCCCAATACGCATCATACTTGATCCATAGCAGCTTTTTTTTTGGAGGGGTGGGGGCTGCGCCACAGGATCTGTGGCTTGTAAGATCTTAGTTCCCTGAACAGGGAACTAAGGTCCCAGGCCCCCTGCAGTGGAAAAGTGGAGTCCTTAACACTGGGCCACCAGGGAAGTCCCCATAACAGCTTTGACTGTGGAGAGAAGGCAACAGAACAATGTGTCTCTGACAGGGTCGTTGCCAGCTGGAGTCTTTATGTAATTAGGAAAAGACACCTCTTCCTCTGCGGTGGCAACCCCACCGGATGGTGTGGAGCCCAGACTTCCTATGACCTGGGGTCTGGTTATGGAAAGCTTTTGAGGAAAGGGAGTCTCCACCAAGAAAAGGAAAAAGCACTTACAGAAATGGGGAAAGTATTTTGTTTGGAGTTAATCTGCTTCCTTCCATTGTGGTCTCATCATCTCGCTACATTGAGGCCAAACTTTTGTGAAATCTGAGGTTTGTACTTATGTTTTTTCACCCATGTTACACAAGTTAGGACTATATCCTAAGCTTTCTTTCCTTCTCACTCCACATATTCTCCTTGGGTTAATGGACAGTTTCAGTTGATGAAACTGTCTTAGCTTTGATTCACATATATCTGCTCTGAACTCCCAATCTGCATATCCAGCCAATCCAGACCTCTCTCTTGGACTCTAGACTTGCCTACCCACCTATTTACTGGGGGCTTCACTAGGGGGTAGAAAGGTAGTTTAAATGATTTCATTATGTTTTTCTGTATTTTCTAAATGGTCTATAGTTAGCATGTATTTCTATAATCATAAAAATATTAATTGGAAGACAAACTAGCAGACATGAGAAATGTCAAGTGACTCTTTACTGTGTCACTACTCTGTGAGAGCTGCAATGCTAAAGGGCTTGTTTATTCTCATATTTAATCTCCTCTATAACAGTGAAGAGTGGGTATTATCATCTTCAGGTAACAGATGAAGAAACTGAGGCTCAAAGAAGTCATGGTCACGCAGCTAACAAATGACTGAGCTTGAATTTGAACCTAGAACAGTCTGGCTTCAAAACCTTTGATTTTCTGAATGGATGTGCTCTCCCAGCAACAGTGCAGACTCGGTGGGGAAGGAAACAAACAATAAAAGAACACATCCAAATTATATGCACTGTTCCTGAGGCCCTTTGCCTAACAGGACCTCATGTTTACTCCCCTTCCTTGTCTTTTATTCTCAAGTGGTGCAAGCCTTCTAAGCTTCTCTAAATACTTGGTAAAATGAGCTGGGAGACCACATGAGGCCTCCTTGCTCCTTTTAAGTGGTAGTCCCTTGTGGTTCAGCTGGTAAAGAATCTGCCTGCAATGTGGGAGACCTGGGTTCGATCCCTGGGTTGGGAAGATCCCCTGGAAAAGGGAAAGGCTACCCATTCATTATTCTGACCTGGAGAATTTTAAGCCATAGGTTTAGTTGGTCAATCTCCAATTATCCACGTCAAGGGCAAGTTGGGAGAGAACTGCAGGGTCTAGGAAGAACATAGATAACTGAATTCTATAGACAAGCCCAAATCCCAATGATGCTAATGGATTCCGCTTTCATTTATTTTTTAACTCTGTCTTGATTTTCTTTCCTTATTTCTGTCACTCATGATAAGACAGAGGTGCTAATCAACAGCAAAATGACCTAAAGGCAGCCAAAAGGCAAGAGAATAAAAGGGAAAGAGAAGTGTGTGGTTCCATAAATGGGATCTTTGTCTCTGTAATAGCAGGGTTAACACACATATGGTCTTTACTGAGTGTCATGTAACTCATTTCTTCTCACTATATGAGTCGTGTTCTTCTGTTATGCCCATTTTACAGGTGGTACAAAGAGGATACTGCAGAGTCGTAAAGCTAGCCATTGGTGGGGATGACACTGCATGCAGGTGTTCTGATTCCATGGTCCTCTCTCTCACCATTACACAGATGCATTCTAGAAGCTAATAAACTCATTAAGAAAAGGAGAATGCATTGAAGAAAAGAAAAGTTGGAGAACTCTATAGTTACTGTTCAGAAAGTCTCAGACGTAGATTTTTAAATGGATTTTGAGTGCTAATTTTTTTTTCTGGTTGCACTGTTGATTTACAATGTGGCAACAGTTCCTGAGCTAACACTTTAAAGAAATTATTTTTCTGATGCAAAGCCAGTTTTTTATTAGTCTAGTACCGAATAAAAAGTGAGACTTCCCTGGTGGTTCAGTGATAAAGAATCTGCCTACCAGTGCAAGAGACTTGGGTTGGATCCCTGGGTTGGAAAGATCCCCTGGAGAAGGAAATGGCAACCCACTCCATTATCCTTGCCTGGGAAATCCCATGGACAGATGAGCCTGGCGGGCTACAGTCCATGGGGTTGCAAAAGAGTAGGACACGACTTAAAGACTAAACAACAATAACAACCTGAAAAGTAATACACTTTACCTTAGAACTAAATCCCTGGTTGATAGATTACTGCCACCCTCCTAAAAATATATGCTTAAATGAACAGACAGATGATAAATAAATTTTTTCATCTCTCCCCTTGCACAGTTTTCCTCAATAATAAGATTTCCATCTTGCCTCCCTCATTTGTATGCATTGCACTTATCACATAACAGAACTTTCATTCAATTAGGGTTGTATTAAACCTTCATCATGTAGCTAATTCTGTTTCAAAATGTCAGAATCTACTGCCTCATGGAAAGCTGTGTATAGTCAGTTTACTCGTGACCCAGGTGTTCATAGTGTGCTTTGCTTGCCATCATGTTAATTAAATTACTTGTTGTATAAATTATTGCAGAATGTCCCAGATGATGGAGAGCAGGCAAATGTCAGGGTGCTCATTAACATCTCCTCAACAGTTGCAGGAAGGAAAGCATTGCTATTTGTCTCTGGTTCTCCCTCTCCCAAGTGGTTCTCAACCTCAGCTACACATCAGAATTGTTTGGAGATCTTTAAAAAATATGGATACCTGTGTCCCACCCGCAACGGTTCTGATATCATTGATCTGGGTATTGGAATGAGAGGTTTTAAGATACTTCCAGGTGATTCTAATGTGTCGCTGGGGTTAGGAATCCATTTCTCAGGGGCTAGCAAGGCTGTGGGCAGAAGCAGCAAATGAAGAGAGGTGTATTGTCCAAAACCACCCACATTTTTTTTACACTATGTGACTCACAAATCTCTGGGGCTGTCACCTTCCTCTATCTTTTAGAAGCTTTTTTTTTTTTTTTTTTTGGAAATAGATATAACCTTAGTATTTTATTTGAATTCAGTTCCTTTGGGTAATTGTTCTGTGAACTTATAAAATGTCTCAGCATTTCACTTGAGTCACTGAGACATCATGTAAACCAATAATTCTTTAGGACCCACTTGTGTATACTAGGAACACTGAAGCATTTTAATTGGGAGATTTTGGTTCTGGTCCAGTAGTTAAAAAATTGGAGAAGCATATTTACAAGCAGACAGGTTTCTGTGAAAGTTCCTGCAGCAACACAAAATTACACACCTGTGTTTACTTAATAGGACATATCCATCTTACTGATGATAAGTATATGTAACTGATTCAACAGGTTTTTGAAGAGCAAAAATACAATTATTTCCCTGACACAATGTGACTAAGAGACAGTTTCAACAGTTTCCCACAACCTACCTCAAGAAAGAATAAAGAATGTACCAAGAAGACAAAAGGGTATCCAGGAAACTGTTTACTGTCATTGAGCACGAGGTCCTTTCACCCCATTGAACTCCACCCCCCTTTAACATTATGTGACCATGGGTTAATTAGGTAGCCCATCCATGCCTCTGTTTTGTCATCTGCAGAATGGGATAATAGTGGAGTGGACTATAACTCCTGGGCTGATGAAGGTTAAGTAAATTAACACACCTAGAATTCTTAGAACCGACTTGGGCACTTGGTAAGTACTCAATAAATCTTAGCTAAAATAATGTTGTTGTTTTTTTCCAGTACCCTATGGTTGGAAGCCATCCATTTCAACCAAAAATTCAGCTGCCTCTGTGAGAGCAGAGCCCCAGGAAAGGTGACATCACTGGCCCTGGTGGACACAAGGGGAGGAGACTCATGGACCCCCAGCAGTAGTCTTTCGCCTTCTTCCTTTAATACTTACAGGATCAAATAGGCATCTTCTCCACATACTGGTTCCATTCCACTGCCTGAAATGCATTTTCCTCATTCTTCAGAACTTCAAGCTCCATGAAAGCAAGGATAATGTACATTTTCTTCACCAGTACACACCCAGTAGTTATCCTGGGGTCTGGCAGCACTCACGAAGTGGGAAACAAAGTGTTGATTAATCTGGGGGTCCTGGTAGGATAATATATTATCAGCTACTAACACTTCGGCTTAACTCAGAACATATACTTAAGTTCTGTTGTCTAATGGTTCTCAGGTGTGTATGAGTGTACCTGCTAAGGAGCTTCAGTCATGTCTGACTCTATGCTACCCTGCAATCCTGTGGACTGTAGCCCACCAGGTTCCTCTGTTCATGGGGATTCTCTAGGCAAGAACACTGGAGTGGGTTGCCATGCCCTCCTCCAGGGCATCTTCCTGACCTAGGGACTGAATCTGCCTCTCTTAAGTCTCCGGCATTGGCAGCGAGTTCTTTACTACTAATGCCACCTGGGAAGCCCAAATATAGCACAACTTCACTCAAATTAATTTAAGACTGTGTGTTTATAGTTGTGAATCAGAGAAATGTGAATGCTGAGAAATTTGAACACATCCTTGGAACACTGAGGAGGGAATCAATGAACAAAAATTTAGCAAGCAAGAAGTAGTGTTAAAGCTCAGGGCAAAGCCTAAGGAAGCAGAGAGATACAATAGAAAATGTTTTGTCAGCACTTGAAGGGGGATGTACTGAAATCCAGTCCCTCTCTACCAGGAACGTCCTTTGGCTTCAGTTTCCTTCTGAGAAAATCTCCACCCCCATCAGCCTACTCCAGGAAGTCTACGATCTGTGAGAGCTGAAGGTGAACCCTGGGGAAATCAAGTTGGAGAAGCCAAACATTGTCTTGAAAACTGGCAAGGGTGAAGAAAATTCTGGGGTTAGAGAATAACAGGAAAACTACTTCCTCACTGCTTCCAAACACTTCCCATGTAATAATGCCTTTGTGGCATGCCAGGTTGTGCTGGCTGCATCTATACACAAAACAAAGTGAACCATAAAATGTACCTCTGTGCCCAGAATTTTTATTGGAATTAAGTGCTCATCCTCTAAATTTTTGCCACTAACTCAATGACTTGCCGATTTACTTAAGGTAGACTATGTCATCTATTAGGCTGGTACAGAAGTAATTGTGGTTTCGGACCATGAATTTTAAATCATTATAAATAGGCTCAAAAATCTTTATTCATCAAAATAGGAACCATTACAATCAACACATTTTTTCCAACAAGAAATAAGTTTTGTTTAGTCCTGTGACGAAAAAAATCCATGCTTCAGGATTTGACAAACTCTTGGACAGGATTTTCTGCCTCTTGCTGGTTGTGGAAGCCTTTTTCCTGACAAAGTTGTTGAGAAGCTTGAAGAAGTGGTAGTCGGTTGGTGAGAGGTCAGGTGAATATGGAGGATGAGGCAAAACTTCGAAGCCCAATTGGTTCAACTTTTGAAGGTTTGGTTGTGCAATCGCAGTCAGACGTTGTCATGGAGGAGAACTGGGCCAATTCTTTTGACCAATGACGACTGCAGGAGTTGTGGTTTTCAGTGCGTCTCATCGATTTGTTGAGCATGCTTCTAAGATGTAATGGTTTCGCGGGGATTCAGAAAGCTGTAGTGGATCAGGTAGACAGCAGGCCACCAGTGACCATGACCTTTTATTGGTGCAAGTGTGGCTTTGGGAAGTGCTTTGGAACTTCTTCTTGGCCCAACCGCAGAGCTGGCCATTGTTGGTTGTCATATAAAATCCACTTCTTGTTGCACATAACAATCCAATTGAAAAATTGTTGTTGTTATATAGAATAAGAGACGACACTCCAAAACGACAAAATTTTTTTTTTTTTTTGGTCAGCTCATGAGGCACCCACTTGTCGAGTTTTTTCACCTTTCCAATTTTCTTCAAACACCAAATGGCAGTGGAATGGTTGATGTTGAGTTTTTCAGCAACTTCTTGCATAGTTGTAAGAGAATCAGTGTTAATGATTGCTCTCAGTGGGTCTTTGTCAATTCCCGATGGCTGGCCACTATGCTTCTCATCTTCAAGGCTCTCATCTCCTTTGCAAAACTTCCTGAACCACTGCTGAGCTATATGTTCGTTAGCACTTCCTGGGCCAAATGCATTGTTGATGTTGTGAGTTGTTTCCGCTGCTTTATGACCCATTTTGAACTCTGTAATAAAAAAACTGCCTGAATTTGCTTTTGTCTAATGTAATTTCTATAGTCTAAAATGAATATAAAATAAACATAAAAAGTAACTAGCAATAATTATTGCCAATAATTATTAAAGTAATTAGTCATAAGTAATATGGAATAAGTCATTAGCAAAAAACATAAAGCGAGAAATGTGCATTAAAATGAGGCATAACATAACCACATTCATTTCAGAATGTATTCCAGTATCAAACGACAAAGCTTAAAAATGTAAAACCACAATTACTTTTGCACCAAGCTAATATTTTTACAGTTTTAGTTTAAGGTGGGCTTCCCGGTGGCAGTAGTGCTAAAGAACTTGTCTGCCAATGCAGGAAACTTAAGAGACATGGGTTCGGTTGGGAAGAATCCCCGGAGAAGGGCATGGCAACCCACTCCAGTATTCTTGCCTGCAATCCCCATGGCCAGAGGAGCCTGGTGGGCTACAGTCCGTGGAGTCACAAAGAGTCAGACAGGACTGAAGTGACTTAGCATGCATGCACTGATGGTTTAAGGTGCTGGTTCTCAACCTTTCCTGCACATTTGAGTCAAGTGAGGAGTGTTTAGCAATCCAATACCCAGGCTGCACCCTAGGCTAATTAAATCCGAGTTCCCAGGGATTTAGTTCCCCAGGCATTAGTATTTCATAACTCCCTAGGTGATTTCAATGCACAGCCAAGGTCCAGAGCCACTGCTCAAAAGTAATATTTACTTTTCTTCATCTTTCTCATGACAATTGCAAAAATGAAACAAGACAGGAATTTAATCAAAAAAAGAAAAACTGCAAAAATTCACTCTATAAAGAATAAAACAGAACTTCATGGTAATTATATTATTTGCAGCCCTCACCAGATAAATGCCTGTGTTAAATACAACTTCTCTATGTCATTGTGTTATTCCTCAGCATCTGGCTAGAATTTAATACAGAAAAAACAAAAGCAAAATTACAGAAATATTGCTGTAAGATGTATCTCCTAGCGTGAGAAGCAGGACTTTGATCAATTATACCTTAAGAAAAGTAAGTGGACTTCAATACAGCTCAGAAGGTTTCCAACAGACATACGCTCTTAATTGGGCTCAAAGTCTTTGTTCTAACTATCTGTCAGAGTTTTTTGTTTTGTTTTGTTTTGAACTATAGTTGATTTATAATATTGCATATATTAGTTTCAAGTATACAACATTATGACTCGGTTAGCATTTTTCTGATTATAATTCACTATACATTATTACAGGATATCATATATAATTCCCTGTGCAATATAGTAAATCCCTGTTGCTCATCTATTTTCTGTATAGTAGTTTGTATCTCTTATCTAATCTGTTCTTTACCCTTTCCCTCTCTCCTTAAATATCGGAACATGAGGCGTGAACAAGGCTCTTTCCCAGAGGCAGAAGTCCTCTGTCCACCCAGAAATAAAGCAAAAGGGTCTTTACTATGCCTGAGATGGAGTTTGCCAGTAACCTAGTGGGCTGTGGGCTTGATAAAGATAA
Organism: Capricornis sumatraensis; assembly: GCF_032405125.1. NCBI lineage: Eukaryota > Metazoa > Chordata > Mammalia > Artiodactyla > Bovidae > Capricornis > Capricornis sumatraensis. Next base: position 34,758,853 of record NC_091080.1, on the reverse strand, counting down.
ATCTTGACCTACAGGTTTTAAAGAATGTTCAATGTTTACACTCCAAATTGTAGAGTAAAATTCATACTAACTAACCTCGTGCTTCACAGACTAACTTAGTCTCAAGAGCCACGGGCTATAGACATCAAGACACATAAATTCCAATTCCAAAACTGAGTCACTCAGGTAAAGACAACAGACTTCTAAACAGACAGTGTCACCCACTTTTGGAGCATCACCAGACTTTTCAGGACAAGCCTGAGACAGATTTGTCACCAAAAGTCCACGAATACTGTATATGCTGGAGACATACTTTTGTTTTCACCTCTGTCCATTTCTCTGGGAACTAGAGTACACCGCTAAGCAGGGAATGTGTACGTAACCTGAGACTTGCTCTCTGTAAGTGGCTTTTCACTTATTCATCCAATGAACTTTTACAGAGTTTTTACTAAACACCAGTACTGGAGAAAAAGCACTGAGGGCTATCCTGGCTAAAGTAGGATTTAACACAGGCATTTACATCTGTTCTCTCTTTAATTCCCACTAAATGACAGCTGAAGACATAAAGCGTGGCAACACAGAGGACTGGAACTGAGAAACAGTCAGAAACACGTGGCAATGGAAAGGCAAATGGAGGAAAAGCAGCTGACCTTTTAGGCCAGAGATGACTGCAATCTATGCTGGCAGAAGTGGAAACTAAGGAGCAAAGTGATTTACCCCACAGAAGCCCAGAGCACGTCAGGAACTGGCAGTACCGGCTGTCTCTAAAAGGAAGGGCAACAGTGAGGCTGAAGACAGCAAGACCGGTCAAGACAGTATTTCAGAAGCAGCCAAAGACCAGAGGTTTACTCTCCAGAGAGGCTGAAGCAGAGGTGTTATTCTGTGGGCGGGGGATACAGCACAGCTGGCAGCGGGTGGGATGGCTGCAGTAAAAACAGGAATTAGGTGAAGGTCCAGGGACTTGTGTGACACCCCCCCCCCACATCCCCTGCAGGCCTTCTAGACCACGGGGAGTCGGGCCCAGGCTCCTACACAGGAGAATGGAAGACAGTTCAAGAGGCAGAATCTGAGCAACCCAAGGGAGAAGGACTGGGGGTCCCCAAAGGAACAGGGCAGCCAGATCACTTGGGAGTGAAGCCTGACAGGGAACAAACTTTGAGCTTTCACACAGAACTTCCAATCAACAACTGGATGACCTCAGTCTCAATTAGGACCAGACAAGGAAGGGTCGCTGGATGCTTGAGGATTAAAATAAATAAATAGGGGAAAGAAGATACTCAGAGAAGATACTGTAAAAACAAAGCCTTTCATTAACATCTCAGAGACGTGAGACTGCACCAATGAAATAAGAACAGAGGAAACATTCAGAGAACTAAAAGCAAACAACAACAACAAAACCTTTAAAAATAAATAAAATGAGAGTGCTGTTAAAGTTTTTTTAAAGTAGGAATGGGAAACTAATGTGGATGGAAAATGAAATGTATGAAACACTTCAAGAAATAGAACAGAATCAAGAAAAGGAAAACAGGATAGAAAAAGGCAAAAACAACAACAAAGAGAGCCCATTCAAACAACAGAAGTTCCAGGAACGGGGAACAGAATAAAGACAAATTCAAAAAATATACATTCCCAGGTTATTTGCTACTCACAATTGCTGTTCAACGATGTGTTCTAGGAGAAAGCAATGGCAACCCACTCCAGTACTCTTGCCTGGAAAATCCCATGGACAGAGGAGCCTGGTGGGCTGCAGTCCATGGGGTTGCTAGGAGTCAAACAAGACTGAGTGACTTCCCTTTCACTTTTCACTTTGATGCATTGGAGAAGGAAATGGCAACCCACGGGGGAGCCTGGTGGGCTGCCGTCTATGGGGTCACACAGAGTCGGACATGACTGAAGCGACTTAGCAGCAGCAGCAGCAGATGGGTTCTAAGCAGAGAATGGCATGACTAGAACAGCAGCAGTGGAGAAGGTGAGTTGAAATGGGTCCTGAGGAGGGAGGCTGAACGAGGAAACTAATCAGCAGACTCCTGCAGTGACCCTGCACACAGAAGAATTAAGCAGGAAGGGAGAGAGTGGTCGGCAGTGGGGAGGAGAGAGGGCGGAGGGCTGAAATGAGAGAGGGGACTGTGAAGGCTCCTGGGTGACCGCCGACGCAGGCGGACCAGAAGGCAGGGGCGCCGTCCATCAGGACAGGGGTACAGGGGGAGGACCAGACTGGAAGGGAACACAGTCAAACAGGTCAACTTGGAGCTGCTTATAGGCTGTGCACGTGGAGGGGCCCAACAGGTAGTCAGGCCCATGGGCATGTAGCTCAGCAGGGGGATGAACTAAATTCATCACTGCACAGGTGGCAGCAGAGTGTACTCACTTGAGAGAAATCACCCAGAGAAGACAGAGGAAGAAAACGGGATGGCCAAACTTGGATCCTGGGAATATCGGCCTTCAGTGAGTAGATTAAGGAACAGGAGTCACACAAAAAGATAATGCATGATTCACATACATCCAAACTGTGATTCTGTTACCCCAAAGAGCTCTCTGCTAGTCCTTAGAAATCTGTGGTTTCACTGAGTTCAGGCAACTTAGGAAAGGAAAAGAAGAATGAATCCTCTCCCCCTGTTGGCCAAGTAAGACACACATGAAGAAAAAGTAAAGAATGAGTCCCAGATGTATGGGCAACAGAACTGAAGATGGGCATAAGAGACCCAGAAAGAACGCTTTGGGAAGAAGACTTTGAGTTCCATTTTTTTAAGAAAACTGGCAGAGGTTAAGGGTAGGACCAAAAAGAAACTTTATCTTCTTGATCACATCATGCAATAAACAAGACTTGTGCAGATCACAGAACAGAATCTCCCAATGAACCTTTTCTTCTTTCCATGGCAACTGTCTCGCATGTGGCAAGTGAATTCAGCCTCTGCATGTTTAGAAAGCATAGTTTAACATATCACTGTGTGCATTTGGGATAACTGAGTTTGTTGCCTTTTAAAACAGTTCTAGAGGTTTTTATTAAAACGATCGGGTTGGGTGGCTAAGATAGGCGGGCACTATCTGATCTTTGGGCTTCCCTGGTGCTCAGTTGGTAAAGAATCCGCCTGCAGTGTACCAGACAAGGGTTCGACCCCTGGGTCAGGAAGATCCTCTGGAGAAGAAAATGGCAACCCACTCCAGTATTCTTGCCTGGAGAATCCCATGGACAGAGAAGCCTGGGAGGGCTATAGTCCATGCGCTTGCAGAGTCAGACACGACTGAGCAACTAAACCACCACCACCACTTGGACTTTAAGGCATCATCCATTGGATGCTTCTCTCTTAGGGAGCACAGGTAAGCTCAGAGAAGTTTTAGAAAATTTCAATGTACCTCAGAAACTCTGTTCTTCTATCTTTGTAGCAGTGGGTTCAGTGGTGCGAAAGAGAAAAAAAAAAAAAAGAGAGAGAGAGAGAGAGAGAACTGAGAAGAAGAAAAAGATCATAAGACCATCCATTATTTCTTGGCATTGTCAGAGCCATCAGAAACAATCTATAACACACACTGAATACGATGGGCTGCTGTCCATAAGGCAAAATATGCAACGTGCTCTGACTTGCAGTTAGAGAATGAATTAATTTTTGAAAAGAAGCTAAAGCAGTACCTCCAGAACAATAACAAGGAACCTTGTGCTACAGACCTTAACTGGCATGCAGTATAAGCTGGGGAACATTCTTCTTCCTTGCTCAGAAGTCAGACTCTAAAATAAGGATTGATAACAACATTGACCCTGTTCATAGGAAGGTTGTTAGGATTAACTTGGAAATCATTATAAAATTATCTTGCAAATTTTGTATTAGATCAGAATACCTAACTCCAGGCAACATATCTTTACAGTTGAAATAAAGTTTGAAATTTTCTAGACTGTTCATCATTGGCATAAAAATAGAATGGAATACAAATACATTTGCAAATGTTAAAGTCACTTTGCCCCTAGTGAGTTAATTTGGAACGATAGATTACACTGCTCAAGTAGTCACACAAATCAGCACGATTTTGGTTGAGTTATGTGCCAAATCCAGACAAGTTTTTAAAAGATATTTGATGGTTTTCATCAAATAAATTAACATAAATTTTAGAAATGTGGGTGTAAAAATATTGTATCAAACAGAGCTCTGGCAGATGGTTCAAGGAACTTTCGTAAAAATGTGGGCCAAGATAAGTAACTGATATCAAAGATGTTGATGCCCCCAAGAAATTAGCCACAGAAGAAGTGGACATAAAGAGACAGAGAAGATAAGACCTTTCAAGAAACCAAAGACTTGAAGAATCCAGATTCTGCCAGAAAAGTCTGCCTAAAGCAGAGATGGAACAGGGAAGATACAGCTCAATCTCCCTCTCCCACCACTTACCTTATTCACCTCTCCTTCAATATTTTTATTTGAGCATAAAATCTCTACTGGTTCAGATCACTAAATCCTAGTGCTGCTGCCTTTGCATGACAATGAGTAGATCACAGGCTTACAGACTTGATGCATAATTAGGTATTTGGGGAAATAAATACAATGCAAGGTAATAGTATAATCTGGCGGAGAAGGCAATGGCACCCCACTCCAGTACTCTTGCCTGGAAAATCCCATGGACAGAGGAGCCTGGTAGGCTGCAGTCCATGGGGTTGCTGAGGGTCAGACACGACTGAGTGACTTCGCTTTCACTTTTCACTTTCATGCATTGGAGAAGGAAATGGCAACCCACTCCAGTGTTCTTGCCTGGAGAATCCCAGAGACGGGGGAGCCTCGTGGGCTGTCATCTACGGGGTCGCACAGAGTCGGACACGACTGAAGCGACTTAGCAGCAGCAGCAGTATAATCTGGCTAACCTTAAGAAGCAATTATATTCATATTAAACATCAGTACTATGTTCTAGTCGCTGGATTTGGGACATGAAAGAGCCATGCTAAAGATTATCTGTTACGCTTCCCAACCTCCAGTCTCCTACTGGTGCTGACCACTGGTTGAAAAAAACAGAAGCCAGAGTCAGGGGACATGCAGTTCATAGGGTTAGCCTCCTAGGGGTCAGAGGAGGGTTGAGAAGGGCAAAAGTGGGTCTGAGGGATGGTCAGTGGAAGTAACCAACATAAATATAACCCTCAGGATTTTTAAGGCATCCTATCAGTCCAGCTTTAAAAATAAGGTTTGTGTCTTTCTTTTAATTTATTCATGAGTCACTGAAATATCCTACACTATGTTAATGTTACAGTAATTTCAATTGGCAACAAGTTCTATACAGGCCCAGGTTTTGATCAGGTATATATTTGACTGTAAGCAGCAAAAACACTAGTGGCTTTATTTATTTATTTATTTTTACAGTGACTTTAATAAGGTGGGATTCACCCATTTGAAGGGCTTCCCAAGTGGTGCAGAGGTAAAGAATCTGCCTGCCAATGCAGGAGGCAGAAGAGACGCGGGTTTGATCCCTGAGTCAGGAAGATCCCCTGGAGTTAGGCAATGGCAATCCACACCAGTTGCCTGGAAAATTCTTGCCTAGAAAATTCCATGAACAGAGGAACTGGTGAGCTACAGTCCATGGGGTCACAAAGAGTCAGACATAACTGAGTGACTGAACACACACACACACATACACACCCATAAGAAGTTTGGAGGTAATAGACTGCTGGCATTGTCAGCACTCAGGACACTGGAGCCAGAGTCAGCCATTTGGGGGGCTTTTAATTGATGCATTTCACCTCAAGGTTGCAAGAAAGCTGCTGCAGCTCCAGACATCATACCTTCAAGGAAAGAGGAAGGCAGAAAGGAAAAGAGCAATGCCAGTTGCATCTATCCATTTTTATCGGGAGAGCAAACACTTTCCTAGAAAGCTCAGCCAAATTCTACCTTTGTTTCACTGGCCCAACTACAGTGCACTTCTAACTATAAAAGAGGCTTTATAAGCACATATTTAGGCAAGTGTTTTTTGCCTTTAATAAAATCTGGCTTCTGGCAGCAAGTAGGAAGTGAGGAGATATTTAACAGGCAACTGAAAGTGTCTGCCACAGTTAAATATCATTCATATATTTTATGGTTTATTACATTAGCTACTCAAAAGAAACCCATTCATACTCATTAAACATTAGATAACAAAAAGAAATGCTCATTTATTCTTCCTTCTCTAGTGAATAAGCCAAATAGGTAGTGAGCCTGTCATGTGAAAGCCATTTTCAACTAACATCAACCCACTTCTCACAGAAGATGGGAGAATGGGAGAACTGATAAATATCTCAACTTATGAATATGATGCTGTCCTTCTCAGGATAATTATGTTGTGTTCTTGAATCCTAGTCCTTACTAGGGCTTATATTTAGTACTAATATATTTGCTTCTCAAAACTAGCCTAATTATGCTGTTAGTGAATTCATATTTAATTCCCAAATATACCCACTTCCACATCATCTCTATAAGACTCTGTGATCTATTGATTGCTATGCAAAGACAATGGCACTAGGATTTGGAAATCTGATTCAGTAGAGGTTTTATTATCATTAGAAATATTACATAAGATGTTCCTGGATGTACCATTTTGATCAGTTACAAAAGATAACATGCTATAGACCAAGAGATATTATACTCTAATTACTGCCTTCTATTCAATGATCCCACTGCTCATGTTAATGAATAGCTGCCAAGTAATAGTCATTTAACAGAGAAGGGAGCACAGAAACCACATTTCAGACTTCAATATGGCAGTGATCCATCCCCCTTGTACAAACCCAGCATGGTGTATGACCTTGAGTTGCTGTCATTTCAGTGGTTTTTTTATTTTTTTTAACCATTGTTTTATTCTGCATTGCATCTATTATTCATATGAATCCTAGGGCAAAGCTAATTTTCCTGCCACATCACCTTGTTCTGTCACACAAACTTTCTGGCCACTTCTGCCCCAGAGCACTCTTGATGGAAGCATTTGTTATACAATCCGTCTACAATGTGGGCTTAACTTGGCACTGACTCACAAAGGGGAAGGCGAATCGCATTTTATAGTGCTGAGTTTAAAATCTGAACAATTCAGGTACATCCAAAGCACTGAGACAATGACATTTCAAAGGCAGCCAGGTACAAAACACTAAATGATATTCAAACTGATATTCAGTCAACCTGTTTTATGCTTTAGTTCATCAGTATTGTTGACATACAACAGAAGAAGATTCCACGGCCATAGTGAGCCCCAGTAGACTGCAGACTATAACTCTTGTGACGCTTTAAAAATTAAAAGTTTGAAATGGGGCTGGATGATCAAGAAAGTCGGTCCTTCATATACTAATATTATGAACAAAAAAACCTTAGGCATCGCCTGAGATGTTTCCTTAAAACATAGCTAGTAGGACATACCACAGTTTTCCCTCTTTTTCTTTTATCCCTTCCTCTATCATACTGCTGAGAACGTGGGTTGAGCTCTTAGCACCATTTTGGATCACGAGGATAAAGGTCACATCTTAGGGATGGTGGGATAATGAACTGGAAGCAGCTTGGGTGCCTGAGGACTTCAAGGACCAGCTCTGGACTTTCTACTCTGGAATCCCTATGTGAAACTGAAACAAGCTTCTGTCTTGTGGGTCTTTATCACTCACTGTCAAACACAATGCTAGCAGCTACAAGCTCAAGTATTAACAAAAACAACAGCTAATATTTATTGACCTCTGACTTAGTTGGATAGTGTGCTGGGCACTTTATTTGTGTTAGCATCTTCAACCTTCACAACAACCCAATGAGGCACGTACTGCTTTACAGAGGAGAAAACTAGAACTTGAGAAAGATAATTAACTGACCAAGGTGATGCAGCCAGTGAGTGGTAGAAATGGGACTCAAGCCCAGGCATTTGACTCCAGCATCCATGCTTAGGACATTAACCATGGTGGAGGCCATCTTTATAAGTATGACTCTATTTCCTCTACATAGTACATCTATCTCATTTTGAGTAATATTTATGTTTGCCTTAGTTTTTGGAACTCCCCTACTTCCAAACCCCCTACTTGTTCAACAAAAGCTTACTTTAATAGGTTACAATACTCTGTGTTATCCCAAGGTTAAGGAAGACAAGTGAAATTTATTCTGATGGAATAAACATCGGAATTTATGCACGTAACTGTCTTGTGCTCTGTAGCAAAAGACATAATTTCATTCTTCTAAATGCTGCACAATAGGGAAAAAAGAAGTGAAGGATAGAGACAATATCTTGAAGAATGATTCAGTAAGGAAGGAAGTGGTCAGAGAACAACCTGAATTCAGTACTCTTTCAGTGCAATCTTCCACAACGACGTATTTAAAGTACTTTATAGATCAGCAGCTTAAATTATTTTTTAAAAAGCAACTGTCATTATCCATAAGAGGAAAATATATTTACTCCATACTTAGGGTGGCTGGTACTTAAGGTCATTTTATGCAAATGATATTTTTGTTGATAAAGTCAAGGACAAGGAAACCCAGTTTCTATGTAAGTACTAGACTTTTTTTTCTGGACCCTGGGCTTTTAAATGTAATTAGGATATTGGAATGTCCAAAGAGAAGTATACATGAAAGATGAAGGAGATTGGAATTAACCCTTTAACCTTATTCCACATGACTAGAACCTCATATCAAATGCTAGTTTCACAATTTAAGACTCAGAATTTTGAGATAGAAGGAAGTCAAGAGGCCACAGTCCAGTGCCTTAAATTACAGAGGGAAAGAGGTCCAGTAAGCACCTGGTCAAGACTACACAGTAGGAAGGACGACAAGTAGAAGTCAGAATCCTGAATCCCTCATTGACGCTCCATCCTTTAGGCCATATGGCTCAAGAGAGACACAGAAAGCTTGGAGAACCTCGGAAAAGGCTGAGGGCTGGAAAACAGTGTAATGAAAGGTCAGAAGATCTGGGATTATTTAACTTGAAGGGAAGAGACCAAAGAAATGATTTAATAATTACTCAGTGCAAAAAAAAAAAGGCCAAAAACAGAACAAATAAAAAACAACCAACAATCATTTTTTCTCTCCTAGTGAGACAGATAATAAAGTCTTCTTCACAGTGTTGCCCATGCCTGTCTTTCTGTTTTAAATATCGTTCTCCTTTACTCTCCACCTACCCAAATGCTGGGCATCCTTGCTGGCTCAGCAGTAAAGAATCCACCTGCAATGCAGGAGACACAGGTTCAGGCCCTGGGTCTGGAATATTCCCTGGAGAAGAAAGTGGCAACCCACTGCAGTATTCTTGCCTGGGAAACCCTGTGGACAGAAGAGCCTGGAGGGCTACAGTCCATGGGGCCGCACAAGAGTCAGACATGACCTAACGATTAAACAACAGTCCAAATACAACTTCATTTCAGTGTCATTAGACAAGGCCTGCTGCTGCTGCTGCTAAGTCACTTCAGTCGTCTTTCTAAACCGTCCCCAGATGAGTCCATTAACACTGAACCTTATTTTCTCAGGTTTCCTCCTTTAGCACTTATGGTTAGGACCGCAGAGATTGACACACGCATTGTCATCATGACTAAATGTTTCACTGGGGTGTTTCTCCTTTGGAGAAATCTATTCTAATCCTTCAACTCATAATCTGCCTGTCATGTAAACCTCCATGGAACTTCTATCGTGGTTAGGGTTGAGCTTAGAATAGAAACTCAATACTTAATAGAATTTAATCAATCCGGGGCATTGTAATTTATGTCAAATATACGATATATTTTTCTAATGATGAATTAAGTAGTATTTAAGTAATCATTAAGTAATATACTAATTATACTGTAAACTTTCTTAAAACCAGATATATTATCTATCTGCAAAATTTAAGGTCTGAAGGTTCAAGGATGGACAGATGAACCATAATCCTTTCTCAAGTCTGAGCCTTATGATTCTGTCATTATCTACATTGACTTAAACAATACGTACTCTCTAGATCTCAAGGTTTCAGCTATCTCCAACATTGACTCAAACCACTTCAAAGTCAAACTGATGAATCAATCTATGAGATATTTGTAATAAGTTTTCTGTGGCACAAAAATAAACAGCTGATTCAATAATCATGTGATTAGAATGTTCCAATTCTATCCATGCAATGAGAACCACATGCTAGAAACCATATATACTGCTCTGATGTTACAAAAGATGAAGGATTATAGATGCACTTACCTTTTATGGATCTATTACCTCTAGTAGTTATAGAATATGATGGTTTCATAAATTTTTCTGGAGACTATTTTTTCAATTTTCTTATTTGTACTCATGCATTTATTAAAGTAACTGATATACTAGAGAAGAGATCACTAAATAACCTTGGCAGATGAAGAGAAGAAAATCCCTTACAAGAGACCAACTTGCTGCATATTTTAAAAGATCACTTTTACAGATCTCTATGGCTGTTTTAACTGACATCACTCTAATCTCATGCTTCCGAGGGTTTTACCTTCACTATAAAACATATGCATGGGGATTTGCCCTTTTATTAGCATGTCAATCTATTAATATAATAAATATGATATTTGAGATAACGAACTACCTGATCTCCAGTGGAGATCATTAAAATGTTGCCTCTCAAATTGCCTTCCTAAGGGGCAGACCTCTTTAAAAAATTGATGGGAGTCATGAATTGAACTTGTGAAATTTGTAGAATCTCCTTTCAGTAACAGCTATAAGTTTCCTATAGACAAAGATGGTATTTGGCTCACTCTGAGAGGCTTCCTTGTCTAATAATGTGAAATATAATACAATTTTAGAATAAGCAGACCTTCAAAATGTCATTTTAGAATGACATTTTAAATGCTTAATGAAAAGCAAGAGCCTAAGTGTCTTTGTCACTGCAATTTATTTCAAGATTCTACTTCGCCTGATTTAGGGTCACTTGAAAAACAGCCAGTGTGACAGCAGGATTTGAAAAGTGGCAGTGTCTGGAATAGACAGTCCTTCCAATGCCAAGGTGGATCCACAGTGAAGTTAACAAGGCTGACCCTTTGGGGCTCTCGCTTGCCCAGGTCTATGAAGGCAAGAAGCTATGAATGTCCCAGTGTCCTAGGAGGGGCCAGCAAGCCAGGTGCTAATCAGGAAGCATTCCTATGTGTTCATTTCTGGTAAGTTGGCCTAAAGAGATCTCTGAATCTTCAAGCCTTCCATAATTTGTTGTGATTTACTTTTTTTTTTTTTTCATTTTAACTAAGATCTCTTTTATAACTATGTATTTGTTTTTTTCCTAGAGGGATCCCAAAGTCATGTGAATCTTAGGCCCTATAAAACCTAGATTTGCTCCTGCCCAACAGCTAGAAGGATTTCATTACAAATGAAATTTGTTGCAAAGAATCTTTTTAACTGACATTTTCTAACAGAGTTCAATTAGTTACACTAAGGCCCTCAAAGTAATTTGTGTGAACGTAGCCAAATGGTCTGCATAAATCATCATTCGGATACTGGGAGTTAATGATGTGACACGAAGCCTCAGAGATAAATGAGAGCCCTAATTTAGATGTAGCACCACGGACTCTTAAAACAATAGGTGGATCAGTGCAATAGAAATAACCAAGCAGATGTTAATTCCCAACTTATTACCAAATAGTAAACTCCTACAGAAATTGCATGAAGTTCTGACACACCTCGAGTAAAAGTTAGGGGCAAAGGCATAATCTATCCTGTATCGAACAATAATCAGTACTGAGGCTGAAAAGAAGAGCTTCATTTGGGGTCTTAAGAATTGGAATTCAGAAGACACAGATGGGTAAAACTGTTTAGAGTTGTCCCGGAGAATACAAAGTGCCTGGGGCTTATCAGGGGCTTCCCTTGTAGCTCAGTTGCTAATCAAGGCAAAAGCCACAAGGTTGTTTAAAAACTGTGACTGACCCTGATGCAAGAAAGGAAATATTTGTCCTTAAGGGATAAGCTGTCACAAATTATTTTAGAGTAAGTAAGGGCTTCCCTGGTGACTCCGTTGGTAAAGAATCTGCCTGCAATGCAGGAGACCTAGCCAGGTTCAGTCCCTGGGTCAGGACGATCCCCTGGAGAAGGGAAGCAGTGAGAAAGCTACCCACTCCAGCATCCTTGCCTGGAGAATCCCACGGACAAAGGAACCTGGTGGGTTACAGTCCATGAGGTCACAAAGAGTCAGACACAACTGAGCAACGAACACTTTCACTTTCAAGGGTCGGATACATATCTTGAGTTTTTGGGCTGCTGTTCTGGATGCCTATGTTAAGATAAGAAGTGGTCCAAGTTCAGATTTCATCTGGGGTGAGCAGTGCTTGAGTCACACTTCTTCAGTGGCCTCTCAGCTCTATTTCAGATGGCTCTCTTGTCAGTGCTGACTGCATTTTGATTCTCCTTTTATACCTGAAACCTCTCTGCAAAAACTGAGTTCAGACAAACTGAAAAAATTCAGAAGTCAGTGCATACCATGACAAATAATATGGTGCAGAGACTCAAGTCAGTGTGACAAAAGGAAAAAAAAAGGTATCAAAGAATCACTAGTCCCTCTGAACATCATGCATTGTGCTGACTCTATCCTGCTGAGCTAAGGCATCACAACTAGAACATGGATCCACTTCTGAGTCACTGATACTTGTCACTTATCCTGCAAGAGGTGGGCTGCTGCTGCTACTGCTGCTAAGTTGCTTCAGTCGTGTCCGACTCCGTGCGACCCCATAGATGGCAGCCCATCAGGCTCCCCCGTCCCTGGGATTCTCCAGGCAAGAACACTGGAGCGGGTTGCCATTTCCTTCTCCAATGCATGAAAGTGAAAAGTGAAAGTGAAGTCGCTCTGTCGTGTCTGATTCTTCAGGACCCCATGGACTACAGCCTACCAGGCTCCTCCATCCATGGGATTTTCCAGGCAAGAGTACTGGAGTGGGTGCCATTGCCTTCTCCTAAGAGCACGTAAATTGTCAGCACTCAATTAGGAAAAGAATATTTATCTCACTTTTAGCTTCATGTCTTACTAACATGTCCTATACTTTAGAAAATTAACCAACATTAATAGCAAGGATATGACAGTCCTCCACTGGAGTTAAGATGGTTGTTTTTAAAAATAAATCATTTTAAGGTAACTTACATCATCTGAATGAGATAAACTTTTAATATTGAAGGCAAATCTTTTTAAAATATTCCCCACAAAACTTAACAAGTCAGAAGACAGTCTCTCCCAAGAAAACAAGTACAGCTTCTGGGCCTAATGGGTAAAGGCAATGTTGGTGGGAGATGGCCACTGGGGAGGGGTGGAGACAGGAAGACAGAAGATCAAGGTTAAAGCTTGTGAGAAGATTCACACAAGACACAAGACTTTCTCAGGAGAAATTAGTCTTTAGCCAATGCCTTAGGACAGCAGTACCCCAAATATGGGCTATCAGCCTCTGAGGGTCACTGACGTTACTTTCGAGTATAAACTTACAACTATTTTAATAATAATACTGGGACATTATTTGTCTTTTTCATTTCGCTGTTTTGCATAGTGAAGTCACTCAGTCATGTCTGACTCTTTGCGACCCCATGGACTGTAGACTACCGAGCTCCTCTGTCCATGGGATTTTCAGGCAATAGTACTGGAGTGGATCGCCATTTCTTTCTCCAGGGGATCTTCCCGACCCAGGGATTGAACCTGGTTCTCCTGCATTGTAGACAGATGCTTTACCGTCTGAGCCACCAGGGAAGTTTTGCATAGATGGTACAAAAGCAATGATGGGTAAAGTTGTTGGTGGCGAAACCCAAATCGAGGCAATGGCTCCTAAGTGTACTGGCATCATGTGCTGGCTTCACGTGAAATCAGTGTGCTACTCTAATGCACATTGTACTTCACTGCCACTCACTGGCAGGAGGGGAAAAAAAGCCAGAGAACAGTTTCACCTTACAATTACTGTTACAAAGCAACACAAATTATTTACTTTATTAAATATCAGTCCTTAGATGTACTTGATTTTTTATAATCTGATGAATCTGTGTGCCCCTGCTACACACTGAAGTATGATGGTTGTCTCAAAATCAACAGTTGGACAGTTGCTTGACTTGTGAGCTGAATGAGCAACTTTTTTCAGAGACTGCCATTTTTACTTGATTCAGTGAAGAATCATGTTTATTTAGACATGAGTATTTGGCAGAAACTTTCTCAACAATGAACCGATGAGACTGTCACTTCAAGGAAAACAACTGACAGTTTTGTTGCCAAGGATAAGATTCAAGATTTGCAGTGAAAATCAGAATTTTAGAAAAACTGTATCTACCAGTGTAAGCCTGGCAGTTTTTCAATGCTCAAAGACTTTTCTGATGATTAGCAACATTAACAGATAAAATATTTTACACTTTACAATGAAATATGCCAACATTTGAGAGAGCTGAATAATTCAAAGAATCAATATTCCAAATGACCAATGCATCATGTTACAAAATATATGGGTAAAATATCAATTCAAAGCACAAAATAAACCAATAAATTTTAATGTAACAGAATTTGAAAAGTTCACGGATATGGTTTCAGATTCTATGATGCAATTCACCTTTAAGAAACTAGCATTTGGTGTTGCATCTAAGAATAGCCACAAACTATTTAAGAAAGTTATTGAAATGCTCCCTTTTCCAAGTATTGAATTGAGATTTCTTAAAACATATCAACCAAAACAAGACATCACAACAGCTTCGTAGTGTCTTTAAAATACGTCCACAGACTCTCTGACAATCCTGTTCTCAAAAGGTATATTCTGAGGGTCAGACCTTTTTGTTATTGAAGTATAGTTGACTTACAATATTATTTTAGTTTCAGGTAGACAGCTGAACTGAGACAGCAAAGTGATTCAGTTATACATATATGTATATCTACTCTTTTTCAAATTCATTTCCGTTATAGGTTATTACAAAATATTGAGTATAGTTCTCTGCGCTATGCAGTTAAGTCCTTGTTGGTTATCTGTTTTACATATAGTAGTGTATATATGTTGATCCCCAAAATACGTGAAAATGAAAGTGTTGCTTAGTCGTATCTGACTCTTTTTGATCCCACAGACTGTAGTCCACCAGGCTCCTCTGTCTGGAATTCTCCAGGCAAGAACACTGGAGTAGGTTGCCATTTCCTTCTCCAGGGGATCTTCCTGACCTGAACCTAGGTCTCCTGCATTGCAGGCAGATTATTTACCATCTGAGCCACCAGAGAAGCCCATGTTAATCCCAAACTCTTATTATCTGTAGATTTTTTATGATGGCCACTCTGATTGATGTGAGGTGATACCTCCCTGTAGTTTTGATTTGCATTTCTCGAACAATTAGCGATGCTGAATGTCTCTTCATGTGCCGTTTGGCCATCTGTATTTCTTCTTTTCTGAGGGTCAGACTTAATGATTCATTTCTAGCAAACAGAATGTGACAAAAGTGACAATGTGTGACTTATAACAGTTCAGAAATGCATCGTGGTTTCCTCCTTGCTCTCTCTCAGAAAACCTGGGAGACGCCAGCTGCCACTTTGTGAGGACACCGAAAGATCTGAGAATCTTGGCCCTTCAGTGACAGGAAAAAGATCAAGCCGGATGTCTGCATCTTGACTATGTGAGGCGAATATTCCCTTTAGGTAACTTCAAGACTCAACTACTGCCCAGGCTTCTTGTGGGTCATGGATAATGTATTATACTATGAGTTGGCTAAATTCAGCTCACTCTCTGCTTTTACAAATAAAGATTTATTGGAACACAGCCAGGTCTCTGTTACATATGCTTTTCGGCTGCTTACAACAGCCGAAGGTGTCACCAAAACACCATGGCTTAAAATAGGTATTATCTGGTCACTTACAGAATGTTTGCTTACCCTTGTACTACACCAGTGTTCTTCAATTTGCCCTCTTGGTACTCATTTTCCCACTGAAATTTCAAGGTATGACTTTTTCAAGGAATCAGAACCTTTCTCTTCTCTCCCTCTTATTCTTGTCTAATCAACACCACAGATGAGTGTCTGATCAGTGTGAGAGGGTGATTGGTTAATATTCCAAATGCCACTACACTGATGATTAGTTTTCAACTTATAAATTTTGAGGGGACACAAACATTCAGTCTATAGCAGTAATCAAGAAATTTTAATGCCATATAAATTTGGTACCCACCGTCATCCACTTAAAAATAAATAAAAGTGCTCTTAAATTAAAATTTTACATCTTCCTTTCTATCTGAATCTGTTCTTCTGGTCCACATATCTTCCCTGGCAACTAAATTTCACCATGTATTTTTTAAATCACAAGTTCTTTATTTATCACCCTCACCCAACAAACATGTAGAGTTGCCCCCTGAACAGCATAGGTTTAAACTACACAGGTCTACTTATACACGGAATGTTTTCAATAGTAGATGCTACAGAACTCCAGGTTCAGGTGTTGAGTGAATCCCAGGATGAAGAACCACAGACATGCAGTAACTGAGTACGGAGGGCCAACTGTAGGCTAAACTCAGTGTCTGTGGGGAGAGGCGGCACCCCAATCTTCCATTGTTCAAGGCCAACTGTATGCAAACTGAAGTTTTTTTTTTTCAAACTGAAGTTTTAATGTAAGTTTTATATTTTCTGTGAGCATAGGGCTCTAAGTGTTAAAATTTTTCTTCTAAATTAATTACTATTATAATTATTATTAATGTATAACTGATGAATAATTTTCATAGATTAAAAGTTTTTTTACCAAAACATACATTTATTTTAACTTTTATAAATAAATATCAAACATACAAGCTAACATTTTATTGAAAGTTCTCTTAATAAGGTTAATATGTATGCTCTGACACTCGGTCATGTCCAACTCTTTGCAACCCCATGGACTGTCAGGCTCCTTTGTCCATGGGATTCCCCAGGCAAGAATACTGGAGCGGGTTACCATTTCCAATTCAAGGGGATCTTCCTGACCCAGGGACCGAACCTGTGTCTCTTGCATTTCCTCTGCATTGGCATGCAGATTCTTTACCACTAGTGCCACCCGGGAAGCCCAGTAAGGTAAATAAGAAGTTTTTTCTAATTATTTCATCCACAGGTGAATTTACTTCTTTCTAGATTAAGTTATAGCAAATATAGGCCATCGGTTATATTCCTATTTCCCATAGTAAGATTTGGGATCAGTGAGGTACACATCTTTCTCACGAGTAGTATGAGAAAGGGTATTACAAATGCTTGTAAATTCTCAAGGTGGTCAATTTAAGAAAAATACTTGATATAAAGTTGAAATTTCCCTTGAAACTTTTTTTTTTGCACAAGTCTTCTCTTGGGAAGTCTTCCTGTACCTTACGGGCACCGAGTTTGAAGCCCACTGGAGTAAGGACGCCTGAAATCTCAGAGGGGGTAAGATGGAAGTGGGAACAAGAGCAGATGGTCAGCCATGAAAAGCTATAGGGCCGCTGGGTGGGAGAGCTGGATGAAATTAAGTGGAAGTTCATGATGAAGTAGGTAAAGGAAAACCAAGGGGATGAGAAAATGGGAAATAAAATTTGTTTTAAGGAAAAAACTAGAGAAAGGCAGGATGGGAGTTTCTGCACACTGGGCAGGGGCCGGGGTGGTGGGGCAGACCACAGTATGTCCAGAAGGGTCTGTGTTCTTAGATATCTTCCTGATGATCATCTACTCCAGCTCAACTCTATCTTATTCCGACTGTGAACAAGCTCCAGGCACAAGGGAGGTGCTCAAAAAGGTTGCGCTGACAAACAGACCATATTTAAGAGGTTTAAACTGCAAGGCGCTATGCAGGGAAAACATTCTCTACCTATCTGCCTTGACTATCGATGGAAGAGGTGGAAATACAATTACTACCCTTATAGTTTTTATAGCACCACTTCCCAATTAGTGTCACATGTGCTTTGTACAGAAATCTCTTCTGGAGGTTTTCTAAAAGACATTTTAGCATATGAAAAATAAAGCCCTCTCTGCAATAGCAGTCCTGTTGGATCTGCAGCTCTTCCCTCCCCTCCTCCTTCAGGGTTTGCGAGAATCTTATCTTTCCTATTCTGCACACATACTACTCTGCTCATATATTGTGCTGAATCAAAATCCAACACTGGTTCCTCTCTTCTTGACCTTAGAGCACATGTGCTCAAGATGCCTATTTTCCCAGGCTGCTGATTGCTGATTCGTTCTCCCCTGGATGTCTGGGGCAGTGGAGCCCACACACCAACTCTCCACTTGACAGTCAGCACCACTCACACAGCACACAGCACACAGCACTGCCGACTGGGATTGCTCTGAGTAAAGCCGCAAAATAATGCAAAGAGCGCAGCAGATGTGTTTGGCTCAGAAACATTTCAGTAACGATTTTCTTGCAGATGGTCAACTCAAGCATTGTTAAACTATCATACGTCGGGTTTTTAACTGTTTTTCCACAAGAGCAAATATATTTTCGTCATCTGAAGGCTCATGCCCAAGTAGATTTTCCCAACAGTATTTGAGGGTTGGACTGAGGCATGGACAGTAAAGTTATTGGCACACCCAGGGAATTTCCAGTGCCAGATATTATGGGGTAGAATTCAGCTCAAATATTTCAGCTTCCTCCACTCACCCTCCCTCCCAAACTTATTTCTTGCTAATTCTTTTGAAATTAGCTTTTCTAGCCTAACACCCCAAAGTTGCCCTTTTGCTGTTATGAAATTGCAAACCACTTCAAGGCAAAGCCATCTCTGAGACATACCTGAGAGGCACATTATGAACTGCAAAGCTCCCACCGAGCAATTTAAAATGATGAATATCCTTTCCAAACATCCTTTTCAAAATTGCACATGGACTCCAGCCAGTCACAAGACAGAGACGTGGAGGATGCATTCACCTCCCTGTCTGCTTTTCACATTGCTCATCGCTGATTTATAACTCACGGTAAGTCACTTGGCCGCACAAACAGAGCTGACGGGCAAGCACGGCCCCCAGGAGATGCAGTGTGTAGCTGAGAAAGAAAAGATGGGTCCCTCGCATTGTTTTTCTTCTCCTACCTGCACCCTGATGTGACTCACTGCTATTCCGAGAAGAGTTCTACCCACTAGTCTCAGAAGAAGAAAAACACCAAACCCTGAGGTACATTTTAGACTTGAACAAAATAAATAAACCACTATAGACATAACTTCAGACTTCCGCTTTCATTAAAACAGTTTCAATGTATCTTCTCTCCTTTGAAACACAGTAGCGTGTATAAATTCATTCCTTCCTGTGTCAAGTTTCATTAACAGAATCACTTTTTTTTTTCTAGAATGTGTACCATTCACTGACTACGTGAGACACACAGACACTTCCTTTTGTACAAGCCATGAGAGGGCATTGTATGTTTCGGGAGATAGAATGAAGGCTGTGGTAATGAATTCAGGAAATCCCAAGGCACAACTGATGTCATTTCTGAGCAGAATTGCAAAGCGGGCAGACAAGATGGCCATCTTATGCTGCCATGTTAGCTCAGCCTCACTTGCTACGAGAGCTGAAGGGTAACAGCAACTATGCAAGGTCACGCTCTGGAGCCGGCAGAAGGCAGATTGTGAAGATCACGCCGGCTGCCATTCTGGCCGCGCTGCCCCCAGCACTCTCCACACTGGCTGCCCAGCAGGACTTCTCCCCATGGGGAAGTGTCCCGGGGACCTCTCACCGCCATTTTCTATCATCCCCTCCCCAACCCCACCCTTGTGTCCCATTTTTCTGCCCTATAACCAGCTCATCCCCTAACTATCAGACCTCTAAGAGTTCTGATTTAAGAACGAACTCATTTAATTTGCTCAGGTGCTAATAGCTAATGCAGAGAGAAATACCTCTGGCTCTTCTTTCCCTCCAAGGAATAGAGCACATTTTAAACAGGGGCTTCTTATAAACTATTATCTTCTGGTCCAGAGGAAGGGTACTCCTGCTGGGAAACTTCCAGGAAAATAGGAAACCAAAGGACATCTTTGGAGAGGCAGGTCAGTGACTACTGAAGTATAACACTTGACAGTTGTTTACTGGGTCCTGGGTCATAGCATCACTGTAATCTTTGGGATCCTTTGATCATATGGAAAGTCTTATTCTGGTTACCTCAAATAATAGTGGAATTGTTATAAGGATATACATTGAAAAGAGAGCACCTGGAATTTCAAGGAACCATGAATAGCTATGGCTAATCAGTTTCATAGAAATGGAAATGTAGTTTGGAAAGTGGAAAACAGTTCAAATTCAAGGGTAATCTGAAGCTTGGAGAGCAGGGGTTCATCCATTCCTTCCCATCATGGGGACTCAGTGCCTCTGACTTCTGCTTCCTTGCAGCTGTCAGCCAACCACCTCTTCCTCCCCTCTTCATGTGCTTTGATTTCTGTTTGCTCATAACTTTTGCTTGTTCATAACTTACTCATAATTTCAGCCTACACACAGTCCCTGCTATCTCATAGCCCCTGGGTGTGTGTTTTTAGCTTCTGTTCTGGGTTCTGATTGACCCACTCACATATTTCCAATTCGAATGTCCTAGAAGGAGATGTTACCTGGATCAGTTAGCTAGCATTCTCCTTGTTGAGGTAGAGACTTTGTATCAGGACTCAGCCAAAGCATTCTTAGTTGCTAAGAATCAGTTTGGCTCATTTAAGAAAAGAAAAAATATATTGAAAGGATATTGGATCAGAGAGAGGTTCAGAAAATGAACAGAAACAAACGGAGGCTGAGAAGCCAGAACAGCAGCCAAGTCATACCTCCAAATCAGCTGAGGGTAGATACTCCTGCCATTGCTGAACAGAAGAAGCCATGATGTGTAACTGACCCTGGGCGCTGGAAACCAGGTCTCACTGCTTGTCCTCCTGCCCCTGCTGACTCTGGAACCTGGACACAGGTCACAATCACTTCCAGAAAGCACTCTCCTCGTCTCAGTTCTTTTGTGTGACCAAGATTCAATTCCGGGTCCAAGGGAGGTATATTTGACTGCCCAAGCCTAGGTCACATGCTCTCACCCCAGCTACACTGGTGCTGGGTGGTGATCAGAGGATGGGAAAGAGTATACAGCCTTTCAGGCTTCATCAGTGATAGATGGGCTCTGCCTCTCACAAAGTTTCAGACAGTGGCGTGATGACGGGTGGCTAAGAGAAAAAAAAAATGTGGACATCCATCACGTGAAGACAAAACCAATAAGCTCTGCTCCAGGCGAGAAGAACAGGGCTCCCCACTCGGTTGAGTACTTTGACTGGCCAGCCCAGGACAATCTCGTGACCACAAAAGCAGAGGGGATTCTTTCACCTGCACTGTCTGAAGCCTCACAAGGCACGCTTATATTCAAGGTAGGTATTTATATGTCTGTCTGCCCGGTTGAACTGTTAAGCATTTTAGAAGACTTTGGCTTTATTTTTATCTCCCTAGTGCCTGGGGCACTGCTTGGCATATAGCAGATGTTCAAAAAAGTCTGTCAAATTTAATAGGACTGTGGTCCAGGAATTTTTCCACAGCATTAGATAACATAAATTTCTTCACGCTTTGGGGGAATACTATGATTTAAACAAGCAAAGAAACAAAAAGGACTATTGACACTTCATGAAAGAGCAAAAGAAGTAAGAGTTTTTATGACCCACAGTCTTCTCTGAGTTACCTTAGTTCCTTTACAGGGCACAGATCTCTGAAACTGGGGCAGATGTAAAGGGGGAACAGCTTGAAAGAAGAGAGATGGAGGCATGAGAGAGGACAGAGTTTGAGAAGAAATCATTAGAAGCGGGGCAGAAATGAAGGAATTAAGGAAAAGAAGCAGAGAATCTGGGAATATTAGACACAGAACATAAGATTCCTGATAACCTAGAAGGAAATTAGAGAATGGACAAAGTAATTCTGAATGCTGCTTTGATGGTAGCAAGGAAGAAAAGATGGAGCTAATATTTTTAAGCATTTACTACATGCAAGGCAGTTGCTAGGAACTCTGTGTGTATGTATATATGTGTATGTGTGTGTGTGTGTGCAAGCTCACACACACATTTAACTCTCACAACAACATAACAATGTGAACACTATTATATTGAGGCTTAGAGAAGTTAAGTGATTGGCTTAAATCACAGAGGTAATAAATGAGAGCATCAGAATTTAATGACTCTCCATCTGATTCCAAATTCCACACTTTTTAAAAAAACCATTCATCTCTCTCTGAATAAGGCAGAAAAGGGTTGGGGGAAAGATAGGGTGATCATGCTTGCTAGAAGCTGGTACTATGTCTCTAAACTGTGCCCACAAATTCCCAGGACCTTGAATGGTGCCTAACCTACTTTTGAAGACAAATTTGATCATTAACATTTTCTAAATCATTTGTACATGAAAAATTTTAAAAATTAATATAAGAGAAGCTTTGCCTCTCATATCAGTTTTGAAATAGTTTATGGAAATTTGTTACAGCAGCCCTAGGAAACCAAGTTCAGGAAACACCAAGAAAATCCTCACAGATTATTTCTTACTTACTTTGTATTGAAATACAATTGGTTTATAACAAAGCAATGATTTCATGGATTTTACTGCTTATGGGGAGGCTAAATAGAAATCTAAGTACCTATAGAGCAAGTGGTAAGTGGATGTAGGACAATTCATGAAAGTAGCGTGTGGATGGTAAAGTTTAGGACACAAAGGCAAGTGTGTTGGGAGAGAAACACGTCTCAGAAAATGCCCTCTGGATAGTGCGACTCATTCCAGCATCCTGCTTTTTAGATCCTATAGGCAAAGAGTCACACAGAAAAGATGAACATATGGGCAATCTCCCTGGAGAAGGAAATGGGAGAGAGAGCGCCTTTGCTCTCTTACCAAAGGGGCCTCGGAGTTAAGCCTGCCACGCTCATTGGCCTCTACCTGGAAACCCACTGAACAGGGGATACACAGCAACCATGACCCCAGGCGCTGGGCGCTGGCAGGTGGCAGTATCTGGGCAAGTTTACATGGTCACTGAGGCTTGAGCAGCGTCTTTTTATATTGATTTGTGCTCCTGGCCGTCTCATCAGGGAGATGATGCCAAGGGGAATGCAGCCCGGCAGGAAGAGCAGGGACCGGAGGCCACGCCAGGGACACCTCCCAGGGCTCAGCCCTTCGCAGGCCATAGAGGCCAGAGGACCACCTGGGTTGTTGATTGTCAAAGTGGAAGAGACCTCAGACATCAAATAATCCAAGCCTCTCGCTTTCCAGTTGAAAAAACAGGAATCCAGAGTCACTGGGGGAAGGTCACAGGGCGGAGTGGTAACCGGTGTTAGGCATACCAGTTAAAGGCTCCCTGTACAGAGTTCTTTTAAGATGTGTGACTCTCTGAGCCAGTGGCCCAGTAGGGAATTTCTACGATTGCCTGTCTCCCTGTCAGTGATGGAAACTGCAATCCTATTCGTCTCATGATTTGAGATCCTATTCATCTGATGATTTGCCAAAGGTCTCGGAAGGGGGAAGAAGAGCAACGCCGGAGGAGAGAGGTCTGAGGCGAGGCCCGTCACAGGACCGGGGGAGGCCCCCACGCAGCTCAGAGCTGGGCTTCCTGTAATGCACCGAGACTCGTGGTTGGGAGTGGGGGCTGCGTGGGATTCACAAAAGAGGGGAAGCACTGTCAGAAAGTAGATGCTTTTGCCTGCAGAGAAAGGCCCCTAAGTCCCCAGTCGCCTCCCTCAATGCGTACACACACACACACACACACACACACGCACAAAAGTTGAGGCCACCACATCTGCCTTCCCCAGATGGGGTTCCTTGCGCAAAAGTCTCCTCCCGCTCCAGGATTTTCCGACGCTGGCGCAAGCTCCTCCCTTGCCCGAGCCTGGCTCCAGTCCTAGCACAGAGTGCCCGCCCGAGCAGCGGCTGGGGGGCGGCGAGGAGTGGGCCCCGCTCGCCGCCATTGGCTGTGCGGCTGCCGGGCGGAGGAAAGCCTCCCGCTGCGCCCGCCGTCCGCCCGTGCGCCCCAGCCGCGCGCAGCACCGGTGCGCTCCACCATTCCCGCCGACCGCTTCTCCTGCGCAGATCGGCGAGACCCAGAGCGCCCGCGAGGAGCTCGACGCAGCCCGTCCCACCCCGAGCTCGGGAGCCGGCAGGGGACATCCTCGCGCACCGATGCGCAGGTCAGTGAGGGGCTCCCGACGCCGCCCGCGAGCTCAGGCAGAGGAGTGGGAGCCGGGGAGGCGCGGGGCGCCGAGCGCTGGAGGGGGCTTGCCCTGTGACACCGGCAGCCCGACTCCTCTCCTGGGGTGGCCTCGGGTCCCAGAGGCTCCGCTCCCTCCCGAGCCGCCTCGCCAACTCTCCCCGGCTCCCAGCGGTTGAGCTCCTTGTTCTGGTCACCTCCGAATGTGTCCCCTTCGCGCAGGCGAGCAGCTTCCGCTGCCCGTCTCTGCCTATTCTCCGGGCGACTCCTCGGGGCTACAGTAGGACACCGTGTCCTTGGTCCCGGGATGACCCGCTTCTATCCCGGACACGGGGGCGCCGGGGAGGACTGCCCTCGCGTCTGCGGCTGCAGACATGGGCTGATTCCCCCGCTCAAGTGCAGGCACTTCTACACTTTGCGGAGTGTGTCTCCGGGTGCACGCTCGCCTTTGCGAAAAAGGTTATTCTCGCCTTTGCGATGCCTGCGGTCACGTTCGTGTCTGTTGGGCGCCCACCTGGATTTCTAGGGTCACCCTCCCTTTCTGAGGACTCGCGGCGCGCACACTGACCGCCCGCGTTGTACCTTACCTGCCTCGCGTGCGTCTTCACGGGTCCCCGGCGGCACTAAATCCGAGCCAAGTTCTACTGGCGCGGAACAGGCTGCCGTTCCCCAACCGCGATTTTCCGAGTCTTTGTTGGAAAACGCATCAGCTTCCTCCCCGTTTTCCCTGATCTCATGAGACGCTGGAATCCCGCGTTTTCCTGACGAGGTCCGTGGACCATGGGCAGACTGTCTGATTTCTAATTGAGGAGGAAGGTGAGTCCTGCGGGGAGCATCGGACTTCTCCATTCACAGACTCGTCTCGTTGAGTCCCAGGCACCCGCTCGCTTTCCACCGCCAGACGCCTGGGGCCCCGCTGTTCCTGGGTTTGGTGTCAGACTCCAGGGATGGGGTCCGTTTCTTCCTGTCTTTCATTTCCTCTGCTCATAAAATTTCCTTTGGAAAATAATGTGCGGAAGCACTTGGGTGGTTCTTTGCGGGCGAGAATGGGCTCGGACGGCTGCAGGACGTCTCACAGCCTTCGCATTTAAGTCAGCCCAGACTACAGGTGCCAAGGGCGCGAAACAGGTGGCGATTATGTCCTGAGCATTCCCGGGCCCACCTTAGGGACCACGCCCCGAAAGGCCTTTTTTTTCCCCCCTCTAGGTGCTTTTCACTTTCGATTTTCCAGGTTCACTATCAAGACAGTTGCCTATCAACAGGAAAAGAGGCGAAATAAGTGATACCCTTTTCTTCAAAGGTTTAACCCCTTAATGCACTAAGCACAATACATCCTCCTTAAAAAGACAAAAGAAGGTATATAAAACTAGCTTCTGTGTTTTAGCTTATTTGTGATTTGCCTCCAAGGCATGCTTAAATATACTGGCACTGTTTTACTAAGTATAAAGGCACCCCACCCTCACCCCCTGCACACACACATGCACACCCTTTATAATCCGCACACAGTTGATCTGTAATGTATTGATAAATGGCCTTTTGAAGTGTTAGTAAGGCTGTCTTGCATCGACACCAGCCCCACAGAGGATGCCCCAGTCACCTTCAAATGCTGGGCATCAGGCATGGGGAACCGTTTGCCAACCTGAGAAGTAGTCTGGGAATAGTGAGTTCCAGAAAATGGGTGGAGTGTTCCATTTCTGTGTTTGGGTTGGAGGCTTATTATTTATTTGGCTTATTTATTTACTATCTTTGATTCCTCTACATAAAGGCAAAGCGCTTTGAAGAGCTCATCACACACACCTTTATGGTTCTCTTTAAAGAAGCCTCACTGAAGGTAAGATCCAGTCTGTTCTCCCTGCCGCTGGTTAGTTCAATTCAACAGATTTTCCTGGATGTCTGTGATGTAAAGAGATACATAATGTGCTGGTGTACATCTGTTTATCCACTGGCCTTTTCAGGTCCAGGGTAGCAGACTACTGAGCCAAATTCTAGGGCCTCAGCACCTCTGATTCTGACTTGTGGTAGATATCTTTGTGGGATCAAGTGTTCTGCATCTCATGACACAAAATGACTCCATCAGGAGTTCCCTATGAATAGAATCCATGCTCACCTTTGGAACCAAGACACAGTCATTGTTAAGTCTACACTAAATTTTGGCAACAAAAAAATGAGGGTTCTGAATGGTCAAGTAGCCATATACAATTTAACAGTATATCTAAACATGAAATGGCACAATCTAGCCAAAACAGTGTCAGTATTTCAATCCTCTGAATTCACATCAGGAACAAGAGAGACTGTCATAAACACTTTCTGAGTTCTTAACTTTTAAATTGTCATCTATTGAGTTGTGATGGCATCACTGACTCAATGGACATGAGTTTGAGAAAGCTCCGGGAATTGGTGATGGACAGGGAGGCCTGGTGTGCTGCAGTCCGTGGGGTCACAAACAGTTAGACATGACTCAGCAACAGAACTGAACTGAACTGAAGTTGTAATGGCTTCCCAGGTGGTGCTGCCACCACTGCTGCTAAGTTGCTTCAGTCGTGTCCGACTCTGTGCGACCCCATAGATGGAAGCCCACAAGGCTCACCTGTCCCTGGGATTCTCCAGGCAAGAACACTGGAATGGGTTGCCATCGCCTTCTCCGAGGTGGCGCTAGCTTGCCAATGCAGAAGACATGAGAGATGTGGGTTTGATCTCTGGGTCAGGAAGATCCCATGGGCATGGCAACCCACTCCTGTATGCTTGCCTGAGGAGCCTGGTGGGCTACAGTCCGTGGGGTTGCAGAGTCAGACACAACTGAAGTGACTTAGCATACACGCATAAGTTGTGTTAAGATGGGAGATCAGACTCTTCCCTTGTGGCTCAGACGGTAAAATGTCTGCCTACAATGCGGGAAACCCAGGTTCGATCCCTGGGTCAGGAAGATCCTCTGGAGCAGAAGATGGTAACCCACTTCAGTACTCTTGAAGATCCTATGGACGGAGAGTGTGGTAGGCTACAGTCCATGGGGTCGCGAAGAGTCGGACACGACTGAGCGACTTCACTTTCTTTCACTTTTCAGGAGAGCGTGGTAGGCTACAGTCCATGGGGTTGCAAAGAGTTGGACACGACTGAGCGACTTCACTTTCTTTCACTTTTCAGTCAGTCCAGATTTATTATTTGTACAATATTACAGGCTTGATTTTGATGCTGACATTGTTATAGACAGTAGTGAACAGGTGTGGAAATTATAAGCCTATCATAGTTGTTAAAAAGGGTAACTGAAGAAGGTAACAGATCTGAATACAGTTTCTGATGGGAAACGAAAGGATAGGTGGTTGTTAAGAACCTATTTCAAACTCACATAGACAAGAAGCTGACTTAAAGCACAGTCCAAACACTAAAGATATCCATCCAAGGAACATTTAGAGGACAGACTTACCCCCTGGGGTAGCCAAGACAGCGGCTTTCCTCTGCCATGGCCGTCTAGTACTCATCAGACGTGTCCGGCAATTTACCAACTATTGCCAATCATGCTGGCTTGGTTCTTACTCACTTTCACTTTTCCCGTGACCTGGATTATAGCAGAGGGACTTAATCTTCTCATTTCTTAAACAGAACATTCAGAACATGCTGTAATATGCAACTGTAACAGAAAGTACAGTCACATCCTTTTGGGCAGGTTGACTTACTGGCCTCAGCCTGAGAGTCTTAAACTTTGAAATAAAAGGTACATATGAACCACTTTAAAGGCTTGTGTTAAGCATATACGTTACAGAAAAGAAGGAAGGGGAGAAAGAGTTCTGGGCATAATCAGTAATATTTTACTGCGTAAGTTATTATTAAATTTTATTTCTATTTCTTAACGAAAATACCTGTATTTTCTGATTAAGATTTATTTTCTTGTACCAACATTCAAATGCAGACATGCACAAAATAGAATGTGAACATACCCATAATATCACCTGCTAACAAAATCATATGTTAGCAACCCGGTACATGACCTCTTACCTCCTTTAGTTTAGTTTGGTTTGGTTTTTGCATGTCACTAAAATTGTGTGTGTGTGTGTGTGTGCAAAGCAGCAATAGCCAGGCTGGTAATTATTTTACAAAAACAGAATCATACTATGCACAACTCTAAAGTTTACTTTTTTACTTTGCCAGACATGTCCAGCGTCTTTCCATGTTAGAAAACATAATTCTTTTGATTATACCAGAATCCCCTATTTATACAATCTTGCCATCATTTGTTTAACCAATCCTAGACTCGTTGGTAGTTCCAGTGTTCAGCTACAGAGTACATCTTTGTGCGTGCACCCTTTAAATTTGTCTTATTTTTCCCCATAGGGTAAATTCTCAGAATTTATTATTTGTCTTATTGACCTATAATGCTGTGCATTTTTTCAGTAAAACATAAAGGACTCAGTAATTCATCCAAAAAGTAGTAGATATTCCCCACTGTGATCCAGAATATCTTCTATACGCCCAACATGTTTTTTGCACTTAAAAAGGTACTTTTTAATTGTTACTTAACATTCATAGTGAAAGTACACAAGTCATAAGTGCATAATTTATGATTTTTTGTGTTCAATTTGAACACACCCATGCAGATGGAACCCATGTCAAAAAATAAAATATTTACCAATACCATCCCCTCGTGCCCCTCACATGCCTTGGCAACCAATTGATTATTCTAACAATTCCTCATGAGAAAGTCGTTGGTGAGCTTTTGACCTTAGTTTTCATGATTCAAGTGCTAGATTATGGGCACCATGCCGTTTAGATTGACAATATAATATTGATTGATGCTTTTCAGACCTTCAAAGATTCCTTGTCAACAAAGATGGCCTGGTTCAACTGAATTAGTTTCCAAAATCCTTCATTCTGTCCACATCACTTTATCATTTCTATAAAGTTTGGTCTTATATTTATCCATTGGACCGTGCCTGGCACATATTTCAATTTATATCATGAATTGACCTCTGGATAACAGAAGAAATTGACTAACTTGTTTTTCATCTGATTTCCTATTGTTGGCCACCCAGCCCAGCTGAGTTAGTTGGATTTAAAACTGGAAAAGGAGTCCTAGGCTCTCATTTTGTAGCTTCTGTCTGTCTTCTGCCTTCTTTTTCCATTAGGAGTATAATCAATAACCTTCAAAATTCACTTAACTTTCAGAGACATCAGTTTCTTGATTTTTAAGGACTTACAACTCCTTGATTCTATTAAAAAAAAAAGTATCCTTTAATGTATAATTAAATACATATAACTTTCCTTTCATAGAGGAAAGTCAATATTGAGAGTAAACATAGGAAAGAAGGAATGCGTTAGATGCATGAAAAGTGTCTTAAGTTAGTTCAGTGAATGAGAAGAGAAAATATTTGCTTCTTTTGTGCTCCACTGTTGTCATCCCTTTTATTATTTTCTAAGAAGCGGAAGTCTGGATCAGTTTCCTAACACAATACTGCTGGGGAGATCACTGCCCACATTACCATGGCTGCAATTGAGATGAAGTGCTACTCAAAGTACAGTTCACGCACCAGCACTTGAATTGTTAATTACTCATTCACCAGGAGAGATGGGAACTTGAGCCAGAATATAAATCAAATAAGGCATGAAAGCACACTTTTTAGTTCCGATGACTTTTTGGTAGTAAAACCTTCTTGATGAAGGAAGCAGTGCTTTGAAGTTCCTCTTCTCACAAGGACTCGTAACCCACCTATTCCTGAGGGAGTCAAGTGGCTATTCGAATAGTAGCACTGATGTCTAAGGTGGGCTTTGTAGTTAAATTGAGAAATTTGTAAAAATGTAAACATTTTCTCTTCCTGTGCTCATTTTCTATTGAAATTGCTTTCTTTTTTTTTTTTTTGAGGGGAAGGTGTATTGGACTTTGAGATAGAGTGACTAGCAGCGCGATAAACACGGTGTTCCTGTACGCACTGGTCATAATGCCCTTCCCTTCAGCGATCAGCGTATGGCCCTTGACCCTTTTTACTTCCACAGAGGAGCAGAGAGACAAGGACTGTGATTGTATGAGACTCGGTAATTTTCAAAGAATGGGATTATCACAGACTTTAACTTTACATTTTAAAAAAACAATGCATCCTGTTTCCATGTCCAGTCACATCTTCACTGATTCACTATGGTAAACTCCCTTTTGATTTTTATTGTGCTCTTCAGAATACATTCATTCCAGCCACTCAACTACGTTCATGATAATATATTTCAGTGTTGACAGCAGATTCCTCCATTATCCTGGTGGACAGGAAACTCAATAAAATCTTTGTTGAATATTGTTGAGAGACACAATTGCTTGATCAAAGTATGGTCCAAGTTTTGTCTGGAGCATGGAACTATTCATTTTATTGCCCTAACTAAAATACTTATAAATTTAGGTCATGTTCATCATTTTTTTTTACTATTGAATAGCTACCCTTTGCCTAATCAGTATGATTTAATATAAGATCGTTTATTCCTTCATTCAATAAATATTATTGTGAATCCAAAAGCAGACTAGATAGAAACTACCTCTCCAAGAAGCTTCAAGTTTCTCATTTCTTTTATCCTTTGATTCCTTCATCCCTTCAAATACTTATTGAGCACCTTTATAATAGAGATTGCTGATTCATAGATAGAAAGATTAGTCCTCTGTTCTAAGAGTGCATAGTCTATCAAAGCAGACCAGTGGGTCAACAAATATAACAAGTATAATAAAATGTGAGAAATGCTATTGTAGAATGGTACAGAAAGTATCCTGAGAATACAGAAGGAGGAGCTAGAAATTTGCTTAGAGAAAAATAGGTAGGGATTTATATTATGAGTGAATTATCAGATGAGGCAGAGGCAGGAAGGTTTGCAGAGTCTTAAAGGATAAACAAACTGCATTTGGGGTGGAGTTGGGAGAAGACATACAAATATAAGAATTAAATATAAGAATTCAAAATATGTGGGGAATCTATAATAGTTTGATATGCCTGGAACACCATTCTCAGGGACAAGAGAAAAATGAGACTGGAAAAGTAGCATGTGGCTATGTAACAAGGGACATATAAAGTGGGTAATATAAGAAAGGTTTTTTAGAATTTTTAATCAAGATGGTCACTATAAAAATATGCATGTGCATTAAGACTCATGCACATATAGTAATATTTTATCACCTTACCTTACATAGAACATGGTTAACAAGTTGCTGAGTGAATCATTGATTATATCAAAGAATAGTTTTCTTAACCAAAGTCACTACCACTATCCCATTATTTGTATAATGAGCTGTTTTATCCATTAGGGGTCTTGAGTTAGTCTTCATGTCTTTATTGTCTCTCCCCTAGTCCCTCTTGAGGGCTTCCCTCTTAGCTCAGTTGGTAAAGAATCTGCCTGCAATTCAGGAGACTCTGTTCAATTCCTGGGTCCAGAAGATCCGCTGGAGAAGGGATAGGCTACCCACTCCAGTATTCTTGGGCTTCCCTGGTGGCTCAGCTGGTAAAGAATCCGCCTGCAATGCAGGAGACCTGGGTTTGATCCCTGGGTTGGGAAGATCCCCTGGAGAAGGGAAAGGCTACCACTCCAGTATTTTGGCCTGGAGAATTCCATGGACTGTATAGTCCATGGAGTCGCAAAGAGTTGGACATGACTGAGTGACTTTCACTTTCACTTTAGTCCCTCTTGAAACCATTTGTTCAGGTTAAAGTGACAGCTGGGCAGGATTGTCCATATACAATAGCACCTCTTCATGCACCCTAAAGGAAATCAGTCCTGAATATTCACTGAAAGGACTGATGCTTAAGCTGAAACTCCCAATACTTTGGCCACCTGATGTGAAGAACTGACTCATTGGAAAAGACCCTGATGCTGGGAAAGATTGAAGACAGGAGGAGAAGGGGACGACAGAGGATGAGATGGTTGGATGGCATCACTGACTCGATGGACATATGTCTGAGTAAACTCCAGGAGTTGGTGATGGACAGGGAAGCCTGGTGTGCTGCTATCCATGGGGTCGCAAAGAGTCAGACATGACTGGGCAACTGAACTGAACTGAACTGAATGCTCCAGCTTGTCAGGGAATGTGTGTAGCTGTATCAGTAGCTCACTCTCATTCCTTTGAACCTCACTCTTGTCTGAAATTAAAGCTAACCAAAAACATGCTTTACAACCTTCTTTCTTAGCAGTGCCTAAAGAGAGTTTTAATATAATATATAGTAATTCATGCAGCTCTCCCTTATTCAGAATTTGACTGCTTTAAAGTCAGTTTCTTATATACCATCAAAACCTCTGCTGTCACAGTGAGTCAGTCAGTAGAAGGTAGATTATGCTACAGTACAAAATAAGCGAGTAATCTCAGTGGCTTAAAACAACAGAAGTCTATTTATTGTTCACACTAAGTGCTCACACAACCAACAAGAGGTAAGTGCACTGGCTTTGGTCACCCAGGAACCCAGATTGGCAGAAGCTGGCCCAAACCCACAGTTATTGCAGCAGAGGGAAGGCATGTGGCAAATCTCACACAGGAAAGAAAGGTGAAAGTGAAAGTTCCTCAGCTGTGTCCAACTCTTTGTGACCCCATGGACTATACAGTCCATGAAATTCTCCAGGCCAGAATACTGGAGTGGGTGGCCCTTCCCTTCTCCAGAGGATCTTCCCAACCCAGGGATCAAACCCAGGTCTCCTGCATTGCAGGCAGAGTCGTTATCAGATGAGCCACAGGAGAAGCAAATTCACACAGTTATTGGAGCAGAGGGAAGGCATGTGGCAAATCTCACGTGTAGTCTTGAATTTTATACCCACAAGTGACACATGCAAAATTTTCCGCAAATTTTATTGATCAAAACAAGTCATGTGGCCACCCTAGTTTCAGAGGGGGTGGAAACATGCAGCCTTACAACATGCCTGGACAGAGGAAAGGACAGCAGAAACATGTGAGGATCACTGATGACCACAGGTCTCAAATTTATTCCTCCTCTATCTTCAACCTCCCTGGAGAGAAGAAATGGAATGAACATAAAATTTGGAGACATGGGGATATAGATTTGAATTCCAGTCTGGCCTCTAAGTGGCTGGGTAACCTTGGGCAAGCTTTTGAATTCTCTGATCCTTAATTTTCTCACTAGTTAAAGCAAGCTAAGGGATAATAATAACTATAGTACAGAGTTGTGAAGATTAAAGAAAATACCCTTGTACCATACACACACACACACACACACACACACATACACACAGGCCTGGTGGGCTGCCGTCTGTGGGGTCGCACAGAGTCGGACACGACTGAAGTGACTTAGCAGCAGCAGCAGCAGCAGTATATGCTTTTTATTAAATACACATCAGCTGCTGTCATTCATTGTGTTACTGTTTTTCCAAACTCGTTTGTCTGGACATCCTTTCTCCTACACAAGCATGTCAGATGCAGCTTCCTCTGCCTGTCACACTCTGAAGACCTCCTTTCATTCCAGAACGACTTGGGGATACTTGCACCACCCCCTGCTACTTGTCACCACTCTTCTGGCACGACGTTGCCTCTACATCCAGTGCACATACACTGCAATAAAAAAGCACTTAGATATAAGAGAAATGAGTCCTGTGTGAATGTGTGCTTCTGATTAAGGGTATTCCTACGACCTTAATAAAAGAACACAAAGCACACAACCTTAAAGGGTGAAGTGGAGAGCTCAACCTTCATAAAGGACAAAGCCAAAGTCTGTTAAATCTTGTATAAAAGATACTCGTAATTTTCATGAGTAAAGCCATATTTATTTGTACTTTTAAAAGAATGTATAAGTCTTTTATATAGGCCATCAGTGTGGTAGTCTGTTTTCTACAAATAATGACTAATTATTTTTTGATTTGACCTCTTCCCATTTTTAAAAATGAAATACATTCTGGGAGCATTTGAGCCTACATTTGTTTATTGCTTGTATACTGTCTTTGACAAATTCTGGTCCTGGGTTGTTATCTCAAATAACAGGCTGCCAGGGACTTGATTTCCTCTGCATTTGATAGTCTGCCATATCATGGTGCTGCATGTTACAAGGAACACATAGACATTCTTTTTGTTAGTCAGACTTTTGAGTATACTGTGCTGCCTGAGAGAGAGAGGAAGGATGAATGAGAGAATATCAAGGCAAGCTCTGCCACTCTGTTTACACAAAGGATTAGCAGGACCATGGGAAGTTTCTTGAGGGAACATGCTTTCCTGATGAAGGACACACTGTCCTCATTTCTGTCTCCTGCCTTCCCTGGTGAACTTGGGAATCCTGGTAGAAGAGTAATTTCAGAGCCATGAGAGGGCACTTTGTCTCCTTTTACGGTTGGTGTTTTATGTAACCTCTGCCTAAAATCTGACTCATCTGGTACTCATCAATTTAGGGTACCTACCTGGAGCCTCAGTCATATGATTGCTTATGACTGAAGAAAAGCACTATTAATATCAATGCTCCATATTAAAAAAAAAATTTGCAGCTGCATTTCTTAATGACTAGTTTCATTCTTCGGAGAAGGCAATGGCACCCCACTCCAGTACTCTTGCCTGGAAAATCCCATGGTTGGAGAAGACTGGTAGGCTACAGTCCGTGGGGTCGCTAAGAGTTGGACACAACTGAGCGACTTCACTTTCACTTTTCACTTTCATGCATTGGAGAAGGAAATGGCAACCCACTCCAGTGTTCTTGCCTGGAGAATCCTAGGGATGGGGGATCCTGATGGGCTGCCATCTATGGGGTCACACAGAGTCGGACACGACTGAAGCAGCTTAGCAGCAACAGCAGAAGCAGCAGTTTCATTCTTTAAAAATTGTTTATTGGCTCCTATTTCAAAACATGCAGACCCTGAACTGTAAGAGAGTTCACATATTTGGGTTTATTCCTCTTGCCACAATAGAGGACTCACCCAAACCAGAGCGATTAGGGAGGTGGCTGCTAGATTTGAGTTGCAGGAAGCATGAGTTCTTTGATCTGCTGTACTTGGAGTTTGAAGACCAATGCTTGATGCCTAAATCAAGTCTCCCACTTTTGCTAAGTTTATTTGCTTCTGTGTTTCCTGTGGGCCCTGTGTGGAACCTGGACCTCATTGGCTATTGGGAGTCTCAGTGACCTTCCCCAGAGCCTGCCAACACACTAGCCCTCAATAGAAAATGACTCTCTCTTGGATCTTGAGGGCATTATACTAAGTGAAACAAGTCAGACCAAAAAACAAATTCA
Organism: Capricornis sumatraensis; assembly: GCF_032405125.1. Lineage (NCBI taxonomy): Eukaryota > Metazoa > Chordata > Mammalia > Artiodactyla > Bovidae > Capricornis > Capricornis sumatraensis. The sequence continues at coordinate 34,723,748 of NC_091080.1, read as the reverse complement.
CACAATCTCACTTATATGTAGAATCTAAAGAACACAAAAGCAAGCTCATAGAACAAGTTGGTTGGCGGGAGGTGTGTGAAATGTGTGAAGGTGGTCAAAAGGTACAGACTTCCAGTTATAAAATAAGTAAGTCATGGGGATATAACATTTGTCATGCTGACTGTAGTTAATACTACTGCACTGTATATTTTAAGTTGCTAATATCTTAAAAGTTCTCATCATAAGAAAAAATTACAACTGTGGATGGTGACACATATTATCTTCTTGTAGTGATCCTTTTGCAATATACAAATATCTAACCATTGTTGTACACCCAAAAACTAATACCATGTTATATGTCAGTTACTGCTGCTATGCTAAAGAGTAATGCATGCTCAGTTGCCCAGTTGTGTCTGACTCTTTGCGACCCCATAAACTATAGCCCACCAGGCTCCTTTGTTCATGGGATTTCCCACGCAAGAATACTGGAAGGGGTTGTCATTTCCTCCTCCAGTGGATCTTCCCCTCCCAAAGATCAAGCCTGAGTCTCCTACATTGGCAGGCAGATTCTTTACCAATGAACTACCTGGGAAGCTATATGTCAATTATATCTCAACTATTTTAAAAAAGAAAACTACTCTTTCTTGAATCAGGATACCTACAAAGCCCCTCCCTTTGACTGGGTATTTAAAGTGCAGGAAAGATATCCTGGGCTGCCTCTGAGGATGACGGATGATGTAAGATGAACATCGAGCATCTTACATTCATCTGGAGGTCCAGACAGAGATTCAGACCAGTGAGTGGTGGTGGAGTGAAGTCATGAGCAAGGCTGGCTGGCCAGTCACCATTCCTGGTGCTCAGGCAGCCTGTCCTGCCACTATGGATCTAGTTCCCTAGGAGTATTAAACCTCCTCTCTCTCATTCTCTGAGACTTTACTTCTTGTACCTCTGGGCATCATAAGCTGATGGTGCAGCAAATATTTGAACTTCTCCAAAGCCCACTGAAAAGTCAGGCTTAATCACTGTATTTATTTAGAAGCTTCTAACATTTTTACTGACTTACTGCATATTATACCAAATATATTTTCTTAATACCCTTGGGGATAAACCATCTAACTTCTATGTTAAAGATCACCAATCCTACTGAAAAACTATGAGAATAATAACAATGGACACCTATATATCCTTTAACTAATCAGTTGCTAATATTTTAACATATTTGTTTCATCATCTTTTCTTTCTGTATGGGTGTGTGTACTTATTTTTTTTTTATTTTGGCTGACCATTTGAAGGTTAGTTGCTGCTACTGTGATATTTCACTTTGTACATGTATTTCCTAATAAACAGAACGTTCTCCTATATCACACTTAGGAAATTTAATATTGCTACAATGCAGTTATCCAATGTAGAGTCTATGCCCAAATTTCTCCAGTTGTCATAATAATGTCCTTTATAACAAAGCTATTTTTTCTTTTAATGGGTCCAAGGATCTTTCATTGCATTAGAGGATAAATCTCGACATCTGCATCCTACTTTTTCTTCTCTGAGTATTCAGCTGAATACTAAATAATGTAATACAGCCAAAACTGGTTGTAGCCAAAACTTAGCCTGCCTAAGCTGCCAATTACCAAGCATTATTATTTTTAAATACCCGTTCTGTGGAAAGCATCATCATACGTTGACTCTCAGCCATGGAGGACTAGAATAATGAGAGAATGTATTTAGTAGAATCCATATGTATGAATTATGCTAAGCCCTGGGCTAATATCCAGGAGGGTTGGGCAATGTACACACTATGTAATCAACTAAGGTTCTATTTGTAGTTGTATTATGAGGGGTGATGGTTTATTAATTCAAGTAAATGCTTTGTTGAAAATGTCATCAGATGGAAGACTCTGAGCTTGAGTCCTTGCTGGGAAATGCAGGACTTAAAACACACATACTTGTCATATTCCAGTCCATTTCTAAGAAGAGGCTATAAAGCATCTTAGTTTAAACAAATACATGACTATAGTTGTCAACAGAGAAATATAAATAAATCATGGCCTGTTTAATTAATTTGCTAATACTGAAGTTCTTTTCAAACAACCTATATCATCACTTTTTTTTAAATTGTACCTGTACAAGTGATTTTTATAGATAAGAGAATGGTTTGTTAGGTTTTGACATATTCTTAGGTGCAAATTTTAGAAGTGAATATATTAGATAATTTATCTTTCTGTCTTCCATACGCCTCAATTACCAAGATATTTTAATGGAAAATTAAGCTTGGGGTTTAATTTATGAAGTGAATAAAACATTTACTATATATCCATTCTTATAAGCTGAAAACTTACAAGACAGATGAAAAGTTACAAGATAATGTATACACAAAACAATAATTGACATCTACAGAAGCATATGCCATCAGAAAAGTTTTCATTGAACACATTAGCCTAGATACCTATGGGAGATGGAAGGAAATGTAGAGAAAGAGGGATCAGGTTAGTCACAAACAGAAGAAAGTGTATTTAAAAAGGAAAATAACAATGGAAACAAGAGAATAAAGAGTGGCACTGGTCAGGAGCTGTACGAGCTCACTTACTTTCTTCTTATGCTGCATGGTCCCAGTGGCCCATAGTTGCCTACTTCAGAGGAATCTGCTTAGATTAAGGGTGGACTTTATCAAAGCTTATAGAAATCCCATATTTCCAAGCTCTTCCCTGTCTCCTTGGAATAGTTTTAGGGGCACTCGAAGGCCCCTGAGGCCTGAGAGAGTCGACCGGGAATACCTTGTGGTCTCCTATAAAGGTTTAAAAAAGTGATTTATGGCAATTGCAAAATTAAGTTTACAAAAACAAAATCTTTCCAAATGTCATACTCCATAAGAAGACTCTTAGGAGCATTTCCTGACTGGACAAAAGCTAAACTTAATACAAATTATTTTAATTGTGGAGATAGAATAAAAGGCAATGGGAAAGGAGGAAACGCCATTCTCCAATCAGAGCATGGTTGAAAAAAATTTAAAACATGTCTCGTCTTATTAAAAATAAGCAAGCAGGTTCCCCTGGTTGTCCAGTGGTTAAGAATCCACCCTGCAATGCAGGGGACACAAGTTTGATCCCTGGCCTGGGAGGATTCCACATGCCCCAGAGCAACTAAGCCCATGCGCTGCAGCTGCTGAGCCTGTATTCTACAGCCTGCTCACCACAGCTAGAGAACGCCTTCACACAACAACTAGACAAAGCCCTCGGGCAGCAAAAATAAAATTAAAAATTAAAAAAAAAAAAGAAACTTTTTTGTATACTAGTTGCTCCAAGAATTAAAAAATATATATATTTTTCTTAATATTCTTCTAAAAAATTGGAAATGATCAGAGCTGAGTGGAGGAAGGGAGTTGCACCTCAAAGTTCCCATTAAAAATTCTGTAACATCTTGAAAGGTCAATCTTGCTTCTTACCATCTTTCTTCACACTGATTCATTTCAACCTTGCCTGTGATCTTCAAGTTATTATTTCTCTGACTGTTTGCTTTTTCTTTAAATCAAATGTTCAGCCAATAATCTTTTTTTCCTGCTCCCTGAAAGTGACTATCATGTTCTGCTACTTCTGAACCAGTTCCTGCTTCCTTCAGCCTTTAAGTTGCCACTTTTCTCATTTTGACTTGATTCATTGTGTTAACAACATAGATAGGTCCAGTCTTCCCAGAATGCAGGGTAGACCCCTTCTTGGTCTTTTCTAAACATCATTAAAAAATCACAAAAATACTATGCCTAAAACTGGTTTTATATTTGACCTTTTTAATCCAGAAAATGGGGGCTTCTCAGGTGGCACAGTAGTAAAGAATACGCCTGCCAACGCAGGAGGTGAAAGAAACTTGGGTTTGATCCCAGGGTCAGGAAGAGCCCCTGGAGGAGGAAATGACAACCCACTCCAGTATTCTTGCCTGGAAAATTCCATTGACAAAGGAGCCTGGCAGCCTATAGTCCATAGGGTCGCAAAGAGTCAGACACGATTGAGAATGCATGCATCATGTATCATTGTCCAGAAAATTATCCACTTAAATTCTCTTTTTCCTAAGGGAGTATCATTTTAAAATAAATTATTCTTACTAAGGCAGAAATTTTGGCATAAAAATGTTCACAAGAATGTAGCCAATCTTTATTACAAATAATAGTTTGATTTCCCCAGGAAAACAGTGCTATAGATGCAAGGGAACTCATATCTATAATTGCTTTTGAGGCTGTACAAGATAGATGGTCAAAACATTTAGTTTCCTATCTCCTTTTGAAATAGTTTCTTGTGTTTTTATTTTTATTTTTTAATTTCATTCAATCTATACAGTTTTGCATATCAAGAAAGGTATATTCTGAATATTCTGTGAATTATACCTTATGTGCATAACTAATTTTTAAAGAATCTGCACAAAATAACTAGGCTAACATAGAAGTATTCTGGAAATAATTTAATTATTTTGCTGAGGAAATATTTTAGTGAGCCGGAGGCTAATCCAGAGAGATAAAAGCCATCACCGAGGTAAAGAGAGATAATAAGGGATTGGACTGAATCCAAAGCCACCTAATGACCCACCCTAGAAACTAGTTTTGAAAATAAATCACAGATACTAAGCTGTTACTCCAACATTTCTTTAATTTTCACCAGAGTACTATGAAAAAGTTCTGATTACATTTTCTCATCATTCTTTTGAACTACAGACAAAGAGGGCTGTTCCTTTTCATTTTCTGGCTGCCATTATCCAGTCCAGGGGAGCTTCCCAGGTGTTGCTAGTGGTAAAGAACCCGCCTGCCAATGCAGGAGACAGAAGAGATGCAGGTTCCATCCCTGGGCTGGGAAGATCCCCTGGAGGAGGGCGTAGCAACCCACTTTAGTATTCTTGCCTGGAGAATTCCATGGACAGAGGGGCCTGGGGGGCTACAGTCCCTAGGGTCGCAAAGAGTCGGACGCGACTGAAGGGACTTAGCACACGTGCATCCAGACCAGACCATGAATTCCAGGACGTTGTTCAGAAACTTCATCTCTCCACATTTCTTTTCATGAAATGGCTCTCTAACTCCACAATGAATAGCAGATAGACTCAGTTTTTTTCTTTACTTGGTTTTATTTTTTATTGTGCTGACACAGGGAATCATAATGAGATTCCACTAATTTTCACACAAAATTCTTCTCCCAAAGCACTATACTGACTAAGCAGGAGCAGTTCTCAAATAAGCAAATATATGGGCATCCCTGGTGGCTCAGAGGTTAAAGCGTCTGCCTCCAATGCGGGAGACCTGGGTTCGATCCCTGGGTCGGGAAGATCCCCTGGAGAAGGAAATGGCAATCCACTCCAGTATTCTTGCCTGGAGAATCCCATGGATGGAGAAGCCTAGTAGGTTACAGTCCACAGGGTTGCAAAGAGTCGGACACGACTGAGCGACTTCACCTTATGTATGGACAGAGGAGCCTGGTGGGCTACAGTCCGTGAGGTTACAAAGTCAGACAACTGCAGTGACTTAGCATGCCTGCATGGATGGGCTTAATCAGCTTTCAATAAGGTTAGTAGTAATATAATGAACTTTATTTTCATTATTGCAAGCCTAGGGGTAAGTGTTTGCCATTGACTGCAAGTGAAGATTTACATTTAAATCTTCACTTGCAGTGGGTGGCAAGTATGTATCGTCAGCACCTACCTTCTCTTACCTAGCATGACCTAAAAGGGCACTAGGTGAAGAAAAAGCATTAAGAGAAAAGAAAATCATGCAAATTGTAAAGGAAAACTCAAGGTCCTATATAAAACATGTTCTTTTCTAAGTAGAACTAAAAACAACTGTGCTAAGACATAAGTTCCCCTCCAGATTCTGGAAATGGTAGTTTCTACATGTCCTACAAAGAAAGAGATCAAATATATCATCTAAAACTACTCATTACCTTATACGATTACAGTTTACATTTGTAGACCTGGAAAGAGCCTTTACCATGCGTGTTAATACTGTAGCAAATTGTTGCTAATGGTTTGGGAGGCCCACCTTTTGGAGAATGACACAGCAGTGAACTGTTGATTCAACGTCCTAACTGCTAGGGCACTCTGAATAATGTCCACAAGGGAACAAAGCAGCTTGTCCCAGTTTTCCACGACAACAACAACAACAACAACACCTTTCACAGAGTTACTATTCACATAGAAATGTATTTAAATAAAGGTCAGAAACTCAGAGACTGCTGTGCCACATTGGAGGCTGACGGTAGGCCGGGTTTAATCCACCACTATATTGTACAAGTCAAGACCCTGGCAGAGGCCCCTCCCACAAGCTGGCTGCCCAGGGGTCTTGCAGTGCATCCAGAAGAGCACTCAGAGAGGAGGGCTTATCGAATCTTCTTCCTTTCACCAAGCAGGAAGGTACACACACCAGAGAGTATGCTCTGTTCCTGCAGAGCTTCACAGTCCTCATAATCAGCCCATGGGAAGGAAAGCTTCCATTCTTTCCGAGGAGTCACAGAGGCTGGGCACTGAGTGACATGCAACAGAGGCCCGCCCCCCCTCCACCAGGTCTGCCTTAGCTGTGCGGTTCCTCTGACTCCCCACCCCACTGGACTCAACGGTGAGATTACACACCCATCCTTCCTCGCTTCAGGAGGTGACTGCCATTTGTAGACTTCTTCCCAGCACTTTTTTTTATTCCAAGAGACAAAAGGGATAGCTGGCTGATCATGAACTGAAACATCTCCCTAGATCTTCATTTACAATGCGATCTGTCTCCTCTTCCTTTCTCGAAAAAAAAAACAAAACAAAAACAAAAACAAAAAAACACCCCCTACAACTTTCTGAGAATGGGTCAGAGAAAAAAAAAGCATCACAATCCTCACATGGATTTAGGTGCCACGTGAAAGGATAGTCTGCTCTCGCTGCCCCTGGATGGGTCGAGGCTATGCATTTCAGATGAAATCGCTTTCTTTTTTCCTTTGAACCTAATCTGTTTGGGAGAAACAGCCCAAGAAGCAGCATCTTGAAACACACTTGTTTGATTTTGTTTCCACAGTACCACCTACAGCCTCATTCACACTGCTCAGTGACTGAACACATACACTCTGGGTCATCCTCAGCATTACACACAGACTCAAAATATTCACCAGAGAGAAAGAGGAGTTATCCATTTTTAAGACATCTATAAGAAAATGAGAAGTGATGTCATCAAGTTAAAATGATTCTAACAGTGTATACACTCTATTGTTTCTGAGTAGAAGAGTGAAATGAAGTTTGTAGATCTGTCATTTTAAATTAGGTAGTATTCTGAAAGTAATAGTAAATCTAAAATATTGGGGGAAGGATATTTAGAGAAGATATTTAATTGTGAAATGTTGAATGAGGATGCAAGTTGTCATCTGTTCATTTCTACCATTATCTCCAAAGGTCACTTGGAAGGTCAGACATTTTCCCCAAATATTCTCAGCCTCAGTTGCCATAAACTCTTCCATAGATATTTGAGGCTCACAATGGGCTTTTGCCTCAAAGAAGGTGATCTTCAGGAGGTGAAAAGTACTCTTGGAATATTTACATTGTAAATAGATACCTTGGATTTAGCAACTGGTCTAGCAGCCAGTTGTGAGCTCTATCATTGAATTGCCAGTGACTGATTTGGTGCCTCCAAACCCACCTCCAGAAAATGATACAGAGCTGAGTAGCAAAGGTGGTTTTAGAAAACTCAGTCAATTTCAGCTGAATGTATGACCTGTACGTGTCAGAATTATTGGACTAGCAGAGATCTGGAAGTCCCTCTAGTTCTTCGAGGGATTGAGAAAGACGTGTATGTACTGGTCTTTTACTTGGATGGCCTTTTTTTATTTTCAAAGCATGATTTTGGACACAGTGTCACATCCTAACTTAGGAGCTTGTGGAGAGATAGAAAAGGTATCATTGGACAGATGGGAAAACCAATATTAAGACTGAACTGTGAACATGTCCGAAGTGGCAGGTAGGAACTAACTGAGTGTCGTCATTTTCTCTTCCTACCACAGTTGAGCAAACTAAGAACACAGTTCAGGCATGGGTTCCTCTCTGTCCTCTGTTACTGACTAGCTGTGAACCCTGAGTAAATCACAGTTTCTTTGTTGATCAGTTTCCTCATCTGCAAAATGGGAATAATAATTCCTGCTCTGCCTCTCCTACAAACTAGTTTGTGTGAACACAAAATGCACAGCCCCTACCTTCTTACCGATGCCAGAAAAAGAAGGCATAAAATCATTACTACCAAAGGATAGGAAAATTGAGACTGGATGGTATAAAAGGTGGAAGTCCTCGCTTATCTTCTAATTAGATACATTTATTTTTGTCATATCGATGCAAGACAGCATCTTTGTCCTTAGTTTCCTCAGCTAGACTTAGGAGGTCTTATCAGAACATGTCTGACTGTTTGTGACCCCATGGACTATACAGTCCATGGAATTCTCCAGGCCAGAATACTGGAGTGGGTAGCCGTTCCCTTCTCCAGGATGCTGTCTCTGAGATGCTGCTATTTTCCCTACAGATGAATGGCTAGGGCACTTTTCTGCTGTATAAGGCATGGTATTACTACCAGATCAGTGGAACACGTTTGCAGTCCCACTGTGATTCTTTTTTTTTCAAAGGATCCTTAGGAGCCTATAGCAGCCTAATGGAATTAAAATCACCAAAGTGTAATGAGGAGTGGGAGTCGCATTATTTTAGGAAATACTAAGAGCTTGTCCCATGGCCTCCTCTGAGGAGTCACTGAGATTGTTAGCTGGCTTGACTGCCGCCAGGGCAGCCCTCTCAGAGGGTCCCTCCTTCTTGGGGATCATTAGTGCCGCTCAGCCACAGCCACAGCGGCCACTGTTAGCCCCTCAAGGAATCAGTCACTTAATTAGATTTGAGGAATGAAAGGAAAGGCAAGTTGTCAAGGTAAAATGCAGGCAGAGGTTAGGGAACGGGAAAGTCAGGGTACAGAGGATGTTTTTTTGCATCAGCATTTCACTACATCTGATGCCAGGAAATCTGGAAATTTACAACCAAATGGTCCAATGCCATAAAGAGCTAGGAAGAGCATCTTTGCCGGATTTGAGGAAAGAAAGTCATCCATCAGAGGGACCATTCTCCCTCAGGCTGCTTCCCTCGCCCCCACACGGACTAGGCAGAAGCTGGCTGGGACTTCTCCAGTCACGGAGGCGAGGGCGGTAGAGACACACCACACCCACACCCACGCCTGGAGCCTGCAGAATCACACACCTTCCCTCCCAGGATGCCTGCCTGGCTCCGTCCACTTTGTTTCTGGCGTTCCTCACAGGGACCACATAAGGAGGGGGAACATGGCCAAGAGCATTTCTTTCCCTGCACGCATTCACACACATCACACATATACACACGCACCTCCCCCCTCACACACCACACATACACACACCACACTACACCCATACCCCCCTTATATACCCCACATCCCACACACACCATACCATACAAATATATACACACACCACACGTACACCCACACACACACCCATACACATCACACCCCTCACCCCCCACACACACACCACATATACCCACACACACACCACATACATCCCCCACACACAACACATACACGTACACCCCACACACAGATGAACCTCCCCCCACCATGCACACATACACTGAGCTCATTTTGGCCCAATTTTAACAATTCACAGGGTGCTTCCCTGTCTATTATCTTGATCCCTGCATGACACAGTGTGCAGTGGGGGCAGTACTATACTATTTTACAGATGAGAAAAATGAAGCTCAGAAGCTAGGCAATTTAAGATAAAGGAGAATTCAGGCCTCAAACTTACGGCTCTTAACAGCAAACCCAGTACTCTTTCTGTTATTAAGAGGAAATCCAGCTTTGATCAATCTGAAGGCTTTTTTATTCGATGCCTAAAATATGCAGAACAGAGTACAGAGGCAGACCTGAAAGGAAACAAATATGTAGGAATGGCACCAACCCCAGAGAGATACGCTTTTATAAACAAGTCAGCAAATATGAAAAGCAAGCTTGCACATGCAGTGATTCTCCAAAGCATGCTAGAAGGAAATAGTGGTCAAAAAAAGTTGTGCTAGTGGGCTGGACAGTGCAGGGAATTCATTTTCTGGAGGAGGAAGGTTTGCAGCTAACTTTTGGGGTCCTATTCTCAGAGCAGGCTTGGAGCATCTGTTGAAATCTCAGCAGATGGAACACACCAGAAATGTACTTTCCTTTTTATTTTGGAGAAACCTGGCACCTAGGGTACTATGAGATCAAATAAAAGTGCATTTTTATATCATCATTTGTAACATAAAGTCAGGAACATTACTTGTTCCTGGGAAAGTGATTTCATTTTTACCCCTCCCTGATGGATTTTATAAGTAAGCCATGCTGAAATGAAAACTGGAAATGAGAGTCAATGTGACTTCTTTCTGAATAATGCACTCAGTTCTCTGGGGTTTTTTGTCTTTGTTTTTGCAGTGTCAATGGACACCTGGTACCTGCCGCCTTTGCTTGGAAACTGAGAAGCTCTGCTGTGCTGCAGTGCTTGCTGATGCTATCACAGCAGAAGGAATGCTGGTTCTGTCCCTTTTAAGCCCTGTGTGAAACTGACTTTTCATACACTGCATTCTGTGACCTTCCGAAACGATGTCTGCACCTGACTCCCCCTCTGCATTCTCGGGGAGTGTGGAGAACGGGACTTTCCTCCAGCTGTTTCCCACATCCCTGTCCACATCGGTGGACCCGTCCTCGGGCCACCTGTCAAATGTCTACATCTATGTGTCCATATTCCTCAGCCTGTTAGCCTTCCTGCTCCTGCTTTTAATCATCGCCCTCCAGAGGCTCAAAAATATCATCTCCTCCAGTTCCTCCTACCCAGAGTATCCAAGCGACGCTGGGAGTTCTTTCACCAACTTGGAAGTCTGCAGTATTTCCTCGCAAAGGTCCACTTTTTCGAACCTTTCCTCCTGAAGAAAATGGAAGAATCTTTCAGTGCCGTGGCTGCTGAAGTTTTCCCTCAGGGGAAGTATCACAGGAAGCAGGCACCTCAGGAAAGAAATGCCCATTTTGTTCCTTTTCACCAATTAGACCTGGTTCTCCTCCTCCTTCAGCCCTGATTTCTTTTTCTGTTCGTGATGCTTTTTGTTGTGAATATAGGAGTTGATGCTGACAGAAATGCTTGCATGGTGAGGAATTTCACCCAGACCACTTGATGAACCTGCAGCTGGCTTCTTGGTGGGGCAGGCCACCCTGCTGGACACCTGAGGCTGAACTCACCTGAGGCGGCCTCGCAGAGGAAGCTGGGTCAGGGCTCTGCACTTCTGTTTCTCTTACAAAACCATGAAACCAACGGAGCCAGCAGTAGAAGATATTTTACATATTTAAAAGATAAAGTGGAAAACACCAAGTTTAAAAAAAAAACATCAGTTTGGATTTCATGTATAACATCTCTACAGCCAGAGGCAAAAATATGCTAAGTGTTTTATTTCATTTCACTTTAACCAATGAAAATCACATTTATTGATGAATTAAGGTATATATGGAGAAGTTCTGGAAGACTTTAACTTTTAATAGCAAGACAAATATGTGTTATGATGCCATTTGTAACATATTTCTGCTTTGGGGGTTTTTTTTCCTACTTATGTTATAGTCTTAATGACTCTATGTTTGTGGAATTCTTTGTGATAATTGCTGTTGCTATTCCTAAGACAGGCACCAGAACAGACACTGGAAATTTTTATTTTGTATCCATAATTTCCATCTGGGAATCATACATACGGAAAATAATCATTTAGTTGTATTTTGCACAGTAATAACTCCTCATGGTTGTGAAAGTATGTTCTTTTATTCAGTATCACAGTCTTCATAAGCTCAGTGCAGAATTATATTAACTCCAAGATGTCAGATGTCTGTTCACTCACATTAGGTTGCAAAACTTAGACGACTCCATTGCTAAATAGTTATGTTGTTATATACTCTGTGAATGTTACATGTCTCTGATCATTCATTGTTGTATATTAGCATAATACTCTATGTTAGGACTCCAGGATGTGGATTTATGTTTAAAATTGTAAACAGTCACATTGGGTAGGGGGCTGCTATCCTGTGGTCAGCCAAGCGCACTTGAACTCGGGGGCTTTGTGCATGAAAGGAGGCACTCTCGAGAGCATAGACATGGAATATGGAGGGACTCAGGTTGCCCCCAAAGAACTAACAAAGCAAGCAAAGAGTAGCTTTGCTACTTTGCAGCTTCTTAAGAGTAAGAATTTTAATATAATTTTTGAAATCAGTGGTCCATGGTGTAAACACTGAATGTATTCATTCTGCAAAGCCCCTGCATCAGCCTGGCCCCATCTGCCCAGGGCAACTGGACACTTCTTATCCAAAATATTTAATAATCTGAAGTGGTGGGGCCTTCAAGCCATCCTTTGGTTTGGTTGCGTGGCTTCTCTATCCAGAACTGGAGTGGGGTAAAGAATGCACCATTTTTACAGGGCATACCTTTGTCATTATAAAATTCTGAGAGAGATGCAAATTCACATTGAGGATCAAGTTTTTTGGTTTTTTTTTAATCCATAAGCCTCACTGAAATCTGACCATATCGGAAGGTTTATGTATCAAAAATCTCCCCAAACACAGAGTTGCACAGAGTTGCAGCCCTAAAATGTATAATGAGTGAAAATTTCTCCTCTGCTGTCATTTAAAGCACAGCAGTGTGTTACAATGTTATTATGTAGTATAAATGCTGGACTGGAAAAACTGCTATTTTAGACCATTATTAGCATTCTCAGTGTGTTTGTGTGTGTGTGTGTGTGTGTACACAACATAGAATATATAATATATACATATATATATTCACACCCTTCCCAATTAAGAGTTGTGTGAAAGCTGCACAGGATTACAGAGGCATCTGTATCATCTCTTTTGCTCTTTGATTAATCTTGTGCTATTTTGGTTACCAAGGTAAAAACGACTCGGATGAACTGATTTTAAAAAATAAAGGAGCAAATTTGCCACATGACCATATAATTGCGAATGATCTGTTCTAAGGGGGTAACTTTACACTCTTTCCTTCTGGAAGAGATCGAAAGGCTTCTAGGACTAAAACTTTTTTTTTTTTTTTAATTTTCATGCACACCCCTCCCTTCCCAACCCCCCTCCATGATGGTGCCAGCTCTCAAGGTTGGTGTTTGGGAGCAACATTCAAAGACATAAAATAGGGTTTGTCACTCCCAACTTGTCAGGATAACAGACTCTACAACCTGAGATGAATTTAAGAAGTTCAGGAAGGTTGGAAGACTGGTTTATAAATAAAGAAATCAAGCCCACTGGAAGCCTGGCTCTTTCATTGTTTGTTCTCAGTGAGGCAGTCCACAAGCTGCTCTCCCGGGAAGGCTTTTCCTTCAAGTCCTCGCTGAAGCAGGATCAATAAAGAGTGGTCAAAATGCCAGCCTCCCCCCACCCCTGAAGGATCCCCTCCCTCTGGGGCAGTGAGTTCCAAAAGTCCCTGATCAGAAGAATCACCTGGATGGTTGGGAACTATTCAGGAAATACTCCCAGGCCACAGTCCAGATCTCAGGAGGGAGCCAGAGAACCGGTATTTTTAACAAGGACCCTGGGTGATGCTCATGGTCAATGAGATACACTGTGGCAGAGGAAAGTCAAAGTGTTAGTCGCTCACCTGTGTCCAACGCTTTGAAAGCCCATGGAGTATAGCCTGCCAGGCTCCTCTGTCCATGGGATTCTCCAGGCAAGAATCCTGGAGTGCATAGCCATGCTCTTGTCCAGGGGATCTTCCTGATCCAGGGATTGAACATGGGTCTTCTGCATTGCAGGCAATTTCTTTACCATCTGAGCCACCACGGAAGCTCAGGGTCACACATATTGCCTGAGCATATTTGTGGAGACCAGCCAGGGAGGTCTTCCGTCTGGACTACTGCCTAAGTAGCAGCTGTTTCTCTGAGAGAAGTGTCCCCTTCCCCACACACACAGCTCACAGTCCCACCCATGAGGGAGTGGCTGAACTCCAGGCCACCCTCCCCGGTGGAAAACTGCTGTCATCACATTGGGGTCTCGGGAAGAGGGATGTGAGAAAAGCACCTGTTTCACAAGTTTGTGTGCCTATAACAGACTAGGTTAGAGAATGGGGGTCACCAACGAGATTTATAAATGACAGAAAATGTTTTTCACGGTATCCTAACTAGATTATTCCCACAATCCAAAAGAAAGCAATAGCATATGAATGAACCAGTGAATGAAAATCAAACATTCTCCAAGAAAAATGTCAGTGTCTAGACGTGCTGCCTCTGGAGAAGGAAATGGCAACCCACTCCAGTGTTCTTGCCTGGAGAATCCAAGGGACGGGGGAGCCTGGTGGGCTGCCGTCTGTGGGGTTGCACAGAGTCGAACACGACTGAAGCAACTTAGCAGCAGCAGCAGACGTGCTGCCTAAGGTCTGCCGTTCTCCAACCCAAGGCTGCCACTTCAAACCAACACCAGGTCCCCTGTCCTTCAGGAGACCCCCTAAGATCCCTCCTACCTGGCAGAGCATACAGAACTCACACTTCAGCACTGCATTTCCCAGGGCCTGAGTAACTCAGGACAGAACAGGGTGCGTGGAGGGGACAGGGGGTGGTTCCAGGGGATGGGTGGCGGAGGCTGAAGGGGAAGAGTCCGACGGGAGCTCTGGGGCTCCCAGGGCTCTCTTCAGGCTGCCCCCTGAGAGGACAGCTGTGCTCTTTCTTCCTGGTCACCAGTGGGCAGCTCTTAGAACCCTCTGTGTGTGTATGTGTGTGTGTGTGTGTGTAGCATACACCCACACACAAATCTCCCGGGAACAAACAACAATTCTCAGTGTTCAAAGTCTACACATCATTTTTTACAGTTTGCTGACTGCACTACAACCCTGCCCTCAATGGCAAGCAGAGCACACTAGTTTTTCCTTATTCATTCTTTGACTTCAAAGCCGTGCCTAAACATCTCTAGTTTTTACGAGACGATTTCTAGTACCACTCCTTTTATTACAACAGAGCTCACTGACCCCTGTATTCACTCCACATCTGACTATTCAGAGACCTCATCAAACCACTGCAAGTACTGACTGCCTTTCTTTATCTTGTCTGTGTGTGCTCACTTGTGTCTGACTCTTCATGACCCCATGGACAGTAGCCTCCCCAGGCTCCTCTGTCCATGAAATTTTCCATGCAAGAATTCTGGAGTGAGTTGCCACTTCCTCCTGCAGGGGATCTTTCTGACCCAGAGATTGAACCTGCGACTCCTGCAATGGCAGGCAGATTCTTTACCGCTAGGGCTTAGATCTGATCCATTCTGAGGGATGGTGTGTGCCACCCTGAACACTGCAGGGAGACATCATTGTCATCAGGTATTTATTAAATAAACAAGACCACTGGCAGCAGGTATAGCAAAGAGATATAGTTTCTTTCTTCAGGAGCCTAAAAATTTAGTGAAGAAGATACAGAAACAGAAAAACAATATGTATAATCACAATTACTATTAGCACTATGAAGAGAATGAAATGGTGAAATGATAGACAAGAAGGGAAACTCACTTAAGATATGGCGGTCAGGGAGAGCCTTTGTGATGAGATCACATATGAGCACTGAAGCATGCTGGGAAGAGTATTTTTTCAAAGGGAGCAGTGTGTGCAAAGGCCCTGTGGCAGGAGAAGTCTCAGCTCCTATGACGTTGGAGTGGTGGGCAGGGGCAGATTATGCAGGCCTAGAAGGTTACAGGGGCTTCCCAGATGGCACTAGTGGTAAAGAACTGGACTCTCAATGCAGGAGATTAAGAGCCATGGGTTTGATTCCTGGGTTGGGAAGATCCCCTGGAGGAAAGCATAGCAATCCACTCCAGTATTCTTGCCTGAGGAATCCCAAGGACAGAGGAGTCTGACAGGCTACAGTCCATGGGGTCTCAAAGATTTGGACATGACAGAAGTGATTTAGCAAGCACACACAGAAGGTTATAGTAGAAATTTGGGTTTTATTCAGAGAGCAGGGGGAATCCATTGAAGGGTGTTAAGCTGAAAAGTTAAATCATTCAATTTATGTTTAAGAAAGATTACTCCAGCTGCTTTGTGGAAAACAGACCAAAGATGGACAAAAAGTTCTATTCAGATCCTCCCTGAGTGGGGTATGGGAGTGGGTGGAGAGTAGTTCTTCATGCTACAAATATCTGTTCATCTTCTAGCCATGGAAACGGTCTTAGCTTAGAATGAGTGTTGCCACACAACTCCCTTCCTCCTCCACACTCTCACCTCTCCTCCTCTCTCCCTCTCCTTCTCCCCCCCACTTCCCCACTTTCTCAGATTACCCTCCTCCCCATCCTTTCCCTCCAATCCTCTCCTCTTTTGTCTCCATTCGACCCTTGTCTAAAGTCTTTGAATCATTTTCAGTCCATGTAATTCTCCAGTATTTTTAACATCATGTGTGACTAATGTTCCAATAAAACTAATACCACAGTAAAGCTGAAGTATGTAAAATTTTGCTCCTTTTAAAATTCTATTGATGAAAGAGTTGTCATGCTTCATCTACCCTCTGGGGAATAGTTGACATTTTTGGATAGTTTATCCTCAGTTATCTACCTGCCCAGTTTAAATCACTTTTTGTGGCATGGAACACAGGCATGTGTAGACTCAGGTAGAGGTGGTTCAAATCCCTGAGCCTTAAATATTACCTCTGTGACTTAAAGCAACCTCTCTGAGCCTCCCAGACCTTAATGACATAAAGAGAACAGTAACTTCACTGGTAGCTCAGACAGTAAAGAATTTGCCTGCAATGCAGGAGACCTGGGTTCAATCCCTGGGTCAGGAAGATCCCCTGGAGAAGGGAATGGCTACCCATTCCAGTATTTCAGCCTGGAGAATTTCATGGACAGGGGAGCCTGGCAGGCCATAGTCCATGGGGTTGCAAAGAGTTGGACATGACTGAGCAACTAACACTTATATCACACTTACAGAATGTAAAAATTAAGTAGAAATGGTATATAAATCATCTAACATCATATTGCTTAATATGTGGTGATTAACACTGTACATGCAACTATTAGGCAAATATTGTGTAGAACTTTTGGCTCCTAAAAGTTCAAATTTTTCCATTTGTTTCTGCCTACTATCTGCTCTCCCTACCTTCGTGAATTTAATTCCACTTCCACTTTCTTTTTTTTCATTTATTTGTCCTGTGCTGTTGTGATCTTCTTCCCCCACTCCCTCTCTAAGCTCCCACTGCCTCAGCGAAGACACGTGAGGGGGAGAACTCGTGCTGCTGTTTCCCTGAACAGCCCTGTTGACTAACTCCAGCCCATCCCCTTCCCAAGGTCTGCGGGCTCTAGGGTCCTGTATCAGAATGTGACTGATTATGGTGGAGAGACAGGTCGAGGATGAAGCCTGCTGGTGATCAGGAATTTGGGGTTATAGTCAAACTTGCAGTCATCCTAGGAATGTCAGGGTGGGATGAGATGGTACCTGGAGATGTCAGGCAACCTGGAGGCCCCTGCATATTTGCCCAGATCATCCAGGGCTGCCCAGTGAACCACCACCTCTGGATTCCCAGTATGCTCTGTTTAGCTGCACAGAGTATCACTGGTTCTCAGACTGTCCTTATATTTTGAGGAGTCTTTGCACTACTTCTCCCTGGCAGTCAAGAATATAAACTTACTGAAGAGTTTTTGCCTATTGTGACTTCCAGATTATCATATTTCAAAAAAAGTAGTTTATAGTTTCTTTATAACAAAATCCACTCAACCCCAAAGCTATAGTAATTTCAATAATTCAGAAGCTAATTCAAGATCTCCCAGTGAGCAGAATGATCATCATGAACATTCTTTTTTTGCTCTGTAGGTATAAATGCCAGTCTAGGGCAGTTCTGGTTAATAAAATGCCAGATTCATTTGCATGCTACAATATCATTGTAATAATATTAAGAGTATCTAAACATGCTTACTACTGCCAATAAAAGTAAATTTATTTAGCTCAAGACCATTCTTCAAGCAGGAATAATAATAATGAAAAATAATGTTAATTGCCAACACACAGTCACTATTGTTATACATGTCACTTTTTAAAGCATCCTATGTATTCACTCCAAACAGTCCTTGCAGTAGATACTATCATTATTCCCATTCTACAGATGAGGAAACTGACAAAGTTCACAAAACTAGTGAGTGCAGAATCAGGACTTCAATCCTAAAAAATCAGTCTCTAAGTTCTGCAACTACTGCTCTTTACTTCTCTTGTCCTTTCATTCAGAAATTGTCATTTTTAATGGATATATTTGGGAAAACATTTACTCACAGAGGTGGCTAAGGGATAACTATAGATCCAAATATTATACTTCACAATATGCTGCAGGCCAGTATAAATGTGAACCTGCTGAAAATGGAGAGACGATCACAGGCTATTACTCTCTATTCTAACTATAAACATAGGTCCCACACAGGCTCCTTTCTCATGGACATGCCCAGGCTGGAGCCAGGAATGCTGAGCAAGGGCCCTGCTACAGAGTGTGGACACAAAGATGTCTCAGCTCCACAGCAGCTGGGAGTGGGGGACACACACACAAGACACACACAGGGCCCCTCCATGGGGCAGACTCGTTTCTGATGGAAAGAAGTGTTCACACCTTCAGCAAATAGTTATTGCTTACCTATTATATGCCAGCATTGCTCTTTGCTCATAGGGGTTCAGCTCAGTTCAGTTCAGTCGTTCAGTCGTGTCCGACTCTTTGCGACCCCATGAATCGCAGCACACCAGGCCTCCCTGTCCATCACCAACTCCCGGAGTTCACTCAGACTCACGTCCATCGAGTCAGTGATGCCATCCAGCCATCTCATCCTCTGTCGTCCCCTTCTCCTCCTGCCCCCAATCCCTCCCAGCATCAAAGTCTTTTCCAATGAGTCAACTCTTCGCATGAGGTGGCCAAACTACTGGAGTTTCAGCTTTAGCATCATTCCTTCCAAAGAAATCCCAGGGCTGATCTCCTTCAGAATGGACTGGTTGTGTCTCCTTGCAGTCCAAGGGACTCTCAAGAGTCTTCTCCAACACCACAGTTCAAAAGCATCAATTCTTCGGTGCTCAGCCTTCTTCATAGTCCAACCCTCATATCCATACATGACCACAGGAAAAACTATAGCCTTGACTAGACGGACCTTTGTTGGCAAAGTAATGTCTCTGCTTTTTAATTTGGGTTGGTCATAACTTTCTTCCAAGGAGTAAGTTTTGTTTAATTTCATGGCTGCAGTCACCATCTGCAGTGATTTTGGAGCCCCCAAAAATAAAGTTTGACACTGTTTCCACTGTTTCCCCATCTATTATCTGCCATGAACTGATGGGACCAGATGCTATGATCTTCGTTTTCTGAATGTTGAGCTTTAAGGCAACTTTTTCACTCTCCTCTTTCACTTTCATCAAGAGGCTTTTGAGTTCCTCTTCACTTTCTGCCTTAAGAGTGGTGTCATCTGCATATCTGAGGTTATTGATATTTCTCCCGGCAATCTTGATTCCAGCTTGTGCTTCTTCCAGTCCAGCGTTTCTCATGATGTACTCTGCATAGAAGTTAAATAAGCAGGGTGACAATATACAGCCTTGACGTACTCCTTTTCCTATTTGGAAGCAGTCTGTTGTTTCATGTCCAGTTCTAAGTGTTGCTTCCTGACCTGCATATAGGTTTCTCAAGAGGCAGGTCAGGTGGTCTGGTATTCCCATCTCTTTCAGAATCGTCCACAGTTTCTTGTGATCCACACAGTCAAAGGCTTTGGCATAGTCAATAAAGCAGAAATAGATGTTTTTCTGGAACTCTCTTGCTTTTTCCATGATCCAGCGGATGTTGGCAATTTGATCTCTGGTTCCTCTGCCTTTTCTAAAACCAGCTTAAACATCAGGAAGTTCACGGTTCATGTATTGCTGAAGCCTGGCTTGGAGAATTTTGAGCATTACTTTACTAGCATGTGAGATGAGTGCAACTGTGTGGTAGTTTGAGCATTCTTTGGCATTGCCTTTCTTTGGGATTGGAATGAAAACTGACTTTTTCCAGTCCTGTGGCCACTGCTGAGTTTTCCAAATTTGCTGGCATATTGAGTGCAGCACTTTCATAGCATCATCTTTCAGGATTTGAAATAGCTCCACTGGAATTCCATCATCTCCAGTAGCTTTGTTCATAGTGATGGTTTCTAAGGCCCGCTTGACTTCACATTCCAGGATGTCTGGCTCTAGGTCAGTGATCACACCATCGTGATTATCTTGGTCGTGAAGATCTTTCTTAGGGTTTAACAGTAATCAAAATAGACCAAAACTCTTCAAGGTGTTTGTATTCTAGTGGAGAAGACAGACAATAGCATAATAAATAAGTAAAATACATTGTAGGCCAGATAATTTAAGTGCACAGGAGAAAAAATAAAGTAGGAGAAGCAGATAGAAACAATCGGGTGTAATTGAAAGTAATTGAAAGGTAGAAAGGGAGACCTTTGTGAGATGTGATTTGAGTTGCATAGAGCATCTTTTTGGGCTCTCTTTGCCCTAAAATGAAATTGCATCCCAAAAGATGATCATCTGAAGATTACAGTGTAAAACCAGTTATTGAATCTCTATCATTTCAGTCACTCAGAGTCAGAAAACATAAAACCACAAGTCAAAACAGAGTTTTCACAGATTTACCTGGGAAAGAAAAGAAACAGAAAAAAATGATCCCTCACACATTGAGTTGACCTCGTTTTCCTCTGTCTTCCATCTATTGATTGGGTCTACATGCTCTGCTTATTCACCCAAAGGATACATCAATCAAGATGACTGGTTGGAACATTAAAAATGACATTAACCATTTGCTTTTGCTTTCCAGTTCCAAAGGTTTGGTCTTTTTTTTTTTTCACTTCATAAACTTTGGTGTCTATGCACACTTTGGTGTCATGCACACTTGGCTGTCATGCCAACCCAGACTCAGCTAAATGGTCAGGGGCAGGAACAAATTGCCTTTAGAATTTACAAAGCTCTACTGGAAGCAAGTACAATATACAGCAGACAAAGAGGAAGAAGCCTGTTGCAAGTTGAGGACGCCTGAGCCAGCTCTTGGCCATATGGATGGGCACAGAAGATGACATTCCTGCAGCAGCAACAAGGTCAAAGGCCCGGTGGTCAAGAGGGCTTAGTATGTGTGAGGGATCACACAGCCTTCCTTGCTGCTGGCCGACACTGTACCCGCGAGAAGGCAGATCAGCACAGGACCAGCTTCCAAGGTGTTTAGGTCCTCCCCCATGGACTGTATAACCCATGGGGTTGCAAAGAGGCGGACAAGACTGAGTGACTTTCCTGCTGGTGCAGCATCTTAATTCCTTGTGTCCTGTGACTGGGTAGCACCTGAAGCTCAACAACTTCCGCAGCACTTTTACAGGGTGGAGAGAAAGTGAAAGTGTGAAAATGTTAGTCACTCAGTTCTGTCTGAGCCACCAGGGGAGCTCCATGGGTGAAGAGAGGGAATCTGAGATACAAGATGAAGGACAAGTGGCCTTGCATGAGGATGCCATTTCCCCGCCACCTTCCCCTGTACACCTCCGCCTCTGAGCATTTGAGGGTGGGCTTTCCCTCTGGACCCCATGACAACAAAATTGCTAGTTTCGGCTCTATGGGGCAGTGGTGAGAGATGGTCCCTGCCAGTCAGGATGGAAACCATCATCAGGCCTCATCTGCCACGGGAGGCTGGGGCATCCTCCAGTGGCTGGTGGCCTGCTGCAGACCCCTCATAAGCACAAGCAGGGGAATGACATGACCATACCCTTTCTGAGTTTTTTGAAAGTTGGAATAATAACATATATGAAAGTGCTTTGCAAACCTTAAAGTCTTTTGTTATCCCCCAGCCATAGATGGCTTAGTAATGTTTGCAGAATGAACAAGGGAAAGAAAGACAGACCAACCATGCAGGAATAAATTCCCTGTGCTCCCAGAAGGGCAGAATGAGAACCCTGAAACCCATGAGAAGAACTGATCACAATGATTTCATGGGCACCATCCAAAAAAATCAATGGAAATGACCTGAATCAGAGATTCTCTAAGCATCTTTCTGTGTGTCTATTTTATCCTGGAAGCTCTAACAAATAATTTTTTGCTTAGAAAAGCCAGCAGAAAGAAATCAGATATGTAACCACAATTCAGCTCACTGAGTTTTTGAATTGAGAAGTTTAATAAAGCAGGGAATACCATATGCTGTGAAAATGTTCATGAGGACGTGAGGAAAGAAGCAATAAGCCAAAGAACCCAATAAATTGCTGAACAGGAAAAAGCATCTTATTCGGTTCAGTAAACCTGGCATCTTTGAGACTTTAAACTTCTCTTTTCTTCTGCTTGTGCTAGGGCAGTTTTCAATCAGCTGTTCCATATAAATATCAGAGTCTTTCAAGCTTATTTGTACTCTTTGCTTCAGTGATCCTGCAGACAATTTATCCTACACTGTTTATAAGGCTAAGTGAAATCCCCAGTTCTGCCTGAATTCTTTTTCCTCCTCTAGAGATTTTACTGCCTCCAGGTTTGGGTTGCCTTCAACTTGTGAGAATAGTGTATTCCACTGCATCCTTGAGAGTCCCTTGGACAGCAAGGAGATCAAACCAGTCAATCCTAAAGGAAATCAGTCCTGAATATTCATTGGAAGGACTGATGCTGAAGCTGAAACTCCAATACTTTGGCCACCTGATGTGAAGAACGGACTCATTGGAAAAGACCCTGATGCTGGGCAAGATTGAGGGCAGGAGAAGGGGACAACAGAGGATGATATGGTTGGATGGCATCATTGACTCAATGGACATGAGTTTGAGCAAACTCTGGGACATAGTGAAGGACAGGGAAGCCTGGTGTGCTGTAGTCCATGGGGTCTTGAAGAGTTAGACACGACTTAGCGACTGAACTTCTCTTTAAAATACATTCTCTTATTTCCTGTTCCTGACTTAAGTTAGGAGGAAGAGAGAAAATCGGAAGATTGTCAAGACCTTGATGTAAAAGATCATATACATCTTTTAGCTTTTCACTTAGATGTCAGCTCCTCCGTGGTCTTCTGTGACCCTCCCAGGCCAGGTGCGGTATCTCTTGTGGGTTTCATACTGTGCCCTGTTAGTAAATACATAGCACACATCACTGTATTAATTCATCTGTCTCCCCTCACACAAGATACTCTGAGTTTGCAAGTTACCCTCACAGCCCACAGCGGCAGATGAGGTCCCTCCATAAAGAGTCCACAAATAGCTAAGTGTCATCTAAGAAAAACAGAATTCAATTTCCCTCATGCTCATCAGTATTTACATATAGAATTTATTTAAAGTAACAAACCAAACAAAGATCATTTTAAAGTGTTTGTTTATGAGCTACACAACAACTCATAAAATAAGTGAAAATGGGAGAAAAACCTTAAATGGTTTCCCCAGTCACTTAACTGCATAAAGCCCAGGTTAGCCTCTTTCCAGTTTTTGCATTTCTCAATCTGCAGGCTCCCCAAGGCTTTGGATCTGTTCCTTCTAGCTTCTTTGGAGGCCAGAGGAGGAGTACACACTCCACTCCATGCCCTCGTTATGTACTGTGTGCCCCAGCTTCACTGATTCTCTTTAGGGTCCACTTTCTCTTTGTCAAAGGAAACTCTGTGACTCAGCAGTTTATAGTCTGCCTTCTTAAACAAGTAGTCCTTTTTGCTCAAAGCAAACACGATTAACCACTACCTACTACACAACAATTAACTTAGAAAAACACTGAACAGATCTCTGTATTAATCAGGAAATAGCTGCCTATAATTCATACATAGCTAGAATTAAAATTTTTTTTCAGAGTGAGATGGCAATTCAGCCACACTTGGCCATGTTGTCATAGTGAATGCTAAACTATAACAAAGAATTCCTCATAAAGGAAGTGTGCTACTCTGATTTCTTTCTCACAGGATAAAGATGCTATTTTACCAAAAATAATTTGTACCTTGGCATCTGGTACAATGCAAATTGATGAAAATATAAGACTCCATTAAAAATAAGGACATGAAAGCCTCTGGTTCATACAATATGCAGACTGAGAACTTTGCTGGATCTTAGAAACGTGGGCTTCAGGCTGTGTTATGAATGCATGGCGATAGGTTTTATAGTTGGTCTGTTCCTAACAGGTGTGAAAAACACACCCTGTGTAAACCCCCTTGTTGTTTACTGCAATCACGGTATAGAGTTTATACTAAAGTTGTACCTCTTTGCACTTCCTCACAGTAGGAACACAGAAATCTGAAAGACTGGTAGCACTGATGATTGCTAAATACAGACTTAGAAGGTCTGCATATTTTAGGTCCCTGTTACATAGGTTCTGTGATTCATTAAACAATTCTTCCTCATAGAAAGTAAAGAAGATGCAGACCCTGTCCTCAGGTGGCTCGCAGTGTGGTAGGGGTGGGCATGAGGGGAAGGAAAAAAGGATAAAGAAGAAACAAACACAAGCTGAGTGTCTGCTGTGGGTCAGGCACTGTGTCCAATGTTATATATAATTTCACTTCATCGTCACAGTAACTCCATGTGGTTTTGATGACTAGCTCTGTTTGTCAGAGTAAGAAAGAGAGGCTCAGAAAGATCTGTGCCTTAAGATTACCATCCTGGTGGTGGTTAGCTGCAGAGCAAGGTGATAAGAGCTATAGGAGTCAGAGAAGGAGGCGGGCCCAGGTATCTGAGTGGTGATGATATCCTCAAGTTGGATAAGAAAATGGAAGGTGGGAAGAAGGTTTGCAAGGTTGGATATAATGAATCTATAAGATCCCGATTTTGATGTCTCTGTAGACGAGATCCTTGAGACGTTGAAAATACGGGTCTGGAGTTGATGGGAATGCCAGGCTGAAGGCATGAATGAGATCCCTAGGGGTTCTGGACAAATGGAGAATAGAGGAGGCTAACGACTGAACTTTGGGGTTAAAAGGCAAATAAAAGGTAATGAATCCACCACGAAGATAAAGCCGGAGTTGTGAGAAACACAAGGAACATGGTGTTGTGGAATAAAACCTGTAGAGTAGAAGCAGGTGACCAAAGAGGGCTGCCTCAACTTTGACTTTCAGGATGAAAGGGCTTGGCTGTGTTATAGGGACCGCAAGAGTCTGATGGAGTGGAGAGGCAGAAGATGGACCGGAAAGGGGACAGTCTTCTCACACTGAATGGCAATATCCATCTAACATGGTTTGTCTTTTCATCCCTTCACCTCCAGACTCAGCAACAGGTTGTGTAAAGTGTCTCAGAAATGTTTGGCTGAATGAATGATTTAAATAATTAATGCTTAAAAGATCCCAGAGAAGATGGGAGGAAATGAAATGCAGAGTGCAGATGGTAGGGATCAACCCTGGTCAAGAGGGAGGGTCACCTCTTTCTTTCAAACTGGAATCACTAGCACTGGGCACGTTGCTGGAATAAAGAGACACTCAAATGTCTGTGGATGAAATGAAAGGAATTATATTAAGTGTGCTATCAAAACATAGCTTATCAGAGTTCCTTAATTTCACAGTTAGAAAATTCCATTAAAAATAAGTCTACTAAACTAAATTGAACTTTGATCATCAACAATGATTTTGTAGTGGATGTGCCATTAATGGGGCTTCCCTAATAGCTCAGCTGGTAAACAATCCGCCTGCATGGCAGGATCTGGTTTGATTCCCGGTTCAGGAAGATCCACTGGAGAAGGGATAGGCTACCCACTCCAGTATTCTTGAGCTTCCCTTGTGGCTCAGCTGGTAAAGAATCTGCCTGCAACGTGGGAGACCTGGGTTCGATCCCTGGGTTGGGAAGATCCCCTGGGGAAGGGAAAGGCTACCCATTCCAGTATTCTGGCCTGGAGAATTCCATGGACTGTCCACGGGGTCGCAAAGAGTCGTACATTGCTGAACGACTTTCACTTTCATATTCATGCCATTAATAAAAGGACCTTCTCTTGATTTTTCACCAAGAATGGAAGAAGCCTTCCTCGGTTGATGGTTTAACATTATGCTTGAAAGAGGAAACTGATGATTGAACATTGTAGAAATTATTTTCAGATATAAAGAAGATTCTCATGCTGCTGTAACATGGTCTGCATTCATGGATACATTAAAGATGAGAGGCTTAAAAATAAGAATGAAATGTGGAAATCTGCTCTTCTAACTTGGTGTTAATCCAAAGGATGAGGATAGAGGCCACAGGAAGAAAAGAGAGAGAGAATGTTAAGAAATTCTTTTAAAAATAAAATCGTACAGGCCTAGAATCCCATTACTGCGTCAAAAGGAATATAAACATGTAGCGAATTCAGAAATTTCTTTGGAGGCCTTACCTTTTCCATTTGTGTCCTCCAAGTGCCATCCAAGGCGACCAGGTAATCCTGCCCCTCCCCCAGATAAGAGCGCATGCTGCATCACACAGCTCTCTGTCACAGAAACACCAGCCCTCACAGTTCCCTCTGGATCTGAGTTCTCTTCTGCTGGAGAAGGGATAGGCTACCCACTCCAGTGTTCTTGGGCTTCCCTTGTGGCTCAGCTGGTAAAGAATTTGCCTGCAATGTGGGGGACCTGGGTTCAATCCCTGGGTTGGGAAGATCCCCTGGAGAAGGGATAGGCTACCCACCCCAGTATTCTTAAGCTTCCCTTGTGGCTCAGCTGGTAAAGAATCTGCCTGCAATGTGGGAGACCTGGGTTCGATCCCTGGGTTGGGAAGATCCCCTGGAGAAGGGAAAGGTTACCTTCTCCGGTATTCTGGCCTGGAGAATTCCATGGACTGTATAGTCCATGGGGCTGCAGAGAGTCAGACATGACTGAGCGACTTTCACTACTACTACTCTCTGACTTGGGAAGTCTGCATTTCCACACACACTGGCTTCTATATTCTACAGGAAATAGCATTTCTATTCCTTGGCCAGGATTCCACTGACAGGAATGCAAAGCCAGCCATTTTCAAATGATGTGGCTATTCCCACAGGTTACAGAACACCGGAGAATTGTCACATGGTCCCAAATTATTCAGTGAATAAACTTGTTTTGCTCTGTTTCCAGTTTCCCAGTCAAGCAGCCATCTTTTCCCACTTCACTCCCGTCCCGACCAACATTTGGAAAATGTGTGTGTGTGCTTGGTCGCTTCAGTTGTGTCCAACTCTTTGCGAGCTTATGGACTGTAGCCCACCACGCTCCTCTGGGATTCTCCAGGTAAGAATACCAGAGTGGGTTGCCATGCCCTCCTCCAGAGGATCTTCCTGACCCGAGGAGTGAACCAGCATCTCCTGTGTCTTCTGCATTGAAGGAGAATTCTTTACCGCTGAGCTACTGGGGAAGCCCAACTTGGATAATAAGAGATGAAAAAAGAATTTCCCGTCCTTCCATTCCCATTGTCCCTATGTGATCAACCAGAATTTGATAATTGCAATAACTTAGAAAACTACTGTTTTCTTCCATGTCTGATCCAGTCTGTGTTACACTGACAGATAAATCTCCCAAATATATATTTTATTTATCACTTTGAAACCTTGCTCAAGAATCTGCAAGGGCTCCTGCTGCCTTCTGTATCAAGTCTTAATTCCTTTGTGCACCTTTGAGACCCTAAGAGTTTGGATCCATTCCAGTTCCAGTTCAGTCACTCAGTTGTGTCCAACTCTTTGCGACCCCACGAACCGCAGCACGCCAGGCCTTCCTGTCCACCACCAACTCCCGGAGTCTATCCAAACCCATGTCCATTGAGTTGGTAATGCCATCCAACCATCTCATCCTCTGTCATCCCCTTCTCCTCCTGCCCTCAATCTTTCCCAGCATCAGGGTCTTTTCAAATGAGTCAGCTCTTCCCATCAAGTGGCCAAAGTATTGGAGTTTCAGCTTCAACATCAGTCATTCCAATGAACATCCAAGACTGATCTCCTTTAGGATGGACTGGTTGGATCTCCTTGCAGTCCAAGGGACTCTCAAGAGTCTTCTCCAACACACAGTTCAAATGCATCAATTCTTCGGTGCTCAGCTTTCTTTATAGTCCAACTCTCACATCCATACATGACCACTGGAAAAACCATAGCCTTGACTAGACAGACCTTTGTTGGCAAAGTGATGTCTCTGCTTTTCAATATGCTGTCTAGGTTGGTCATAACTTTCCTTCCAAGAAATAAGTGTCTTAATTTCATGGCTGCAGTCACCATCTGCAGTGATTTTGGAGCCCAGAAAAATAAAGTCAGCCACTGCTTCCACTCTTTCCCCATCTATTTGCCATGAAGTGATGGGACTGGATGCCATTATCTTAGTTTTATGAATGTTGAGCTTTAAACCAATTTTTTCACTCTCTTTCACTTTCATTAAGAGGCTCTTTAGTTCTTCTTCACTTTCTGCCATAAGGGTGGTGTCATCTGCATATCTGAGGTTATTGATATTTCTCCCGGCAATCTTGATTCCAGCTTGTGCTTGCTACTTGTTTATATTTCTATCCTCCCAGGGCCCCATCCTCAAGAACAGAACCATTTTCCTCTCTGCTATTGGAAGCCTGCTGCTGCTGCTGCTGCTAAGTCACTTCAGTCGTGTCCGACTCTGTGTGACCCCATAGATGGCAGCCTACCAGGCTCCCCCGTCCCTGGTATTCTCCAGGCAAGAACACTGGAGTGGGTTGCCATTTCCTTCTCCAATGCATGAAAGTGAAAAGTGAAAATGAAGTCGCTCAGTCACGTCTGACTCCTATCGACCCCATGGACTGCAGCCTGCAAGGCTCCTCTGTCCATGGGATTTGCCATGCAGGAGTACTGGAGTAGGTTGCCATTGCCTTTTCCGTGTTGGAAGCCTAGCCTGTCCTGTCTCCACTCACCTACCAGTTGATACGACAGAGGGGACGACAGAGGATCTGTCCGTCTCCAACCCCCCAACTCTTTCTGCATCCCCCCTCAGGACCAAGTTAAGCTCTGTGTCTTGCAGGGTTGTCCAACTCTTTCAGTCTTCCAGGAAGACTGATGGGCAGTCTTCCTGCCAGGAGCAGACAAAGTCAAGCTAGGCAATCCTGGGAAGGAGGTAGGTACTTAACAGTGCTTTGTTAGGAAATATGTCTTAAGTTCCTTTCTGTGTTTCCTACATAACTGAGCGAAGAGCAAGGCAAGTAGTCAACGTACATACTTACTCAGCTCTTGACTGCACAGTGTGCACCTGTCCTTCAGTTCCCATGGTGCTTTGAATGTCAGCAGCTGGAGAACCAGTTGCTACATTTTTTTATTACAAACCCAGCTGTCCCATTACATCTTTAGCAAATGCAGATCTATGACTGGTTGAGTCAGATAAACTTCTATATTCAGTGCTGACTACAATTTAATGTTTGCCTCTGACAGGTTTCACTGTTTTCTCAGATTGGTGCATTTGGGGTGGAATCTGTGTTCTATTTTATTTATTTTTCTTTTTTAATTTTTAAATTTTATATTGGCGGATAGTTGATTTATAATGTGTTTCAGGTGTACAGAAAGGTGATTCAGTTATACATATACATACATCCATTCTTTTTAAGGCTTTTTTCCATATGGGTTATTACAGAATATGGAGTAGAGTTTCCTAAATGTGATAAAAAGCTAATGAGAAGTAATGATGGGGGAGCTAAGGAAACATTAAGCTTTGGTCATCCCCAGCTCCTTTCTGTCATCTGCAACCTGGGCTAAATTCATGTCCTCATGTTGCCTCAAAGTCTTTCTATGACTTCGTTTAGTGCCTGTTTAACTCTTCAGACTCATTCAGGAGAGACACAACTGACGTGGAAAAAATTGGGACACCAGACTCTTCGTTTAACTTTCAAGTTACATATCTTCCTTCCTCAGATGCTTACAGAAGTTCCAGGCCTTTCGTAGATTCTCCTCAGTCTGTTTCTTCAATCATTTCAAATATTAGAATTAGCTTCCCCCTGGGTTTTTATTCTAAATGTTAATGATACATTAACAGAAGAACCAGAGATAAATAACATTTATATTTTTGGTTTTCTGTGATTATTTATGTCTCTGCCTTCAGAATGAAATCATTTCCTTCCTGCATCATTAGAAGGCTGAATTTAGGTAACTGAGTATGGCTGTGGACCTAAGCGAGATTTCAAAACAGAAAAAGGATCTCACAGCTGACCATGCCTGTCTCCACAGTCATTACAAGTCTGTCTTCATTGAATGCTAGCCCTGTGCACCCAGGAAACTGTATATGCCTCCTTCAAAACCCAGTTCAAATGTCTTTCTGTGAAGTCTCCTCTAGCTTAAGCAGACAGAGCCGGGCCTCTCTTCTTCACTTTCCAAGTATTTATTGAGCGCCTACTCTCCATTACTCAGCCCTTTACGCTCTTGCCATAATGCACACCCCGGAGTCTGTCAGTCGGTCTCCTCTCAGTTGTCCTGCACGAGGGTGAGCAGTATTATGTACTTACTTTCATACACACCTGCACGATGCCTAGCACAGCTCTGTGGCACGCTTTACGCCATAAACTGTCAGAGGCAATGGTTCCAGAGCAGCTGCTCGAGTTACATCAAAGATGGATGGACGGATTGATTTGTCTGGGCTGAGGTTTTGAAGTGGAAGATTCTGTTTGGGCTTCTGCCCACTAGCAACAGAGCCATGGAGGGGAAATGGGGCTGAGGGCCTGAGAGTTTGCACCATCAACAGAGACTATCTAAATAGCTCCTCAATTTGCCTTCTATCGCCTTTCAATTACCAAGCCTCTGACTTCTTCAGGCTTTCTCCTGTCTTGCCTGAATTTACTACTAATGAGCTTTAAATTGGTCTCCCTCACTCTATTATAGGATTCTTTTCCTTCCTAGTCTCCTCTAATCCATCTATAACATGACTATGAGCCTAATCTTTCTAAAAACTAATCCAATATTTTTTGCTTAAAATCCTTTTAGCACTTAAAATCTTTCAGTGATATTACACACACACACACACACACACACACGGACACACACGCGCATGCACACATATAGGGCCTTCAGTCTGAAATCCAGATTACTTGCTGTGATGTTCAAGTCCATCCACGATCCAGCCCTTCTTTTCTTGTCATCATTACCCCTCCACACACACCCTGCTCTCAGTAGCTCTAAGCTAATGGAAGTTCTCTGGAATTTCCAAACTATCATAACTTTATACTTTGTCATATGATGTCCCTTCTTCGTGGAACAAAGCCCACTGAATAAATCTTATTCAACTTACTTTAATTCAACTTTCAGGTTACAGCTAAGGTGGCACCTTATTGGAGATGCTTTTGTTAACCATCTTCTGCTATCTGGCTGAGTTAGGTACCCAATGCATGAGCTGCCACACCACCCGTGCATTCTTCCAACTCGGAATGTCTCACATGATATTGTACTTGTTTGACTTCACGACACCGAATTCCTTGAAGACAGGCATTCTTTCTTATCTGCATCTATACTGCTTCTGTGCGTCCTTCTCAGGTTATCTCACTTATTAATAAAAGAACAGTCATTTATCTGTGAAAACGCATACACTATTTTCCCTATTCCAATTCTGTGCTTTTTGTTTCTCTCCATAACGTCCATCACTTTCTAATATGCTATATAATTTTTTTTTATTTAAATTTTTATTTTTACTTTATTTTACTTTACAATACTATATTGGTTTTGCCATACATTGACATGAATCCACCATGGGTGTACATGCGATCCCAAACATGAACCCCCCTCCCACCTCCCTCCCCACAACATCCCTCTGGGTCATCCCTGTGCACCAGCCCCAAGCATGCTGTATCCTGCATCGGACATAGACTGGTGATTCGATTCTTACATGATAGTATACATGTTTCAATGCCATTCTCCCAAATCATCCCACCCTCTCCCTCTCCCTCTGAGTCCAAAAGTCCACTATACACATCTGTGTCTTTTTTGCTGTCTTGCATACAGGGTCATCATTGCCATCTTTCTAAATTCCATATATATGTGTTAGTATACTGTATTGGTGTTTTTCTTTCTGGCTTACTTCACTCTGTATAATCGGCTCCAGTTTCATCCATCTCAACAGAACTGATTCAAATGTATTCTTTTTAATGGCTGAGTAATACTCCATTGTGTATATGTACAACAGCTTTCTTATCCATTCATCTGCTGATGGACATCTAGGTTGTTTCCATGTCCTGACTATTATAAACAGTGCTGCGATGAACACTGGGGTACATGTGTCTCTTTCAATTCTGGTTTCCTCGGTGTGTATGCCCAGCAGTGGGATTGCTGGGTCATATGGCAGTTCTATTTGCAATTTTTTAAGGAATCTCCACACTGTTTTCCATAGTGGCTGTACTAGTTTGCATTCCCACCAACAGTGTAGGAGGGTTCCCTTTTCTCCACACCCTCTCCAGCATTATAATTTACCAACTTTTATCATCTATTTCACTTGAGGTAAACTGCAGGATAGCAAGGATTTGAAAGCTTGTATTTTTCTGAATTATCTTCAATTTCCCTGGTCTCATGATTTTTCCATTCTACCTGCTCTAATGTTAAGTTCCTAAGAAATAACCACTCGCATCTTTCTGGGGAAAACTGCTGGGGTCTTTTTGCTCTTGCAGGTGACTATGCATATCATCAATATTCTGTTTTGCTAAAATTTGAACACCATGATGCCTGAAACTTTGTTCTGGTTTCTGTTGTCAGAATTTCCAGTACCTATTCTCACAAGACTAACTCCTTCTCGCAAGGCTATAGAATCCTGTCTCTGCCTCATCATTTTGAAGCAGCTGCTTTAGAGGTTGTCTTACCTGCTGATCAACAAGTTAATAAAGAGAAACATTTTATTCCTCTATTTGTTTTTTCTTTGTTTGGATTTTCTGCTTGTTTCAACATACCTTGTCTGTTTCCTCCACTGTTGGATTCTGAGCGTATAAGACAGTGCCTGATGGAAAGCATGTGTCTATGAAATATTTGCTGATCAACTGAATTTGTATCTTCAGCATTTACTATGACACCTGGCACATAATAAACCTTCCATACATGTTAACTGAATAAACTAACAAAGCATTGGAAGAAACAGGCATGCAGAATCACATCAAGAATTTCATCAAGGAAGTAAAAGAAAATGCCTTTCTAAATTCCTTCTTTCTCATATTCGACATTTAATCAGACACCAAGTGGTCAGTTCACTTCTTAAAAACCTTCCTAGTATTTCTTTCCTTCCCTGCCACTTCCACTACTTAATTTATGTCCCACCATCTCCACCTCCTGAACTATTAGTTCCATGCCTTCAGTCTTGGTCTTCTCCAATCCAGCCTCCCGTTAATGACACTGCTAAAATGTGTCTAGGTAGGAGTACCACTCCCCTGACTTGCAAATCCCATTGTCTGAGGGATGAAGTTTAGATTCCTTTGCCAGAACAAGGCTCTTCCTGACCTGCTCTCCTTCTGCTCTGCTTCCACCCACCCCAGAGATGCTCTGCACTCCTGTCATTTTCAAACTACTACAGTTCTTCATGAAGTTCTCTTTTGTGTTTGCATCTGTGTCTCTGTTCTCTTTGCTTGAAACAGCCCTCAATTACTTTGAGGGCTGAGGAACTGTTCCTCATTTACCTGAGGAACTGTTGTTTCTCTGCCAAAATTTAGCTTGAATGTCACTTTTTCTTTGACCCAAGTAAAATCTGTCGCTCCTTTCTATGCCTGTCAAAGCCCTCATCACCCTGTACAGTGTCATCATCTGCTCATGTGTCTGTCTGCCTCCTTCCCAGGATGATGTCCTCTGCATCTTTGTACACATGGAGCTCGTCTATGGTTGACATACAGTAAGGGGCTAAGAATATTTTTTATCACAAAGACTTACACACTAAGCCAAA
This sequence comes from Capricornis sumatraensis, assembly GCF_032405125.1. Classification (NCBI taxonomy): domain Eukaryota; kingdom Metazoa; phylum Chordata; class Mammalia; order Artiodactyla; family Bovidae; genus Capricornis; species Capricornis sumatraensis. The sequence goes on along the minus strand of NC_091080.1, from coordinate 34,690,034 downwards.
TAAATCAAAGCCCTGCTTTGTTAATCAGTTAATTTTGAAATCAGTTAATTTTGCGTCTTTCTGAAACACATCTGGTGTATTTCAAATTCTAATGACAATGATGGATTCTTAGTTGAACCTGCCTTTGTGGGTTTCATGGCAAAGGTCAATGCTTTTAAAGGATTTTCTTGGGTTAAATTTTATGTTTTTATACTGAAAGTGAAAGCCACTCAGTCATGCCTGACTTTGCGACCCCAAGGACTATATAGTCCAGGGAACTCTGCAGGCCAGAATACTGGAGTGGGTAGCCTTTCCCTTCTCCAGGGGATTTTCCCAACCCAGGGATCAAACCCACGTCTCCCACATTGCAGGTGGATTCTTTACTAGCTGAGCCACAAGAGAAGCCTAATACTGAAGTAGGCAGCCTATCCCTTCTCCAGTGGATCTTCCTGACCCAGGAATCAAACTGGGGTCTCCTACATTGCAGGCGGATTCTTTACCAACTGAGCTATCAGGGAAGCCCATGTTTTTATTCTAAAAGGCCCTTTTCAAGGCAAAGTTTCCCACCTACATTTTATAACTTATAGAAAGCCAGGTTTGTTTTTTGCTGCTGCTTCTTTTTTTTTCCCCTCTCTGGCAATTCTCCTGAGTTGTCATTGGGACTGGGCAACTGCTATCCTAAAGGTAAAGGTGAGAATTTGAGTGTGGGCTTTTTCTAGATTATAAGAAGGTAGGCTTAGGGATTTTTATAAGCCTCGCAGAGGTGAATGAACCTAGAACCTATTATACAAAGTGAAGTGAGTCAGAAAGAGAAAGATAAGTATCGTATTCTAATGCATATATATGGAATCTAGAAAAATGGTTCTGAAGAATTTATTTACAGGGCAGCAGTGGAGGAACAGACATAGAGAACAGACTTATGGACATGGGGAGAGGGGAGGAGAGGGTGAAATGTATGGAAAGAGTAACATGGAAACTTACATTACCATATGTAAAATAGATAGCCATCAGAAATTTGCTGTATGGCTCAGGAAACTCAAACAGGGGCTCTGTATCAACCTCAGGTGGTGGGGTGGGGAGGGAGAAGGGAGGGAGGCTCAAAAGGGAGGGGATGTATGTATACATATGGCTGATTCATGTTGAAGTTTGACAGAAAACAACAAAATTTTGTAAAGCAATTATTCTTCAATAAAAAGTAAATTTAAAAAAAAGCTGACATTAACATGAAGAGTTATTGTCCCCATCCCTCATGCTAGTTTATAGCATAAATTATACTTTTGGAAGTCTCTGCAACTGTTATTGCCTCTTCTTCCTGCTTAAAAAGCAAAATAGAAAATAAAACAATGAAAAATGCAATTAGCTTAAAGATAATTTACCAACAAAGCGATAATATTAAGAAAACAAGGTCAAATTAGACTGAGTTTTGTCCTAAGAGTTCTCTGTGAATGCACAGTCAAGTAAAAAGATAACGTTATATTCAGGAGGGAAATGAGATTGAAATGCAAACAAGACTGAAATGCACAAGGGAGAGGATTGGGTGCTGGGGTGAAAGGGCAAGATAGGGACGCTGATGGGTAGCGAGGATGGTGGCTTGAAGCTCAAGAAAATCAAGCAGAGCAGAGTCAGCGAGACTTGGTTACTTAGGAAAATAAGCCACGACCAGTCCACACTGCAGGTTCAGAAACATGTCACACATCATGCCTTATTCTCAACTAATGGCACAACCTCAGTGATTCCAGAGCAAATCCAAAACATCTGACATTGAAATATAGTTGATACAGCCCCTGAATTATATTTCTAAAATGGAATCACATTATCAATAACAGATTTCAGCATGACTGAAAAACTTTGAAAGCACAACTATTCTGAGTCCTAAAAACCTGACTATGCAGAGACAACATGAAAATGGTCTTCAACTCAAGACGTTTAAAAAGGTAATGCTTTGTGGGTTAAGGACTACTTGAGCAGAAATAAGAATCCTTGGCTGAAGGAGCTGCAACATTGTCTGAATAGAAACTGTGAGTTTCGACTGAGCACTTTCATTAGTGAAGTACTCAGCCCTGTCTGCTGTAGAAATTCTCTGGAGTGGGCGGGCTTTCTCACCCCAGGCACGGGCTTCCTAGGTTTGGGCACTGCAGGCCACCATCGCCATCTGCGAGAAAGCTGAATTGGAAGATGGTGACTCTAATTTACTCATGTGGCAGTTTGCCTGGAGGTTTCTGCTCCAAATGGTCTACCAGTTTCTCTTCCAGGAAGAAACAAAAGCAGCTAATCCACCACTCCTGGACTTGACTGGAATATCAGAATCTATGGGCATGCTGGGAGTTTACTTTCAAGGAATAAGAGTGTGGTTTCAGAAATGTGAATATTTTAGGAGCACCATAACAGATATCTAAGGATGTTTTCTTTGCCTGGTGAAACATGCAACTTTCTATGAAAAATATCTCAGGCCCAAGCCTTCCACTTTCTCACACAAGGACATCTGGCTTTTTGAGAAGTTGTGTCACTCTTTGACAGAAGAATCTATGGCATAAAGAGCCCAGTACTCTCTGAGGAGTTTTTCATTCTGAGAACACATGCAGAACTGTCCAGTTCTCTCCCCTCACAAATACTTAAAACTGTGCCATCCAGTGGAGTAGCCACAAGCCCCTGAAATGGGCTGGTCTGAAATGAGATATGCTGGAAATGTACAATACATCCCAGATTTCTATGGCTTAGTACCGAAAGATGTAAAATATCTCATTAATAATTTCTTACATCAATTACTTGTTAATGGTAATATCATACATTACATCAAATGAAAAAAATGCTAAAATTGGTTTTACCCACTTCTTTTTTTTAACCTGCCTACTAGAAAATTGGCTTCCCAGTTGGTGCTAGTGGTAAAAAAATCTGCCTGCCAATGCAGGAGATGCAAGAAATTCAAGTTGGATCTCTAGGTCGGGAAGATCCCCTGGAACAGGAAGTGGCAACCCACTCCAGTATTCCTGCCTGGAAAATTCCATGGGCAGAGGAGCCTGGTGGGTTACAGTCCATGGGGTCATAAAGAGTCAGACAAGACTGATCGATTGAGCCCACATAATAGAAAATTAAAACTATGTATGTGTTACGCATTATATTCCTACCAGTGGTAAGGAAACTGCCTGCTGATGCAGGAGACTTAGGAGATGCAGGTTTGATCCCTGGGTCGGGAAGATCCCCTGGAGCAGGGCATGGCAACCTACTCCAGGAATCCTGTCTGGAGAATCCCATGGACAGAGGAGCCTGGTGGGCTGCAGTCCACGGGGTCGCAAAGAGTCGGACACGACTGAGTTGACAGCACACAGGTTTCCACAGGTGTTTCAGGAGGGGAGGTCTGGTTCTACAACTGTGGCCCTCGGACCAGCAGCATCAGCATCCCCTTGAGACTTGCTCATCTCAGGTCCCATCTCTGACCTACTGAATAAGACACTTTGAGGGTGGGACCCAGTAATCTCTGTTTTAACAAGCCCTCCAGCATGATTCTGATGCACTCTTGGTTTTGTGCTGCATGCTCAGTTGCGTCTGACTGTTTGCAACCTCACGGACTGTAGCCTGCCAGGCTCCTCTGCCCATGGAATTTTCCAGGCAAGAAATTCAGAGTGGGTTGCCATTTCCTACTCCAGGGGATCTTTCCATCCCAGGGATTGAACCCACATCTCCTGTGTCTCCTGCATTGGCAAGCAGATTCTTTACCATTGTGCCAACTGGGAATGTTGTAGCCATGTGTTCCTGGAAACAAACTCACTCAGAAGGACAATGCAGATAGTGGAGTGCAGTTTATTACACTGGCGGGCCCAAGGCAGAGTCTCCTCTTAGCCAAGGACCCCGACCAGCATTTGTGAAAATCTTTTATACCCCATGTGTACGTGTCTGAACCCACCACTCCAAATTCCTTGAGATTTACATAATCCAAGGAAAATACAATCCCAATAACTCAATCATTCACGTGCTACATGCTCATGTGCTCAAACAGTCAAACAATTAACCAAGAAATGGTCTGGACCTAACAGAAGCAGAAGATATTAAGAAGAGGTGGCAAGAATACATGGAAGAACTGTACAAAAAAGATCTTCATGACCCAGATAATCATGATGATGTGATCACTAATCTAGAGCCAGAGATCTTGGAATGTGAAGTCAAGTGGGCCTTAGAAAGCGTCACTATGAACAAAGCTAGTGGAGATGATGGAATTCCAGTGGAGCTGTTTCAAATCCTGAAAGATGATGCTGTGGAAGTGCTGCACTCAATATGCCAGCAAATTTGGAAAACTCAGCAGTGGCCACAGGACTAGAAAAGGTCAGTTTTCATTCCAATCCCAAAGAAAGGCAATGCCAAAGAATGCTCAAACTACTGCACAATTGCACTCATCTCACACGCTAGTAAAGTAATGCTCAAAATTCTCCAAGCCAGGCTTCAGCAATACGTGAACCGTGAACTTCCAGATGTTCAAGCTGGTTTTAGAAAAGGCAGAGGAACCAGAGATCAAATTGCCAACATCTGCTGGATCATGGAAAAAGCAAGAGAGTTCCAGAAAAACATCTATTTCTGCTTTACTGACTGTGTGGATCACAATAAAGCCTTTGAGTGTGTGGATCATAATAAACTGTGGACAATTCTGAAAGAGATGGGAATACCAGACCACCTAACCTGCCTCTTGAGGAATCTGTATGCAGGTCAGGAAGCAACACTTAGAACTGGACATGCAACAGCAGACTGGTTCCAAATAGGGAAAGAAGTACATCAAGGCTGTATATTGTCACCCTGTTTATTTAACTTCTATGCAGAGTACATCATGAGAAACGCTGGACTGGGAGAAGCACAAGCTGGAATCAAGATTGCCGGGAGAAACATCAATAACCTCAGATATACAGATGACACCACCCTTATGGCAGAAAGTGAAGAGGAGCTAAAAAGCCTCTTGATGAAAGTGAAAGAGGAGAGTGAAAAAGTTGGCTTAAAGCTCAACATTCAGAAAACAAACATCATGGAGTCCGGTCCCATCACTTTATGGGAAATAGATGGGGAAACAGTGGAAACAGTGTCAGACTTCGTTTTTTTGGGCTCCAAAATCACTGCAGATGGTGACTGCAGCCATGAAATTAAAAGACACTTACTCCTTGGAAGAAAAGTTATGACCAACCTAGATAGCATATTCAAAAGCAGAGACATTACTTTACCAACTAAGGTCCGTCTAGTCAAGGCTATGGTTTTTCTTGTGGTCATGTATGGATGTGAGAATTGGACTGTGAAGAAGGCTGAGTGCTAAATAATTGATGCTTTTGAACTGTGGTGTTGGAGAAGACTCTTGAGGGTCCCTTAGACTGCAAGGAGATCCAACCAGTCCATTCTGAAGGAGATCAGCCCTGGGTGTTCTTTGGAAGGAATGATGCTAAAGCTGAAGCTCCAGTACTTTGGGCATCTCATGCAAAGAGTTGACTCATTGGAAAAGACTCTGATGCTGGGAGAGATTGGGGGCAGGAGGAGAAGGGGACGACCGAGGATGAGATGGCTGAATGGCATCACGGACTCGATGGACGTGAGTCTGAGTGAACTCCGGGAGATGGTGATGGACAGGGAGGCCTGGCGTGCTGCGATTCATGGGGTTGCAAAGAGTCAGACACGACTGAGTGACTGAACTGAACTGAACTGAACTGAACTGAATAATCAATAAACCCGAGGTTACACTCTGATAGATACAGAAAAATGTATGGCCTGTCTGGAGGAAGGGGTGATTAGTGTATGTTTTCTCTTAGGCGATGAGTAACCTAGATACCTAGATACGATCTTCAAGGTTCCCCTGTCTGGAGGGGGTCTTATCCTTCTGTTGTTGTTTTCATAGGCACTAAACACAGAGTTCAGAGTCCATTGGGAAGGTTGCCGAGCATGATCAGCATGAATAGGCCTAAGATGGAGTCCAGGCCCTATGAATTCCTTCTTCAGGAAACCCACATTCTCGATGTTAGAATTAATATCTCATTTAACATTTGCCTGTTCTGTGCCTTGCAATTAGTTATCCCTCTCATTTAGCAAGTGGAGAAACTACGTAATAAAGAAATTAAGAAACTCACCCAAATGACATAACCTTTAAGAGGTAAAACAATCAGGCTTTCAATTCCTGAGTTGACACTAAGGTTGGTATTCTTAATCAGATGTCAAAATCCATAAGAAAAATGAAATCCAAAAGAAAAATGAAAAGAAGAGAAATAGGAGATCTAGATTATTAAGTTTTTTGGAGTTAGCAACTTGAAAATCTAAGAAACTCTTGTCTTCCACAAAAATGCATTTCTATGCAACACTGATATAATTTCATGAGGCCATTCAACCTCTTGAGGGTCCTGCCTGCATCAAGTTTATAACCCCTCATCTAGGGCCTCAAACTGGATGATGAGTCATTCCTGGTAATGAACTAGTCCCCCTTTATAGGAATAGGGTTCTACCTGTATAATGCTTTCTACTAATGTACATGGAAAGAAAAATTTGGTCTTAAATGTTTGATAGATAAAAACTGTTTCTTCTATTGGCTTAACTAGGAACAAAATGCTCATTGGTGGCTTATAACCCCAACTGCCTTTTAGCAGAGGGAACAGCAGATACCGATCTGATCTTGAAATCTTAAAGGGGCTGGGTCTTAGGGACGGAGGGCTACAGGCCTTAGTCACATCGGCTGTAATGTCAAAGTTTTGCTACAAAACAAATAAAGGACCTTACTTGTAGTGCCTGTCTTTCTCATTTGAAGATAATGTTAATGGCAGAATTTCTACCTGTGATAGCTTTGGGAGCAAATCAGGCTGAAAAAATTATCATATAATGAACGTGCCTTTGTGTTAACAGCACAGAGGCTATTTGCAGAGCCTGAAGCTGTTTGATAAGCATAGCACAGCTCATTTTTAACCTGACCTGAAACGTTCATAATTTTTTTCCAGACAATTGTGATCAAATGCTTGGGAATGGTGGTGAAGGAGGGGAGGTTGGTCTCTTTCTATCAACCTACAAAAATAAAGGTGAACATTTATTCTTTCATAAAAGGGAAAATAGGTTGTCTTAAACTGTATTGGAAAATCCTTATTGTTTCTTTAATAAGTGTGGTTCTACATTTCAGAAGATAGGAAAGTATTAAGGGTAAATACATACCTCTACTCATTTGGCATTTATTTAATGTCTTGAAGTAACAGGCAGTCACTGATATAAATGGGTTGAGCTCTGAAAGTTTGTACTTGGGAAATTTTTTCATAAATATTATAAATAATACACACACACACACATACTCTTGTGTGCTCAGTCGTGTTTGACTCTTTGCAGCCCCATGGACTGTAGCCTGCCAGGCTCCTTTGTCCATGGAATTTTCCAGGGGAGAATACTGGAGTGGGTTGCCATTTCCTACTCCAGGGGATCTTCCCTGCCGAGGGATCCAACCAGCAACTCTCGCACTGTCAGGTGGATTTTTTACCACTAGCGCTACTTCCAGCAACATGTATATACAGGCTTTGTTTTTTCCTAACTACATGAAAGATTAGCTAAAATATATACCTTTGGAATCATCCTGCAAAACCTAACCACTATTCATGGCACTATTTCCATGGGACTATACAATTAATCTTAGAAACCTATCTAAATCTAGCAAAAAGAGAGACTCTAACTATGTTCTGTGACTCTGTAAAACAGATTAGAGACTCTTCTTTTGATGGGCTCTGGTGCAAGCACTTTTTCCTTCCCTCTGTCAGCTCGTTTTATAATTGGGAGGGAATTCGCCCCCTGGTGGTGATCACATAGAAGCATGAAATATTCGTAAATCAGGTGTTAATATATTATAGACTGCTTATGCATTCTTCCCCTCCCCCACCATGAGATTTTTAAAAAAACATCTTTATATCTCCCCAAACATCTAGGGCATTCGCTGCATCTAGGAGAAAATTCCCCAAGTTTGTTGAATAATTATTAAAGATATTGATTCTTTAGTGACAACTGGACAAGAGGGAATGAGTCTTGCGAATTCCTGCCACAGAATAGTAAGCAACAGGGTTTATCTTCCAGTATGAGTGCACCAATATAGGATTTACTTTAAAGTGGCTTCCAATAGCACCAATACATCTCTAACAAAATAGTCCCTGAGTTGAAATTTCTGTGCCTAGTTTCTGCAAACACCACACCCTACAGACACACGCCCCCCACACACACCCGACTTATCACACTTAATGTTCCAGTTAAACCAGTCTTCTTGTCATTCCCCAGACACAATTTTCACTGTCCCTCCCCCTTTGCCTTTATTTACAATTTTCCTTTGGTCCTGCTGCCTAGAAAGGATTCGCTTTTTCCTTCTATATTGCCTTAAATCCAACACTCCCACCTTATAGCATATGAGAAATAACTATTCTGCCTTTCTTTCCTGAGATATACTGAGAATCTGAGGACTGTGATCTTCCTTGTCTTAAAAAACAAAAACAGAAAATAAATTAAAAACATTTTTGTCTGAACTCCCCTGCGTAAACAATTAGCACCTCATTTTGCCTTAGCTCTAGTCTTCCATTCCTCACGGTTCAAAACCTTATTATATAACATCTTGTTCAAATACTTCTAAATGATAAGTTCCTGGGCTGAAATCTCTTCCTAAACTTCTTATACTTCTCCATGTATCAGTCCACTCCTGGGATTGTTTACCACCTGTATGCATTCATTTACCTAATTCACTCATTCAGTGAGCACCTATGAAACATGAAAGAGACATTTTGATGATATTTGAGGGTTATTGTTCCTCGGACAGGACTATTTCACATTATCTATAAGATGGAAAGCTTGTCGCTATAAAATCAAACAAAAAATAACTGCTAAATGGTGTTTGCCAATATCCTGACATAATTATCCTGGTTCTGCCTCAGTTTAACATAATCCCCTTAAGTCTGCTGCTGCTGCTGCTTCTGCCTCGCTTCAGTCATGTCCGACTCTGTGCAACCCCATAGACGGCAGCCCACCAGGCTCCCCGATCCCTGGGATTCTCCAGGCAAGAATACTGGAGCGGGTTGCCATTTCCTTCTCTGATGCATGAAAGTGAAAAGTGAAAGTGAAGTCGCTCAGTCGTGTCTGACTGTTAGCAACCCCATGGACTGCAGCCCACCAGGCTCCTCTGTCCATGGGATTTTCCAGGCAAGAGTATTGGAGTGGGGTGCCATCACCTTCTCAGTTTAACATAACCCCCTTAAGTCTAGTGGAGGCCTAGTGGGGAAACATGGGCCCTGAGGAACAAGAGTGTAGATTTCATGCCTGAAAGCTTCAACTATTCACTGTGAAATATGGTTCAGTGTTAACCTGCTGAGAAAGAAGATGGCAGCAGGGAACTTGGGACTTAAGGAAAATTGAATAATCCCTAGGAAGAAAGTAAGAGACTGTTTCCTAAACAAGCATGAAAAGATTGCTTTGAGGGTCTCACTGAGATACGGGGACCAAAAAACATGTAGTAACAACAACCTGTGGTTTCCTCCGCTGGCATTCAGTACCTAGGGTCAGGGACAGAAAAGACCAAGTGTACATTAGCCAAGGTCAGGACTTGGAAGGTGGATGCCGCTGGAGGAGACAGCTGGAAAGAGACTTGTAGTCAGAGGAGGGAAGGAAGCAATGAGGGGAAGAGGAGCTGGAGGGACTGGAGAACTCGGTGGGACAAGGTGGGTGAAAGTTGGACCACTAAAGAGGTGTGGGTAGGGATTATTTTTATATTGGAGAGTCCAGCTCCAGAAATAAAGCTGTTCTTGGTGAGAATATGGTTGAGAACGGGTTGTGCCGGGAGCCAGTGTGAGGAATCCCGCCCGTGACAAGGTCATGAGGAAGGAAGCTGACATACGCAAGGCGTGCTCAGACTTCAGGGACCCCTCTGGAAATTCCTAAGCATGTACCCCAACAAAAATCTGTCGGCTTTTGTGCTCTGCTTTTCCACTCTTCTGACATTTTCTGGAAAAAAGTCAATTCAGGGCTTTAGTCTTCTGCATTTGAAAGAGTGTTTCAATCCAAAAACCCCTCTGATGGCTTTCTAGCCTGCCTGCAGGACTTGTACAGCTGCGCATGTGATTGTTTGAGGCCTCCTGACCGCAGGAAGCACAGGAAGCTTAAAACATCCTAGGAATGTAGGAGCTTCCGAGGAGTCAAAATCTTTAGAACAGGACTGATTAAAAGTTTCATTTGTTGAGTCAATGCTTGCTGGTGAATTTTCATATCCTTTATTTTTAGATATAGTTGGTATATAGAAAAACAAGTAGTAGACCTTGTATAAGCAACATTAGATCTTTGAGTTAAGTACCTTCTTTGTTATAATCCACTGCGCCTTTGTTCTATAGAGATGTAACTTTAGCGCTTTAAGGAGATGTAGATTAAAGAAAAAACACTTCAGGGGAAACAAAATTAACATTCATTAAGGAAGTGAGCCAAAAAGTGTTAACAAGCCTCTTGGCCAGAAGATAATGTAAATCACCTGAGACCTTTTGTATACAAAATGATATACAGAAAGAGTCTGGGTTGTGAATGCTACATAATTTTGTGTTACCCATTGATCTCCGTGTTTTATCAAAAGTATAAAAGGCCTTCTGAACAATAAAGGATGGGACCAGCTTCTCGGACCAGTTTCTTGAACTAGTCTCTCAGCCTGGTTTCTTGGGAATCTGGCTCCTCCCGTGTCTTTCTCTCTCTCTTCTTCTCTCCCTTTCCCTCTCTCTGCTCTTTACTTTAATTTCAGGCTTAATCTCCACCTGGGGCGCGGAGGCTCGCCAGGTCTACTTACTTGCCCTGGCTGTTAAGACCCGCGTGAAAGGGAGCTTAAGGCGAGGCACCCTTAGATATTCAAGCGGGCCCCGGTGGCCCAACGTAGATGGTGCAAATTCCTTGTCTGGAATTTTATTGGTCTTCCGCATAAACCAAGCTATTCAGCCCTCTTCCTCCACTTGATCTTCCTACTATGCTATAGTTTCTTAATCTAATCTTATATCAGTCAATAAACAAGTCTTTCCACGCCAACGCCGTCCACCCTTCGAATTCCCTGGATCCACCGGGGCTGGACCCCGGCAAGGTTGCTCATGGAGAATGGAAGTTCAAATTTTGTAAATTAAGGAGATGAAGTTGAAGCTAGATGGATTTCTCACCAAATGTGAATGCTGTCTGTAACTATGGCAGGAGCTCTGGAAGTCATGACTCCTATGAGTCAGATCCCAAAATCTTCAGTAAATGAAGGCTTATGGGATGGAGAGAGTGGTAGAGCCACCTGGCCATGAAACCCAAAGAAGAGCTATTAGAAAAATGCAAAAGGGAATTCTGCCTTTTAGTGAAGTTTGATTGGTTTATATAATCGTTTGTTTTATTCTATGAAACTGCTTATTTTTCCCACTTAATAAGTTAGAAAACATACATGTGGCAGAGAAGCATACCAACTGAAGAAAAAGCCATCCAGCTCTACTGAGTCACTAGCCACTGAAGTTGCTGACCTTTAATACACCCTGAAAGCTCAGGGTGGAGATTAGGAGTGAGATACTCTGTGCTCTGGGAGAAGTGGCAGAACAGGCCTTCAGATAGTTTGATATTTTTCAGGAGAGTGTTTTATGAACCCAAACTACTGTATCTTCCCATACTTAGAAAAACTAAGAGGTCTGTTTCCTCACGACCTCATGACTAGCAACAAACTTCTACCAGGATGTGTGCTTGGTTGTCCATATTCTCTTAACCAAACTCTCATACGTACTGACCTCCCCTGTTTACCTCCTGGAAGAGTTCTCCAGAATTCTCTGAGGGGCTGTCTCCCCAGCTATAGTCCTCTTTAGGAAGACACTAAATAAACTCGACTCATAGCTTTTATGTTTTTAATTTTTGGCTGTGCTGGGTCTTCATTGCTGGGCAAACTTCTCTCTCGCTGTGGCGAGTGGGGGCTACTCTCTAGTTGCAGTGCGTGGGCCTCTCATGGCAGTGGTGCGGAGAAGCGCGTGCTTCTCTTGCTGTGGAACATGGGCTCTAAGGCGTGTGGGACTCAGTAGTTGTCGCATGCAGACGTAGTTGCCACATGACACGTGGAATCCTCCCAGACCAGGAATGGAACCCATAGCTCCTACTGGCAGGTGACCTCCCCACTATTTCCCCCAACAGAGAAGTCCCTGTGTGTGTTTTTTTTTTTAAGTTGATAAGTATTGTTGTTGTCCAATCACTCAGTCGTGTCTGACTCTTTGTGACCCCAGAGACTGTAGCCCACCAAGCTCCTCTGTCCATGGGATTTCCCAGGCAAGAATACTAGAGTAGGTTGCCATTTCCTTCTCCAGGAGTGGCACCAGTGGTAAAGAATCCACCTGCCAATGAAGGAGACACAAGAGACTCGGGTTTGATCCCCAGGTCAGGAAAATCCCCTGGAGAAGGAAATGGCAACCCACTCCAGTATTCTTGCCTGGAAAATTCCATGGACAGAGGAGCTTAGCAGTCCATGAGGCTGCAAAGAGTTGAACACAACTGACTGATTGAACGCATTGCCTGACAAGTATGTCATAAGTATACAAATTCAGAAATAAATACCGAGGAAAAACTTAGTTTTTTTTTTAATGAGAGGCAATTTATCAGCCATCATGAATTTCCTGTCTCATTTAAAAATATCACGAACTGACATTCCACTAATGCATTATGCCTGATCAAATTCATATTTTGCTTTATCTAAGCTTCAGGTAGCATTTAAGTGTTGTACTGGGCAACTTGTTTACAAGGATTAATCCCAAGTTTAAATATTTTAATGACAAGATGTGAGGATGTTCTCTTTCTGCATCACTTCTCACCCAATTTAGGATAAAAAGTATAAATCTTTTTACAGCAAACAAATCTCCTCAAGAATCAGAGCCTGATTTCAAAACTGAGAAAAAGTCATAGTAATTCTTTTAAACTTAAAACAGAAGGATAGTATGGGAACTCAAAGTGATAATGTTAAATGCTAGACATAAATTTTTATTTATTTATCAACTATATGAGGAATTGGGCTTCTCTTGTAGCTCAGTTGGTAAAGCACCTGCCTGCAATGCAGGAGACCTGGTTTTGATTCCTGGGTAGGAAAGATTCCTTGGAGAAGGAAATAGCAACCCACTCCAGTGTTCTTGCCTGGAGAATTCCATGAACAGAGGAGCCTGGCAGGCTACAGTCCATGGGGTTGAAAGAGTTGGACACGACTTAGTGACTGAACCACCACATGAGGTATTATAATCTACTGGTTAGAATTTCATTATAAGTGATCTCTATATTGTGAGAGAGTCCATAGAGAGGGCTGTCACCTCCACCATCTATGCCCTTTAAATTCTTAAGAATATCACTGAGTGAAAGTGAAAGTTGCTCAGTTGTGTCTGACTCTTTGTGACCACATGGACTATACAGTCCATGGAATTCTCCAGGCCAGAATATTGGAGTGGGTAGCCTTTCCCTTCTCCAGGGGATCTTCCCAACCCAGGGATGAAACCCATGTCTTCTGCATTGCAGGTGGATTCTTTACCAGCTTAGCCACAAGCAAAGCCCACTGGACTTAACCCAAATAATAATCAGTTTACTATTGGAAATTGTTCCTCTCAGCTAAGAACATAAAATAAGAAATAATCTGGAAAGATCAAGGCATATAGTTACAATTCCAAGTGCATAAGGCACAAATAAATTTTTCTTCTAACTGTTCCCTTAAATTCTTGCAGATATTTATTGCATGGAAGTGAACTAAATGGCAGGAATTTGCAGGGATAACCTGTCCAAGTTCTTTAAAAAAAAAAAAAAGCAAAGAAGAAAGGAAGGAAAAAAGAGGAAGGTAGTGAACTCCTTTAATATCAAGTCAGGCATTTTGGTTAGGGCTGAGCAAGTCTGGATGGGAACAGAACCAGAGAGAAGAAGGGGTTAAAAGTCTGTAGGGTTGAAATGATGACCTGGCCCTGGCTGGTGCTCTCAGTTTCAGCAGGACTATCCTGATAGTCCTATGGGCTTCTTGTTAGTCCCTTGAACTATGCAAGAATGCTTAGAAGGCTGACTTACCAAGTGATAACCTTGGACTCCTATGTCTCAGCCCAACTCTATACCCACTCCCCTAGGCAAACTTGCCACCTCATCCATCACACACCAACAGAGTCATTACTGTAACATTATGACACACATTAGTTATGTGCTATGCATACTAAATTTAAAATCTATTTTAGGCCTCATCCCCATTATCATCAAATGGGGTGATGTTGGTGTGGATTCCCCTTGTATCTTCACCATCTTTGATAAGGTTGGGGTATACTTGAAGGGGAAGCCACAGAAGTCCTCATCTTTGCCTCTTCTGCTGATCCCCCATGTGTGTGCAATGAAGTGAATCATGAGAAACATAAGGACTCTCTCAAGGTCATCAGGAATGCCATCTGAACCACCAACCATTTGACCCTCCTGCATAAGATCATCCACAAAACTTTCACATCATAGAGGAACTCACAATCACAGTCCATGAATCAAAGCTACCAGAGACAATGGTGGCGCCAATGGCAAACCACGGTGTGAGAGTCACGGTGCTGTCTAGAGCATACTCCTTGCAACCAATGGTACGACCAAGAGTCTGTTCTCGATCTGACCTGCCCTTTAGAGAAAAACCTGCTAAATTCAACAACATCAAGGATGTGGTGTAGCAGGACTCCTGAAGAGCATCTTGGGTGCCACTGAAGACTAGACTGTCTCCTGTGACTTTAACAGAGTCTCCCACTTCTCCACCTTGATGCAGGGCTTGGCACTGCCCTCAACGACCCTTTTGTTTGTTTATTTGTGGGTATGAATTTGGCTACAGCAACCATGTGGTAGACCTTAAGGTCCATGTGGTTCCAAGGAGAAAGAAGTCCTTGGAAAACAAGCATAACAGCCTTGAGGTGGAAAGAGATTCTCAGTTGCTAAGAAGGCAAGGACTCTCTACCCCCACCACACTGAGAAACTAACATCAGCAACACATTGCCCATCCCAAGCCCCTGAAGAACCCTACCTTTTCATGTTCCATCAGCACAATCAATACCATACACTGCACCCAGAGGTAAGAAATCTATATGAGTTCCCTGCTTAGAACCAGATCCAGGCTCTTTAGTATGTTAATTCTCTTCCTAAATTGAGCTCTCAGATTACTTCTCTGTGCTCACCTCTATCATTCATCCAACACCATAGCCTATACTTCAGTCATACTGGCCTATTTGCTGCATTTTATCAACTGTTTTAGTGACTACTATTTCCTTGTCTTGAATGTTCTTTCTATGATCTCTGCCTATCTGATAAATGATAGATAATCTTTAGCTAATTGATGTAATAGCGTGTCAAAAAAGGAAGTCAAAAAAAGCTGTGTGGGAATGTCTTGACAATGAAGAGTTAGCAGTATATTATTGCTCACAGGTAAGCAAATCATTCATGATTGTTGGTTGTGAAATAGCTAGATATATAATGTTACTGAAGAGGCATAACCCAAATATCATCTCTTCTTCATTTCCCCTATCCCCATTCCCCACCTCCTAATAAAATATCTCCCTGCTAGAATTATTTTGTCCTCTACTTTAATGATAAATCTAAGCCATCACTTGTGAGTTCCTTCATTCCTAAGGTCCTAAAAAGGAATGAAGTTTCTTCACTTCTAAGGTTTGCATTTCTAAGGTTTACTGAGAAGGATTCCACTCCATCCAGCTGCTTCTCTGAGTCCTTATAAGATCATATTAATCTTTCCCTCTTTATTGGAGTCTTCCAGTCTAGCTACTGGATTGACCAAAAGGTTCCTTTGGGTAACATCTTATGGAAAAACCCAAAGGAACCTTTTGGCCAATCCAATACAAATATGCACAGATGCCCCCACCCTGAATCACTTGACCTTAGTGCCCTTTTAGCTGACATCATTATTTCTAAACTTTCTCACTCAACAGTTCCGGCAAACAATACACCAGCTGGTATGTCCTCTGTTTTGTTATTAAGGCATTTCTCCACAGCTGCTTTCAGCATCCTCTATCACCCCTTCCACTAGACAGTTATCCCAGTTCCTTCAAGTTTATCTAACCAAAAATAAATTGAAATACCAACTGCAATTACCTTAATTTCTATTTGGCATAGGTGATCATGCAGCTCTTGAAATGCTCTCTTCCCCATCTTCATCTTTCAGAACACCAGAACACCCTTGTGTTCTCCTAGTTAAGCACACCCTTCAGACTCTCACCTGGATTTCTCCCTCTTCCTCCTTCACCCTACATACATTCTTGACTCTCATCTCTTTAATAGATACTTTATTTTCACAAGTTTAACCATCATTCTTGTATGGAACAGTCTCATATGTAAGTCTTGATCTCTCTACCAAGTTCTGCTTCTGACTTCTATCTGCCTGTGGGATGCTTCCACTTATGAAGTGAAGTGAAGTGAAAGTCACTCAGCCATGTCTGACTCTTTGCGAATCCATGGACTATACATTCCATGGAATCTCCAGGCCAGAATACAGGAGTGGGTAGCCTTTTCCTTCTCCAGGGGATCTTCCCAACCCAGGGATCAAACCCAGGTCTCCCGCCTTGCTGGCAGATTCTTTACCAGCTGAGTCACAAGGGTAGCCCAAGAATACTGGAGTGGGTAGCCTATCCCTTCTCCAGCGGATCTTCCCGACCCAGGAATGAAACTGGGGTCTCCTGCATTGCAGGTGGATTCTTTACCAACTGATCTATCTACTTATGGATACCACCAACACCTGGGATGACAGCTCTATAGCTGCTTTTCATTATTTCTTTTCCAAAGACACCTTTGTATCTATGTCTTACATTTCCCTTCCAGAAGAACCACAATAGAATCATGACCAAGAGACAAAGATCTCTGCCACTTTTAAAGGCTTCCAAGAGACTCCCCTGGTGGTCCAGCAGTTAAGACTCTGTTTCCACTGCAGGGGGCATGGATTTGTTCCCTGGTCAGGGAACTAAGATCCCATGTGCCACATGGCATGGCACCCCCCCAAAAGAAATTACAGGCTTTCAAAAATGATAATTTTCTAAGTTTCTCTGGTAAACAAACTTTATAAACCAGGCTACAGAGAACTGAAGAAAAATGATGATCCTTTTACATCTTAAGGTAGATAGAGTTCTACATTTTAAGGCTATAGATCAAAAAAGCCTCATTTTACAAAGAAAATCCCTTCTAAGGAAGCACATAAAAAGATTTAGATAGATTCTTTAAAGGACAAGACAGGCTTAAGAGTACTTATCTCAGAGGGATCATTTATGTAAGATATAAGGCAAAAAGAGATCTCGGAAAAATGAGATGCTGTATGAATGCAAAGACTGTTTCATTCTAATTATATTAATTTAATCCATTTACTCCATGGGGATCATGCCCTAAAGATTTCAAAAGATTTAGTCATCTTCCTCTGTTACAGATTTGCTTTAAATCTTTATCTCCTTATCTGTCTATCTTTTCGTCTAGAGGCTTTTGGTACAAAAGTTTCCATTAGAAGAAATATTTGACCAACCCTTTAAACTCTGAACAAAATAACATCTATTCTGGATTGCAGGCTGGTCTTTGAATAATAAATCTTCCTGCAGTTAAAAGTGGATAATTAAGGTCTGTTTCAGACACTTGATTTTAGAGAAAGGAAGCTCAGTAATTAAAGTGAGAATGAAAAAAATGAAAATGAAAACTGATCAGGAGTGAATAACAATTTTCCATTTTCATTTAAAGGAATCTCTCAGGCACTAAGTTTATTCATGTTGCCCCAGAGGCTACTCAAACTATTTATCTGCTTTTCAAATAGTCTCAGATTTTGAGTAAAGGAAATGTAAGCTATGTTATTTTGGTCCTATAAGCTAAATAGGAATGAAAGGCAATTCTAAAGTTTATGTCGCAGTGGAGGTTGAGGAAGAGGGAAACGAGAGCAAAGATGTGTTGACCAGGAGTAACTGGCCAATCACCTCTGCCCTGTCCCTCCCCACAATGGCCTCTTTCTGGGAGAATCCCAGCCAGAGAAGGTCACAAACCAGTTTTAAAGTTGCTGTGTCTTCAAAGCCCATCTGCCTTTCAACAGCCTCCAGCTGGCAAAGAACTGCAGGTCATAAGGGGCTGCTATAGGTCTCCAGGACAGACTGTTCTACCTGAGGACCAATAACCTCACTAACCTCAAACAAGGATACCTTTCATCCACTCTAGGGAATAATAGTCAAGTATGTTCAACATCATCGTGGCTTTCAGGTCAGCTCTAACAACAGGAAAGAAGAACCAAACTCCTGGGTGAGAACCCCAAAACATCTTAACCATCCTCTCCAAGAAAATAAAAATCTCACAGAAACTATCAGGAGAGAACCCCAAGAAGAAAATAAAGCTCATTTTTCTGTTTAAGACTAACAACACTGACATTTCCATGATAATGCACAGCATTCACACCAAACTAAAGTGATTAATTATCTCACTTGTCACCTTTATAAAAGTTTAAGTTCTCCTTGAGATGACTGGAGAACAGCTTAGCACAAATCAAACAAACTAAAACAAAACCAGTAATTGCTCATTATCAGTTGAAGGAGTTTAATTTTTAACATAACCTCTATTCCTCAAATTCTGCTTAATGAAGAAACTAAAGTATTAAAGACATCAATCCACACAGGTAAGGCTTCAGACCTTACAAAAGATCTAAAGATAATTTTTAAAAGCCTATTTTTAAAGGTTCCATGTGGGACAGTAGGGGAGTCTCATGCTGCTGCTGTGGGCCCTAGGTGGGCTGGCTCTAAATAGCATTCAGTTGCATTGTCTGTGCATGTGTTCAATCTGTCTGCTTATCTTGAATACTCTTTGTTAACTGCTCTATTTATATCAGGGCTTTCCATGTGGCACCAGTGGTAAAGAACCCACCAGCCAATGCAGGAGACATAGAGACGTGGTTTCAATCCCTGGTTCGGGAAGATCCCCTGGAGGAGGGCATGGCAACCCACTCCAGTATTCTTGCCTGGAGAATCTCATGGACAGAGGAGCTTGGCAGGCTACAGTCCAAAGGGTCACAAAGATCAGACATGACTGAGTGACTTAGCTCACTCATACATATTTATATTTAATTTTTTTCAGATAGTTTTGAGTGCTGTACAGAGCTATAGCTGTCTTTCCAAATGACTTTTGTATAATAGAAAGTTTGTGTCCAAAGCATTGGACAGTTTGTTCCACTCTTTTTCACCATGCATGCACAAACTTAATTGGATTAATATACTTGAAGTTTCTCATACATGTTTTTAACATCTGAGCATTATAAAGTACTGACCAGAATAGCGTGGCAAAGTATAAGGCACAATTCGTGATGTCACAGAAGGCAGGAAGGTGAGCCCAAGTTTCTATGGGTCAGCACCAGCTGGGACCCTGGCAAGGTGACACATGGTTCTGAATGGTGGCTGCACCACTCCAGGCAACTAGAGGCTGCAGGTCCTGAGAGTTGCATTGATCTTCACAGAAGCATGAGCCTTGCTGGAAGTATGTACAGACCTGGGGCACCTCCTTGTTGTGAGCAAAGTGGCAGCTTGGACCCCCCAGGGAGAAGCACCTTGGGGACGTTCCTGCATAGACACTGGGAGTGAGGACAGCTCCCCCACCATGCTGCTTGCAGCCAGCCCCATGAGGTTCATCACAGCTGCTGCCCCAATTGGGAATCCTGATTTATTTTCTAATCTGACACTCTCTTTTTAACTGGCAAGTTTGGTCCAAATGGAAATGCAAATTTTTATTTCAGTAAACTTCAAAATATTTCTATTGTCCTATTTTGTGTCTTCTATTTGTCCTGCTATTTTGATGCTTTTTCTCTTTCTAACTTTTTGCCTTTTGATTAATTCCATTTTTAAAATGTATCTAATTTCCTTCCATTGGAGAAGGAAATGGCAACCCACTCCAGTATTCTTGCCTGGAGAATCCCAGGGACGAGGGAGCCTGGTGGGCTGCCGTCTATGGGGTCGCACAGAGTCGGACACGACTGAAGCAACTTAGCAGCAGCAGACATGACTTGCCAGGGTCCCAGCTGGTGCTGACCCACAGAAACTTGGGCTCACCTTCCTGCCTTCTGTGACATCAAGAATTGTGCCTTATACTTTGCCACGCTATTCTGGTCAGTACTTTATAATGCTCAGATGTTAAAAACATGTATGAGAAACTTCAAGTATATTAATCCAATTAAGTTTGTGCATGCATGGTGAGAAAGAGTGGAACAAACTGTCCAATGCTTTGGACACAAACTTTCTATTATACAAAAGTCATTTGGAAAGATGGCTATAGCTCTGTACACCACTCAAAACTATCTGAAAAAAATTAAATATAAGTATGTATGAGTGAGCTAAGTCACTCAGTCATGTCTGATTTCAAAATTTCCTTCTGAAATTTTGAAAGTTATTCACTATATTTTTATTATATCTAACTCTTAATAAGCTGATTTTCATATATAACTTGAAAGTTAATATTTTCACCTTCATTTAACAAGCAAAAGATCTTAGGAAGTTTTATGTAAAACCACTTGTTTGCCAGATATTCTTACCCTATTTACATTTTGATCTTAATATTTTTTTTACCTGCAACATTAAATATTTTGTCACGGACTTAACATTTTAGATTTATCCATATGTTAATCTTTGCTCATCATTCCTTCCTGCATCTCAGACACACCTTTAGTTTATTTTTTCTTCTTCCTAAAGTAAGTTCTTTTTGAAGGGCTAATGAGGATCTGTTGGTAATAAACCCTCCAAATTTGTTTGTTGAAAATGTCTTTATTTTGCTCTCATTCTTGAATGCAATTTTAACTAGACATATATTACCAGATGGATAATTCTTTTTTCTTTTCTTTCAGCATTTTGAAAATATTGTTCTCCATCTTAGGGCCTCGGTTGTTGATGTTGTTGAGGTTGTTGATGTTGAAAAAAATCAGCTTTCTCACTAATCAGCAGAGCTACCTAGAGGGTGGTCTAGGGAGCTTGTTGGAAATGTAGCTTTCAGCCACTACCCTAGACCAAGTGAATCAGAGCGATCAAGATCCTCCAGAGTATACTAAGTAAAATCTCTTAGAAAATGTTCAAGACAATTCATATTATTGATACTTAGATTTCTTTTATTGTAATGTGTTTCTTTGACAAAAAAAGATCCGCATGTTATCATATCTTTTGTTAATATGCAATAATTTATTTTTAATTGTTTCTCAGTGAAGAAACGACCAAGCTGAAAAAAAAAAAAATCCAAGATCTCTGACTTTAAAATTAATAGTTGTATTCATAGACTCCACATGAAATTTCATCAAGTTTGGTGATTTAGTTATCTTCATAGGAAAGAACGTCAGCAGTTTGGGAATACTGGAACAATAGCCTCGTCTGAGCCTCTTTGTGCTTCCCCTCCACTGGCAGACATGACAGAAAGTTTGAGCAGAAATAAAACCAGACACAGAACCTAATGGGAGAGGAAACATATTTTTGTTTAAAATGCTGATGGATGAATGGGAAACTCAAGACTTGGGTGTTTTAAAAGCTGGTGCTTTTAAGACTAATTATCTGTAATGAAAATATGTCTGCGTGCTTTGTAAATAGGAACCCAGAATGAGACACATCTGTCATGATGAAATGTGACACAGGGGAGAAGATAAACTCTGCCTCTAATTAATAAAATGTCCGATTGAGAGGCTTACACTGGGATTGGGATGGCAGTAGGATCAGATTGCTGCAGGAATTTTTTATGGATGAGTTACGCAGATTCAACCTGACTAATTCATGAAAGCTCAGCGGAGGCTGTGAAAACCCATCCATCAGCCATGGCTATTATCTGCAGAGGGGCTCAGCAACCTCAAGGAGCTGAGGCCTAGACACTGATATTATTGCCTTGGTTTATTTACATCAAGTAGCTCCTCCAAAAGAAAGTCCTTTATTCTCACTCTCTTCGTCTAGAAACCCTTATGAAACAGGCAGAAACACTGTGACCTGAGCCTTCCCCTGCCTCACTCACCTCTCTCTCCTGTAACTTCCATCTCTCCCTTTCAGCTGGCTCCCTCTCACAAGCCTAAATCTGCACACATGTATCTCCCATCTCAAAACAAACAAACAAACAAAAAAGGAATTAGCCAAAAACAAAACAAAGGAAGTTTTGAATTCTGCCTATCCACTCTGTCCCTCCACACTCAGCTCACTGAAAGAGTTGTACATTTCTACATCCTCCCTTTCACATTCCCCTTTCATTCTCAAACCCTCTACAGTCTGGCTTCTGTCTGGAATCAGCTGGGATCCTCCTTTTGCCAAGATCACCAACAGCAACAGGCTGGCGATGTCTCAGTCCTTACCTGGCTGACTATCTCCAGGGCACCCAGCTCCATTGATGACTCACTCTTCTGGAGATTTTTTTAGTTCCTTGCCCTCAAGGACTCTACCTCTCTTGCTGCATCTCGCTTTCACTCTCTGTCCCACCCACTGTTCCTCTTCATCAATCCTCCCTTTAAACAGTCGTGAACTCCAGATTTCCATTACAAGGCCCTTTCTCTTCACATCCGAAGCCTCCCTGTTAAGGCTGAGAATTCCAAAATCTGTTATGTGCTATTCAAACTCTCTCCTCATCCATCCTCACATAGATGTTCTATAGACACCTCAAACGCAATGTGACCAGAAAGGCTTTATTTATTTATCGACCATGCATGTGGGATCTTAAGGAGATTTCCTGGTGGCTCAGATGATAAAGAATCTGCCTGCAATGCAGGAAACATGGGTTCAATCCCTGGGTGGGAAAGATCCCCAGGAGAAGGCAATGGCAACCTACTCCAATATTCTCGTCTGGAGAACCCCATGAACAGAAGAGCCTGGGGGGCTACAGTCCATGGGGTTACAACTGAGAGGAGAAGCACTTAGCACTAGTGGGATCTTTGTACCCTGATCCAGGATTGAATGTAGTTCCTCGGCAGTGAGAGAGCACAGTCTTAACCACTGAATTGTCAGGGAATTCCCAGAAAGGCTTTATTAAAAAAAAAAAAAATCTTCCCAGTTACTCTAAACAGTAACCACAAGATCAGGTACTCTACCATCCAAAAGGAACCAGACTAACAAAATGATAGACAGTCTGATGAAGGCTCAGCGATGGGTCCAATATCTTGTGCAGTTTGGTTGCTATTTTCTAGGAAGTAATGTATTGGACAAGTCAACAGCTGGTATACAGTGTTATGCTTCCAACACTAAGAATACATGGATCCAAGAATCAAGTAAGTAGAAGTGGGCCCCTCATCATCTACACAGGTGTCCATTTAAAATATATGTGCTCTTATTTCCTGCCATCTAAGGTCCTGCCCAATTAGAAGTCCTAGTTCCCCGGGAAGGAACACTTCTGCCTGTGTTCATAATGAGTTTCACTGAATGTAAAACTTATGACACTCTGACCACTTGGGGCTTTCATGCCAACAGTTCAGCAGTCAAGGAAATGATTTACTGTCTGACTGAAGTAATTAAGGAGTTGGTGTTGATCCTCCACAAAAGGGAATAATAGGGGACAATATCTGAAACAGGCGATTCACTAGGTCTCTCTCAGCACTGACTAACCCACTGATAAAGGTTAATGGAAAATATAACACCTGTGATCCAAAAACTACAGGGTCAATAATGGTCAGCCCACTAGAAGTTCTGGGTCACTTCAGCAAGAGAGCGACTTAGACAAGTCAACAGCTGGCCGAGGGTGGGGAAATACAGACTGTGTGATAACGGAGACAGACGATGTTGGTTAGAGCCTTAGGACCAGCCCCAGTACAGAAAGTGCAGCTTATTCCGCCAACCTGCTTGCCGTAAGTATTTCTGACAACTAGTCACCACCTTGAGGGCAGCTCGTGGCTGAGCGGCCGACTTGGGGAAGCAGGAGGACAGCGGTGGAAGCCCTGTAGCGGATTAAGAGCCACATGCAGTGGACGACCACAAGCAGCTCTGAGAGCACACAAACTCACCTGTAACGGGCAGAGCCTCGATCCTCTCAGCCTCACCTGTCGACCGGCCCTGGGCTGTTTGTTCTGCCACAATGACCCATGTGGGCCCATGCAGTCCTGCTGTTGAGGCTGACCCCTGGAGTCTCTGGCCCCTCTTTCTATTCCTAGACCCAGATGAAGCACTACACTACGAAGCATGGAGTCTAGCTCTCTGGAAGGTGCCTGGTGATGCAAGCCAGAAGGGCAGGGTGATAACACTCTGTGGGTAAACTCTATTCAGTGAAAGGTAAGAGAAGGGAGGGTGCCAGCAGGTGAATTCCCTCTCCACACACCCTCTGATGGACAACTTTGAAGCGTGGTTTTTTGGGTCAGCCTATTTGGGGGTGTTTCATGTGGCTAAGAAACTGGCCGTCTCTTCATGAAGCAACAGTTGGCACCATAATATCAGACCTTGTGCGACCTCCCATCCGCCTGTGACTCATTTCACTGTCTCTCAGTCCCACTCCCTGAGATTACCCTTCCCAGGATCGCATCAGCACTTAATCCTTGCACTGGGTTCTGTATGGAAAAGAACCTGGACTAAGTCCCATTGTACAGCTTTACTCTACCTAAAGAAAACCTCAGGTCCAGCTCCTGCTGACACTTTCTGTCCATTACCTGATGTCCCCTACTCTCATCCCTTGGTAAACCAGCAGAATAACTGACAAGTTTCTGAGCTGCTCCTTTTTTCACAGCATCGTCTGACTGCATCTGCTCTTTCCTCTGCCTGAACAGTGCTCCCCTAGCCACTCCCTCTGTGAACTTCCAATCATGCCATGAGTCGAGTCAGATAACAGTCAGTTCAGTACTTCACATAATAACATCATTACAATGAATGAGAATACTTAGAAGCCTCTTTTGAGTACACCTGCTTAATATTGAAAGATGAAAAAGACAGAAAACCACATATGATTGGATAAATACTTACTTCTCCTATCATGGTAAAAATACTTAAAAAACAAGGAAACAAATTTGGAGAGAATCCAAACCACATTCATTTATCAGTAAATATCACTGAAAGATTCTCCAACAAACATTGTTGAAAATGTAAAGAAATAAAAAATTAAATCGTACAGTACAGGAGGTTTTTCGTATAGATAGAAAACAGTAAAGATATTCCTGACATGTCGATGTATGAGACTTCTAGTCTGGTTCAAAAAAAAAATACACAAATAACTCATTTTCTTATGAATAAATAAAGAAAAACATGTACTAAAGAAGATATATTCTCAACAGTAATTTCTTTAATAAAAACAATGATTTATGGAAAAATATGCTTAATGGAATAGCTACTTTAATGGAATAAAAAATATTCTGGGATAAAGTCACAGAGACATTTCTGCATATGAAATTCTGCACTGCTTCATTCATAGTCAAGATGTCACAGCAAAGAAGCTGAAGCCAGAAGTGCGTCAAGTGCTAGAGGTGTCAAAAATGTAACTACTTTCTATGAAGACAAGACCTCTAAAATAGAGTAGACTCCCAGTACTTTGCAGTGATGCGGGGACTAACCATGGTCACCTTTTAAATGACACAGAGTTTTAGGGAGCTATTTGTGGCAAAAGACATAAAAGACTTGTTGACTATAAAGGTATTATATTATACATCTCTATTATACAAAACACCATGCTACAGACCTGCTGTCTTTCTCTGGGATGATGAATGGCTATCAGGATATATGCTGTTTGGAAGATATTTTCAAAGACATAAACACCCTTAATCACTCCCTTCAAGGCAGAGCTGCCATTTTGATAATTTCTATTTCAGTGATGAGTGAGAAATAACTGGTTCTTGAAAGACACATACTCTGCAGAGGATATTTTGAAAAATGGATGTTTGAAATGATTTCACATCATTCATTACATGATGAGACAACTGAAAACAGTATGTGCTGCCTATAGCAATTCTCTTATGTGCTCACTTTTAAAAAGTTGAAATAAGTATTTCAAACCTACTTTTAAAAGCATCCACATGTGAGAGTTCAGTGAACCTACACCTGTTTATAAAAATGCAAAATTCAGAAACTTTTGGTGACTTTGAACAAAAACCCAACTAATATCAGGGAAAATGGATACCTGGTGGGGGATTTTCAACTAAAATCTTTGCATAATCTGTGAATGGAATTGAAAAATGAGCATAACGACCTAGAAGGCACAACCAACAATGAACATCTCCAGTTTGGACATATGTATCTTTGTAAGGTAACTTTTTCACTAGGACCACCATTAGAAGCAACTATGGAAAGAAAATGAATTTAAAACCAGAAGTTAAAACCGTGTTTTTCAGAAACAATGTAGCATATTCAATCACAGGGATATGCAGTGAAAATCATCTAACATAATTGCTTTTTTCATCTTTGTCTCATCCTTCCAAAATTTCAATTTTTTCCTGTTTGGTACATAAGTCATGTATATAATGAATAAATATACATGACCATTAGGCAACAATTTCTTGGATGTGACACCAAAAGCACAGGAAACAAAAGGAAAAAAAGAGATAAACTGGACTTTACCAAATAACAAACTTCTGTGCATCAAAAGACAATATCAAGGGAGTGCCCTGGTGGTTCGGTGGTTAAGACTCAGTGCTTTCACTGCCATGGGTCTGGGTTCAATCCCTGGTCAGGGAACTAAAATTTCCCAGGATAGGCAGCATAGCCGGAAAAAAAAAAAAAAAAAAAAGACTATATCAAAAGAGTGAAGAGGCAATCTATGGAATGAGAAAGAATATTTGCAAATCATATACGAGGAATGAAGAGCCAGAATATGTTTTTTTTAACTCCCGCAACTCAACAACAACAACAAAAAAAACAAAGAATGCAATTTAAAAATGGGTAAAATATGTGGATAAATATTTCTCCAAAGAAAACACGCAAATGGCCAATAAGCACATGAAAAGATGCTCAACAGCCCTAGTCATTAGGGAAATGTAAATCACAACCACAGTGAGATACCACTTCATATCCATTAAGATGATTATTATTAGAAAAAAACAAATGAACAGAAAATAACAGGTGTTTTTGAGAATATAGAGAAACTGGAACCCTCATACATTGCGGATGGGAATGCAAAACGGTACAACCACTGTGAAAAACAGTATGAAAGTTCCTCAGAAAGTTAAATACAGAATTATCATATGACCCAGCAATTCCATTCCTAGATATATACCCAGAGAAGTTGAAAACAGGGACTTGAGCAATACCTGTACACCAATATCCATGGCAGCATTATTCACAATAGCCAAAAGGGAGAAATAACCCAAATGTCCATCGATGGATGAAGAGATAAATATGATATATACAAACAATGCAATATTATTCAGGCTTCAAATAGATATTCTGAGACATGCTACAATATGAATGAACCTTGAGGACATTATGCAAAGTGAAATAAGTCAGACACAGAAGGACAAATACTGTATGATTCCACTTATCTCAGGTACCTAGAGCAGTCAGATTTATACAGACAGAAAGAAGAACGGTGGTTGTCCAGAGCTGAGGTGGGAGAGAAGGGGAAGTTACTGTTTCAGTTCAGCTTGGGAAGAGTTGGCTGAACAATAGAAACGCTCTTAAAGTCACTGAACTGTACACTTAAAATGATACCTTTTATGCTATACAAAAAAAAAAAAAAAAAAAAAGAGTCCAGGACCAAAATGTATGTACATCTGAAAGACAGATAGACAGTAAGGGTAAATAATGGAGACTACTTCATCCTCAGCACAACACCTGTTCAATTAGTTCTTTTGGAAGGAAGACAGGAGAGAGAGAAGTCTAGCTTGGAAAAAAGACATGGAGGCTTATTTCTTGTGTGTGTCTTTGAAAGAAACGACTACTGGGCGCCCTGGGCGATACCAGTCATATACTCTCCTAGTACATGGAGACTCTTCTCCATCTATCCTGCCCTTCTCCTTCTTGCCAAATGCTGTCCCCACAGTGTTTTCAACTTCACAGTGGCTGTCAAATTCGCAAATGCTAAGTGGAACTTCTGATAACTGATAAGCACACAGCAGTGAATGTGGTAGGAGAAATCTGTGCCATCTTTCCTAAGCACACAAAAGGAGCTACATTCAGATAAAAGTCTCCCATGGAACTCATATGTAAAAGAAAAGTCTATTCATGTGCCTAACACTGCGTCACAACAACCATCAGGCTCAATGAAGTAAGTCTGCTGAACCAAGACCCAGAGCCTGGCTATGATGAAATACCATGAGCAAATTTTGCTTGCTCAGTTTTCGTCCCCCAAAGCCTATGTTTGGGACTTTCAGTTCAGTTCAGTCACTCAGTAGTGTCTGACTCTTTGTGATCCCATGGACTGCAACACACCAGGCTTCCTTGTCCATCACCAACTCCCGGAGTTTACTCAAACTTATGTCCATTGAGTCGGTGATGCCATCCAACTATCTCATCCTCTGTCATCCCCTTCTCCCACCTTCAATCTTTCCCAGCATCAGGGTCTTTTCAAATCAGTTAGTTCTTCGCATCAGGTGGCCAAAGTATTGGAGTTTCAGTTTCAACATCAGTCCTTCCAGTGAACACTCAGGACTGATTTCCTTTAGGATGGACTGGTTGGATCTCCTTGCTGTCCAAGGGACTCTCAAGAGTCTTCTCCAACATTACAGTTCAAAAGCATCAATTCTTCAGTGCTCAGCTTTTTTTATAGTCCAACTCTCACATCCATACATGACTACTGGAAAAACCAAAGCTTTGACTAGACAGACCTTTGTTTGCAAAGTAATGTCTCTGCTTTTTAACATGCTGTCTAGGTTGGTCATAACTTTTCTTCCAAGGAGCAACCGTCTTTTAATTTCATGGCTGCAGTCACCATCTGCAGTGATTTTTGGAGCCTCCCCAAAATAAAGTCTGTCACTGTTTCCCCATCTATTTGCAATGAAGTGATGAGACCAGATGCCATGATCTTAGTTTTCTGAATGTTGAGTTTTAAGCCATTTTTTTCTCTCTCCTCGTTCACTTTCATCAAGAGGCTCTTTAGTTCTTCTTCACTTTCTGCCATAAGTGTGGTGTCATCTGCATATCTGAGGTTACTGGTATTTCTCCCGGCAATTTTGATTCCAGCCTGTGCTTCATCCAATCCAGCATTTCTCATGATGTACTCTGTATATAAGTTAAATAAGCAGGGTGACAGAATACAGCCTTGATGTACTCCTTTCCTGATTTGGAACCAGTCTGTTGTTCCATGTTCAGTTCTAATTGTTGCTTCTTGACCTGCATACAGATTTCTCAGGAGGCAGGTCAGGTGGTCTGGTATTCCCATCTCTTTAAGAACTTTCCACAGTTTGTTGTGATCCACACAGCCAAGGCGCTGGAGCGAATGTGAGGAGATACCCCATATCTAAGGGCAGAGAAACCCCAGCAAGACAGTAGGAGGGGAAAACTCATGTTTAGAAGCATACCCCATACTCGCCAGAGACATTCAGAGGGTTCAAACATATCTTGTGTGCACCAGGACCCAGAGACTCCACCAAGACTGAGACAGAACTCTGTTTGGGTGTCTCCTAAGGAGATATGAGTCAGCAGTGGATTGCTGCAGGGGCAGGGGCTCTGGGTGCAGCAGGCCTGGGTATGGCATAAGCCCTCTTGGAGGAGGTTGCCATTAACTCCACCATAGAGCCACCAGAACTTACACAGGACTGGGAAACAGACTCTGGGAGGGCACAAACAGAACCTTGTGCACACCAGGACCAGGAGAAAGGAGCAATGACCCCACAAGAGACTGACCCAGACTTGCCCGTGAGTGTCCAGGAGTCTCCGGCAGAGATGTGAGTTGGCGGTGGCCTGCTGCAGGGCTGGGGGCACTAAGTGTAGCAGTGAGTGCATGGGACCTTTTGAAGAAAGTCGCTATTATCTTCATTACCTCCATCATAGTTTGGCCTCAGGTCAAATAACAGGGAGGGAACACAGCCCCCAACCATCAAAAGAGAACTGGATTAAAGATATACTGAGCATGGCTCCACCCATCAGAACAAGACCCAGTTTCCCCCTCAGTCAGTCTCTCCCATCAGGAAGCTTCCATAAGCCTCTTATCCTTCTCCATCAGAGGGCAGACAGACTGAAAACCACAATCACAGGAAACTAACCAGTCTGATTACATGGACTACAGCCTTGTCTAACTCGATGAAACTATGAGCCATGCCGTGTAGGGCCACCCAAGATGGATGGGTCATGGTGGAGAGTTCTGACAAAATGCAGTCCACTGGAGAAGGGAATGGCAAACCACTTCAGTACTCTTGCCTTGAGAACCCCATGAACAGTTTGGGAACTTACTTTAATGGAAATCTTTGGAATTAAATGTTACTAACAGTGTCATATACAATATGGGGTAATTCTTCTACTTTCAGCTTAAAATATCATTCTATGCCTAGGGTAAGAGTCAAAGACAACAGTCTCTTTTTATTAAAGATCATTCAGAACATAGGTAATATTTAGTATGTGTGATGGTAAATCTACAAGAAAAAAAAATCAAAAGGCTGCTGTTAGAATCTGTGGTATCCGTGTTTAAACACTGAGAAACCAATAAAACATCATTCATCAAAACAGCAAGCTAATCTCCAGATATAGAAGTTAGTAGAATCTTCCTTTTTAAAAAAGGACATTATAACAGTACATTCTTATATAAATATTAATGTCTTTTATTTTACAAAAAAAAACTGATGTCAGCAGCTCTGCTAGCTAGGATACAAAATTTAATTGCACAGGGAGAAAATAAAATGTCACGGGAATATAGGGTTGAAAAACCCTTGTTTTACCATTATTTTAAAGTTCTCTCATTAGAAAGTAATTCCACAGGGCAGGGATTCTATCATTTTTGCTCATTTCCATATCCTTAGAACCTTTCAACAATGCCTGGCACATGATAGGTGTTCCATAATTATTGTTAAGTGGATAAATAAAAGAACAAAGTTAGGCATCCATTAACTGCATTTCAAAGGAAAATTGCCAAAATAGGCTGCAAAGTTGTTTAGCTGCAGAACTGAAACTTCATCTCACTAGAAGGACACACTTGGACCATGACTAGTTAGCAGCAGTCTAAACTTAGACTAGTCTCTGCATTCCTCTCCCCTGAAATTGGTGCTAAAGTCACTTAATGAGGGCCAACTGCAACCTGATCCTTTATACTGTGATATCAAGCTCTTCAGTAGCAACTGCCCAGCAGCTGAGATAGAAAATTGGAAAGTGGAGCCCCCAGATCTCCTCTCCCACCAGGAAGAATGAAAAAGGGAAAACTTCAACAGAAGAGGCAGCAGATCCTGAAACAGCAAGGAGAAAGAAGAGGTGGATACAGGGAGATATCCTTATCTGATCTGGGGATTCACCACCTATTTCACAATTTGTTTCATCTGCTCTGAATTAACATTCTACAGGGTCCCTTTTAGTACTAACTTTTAATACCAAAGAACTGAATATAATCCTAAGTATTTTTTTTCTGTATCAAATGCATACCATATTATTGAGCCTTAAGCACATGCACTGCTATACACCAAGCCAAAAATAATGCTTCATAAAATTAGGATTTGTCTTCCAATTACAGTTTTTTGGGGTAACATTCTAAGGCTTTCTAAAAAGACTAACCAACTTTTACTTTGTTGCAAAAGAATCAGACATGACTGACCACACACAGACACACACACATGCACACACAGATACACACACACACACACACAAAGTTTTACTTTACTGAACAGAAACAAATAAGTTTCCAAAGTTGCTCAAAAACATGGAAGAGGGGGAAAAAACAATTCTAAAACACAAATAAAACTTGGATCCAGAAAAGAGGAAGAATGTGTTTTTAAGTGAATTATAAAAAGCGATGATCTAGTTAGAAAGCTCTGGTAGGTGTACATGGTAGGAAACCTATCTCCGTTCTGCCATCTCTTCAGTGTTTATAGAGCTAATGTTGAGACTTTCAGCAACAGATGGCGAGCTCAGTCACTTAGTCGTGTCCAACTCTTTGTGACACCATAGACGGTAACCTGCCAGGCTCCTCTGTCCATGGAATTTTCCAGTCAAGAATACTGGAGTGGGTTGCTATTTCCTTCTGCAGGGGATCTTCCAGACCCAGGAACTGAACCCGTGTCTCCTGTAGCTTCTGGATTGCAGGTGGATTCTTTATCACTGAGTCATCTGGGATGCAAGATTTGCTAATTCAGTCATGAAAATAAGCACAGAGTTCAGGCATGAGGAAAGAATACAATGGTACTTTTCTTTTATATTGCAAGTATTTAGTCTTCACAGTAATCTTTATGCAGGTAGGGAGGGTTGTTAGTGAAAATGAGAACTGTTCCCAAGGAAACAAGGGCCTTGCAGCCTATTCGATACAAGATGGGGTGCCCTCCTCCCAACATACACTCAACAAGTGCATTTTGTTATTTTCCTCACCAGGGGTATTTGGTTCAGATTCTCTTTCTATACAGCAGAGGCTGTGGTGCTGGCTGATCCTTCTCAAAGTCTATCTAACAAAGAATGTTAATAGGTGCTACAAGCAAAACAAAATCTGTAATTATAAAGTGTGAAAGACCCTGGCTGAAAGAAAATTAGAATGGTTTCTTTGACACCAGTTTTTCAGACTCCCTTAATGTGCTAATGTAAATAGAGAATCTCCACGAAGGGGATCTAAAAATAAGTGTTTTCCAAAATTTGGGGCATCTTTTCATTTCAAAGTACCATGGGAAGGGGATGTGGGGATGTACTTCCCTCTCCTCCTGTGTCAGAAAAGGCAACTCAAGCCCTTCTTAGCTCTAACTCCTTAGTGGAAGGGCCTCCCTGATGGCTCAGTGGTAAAGAATCCACCCGCCAAAGCAGAAGATGCAGGTTCAGTCCCTGGGTGGGGAAGATCCCCTGGAGAAGGAAATGGCAACCCACTCCAGTATTCTTGCCTGGAGAATCTCATGGACAGAGGAGTTGGCAGGCTACAGTCCATGGGGTTGCACAAGAGTGGGACTTAGCAACTAGACAAGAATCACCTTAGTGGAAATCAATTATCATATTACTTCCCTAATCAAAATCTGTCAGCAGTTTTAAAATATTTTAGGGTATTTTAAGGACACAACACCAAATTCTGACTTGGGCTTGTAAAGATGGTTCCTGCCTAAATCTGCAGTTTCTTCCCTTACTTCGCTGGAATTAAGCCCCTAGAAAGTGCCTAGCTCGCACTCTGTGCCTTCACAGTCAAGCGTCTGTGGCAGAGCCACTGGCCAGCCTGGGAAAGGGCCCTCTGGGCGCCCTGGCCTGGGTGATGTCACTGCCTGCCCTGGGGTCTGGGTCCTTGGTACTTGTGCTTTGGTGCTTCAGCTCTCCCCACACTTCACTTCTGTCTTTCACAAGGCTTTCTGCATAGTTGGTACCCTATAAATATTTGTTAAAGAAACTGATGGGTGAATGAACAGTTTTCACCTAGCAGAAGCGATAGAGTGGGAAGGGAGGAGTTTAATGTCAACAAGATGTTAAAGAATACTGCTAATCAACACCTGGTTTTCTATATGATATTTGAATCACCCAGGAACTGGCCAAAACCCTACCCATTTAAGGTACAGAGAAAATTTCACTTTTATTTTTAACTCTATTAGACATATAAACATCACACAGTATGACATCTACACGCATATTCTTCCACCCACTGGTGAGTCACTCTTTTATGATTCTACTTCTCTATTGCTACTAGATTCTCTTTCTTGACCCTCGAAGACTAATTAGGGGGAAGCCGATGTTTTTTCCAGTATTATTTTTTTAGGGAAAGAAAAGAAATATTGATTTTTAAATAAGTATCAGACCATTGTAGAGTCGGACATACAGATCCAAATGAGTATTCGGGGTTAAGGACTTAGCAGCTGTGATAGTGTTCTATGTAAATGAGCTAATATCACCAATGATCAGTGACTCCTCACTCGGCTCTCTCATTGCCCTCAGGCAGCCTCAGAGTGGCGGTCTCACCAGGCTGCTAATACCACTGCAGAACTGCTAACGGCTTTGCCCGCTTCTCTGCTCAAGTACAAAGGAGAGACCAGGCACTAAAACTTCCAATTAGTTAGAGGGAAGGGAAAAAATAAAATGCACATTAATTTTCTGAAATCATAAACTAAGAGGTTTTCTTCTCACTTTCTCATCTTGTTTTGGTTTCCTTCTTCAGTTTAATATAGTCTCAAAGTCAAATTTAAGACATGTCTTTCTATTTATATGAATTGCGGTCATCAGAAGCAGGGCTGCATTCATGCCTAAAGTAATCATCTATTTATTCAGACCACCTATGGGGTATGCTTCCCTTCTCAAAAGTAATACCACTACCACCTGTTTTGAAAGCCTGAAAAATTGAGAGCTAGAGTCTAAGATAAAGTTTGTCTTTCTGAAGAAGTCTGTCAGTGTGGTCTTATGTAATATAATGCTTTATATTAAAATAACATTTGACTCATATATTTGCCCACTCTGAAGGCACTAAATTCCTAAAGGGTCAAACTGTTTTGGAAAAATAAATCTACACCCACAAATACTTTGTTTCATAGTTTTGTTTAACATACATAATTCATTTTTGTCTGCCTATTTAATCTTTCATAAATCTAAGCACTCTATATGTGTTTGTCAAATTGAATAAATCAATATCCTTGACAGTGATAAGAATTAATTTTTTAAAAAACAAAATAAAGCAAAATCAGAACAGTTTTCTGCAAAAGATAGAATTGGTAATAAATGTGTCAGAAATTTTGATTCACTGTGGCTTAGAAAGATGGTTCCAGAGTAATGAGAGATGAATGTGTCCTGATCCTGCAATGATGCAGACAAACTGCACTGAAAAAAGCAGGCTGGGTTTGAGTCTGCTCTGAACATACAGACAGTACTTGACTTCGTTTATCTGACATCATGTGAAAGTGTTAGTTATTTAGTCATGTCCAATTCTTTGGGAACCCATGAACTGTAGCCTGCCAGGCTCCCCTGTCCACGGAATTCTCCAGGCAAGAATACTGGAGTGCATGGCCATTTCCTTCTCCAGGGGATCTTCCCAACCCAGGGATCAAACCCAGGTCTCCTGCATTACAGGCAGATTCTTTACCATCTGAGCCACCAGGGAAGCCCTGTCTGACATCATATCTCTAAACTGTAATAGTTACTGAACAGATCATTGATTAGGTATGGCTTTTGCTTTGTATACATTGACTTAACACTAGTTCTGTCTATATTACCAATCCTGAGGCAAACCAAAATATTTTTAATTGAAAACACCGCTCATGGCTCTTAAGATGATTTCCTCAAAGATGTTATGGTAGGTTGAAAAATGACTTCCTAAAAGAGATGTTCAGGTCCTCATCCCTAGAATTTATGAATGTTATCTTATTTAGGAACAAAAGGCCTTTGCAGATGTGATTAAGTTAAGAACTTGGGAAATGGGGAGGTTATCCTGGATTATGTTGT
Organism: Capricornis sumatraensis; assembly: GCF_032405125.1. Lineage (NCBI taxonomy): Eukaryota > Metazoa > Chordata > Mammalia > Artiodactyla > Bovidae > Capricornis > Capricornis sumatraensis. The sequence continues at coordinate 34,654,704 of NC_091080.1, read as the reverse complement.
TGGGCACTAACTGATATCACATCCCAGCAAGACTTAAATGTATCCTTACGAGAGAGAGATTAGAGACAGACACTTGGAGAGAAAAGTAATGTAAAGATGGAGCAGAGACTGGAGTGATGCAGCCATGAGCCAAGGAATGCTGGCTGCTGCTAGAAAAGGCGAGAGGGTTCTTCTCTAGTCTCCAGAGGGAGCAGGGCCTTGCCAACACTACGATTTCAGACCTCTAGCCTCCAGAACTTTGAGAGAACAGTAAATTTCTATTGTTTTAAGTCACCAAGTTTGCGGTCATTTGTTACAGCAGCCACAGAAACCCAGGATATAGTTTTCTCTCAAAGAAATTACAGACTTCTAAGAAAGGCAATAAAACAGGTTCTTAAAAGATAGTCCCTGGGGACTATCACAGAATTACTCAGAAGGATTTTCCAAAGATATGGCTTTGTGATTCATTATGCACTGATGCAACCCTTGGGTGTGTGGAAGAGAAACAAGGCAGAGAGGAAATGGTATAGATCCAGCTTTCCAACCAGCATCCCACAGCACTGTGCCTTCAATGGGCTGCAGGTCTGTTGTGAGAAACTGATCCTGCAAGCTTCAGTATGACTGGAAGGCTCTTGAGTGGTCCGAGTTTCTCAGTCACCTCCAGCCACGGGCAGCTTCAGTCTGAAGCTCTAAAGTGAAGTGAGATCTGATGAAGTTCCCTGTAGAACCTGCACTGTTCCATGGTGGCCACCAAGAATTTGAAGAGACCGCCATTTTAAAGTCTTGACTAGGAACTGAATGCAAGCCACTCAAGCATTAAACCTGTTCTAAAGAAGTTATATTCACAGAAGCAAACAGTTTCTCAAAAAAAGTTTCTTAAAAATATTTTTGGAGGTTTTCATTCTATTTTTCTTATCAGACTCATATAATAAAAAGAAATGGTTACGGTTTTTTCCACCAAACCTCCCTTGTGCTTGTCAATGAAAAACTTACCTGCCATAGTATGAGATATAAAGATGCAATAAGAGGCAGTGATTGGGTCCTTAAAGGTGTCATTGCCTTCAAAGCAAATTATTACTAATAAAAAGTCATCCTTCCAGGGTCAAGGTCAGCTGTCAGGGGAAAAGCTTTGAAATTTATATTTGAAGGGAAAATATGGGACCAATTTCTAGTATGATTATTCAAACTCTTTAGTGTCAAACTTGGACTGCAAAGATCAAGACCTTTGAACAACTAACAGCTATTTCCCATTTTGAAAAATCTGAGGAAAGAATGAACCATAAATTTAGGGGTCTTACTAAGCAGAAAGAACTGTTATTGCTTTGAATACTGTGGGTACATTTTGAGTCTGTCTTGTGGGATGTTTAGCACAACATATGAGATGGAAAGTTGTGACTGCACATGTCATATTTTTTGAGACAAAATAGAACTGCCAAGTCCTGAGATAAAGGAATGGAAAATATAAGCACACATAATGAAGACTAGAAATTTGACATTAAAAAGTATTATGTTGTCTGATACATTGTCTCATCAACATGTTCATTATAATGTATTCTGTGTTCTATCCTATTCAGAATTTCTAGCTGTCTGTTTGTGCATTGATTTTACACCTCCCACCACAAAGCTTGGAAACACTGATGAGCATCTTCCCATACTTTAAAACCTTGCAGTATGTGGAGGAGGACATTTCTATTGATGCAGTCTCTATAGATATGCTCACATGGTTCATTTGTTCAGTTCCAAGTCTTTGGTATCTTGTCACTCCTTTTGAATATACTGAATACACTTGTCACTCCTTTTGAATATATGTCTAGGCTGAGTTCCCTTTCCCAAAAGGGATCCTTAGTATAGCTTGGATTAGATTGCAAGTGCTACCAGATAAGTTCTGAAGAAGAGGTATGTGTGAAGGAGTATGGACCATGAATCTAGAGGTGTGTCTATATCATTCCAATACACCATTATCAAGACCAAATTACCCACAATCAGTAACTAATTCTCCATTGTGGTAAATTAGTTCGTGGTCACTTACCTTCTCCCCTCATCTCTGCTTCTGTGTTTAGCATCTCCAAGTTTCTAAATAAAAGCCCAGATTAATAGCTAGACCCCTTGCTTCGTATGATTCCCAAGCTTCACAGGAATAGACAAGATGAAGTGAAACAAATGGAAGGAGTTAGGACTGGTTCTGGTCTCTGAGCAAGTAGGTGCTGAAGTAATGCAGTAGATGATGAGTGAGAGCTCAGCTGCTGAGCAGAGCAGGCGAAGCAGATAGAAGGCAGCTATGGACCAAAAACTGTGCAGTGGGTTAAGGGAAAGATGGCAAGTGCAGGGAACATGTAGGCTGGGGTTGGGGCAATAGAGGCATAGTGGAGAGAGTGCAGAAAATTAATGAAAAGGAAGAGAATTAAAGAAAAGAATAGAGAAATATATGAAGAAGTAATACAGTATGGCTTTCTGATTTATTGTTTACAGGAGTGAGACAGAAAGAAAACGGAACAGAGTAATGATTTCCAGGTTTTTAGTTCCATGGATGAGGTATCTGCCAATAACTGAGATAGAGAATAAAGAGCACAAGTGAGTTTGCACGAGAAGATGAAAAATTTAGTTTGGGATATGATTGAGTGGCTGTGGGATATTCATGGAAGGATGTAGATCTGACAGTAGGGTGTATGAGTTTGATATGTGAAGAAAAGGTCTCCCCCAGTGTTCACTGAAGCATTATTTTCAATAGCCAGGACATGGAAGCAACCTAAATGTCCATCAACAGACGAATGGATAAAGAAGATGTGGTCCATACATACCATGGAATACTACTCATCCATAAAAATGAATGAAATAATGCCATTAGCAGCAACATGGATGGGCCTAGAGATTGTCATACTGAGTGAAATAACCCAAGACAGAGAAAGACAAATATCATATGATATCACTTATATGTGGAATCTAAAAAACTGGTACAAATGAACTGATTTACAAAGCAGAAATGGAGTCACAGATGTAGAAAACATACTTACAGTTACCAAGGGGAAGGGAGGAGAGGGATAAGCTGGGATATCGAGACTGGCATACATACACACTACTAAACATAAAATAGATAACTAATAAGGACCTGCTGTTTAGAACAGGGAACTCTACTCAATACTCTGTAATGGCCTACACGAGACAAGAATCTAAAAAAGAGTAGATATACGTATATGTTATAACTGATCCATTTTGCTGTATAGGAGAAACAAATACAACACTGTAAATGAAATATACTCCAATGAAAATTAATTTTAAAAACGGTCTAGCTGAGTTGAAGGTATTTGGAGTCACCAGCATCCAAGTGTATACTAGACCTATGAGAGCAGAAAACAGCAACCAGAGAGTATGGACATGAGACAAGAAGAAGGTCATGGGCAGAATTCCGGGGAAGACCATGGAAAGGCCCACAACAGAAATGATAAAGGAGGCCAGAGACATTAGCAAACCAACTAAGTGGTATGAGGGAAAACAGAATTTCAAGAAGAAGAAATTCACATTCCACAGAGAGGACTGATAAGCAGAGGACTTAAAAGAATCCTTTGAACTCAGCAATTAAGAAGTCCTTGGGAAACCAACCCAGGACAGACTGATAGACTGTGTGGAAAGTTAGAATTTAAGATATTTGAAATAGAAAATTCCAATGATGATAAAACCCCGTGGAGAGAGGGTCATGCCTAAGGAGTAGGGTGCTAAAACAGAAAGTCAAGATCAATAGAGTTAAGGTCACAGAACATAAAACTAAATGTGTGGTTGTAATATTCCAGGATAGGTAGTTCCCTGGTGGTTGGGTGGCTAAGACTCTGAGCTCCCAATGCTGGAGTCCTGGGTTCCATCCCTGGTCTGGGAACTAGATCTCACATGCCGCAATTAAATATTCCATGTGCTGCAACTAAAAAACAAAACAAAACAAAAACCCATATGCTGCACCTAAGACCTAGCACAGCCAAATAAATAAACCTATAAATAAACGTAAAAAAAGAAATATCCCCGGATGGCTGTTATGTCAGTGGGAATCACTGAATGAAGTATCAAAATCTCCAGGGGATGTTGCAGATGCCTGGCCCACCTATTAATAGTTAGGAGGGAGGGGGACTCCCCTGGTGATCCAGTGGTTAGGACTTTGAGATTCCACTGCAGGGGCAGGGGTCCATCCCTGGTCAGCAAACTAAGATCCCCCATGCCCTGCAGCATGGCCAAAAAAAAAAAAAAGGAGTTGGGAGAGAGGCACAGAAGGTGGTGTGGTAACATTTTCTAAGCCTTAAAAGAGGACAGCCACTGACTTGAGGGGATGGGTAAGCAAGTGGGGAGCCTGGTTGATGCTGAACAATCCCACTCCCCACCACCAGCAGCAGACCTGAAATACTGGGTGTGGGAGAACAAATCCCCCCAGTTGGAAAGGGCTGAAAGAGATATGGCGTCTTGTAGGAAAGTAGGGTGAAGTGAATGCTCTATGAAGGTGTTAAAGCAAAAGAGGGGGTTCCTCAAAATACATTATGATTCCCTAGTACAAAGTCACAAGGACTGTGGGTCAAAAAAGTGTAAGAGTCAGAGGGAAGACACTGAGCTGAAGAATAGAGGGCACCCATGGAGGAGACGGTAGGTGGTGGGGATGAGAGGTAGAGGGCGCAGAGATGAAACTGACTGACCTCAGTACCCAGACTCAGGCACAGGCTGTTTGGGTGTCTGAATGGACCTGGCATTCTGGGACCTGGATGCAGTGGGAGGGACGGGCTGTACTCATGGCTTCCTCGCTGAGTGTCTTTGCTTGCTCAGAGAAAATGGTTAGAAGTGAGATTTGGTAATTGAGAGAATTTTGTCCTTAGGACATGATAACCAAAAAATGCTGCTTGCCATCTTGCTCTATAGGGACTGAGTTATAAGACACTGCAGCCACTGACCTTCAATACATCCTGAAAGGAGTTCACGGTGAAGATCAGAATGAGATACTCTGTGCTCTGGGAAAATTGGCAGAACAGAGCTTCAGATAGTTGGATATTTTCAGGAGAATTTTTTTTTTATGAACCTATATGCTTGCATCTCTCCATTTTTAGAAAAGCATTAAAATCATTAACAAAGATCATTGTTCCTCAGTGACTAGCAGCAACCTTCTATTGAGATCTGTACTTGGGTTGCATGTACCTCCTTCACCAAAATCATATATGTGTGTATATATACACACACACACAAATACACACACACACACATACACACACACACACACACACACACACACACACACATTGACCTCCTCCCTTACCTGCTGAAACAGTTCCTCAGAGTTCTCTCAGAGGCTGCCTCTCAGGCTACAGTCCTTAATCTGACACTGAGTAAACTGGACACACGGCTTTTACATTGTGCATGTTTTTAAGTCAACAGATGGTTAGATGAAGAATTCATAGGAGTCCATCTCAGCACTTGCACATCCTTTCTGTCCCCTCAGGGTTACTTTTTCCCTTTCAATCACTATCACGGCTTCTGTTTCATAAAACCAACTTGCCTTTGCCAACTTGGCTTCTTTGAAGGTAGATCAAGAGTCCAATCTTGATGCCCCAGAAGCCAAGGAACGGTAATTGATAGGGATGGAGAGAAGAGGAGGCCAGTGGATGCCTAAGAGGGCAGCTTACATGGGGAGGTGTCATCATTAGAGGAGGTGCTTGCTTTTTTCCTTCGTTTCAGTTTCAAAAATTTGCAACAGTGCAACAAGGGTCAAGAAAGAGATCTTACTACTCTTGGTGTCCCATTTGCTCTTTCTTACCAGTCACCTTCTTCCAGAACCATCAAAAGTCTCCTCCACTATCTCCCTTCCTTCATGCACAACTTTCATATTCACTGAGTATATGTGCTTGAGCAAAGCCCTGAGTTTGATGCCAAGGAAGCATATCAAAATGTCGTTCGTGTAAAGGGACAAAGACAGCTGAGGGCAAAGGGGAAAGGGAGCCCTGGAGATGAAGTAAGAAGGCCTGGGTGCGAGCCCTAGCTATGCCATTCAGCAATTTTGTGATTTTGGACAATATACCCAACCTGATCACCTATCTAATGGAGGTAATAATACCTACTTCAAAAACATTTTATGAAAATTAAACAAGATATGTCAAAGTGCCTTTGAAATGATAAGACTCCATATGATGGAATGTGGTAAGTGGAGCGAGAAAGGTCCCAATAGAGTGGTTTGGATATTCATAGGAGAGAGTACACCCCCACCTCATGTTACAGCTGATACTTTCCTTATGCTTTTACTATTTATAACAGATATAAATCACAGTTCCACGTAAACAGTCCCAGAATTTCTTCTCAGGTAAAGTAGGCCAACAGTCTGCTTGGTGGTATTTTGTAAGCTAAAATTGTAAGTCACAAATGTTGTTGTTGTTGTTCAGCTGCCAAGTTGTGTCCAACTCTTTGTGACCCATGGACTGCAGCATGCCAGGACTCTGTCCCTCACCATCTTCTGGAGTTTGCCCAAGTTCATGTCCATTGAATTGGTGATGCAATCCAGCCGTCTTATCCTCTGTTGCTCTCTTCTCCTACTATCTTCAATCCTTCCCAGCACCAGGGTATTTTGCAATGAGTTGGCTATTTGCATCAGATGGCCAAAGTATTGGAGCTTCAGTCACAAATATTTATTCCTTATTCTTAGTAAACAGCTTAAACAGGCAAGATTCAAATAATTTATGTATAGAATCATGGGATAGACAAACAGAAAACTTCCCACAGAGATAGGAGAATCTTGTCTATCTTTATCCTCCAAGAACTTTTGATGGTGACCATATAAATGTCATTGTGAGAGCTGAACTTTTTTTCATGTGTTGCTATCTTAAAACCCTCTATACCATTCCTTCCAACCCCCAAATCTGAATACATGAATAATTTTTATTTTTGAATTGCAGCAAGTTTTCACACTTGCCAGTAAAAGCCAACTCCATTACTGTTTTATAAGCTGAACTTTTGTTTCAATTTTTTTTTATAAAGGAATGCCGATTCCAGTCCAAGAAAGGCATTTTCTCTGAATTGCTTAAGCACTCCTATTCATACTTGTGAATCATGGGTGCAAAAATGCAGGCACAAATCTGTCAGAAAATGTGAATGTCTTTAAAAACACCTTTATGTGAGAAATCATTAACATAAGATGGTGAGGTATGAAGTAAAATGAATTGCATCGATAACAGCATAAGCAGACACTACTCTTAAAGTAACTTATGAAGGATCTGCATTTATTTAAAGAAGAGAAATGACTGCTAACATGTATTGAATATTAGCTTTATAGTATGAACAGTGGTTGCCATTATACCCTTTTAATTAATTTAATCCTCACAACAACCCTATGTGTTTGAGGAACCACAATACTGTTTTCCACAGCAACTGCACCATTAAAACAAAACAAAAACAAAAAACTTCCTGTTAATGTGTTCAATTTGAATTGTTTATATAATGCATTTTGATATTACAGCATTAACATAGTAGTGCTTGATTAAAGATCAGCACATCTTTGTCATAACACATTAAGTTAAAAAAATTACCTCAGAAGGTAAATATGAAATTGCCTAACTTCTAGAAGCAGGCAGTAGAATGGTGGTAGCCAGAGGCTGGAGAAGGGGGAAGGTACTGGACGATAGTACTCGCAGGCCACAAAGTTCAAGTACCTATAGTTAACCTTAGTGTACTGTATACTGAAAAATGGGCTGACAGGGTAGATTTTATGTTGCTTTCTTATCATGCACATATTAAAACAGTAATAACAAACAAAAGGAGACAGGAGGAACTTTCTGGAGGAGATTGATGTGTTTATGGTGTAGGTTATAGTGCTGGTTTCACGGGTGAATACTTATCTCCAAGCTCCTCAAGCTTATATATCAAATATGTACAGCTTTTTGTGTGTCAGTCATACCTCATTACCATCCCCATGGAAAAGAAATGCAAAAAAGCAAAATGGCTGTCTGGGGAGGCCTTACAAATAGCTGTGAAAAGAAGAGAGGCAAAAAGCAAAGGAGAAAAGGAAAGATATAAGCATCTGAATGCAGAGTTCCAAAGAATAGCAAGAAGAGATAAGAAAGCCTTCTTCAGCGATCAATGCAAAGAAATAGAGGAAAACAACAGAATGGGAAGGACTAGAGATCTCTTCAAGAAAATTAGAGATACCAAGGGAACATTTCATGCAAAGATGGGCTCGATAAAGGACAGAAATGGGATGGACCTAACAGAAGCAGAAGATATTAAGAAGAGGTGGCAAGAATACACAGAAAAACTGTACAAAAAAGATTTTCACGACCCAGATAATCATGATGATGTGATCACTCATCTAGAGCCAGACATCCTGGAATGTGAAGTCAAGTGGGCCTTAGAAAGCATCACTACGAACAAAGCTAGTGGAGGTGATGGAATTCCAGTGGAGCTATTTCAAATCCTCAAAGATGATGCTGTGAAAGTGCTGCACTCAATAGGCCAGCAAATTTGGAAAACTCAGCAGTGGCCACAGGACTAGAAAAGGTCAGTTTTCATTCCAGTCCCAAAGAAAGGCAATGCCAAAGAATGCTCAAACTACCACACAATTGCACTCATCTCACATGCTAGTCAAGTAATGCTCAAAATTCTCCAAGCCAGGCTTCAGCAATACATGAACCGTGAATTCCCTGATGTTCAATCTGGTTTTAGAAAAGGCAGAGGAACCAGAGATCAAATTGCCAACACCTGCTGGATCATAGAAAAAGCAAGAGAGTTCCAGAAAAACATCTATTTCTGCTTTATTGACTATGCCAAAGCCTTTGACTCTGTGGATCACAATAAACTGTGGAACATTCTGAAAGAGATGGGAATACCAGACCACCTGACCTGCCTCTTGAGAAATCTGTATGCAGGTCAGGAAGCAACAGTTAGAACTGGACATGGAACAACAGACTGGTTCCAAATAGGAAAAGGAGTACGTCAAGGCTGTATACTGTCACCCTGCTTATTTAACTTCTATTCAGAGTACATCATGAGAAATGCTGGACTGGAAGAAACACAAGCTGGAATCAAGATTGCCGGGAGAAATATCAATCACCTCAGATATGCAGATGACACCACCCTTATGGCAGAAAGTGAAGAGGAGCTAAAAAGCCTCTTGATGAAAGGGAAAGAGGAGAGTGAAAAAGTTGGCGTAAAGCTCAACATGCAGAAAACGAAGATCATGGCATCTGGTCCCATCACTTCATGGGAAATAGATGGGGAAACACTGGAAACAGTGTCAGACTTTATTTTGGGGGGCTCCAAAATCACTGCAGATGGTGATTGCAGCCATGAAATTAAAAGACGCTTACTCCTTGGAAGAAAAGTTATGACCAACCTAGATAGTATATTCAAAAGCAGAGACATTACTTTGCTGACTAAGGTCCGTCTAGTCAAGGCTATGGTTTTTCCTGTGGTCATGTATGGATGTGAGAGTTGGACTGTGAAGAAGGCTGAGCGCCGAAGAATTGATGCTTTTGAACTGTGGTGTTGGAGAAGACTTTTGAGAGTCCCTTGGACTGTGAGGAGATCCAACCAGTCCATTCTGAAGGGGATCAGCCCTGGGATTTCTTTGGAAGGACTGATGCTAAAGCTGAAGCTCCAGTACTTTGGCCACCTCATGTGAAGAGTTGACTCATTGGAAAATACTCTGATGCTGGGAGGGATTGGGGGCAGGAGAAGGGGACGACAGAGGATGAGATGGCTGGATGGCATCACTGACTCGATGGACGCGAGTCTGAGTGAACTCCGGGAGATGGTGATGGACAGGGAGGCCTGGTGTGCTGCAATTCATGGGGTTGCAAAGAGTCGGACACGACTGAGTGACTGAACTGAACTGAACTGTCATACCTCATTATTTTTTTTAAGCAGTTTGTGGGATGATGTTTTGGGACTATGAATATCTTGTTTTCCAACAACTTTTCTCTTGATAGTTTTAGCCTCAAATGATGATTCTTATCTATATCAATTCCAACAATATTGATTGGAGCAAGGTGATTTTTCAGTTCTGTAATTCTCAATACATCTCAATTTTTAATGTTCAGCAATATACCTGACTTTCAAAAGTAAGAACTCCCTTACGGCAAGTGGAGGCTTCTCAGTGTGCTGAAAGTATAAATCTCCTAAATCTAATGTCTCTCACAGACATGTCTGAATGCTCCACAAGAGAAGGTAGAACCACCTTGTTGTATTCTAGAATAAACATATACAGATAGAAGTTGTTGGGAGACTGTGGCCTTAGTCTGCTATTATGAAAGTTCAAAAGTCTGATGATCTGGCCATTAATATGGATGCTTCTGCCTCTGGAGAAGGTGATCAGAAAACATAATTTAAAAAAAAGGGATATTCATGTTGCTGCAGTTATAAATCATACATTTGCAATCAGGCAGTTCTCTTCTAGACATTTAATTTTGCTTTAGCCTTTTCTTCTCTGCCACATGCGGATCATATTCTAGATGAATTAAAATCTGCTGCAAATGGGTGTGGCATACACAAAGCCCTGTGACTCTTGGGGGATGAACCCTTGGTATGATGTGGGAGCCCACATCATCCTCCACTTATACCATTTTTGTTTTGATGTGTATCATCAAACAGAGATGACTGTTTAATGTTCTTGGGCTTTCTGGTGTTGTACCTCTTGGAGAAAGATTATCACTACAGCGAATAGCCTGAATTTTCAAGCCAGCTCTCTCCCCAACAATAGGTCGCTGCTCTGGAACTTCAGCACCTGAGATGAAAGGAACTGCGCTCAGCACATTTCAGCTCTCCCACCTGCACTTGCCTTGCTCATTTCTGGAATTTCTATCACAGCCCCCACAGCAGCCGTGCACACCTGACTCAGGTTATAAGGAGGCCCTCAGACTCTTGAAAGTCTAATCTTATTTCTCCTCTAACAGATGTTCTCCTGGAAGGACCAATCAAGCTGTGAAATAAAATGAGTTGTTAGGAAACTAGAAGCATCTCTACCCTTCAAAAAAATAAAGCTTGCATAATGCAACTTCCTGACTTTTTTCTAGTTATTTCATATTTTGAATATTTAAATGCCTGAAATTATTGTGGTTATTTGCTTCCTGTAGTGCAAACTCATGTTTTAAATACTTTATATTTATAAAAAATAAAAATTAAGACATATACATACTTATATTTTGATATCTTCAACATTTGACCCATTAACTTTTTTAAAAATGGTAATTTTTTAAAAAAGATCTAGTTAAATGATATAAGTATTAACATAGAGAATTAACCTAAAGAGTGAAGATGGCCTTCCCCTTACAGACAGGTATTGCTGTCACATAGTGTGGGCTTAGGAAATTGAGAAACCTTAGGAAATTGTCAAAGAAATGGAAAAGCCCCCACCAGCTATATTCCCAATTCCCAGGCCCCTGTGTGCACACCATGGGCCTTCACTGAAAAAGACACAACTGACATTAGATAAGAAGTCACACTATGCCTTTGTCAGGATTCCATTGGCATTAACCTAACATACCAGATTTTAAAAAATCAACTTCATTGGCTCACAAAAGTGAAAAGTCAAGAGGCACATGTGGCAGGTTGAAGTTAGAAGTTCAAACAATATTATCTAGACTCTCTCTTTCCTTCCTCAGCCCTGCTTTCCTCTGTGTGTAGCTTCACCCTCAGACAGGCTTTTCTCCAGCACCAAGAATGGTCACCACCTACTCTCCACCTACCTAGTCCTTAGAGGCAGAGATTTCAAAGTAAAAAAAAAACACAAGCTGCTCTCACCTGGCATCTATACTGTTAGTGAAAACAAGTTTTTATACATGATAAACTATAATTTAAAAGGAAACTAAAACAGTCTGCTCATCAACTATTTGTATTTATATTTGCTAACAGGAGAAGACTTTTGAGGAGGTAGCAGTTGATGGCAGAGGGGTGCAAGAAAGGCACACTTTGTTTCATTTTACTTTTTGTCACACCACGCAGCCTGTTGGATCTTGTTCTCCAACCAGAGGCTGAACATGCATGCTGGTGGAGTCTTAACCACTAGACTGCCAGGGAAGTTCCTAAGAAAGGTACACTTTGGATGGTGCATTATTCTCTCTACATTATCTTCACCTTTTGGAGAGTTTGTGATTATCTTGTACTGAATATAGCACAGAAAAATATCTTTAGTGCAAAATTATGGGTAAACTTAGTAGTGCTTCAAAATGCAAAAATAGTGCACATGTAAAGCAAGATCCTTCCACCTCAATTCTCTTACAGAGAACAGTTTTGAATTCACCAAAAGTGTGAAGTTCACATTTGTTCTTTTGATATCCTCTGACTATGAACTGTTGTGTCAATTGATGAATATGTTTTTGCCTGAAATGGATATAAAATATAACTGTATTTAGTGTGCAATTGGGTAAAAACACATAAGTCAGGAAAAAAAGGGAGTAACTGTCCAAAAAGCGGTAGAATCTTTCAAGATTTATTAACTGAGCAGACAAATTATGTGGAGTAAGTATATATTTGAAGCATTTATGACTGAGATTTTCCAGTTGATGGAAGATATAAATCCTTAGGTTCTAGAAGCACAAAGATCCTTAGGCAAGACAAATCAAGGAAATGCATACTCAGACATTTCACAGGGAAACTGCAGAACACCAAAGACAAGCAGAAAGTTTTAAAAGCAGCCGGAGAGAGAAGACAAACGATTTACAAAAGGACAACAGTTAGGCTGACAACTGACTTCTCAACAGCAATGACAGAATCCAGAAACAGTGGAATAATACCCTCAGAGTTCTGAGAGAAAATAACTGCCAATCTAAAACATATACCCAACTAAATCATACTTTAAGAATGAGAATGAAACAAGAACAGTTGAAACAAACAACTGAGAATGTTTTCAATCTACTCTCACTAAAAAAATACTTTTTTAAAGGGTAAACTTCAAAAAGAGAGAATGCAAGATTCAAGAAGAAGCTATTTGAGGAATACCTGAATTTTAAAATTTACTTGTGCATTTCTTATAAATAAATTAGTACAGTATTTGCCCTCCTTGTTATGCTGTTAGTAACCTATACATGCCCATCTTTCCTTTGCCTTGTTTACTTCACATTAAAGCCTGGCAGTATTTCCTCAGCAGCATAAAAAACCAGTTCACCAGCACTTTTCAGGTTTATGATTGTGTCATGTTTGCTACTGTTTCATTGGAGATAGAAAGTTGCACAGAGGTCAGAGCCCATGTGAGAGAAGACTATCTGAGGGTGTGACAGAGGGAATCATGAACAATTTGAGGGTCACTGCTGCAACATTCTCCTACCTTGTGCAACACGGACCCCATGATCTTGGCTCAGGTATCTGAGGTTCTACAGGATTTGGACCAAAGACCTTGGTACACAGCTGTATCTAATGTTTTTTCTTTCTTCATTCTAGAAGGGTGGAGCCAGCCCACAATACTGAAAACATTTCAGTCTCTACACAGTAGACCCTCACATAGTAATGCCAGAGCCAGTGAGTAGAAGGGACTGTGTGTTAAGTCTTCTGAAGCCCTTAAAAAACTGCAAACTGGGTCAGACCTTTGGCGCACAGCTTCTCAAACCACTTGTAATTGGCAGTGGAGAGGGCAGAAAGATACATCTCCTAATGTGTATATGCTAAGTTGTTCTTTGCGGCCCCAAGAACTGTAGCCCACCAGGCTCCTCTGCCCATGGAATTTTCCACGCAAGAATACTGGAGTGGATTGCCATTTCCTCGTCCATGGGATCTCCAGGGATGGAACCCGGGTCTCTTGTGTCTCCTATATTGGCAGGAAGATTCTTTACCTCTAGCACCACCTGGGAAAGTCGATATCACCTAGTAACAATGCTAATTAAATAAAAGTGTTGACCTTTTGAAGATAAGACAGTACAGTGGATGGGTATGCTGGAGCTTTTATTCCGTGCATTCTCTTCCCTGCCTTGTTCTATGTCAGCACAGGCAACAAGGGACACTTTGCTTGAGATTCACAAGGCAGAAGTGAAGCAGGGGCCATCTTTTTATGCTCAAAAGGTTGGGGCAGAGCACAGGGCACTCAAGCACATCATCTCACCTGGCTGATGGGGGCCAGAGTGGGGCCTACAACATTCAGAGCCCATAGGATCCTTCCTCAGCTTCTCCAACTTTCAAGCCAGGTGCATGTTTTTCCTCCTTGACAAAGGACACCATCGCCTCCTACAGGACAGCCTCGTCCTCACGGGTGGAGGCTTGGAGGCAGGAAGTGACCAATATGCATCCTAGCCCTTCCCTGGGGGCTTCAGTTGAGCCTTGCATGTTTCAGTTCACGTCCATCCTCCCTTTCCAGCCCCCTGCATGCCATGCTCTAGCACCAGGTACAGAAACATCGACTTAGACTTTCTAGTTAGCTACGACAATGATATAAGGGCAATGTATTTGTTATCTATGGCTGAACAACAAACTACCCCAAAACAACAGAAACACTTACAGTTTCACACAGTTTTGGTGGACCAGCAATCTGGCAGTGGTTTAGTTAGTGTTTCTGTCCCATGAGGTTGCAGTTAAAATGGCAGCAGTGGTCTGCAATCTTTTCCTCTGAAGGCCAGGTAACAAATATTGTCAATTTTGTGGGCCGCACAGTCTGTGTTGCAACTACTCAACTCTGCTGTGAAGGGGCAAGAGCAGCCATGGATAATACATGTACAAATGGTTGTGGCTGTACCCCAGGATAGCTTTATTTACAAGAATAGGTAGCAGGCTGGTTGGTGTGTGAAGTCAATAGGCCAATGCCTGATCCAAAGGTTTAACTGTGGCAGGGGTATCTGCTCCTAGAATGGTTAATTTGGCAATCTGTTGCTGGCCTCTGGCAGGAGACAGTCCCTCATCTCTCCTGCTCAAATGTCCCCACAAAAGCCTGCTTCCCCCAGTGAGAGACCCAAGAGAATAGGCAGAAGCAGCCATGTCCTTCTGGCCTTGAAAGTCACATGTTATCACTTCCACTACATTCTGTTGTTCATATAGACCAAGATTAGTAGATTGTGGGAGTGGTTTACACAAGGGCACAAATACCAGAGATCATTGAGTGGGCTACCTTGAAGTCTGGCTACTATAAAACCAATTCCCTAAGATAAATAATACCCACACTGGTTTTGTTTCTCTGGTCTTACCTCAACTGATATGAGCGATATAACAGTATAAACTTTAGATGCTAACAACAACAACAACAACAGAACAGTCAATATGAAAACTGACTCATAACAGTCCAAGTGAATTTGAAATTAATTCTAAATGCCTGTACATAGACATGCTTTGTAAAAAAAAATTAATTAATATAAAATCCTGCAAATATCCAAGTAGAAAGCAGGAAAAGCAGCTTTCCTTAAAGGAATCAAAATTTAGATGCTTGCCCCAGACTTCCCTGCAACACTGAGTTCCTAAAGATAATGGTAAATTTGTGAAGATTTGGGCTTCCCTAATAGAAAAACATCTATTTCTGCTTTATTGACTATGCCAAAGGCTTTGACTGTGGGGATCACAATAAACTGTGAAAATTCTGAAAGAGATGGGAATACCAGACCACCTGACCTGCCTCTTGAGAAATCTGTATGCAGGTCAGGAAACAACAGTTAGAACTGGACATGGAACAACAGACTGGTTCCAAATAGGAAAAGGAGTACGTCAAGGCTGTATACTGTCACCCTGCTTATTTAACTTCTATTCAGAGTACATCATGAGAAATGCTGGACTGGAAGAAACACAAGCTGGAATCAAGATTGCCGGGAGAAATATCAATCACCTCAGATATGCAGATGACACCACCCTTATGGCAGAAAGTGAAGAGGAGCTAAAAAGCCTCTTGATGAAAGGGAAAGAGGAGAGTGGAAAAGTTGGCTTAAAGCTCAACATGCAGAAAGCTAAGATCGTGGCATCTGGTCCAATCATTTCATGGGAAATAGATGGGGAAACAGTGTAAACAGCGTCAGACTTTATTTTTGGGGGCTCCAAAATCACTGCAGATGGTGACTGCAGCCATGAAATTAAAAGACACTTACTCCTTGGAAGGAAAGTTATGACCAACCTAGATAGCATATTAAAAAGCAGAGATATTACTTTGCCAACAAAGGTCCATCTAGTCAAGGCTATGGTTTTTCCAGTGGTCATATATGGATGTGAGAGTTGGACTGTGAAGAAAGCTGAGCGCCGAAGAATTGATATTTTTGAACTGTGGTGTTGGAGAAGACTCTTGAGAGTCCCTTGGACTGTGAGGAGATCCAACCAGTCTGTCCTAAAGAAGAACAGTCCTGGGTGTTCATTGGAAGGACTGATGCTAAAGCTGAAACTCCAATACTTTGGCCACCTCATGCAAAGAGTTGACTCATTGGAAAAGACCCTGATGCTGGGAGGGATTGGGGGCAGGAGGAGAAGGGGACGACAGAGGATGAGATGGCTGGATGGCATCACCGACTCGATGGACATGAGTTTGAGTGAACTCTGGGAGTTGGTGATGGACAGGGAGGCCTGGCGTGCTGCGATTCATGAGGTCGCAAAGAGTCGGACACGACTGAGCGACTGAACTGAACTGAACTGAGTTGCTCAGTGGGTAAAGAATCCACCTGTAGTGCAGGAGACACAGGAGGCTCAGGTTCCATTCGTGGGTTGGGAAGATCCCCTGGAGATGGAAATACTGACAACCCACTCCAGTATTCTTGCCTTAAAAAATCCCATGGACAGAGAAGCCAGGCAGGCTACAGTCCAAAAGGTTGCCAAGAGTCAGATACTACTAAGCACGATCATGATTGTAACTAAGAATTCTGTTCCTAGCCCAACTGGGAACTAAAGAATAGGAAAACCAAAATCAGTTCTGTACTGGGACTCAGGCATGAATAACTGCTGTAAATATAATTGCGAAACTCATTACAAAAACAAAACTGGTGAAAATAAGGAAACTGTAGGTTAGCAGATGAATAAGATGAGTCCATTCCTCTGATTAATGATACGAAGCCTGGGGAGTAGGAGAAGAAAAGAATGGAAACAAAGGTGGATGAAGTTCTGCCTCTTGCATGAGAAAGGAACAAACACTGACATTAACACAGAGACCTTGAAAGAAAAGTTGGAGTTGGCCAGAAGAACAGTGGCTGTTCTGGTGGCCACAGCAGAAGGGCACCTACTCGAGCAGAGGTAAACAACGGTTTATGGGAAGGATGTCAGGATTTCACCGAAGCAGTGAAAGGGCAGGAGGGCCAGATTCAGAAAGTGAAACACGCAATGCTGGAGGCTGGTCACCAAGGTCATCCCTGCTGGTGATAGAGCACTGCCCCCGGATGCAGGTGTCCTAATGGGTGTCCACCGTTGTGTCCTTTTGCCCTGGACTCGAGGTCTCCAAGGAGAGAGCCTGCTGCTGGCTGGAGGAAGGCAGGATATCCCCTGATGGCCCTGAAGAGACAGCTCACCAGCCAGGGGTCTGAAGGCTCAACAGGAAGAGGGAGGATGGCAGCGCTTCCTAAACCATAATTGTTTCCTCCCAAGGGAATGATGCGACCTGAGCTGGTGAGAGGAGCGGAAGCCAGATCACATAGGGCCTCGTAAGACATACTGAGCAGTGTGTACATTTTCCAGACTAAAATGGGTAATCAGCGAGAGGTTTGGAGCAGGAGAGTAACAAATTCCCGATTCCACTTTAGAAACATGGCTCTGGATGCTGAGAACATGCAAACTCGTGCACGGAACTCTAGCACGGTTTCCAGGAGCCTAAGGTCCACTTTTGAAACAGCCTGGAGTTTTTGCCTAGAAAAGGTCCAGGTTACCAAAAGAACTTAGCCTTTGTTCCAGCCAACAGCTGAGAAAGGTCCTTGACCTCTCTTTAAAGAGAGCATTTATTTAAAAAGCTTATAATTGTGAATCCTTCTTCTGTCCTACAGAAGATTGTCTGTATTTCCTATAGCCCCAAAGTGTTTTTTTTGAAGGATCTCCAAGCTGTTCCTCTAAAGTGTAACCCTAAGGACAGGGCCTGGCTCCCACCCTCTGTGGAGGGAGACTAACTTCAGTAGATGTGTTAGCAGGCTCCAGTGGCCTAATCACCAGAACAGGAACCACTCACCTGCTTTTTGTAATTTTTCTTGTTCCTGACTCTGCTCCAGCCCCTACTCACTCCCTCTTCCTACTACCTTGTTCGCCCTTTAAAACACCCAGTGACCTCAGCAGAGATCAGAGTGGAACTCAGGATATTCTGGGGTCTCTCCTTTATTGCAATAAAACCCATCTTTATCATCTCTGTCTAGCACTGGTTTTGTTGATCTTTGACATGGAGATTTAGAGACAGAACTGGATGAAGGCAGTGATCCCTGTTTAACAGGAGTGGCCCAACCAAGGTACCAGCTATGAGTTGCAGAGAAGCTCAGGAGGGCTCCAGAGAAGAAATCGATTTAGGATGAATGGATTTTGTAACAGACTTTGGGGGACTATCCAAAACAGCCAAAAAAAAATTTATGCTACAAAAACTGTGTTCCCCACCCCTCCAAATAACTGACATGCTCTATGCTATCCCTTAATTAGAAGTGTGTTATTAGCCTCCACTTAAATCTCATTCATAGCAATAATGTGGACTCCTGTCATTTGTGGTTTCCTTGCCCATGATTCTGACCTTTACCATCTTTATATATATACGTATATATATGTATGTGTGTATATATATATATGTATGTATATATATGGTAAGGTTTCTAAAATACCTTAAAATGACAAAATAACCAAACAAGAACTCATCAGCCCAATACCCTCAACCAAAACCACTCTCCCCTCTTCCTCCCTTACTAGTAGTTCCATCCTTTCTCCCACAAGCAGCTTTCAGGTCTCATCAACTAGCAGTGACTCTCCCCTGCCACTTCTCCTGAGTTGCTCATAATCAAATTATCTACACATGAAGAATTTTTTAAGTCAGTTAGTTCCCTACTTTTCATTCACACTTGCTATGAGTTTAATCTTTTCCTCTTGCTTAAAAATTCCATCAGCCTTCTGACCAGTTTCTTCACATCTTCTGACTCTGTATCATTTCCATACTAAATTCTGATTAGTTTTACTTTCCTGCTGTAAAACTCTAATGATGCACCAGAGCTAATAAATTAAGCTCAAACCATTCTAGTGTTAAAGATTTCCTCTCAGAATATTATACTATGAAAAAGTTATGAACATAGAATCTCCCAAATTGAGTGCATATATGAGTGGGGGGTGAGGGTCTACTTTGCTTCATATTACTTCCCAGGACACAGATACCCCTGGCTTCTCACTCATGGAGTGAGAGGAGCAGTGAATAATCCAAGTGGTAGATTTGGGAGCTGGAGCTCAGCCTCTTTTCCCCCCAGCCCTCTCCTGGGTCTGCCTGCCTGCTGAAAACATGCACTCCGGGCCTCTCTTAGCCTTGGCATAAGCTTGTTTTAGAGGCCTTGTGCCCGGGGAAGGTAAGAGAAAAGTGGAGTGCTGGGGCTATTCAGGATGGGCAAGCCCATATCTAGCCCCAGGGTTTGGTGTCAGGAATTCTATTGTTGCCACACACCTGAATCAATTTGAACCAAAACTAAAACATGTGGAAAGTGAGGCTTCTAAAGGCTGGAGGAATTGATTGGGATAATTTCAGTTTTGAGAGGACTATACCAAGCTCAGGACCTGTGGGGGTTTTAAATCATTGAAAAGTTTTTTCACAGCTAATACTTGGTGCTTAGTTTTTCATGAAGTTGGTTCTTAGTTGCTTCAGCCTGTGTGAGTGAGATTAAGCCTCAGCTGCATAAAGATCTTGATCTGGTGACTTTGTATACAGGCAAGGGGCTCTCTCTATATTGCCTGACCTGCAGGTACGGATCACTTCAGGTGATCTTGGTGGCCTATAACATTACCCATATAGGTCTTAACAAGCAAACCTGGGTTGAGGTAAAATTTACTCTCTGGGCAGCTACAGATGACCTTGAACGACACATGTCCAGGAAGGTTTGTGACCAAAGATAGGGCTTATATGGGGATTAAACCATCAAGAGAGAGCCTTGAATCTTCAAGGCAAGGTGAAGTTTATGCCTTGAAAGAGCCAGTTTCAGCAGCATATTTTCCTACTTCTACTGTGGTTTTCATCCAGGTCAGCAAAGACGTTAATTTCCTCATGAGTCATTGAGCAATAGCATGTAAGATTCTAGCTTTAAATTGTTAACATTAAGCTCAGGTAGGTAGTATCAGATTTTATTGCCCAAATTCTATTCTTTAATCAGAGCAAGAGGGATTAATCTTAAATTCATGTGACATGTCAACAGTCTTGAGTCACCTTCAATTGTGCAAACTCAAGTTGGCTTGAATTTGTTAATTCCATTAATTCAAATCAAGGCTTTAGATTTCAGACTAAAATCATAGATTCAACCATAAAAGGCTGGTAGATTTACAACAAGAATAAATGAGTATCTGTAGTGAAAAAAAAGAATCCATCTTCTTAGTTTACACTAGTGAAATAGCTGAAATAAACTATTGCTGACCCAAGGCAAATAAAAAGGCTGATCATTTAAAAATACTGTGTCTAGGGAACAAAACTGCATTGGTCTGCATTTGTAGCTCTATAATCACAGTGATTCTAAGTAAATGTACAGATTTCCTCATTTAGCTCTTCTTTCAAAATGTCAAATATAAATTTTAAATGTTGGCAAATATTCAGTTAAATATTTGAAGCTGGGTTTTACAGGTTTTTGTACAAATGAACAGTCACCAGTGTGCTGACTCTGCCAATGCACTTTTTCTAATTAAGCCAATGAAAACATCAAGATTAAGTGAACATTTTACAAAGGAACATGTTGATCAAATTGGAAATGATACATATATATATATATTTCCAATATTTAAAGAATACTAAAAACTGCAATACTGTCTCTGGACTGTTTGACAGTGTTCTATGCAGAAGGAGACTAGTCTCATTGTTTTCTACAGAACAACATTAATGATCATGAAATATGGCATGCCACACAGTACTCAAGAAAAATTAGTCTTAGCCATAAAAATGGTAACTACAAAAAGGATGAAAAAAACCAAATTAAATCATTTCCTTTATTCCATTGTAATGTTGGTTTAAAAACAATACAAAGACATTGAAATCAACTGCATAATGTAAACAAGTAGATGAAAGCATCTATGATAAAGAAGCTTTACTATTTGCATATAGAAAATTTCCAAGGCCAGAAAAAATAGTAGAAAAAATGTTATTTTTGAAATGACTGACAATGAATACAAAAGAATTTTCAATATTTGAAATCCTCACCATTGCTTATTTAACAGATGAAGCATCAGTAATGTTAGTTCAGAGCTAATTTAAAAAAGAAGCACCAAATGTTTTTAAAGTCATTTCATTATTCATCAACAATACTTACAATACCAAGAATCTCAGAGAAAGACATCATAGATCAATGAATGTTTAAAAGTAATACCTTCAATGATAGATTACCCATAATTTACCAAATGTCAATGAAGAGTTTGAATGTCTTGTCCAAATAAAATGGTTCAAGATTTTGTTTTGTAAAGATTTGGCTCACATTATGGACTTTTGTGGAATTTTTTATATAATCAATGAAAAAATTAATATCAAATTTGAAATACTGTAAAACAGGTTTATCTTTTAAGCTAAAGAAGATCTTTCTCTTCATTCAATTAATAAATATTTTATATTTTGTATATTACTATGCATATTTTGGGCTTCCCAGGTGGCTCTATGGTAAAGAATCCATCTGCCAAGCAGGAGATGTGAGTTCAATCCCTGGGTCAGAAAGATCTCCTGGAATAGGAAATGGCACTCCAGTATTCTTTCCTGGGAAATCTGATGGACAGCACTAAGCAACTCTCAGTCGTGTCTGACTCTTTGTGACCCTATGGACTGTAGCCTACCAGGCTTCTCTGTTCATGGGATTCTCCAGGCAAGAATACTGAGCCACTGGGGAAGTCCCAGATTAATAGGTCCCTCTTAAAAGAAAGGGAATCAGTCTTATTACAGTGCAGGGAATTATCTTGACTTTTTCAACAAGTCAAATATTTTAAAATAACTGTGTTCACTAAGGATTTTAATAGTTTCCAGCTTTGCACCATAGTCAATCTAACATGAAGAGAGATGAAAGGATACTGACTCAGAAATACATTGCTCTCATGTCAAAGCTATGATGATTAAAGATCAGTTAACATTTTACAACACCAGATGGGGTGGTTTTAAGCAGATGTGGAACATGTTAAGCAGAATTTTCAAGAAAAATTAATTGAGCTTCAAAAGAACCTTGAGGACAAAGCATGATTTCATCAGTCTAATTAAAAACGTTTGGGATCCAGCTAAGACTTTCACACCCACTTGTTTGAAAAGAATCAAAGTTATGGCAGCATTTCCTACCATATATATAGCTGAGAATGGTTTCAGCCTGCGCACTTATTGTAAAAATCTACAGGACGTTTTAACTAATAGTACAAAATGATAAAACATAGACATAGGAAACAGACATGTCATTGTATTTCAATGAAAGATATTTTTTCAAATATTTCATTTTTTATATAACAAAAAATTTCTAAGTACTTTGATATTTATGTTATGAAACTTACATTTTGAAGCTGTGCATTTATTTTTCGGTTACTTGGGTTTTTTTCTATATATTTCTGATACTCAAGACTCCCCAGAGATCTAGCACAATCTCTCCATAGCCTTTTGATGGCTATTTCTTTTTCCTATTTTTTATTCTTTGTTACTTATTAGAGGATGGTCTTTCACATTTTTAAATTCTAGAGGCTAGATGCAGCACCCGATAAATTGTAGGATTTTTAGACAGAAGAAATGTAATCTGAGATAATCTTACCAGTATCCTATGTCATAATATAAAAAAATATTTTGCCTTTCATTTATAATGTCCAGCTTATTCTTCATTGCTTCCTTCCTTTGGCAGTCCATAATTTGTCTTTGAGTATTTTCCCTACTTCAATTAAATGTTTTCTCCTCTTTCTTATCATATGAAATGGTCTGTTTTAACTTATCCTGAATTATTTCTATTCTGGTGTCCTCCAATGCCTCTGCTCTTTCTTTGTCCTGTACCCTTTGAAACAAAAGACTTCTAATGTTCTTGCTCATTTTTAACAAATGAAGACATCTGACTAGATCATTTTATTTTCCAGCCTAACTGCCTGAAAACTAATCTGTTAGATATACACATAAGTTGATTATAAACAACCTTTTATGTTTCCTTTATATTACCTTTAGGGCAATGTTGATTTTTTTCAAAAAATGTGCTAAAATACACATAAGAAATTTCCACCTTACCCATTTAAAAATATGGCATTGCCCTATCTAAATGTACAGGTTCGGTTCAGTTCAGTTCAGTCGCTCAGTCGTGTCCAACTCTTTGTGACCCCATGGACTGCAGCACACCAGATCTCCCTGTCCATCACCGACTCCTAGAGGTTACTCAAATTCATGTCCATCAAGTCAGTGATGCCATCCAACCATCTCATCCTCTGTTGTCCCCTTCGCCTCCTGCCGTCAATCTTTCCCAGCATCAGGGTCTTTTCAAATGAGTCAGTTCTTCGGATCAGGTGGCCAAAATACTGGAGTTTCAGCTTCAGCATCAGTCCTGCCAATGAATCTCAGGACTGATTTCCTTTAGGACTGACTGGTTTGATTTCCTTGCAGTCCAAGGGACTCTCAAGAGTCTTCTCCAACACCACAGTTCAAAAGCATCAATTCTTTGGTGCTCAGCTTTCTTTATAGTCCAACTGTCACATTCATAGATGACTACTAGAAAAACCATAGCCTTGACTAGATGGAACTTTGCTGACAAAATAATATCTCTGCTTTTTAATATGCTGTCTAGGTTGGTCATAACTTTCCTTCCTAGGAGGAAGTGTCTTTTAATTGCATGGCTGCAGTCACCATCTGCAGTGATTTTGGAGCCCCCAAAATTAAGTCTGTCACTCTTTCCACTGTTTCCCCATCTACTTGCCATGAAGTGATGGGACCAGATGCCATGATCTTAGTTTTCTGAATGCTGAGTTTTAAGTCAACTTTTTCAGTCTCCTCTTTCACTTTCATCAAGAGGCTTTTTAGCTCCTCTTCACTTTCTGCCATAAGGGTGTTTTCACCTGTATATCTGAGGTTATGGATATTTCTCCTGGCAAACTTGATTCCAGCTTGTGCTTCATCCAGCCCACTATTTCTCATGATGTACTCTGCATATAAGTTAAATAAGCAGGTTGACAATATATAGCCTTTACGTAATCTTTTCCCAATTTGGAACCAGTCTGTTGTTTCATGTTGAGTTATAACTGTTGCTTCCTGACCTGCATACAGATTTCTCAAGAGGCAGGTCAGGTGGTCTGGTATTCCCATCTCTTCAAGAATTTTCCACAGTTTGTGGTGATCCACACAATCAAAGGCTTTGGCATAGTCAATAAAGCAGAAATAGATGTTTTTCTGGAACTTTCTTGCTTTTTTGATAATCCAACAGATGTTGGCAATTTGATCTCTAGTTCCTCTGCCTTTTCTAAAACCAGCTTGAACATCTGGAAGTTCACAGTTCACGTACTGTTGAAGCCTGCCTTGGAGAATTTTGAACATTACTAGCGTGTGAGATGAGTGCAATTGTGCAGTAGTTTGAGCATTCTTTGGCATTGCCTTTCTTTGGGATTGGGATGAAAACTGACCTTTTCCAGTCGTGTGGCCACTGCTGAGTGTTCCAGATTTGCTGGCATATTGAGTGCAGCACTTTCACAGCATCATCTTTTAGGATTTGAAATAGCTCAATTGGAATTCCATCACCTCCACTAGCTTTGTTCATAGTGATGTTTCCTAAGGCACACTTGACTTTGCATTCCAGGATATCTGGCTCTAGGTTAGTGATCACACCATCGTGATTATCTGGGTCATGAAGATCTTTTTTTATAATTCTTCTGTGTATCCTTGACACCTCTACTTACTATCTTCTGCTTCTGTTAGGTCCATACCGTTTCTGTCCTTTATTGAGCCCATCTTTACATGAAATGTTCCCTTGCTATCTCTGATTTTCTTGAAGAGATCTAGTCTTTCCCATTGTATTGTTTTCCTCTATTTCTTTGCACTGATCATTGAGGAAGGCTTTCTTATCTCTCCTTGCTATTCTTTTCAAGTCTGCATTCAAATGGATACATCTTTGCTTTTTGCTTCTCTTCTTTTCACAGCTATTTGTAAGGCCTCCTCAGACAGCCATTTTGCTTTTTTGCATTTTTTTCCCTTGGGGATCATCTTGATCCCTGCCTCCCGTACAATGTCAAGAACCTCCATCCATGATTCTTCAGGCACTCTGTCTAGCAGACCTAACCCCTTGAATCTATTTCTCACTTCTACCGTATAATCCTAAGGGTTTGATTTAGGTCATACCTGAATGGTCTACTGGTTTTCCCTACTTTCTTCAATTTAAGTCTGAATTTGGCAATAAGGAGTTCATGATCTGAGCCACAGTCAGCTCCCGGTCTTGTTTTTGCTGACTGTATAGAGCTTCTCCATCTTTGGCTGCAAAGAATACAATCAATCTGATTTCGGTATTGACCATCTGTTTTAGTAGTGTTAAATATATTCACATTGTTGTCCAACCAATTTCCTGAACATTTCTATCTTGCAAAATTAAAAGTCCATACTCATTAAACAACAATTTCCCATTCCTCCCTGTCCCCAGCTTCTCAGGACAATGTTGATTCTTAAATTATGTGCATCAGTATATTATATTAAATGTGAACTTCATTTTTGGATAAGGAATTTTATAAAATATTTGATAAAATACATGGGACCTTTGGATCTAACAGGTGATAATTATTTTTATGTGTTAACTGAACTGGGCTAAGAGATGCCCAGATAGTTGGAAAAACATTGTTTCTGGATGTGTCTGTGAGAACGTTTCTAGATGAAATCAGCATTTAAATCAACTGACTGACTAAAGAAGACTGCTTTCACTGATGTGGGTGGGCATCACACCATCTATTGTGGGACTAAATAGCATAGAAAGACTGAGAGAGAGCGAATTTGTCCTCTGCTCAAGCTGGGACATCCATCTTCTTCTGCTCTAGATCAGCGCTCGTGGTTCTCAGGCCTCTGGGTTTGGACTGAATATACCACCTGAATTCTCGGCTTTGCAGATGATCATGGGACTTCTCAGCCTCCACAACTGGATGAGCCAATTTCTATAATCAATCTCCTTATATGTATATAAAGTCAACTTATATAGTTTATATATATAAACTATATATATACATATAGTTGACTTAAAGAAGAATGCACGCCAGGAGAATTGTGCCTTCAAGTTTTATTCAGGGGCTCAGTGAAGGCTCTAACCTGGGAGACAGTTCTCAGGAGCTGCTCCCCAGAGGTGGGGGAGGAGCCAGCATATATCTGAATTGTTTAGCTGGGAAATACGTATAGTCAAACACAGAACTTGGTAAAAATTATTGCTGATGACAAAGAACAAACATCTCAAGTTAATAATTTCAGTGCTTTTCTGTGTATGAGGAGGGGCAAGAATATGAGGTCACTGAAATTCTCCCTAAGATACATATATATAATTATTCCAAGCACAGAATGCCTCATCCTTTTTGTCATCCTGAATTCCCCTCAGGGTGCAGTGTTGGTGGGCAGCAACAGTGGACTGTGACTTACTATTATAGAAATGGATAACGAGTGACACTCTTTTCTTTTTTGTTCTCACTATATATATATATATACATATATATATATATGTATATATATATATATATATCCTATTAGTTCTGTTTCTCTGGAGAATCCTAACTTAATAACAGTGTCAAGGACCACTTGAAAGAAGAGTGTTTTATTTATTTTGATATTTCCAGGGCCTATAGCACTATGTAATAATAGAAGCTAAACAAATGTTTATTGAAAAAAATGAATGACTAATATGCTAAATGAAATGGATTGGAGAGGAAAAACTCAGAAAAGAACACATATTTTATGATACTATTTAATGAAATGTCAAAAATATGCAAATGAGTGGACACAGAAACTAGTGGTTGCCAAGGGCTGGGGAAGAGAAAACAGAGAATGGGGGATGATTGTTAATAAGTGTAAGGCTTCTTTTTGAGTTGAATATGCTCTAAAATTATATAATTGTGATGGGTGCACAACTCCATAGATATATTTTAAAACTCTGAATTGTGTACTTTAAGTAGGTGAACTTTATGATATGGAACTATCTCAGTTTAGTTCAGTTCAGTCGCTCATTCGTGTGCGACTTTTTGAGACCCCATGAACCACAGCATGCCAGGCCTCCCTGTCCATCCCCAACTCCCGGAGTCCACCCAAACCCATGTCCATTGAGTCGGTGATGCCATCCAACCATCTCATCCTCTGTCGTCCCCTTCTCTTCCTGCCTTCAATCTTTTCCAGCATCTGGGTCTTTTCAAATGAATCAGCTCTTGGCATCACGTGGCCAAAGTATCGGAATTTCAGCTTCAACATCAGTCCCTCCAGTGAACACCTGGGACTGATCTCCTTTAGGATGGACTGGTTGGATCTCCTTGCAGTCCAAGGGACTCTCAAGAGTCTTCTCCAACACCACAGTGCAAAAGCATCAATTCTTCGGTGCTCAGCTTTCTTTATAGTCCAACTCTCACATCCATACATGAACTATCTCAATACAGTTTAAAAAAAAAAAAAGAATGATGGATCGATTGAATAAATCTTCAAATTCATAGTTCCCATCCTTGACAAATCATAGGCCTTTATCAAATATTCAGCCAATTTTGATTTTATACTTTCCTTTGAAATGCTAGGTATTTTCAGAATATCAGATATACAAATGCATTTTATATCCAAAACAAAATATAAGTTACCATTTTATTTTATTTAACCATCAGAACAAATTTTATTCAAGACACCAACTCAGCTTTGTTATTGTTTGGTTGCTAAATCGTGTCTCACTCTTTGCAACCCCAGGGACTGTGGCCCACCAGGCTCCAAATCAGCAGCATAGTGTAAATTCAAGAGAAGGGAAATACTGACTTATTTCTTCCTATATTGGCAACTCACGTTAAGCTCAATTAAACAAGCAAATGATATCTTAGAGGTAAGGGATAACTTGTCCAAGGTGGATCCCTTGCAGGCAGAGCTTCATACGTCAGCCAACTATATAAGGAATAAACTCTGATCAGTATCAAGGATTGGACCCTGGCACGTGATCTCACCTGGGAAATAGCTAGTGCTTCCCTAGCTCAGCTGGCAGATTAGGGCTGCAGTCAAGGTTCTGCTTTTGGATCTTAGTTCCTTACCATGCCAGGGGAGGGGCTGATGCTACCCTATGCTTGCAGTTTAAAGCTCCATAGCCCAAGGGCCTCAGTTGGATTCCTCTCCCAGAACCTAACATTTGACCCTCAGAAGGCAGTAGACAACAGGGGGATGACAGAAATACTGTTGCAACCCATGCCCAGCTCATCACTGTTCTAGAAGACTTGCTGCCTTTCCAGCTTGGTCCTTTGCTATACTGACATACCATTAGTATACTCTTTATTTGTCCTATATGTATTTCTAAGTCTGGAAGGGGAAAAGATTTTAAATACTGTTCAGTTTTTTAAATCACAGTATTGTGTTAGTTTCAGGTATACAGCAAAATGATCCAGTTATATATATATATTTTTTTTTTCAGCTTATTTTCCTATTAAGATTATTACAAGATATTATAGTTCCCTGTGCTATACAGTAAATCCTTGTTGCATATCTATTTTATGTATAGTAGTTTGTATGTTCAGGTGGTTTTTAATATTTAGTTACTTTGTTAAAGAAAAGAAAAATCCAAGATAGTCTCTTACTATATTGAGTAAATACAGATGTATTGAGTGTTACGAATGCACTTAGTATGAATGTATGTAGTGTTAAACATCACCTTGAAGTTACTGCCCAGCTAGAGGTTACCTGACAATTACTTTCCCTTTTTTGTTTCCTTTTGGAAATAAACACTTCTGTTATTAATACCTGGTGAATAAGCTTGGCACTTTGACTTAATTTTTCTGCTGAATTTCACTAGCACTTAAAGTTGTATTCTCAACTCAAAAGTATTTTTATTGCTCTCCCAGAGGATACAGCCTTGAATTTAGTATAGTTTTTGTCTTCTAATCTTAAAATGTGACAGAGCAGTTCATTAAAAGCAGTGGTGAGTATACATAATACAGATGGTGTGATATCTAGCTCTTTTTTTTTTTTACCTTATTTGAAAAAGCACTTCTATCAACAATTCTCCTTGTAGTTTTTAACTGTATTTGCATGACTCCTGAATTGATTCAACCTGTTGTTTTTTTCTTTTTTTAAAGAAGTCGTGTTCCCTGGGGCTACATTACAGACAGGTCTAGATGGCCCTCCTGAGATAGAAGCTGAAGTTAGCCACACAGAAGGGGATACCTATAGAATAAGTAGATTTTCACTGACCATAAATGTCAATCAGGCTCAGACTAGCAAACCTAAAATAGCCTCATGCAGATAAAACCTTTTTGGCTAAGAATAGAACTAGTGTTCCAAAGTTTAAGAAAAAGTATATTCATAAGTTGTACACTACAGCTTTAGAAATTATTTAAGCACACTGATCTTCAAAGTGTCCATAAAGCACTGGTGATTCTGTTCTAGAAGAAATGGACTACTGTTCTCTGTGTACTGCATTCTGAGCACTTTAAAGGACAAAGTCAGCCCGTAAGATGGGCTGAGGGCACAGGTAAGGAGTTGCTGGACATCAAATAGCCTCTCGCAGTCTGTCAAGGCTCCTGGGATGACCCAGACTTGCCATATAATGAGCCATTCCCATGCAAAATAGGTGGTTCGTGGGCTCACCCATCACAGCAGTGAGACTGAGGGGTGCCAAAACACACTTCGAAGACAAACACCAAAGACTGCAGGGCATGCTTCTGGTCATTGCCATGATCCTCAAATCACTTATATAAAGTGGGAAACTTCATTTAAATATTTGCTAACGATGATGACACGTTGCACTCTTTCCAACCTTCGTTGGAGCTGTTTGTTCCCAGCTCCCTGACATATTTCTGTAATTGCTCTTCAATCACTTTAGTCTATACAATATTATCCTCTCACACTCAGGTCTCCTGGGAGTCTTCTGAATATTGTATTTCAAACTTTCCTTTGGTTCATGTCTACCTCTATATGCAATCAATTATTTTTAGGCAGAAGGTCCCTGTTCCCAGTTTAACTTGTTCAAACTATGTCTCCAATCCAGCTTCATAGGCTCAGCTTCCCTCTTGGAATCTTCATGTTCACTACCTTCTATGTCTCAGCAGATCTTCCTAACAGGCAGTATATTCCCTCTCAGTGTGAATCCCCTTTAACAGGCAGCCAAAAAGCCCATATATACCAAATACCATGAAAGAAAACCTTCACTTCTTCATCTCAGTTTCCCATTTAAAGGAACTCTCTTGATCACAGATAATCATTGTTTTCAAAAACACAGAAGAAAGAATGTACACGGTTATGGAGAAACAGTAAAGCAAGCAACAGAGGAAATGAAAAAGCCCCTCAGAATTTATACAATGCCTTGTCTTTAGTAGTAAGTTTTTCAAAGAAGATAAATGGATAGAAATATTGTTAAAATTTAACTTTGACTATAATCCGAGTTTCTACCATTTTAAAAGTACTATATATGCAAAATCTTATTGGTTAGTGACAAATATACTGTTAATGAATCTCATAGCAAGGTTATCTGTTTGCATACATAAATCTACTAGATTACATTTTAGCTTTAGCAGATAAATCAGTGGTTCTCACTCTTGACTACTTATTAGAATTACTTAGAGAGCTTTCTAAAAGTATACATGCCCAGTCCCACACCAGACCAAGAGAATCAGGATCCCAAGCAGTGGGCTTAAGCACTGACCATTATAGTATATTATAATCTAAACTCAGGACAGAGCTTACAGATCATTTAGACCAACTTGATCATTTTATAGCTGAGAAATGAAAGCCCAGAGACCCAGAGCCCAGAAAGCCCAGGTCCCCACCTGGTCAGTCACACTAACACTTAGGGACAGAGCCAGGCCTAGAGCCCAAAAGTCTTGTGTCCATCCAGGTTCCTTCTTTCACCTTGACTCATTCACTTGTTAATATATTCATTCAGGAAATAGTTTGAGAGCCCATTCTAGGCTAAATCTTAGATAAAAAACTTGTTGCTATTATGGAACATTGCTGGAAAGAATCCAAATGTCCTCCAATGGTGAACAGACAAGGCAATGAAATAACATTCTGTAATAAAAAGAAACAAACTACTGATACAATTAACAAAGTAGATGAACTTTAAAAACATTTATGCTAAGTCAAAGAAGCCAGGTAGAAAAGACCATGTATTATATGATTCAGTTCAGTTCAGTCGTTCAGTCATGTCCGACTCTTTGTGACCCCATGAACAGCAGCACGCCAGGCCTCCCTGTCCATCACCAACTCCCGGAGTCCACCCAAACCCATGTCCATTGTGTCAGTGATGCCATCCAACCATCTCATCCTCTGTCGTCCCCTTCTCCTCTCACCCTCAATCTTTCCCAGCATCAGGGTCTTTTCAAACGCGTCAGCTCTCTGCATCAGGTGGCCAAAATATTGGAGTTTCAGCTTCAAAATCAGTCCCTCCAATGAACACCCGGGACTGATCTCCTGTAGGATGGACTGGTTGGATTTCCTTCTAGTCCAAGGGACTCTCAAAAGTCTTTCTTCACCACAGTTCAAAAGCATCAATTCTTCAGCACTCAGCTTTTTTTATAGTCCAACTCTCTCATCCATACATGACTACTGGAAAAACCATAGCCTTGACTAGACGGAACTTTGTTGGCAAAGTAATGTCTCTGTTTTTCAACATGCTATTTAGATTGGTCATAACTTTCCTTCCAAGGAGGAAGCATCTTTTAATTTCATGGCTGCAATCACCATCCGCAGTGGTTTTGGAGCCCAGAAAAATAAAGTCAGCCACTGTTTCCCCATCTATGTGCCATGAAGTGATGGGACCAGATGCCACGATCTTCGTTTTCTGAATGTTGAGCTTTAAGCCAACTTTTTCACTCTCCTCTTTCACTTATATAAAATGCCCACAAAAGGCAAATCTGTAGTGATGTGAAGTAGATTAATGGCTTCCTGGGGCTGGGAGAAGGAGCAGGGGTTGACAGAGCCTGGACAGGAGGATCTTATACAGGTGATGAAAATGTTCTAAAACTAGAGTGTGGTGATGGTTTCACAACTCTATAAGGTCACCAAAAACCATTAAGTTATTCACTTACAATAGGTTCTCTAATGGTGTGTAAATTATGTCTCAATAAAACTTAAAAAAAAAACAATCTGCTGTCATTTATTGAATACTATATAAAGGAATTTGAACTAGGATTTAAATAGTACTTCCCTCAGTGATGTGCTAGTATTTTTTTAAACCAGTTAACTGATATAAAGAATGCTTAGCACACAGTTTACAATCAATAATACAATACATGACTCTTAATTGTAAACTCCAAACACTTATACTTCAGTGTGACTTGCCATTTCTTGCAAAATCCACTACCAGTTTTTTTCACCAACAATAGTGTCACAAATTCAAACAATAAATAAATGCTTGATATCTGGCTAATATAGTAAAGAAGCTGTGCACATTACTGACCAAGAGTGTAGTTCTGACAAGAATGTTGGCTCATATTTTTATTTACCTTCAGGACAAAACTGAAACAATGAAGATGTATGCCAGAACTTCACATGTTCTTCACTGAGGTATGCAGCTTCTTTGCTGAAATCAATTATGACAGTTGTCAAAGAATGAAAGAATATTTCCTCAATTATGGATGGGTGGTATTGACTATATGACAGCCACAGACATGAAACATTTTAACTTTAATCTTCATTAACATTTTTACTATCACTTTCTTAAATCTAGAGACAACCAACAATAAATTCAAGCCCTCCTTTGTAGCATTTGACAATTTCCATGGTGTTAATACTTCCACAATGGCTGGTTTCAAGCTACCAACACATCTCTTAATGCAGAGCTGAGAAGAGATAGGCAGTATCACACCAATAAACAGCATTTCCACATACAGATACAACCAACATAATTTATCTTATCAGTGTAGCTAAGAGTAAAACAATTATG
The DNA here is from genome assembly GCF_032405125.1 of Capricornis sumatraensis. NCBI lineage: Eukaryota > Metazoa > Chordata > Mammalia > Artiodactyla > Bovidae > Capricornis > Capricornis sumatraensis. The sequence goes on along the minus strand of NC_091080.1, from coordinate 34,621,654 downwards.
AAGAGATGAGTTTTGAGTTTTGTGATCTTTGTTTTTAACATAAATTAATTGTAAATTTATGTAATTTAATTTAATATATTAAACATAATTATGTAATTTAATGTAACAATTAATAGTATAAAGTATAACAACGAACTTCCATCCACTGGCTCTAACATACAACCAACTGCCCATTTTACCAGCAAGAAAACTGAAGCTCACAGAGATTGTCACTAGCCCTGGTCACACAGGACAGTGCCACCCAGGTTGGTCTATTCCAAACCTTCTTCTTCTCCTTAAAATGTAGCTGGTTTTAGCAACTACTACAGGAATTGACCAGTAGCCATCAACACTGGGGCAAGACCTTCCACCAGCCAGCTTCCATCAACTAGCTCTAGTCACATGAAAAGACTAAATTGCTGAAGGCTCAGATGATGGTTAATAATTTTTTTAGAAATAAAGTGTTAAAAAAATTTTTTAATGTAGTTAAGACCAAGACATAGCAACATCCAAACACTCTGCTGTGAACAGATATATCATTTGTTGGGTAACCATCGCTTTCCTTTCCAATGGGTGGAATGGGAACTCTGACTAGAGAAGCAGGAAGAAAAAAAAAGGAGAGAGCACATCTACCTGAAAGTTTTGCTCAGGACATGGCAGGATCCAATTTGACTGAGTCCAGATTCAGTGACCAGCAACTGCATAGCTGGTAGGAATGACAGATCATTGTCTTTTTAACGTTTGCCATTCGTTAATCCTATTCACACATTCCCGTCACTATAGTTCATGAAAACTGAAGACTTACCTTAGAGGTCATAGCAAAGGCCACGAGCTGTGCGTCCTCAGTCACCAACGACTCTTTGCGACCCCCTGGACTGTAGCCCATCAGGCTCCTCTGTTCCCTGGATCTTCCAGGCAAGAATACTGGAGTCGGTTGCCATTTCCTCCTCCAGAGGATCTTCCCAACTCAAGTCTCCTTTGTCACCTGCATTGGCAGGCGGATTCTTTACCACCGAGCCGCCTGGGAAACCCAAAGGCCACGTATGATCAACCAATTTCCAAGAAAGAAAAAGGTTTCAAGAGTAAACCATTTAGTTCTCCACCGAAATACATCCGGGCCCGGGTCCGGTTCACTCCTTCTCCTCCATGGTACCATTTTCACATCGGCCGCCTCTGCCTTCACTGACTGCTATCTAGTGGGGCCTGGTCGTGACACGGCTACAGCTCAGCCTCTCAGCTCCCATTCCTGTCAGGGTGGGGTGAAATATTATAATGCGGGTCCTGATGCCGCATAAGAAGGCTCATGAACAATGTGAATTTACACTGTGGAGTTTCAGTTAAAAAAAAAAAAGTGCTTCAAACATTTTAGGCAGAGTCGGTTCCAGTCAAAAAGCGCCGCCAGGCCCAGCTCCTCAAAACCTCAAGGGCACGCATTACCAGACGCGGGACCGCGCGCGCGATGCGGCAATCTCCCGCCACCGCTAAGTGCACATGCGCAGTCAGCACCTCGGGCGACCGCTCAGCCCCACCCTTCAGAGACGCCGGGTTCCCTGAAGGCCACAGAGCGTAGAGACGCTCACGCGCCGGCGGCAGATGCGCAGGCGCAGTGGGGCGCCGTCTGTCGGGTTTTCCTCGCGGTCCGGGGAAGCTGGTTTGCTAGGTGCAGTTGGGCCCGCCAGGTGCTGAAAGGCCGGGATCGTGGATCCCCAACACCTAAGTCTCAGCAGTACGGAGGTGCAGGGTGTCACCGAAGGCGCGGGGCCGGGCGCCTTCAGCGGCGCGCTCCGCCCCGGGGCCCCCGCCCCTGCCCCGGGCCAGGCCCTGGCTCCAGCCCCCGTCCCGGGCGCCGCGGGCTCGCAGTTCGCGCTGCTGGTGATGCACCCCTGTGGAGGGCAGGACGAAGCCGCGGCCGAGGGCGTTTTGCGGCAGGCTCCGGTCCTGGGGGGCAGCGGCGGGCCCGGTAAGGCCGTTCGGTACCTGTGCGAAGTGGCGGGGGATGGCGAGGAGGAGGCGGGGGAGGACGAGGCCGACCTGTTGGACACCTCGGACCCCCCGGGAGGAGGCGAGAGCACAGCCAGTTTGGAGGATCTGGAGGACGAGGAGACCCACTCGGGGGGCGAGGGCGGCGGCGGGGGAGCCCGGAGACGGGGCAGCGGTGGCGGCGGCGGCGGCGGCCTGAGCAAGACATGCACGTACGAGGGCTGCAGCGAGACCACGAGCCAGGTGGCCAAGCAGCGCAAGCCGTGGATGTGCAAGAAACACCGCAACAAGATGTACAAAGACAAGTACAAGAAGAAGAAAAGCGACCAGGCCCTGAACTGCGGTGGGGCCGCCACGGCTGGCAGCTCAGGAAACGTCAAACTGGAGGTATGGCCTGGGGTCTGGGGGAGTGTGAGGTGAAAAAAAGACCCAATTCCTGCCGCAGGTCGCAGCTCCAGCGCCTGCCCACAGGCTCCCAAAGGGGCCAGGTTTCCGTGGCTGGACTTGTGGCTGAAAGTTAGCGAGGGCTTGCCCTCAAGTTTATGCAAACGTAGGCAAAGCCTGAACAGTTTTGGTACACCCTTGTAGAGATGAGTAAATCTCAATGAAAATGGTGTGACATGGTAGCAAAGCTGTAATTGCAAAGATCTGGGATATGGGCTGGAAGGTCAGGTAGTAAATTGAGCTGATTCATCACTGGAGGAGCAGGCAAAGAGATAGGAACCCAACTGAAATCGGTCCTTTAGAGAAGGTAATCTCTTCCTTTTTTTACTACCCTATTCTCAGTATCCTTTTCTTAAGTATACCTAATCTGAGTACCCTGTTCTCAGCACCTTTCCACTAGCTAAAGTGGAAAAAAGAGTACTTTTGTTAGTATTCTTTGTGTTATATTCTTAATCTTATCTCAGTACTCTGATCTTATTAATAGTGCTTAGTTCTGTTCTCAGTGTCTTTCTCTCAGTTAACTTTATTCTTAATACTCCAGTTCTCAGTAAATAAGCATCTCCCTTATTCAAGAATGAAAGTAAGGGTAGTCATTTGACCCTCTGTTTGTTCCAAAGGTACTCATTCACTTCAGAATTCTTTACAGAATGAGATGATACACTTCTTTTCAGGAAGGAAATGTTTTACCTGTAACCACTTTCTTTTTCTTTTTCTTAATTGTCAAGCATTTACACCTACAGTTTGAGGAAAATACATAAAAGGCAAGTAGATACCTGAATTAGAATCTCTCCTTTCACCCCCTACAAGAAGAAACTTAAATTTTTTCCTATTCTGAAATAACTTGCATGATTTCTTAGGAAAGAGAACTGCTATATGCAACGAATAATAGCCATTTACTTAAAGGATACTATCAGTTTGAGGAATCGGGAGTTCTAAGTCTTTGTTGAACTCAGTGTAAAGCAAAGAACTAACGGGAACAGTCAGGATACAATAAGGGCCAACTATAAGTGCTGCTTTCTTTAGCAGTGGAGAGGATAGATCACTGTAGGCTGAGATATTCTAGAAAGGCTTTGCAGAGAAAATACAACTCAGTATAAGCTAGAAAGGACGGCTAACAGTTTGTGTTTAATCAGCTAAGTGTCTTAGATGCCAGGCACAGTGCTCAGCTATAAATGGAGTCTCACCCCTTCAGCAGTGAGATAGATACTTTACTTTCCCTAAGTGGAAACTGAGGCAAAGAGAGGTTAAGTAACTTGGCCCAAATCATGCAGCCAGCAAGTACTCAGACCCAAGCAGTCTGGTTCTAGAACCTTCAGTCTTATCCGCATGCTATCCCGCTTCCCTAGAATTTTGATGGTAAAAAGAAAGAGAAGCACGTCTTAGTAAAGGAAGGAGAAGTGGGAATACAGGAGCTACTTTTCGGAAGACAACAAGGGGACCTTTCTAGCTAAAGTGGATTATCTGTGTGGAAAATTGACAAAAGATAAATTTGGAAAGAGTTTGAAGCCAGTTTTTTTTTATGATACTGAATGCCAGGCAGTGGGATTTGAATTTGGAGGCTTCAAAAGAAAGTTCCTAGTTAGACAGTAAGAAGGACTCCTATTGTAATGGTGTGGGTTAAAGTCAAGGGCCTCTAGATGAAGAGATTTTTAGGAGATAGCTATAGAAGGACTGGTAGGTGGTGACGGGGTGTGCTGCCATAGTATGAGCAGCAAGATTAGAAATTAAGGTATTTAAAAATCAGTATTCCTTAAAAAAAAAAAAATCAATGTTCCTGACACAAATCAAGGTTAAATGAGGAACAGATATATATAATGTTTAGTCCATGTATCTAAAAATGGTGCTGTGTGAATGACACAGAAAGGAGCCAGGGATTAAAGCAGTGACCTGTGGGATTGAGCATTATCATAAAATGTCTAAGAAGGCTATCATTTGGAAGAAGCAGTAGAGATATTTTGCATAGTTCTGAAGTAACCGGGACTCAGGTGAGTTACAGGGGTTGTGTGTTTCAGCCCAACCTAAGGAAATGCCACCTAAATGTTAATTACGCAAAACCAAATCAGTTCAGTTCAGTTGCTCAGTCGTGTCTGACTCTGCGACCCCCATGAACTGCAGCACGCCAGGCCTCCCTGTCCATCACCAACTTCCGGAGTTTACTCAAACTCATGTCCATTGAGTCGGTGATGCCATCCACCCATCTCATCCTCTGTTGTTCCCTTCTCCTCCCATCTTCAGTCTCTCCAAGCATCAGGGTCTTTTCCAATGGGTCAGTTCTTTGCATCAGGTGGCCAAAGTATTGGAGTTTCAGCTTCAGCATCAGTCCTTCCAATGAATATTCAGGATGGGTAGCCTCAAAAGATGGTAACTCCTTAGAACAAAAAGTGTTGAAGATTTCTATAATTCCAGCACTTGCAGAAGTTAGGACTGGATGACTGAAGGTTATTTTCACTACAAGCTTCTATGATTTTATGTTACTGACATTCTGAATGTGTTAATGCACAGTGATGTGTGTGAGGTGGTGAGAATAAGGGAACTCCACTGTCAATTTCAGCATCCCATTTCTAGTGTACATAAGGATGAATTAGTCCCATAAGTAGTTAATCTTATGGCGAGAGAGAAAGAAATTATTTTTGTTTTCTCTGAGTATCAGAGTCTTCTTTTTACAGGTGTGTGGGTTTGGGGTTTTTTTTTTTTTTTGGTGAGGCTTAAAATGTTTATGGATTGAATTTTTTTTAACATTAGATTGGTAAACTTCTCATAGTGAAAGAGATAAGGTGAATATTCTAATAAATAACTCAGAAGCCAGTAGAAAGAAAGTCAAAGGACTTCCCTGGTGGTGCAGTGGTTAAGACTCTGCACTCCCAATGCAGGGAGCATGGATTTGATCCCTGGCTGGGGAACTAAGATCCCACATGGCATGGCCAAAAATAAATAAAATTGGAAATGTGAAAAAAAAAAAAAAAAAGGTCAAGAGAAAAAAACAGCTTAACATCTAAATGCTCTTTAGATGAAGAGCAGAATAAGGGTAAATTTATAGAAGGCATGGCTTACGTGACTTTATATTTGTCAGAACTTTTGTATGTGGCCAGCGTTTTATAAGAGTCAGAATGTTTCAGTAAACTTAACATTTTGTTGGCCAGGAAAATTGTAAGTATTTAAGGTCCTACTAATGGCACCCCACTCCAGTACTCGTGCCTGGAAAATCCCATGGACGGAGGACCCTGGTGGGCTGCAGTCCATGGGGTCGCTGAGGGTCGGACACTACTGAGCGACTTCACTTCACTTCACCAGGTAACTGGGGCAACATAGTTGGTAGTAAGTGCTGCTGATTTTGAGTAAGGATGCCTCAGGGTATGTTGTGATTTCAGGGCTACCTGTTTTGTTTATACCAGTGGCAGGAAATTACTTACACCAGTGCTTCCAAGTCTTTTCAAAGCCAGTTTGTCATTTTTCTCCTGATGACTTCCAGATTTTGAAATTTTTGCGTATCAGTGGCTTTTCTTTAAGTAATATTTTACTGCCCACCCCATTTTTTTGGTTGGTGGTGTTTGTTGTTTTGTTGGGCAAAAAAAGCAGTAAAGAGTGTTTCATTAGCACTATATAAATGGCCTTTGAGTTCACCTGTTCCATCCAAAGGCAGGCAGATGGTTTGACCTGGATAGCTATATCTGAAGAAAGTGTTCCTTTTCCACTTGGCATTGTTTTGTAATATTGAAAATCGCTCACAGCTATTAAAATAGGTCCCCTTCCTCTACCCGTGCTCCTCTGTTGATTTTTGAGAACTTCTGGAGACTGAAGATCCCAGGTTGGAAATCCTGGAGGGTGAGGGAGTGAGCCGTGTTATATAAAATTAACTGTCAGCACGTGGCCTAGTGACTTAAAGAGGGACTTTCCCAAAGGCTCCCAGAAACTGGGCAAGAAGGAAGAGAAGCAAAGCATCACTGAAATGCCTGTAATCATGAATTATTATATCAATTCTTAATCCTATTTGCATTTTATCTTTTATCCCAGGAAAGTGCAGACAACATACTCTCCATTGTAAAACAAAAAACGGGATCTTTTGGAGATCGACCTGCAAGACCTACTCTTTTAGAACAAGTGTTAAATCAAAAAAGACTGGTAAATATCTGTTTGTACAGTAGTTCCAAACCTAACACATTTGTTTGTTATAAATGGAACTGTTCAACTTTTGAGATTTTTAAACTGGTTATCAGTTTAAAATTGTGGTTTTAAACTGGTTGTCAGTTTATAATTGTGATACTGTGTTAAACTGGTCCCCAACAGAACTGAGCCGCTGCCAGTATACACTGGAATCTCATAAAGACAAAATTACAGAGAAAATATAATTTCAGTTCAGTTTGTTCAGTTGCTCAGTCGTGTCTGACTCTTTGTGACCCCATGAACCGCAGCACGCGGTTCATCCCTCCCTGTCCATCACCGTCTCCTGGAGTCCACCCAAACCCATGTCCATCGAGTTGGTGATGCCATCCAACCATCTCATCCTCTGTTGTCCCCTTCTTCTCCTGCCCTCAATCTTTCCCAGCCTCAGGGTCTTTTCAAATGATTCAGCTCTTCTCATCAGGTGGCCAAACTATTGGAGTTTCAGCTTCAACATCAGTCCTTCCAATGAACACCCAGGACTGCTTTAGGATGTACTGGTTGGATCTCCTTGCAGTCCATGGGACTCTCAAGAGTCTTCTCCAGCACCACATTTCAAAAGCATCAATTCTTTGGTGCTCAGCCTTCTTTATAGTCCAATTCTCATATCCATACATGACTTTTAGCAACATAAAAATGAATACTGTAGTAAAAAAAACAGCAGCATAAAAATAAAAATGCAAACCTGGAAATAACAGGAAAAAGAGTTGCAACAAATATATAAAAAATGATGTTTGATAAGGTTGACATTTTTGTCATACAGATTGATGAAGAAAAATTTTGACCTCAATACATTGCAAAAAATATATAAACAGAAAAAAGCAGAAATGCTTCCCTTACATGATACGGAAATGTATTTCATATCAGTAAAAAATCACATAATAAACAGTTCAATAAGTAAAAATTATTTAAATGAAAACATACCGTGATGTTGAGGACTCCCATGAAAGGGACTCTCATTCTGATGGCAGCTTACATTAGTACAACACTAATATAATATTATAATATTAATCAAAGAAAGCAGTTGGACAGTCTGTATCAAGAGTCCTTAAAATAGTCATTCCTTCACTCAGAAATCATTTTACTGTGAAGACATATGCAGGAATTGAACCCTAAATAGAGATAAAGTCAAGCGTAAGGACATTGCCAGAAATGTATTTATCACAAATAGTAAAATAGTAATTTAAACAAGTTCATGGTTCAGTAGCCTCGTAACAGCTAAGTAGACTGTTGTACATTTACTTAATAAAGGTTGGGCAGTCTTTACAAGAGCTGGACACGACTGAAGTGACTTAGTGGGCATGCGTGCATTGGAGAAGGAGATGGCAACCCACTCCAGTATTGCTTGGAGAATCCCAGGGACAGAGGAGCCTGGTGGGTCGTCTGTGGGGTCGCACAGCGTCAGACACAACTGAAGCGACTTAGCAGCAGCAGCAGCAGTCTTTACAAATAAATTTTAAACAAAAGCATTTAGTAAGTAGGAAATATACTATGCTGTAATGTTAAATTTTAAAATCAGTATTTAATGATGGTACTTCCATCTTATTTGGTTTATCTTGTTCAGTATATTAGGCTCAAGGTTTTTCTTCCTTATCAATTTATATAAATACTTTAATAAAAACATATTAGTCTTACATTTGTCATGTGAGTATAACTATATTTAAAAATGGTCAGTGTATAAAACTTGTTAGTTGTTTTAAAGCAGTTGTATTTCTTTTCTGAAGTTTTGGTAGTGTGCTAATATTAGTTTTATTATACATGTATACCTGTATTTACACACACATACCTATACACACAATCATACATCATTTTTAATTTCTTCCAAATGACTTAGTGAGCTAGTGGGAGGAACTTGAGCTCCAGTACTTGTCAAAAATGTATATGTTTCTAAAGTGGAATTTAACTGCCATATTTACATGGGGTATCTTTTCATGTCTTTTTTTTTTTTTTTTTTTTGCCCTTGCTGTAATCTTGGGCCAGCGCTTTTCTTGGCCCTTAGGTTTTATAAAGAGTATACATGCTGGCATATCATAAAAGCATTTCCTTTGTGTGCAAAGTCACCAATAAAATCAGGCTTCCCGCATGAGTTTTAGATTTTAGTATTTGATGCATGATACCAGATTTTATTATTATTAATTTGAAGTTTAACTGCAGTGCATCAAATGAAGAAATGAATTCAGTTCAGGAATTCTTTTTGTAAGTATATTGTATCAGGTATAAGGATATAGCAGAGTAATTTTATAGGATGAATACAATCTCATAAGAATACTGCTACTAATAAACGTATTTTCTCTTTTTCCTTTTTAAGTCATTACTAAGAAGTCCAGAAGTGGTACAGTTTTTACAGAAACAGCAGCAGCTATTAAATCAGCAAGTTTTGGAACAAAGACAACAGCAGTTTCCAGGAACATCAGTGTGAGGAAATTTATTAAGAAGATCTACATGTTTTTTATCTCATTGTAGTAGATGGACATATTTTTATACTACAGATAAATGGGGTAAGACATGCCAGCAGATGGTAAACAGTTATTTTCCTGTGAATGTGTGTGTGTATTTGGAGACAAATAAGCATTGCACATTGTGCATCTAGCCCTTTCAGATCACCATGGATTGAAGAAATCGGCTTATCTTTCCAGAGTAGCATTTAAATATAACGTTTTTTTTAAAAAAAAAAACAAAAACAAAGTGTTTCTCTTCAGTTATTGTTACTGAGGATAATGCAGTAGTTGCTTTCTGTGGAAGTCATGAAGTTAGTAGATATTAATCTTGGGTCATCTAACTCAGTGGTTCTCATCAAGGGGTAATCCATGGCAGTCCAAGGGCCAACCAGCCATCCAGTTGCAAATGGATGGGTATGTTTTGTCACAGTGACCTTGAAAACTTGCTGTTTTTAGTGAGTGGACCAGGAATGCTAAGTGTCTGGAATGGTCCCCCACAATTCAGAATTATCTTACACTCAGTGCCAATAACCCTCCTCTTAAGAAACACTGAGAGCTATTTGTGTTGATAAAATGTAGTTAGGGGACCTAGAGTTGGGTTCTCATAATAACCTTTTCTTTCCCTTTAAGACTGGAGCTGACAAGGTGGTAAGTGTATTTTTTATGTGTAAAGAAAAGGATCATTATTAAATATCTGAGAATAGGATGTGCACCTCTTCTCAAAGATGTGCTGGTAAAACCCAGGGGGGATTAACTAAGTACCCTGGAATGAGTACGCCTCCTAGAGTCAGCCTCTCTGCTTCTATCAGTGTTCTGTTTTAAAGCAAACAACTCTTGTGTACTGAATTTGTGAACAGTACAAACGTATGTCCTCTTACCAGTGTCAGAACAAAACTACTTTTTTATACTCATTTCTTTTTCAAAAACAGATCCCCAAAATAACACTCCAGAATTTTTGTCAGTGATTTTCAAAATTGAGCTATTTTAAGATTGTGTTATTCCTAGATAATGTTCAAGAGTGATGGGCAATCTGGATAGATACTTTTTTCTTGTACTTTCTCCTAGTAAAACTTTTAAAAGGCAAAGCTTGCCAGTAAGAGTACCAAATCAAATGTCAAGAAAATATTTCCAATGTTAGAATAATAAGTGCATGTGCCTCAAAGTTAAAACTGTGCAGAAAGTTGTTAAAATCTCTTGAGTTTTAAGCTCTGAAATACATATCAAGTTAAATTTAGTCATGGATGTTCTAAGATGTCCTTAAGGAGAGAAGCAATCTTTTTGTTCACTTTTTATATCTGTTTTTATACCTGCATATCTGTGCAGAAATGCTTTTACCAGAATTACTCATTAAAGTCATAATTGACCATTGAGTTGTCTGATTCACTAATCCTGTTGTTCAGTTGCTCTACACCAGATGCAGAGGAATTCATTTACATTTGTTATCCGCTGTTAGCTTGTTTTCTTACTTGTGGAGCTGGGAGCTTTTTTGAACCCCTAGAGTATAAGTTAACTTCTGTAGTTAAAAAGCAGCTTATCCTTCTTCAAGTGAAATGGGAGGATGAGGAAATGATAAAGTAATAGGTCAGTAAGAACTGAATTAAAGGAACTTATATATTATTAAAAACAATAAGGTTTTTACTTACTTGGGGTAGGTTTATTGCAGTTTGCCCCCAACTTTGTTTTACCCCTCCATGTATGTGTAACTTTTGTAACGTGGCTTCAGTGTTCCTCCCACTGAGGGGTTGAGTTTATTTATCCCTTAAATCTGGAGAACTGGCCTTGTGTGTGCATCCTTGGATGGCCTCAGGGAGCAGAGACACCATCCCAGCCTGGGATCCCCTGTTTTGGACTACTGTGTGAAAGAGAGGCAGACTTTCTTGTATCTGCCATGGTTATTCAAGTGTTCTGTGACATGCAGCCAAACCAATATCCTCAATAATCTTAGTATTATCCTCAGTAATACTGTATGTAAGAGGGTTGATGAGCAGCATTAAAGATTCGGTCTGGAAACCGGGAACCAATAATGGCAATCTGCAATCAGGTGACAGTTTCATAGGGCTCCAGCAGGCATAGAGGAAGAAAGATAAATTGCAAGCTTGAGCTCAACTTCATATAGTGGAAGAAGTAGAGGAAGTTAGGTTGCTTTTGTGAGAGTACTCAGTAATAGAAGCTAGAGTTCTTGCTGAACGGAGAAGAAATGAGGCCAACTGGAGTTCACTATGATATTGAAGAGCAAGTGTAGGAAGAATCCGAGAGCACAAGGTTATTTCATCTAGGAAACTAGCAGTACTCATTACAATGAGTTAGCAGCCGCCCCAGTCTTTATAACACTCTGTAACAGTGAGTATATCAATAACTCAAGCTTCTTAATGCCTTGGTTTTAAGACCATTCCTAGACTTCCACTTGAAGAGTGGGATTTGGAGGGATTGAATAAACAAGCCCGTAGGATTTAGTGGCAAGTAAATAACTCGGATGGCTCTCAACTCGGAGAAACCCAGAGGGATTTGCTTCAGCTCATCAAACCAGCAGCTCTAGTGCACTGCCAAAACTTGCTGAAAAGCAATCAGAAAAGGAAAGGGAAAGAAAGAAAATGATGAAACAGATGTTTTGCATCAGAAGTAGTTAATCCAAACAAGATGGTCTTCAAAAGAGGTGTCCATCAAAGATTATATTAGCCAAAAATTGTGAGGGGACTACAGTTTTGAATAGGCAAATATAAAGGATCATAAATAATGTTACCAAAATTATATGTCAATGTATAATTATATGCTCATGCAAGCTCATATGCAAAATTGGAAGTAGCAAAGGAAAATTGGGGCACTGGTGTCATGGGGTAGAAGAATGGGGGTGTTCAGTGGTTGGGAGATCTTTTATCAAAATAAATCCTTTGAATACTTAAATTTTTACCACACACAGATGACCCTTTCCAAAATGTTTTTGTTTTGACTACAAACTGAAGTCCTATTACAAATTGAAAACAGTAGATAGGCTGTGCTTTTTTCTTGGCTTTCTAGTTCAGTTTATAGAAATATGTTTTTACTGCTGAATCTTTATTTCTGAATATGTAGCACTTATTTATTATGAGAGTCCCCTGTAAGAGTTTCTTACCATCTATGTGAGATTTTAGTTTCCTAATCAGGGATTGAATTCTGGCCCCCTGCATTGGGAGCATGGAGTCTTACCCAGGGAAGTCCCTGGGAGAATTTATTTTCCTCTCATTGCTACCAGCAATAGGAATTGCTCTTCTTTTTTTTTACCTCTTGCCTTTCTGATAGCCATATTATTGCTGACCGTTGGATTTACTAGCGTTTCCATGAATGCTGGTAAATTTGAGAACCTTTTCCTATGCTTGTTGGCTACTTAGATTTGGCTCTTCTCTGAATTAGCTAGTCCTATCTTTTGTCTCTTTGTCTATTTTTTCCATTAGCCTTCTTTTTTCCTAAAATGTGCAAAAAAGTCTGGTGACTGTTACAAAAATGAACCCTGTGTCATTTTTATTTCTTTTTTTCATGTCTAACATTGGTTTATTTACCTTTTTATGGTATCTTTTGCCCATGCAAGCTTTCAAGTTTTGAATATTTGGACATATCTGACACTTCTTTTATGGCTTTTGGTTTAAAAGGTCTCAATTTGGGATCTTTGACATGATTGTTGATTTAAAACTTGTTTCTTTTTCTAGAATTAGAAAATACAATTAGTATGGCTATATGGCACATAGTCCTGATTTCCTTTGTGTAACTAATCGACATGGAAATTTTAGTATTCCTGTCATCATTACCCCCTCAGTTTCTAACTTTATGTAGCTATGAAAATGAGTATTATAATCATGATTACAGATGCTGTTGAATGGTGCATACATAAGACCTGCGTTCAGATAGTCTAGCTTATGATTGAACTCTAATTTGTTGAGCAGACTTGTTTCACTATAGGAAAAAATTATGATTAAAATACTAATTAAAATGCTGCTTTTACTGAGTTTAAGCTTAATATTTTCAGAACTTTTTAGTGAAAATACTTGACATGTTTAATAATTTGGTGACTTGATCTCATCTTCTAATCAGGACATGGACTACATTCCCTGTTCTTATGATATATTGCTCCACCCTCCAAATAATCGTTTGTATTATTCTAATGCAGCAAAGGTAAGCTTTTATTATTATAAACTGCAGCAAATTAAATGATGCTTTCTATTCATAGCTTGACTCTGCTGCTGCTGCTAAGTCGCTTCAGTCGTGTCCGAGTCTGTGTGACTCCATAGATGGCAGCCCACCAGCCTCCCCCATCCCTGGGATTCTCCAGGCAAGAACACTGGAGTGGGTTGCCATTTCCTTCTCCAGTGAGTGAAAGTGAAGTCGCTCAGTCGTGTCCGACTCTTTGCGATCCCATGGACAGCAGCCCACCAGGCTCCTCCATCCATGGGATTTTCCAGGCAATAGTACTGGAGTCGGGTGCCATCGCCTTCTCCGAGCTTTACTCTAGTGATATAGAGATATATGCAGCCTTTCTTACAAGGTATTCATTGAGCACAGATACTAATTTTCATGAGCTGTTTGTAGTTTGGGCTTAAAAGGGCCCAAGAGTATATTCAGCAGGAAAGCCAAATCAGAGAACTAAGGAAAACAAGCACAAAAGAAGTTACGACTAGTGAGATTTTCTATTTGTTTTCCTCTCTTATAATTGAAGTCTGGGTCGTTTACTATCTTTGGTTGGAGATCACTGTCCACTGTTAACATTTTATAGCAGTTGCCTTTGAAAATCTAATAAGGAGCAGGGTATATTAACATCAGATATTTGCACAAAATTATATATCATATTAAATAAAATACATGTAGTTAGGTGTACTTCACCGTCATGTTGATTAGGATCATCTTTGTGGGTGGCAGGTGACGGTAATTGTGACAGCATTATTTCCTTTCAGAAAATGAGTCTTCAAGAAAGCAGTATTTTTCTAAGATCACCCAAAGTTGTCTGCCAGTATGGAAGCTCCAAGTCATACTCAGGGACCCTGTTTCCAGGCTCCTGTGATGCTTGGCTTTTTCTTCCTAAAAGACCCTTCAGGGCTCGGACACCCTGCTTTTTGTGCCAGTGAGTGGACCCTCCTGGGGTCAGGGGTCTGCCAGTGTGAGAAAAGCCAAGCCTCCCTCCGTTATCCAGGTACCTTTCTCTCTTCATGCCCAAATACCACATGGCCATGTTTCCTGTGTCTTTTCTTTTTCCTGTTCACCCCTTTAGCACCAGCAACCATCAGAATTGCCCTTTGCTCCCTAGTTGCAGACATTCACTCTCTTTAAATGGTGTATAAAGTCCATCGAAGACCTTGAACATTTCCTGCTTTGTTAGCGATTGGAAAATGACCACAGCCCCTGCCCAGGCCAGGCACTGCCTATTCTGAAGGGCAATGAGAATTTAAAACCGAGACTCACCGAGTAACTCACAGGTACCCAGTTTGGAGAGGAGGGCTGGGTGTTTTGGGGCCAGCAGAGCGCTGGGCTCTTGCCTCTTCTCCAGCCGCAAGATGAAGCCTGGGATCACTGTGGTGCTCCCCACCACGTGGGTCCTTAGAGGCCAGTGCTGCCTAACTGCCTGCACTGTGCCCTCACTAGGCAATGCCAGGGCTCACCTCTGGTGTTAGTAACAGGAGGCAGGAATTGAATGCTTAACCCCTAGCAACCAAACTGGCAAGCCTTCCCACAGAGCCTGAAAAAGAGGAGTATTTTGAACACAGATCTCTTAAACAGCTGTTGCACAGGCAGAGCAGATGGAGCCAGGGTAGTGTTCAGAACCAAAATAGCAATTGTATCACAAATTACAGGTGCTTCCAAACAGGCTTGCCTGCACTTTGTGACAAGAAGCTGCTCCTCCCACCTGAGGGTTCAGGACGAACCAGAGACAGAGCTGCATGAGCATTCCACACATTGATGGCGACTGGGTCAGTTACCTAGCACACCACCCTGAAGCATAGTGGCTTACAATAATCGCCTCCCCCCGCAATAGTGTTAAGCATTAGCTGAACTTACCAGAGGGCTTCTGGTGGTCAGGCTTAATGCCTCCCTGAGGAGGCATTCAGATGAGACCACAGCTGTGGTTGGTAACATTCAAGATGCCTTATCCTCAGGTCTCAGCAAACTGGGAGCCCACTCCAGGCGAGATCCAACCCACAGTTTGTTTCTGTACTGCCACAGGCTAAGAATAGTTTTTACATTTTTTAACAGAAAACCAAAAGAAAAATCATCTCATGACATGTGAAAATTACATGAAATTCAGATTTTGACATCTGTAAGATTTCATTGGCACAGAGCCACCCCTGGCCACATACAAAGTTTATGGCGGCTTTTGCACTGTGGTGGCAGAATTATGTAGTTACAACAGACATGAAGGTCATATGGCCTGCAAAGCTGAACATTTTTACTGTCTGGCCCTGGATACAAAGTCTTCTGACCCCTACTCCTAAGCATCTCTCTACAGACAACTTCATTAACCATCAGTGGGTTATTTTGAGAATGTTTAGTTTTTTTTCTTTCTAAATGATGAGGCCAGAGAGAATCCAGCCTGCCACTTGCAAACATTATCTCCAAATAACATACTGCATGCAGGTGTAATTTGGGGCTTAAAACAACCATGAATATAATTTTCATTATATTTACTCCATCTTAACATCATCTTTCAGGTTACTGGAGTAAATCTGAAGCCACAGTTAACATTTTTATCAGATATATGCAAATAATAGAACCATCTATGATGATCATACAGAGATAAACGTCCAGAACTATTATCTTCTTTATACTCCGTGTCGACTTGTTCTATGAGAATTCTTAATGGTTCTTTACTCAAATTCACATTCTGAAATAAATGCTTAGAACAGAAATGATTTTAACAGTTTTAACTGTCAAAGCTGCCTTTCCTTGGCTACTACTGTGCAGCTGAGTATTTGCAAACTAAGTCTTAAGCATGCTTCTCTCTTCCCCACCAGCTGCAGCATGGTCACCTGATATGCAGTTGGAAGCTTGCGATTATTTTTGAGAAGAAATTAAATAATTGCTGATTTTAAAAAAGGAGAATTGGAAACAAATACCATTTCTGCCTTCATAATCGGAACCCCAAATGCCTTTCTAAACAAACAACAGCTGGAAAATGCTGAACACAGATAGATCGAATCCTTGCCTTTAAAAAGTTCCCAGCCTTGTAGAGATGGATAGACAAGAAGACAGTATGGTATAGGGATTGATAGTGGATCGTTGATGAGCACAAATTATGATGTGGGCATAGAGATTGGGCACCTAAGCTGGTCTAGAAATGTCTGGGAGCCTTGCTAATGGGAACCAGTGGGAAGGAAGGCAAGGTGGATCAGCCCAGAAACCTTCCGGGGTACACACCCAGGCCTGGTGGAGATCTCATTGCTAGGCCCTCCAGCAGCCTGTTGCAGCTGAGAGCACACTGACCTTTATCAGTTTACTTGTTCATCTTCCTCCACAGACTTGGAAGTTTCTTTAAGGCAGAAACTGTCATCTGTCATTGTTATCTACAGTGCCTGCCTGGTAGTAGCTGATGCTCAAGAATTATCTAATAAGTGAATATGTGCAAGTTTCTAGGCTAATGAAAATATTCTGTCTCTTAGATAGGCTAATGTTTAAAGAAAATATTTTATGTCTATACAATGGTATATTTTAAAATATGTACTAGTTTGTGGTTGAAGTGCCAGTACCAAGTTTTGGATGCAAGAACAGGGGCAGGAAAAATAGGAGATGCAAAGACAAGCAAGAAACAATCACTGCTCTCCATAAACTTCCAGCTTAAGTAAGATGAGATGGTTGGATGGCATCATTGACTCAATGGGCATGAGTGTGAGCAAGCTCCGGGAGTTGGTGATGGATAGCAATGCCTGGCTTGCTTCAGTCCATGGGGTCACAGAGTCGGACATGTCTAGGCGACTAAACTGACCGAACCCTCCTCTGTGTGGAACCAGAATAGCTTGTCTTTCATCTGTTTACATTGTGGAATTCCACAAAATATTTCTTTTGAATAAAGGGAACTTAAGTTAATAAAAGACCAAGTTTTTGCAAAATACTTACATATTCTACCTCCCCCCACCCCCACCCCCTCATTTAGACTGGAAGGAAATTTAATGGCGAGAACAGAAAATTTTCATTTTTAGATATTTTCATATTCCTCCTGGATTCCATCTTCATTTTTCCTGAGTTGCCTTTAACACTTTTCTAACAGGTACTATATAGCAGTGCACAGATGTTTACAGTAATTGTTCATTCCCATATACTGTAATATCACTTAATATTTGCTAATATACAGGAAAAAAAGCTTCTATGCATATCCTTTCTAAAATTACTGCAAAATATCTTCACGGTTCTATATTTTTTTCTACTTTATATACAGTAGTGTGTATGTGTTAATCCCAACCTCCTAATTTATCCCTCCCCCTCCAAGGTTCTATATTTAATGCCAGTTATTCTAAGATGTTTAATTCAAAACTATTACCTAATTTCTCTATAGGATGTTGGATTTCAAAAAATCCCATTTGCAAAACAGGATTGTATAAGATCATCTTAAGGACTCATACAACGAATCCTTCTATGAGGTTTGCAGGGAATAATGAGCCAAAAGACATTTAGGTACAGTATTCTTTATTATAAACAATCAGATAACAGTGTAAGTGTGCATTTGAAGGATAATTCAGGCCTAGCTATAATAAAAAAACATGACTTAGAGTTTCTTTTTTGTTAGTTTGTTTTACATTAATTTGAACTTAACATATGCCAAGATCATGTAATTTGTCATATAGTTTGGCCATTAAATCCTTAACAAGAGCAGACAAAATTTGGAATGCGTGTTACATTTTATTTGTTGACTATGTATACCAAGTATTCAGGACATACTCAAAGTTAAGCCGGTGCTTGAAGTCTAACAAGCAATACCTAAAATTTGTTTTTGTTCCTGTGACGGGGTATTCACTTCCTAAGAAGACAATGAAAAGGAGATTCTAAATGCTAGGTGGTTGTCCAACTTTTTCTGAATTAAACTGAATGTTAAAAAAAAAATAACATAAAGTAAATGTATTGAGAATTGACATCTTAATAGTTCCAAAGCACTGGTAGGTATTAAAATATCATCTAACTAAAAATTTTTACATCTCAAATTTTTAACAGGAGAAAAAACAAAACCCAGACTTGAACAGCACTATAAATGTTCTGAGTCTTGTCAGCAGGCCAGATGTTACTGTTCTCTATTGCCTTGTCTACGGCAACCTTAAACGTGTTTGGCAGTTGCTGATGCAATTAATGGCTCGGCATGTCCACTTTGCTCATGATCATATAAAAGAATGTGAAGACATCATTTGGACTGTCTACCTCAAGGATTGAATGTTAAATAAGCACATTTAGAAGTCAGAAATCAAATCCTGCCTTAGAGAAAAAAATTTAAAAGCCTGATCTAAAATGTGACTGTTACGATGACTTAAGGGTTAGCTTCCCATCACTTCTAAATTCTCCGAATTTCACAGCATTTTGATAAAGGCTTTTGGTGAGATAGACCTGGTAGTGATGCATACGTACCACTTAAATCGTTCATTTTTTGAAGATACAATTCCGATTCACTGGAACGTTCTGTCCTGGTTTCCCAAAGCTGAGTGGAAAGCCAGTGTATTTTTTCATATCATTTATAAGCAACTAGTACCGATCAGTTCTCTAAAGGTGTAAGATTACCAGAGGAGGAGTCTGACCACTGATGGATAAAGCGGTTTGATCCCTGGAACCCAAACCACGTGTACCTCATGCTGTTCTGTGCAGCAGCACTCGTTAGAGGAAGACTTCACCATACTAACACCTTTTCCAAGGAAAGGGGACATGACATAGGGAATTACTGGAAAATAGGCAAGAGGAGAAAAATCCAACGTTGAGACAAAGAAGAAAAGCCTTATTTATCCAAGGATGTCTTCATCCATGACTTGATTGCTCAGAAGAGAAAGAAAATCAGTTTCAAAATAGAGATAATTAGGAAATCAATTATATTTTTTTTCAAGCATAAGAGCGTGTTTTAATAGTTCTTGAAACATGAGGATGATTCTACAGATTTCCGTGTGGACTCTCAGCTCCAGAGGGCTGGGACGGTTTCTCGTGTACATTGACTCCACAGTACCTAACACTGTGCCGGGCACATACATAGTTGGTGAACCAATAAACTACAGAGTTCTCTAAACACTAAATGGACCACCCAGCTTTACTGTAAAATGTGTTATTTTCTATTGTATATATGAAAGCTTCTACTAGGTAACACTAGTCATTACAAGAGGGGACGGCAGTAGCTCACGCATATATTGTTTTCATATGATCATTCCTACCTTGAATACAATTTAATGAGAAACAGCTACTATACACTAATGCTAGAAAGAGTTGAGACAGAATGTATAAATGAAACCTGGATCACTGAAGTACCGTCTGTTAACAAGCATAATTACCTTCTTAAATTATACATTTTAAAGAGGGTGTGAAATAATTTTCCAAGCAATGCAGTGTTTAGTGGGTGGGAATTATATATATGAAAGTACCTAGAAATTTGATAAATGGCCCTCTTTTTATCATCCAGGGGTAAGTAACAGGTTTTGGTATGTTGTATACATTTTTAAAAAATGTCCTGTTATTCAAGACCACTGTTCTCAGAAATGATAGGGATTATGGAATTACTATCTTATTTGGGAACTTATTTCTAGGTATGAGGCTTTAGTTTTGTAAGAGGCTACCACCTATGACCAGCAGGTCACTTAATCAGTAGAGACACTAAGTTAAAGAACTCACATTGATCACAGCAACGTGTCTAGGTTTTCTCAAAGGCTTCGGTGAACATTGTTTGAGTCGTCTGTGAAGAGTTAGTATTTACCAGTGTGTGAGGAACATGCAGCAAAATGTGCCCTCGCCTAGAGACTGAACGTGGGAATGTGAGAAGGAATAAGTAAACACAGGGTGTTTTTGTCCGATGCTCTTACTTTACTGCTCCCACCCCCCCCCCCCCGACACACACACACACGGGACTTAAACACAAGGCCAGCAAGCATGCCGTGCAGACTAAGATCTGCAGAGCTGCCTGCCCTGAATCACCAGGAGAACTTACGTGGAACTTAACGTGATTTCCTACGTGGAAGGCAGGCATCTCTGTGGGTGATGCATGGATTAAGAAAGTGCTGGTCTTATTTTGCAGTTGGGGGATATAGCTCATTTCATGCTATTTTCATATTTATAATATCTTCCATATAAGAGTCATTTACTTTTTTGTACAGTGGTAAGATAATGAGGCAACCTGGCTCTCAGCTTCACAGTTTCTTTTCCAATCACAGTTTTAATTTGTTTAAAAGGTACCATTCATATCAGCACAACAGTCTACCTACAGGTATTTCAACTTCAGAAATAAAGCTTATATGACTTGTCTTTAACTGATTTTACAAGCTTGATTTTCTTTTTTTGTCAGCACTTGAAGTGAGGTTATTAAAATATTATGGGTTTGATAGCTTTGTTTTGTCCAAAGTGTTATTTGCCCTAGTGCTGCTAGTACCTGATTTTTGCTACGTAAACAGTTTTAGTATTTTTCTGAACTGGCCACACAATATGCCTTATGTGACATGGCAGACGAAAGCTGCCTTTGTTCTGCCAGCACCCTTCAAACACTGTCCACAGACTTGCCTCTCATTTGTTCTCTCCCACAAAAGAAGCTGCTGCTTATTAGAGCGTAGGCACGAAAAACCTGCATTTCTCATTGTGTTGTAGTGGCATCAGGTTAACTAGAAAGCACAAACCAAGATGGTGATACAAAGTATGAAGAGTATATATTAAATGTATTTACATGTGTACTTAGAAACTTCAGTTAGTCATGAATCTGAAATGATACAAGCCACTGCCTGCAACAGCATCTACCCTATAGAAATGTGCGTTGAGATAGGACTGTTAAGACACCGAAGAAATCGGGTTGTGTGGGGAGCCCATCTGAGTCAGAACTTTGTCCAGCCACTGCAGCGGTCCATGAAGGTGGATCTCAATCCAGCAGGGCGTGCTTGTGACATCCTGGCGATGGTACTCGGCTCCCCAGCCCTGAAAAGCAAAAACGGAGCCACGTGATTGTGCCAGATTTCCAGGCAGCCTCCAGGGGCATGAGACAGGCCTGCTGGATATAGCCCACCCACCAGGGCAGCTTCTGGGACCTGAGAACATGAACTCTGCATTCCTGCAAGTACAAGACAACCTTTTCATCAGCCAGACACCCTAAGATGAGTCCCCATCCGAGGTTTCCTCCTGGGCTCGCAACTAAATCCACGGACCTAGAGAGGGCCTGGGTTCCAGCCACGTCAGAGACACTGGGAAATCATGCTGTCTTTCCCAGGAAAGGGAGCTTGAATGCATGTTCACCCCTTAATGCTGAAGTCCGTGTTCTGCATGAAACAGAACAATGGCTGGATCTGAAAGTTGTTAAGTGAGAGCTGAGAGTGTTCTCTGTTACTCAGGGTTGATGAAGAAAGCTTGTTTCTCCTCTCCCATGCTGGCTCACTTATAATTTGCCACTGGTGACCATCCACAGGAGAGACCGCAAAAAATAAAGAAGTTTCATTAACATCCATGACCTCACATGGCTGCAATTTTTTATTGTGGTGAGAACTTATCAATTTCTTTTACACTGATCACCTATAGTTATATTTGCTAGGAAACTTTTTTTTTAAGTCTCTGCAATATTAGTAAGTTTATTTTGTGAATTATGTGGTTTTATGAATTTAAAGGTTGCATATATGAGAAGTACATCTAGTTGAACTTAGGAAAATCAGATTCCTATACAAGTTTATAATGAAATTATTATGTCTGAGACATAGGCCATTTCATCCCAATTTTTAAAACAGGCCTAGAAAAAAGTACGTCAAATGGTTGCTTATTATCGCCCTCTGCTGACTCTAAAGTATCAGAGTGTTTGAAAAGACTTTCAGGTATTTGTTAATTGCCTGATGGTGTAAAAATGCGTTTAAAGCTTAACAGTAAACTTGAATAAGGGGTTCCCTGGTGGCTTAGATGGCAAAGAATCTGCCTGCAGTGCAGGAGATCTGGGTTCGATCCCTAGGTCAGAAAGATACCCTGGAGAAAGGAATGGCAACCCATTCTTGCCTGGAGAATTCCGTGGACAGAGGAGCATAGGGGGCTACAGTCCAAGTGATCACAAAGAGTCGGACACGACTGAAACAACTTAGCACGCATGCAAATTTGAATGAAACTGTTTTGTCACCATGAAAGAAATGGATTCAAGAAGTTATTTTCTAAACTGGAAACTCTATTCTTGATTCTCACTTTTAAAATAATTACTGAAATTATAAATAAGAGTGTAGAAAAATGGACGCATTTTTCACGGTAAATTTTTCTTTGAAAAAATCTGGAACAAGCCATACTGATACCGCTTGAATAGATAGGTCACCATGGAAAACTGTCACATATACTCAGTTTGACAAACAAGCTCAGATTTGGAAGTATTAGAATTATTTGCAAGTGCTTTGTGAGGAATGAAATAGACGATAAACTGAGGGCTTAGCTTCAATGTGCAAATCCAGTTTTTCCTTCCTACTAAGTAACTCCCTCCATTCTACAACCTTCACATCAACTTTAATTAAAGAACTAACTGAGAAATTCAACAAATATTCATAAGCAGAACATCTACTGCTGTCTCAGAATTAATCATAAGCCCCATAATTTTTTATCCCAACCTGTTTATACTTTTGTAAACAGCACTTAATTCATACTCTCTTGTATTAGACTCAGTTCTTTTTTGTAGTTTCTTTATAAATATGATCACCTCTGTTGGCCTGTCTGCTTTGTAAGAGTAAGGAGAGTGTCTTATTTGATTTCAGGTAAATTCACCATTTACTGAGTGACCCTAGTGCTCAGCAATTTGAGGGAAGAAAAAAAAAATCTCTATAGCATTAAGTGCTATACAACCATCATAGTCACTTTTTCTTCTTTATTTAAAGAAAAATCAGGTAACTGTCTTAACTTAGTTTTCCTCCAAAAGTAATATACTTAAGAATTTTCTTAAAATTGCTAAACAAGAGATGTCATACTCATGGAGGAGCTCTTCTGAAAAACAATTGAGTTTTCCTCCCCAAATGCTGTCTACTTGCCCTGGCTGTCCAACTGCCACATCAACCGAAGACTGTTTAAAATATATATATATATATATAACTTATTTATTTTCTTATTTGGCTGTACTGGGTCTTAGTTGTGGCACACAGGATATTCAGTTGACCCATGTGGGATCTAGTTCCCTGACCAGGGATCGAACCTGGGGCCCTGCATTGAGAGCAGGGAGTCTTAGCCACTGGACCGCTCTGAAAGTCCTGTGCTTTTGGTCTCTTATCTACAATCAGGAAGCGAGCACTCCTTACCTTGACAAAACTCATCCTGATGGTGCACATCTTGGTCAGCTCATAGACGACTTCAAATCCATGATGCACAGACTGGGCGAGCAGCTGAGCGAACAGCTGGTTGTTGAAGATCTTGAGGCTGCAGCCGCTGGGGATCTTGCAGACGGTGGCTGGGTGGAAGCCGTGCTGATAGTTGCAGTTCCGGCTCTGCACGAAGATGCTGCTGTCACTCACGCACTCGGCGTAGACCTCTCCCCCGACGTAGTACAGGTGCACGCCTGTGAGGCAAAAGCAGTCTCCAACACCAGCACTGACTTCCACTTAGACTTAACCCCCTTCCCATCTCACCCGCCTCTGTCACCTAAGGAGACATGACTATCAACTGTGAGGTTAATTTTGATATCAACAATCATTGACTAGTACCACGAGTGCCCCAAAGGTTGACCTGCTTTAATTATCATCTGTATTTTTTCCATGAGTGCATTTAAAAGTACATTGCAACTCAGGTTTGCATAGAAGGAGGCTGTCATGTATTAATACCACTCCTGTCACTTTCAGTCTCATGCTTCATTCTAAAAGGAAGATTTCATACTATTAGAGGCAAATAACAACTAATGCAGAAAACATCAAACAGTCCTTCAGGGACGTATAAAGAACTGGACACAGTAAGTACCATGGTAATGTTACTTACATGCATATACTAAATCCACTTCAGAGGACACGAGAAACAAAGTTTACATTTTATTTTACTAACAATTATAAATTCATTTCTCTTAGTACCTCAAAGAGACCTGCTAAGTCGCTTCAGTCGTGTTCGACTCTGTGACCCCATGGACGTCAGCCCATGAGGCTCCCCCGTCCCTGGGATTCTCCAGGCAAGAACAATGGAGTGGGTTGCCATATCACCTACATTTACAGTCACAGAAATAATGCCTATTTTCACCTACAGTGAAATTCATGCCACACTGTCAGATAAAATATAAAGACTCAATCAAAATGTAGTTTATGCTATTTTATCTCATGTTCTTAGAACTAAAAGGTGAAGAGGTTCTTGAGAATGTTGTTGCTCAAAGTATATTTTAGTTGATGCTCTTCCTCCAAATTCTGGGTTTAAGACGCAGGTGAAGATGCTGTAGTCTAGGGAATATTAAATACCAGAACAATTGTTCCCCAACCTTTTAGCAGAAACAAAATCTCTATCTCCAGGTGTCAACATGGTTGTAAATACAATCTCCATGCAGTGGCAAGGGGATTGTAGAAATGGTCTTGAATCTACTAACAGGGACAGATTTTGGTACTTAAAAAAGCACACTTTTAAATAATACAACTGAAAGACTTCCAGGGCTTCTCAGACCTGCATTTAGGAAACATGACTGACATAGCCACTCAGTTTCTTTGCAGGATCTAAGTAGCAATGGAGGCAACTTTTGCACTACTATGTAACTACTTCCTGCCAGCTTTATGGTTTCCTTTTCCCATCTCCTTTCCCTTAATACAATTTTAGAAAAGAATGGCTTTCAGGGTCATGTATTCAAACCACAGACTAACACAGTCTGAAGAAACTGATTCAGGGTCACAATGATAAAGCTCTTGATACGCAGGTCAAGGTTCCCCTCTCACTGCCTCAGTCAGACCAGGTCCCCTCCTCTGCTCAGCCTTCCTCTCCTTTTTCTGCCTTGCCTCCATGAGTCTATCCCCTGAATGCTCTGGGGTCTGATCCCCCTGGCCCTGAGGAGGAGGCAGGAGGATGGTCCTAACTGGCTGGGACACAGTGCTGGACCCACGTGTGGGAGGTGTGTGTTACTAGTTGCAAAGTCACGTCTGACTCTTTGCAACCCCATGGACTGTAGCCCATCAGGCTTCTCTGTCCATGAGATTCTCCAGGCAAGAATATTGGAGTGGGTTGCCATCCCCTCCTCCAAGGGAATCTTCCAGACCCAGGGACTAAATAAGGCTCTCCTGCATTGCAGGCAGATTCTTTACCATCTGAGCCCCCTGGGAAGCCCAGACTTACTTGGCTGGACCCACATGTTGGGAGATGAGGGAGGGGCAAATCCAAGCAAACTTCTCCAAAAACTCCCAGGGGAAGGCCTGCCTCTGGGGCGGCTGGAAAGCAAGTGGTCAAACTGCCAGAGCATGAGGCTGCTAAGTGTTCAGTATGTCTTTGAGTTGAATGCCCTTCAAATACATAATCCTCCTAGAGCTTACTAACAAGAACAGATAAGACTTTTTTGCTATCTGACTCTGGTCTTTATTTAGGGGATCATTTTCAATCCTGTTAAAAGTCTCGCCTGCAACCACAGACATCCTGGCGGAGCACAGAAAGCAGAGAAGAGCCTGGATGGGGAGGCAGCAGTGCAGCGTCCTGAGTGAGAAGGGGCAGAGTGGGTGGGATGTGCCCGGGGAAGCCCTGAGCCAGCCCTGGTCACCGGAGCAAGGAGGGATATTCAACCCCATGATGAAGAAGGCTAGAGACAGCCACATCTAAAGAGTCAAGGAAGCTAGGGATTTTATTCGCATCCATTTGACAGGCCAGAAGCCTGGCTTTAAACCACGTCTGTGAGATGCTAAATCGCCACGGAGAACAGTGAGCGGATAAATGCCCAAAGAAGGTGCCGCCTGAGACGAGAGAAGCCAGGCAACGTGGTCCTCTGGAAGTTCCACCCACCCCTGGGACTACATCTATTCCTGTCTGCGTCTGCCTCCATCTGAGTTTTCCACCTGTTGTGCCTGCACCCACCCCCTAGGAGACTAGGGAGTCTGGATTCCTGGTGGTGGTGAATGCTAAGGGCTCTTTGGGCTGGATTTGGATCTGCTGATTTGATTTCCCTTCTGGTATCTTCTGAAGCCTTGACTGACAGGGATGATGGAGGGGAGGCTCAGGGAACAGCAGGTTAATTAGGCTGGTGAGTGTGTCCCAATGGTCTTGGAGTCTAGTAACGGAGGGGGATGTCCCAAAGTGGAAGGAATATGCATGGATTCCCTCCAGAGTGGGATGGGAGGCAGGGAAGGGATATTCCATCCCTGTGGAAATCTCATCACCCCATCACCAGCTCAGATACATACTTAAAAATACCACAGAAAGAATACGAGGGCTGAAACTTGCTTTAAACTACTCTTCCCTGGTGGCTCAGATGGTAAAGCATCTGCCTGCAGTGCGGGAGACCCGGGTTCAATCCCTGGGTCAGGAACATCCCCTGGAGAAGGAAAAGGCAACCCACTCCAGTACTCTTGCCTGGAAAATTCCATGGACAGAGGAGCCTGGTAGGCTACAGTCCATGTGGTCACAAAGAGTCGGACACGACTGAGCGACTTCACTTTCACTCTCATAAAAATACTGTGGATGGGACTTCCCTGGTGGTCCAGTGGTAAAGAATCTGCCTACTAGTGCGGGGACAAGGGTTTGATCCCTAGTCTAAGAAGGTCGCACATGCCTCTGGGTAACTAAGTCCCTGTGCCACACCTCCTGAGCCCACATGCTGCAACTACTGAAGCTCTAGAGCAGGTGCCCTGCAGCAAGAGAAGCCACTTAATGAGCAGCCTGCGCATGGCGACTAGAGGGCAGCCTCTGCTTGCTGCAATTAGAGAAAGCCCGTGCACAGCAACGAGGACTCAGCGCAGTTTGACAAGAAAACACAATTAAAGTAAATAATAAATAAATTATACAAATAATATAAAAGTAAAGATTTCCAGATCTACAGCAGGGCTTTGGGCCAGAGGATGGAGGGGGGCCCGCCCAAGACTGTGACTGCAGCTGTGCACTACACAAACCCAGAGTGTGCCTCAGACTTCTGAGATTTGTATGGTTATTACAAGACTCCTCCAGCAGATGGCAGCAGGGGCTCCTTTCACTTCACACACAGCCGCCTCCGGGCTGGTACAAAGTCAGTCCCCTCAAGCTATTACTTGAAGACTTTAAGTGTCTCTGGACAAATAGGACGAACAAGCAGATTTGGGCCCAAATGAACTACACTACCAGAGGCTTCCCTGGTAGCTCAGCTGGTAAAGAATCCACTCGCAATGCGAGAGACCCCGGTTTGATACCTGGGTGGGGAAGGTTCCTTGGAGAAGGGATAGGCTACCCACACCAGTATTCTTGGGCTTCCCTGATGACTCAGATGGTAAAGAATCTGCCTGCAATTCCAAAGACCTAGGTTCAATCCCTGGGTTGTGAAGATCCCCAGGGGGAGGAAATGGCAACCCACTCCAGTATGCTTGCCTGGAGAATCCCATGGACAGAGGAGGCTGGCTAGCTATAGTCCATGGGGTCGCAAAGAGTCAGACAGCTGAGTGACTAAGCACAGCACTGAGCCACACGGAACGCCCCACTGTGCATGCACACACTCAGTGGTTCTGCCAAGGTGGCTGCCCCTTGGCACTACTTCCTCTCTATTTTTCACTACCACTCTTGACTGCAGCAACCGCAGCTCACCTGGACAGACTGGGTCCCACCCCATCCTTACAGGGGCAGGAAACCCCATTAGAAGAAATGTTGAAAATACTGAGATGCAAAGAGTAAAGATCAGCCACAAATCCACAACCTAGAAATAATCACTACTAACATTTGCCTTATACTTTCAGTCTTTCATGTGTACATTTTAAATAAAATTGGGATCATACTCTAGGCTCTTTTATAACCTTTTTTCACATCTTAAAATACTGTCAACATTTTCTCATGATAGTAAGTATTCTTCAGTATCCCGTGTAATTACTGCAACAGTATGATGTTCTGTGTTAAATATTTTTTAGGATTTGCTTTTTCAGGGATGAGAAACTTTACACACATTCAAAGGCAGAATGAAAAGGACGTTTTGAGACCAGGAAACTAAATCCACTGGGAAAGAAGGAATCCAAAAATCACCTTAAGGGACTTGCCTGGTTGATCCAGTGGCTAAGACTCCACACTCCCAATGCAGGTGTCCAGGTTCAATCCCTGGTCAGGGAACTAAACCCCACATGCTATAACAGACCCAGCATAGCCCCCCAAATAATTTTTTTTTAAATGAAAAAAAAAATCACCTCGAGGTACAGACTCTGCTTCTAAGGAACTGACAAACTAAACCCTTGTCTCAGGATAATTCCATTCACGAAAAAGAGAAGCATTACTAGATTTCCACAGAACAACTTGAGATGTACAAGAAAATTAAGTTTCCTTAAAAAGTGAAAAACTAATTCCCAAAGCAATTCCATGATTTGAAATCTATGATAATTATGTCTGGGAAGGTCCGGGTTTGCCTCATTCAATGTGTGCGTGTGTGTGCTAGGTCAGTTCAGCCATGTCTGACTCTTTTCAATCCAATGGACTGTGGCCCGCCAGGCTCCTCCATCCTTGGGATTCTCCAGCAAGAAAACTGGAGTGGGCTGCCATTTCCTTTTCCAGGGGATCTTCCGGACCCATGGACTGAACTCACGTCTCTCAGGTTTCCTGCACTGGCAGGTGGGTTGTTGACCACTAGCTCCACCTGGGAGGTCCCAGTAAGTTCAATACGTGGGGCTAATGCCTCAGGAACTATCAGTCACCCCTTCCTTCTCCCACGGGAGGAAGAACAGCCAGCAGCCAGGACACACACAGCTCGTCTGCAGCTGCAAAGAGGAAACGTGGCCGTCCTGTCCAAGTATCCTTTCGCACCAAGAACCTGGAGCAGGCTCCTTATGTGGGTCAGTGGTGCTGCCTGCAGTGACAGCGCAGCCACAGGTGCTCAGAACACACACTGCTATTGATTAGGATTATGTTAAGTTGTGCAGTTCTAAGAACTATAACCCAACCTCAATGACCTTAAGAGCACACATATGCTCACGCAGTCCTTTCAAAACTGCGGCTTTCCTCATTATTTGGAAATCAGGGCCATCTTAAAAGCCACTCTAAAAAAGCAGGTATCCTGTATACGCCAGTGACCCAAACCAGCTATTCCATCATTCCCCAAACCTCAGGAAATAACCTTGGCTTTATTTTGGGCAGTCAGACAGGTATGACATGTCAGCAGCTCTTCATCTTTTTTCCCCTATAAAGATGCTAATAATCCTCCCATGGAGCTCAGAGTAACTCAGTGTGGGACTGCTTTTCTAGAGTATTCTTGGGGAGAAAATACAAAATCTTTTCTGGTTTACATTTTTAAAGTAAATGGGGAGGGGGGGTTCAGGATTGGGAACTCATGTACACCCATGGCAGATACATGTTAATGTATGGCAAAACCAATACAGTATTGTAAAGTAAAATAAAAAAAAATTATAGATACAAAAAAAATGATTGTAAAATTTCATCACTGCAGTACTACAAGGGATATCCACATCTCAGAGTTGATTATGACATATTGTAGCTGTGGCATACGACAACCATTTTCATTCGATAGCAAAAGATTCAATTCCTCAAGCACTGAACTAAGAGGGGTGCTGAGGTGAAAAAGCAGGAGGGTCCCTCCCCTCCAGCAGAAGGGAGCAACTGGGCCTGAGAGACAGAGCCACGGGTGCAAAATCTATCACTTGTGGAACCATTGGTAAGCTACTGAACTCTTCTGAGCTTCTGCTGCCACCTGTGAAATGGGACTAAGAAATCCTAACTTGTAGGGTGACTATAAAGCAGTAATATGTGTAAGTGCCTGCCAGGGTGCCTCTCAGATCTGGGAATCTGGGGGGTGGGTAGCTGAATCATTCAGAAGAGTTCAGGCAGTTTGCCTGGTTTTTAAGGAAGAGTATGGACAGACCTCAGGTTAGAAGGCAGTGTTCCAGGTTCTTTGAGGTCCTGCCTCTGATCCTGAAGCTGCAGGGGACTGCCACCTCCCCTAAGCGGCAACAAACACGCGCCAGAAGTGACTGCGAAGCCACCGAAAACTACCGAGGGAGAAATGGCCCATGATTAACAAAAAGAATCTTTATAGGTGTCTCACCTCCCACACCCCACAGGCTCATCTCAATATAATAGCCAGGGGATCCTTTTACAGTGAAAACTCAGATCTATAAACTCCAACTTAGCTCCACCTTCTTGTGTCACACAGGCAGAGCTAAAGCACTCGGCATGGCTCGAGGCCCTGAGACCTGGTCCTGCGCCCTCCTCCTCTGTGACTTCCTCGCCCCCTTGCTCACTCTGTTCCACTCGCCCTGGCGTTGCTGCTGTTGCTCACACTGCGCCAGGCAGGTTCCAGGCCCCCTGCACATGCTGTTCCCTTCGCTCGGAAAGGTACCGACACTGCCGACGCCCTCTTTAGCTCTCAACTCAGAAGTCACTTCCTTAGCAAGCCTCCCTCCCAGCTCCCCCATCCTCCCCCATTCTCTTCCCCTCCTTTGTTTTTCTCTAGATATTTATCATTTGACCTAGTGTGTGTGTGTGTGTGTGTGTGTGTGTGTATGCATGGTGTGTACTAAGTCACTTCAGGTCGTGTCCGACTGTTTGTGACCCTGTGGGCTATAACCAGCCTGACTCCTCTGTCCACGGGATTCTCCAGGCAAGAATACTGGAGTGGGTTGCCACGCCCTCCTCCAGGGGATCTTCCTGATCCACGGATTGAATGCATGTTTCTTACATCTCCAGCATTGGGTGGCGAGCTCTTCACCACTAGTGCCTCCTGGGAAGCCCCCATGTGTGTATGCGTGTGTGTGTGTGTGTATAATTTCTTGTTTGTCTTTCTTTAGTAGTAGGTAATCCACAAAGCCAGGAGTTTTTGGTTTTGTTTTGGTTGTTTCCCATTGCTATATCCTGAGTGCCAGAATCGCTTGGCCCAGAGCGGATGCTCAATAAATATTTGTGAGATGAATGTGTATCTCTGAAGTCTGAGCATCTCCTGTAACTAACTCCGCAGTTACGGAATTAGTCAGTTAACTAACAAGCTAACTTGCTCCCTATCCTTGGGGTGTGTTTGGCTGCAAACTCACTCAGGCTGGTGCTCCAGAAAGCCATGGAGCCCCTGCGAGAGGGCCCCCTGACCTCACAGAAGACCAATCATTCCTGCTTTGGAAATGTCCCATGCCATGCTTTACGGCATGTCTTGCAGCCAGCACCCCCCCACCCTGCCTTCTTTTTCCCCCACGTTAAGGCAATTCCAAAGCAGCTTTCTGAGAAAACTGTGCCTTTGCCTTGGGTACCCTGTTGAGGGTTGGGGTGTCCTTCCATCCAGGTGAGTGTTTCCTAGGCTCTCTGGATCCTGCTCTCGTGTTTTTTTAACCCTGTAGATTATCTCTCAGTTAGTAACATGACACCAGCCCTCCACATCTTTCCATCCACATCAGCAGCACCTTGAACAAACTGCTTTCAGAAAGCTTCCCAGAAGGTATTCAACACTCTCTGCATATTTTAATTCTATTTTTAGATCAAGTGGCTTAAGTAGAAGTCTCTCGCGCAGACCAATCTGCAAAGCCCTGCAGCAAATGGCTCTACAGCAGCACATTTTAACATTCTATCTTTAGATCACCTGATGATTCTTATAAAAATCATTCCAAAGTAAAACCATCCTGAGAAATTTAAGAAGTCAAAAGTATCACTTTCTGTGAGGACTGACTATGTTTTCCCCTTGGGATAGAAGTTACAGATTAAGTTTCCGTTTTCTGAACTCTCTGGGAGCCTAGGGGAAAATTTTAACCCAGTCATAATCGCAGTGCTAATTCTGAGGGATGACATACTTGTACTCATCTCCTCGACTCACTCCCAGCTTCTGACTTTCTCTTTCTCATTTATCATTTCTCTACAAAGGCTTCTCATAAGCCACCGCAGAACCACTATGGGAAGACACAGGATAAAATAAAGTAACTGTCACCATTAAGGGTTAACATCAGGGAACAAATTCGGCCTGCCTCTAATTGACAGTCTGTAAGTTAACAACAGGAGACATTTGGGAGATAGTTAGGAAAAACACAGATTGCATCACACATGAAATAATGGTTCTTCCCTGGAAACTTGAAAGAAAAGGCTTGTGGCTACTTCCCAAGGTGGTGTAAGTGCTGGATGGGGAGAGAAAAGATCAAATAGCCCTGAAGCTTCTTTACACCTGTGATTTCAGTGGACAACCAGGCATCATTCAGACTGCCAACTCTTTGGATAGAAAAGAAAATATGAGGGCTTCCCTGGTGGCATCCTTCCTGACGATGCAGGAGGCACAGGTTCCATCCTTAGTCTGGGAAGATCCCACATGCCAAGGAGCAACTAAGCCCGTGCTCCACAACGACTCAGCCTGTGCTCTGAAGCCCAGGAGCTGCAACTGCTCTCGCACCCTAGAGCCTGTGCTCCACAACCGGAGACTCCCCGGCAACGAGAAGCCTGTGGGCCGAAACTAGAGAGCAGCCCCTGACCGGCACCACCAGAGAAAAGCGCGCAGCGAGAACTCAGCACAGTCAAAACTAAGCAAATAGAAAGAACTTAAGACCCTCACCCAGGCCTCAGGCTAGGCTGAGACAATCACACCGATGAGGTGGGTTCCAAAGGCGTCATTTCCAGACCCGAGTGAGGCCTGTGCTTGTCCAGCTGTTGTGAAAGTGCCTGGACACGAGAAAACCCCCATCCCCTACCAAAAGCTTCCAAACAAACAAGTCATCGATTTTTTTAAAGGGCTCCCTTCTCAGTCTCTAAAGGTAACTTTACCTGATACAGATTCCTCTTCTTCAGAAGTCATCCTATTTAGCATTTGAGGCAACTCAAAAATAATTCTTGCTACGTCTCTTCAATCATTTCATCCTGTCTTTGTATTTCTCGTCTCGTTCATCTTCCTAACACCCACCCTACGCCATCCCCCAGAAGATGCTGTGTCTACCTCAGAGGTGGAGACACTAAAAGACCCCAAAAGTTCTCACGCTCTCCCCAACAAAATACTCCCCAGCAGTCTCCCAGCTCCCAGCCCTGGGAACATCCCACTAGGCCACGCAGCCAACCCATGGCTCATTTCTGTTGCCATGTTTGTTAGCTCAGAAGAATATATGAAGTGGATTACACATTTGCCTTTACCCTTTCCTATGTGTCTTCTGGTATTTTCTATCGTTGAGTTTCTGTTTACGTTAGAAAGAAGTCCGAGACAGAATCTGTTCCTGTTATTTGAAGGATCTGTGAATCCATCGATCAGCACACTTCGGGAGGAAGCCTGGAACGTCTCCCCGACGCGGTTGTTCAGTTCATAGTAGGCAACGGAGCACCAGTGCTGCGGCTCCTCGTAGCAAACGGGCCGAAAATCTGAAACAGAAGTGAATCAGACAGGACATCACTACCACCATGCCCGGGACCTCCCAGCTCACGACTCCACCAGGAACCCGAGGTGACCGCTGTCCCCCAAAGGCTGGCTATGAGAACCAGCTGACTGCTGTGCATTGTTCTCAAACCTGCATCTTTCATGGAAGCTTCTTGCAGGCTGCTCATCTGGTCCACGTACCTGGGAACAGGGGCCGATGTTCTGATGACTCTTCCAAGGCTGGAATCTTTGTAAATAAGTTTTTTATTTTTGAGGGGCCAGGCAACATTGGTATGAGTGGATGTGTGTAAACTTCATCCCCCTACCCAAAGGAAACACAGCTAACAGGAAGTTAGAAGGTCATGTCATCTTTACAGCTGAGAGACAGCATTTTACCACCAAAATGAATTCCTATAGTAAAGAGTATCCTTTTCTAAAGAACTAAAGATGAAAAATAATTGTTCGGATATGATAAAAAATCAAAGCAAAACTACTGCATATGATTTAAAATTGTTAAGAAAGAAAAAAAATCCATATAGAATCACATTCTTTGTGTATATATGGGATTATTATTTCATGGCATAAATACACTTTATTTTTTTTTTAATTTTTTTTTTTTAGGAATTTTATTTTATTATTTTTTTAATTTTAAAATCTTTAATTCTTACATGTGTTCCCAAACATGAACCCCCCTCCCACCTCCCTCCCCATAACATCTCTGTGGGTCATCCCCATGCACCAGCCCCAAGCATGCTGTATCCTGCGTCAGACATAGACTGGCGATTCAATTCTTACATGATAGTATACATGATAGAATGCCATTCTCCCAAATCATCCCACCCTTTCCCTCTCCCTCTGAGTCCAAAAGTCCGTTATACACAGCTGTGTCTTTTTTCCTGTCTTGCATACAGGGTCGTCATTGCCATCTTTCTAAATTCTATATATGTGTTAGTATACTGTATTGGTGTTTTTCTTTCTGGCTTACTTCACTCTGTATAATCGGCTCCAGTTTCATCCATCTCATCAGAACTGAATCAAATGAATTCTTTTTAACGGCTGAGTAATACTCCATTGTGTATATGTACCACAGCTTTCTTATCCATTCATCTGCTGATGGACATCTAGGTTGTTTCCATGTCCTGGCTATTATCATAAATACACTTTAAAGGGAGAGATCTAATTTATTAGGAAATTGATGAATGTTATGTTTTCACCCCAAATTTTTCAAAGTTGCCAGTAAATTCAGAAACCCAATTTCAGAGTTCTTTCTTTCTTTGCCACTCACATTCTTTTTCTGCCTTTCTATGGATTATAGTATCTTTCTTTTCTTTGTATATCCTAGTAATTCTTGTATCTAGAGTGTGTTCTTATAAGCACTAAAATATAAACTTACAAAACAGATAAATTAGGGGGTTATTATTTGGTTTCCAAATGGACCTTCACTTATGAAAGAACTCCCCCCGAGATATGCTGAATAGGTCCTTTAGACCTTCCCTTCTTGGTGTGGTTCCTGGGACCACAGCCCCTGCAGCCACCTAGGAACTTCTTAGGAATGCAGATTCTTAGAAGCCACTCCAGAAGCAGGGAATTAAAATCTGCATTTATATAAGACAGGCACATGGTCTGTGTGAACCTTGAAGTTGAGCAACATTTATCTAGCTTATTATAAGGGCACAAACTGGAAGGAAATCCACCACAAAACTTCGTTGTTGTTTTTCAGTGGCTCAGTCATGTAGGCGGAATTTTTACTGTCTGAGCCACCAGGGAAGCCCATGAATACTGGAGTGGGTAGCCTAGCCCTGCCCTAGGGGATCTTCCCGACCCAGGAATCGAACAGGGGTCTTCTGCATTGCAGGTGGATTCTTTGTGCTGGACGCACAAAAG
Source organism: Capricornis sumatraensis (assembly GCF_032405125.1). Taxonomy (NCBI): domain Eukaryota; kingdom Metazoa; phylum Chordata; class Mammalia; order Artiodactyla; family Bovidae; genus Capricornis; species Capricornis sumatraensis. The sequence goes on along the minus strand of NC_091080.1, from coordinate 34,586,239 downwards.
AGAAGGCGACTCACCTCTGAGTGGTGGAAACAGACTGGCAGGAAATGACAAAACACAGTGACAGATGTGATGGTAGAGACACATGGAAAATAGCAGATGCAGGGGCAAAAGGAATGACTGACGGTGTAAGTCAGAAGGGAAGAGGGGGGACAACTCCCTTATCTTCCCACATTTTATAAGTTTTCTGAGGACAGGAACAATTTCAATTAACATTTTAATTCTCCTTTCCGAACCCTAAGGCAGTGCTTGCACACAATAAGAGCTTGACAAGTAACTGTCAAATAGTGGGTTGCCCAAAAAGTTTGTTGGGGTTTTTCTGTAACATCTTAAGGAGAAACCTGAACTTTTTGGCCAACCCAGCAAGTGACTATGGGAAGACATGAGAGGCAGGTAGCAGCATCTGGCACCAAATGCATTTGTGCACACCCTTAAAAGGGCTTCCCAGGTGGCTCAGTGGTGAAGAGTCTGCCTGACAGTGCAGGAGACCTGGGTTCAATCCCCAGGTCAAGAAGGTCCCCTGGAGAAGGAAATGGCAACCCACTCCAGGATTTTCGCCTGGGAAATCCCATGGGCAGAGGAGCCTGGTGGGCTACAGTCCATGGGGTCACAAAGAGTTGGACATGGCTGAGCAACCAAATAACAACACCCTTAGGAACCTGTGAGCTGGGGATATTCTTTATCTCACTCTCACAAGGTATGTAAATCTCTCCTTCGTTACCTGACTTAGATCCATCTTTTGAAGGAAAGGACTCCCTTGGATTGCTGAGAGAGGCAGTCAGAGAAGAGGCCTACCACTGATTCCATTACACTGCCTGCCCGCAGGCCACATCTTCCTGGTTATGTTAGAGAAGTATTTTATAATCTTACTTCTAATTCCTTAAATTAAAAAAGAAAAATCCCTGGAAATTCCCAAGGATGATGTTCAAATCCATCTAGTTTCTCAGAGCTCCTGCACCCCAGGCAAGGCTTGCAGATGATAAGAGCTCAAAATATCTGTTAAATAAATGAGCATAGGAAGACCTGAATGAGGTGGATGATAGCAGCCAGCACCAATTGCATTCACACATGTCTGCAGGAACTTGTCAGCTCCTGATATTCCTTATTTTACTAGAAGAAACTGATAACTCATACCAAGTGAAGCAAGTCAGAGAAACATAAACATCATATGATATTGCTTATATGTGGCATCTAAAAAAAGGCTACAAAGGAACTCATCTATAGAACAGAAATAGAGTCACATATGTAAAAAATAAACCTATGGAAAAAAACTTATGGTTATTGGGGATAGAGAGGGGAGGGATAAATTGGAAGACTGGGATTGACACATACACACATACATACACACTGCTATATATAAAATAGCTAATTAATAAGGACCTACTGTATAGCACAGGGAACTCAATACACTATAATGACCTATATGGGGAAAGAATCTAAAAAAGGGTGGAATACGTATATCTTTGCTATACACTTGAAATTAACCAACACTGTAAATCAATTACACCCCAATAAAGTTTTTTAAAAAAGAAACTGATAGCTGCTCCAAAATGGACTGAGTCCTGATCAAGAGGGTGGGCAGGGTCCAAGGGCCCCCTAGAGCCTGCGGTTTGAACTGCAAGTGACAAAGCATGCTCACGATGGCCCCGCCCACACAACCGCGTTGGATCGCATCCCAGGAGACGGCGGCGGGCACTGACCTGAGTGCTGGAAGGGGCTCTCCGGCTCGGAGGGGCTGCCCGGGGAATGGGGGTAGCCGGCTGTGCACGGGGACGGCGGGAACGGGGCCCCTGGCGACGGAGGGAAGGCCGGGCACGGAGGCTGCTGGAAGGAGTCGGGGTAGGTGGCGTTGTGCGGCATGAGAGGCTCGCTGTGCAGGGACGCGCTGCGGAACTTGGCCAGGAGGCTGAGCTGCGGGTTGTACTCGCTGTGTCGGGGTACCAGCACGGGCGGCAGCACTGCGGGAGGAAGAACCGATGCGTTAGATCCTCGGCTCGGCGTCCCCAAGTACAGAGTGGACGCGAACTGCTGCGGTCTGTCCACTCGGGCCATAACCTGTCTATCATTCTGTGTGCTCCTCCTGGCACTGTCCAAGATGGTCCCATCTCTTCTCCAAAAGGGAGCTTGGCAATCAAGCTAAAGCAATGGTTTCACTCCTCGCAGCCAATTTAGGAAAAGTTTAGAGGAGAATCCTCCTGATGTTAGTAGTCTGCTGCTGCTGCTGCTGCTGCTGCTGCTGCGTCGCTTCAGTCGTGTCCGACTCTGTGCGACCCCATAGACAGCAGCCCACCAGGCTCCCCCGTCCCTGGGATTCTCCAGGCAAGAACTCTGGAGTGGGTTGCCATTTCCTTCTCCAATGCATCAAAGTGAAAAGTGAAAGGGAAGTGGCTCAGTCTTGTTTGACTCCTAGCAACCCCATGGACTGCAGCCCACCAGGCTCCTCCGTCCATGGGATTTTCCAGGCAAGAGTGCTGGAGTGGGTTGCCATTGTCTTCTCCAGTTAGTCTAAGAACTGCCTATTCATTCCCAGAGCAGAAATGACTAGAGTTGCCCTGTTACCTGACCTTCTGGGGATCTAATCGTTCACCTCTTCTGATTCTGCCATTAAAGTGTTTTTTTCTTTCTAGTTTTTACTCAAAATCAGTTTCTATTGCTCATGATGAAACCCCAAGTCATGCCCTGGATATTTTTATTTAGATATTAATATCTCAGGAACTGTGTTGAATTATTTAGATGACTAGCCTAAATTTTTAGGCTCCATGGTGCTGGTTAAGTAAAAATATTCTACTTGTCTTTACCAGAAAGATTTAAAGGTAACTAAAAATGATAAACTAAAAGATAAACAGTGAATAATAATAAAAGTGAGTAAGTAGAAGATGAAGCAGTAATAGAGAACTTATCTGTTCATTTTAGTATGTTTCTCTCTGGGTTCCCTACTTTAAAAAAGAGCATGAGTGTTTTTGCTCCTGATTCAACACAAAAACAAGGACAGATGCAATTCTCAACAGCAAGCATTGTCCAGACATCCCTAGTGCCCACTGGCTTCTGAAGTGTCCCCAGGCTTGGCAGAAAGAAGTTATTCCATGCAGTGTTGTTGAGGGGTGAGCTGGGACCAACTTAAGTTGCAGAAGGAGAAGCAGGGGAAACAGAGGAAGTGATCAAAGAAACAACAGAGGAAAATGTCTCAGAGCCTGAAGAAGGGTCTGTGTCATCAGATTGAAAACAGCCACAGAGTATACAGGCCAACGAGGGAAAAAAAGATCCATCATAGTCATACCATCTTGAATTTCAAACATCTAAGGACAAAAGCTCCCAGAGGATCACCTCAAAGTCACCACAAGGACATAAGAAACCAATTTATGACTTCCCGTCATCGATGCTGGACCGCAAAAGGCAGCACACTGGACCTCTCTGGTGTCCAGTGGTTAACAATCTGCCTGCCGATGCAGGGGACAGGGGTTCGATCCTTGAGCCAGCAACTAGATCCCACACGATGTGGAACAACTAAGCCCAGGTGTCAAAGCTACCGAAGCCCCAGCTCTAGAACCCATGCTCTCCAACAAGAGAAGCCGCCGCAATAAGAAGCCTTGCACCGCAACGAAGATCTGGGTCAACGAAAAAATAAAATAAATAATTTTTTAAAAGGCAATGGACTAATAATCTTCCAAAGGGAAATAATTTGTACCCCCAAATCCCACACTGGAAATTAATAGCAAAAATAACAATATTATATTAACTTAAATAATAATATAATATAAACCAAAATATAGATTGAGAAAAGGAAGAAAGGATAAAGGTGATATAAATTAACTAAATCTTCACCTTTTATGTTAGAGTCAATGAAATTAGCTAAAAGTGATAAATTTGGAAATAGATGTATAAGCATATTATTTAGAATTATCTAATTTTTTTTTTTAGTAATAATGGAGAGAGCTAGCAGAAGAACCAAGCAAGAATGATTAAAAGAAATTGTTCCTGGAGATAGCTGAGGTAGCACTTGTTTCAAATCACTCTATGGATTTCTCATCACCTGCAAGTATCTATAAAAACTTTCATAAAAAGCAAATATTTTGGAGTAAACAGACAATAAGATAATAACTGTTCTTAGACAATAAGAACAGTATGGTAACGATAATATCCATCACAAATTCCACCATTTATCCACTATCATACAGTTATCTCTTCTTAACAAGCAATTATTTTCAGTTTTACAGGTAGAATATAAACTCCAAGAGGCAGATGAACAGTTTTAAGCTGCTGCTAAGTCGCTTCAGTCGTGTCTGACTCTGTGCGATCCTAGAGACGGCAGCCCATCAGGCTCCCCTGTCCCTGGGATTCTCCAGGCAAGAACTCTGGAGTGGGTTGCCATTTCCTTCTCCAATGCATGAAAGTGAAAAGTGAAAGTGAAGTCGCTCAGTCGTGTCCGACTCTTTGCGACCCCATGGACTGCAGCCTATCAGGCTCCTCCGTCCATGGGATTTTCCAGGCAAGAGTACTGGAGTGGGGTGTCATTGCCTTCTCCGAGTTAAACCACTACAAATGAGGGTGGCAGGGAAACAGTGATTTCTTCCTCTTTTAAAAGCCAGTATTTGCATCTATTGCCTTATGACATTATAGAACAATCCTCAATATCATGATGCAAAAATGATACAGACGATAAGCCAGTCAATCTCCTTTTATGTATTCCATGAATACAGAGGAATAGAAAGATGTCTTGCCTGATGAATGCTCTGAAAGTGAGGGGCTGACATACTAAATGACATATGGCTTATTTTTCAATGATGCTTCTTGAGCACAGTGTTACCAATGATCAAATAAACACTCACTTTTATTTTTTGGATGAAGAATTTGAATACTCTCTGTGACTTCAGTTCTAATATACCTATAGGGTATCCTTAACATTGATAAACAGAATTCCTCATATCTGAATGCAGAGACCTTCATTCCTCCATGGCTTGCAGATCTGAGGCACCAAAAGAGAAGATGAATTTGTCTTTATTGAGACAAACATCTTGATAATGTATTTCTATCATCTGAGTAAACTAAAGGCAGTGGAGATTTGTAAGGAAAACTGATAGTATCATCAGAGTTATAATTCAGCCTGACAAGATCCGTTAACCTTCGGATTGCACTGATCATATCTGTAAATACTTTCACTCAAAGCACAGCTGTCTTAGCCCCTGTGGACTACTAGAACGTATAGACCATAGACTGGGAAGCTTATAAACAACAGAAATCTCTTTCTCACAGTTCCAGAGGCTGGAGAGTCCAAGAAGGGGATGCAGCCTGGTCAGCTTCTGGGCAGAGCCCCCTTCTGGGCTGTAGGCTGCCTTCTCATTGAGTCCTCATACAGGAAGGGACAAAGGTTCTCTCTGGGGACCCGTTTATAAGGACACTAATCCCACTCATGGGGGTCTGGCTTCATGATCTAGCCATCTAAAGGCACTGCCTCTTAATACGATATCATCTTGGGCATGAGGTTCTCAATATATGAATTTGGGGGGACACAGATATTCAATCTAGAGCAATAGCTATTCTTAGTCACTCAGTTCTATTTCTGTGTGACAACTGCTGCTTGCAAATAAGACCTAGTGAGCTTACAGACATTGGTCTCAACGTGTGCTCAGTCGCATCTGATTCTTTGTGACTCCATGGACTGTAGCCTGCCAGGCTCCTCTGTCCATGGGATATCCCAGGCGAGAATACTGGAGTGGGTCACCATTTCCTCCTCCAGAGGCTCTTCTCAACCCAGGGATTGAACCTGAGTCTCTAGCATCTCCTCCACTAGCAGGTGGATTCTTTACCACTGAACCACCTGGCAAGCCCCTCAACATGATGCTACCTTTTAAATACCACACTATCTAAGCATGACCTGGGGGCAGATAATGGAAGGAGTTAACTGTCTATAAGGGACTGCAGAGCAAAGCTGAAAAAAGCTTTTGTATCTTTTTCAAAAGTCATGTGGTTTTGATAAAGTGTGGGAATTTACAACAGAGGAGAAATTATACTAAAACCACCTCCAGCTGCATGAAGAAAAATCGTTATGAGCCCTGAAAACATTTTTGCAAGGCTTCTACCAGACACAAGCCACACAGAGTGAGGTCTGAGGACTAGTGAGACTTTACCAGCTGTTGGGTGCCAGTCCATCCAGATACAAGTATTCAAACTGAAAGTTTGTGTTTAGAAACTTAATAGCCACTTGACAGAGTAATTTATATCTGTTGAAATGAACAGTAAGAAAAAATATTGAGGTTGTATTTTTTTAAAATCAAGCTTGCATTTTTAAGCCTTTTAAAAATTTCATCTGCCCAGTAATTTATTTGTATTGTAAAAATATTGATATTTGACAGATTGGAAGCTTTTTAAAAACTGGTGCTTCACTGCAGATAGTTTGAAAAGCACTAAAATAGATTATTTTAGTAGGTTGTGAGAAGGAAAAAAAAAATCTAGAATGCAGACTTCAAGGTTCCAAGCATGGGTGGTCAAAAGATGAGAGATTTCAAAGGCAAAACTTCAGTTGTTTTATGGTAATTAGGGACCCAGCACATTTGCTGAACATTAGCATCTTTCATTGTTCTCAAAATATTGACTTTAAGCCTGGCCAGAAAGCTAGATATAAAATTTGTCTTTTTATTTAAAAAATCAAAGTTAGGAATAAAAAAAGCTTAAACATCACCTTAAAATTAATACCATATTTAGCCATCTTTCATCTTGGAAACCCAAACCTAAAATACCAAGATATGAAACCTGCCATATGTAAAAACATTCATACTATTATTCCTGAAAAACCTCACATAATATGAAAAATGAAAACATCAAATAATCCTTTAAAATCAGGGTTTCGAGTGTTCAAAAGGAACGCCTGATACATCTTACAAACACATCTAATAACTACATTACTGAGGAAGAGAAAAATGATTTCCTGATGAACATTTTTCATGGGATGTATTATTCTGAATGCTTACTATAACTCAAATCTTAGAAACAAAAAAGAATCAAGTCTTTGCTGTCATAAACTCCTTAATGACATGTTTTTAAAGTAGATGGAGAGAGCCCAGAGAGAAGCAAGAAAGAGAAGAAAGCAAAGAGGTATATGATGTAGGGGAAACATATTGGATTCACCAGGACGGTGGGCCTTTTTCATCATGGTCTCACCCTGTATCCTGAGTGACATGACTGTGAGAGGCGTCCACCCTCAGGCAGGTAACATCCTTGACATCAGTTTAACAGCATGATGGCAAGATTTAGGAGCCTGAAAGGTCACCTCACTAAGATTGCTCTAGGCTGGGCAGGACTTAACAGGGATGGCTACAAGGTTAACTGAATCTGGGGGGGAGCCAGGCGGCTGCTGGACTCCCCCACCGCCTGCGTTCCTAGACAGAACGGCCTCCTGATGGCCAAGGGCTGCTTCCCAGAGCGCATGAGCCGGCCCCTCCAGGAATGGGGAGAGGAAGCTCCCTCAAAAACTGCATCCCTGTAGCTGCAGAACACTCCACTCCACTCAAAGAGAAAAGCAGTCAAACTGTTACACCAGTGTGAAGGAACAAAGATGAACCCCGGACTTACACACACGTGCGTGCCTGAAACGTTTTAGGATTAATACTTCCCTATATTTAAAGTCATATTTAAGAAGAGCTGCCAATCTCCCCTCCCTGCCATTATTTTCAGTCTTGGAAGGGTTTCCAGCAACTCTTCCATCATCTGCTTAGTTTAGAGGACATCTCTGCTTACTTTAGCGTGGGGAGAGTGTGGCTGGTTTAGTTCAGTACAGCTGAGTTCAAGGGGAGGAACTGGGGAGAAAGATTTTTTTTAAAAAAACAGTTGATCACGTCAAGGCCATATTTAGACCTTTCAAGAACTGGACGATGACTCAAAAATACATCAAAATAAAATGGCATTTTCCAAAATCACACAAAGCTTACATCTATACTGAAATGAAAGATCTTCTAAGTTATTCTGACTACAAAATTTTGGATCGGCCTCTCCAAACAACCTCCCTCTTCCTGTCTCTCTTGCAGGGGTGGGAGGGGGTTCCTTCTCCTGACGGCGGCCCATGGCTCTCCACTAACCGGGAGGCGCCCTCTTACCTGTCACAGTTAAACCATGAAGGAAACCCACCTGGCGTCTCCACGCGGCGGTAGTGGTAGGGGTTGATGCACACCTCTTTCTGCTTGGAGCCGAATGGGAACTCGCAGCACTCGAGCGGCTTCAGCTCGTGGTGAGACTGCAGGTCCGGCCAGCGCCACACCCGGCAGTAGATGACGTGGGGCAGCCCCTTGCGGTGGGACACTTGCAGCCGCCCGTCCAGGGAGCGGGGAATGGTCACGCACTTGCTGGGCTGCCCTGGGCAGCTGAGCGCCCTCTCCAGCTCATCCATGGCTCCTTTCTTCTTCTTTAACTTCTTCACTAAAGAGTCCACTGCTTTCTCCGCCCACTTTTCCTCTTCATCTCCTTGCTTCCAGCCGAGCAGTCTCTTCACTGCCGGGCTGGTGAAGGAGAAGAGGGAGCTGATGGGGGTGCTGGAGTGCATAAGAGGGGGGAACTGCAGGCGTCCGGTGCACACAGGAGCTGGACCCACAGCCCTTCACTGCCTGCAGGGCCCAAGTGAAGTGAGCAGCGACGCTCCTCGGGAGGTCATAGGTCCCAAGTCCCCAGGGACGTCATAGGTCTTCCCTTTCTTCTGGAAGTGACTGCGACCAGTGAAGGCTGGGAAGCAGTTGACTTTCTCCAAAGCCCTGGGGTGGGCAGGACAACTCTGGGGGGAGAAAAAAAAAAAGACTTCAGTGAACCTCACTGGGACAATTTTCAGAAAAGGGTAAAGGTTGGGTGTAAGAGAGAAAATATTTTTCAGATGTTCTATACTTGAAAATACTTAGGATTTCCCTGGTGGTCCGGTGACTAAGAATCCACCTGTCAATGCAGGAGAAATGGGTTCAATCCCTGCCCTGGGAAGATCCCACATGCCACAGGGCAAATCAGCCACAGGGCAAATCACGCACCACAGCTGCTGAACCCACACGACAGCCCGAGAGCCACAGCGACAGAGCCTGCGAACTGCAACTGCTGAAGCCCAAGTGCCCTAGAGCCACGCTCCACAACAAGAGACGCCTTCGCAATGAGGGAGCCTCAATGCCACAAGCAGAGTAGCTTGGGCTTGATGCGATTAAGAAAGCCTGTGTGCAGCAACAAAGACCCAGGACAGCCAGAAATTAATTAATTAAAAATAATAAAGGCAGACACCAAAAAAAAAAAAAGAAAAGAAAACTCTTATTAGTCATCTTGACTCTTTCTTCTGTTTTACGCCCTGTTCCAAGTCTTGGTAATTCTGCCTTCAAAACGTCTTTCAAGTTTGGGAGCTTTCTCTCCATTTCTGCCAACATCTAAGCCGTGCCCCCCTGACCTTTCCCCTTGATCACTGCAACACCTCTGAAGGAGCGCCTCTCTTCCAATTCTAATCCATGGCTAGAGGAGCCTGGCGGACTACAGTCTACAGGGTCGCAAAGAGTTGGACACAATGGAGGGATTAACACAGTAATCTCACCGCTCGTTTATGCTTCCAAACTACGTTATAGGATAGTGGTTCTCAAAATGTGACCCAAGGACCCCTGGAAGTCAGAGAGTCCCCTTAGGGGACTGTGAGAGCCTCTCTTTTCCAACTAACACATCTGGGTGCACTAAACCTTCCCCCATATACTTCAACCCAAACAACAGATCACAACGGATTGTTTGCAGGAGCAGTTATGAGAATGCAAGTGTCATAGTCAACCAGGCATTAAGGAGACTTGCAAAAATACAAAATAATAACAACTTTTCATTATTGGGGGGTAAAAACTGATTTTTAAAAAATAAAAATGTTTATGTTATTAATAATATATGATGAGTTTGTCATTGTTTTTAATAAGTCAGTAAATGCTCTAAGCTTTTCAGTCTTAATTCCTAAAATGGTACCAAAAAAAAAAAAAAAGAGCCACATCAACAAAGGTTCTTTGGAGTTCTCAATAATTCTTAAAAGTAGAAAGGGGTCGTAAGACCAGAACGTTCTAGAAGTTACACACAGTCACACACACAACACGCACACTGTCACTTTTGTTATTCTCCCTCAAAATCAGCTGAACTTTTCTTTGCCTTCTCATCCCAAGGAGACATTCCTCTCCAGTTATTCAACAGTCCCATTTAAATTTCCTGAGGTAGCTCTGCATTTCCTCTTCTGTGAAAAAATAGCTGGCTTAAACAAAACCCTCTGCTTCTTCCAGATTTTAGAAACCAGTTCCCTTGTTTCCCTTGTAAAGTGGTTCCTGGTAGGATTTTGGAGAAAGCTGACTCATTTTAGCATCTTGGAATCAATCTAGTTCATCATCTCCAACAACTGCGTGTTTAATACGCGTGAGACGTAATTTTCCCCTCTGCCTCCCTGGAGTTGCACCTTTCTGGGTTCAATTACAGACACGTCCTTGGACAGAGCTGCTGTCACAACGCCTGCTCTTACGATGACCATCAGGCAGCTCTGTGAAGAGGGGTTATTGGTGACTCAGACGGTAAAGAACCTGCCTGCCAGTGCAGGAGACCCGGGCTCAATCCCTGGGTCAGGAAGATCCCCGGAGAAGAAAGTGGCAACCCACTCCAGTGTTCTTGCCTGGGAAATCCCATGGACAGAGGAGCCTGGTAGGCTACAGTCCACAGGGTCTCAAAAGAGTAGGGCATGACTTAGCAACTAAACAACAATAACAAAACTCTGTGAGGAGGATGGCATTCTGATTACACAAAAATGGGTGACGTTCATGAACATGAAGCAGCACGTACATCGCTTCATTCCTTGTGTAGACTTCAGTTAGCCCTGGATACAGAGAGGGGGTCAACTAGGGGGAAAGGAGAGTTAAAGACTCCGTAGCTGTTCTTTCTCTCCTGGCAGTTTGACTTACACTCAGTTTTATTTGGAAAGGTTGATTTTGTGGCTTAACAATCATGAATTTATAAAGTATAGTTAAGTCACTGTGTTCGAGCTCTGTTTACTTAATTGAGACAGGCTGCCTTAAAGCAATCGTTGAAGAGGATGAAGGGCTCTGAGGAGGAAAAGCAACATGACACAAAATAACCTGAACCTCAAAAGAGCTCTGAATTCTGCTTAGTTTTACATCAAATTTTTTATTAGTAAATCATGGCATAACTCTTGAAGCTTAGGCCATCAGTAGAAAACAGCTGCTAATAAAGATGTTCAGTAGAGTTAAACTAAAAGACCCTTTAGAAAAACTTTTGCTCCAGGAAACAAATCACAGTTCTGCAAACCCAGGTTTGCTGCTATTGTTTTAACTGCTCCGATCTACTAATGGCCTGGGAAATCAATTTATTGGAACAAATTCCTTTTCTAAAAAAAAAAAAAGACCCTATTGCAGTGCAGCTAAGAAAGAAAGAATAGGTATTATTTCATGTAAAAGCTTCATCAAGAGGTATGTGTTCTGTGTGCGTGTGTGTGTGCATGTACGCCAAGTATCGAGGGTCACTCTGCAAAATGTGTTTGTTATTGTGGGTTACAGTATAAAAATGTTTGAAAAGCATTACTCCTAAATGATACATTTCCTCAAGCCACGTCTGTTTGAGCTTTACCCTGATGAGTGACTTTCGGGGTTGACCGTCCCTTCTCGTCCCCTGGGGAAATTCCAACTAGTCAAGAATCTAGGGTCTGGGAACCCTGGCTCTGCAGTCTGATTTCACTGCCACATTTCAAATCTTTATGAGTCTCACCATGGCTCCAAAACTATGGTTTTATTGCCACAAGACACAGCTCCTGTTCCATCACACAGAGCCCTTGCCTTAGGGGGTAGGCTCCAAACAGTCAACTTTAGAATCTCTGAGTAACAAATGCCAAATTCATAATAGTGACCTCTGGATAGGGAAGGAAAAGAATACAAAAACCAAAAGGTTATAGTTAAGGAATTAAACTTAATATCTTGCAAAAAACTGTAACGGAAAAGAATCTGGAAAAGAATATATAAAAATAGTTGTTGGTTAGTCACTAAGCTGGGTCTGACTTTGTGACCTCATGGATAGTAGCCTGCTAGGCTCTTCCGGCCATGGGATTTCCCAGGCAAGAATACAGGAGTGGGCTGCTATTTCCTTCTCCAGGAGATCTTCCAGACATAGGGATCGAACCTTCGTCTCCTAAACTGGCAGGCAGATTCTTTACTGCTGAGCCATTGGGGAAGCCCATATGTGTACACACACACACACACACACACACACACACACACACACACACGCTCCTGCTGCTGCTGCTAAGTCACTTCAGTCATGTCCGACTCTGTGTGACCCCATAGACGGCAGCCCACCAGGCTCCCCCGTCCCTGGGATTCTCCAGGCAAGAACACTGGAGTGGGTTGCCATTTCCTTCTCTGATACATATACACATATATGTGTATAACCGAATCCCTCTGCTACATACCTGAAACTAACACAACATTGTGACTCAAACTTTAACAAAAATTTTTAACAAAAACACAAAGTAAATTGAAAATACATAAATTTAGGTTCTGTTTAAGAAAAGTTAAGGTCTAATAAAGCTGATTGGTGGGTCCACAGATGTTCAAAATATGATGCTCTACACTTGTTTGATATATATATTTTTAATAGGAAAACTAAGTGCAAAAAAACATATCGAACTTGGGCTCTCAGTAACACTAAGGCTTCAGGTTCCTGTCAATGTTAATAGTTCTGATTTGTCCAGGGGTGCAGTTTAGGGTTCCTGAAGGTTATCTCATTCTCATTCCTGTAATACTGTCGCCACTAGCAGAACAAAGGGGCCTCACTTATCTCCAGCTGGTCATCACTGACATCCACCGTGCAGGCCACCCCAACCCTGCCCAAGTCTGTCCAGGAGTGTCAATCTGACTCAAAACGGCTTTCTACTGTCAGATAATTTAGGTTTGCAAAGACTACATGCTCTAACCTAGAGCAAGCTCTAACCTCCTGAAAATACCACTGGTGAGACTCATAATTTTAGTAATTAACACACAGCATCCCGGGGAGCCAATAAAAAACTGTCACGCAAATAGGAGGTGGGAGGGGCGTTACTAAAGCTTGTCCATACTCCATTCCTATAAAGTACAAAGAAGAATGAAAAGGAATAAACTGTGAAGATGAATGTATGCGCAGCATTGATATACAAAAATAACCAGATGACTTCTACAAAATATAACAAGAGCTACAGAGAGAGGCAATAAGTGACGTAGGAGGAGGAACCCTTGGCCCAACTTAGGGGGTTCTGGAAGGTTCCAAAGATGGTCTCTGAGCTGCACCAGGAAGGCTTTAAGTCACAGTTAAAAGATAACCTAGCTAGGCAGGTGAGGACAACTTCCTAATAAGCTTTTCGTGGTTAAACTCTCACTTCTGTAAGGAAGCTGTAACGCTGCCATAGCCTGACTGTGTGATCTTGAACGAGTCTTGTGTTCTCTCCGGGGCCCCTCATTTCCTCATCTGTGGATCAAGAAGGGCTCAGCCTCATGGGAAGGGTCTGTCTGGGCACTGGGTCCACGATCCCATGTGGTGTCACAAGGGATTACACAACAACCGCATGTAATCCCCCACATGGATTGGTTTTCTCCCACTTTAAAGTGAAACCAAACGATTTGCTTGTGCTAAAGGAATGGAAACACCACATTTCCACAACACATTTCCAACAGCATGAAGAATATACTTCTTTGTCCACTGCACTTGCTTTCACTGAGTGAAACAAGCCTTCCTCGATGCTAATGGGCCACTTGCCTCTACCCCTCTCTTCTGCCAAGCAATGAAGTATTTTGTAGCCATTATGCCAAGATATTACTACCATGTTCATTTCAAATAGTATTTTGCACCTTTAAATATTTGTTCAAATTCTGTTTCAGGGGAGCGTAAGCATGAGTGAAAAGGGGAAACAGTTACTTTTCTCTCAGCTGCTGGTGCTACGCTGCTACCACTGGGGAATCTGAAAGTAAAGCTTTTCACCCATGAAGACATATCACATTGGACAGGGGCAAAACAGCTTCTCTCCATGGCTGTCAAACCGATCCTTTTGATGACAAATGTCATCTACCAATTATAGCACAGTGCCCACTTTTCTCTCCAGCTTTCTGTTTCTTCCCAGCATTATTTTTATCAGCCCCAGGGAATAAGAGTGAAAACACAGGCGTGGTGTGATTGGGTCTACCACCATTTTTCGCGCCTGCATCCAGGCGTTCACGAGGCCAGACATCCACAAACGCCATCTGTTGACCATCAGAGCTTTCCTTCTCTGGGTGGAAGGGAAAAAGCAGCAGGGCCATGCCTTCTCCGGTTCACTCATGGTCCACTTCACACACTCACAGCACAAACCAGTACTGGACGCTCTTTTTCTGGCAACTGAGTTTTACAATAAACCCGAACTGAGTGAGCCAAACAACTTCTCATTTCCAAGTTTTTTAAATAAACAGAACCACTTAAAAGGAAACAGCACTATGGATAGCCAGTAAACACAGGAAAAAATGCTCAACATCACTAATTATTAGAGGAATGCAAATCAAAACTACAATGAGGTATCACCTCACACCAGTCAGAATGGACATCATCATAAAATCTAAAAAGGCTGGAGAGGATGTGGAGGAAAGGGAACTAAATCTCCTATGCTGTTGGTGGGAATGTAAACAGATACAGCCATTATGGAGAACAGAATGTAGATTTCTTCAAAAAAACTACGAATATACCGCATATGACCCAGAAATTCCACTACTGGGAACACACTCTGAGAAAGCCACAATTCTAAGAGACACATGTACCTGCAATGTTCACTGCAGCACTCTTTACAGTAGCCAGGACATGGAAGCAACCTAGATGTATATCTACAGATAAATGGATAAAAAAGATGTGGTGTGTGGAATAATGAGTAATGGAATATTACTCAGCCATAAAAAAGAATCAGTCTGAGTCAGCTCTAGTGAGGTGGGTGAACCTAGAGCCTGTTACACAGAGTGAAGTAAGTCAGAAAGAGAAAAACAAATTTCATATATTAATTAATGCATACATACAAAATCTAGCAAAACAGTATTGATGAACCTATTTGCAGGGAAGGAATGGAGACACAGATGTAGAAAACAGACCTGTGGACACAGTGGGGGAAGGAGAGAATGGGATGAATGGAGAAAGTAGCATCAGTATAGATACACTACCCATGTGTGAGACAGACAGCTGGTGAGAAGCTGCTGTGTAACACAGGCAGCCCAGTCTGGTGCTCTGAGATGACACAGAGGGGTGGAGTCAGGGAAGGAGAGGAAGGCTTAAGAGGGAGCGAACAGGTTTCCCTGGTGGCTAAGATGGTAAAGAATTAGCCTGCAATGCGGGGTTTCAATTCCTGGGTCGGGAAGACCCCTTGGAGAAGGGAATGGCAACCCACTCCAGTATTCTTGCCTGGAGAATCCCAATGGACAGAGGAGCCTGGCGTGAAGTCCAAAGGGTCACAAAGAGCCGGGCATGAATGAGCAACTAACATTTTCACATGGCTGACTCTGTTTTTGTACAGTAGAAATCAACACAACATTGTAAAGCAATTTTCCTCCAATTAAAAAATAAATTTTAAAAAAGGCAGGGTTGGGGGAAAAAAAGCAGAACTAACCATGTGCACTCACCATGATTTAACTGTACATTATTCTACACTCAGATCTAATTTGGGTGGATAAAAGTGTGAGAGAAATGAGACTTTAAGTTGTTGGTTTAAACTGAACTTCTGTTACCAGTTACTCAATCTTATTTCTACTTACTTGGTCTCACTGGAAGATCCAACTGGTGAATTCAATCCTGAAGAAAATAAAAATCAAAAATTACCACTTAAGGTGAATTCCTTGGTTGTCTGCTCTGGAGCATATGGAACCACTGAACAGTCCCTCAAGGGCATTGCCTCTTGGTCAACCCAGACAAGAAAAGTCTACCTCACCAACCAGGCTGTACACTCCCGTGTCCATGCTGCACGGGCCACTCCAGAAACATCCAGGACAGAACACTGTAACTTCATTATTTGTTTTGTTTTTTAATTTCTCAACCTCATCAATTTTTAGGTGTTTTGAAGAAGCCTCTTTTTATTTTCTAAAAATTGAGGTATAATTGCTTTACAATTCTTGTGTTCATTTCTGCTGTACCATGAAGCGAGTCAGCTAAATGTATGCATATATCCCCTCTCTCTTGGACCTCCCTCCCATCCCCACCATCCTACCCATCCAGGTCATCACAGAATGAGCAACCTTGTCAATTCTGACCCTTTAATCCACAGCCAGCATGAAGTACACCTTGGTATCCCCTCCAAAAAACAGTTTACTACAGAAATTTAGAATCTGAACACACTTTCCAAAAGAACATTTAACCCCCTTGAAGGAATAGACTGTTTTCTTGACTACTTCTATATCACTTTTTCGTATATCAGTAATTAATATGGCTTTGAAAGGGTAAAAAGAGACCCCAAAGAACATCTATCTAGAAAATAGTTGGCTGTTATTATTACTATTGGAACATATATATCATGTCGTATTATTGAAGAGAAACCAGACTTAAAACACACACATACACAAATACACAGATGTATTCAGATCGGTCCTCACTTAAACTAGCCTGTCATCCCTACATGTTCCAAATGAATGGCAGTCACAAGTTTGTCTTGTAAGATATAAGTAACTACCTCATACACATACCAGTTTAATGTCATTGGATAAACATGCCAATTGGTGGATAAACATGGAAACGGTGTCATGATTTCACACTCTGGGAAAGAGGTTTTTCTAACCATTTTCAGAGACTTCCTACAAATCTGTGAGAGGGAAGTTTCCATTCACCAGTCCCTTAGTGAGCATCCTGAGCCACGGGGAGAATCCCTCCTGCCCAGAGTGTCAAGTTGACAGACATGCATCGTTATAGCAAGGGCTCCCATGGTGGGATTTCAGGGCACCTCTGAAGGCCTTCCCTGGTGGCTCAGCAGTAAAGAATCTGCCTGCCAATGCAGGAGATAAGGATTTGATCTCTAGGTTGAGAAGATCCCCTGGAAAAGGCAATGGCAACCCACTCCAGTATTGTTGCCAGGGAAATCCCATGGACAGGGGAGCCTGATGGGCTACAGTCCACAGGGTTGGAAAGAGTCAGACATGACTTAGCGACTAAACAATAACAATAATGGACCTCTGAGGAGCCTCCAGTTGGTGCAGTGGTAAACAATCCACCTACCAATGCAGGAGATACAGGTTCGATCCCTGGGTCAGGAAGATCCCCTGGAGAAGACAATAGCAACCCACTCCAGTATTTTTGCCTAAGTTTGATGAATGGAAAAGCCTGGTAGGCTACAGTTCATGAGGTCTCAAAAGAATCAGACATGATTGAGCGACTAAACAATAACAACAATGGGTCTCAACTATCGGCTCTTACTGGGAGATATATGGATTTTTCTAGGCAGACAATCCACAGGTAATTTTCTTCAAATTCTTAAAAGAACCTGTGACCACCAAAAGATTTTCTTAAAAAAAAAAAAAAAAGACCCACTGAATTAGAAGAAAGAGAAGGACAAAGTATGAGAGAGAAGGGGAAAAAGCTGAAGAAACTAAAGAGAATAGCTGACTGTTCAAACTGAATTAGGTGCTGGTGGCGGAGGCCTGGGGGACAGTCTTTAAAAAGACTAGAGGATTCTAAGAAGATGGCAGAGTATGAAGCACCAGGAAACTGTCTCCTCACCCAGACAACTAGTACACTAGCAGAATCTGTCTCGTAATTATTTCGGAACTCTGGTCAATTGAAGGCTTGCAACTTCAGGTGAAGTCAGTTGAAAGCTATGGTTTTTCCAGTAGTCCTGTATGGATGCAAGAGTTGGACTATAAAGAAGGCTGAGCCCTGAAGAACTGATGCTTTCAAACTGTAGTGCTGGAGAAGACTCTCGAGTCCCTTGGACAGAAAGGAGACCAAACCAGTTAATACTAAAGAAAATCAACACTGAATAGTTACTGGAAAGGACTAACACTGAAAATGAAGCTCCAATACTTTGGCCACAAGATGCAAAGAACCAGCTCATTGGGAAAGACCCTGAAGCTGGGAAACACTGAGGGCAAGAGGAGAAGGGGACGACAGAGGATGAGATGGTTGGATGACATCATCGACTTAAGGGACATGAGTTTGAGCAAACTCCAGGAGATAGTGAAGGACAGGGAAGCCTGGCATGCTGCAGTCCATGGGGAACCAAGAGTTGGACAGACTGAGTGATTGAACAACAACAACTCACAGGACCAAACAGGGTTGCAACAAAGTAGACTTTGTGTTACTCAGAGACTAGTCTTAATTTAGACCCAATTCTAACATGCTTTACTGTATGTATTAGAATGCTTTGACTAAAATTTCATATAGGCACAAATGTATATTGCATATTACTGAGAGTGAAATTCTTTATTTCCTCTCTTCTATATTTGTAACTCTTGGTGTGTTTATAAAACATTCCACATTCTTAAGTAAAACAGAATCCAGGTCAACTATTTCAACGTGGATGATTTATTACTTACAAATTGAAGACCCTTAGAAATCTATTTTTACTTAACTGTTTATAAACTGGTGAATAACTATTGCCCTTAAAAAAAAAGTCAAACTTTCTGTACCTTAGCAACCTCAAAAAGAATAAACAAGACCTTACACAACACAAGGCATCTTAAAGGAGCCCTTACTCCAAGCAATCCTGATCTATGAAAATTTGGGTTTGATGCAAATATAAATTTGGGAGATTCCTTTTCTTACAAAATGAATCATACTAAATGTAAAATTATGATGCAAAGGACAAAAATCTGATTCATATACAGCTTTTTCAGGAAAAATATCCTTTCAGTCAATAAATACTTATCAAGTTGTCTGTGTTGCAGTTCCTTGAATCAACTGTTAAACTTTACTTTTGTAAGTGTATCTGATAGTAACAATCTAGACACCTTAGTAAAATAAGAGATCTCACATTACATTGCTACTTTTAAAATACAAGTCTAACTTTAAAAATGTACTCTGGCCATCTCATCATCAAAACACTTTGGTTAGGCACTAAAGAACACCATTGTTAGCAAACTGCAGAACAAATCAAATTAGCTTTGGGGACGCTTTATCTTCTAAACACTTTGCCCATCAAAACACCAAACATCTTTAAAACTTTAAGAATTTTACAACTGTGCCAGCTTTTGGGGTAAGCAATATGGTATTATTTTACTGATGCAGTTAATAAACCACTTTTTAAAAATGTTCCCAGTGTGTCCTTCAGAAAACTCTGTTATTCTATCAGATGATATCCATGTAGAATAGCTTAGTTCAAATTCAGAAAACAGATATTTCCCTTTCTCTAAATAGATGTTTTGAAATTGTTTTTGTAGGTAAGGTAAATATTTCTACCTTCTCATTGTTATAAAGTCATTCCAGGACACCCCAGATAGCGTTCATTTTTTAACCCTGATGAGTGTTTAGGAATAGAAATCCAACACATGCATCCTCTTTTTCTCCCTCCCTCCCTCTCTCTTTCTTTTATCGTTTCTCAATAAAAGCGGTTTGGTCCAAATATAGGGAATGTGGTGTGGTGAAACAGCAGGAACAATGCATGACAGCCACACCACGCACAGCACAGAAACATGGTTTTCCAAAACTTTCCCTATTTTTCATTCAGAAGGTTGCATATGTCAACACAGAAGTAATGCGCAAGGAGCTTAATCGAAAAAAGACTTTTAAGTTCATTTCCAAAACTCCAGCATGTAATTACGGTAAACACACAAGTCACCTTCCCCTTTTCCTCTTCCCACTCTGTTTTGCAAATCGCAAATCGACAGAATAAATGGCCCTTTGCCCTGTACGACCAAAAGCAACTTACTACCCTCCCTTGTGCTTAGGTGCATTGCTAGAAGTGGGGATTATTTCCAAAAAGCCCTCTAAAATATATGCTGTGAAGCCATCCTGAAATAATCCTCAACATTTTCTTTCTCTCTTCTTTCCTTCCTTCCTAAGAGGTACAGGTGACTTACGATACTATATTAGTTTCAGGTGTGCAATAATGATCCAATATTTTTATAGATTATACACTATACAAAATTGTTATAATTACCACTGACTACATTCCCTGTGCTGTATATTATATCCATGTGATTTACTTATTTTCTGAATGGCAGGTAGTTTGTACATTTTCATTCATTCTTTGAATCAGTCAATGCATCTTTATTGAGTCTCTACCGTGTGATGGGTGCTGTGCTGTGCTAAAACCATATAACAGCTTCCCAGATTTAAAGTCTTCATTACCTAAGGAATTAAAAGAATCTACGTCAGGAAACCATCCCATTAAACTATTTCAAAATATTTAGAGTCTTAAAACTACAAGGAGGGGAAGGGGATATTTTTGGCTTTGCCAAATGGTTTATGGGAAGGTTTTGCTTTATTTTTATTTTAAACATAGGTGGCAAAAGAGTGATTTTATCATAGAGAGTCCAAAACTCTGGGTCAGCCCAGAAGCAATCAATTTGCTTCAGTGAACCAGGGCCAGGGAGACCCACCATCTGTAACTGGCACCCCCGGGGCAGTTTCCCTATCCCAAGACCTGTGGATGGACTGTGAGGCGTGAACTTGAACTGCTCCAACCTGTTATATTTTCCTCCAGGTGGAATCTCTGAAAAGGTAGATATGATGTAACCGAGGAAACACCACCACTTGGAGTCCTAACATTTCTGCGCTGTCAATTTCTCTACTCCTTCCACTCCATCGGGCATCTGTAAACTGCTACTGCCCCACCTTGCAAGCCAGGGCTTCTTTAAATTTACAGCTTGGATCCTCGCCATTGAGGAAGAATTCCAGAAACTAAAAACAAAACAAAAAATGAAATCTGTGCTGGAGTCAAAGTGAGCTCACCCATTGTAACGAGCTCTGTTCATTTTCAAGCTAGAAAAACTCACACCCAGAAGAATGAGAAGGTCCAAGGCAGTGTTGGGAGAGATTCTGTCAAAGATAATGACAGTATCACTGAAATATATACAACATGGCATTATTGGGTGATTAGGCTTAACTGTACCACTGACTTGAAAGATTAAACTGGAGGGAAGTTTACCTCCTGTTGGGGTCACCTAGGCCAGACAGACAAAAGGAAGGTGTCTTACAAGATGACAGGCGATGGGCCAATAACCAAGAGGATAGCTGTGAATAATGAAGTCAATCACTGTGCAGAGCAAAAATTCTCCATCTGTAGATTCAGTCACTGAATCTAGACTAACAAGTAGATTTTTATGTGCCAAGGAGTCATGAAACGCAGCAGGAGCCGAGGGGAACTGCCCCAGCGAAAAGAGGCAATCCCCTGGCAAGTGTAAGAACAGCAGGAAAGACATTCTCAACCTGACAAGTGATGACAAGACCCACAAACTAGCTAAGCTAGGTTCCTAATAGAAGCCTTAGATGTCAGGTTGGTTCTGCAAAAGGACACATTTTGACATAATCAACCAAAACTTCTCATCAAACAGCCTGCTTTGTTCTCATCAAACAGCCTGCTTTTATTTAACTGAGCCTCTGAGCTTTAAACGGATATCAAAACTACTGATAAAAATTCGTCTTTTTCAAATGAAGCGTGTCATACTATATCGAGGACAACGTATCTGTTTTCTCAGTCAGTTAAACTGTTACTTAGCAGATAATATCTCAAGGATGCTTAACCTTAAAATAATCAAGCACTGAGGCCACAACTGAGAGAGATTACTATTTGCATACTTGAGCAGCAAAGCAAACAGAGTAACAAGCAAGATGTACTTTCAAGCAAAGAATATGTGAAGCATTTGCCAAGCAAGATCTCAAAAAGAATACAGAACAACTCAGTGTAGTCCAGTCTTCTAGAAATTCTGGCACTTTATTTGGCTAGAAATTTGTAGTCATAAGATTAGAACATAAGTCAAAATTATTAACATGTTCTCACTTGTTCATTAAGTTAATAGACTTCTTGTTGAAAACCTAATTTTATCTGAAATACCAAGTGTTGATAAGAATCTGATTAACATGTTAACTGGCTGTACCCTAATACAAAATAAAAAGTTAAAAAAGAAACGTGATTAACAAAAATTGATAGGAATAGGTTGATCAGCACTTTGGGAACAATTTGCTATCATCTTTGAAACTGAAAGCTGCATATCTTTAGACCTAGCAACTCCACATCCTGGTATATGTCCTAGACTAGTTTTCAAACCTCAGATAGAAATGGTTAATAAAATCAGTTCACTGGATTTCTATCAGGATTCTAAAAAATATACTGGATTTTTTATCAGAACCATTGCTCAGAGTAGGGAAAAATATTATATCTAGAAGTTTGAAGTGATAGTTAGGTACATAGATACACACAGAGAGAGAAGAGAGAGACAGAGCTATCTGTGTGTATTTTCTATTGAGTTATAGTGAAAACCATTTGGAAGGCACCACACTAAGTAATGGGCTTTCCAGGTGCTGCTAGTGGTAAAGAATCTGCTTGCAATGCAGGAGACATAAGATGCAGGTTCGATCTCTGGGTCAAGAAGATCCCCTGGAGGAGGGCATGGCAACCCACTCCAGTATTCTTGCCTGGAGAATCCCATGGACAGGGGAGGCTGGCGAGCTACAATCCGTGGGGTTGCAAAGAACTGGAAACGACTAACGCGATTTAGCACGCACGCAGCACGCACGTCCTAAGTGACACTATTGCATACACTATAATATTTATAGTAGCACTATTCAAAAGAGCACAAATCTGTAAACAATGCATCCATCAGCTAGGGAACGAACAGATAAACAATGGAATAATCTCACAGTGAAATATCATATAGTCATAAAAATATACTAACTATATTGACAAAGATTACTCTTCCATGTTAAATGGAAAAACAAATTAGATCCTAAAAGACTACACAGAGGGTTAAATCACTTTTATAAAGTTGAAAAACAAATGAACAAAATTAAATATCATGGAGATACACACATGTTGTCAAATTGTATTTTAAACATCAAAGCAATGAAAACACAAGATTCATGACATTCATACTTGAGGCAGCGGACCAGCAAAAGAATTTCCCATCTGCTCTGCCTTGCCCTGCCCTGTGTCTCCTCCTTTCTTCTTTCTTCCTTCCTTTTGATTTTAATTAAGATAGAGAGGGCATTTTGATTTTAAAAACATTTTATGTTCATGAGAAAGAAAAAGAAAAACAAACAACAACCTAAAAAAAACACACAAAAAATTTCCTAAAAAGAAAACCCCCCAAATCCTTGCTCATTCACAGGGAAATGCTGATCACTTGCAAACATTTTTAAGAATTTAAAAATCTTTGTTCTAAATAAACATATTTTAAAATAGGATTAGTTCACAGATATGTCTTATATTTTGCCTATTTCAATGAATGAAATATTGTAAGCATTTTCATGTTGGTAAATATTTTGTTTTTAAAGTTTTGTGGTAGTCAAAGTAATACTAAGCTTTCAATTTTAATTCTAAGTTGCATGTTTATTTCACTTACAATACTTCCCTGTTCCATAGTTTGAAATAAAAGAGGAAAAAAAACAGATTTTGAGCACTCCCTGTACAGATTTTTACAGCTGGTTGTCAACAGTTTTAGAGTAACTGCTAAAACGAAAGCAAAATAAACCCAGAGGCATTTTATTTCTAGTCATACATAAACAAGTCAAGGCACTTTACAACTCTAATTATATAAGTTCCTCATTAAGGTATTATTCTTACAAAAGTTAAAACACGGACAAGGTTAAATTTCATTTGGTCATCAACTACAATTTCCAAATCCTCATGCCCTTCCTGGTATAACTACTATTACCCCTTTGGGCTTATTTTTTAATATTTTCCTCTGCATGTGCATATACAGACAGATCCTCACCGAAAAATACAGTATTCGTTTTAAGTTTTAAAAACATTTAATCATTCTGCAACTTGCAGGTATTTTCTATGTTGTTGTTCTTGTTTAGTCACTAAGGCATGTTTGACTCTGCGACCCCATGGACTGCAGCCTGCTGGTCTCCTCTGTCCGTGGAATTTCCCAGACAAGAATACTGGAGTGGGTTGCCACCACCCTCTCCAGGGGATATTCCCAACCCAGGGATCGAAGCCACGTCTCCTGCACTGGTGGGTGGATTCTTTACCTTTGACCCACCAGGGAAGCCCATTTTCTATGTGAGCATTACGTAAATCTACTTCATTCTTTTAAAGTGCTGCATACAGTATTCCATACTACAACAAAGCCTTTTCCTGCTTAGGTTCAACCTCCCATTCAAAAGAATCTACCACAGTGTGGGAAATCTAAAATATATCCATGTTTATCCGCTCGAAAACTGGCATCAACTTAAAGAATGAGAGGATGTGAAGTGTTGTCTCACTGTGGTTTGACTGGCATTTCCCTAGCAACTAATGATGCTGAGCATCTTTTCACATGCTTGATGGCCATCTATATATCTTCTTTGGGGAAAAGCTTTCTCAAGGCCTCCTCCCATTTTAAAACTGCACTGTGAGTCTTTTTGTGTAGCACTGTAAGAATTCTTTATATAACCTGGATATACAGATAGCGAGATACATGATTTGCAAATATCTCTCCCTTTCTGTATATTGTCTTCTTACTTTCATGATAATGCTCTTTGCCGCACAGAAGTTTGTTTTATTTTGATGACATCTGCTTCATTTACTTTTTCTTTTGTTACTTGTGCTTCTGGTGTGCTATCTAAGAACTTGTTGCCAAATTCAAGGTCATAATTATTTACCCCTACATTTTTTTCCTAAGAGTTTTGTGGTGTTAGCTTTTTAATTTAGGTCTTTGATCACTTTCAGTTAATTCTGTGTAATTTGGATCACTGATCGTTTTCAGTTAATTCTGTGTAGTGTGGGACAGGAGTCTAACTTCATTCTTTGCATGCATATACCCAGTTATCTCGGCACCATTTATTGAAGAGATTATTCTTTCCCCATGGAGTGGTCTGTTAACACCGTTGTCAAAAACTCAGCCAGCCACACGTCCACAGATGGTTGGTTTTATTTCAGGGCTTTCAATTTCTATTCCATTGTACTTTGGCCACCTCATGCGAAGAGCTGACTCATTGGAAAAGACTCTGATTCTGGGAGGGATTGGGAGCAGGAGAAGAAGGGGACTACAGAGGATGAGATGGCTGGATGGCATCACGGACTCGATGGACGTGAGTCTGAGTGAACTCTGGGAGTTGGTGATGGACAGGGAGGCCTGGTGTGCTGCGATTCATGGGGTCGCAAAGAGTCGGACACGACTGAGCGACTGAACTGAACTGAACTATCCTTATGCTAATGCCGCACTATTTTGATTTCTGCAGCTTTGTAATAAGTTTGAAACTGAAGTGTGAGTCCTCCAACTTTGTTGTCCTCTTTTGAAATTGTTTTGTATATTGTTGATTTTTGTTGTTTATTGTCTCTGTTCTCCCACCATGACACAGGCTATATTAGGATGTGGATTTTTGTCCATTTTGTTCACAACTGTACCCTTGCTCCTAGAATAGGGCTTAGCATGTAGCAGGCGCTAGATGCTGCTGCTAAGTCTCTTCAGTTGTATCTGACTCCTTGCTACCCTATGGACTGTAGCCCACCAGGGCTCCTTTGCCCAGGGATTCTCCAGGCAAGGATACTGGAGTGGGTTGCCATGCCCCTCTCCAGGGGATCTTCCCCACCCAGGAATCGAACCCAGGTTTTCCTCATTGCAGGCAGATTCTTTGCCCCTGAGCCACCAGGGAAGCCTATAGCAGGCACTTAATATGTGCTAAATGGATGACTGGGGTCTTGAGAAGACAGAGTGATCCACAGCTCAGAGAAAATGGTGCGGGTGCAAGGAGAAGAGGAGGAGAGAGGAAGAAAATATGGTTGAACAAGTCCTGTCAGACTTGAAATGGCAGGAAGGTGGGTGGTTGAAGCTTGAGATACAGTGACAAGGAACCCTTTCAAAACCATATTGCCGGGGTCGCAAGGAGCTGCAGCCATTGCGGTGTGTGTGTCAGTCTTTAGTAACTCATATGTCCTAAAGCTAAAAATCATTTTGTTACTATCACATTAACATTTTATATTTTTCAAAAACAAAACATCAGATAAGATGAAGTAGAATAACCATGAATTGCTCTCTCTGAACTGAGAGGAAAAAGAGCTTTTGCATCTTATCTCAGCTGTCTCCATAGCTTTTAGTGTACATAAATAATTATTTTTGATAAGTTAATGTAATTTTACAATCATATCAGAAAACATACACCGCAATGCAAAAGGACCATACTGACCTTTAAGAAAAATTCCGAACAAAATCTTTTGTAAACACATTTATCACATTTAGTTAAATTAAATAAGTGGGCAGTGACATCAGCAAGTCTGAACACTATTGTGACTAATGGGACAGAAGCCAGTGAAGAAAAAGCAGAGCTGGAATACGCAGTGCAGTTTAAGATAAATGGTTTGGCAATTTTCTTTGATGCTCATTGCTCCCTTTCGCTGTGTAAAATTTTTTAAATGTAAATAATTAAGGAAGTATGAAGAGCCACCACGACTGTTGAATATATATTATGTAAATTGCCACTGAATAATTGCATCTTTCCTACCTAACAGCAAATACTGCTGCCATGAGATGAAGCAACATACTGTCATTCTAAAAAATTAAGCCATACAGCCCCATCTGTTTCCAGGTTCCAAGAGAGCACATCTACCAGGTAATAAAGAACCTATTAACCAGAGGATGCGAACATGCCTCTTATTTAACTTTTTCAAAATCAACAAGGTGTTGTTGATATAATTTGACAGTGTGTCTGATTTATGAAGGGAGTGAGATACACACCTCTTTATCTGATAATGATTTAAAACAATATGTGAAGTATATAAACTGTCACTAAAATGGCACAGCTCTGGGATTTGCCAGGTGCTAATTGCTCTATTCAAAGCCTCAAAGAAAGTGTACAATTGCCCTGGGCAGTCATCCCAGGTTTAATTATGTTCCGGGAGCTTTATTCCCTGGACAGAGGTAACAGTCTGGAGAGAGCTTTGCGTCCACTTGGTCTTCAACTTAGCGACTAAAAGACCACAGGCAATTCACTGCCTCATTTGCAAAACCCACTCTAGGAGGCAATACTGCTATTCATCCCTCAAATTCAGCCCACGTGACCTCCCTGAAAGAATTCTCTTCTCGGTTGCTTGTACACATTAGTATTTTCACTTGGGATTGTAATGTATTTGTTCATCTGTCTCTATTAAAGAAGTCTTTTAAGGATAGCAACTATCTTCTTGCTCTTTGTAGTTCCAATCCCTTGCATAAAATCTGCATTGAATACACACTTTATTATTTGTGTTAAACGACTGTGTCACCTAGTGCTGGTGCCTGGGAAATAGTAGCTGCTTAATAAATATTAATTACCGGAAACTTTGTTTACTAAAAATTCCATTTGTTTTCTTCTTTTTATCACATCCTGCTGTTAGAACTCAACTCAGGCTCTTACTATCCTAGACTAGTAGTTCTCAAGGAGGGGGTGGGGGAATTTTGCCACCACAGGACCTCTGGAAATATCTGGAGGCATTTTTGGTTGTCATGACCAGACAGGGGGTAGGTAGGGGCCAAGGGTGATCTAAACATCCTATAAGCAGAGGACAGCACCCCATAAACAAAGAATTATCCAAGCTCAAAAGGCAGTAGAGAGAAGGTCGAGAAATGCTGACCTAGACTTTCATTTCTTGACATTGACTCCTGATCATTCTACTTATTCCTACCCCTTTCTCTCCTCTATTCCTCCAAAAATATTCTTTTTTTTTCCTAATTGAAGTATAACTGACATATAACATTATATTAGTTTTGGGGGTGCAATATAATGATTTTGTATTTGTCCATATTGCAAAATAATCAACACAGTAAGTCCAGTTACCATATAGTCATGTAATTTTTTTCATGCGATGAAAACTTCAACTCTCTTAGCAACTTGCAAATATGTAGTAAAATACAGTATGATCATGTGTCACCATGCGATACATCACATCCCATGACATTTATTTTGTAACTTATACCCTTTGACCTCCTTCACCTATTTTGCCCCTCGCCCCACTTCTGGCAACCATCAGTCTGTTCTCTGTATCTATGAGCTTGCCTTTTTGTTTTGGGGTTGTTTATTTTTTCCTTTGATTCCCCATATAAGTGAGACTAAAACGATTGTCCCTATCCTGTTCAAAAGGTCTTACATATTTTAAAAATCTTTATTGTTCAATTAAGAGTTGTTGCTGGATTTTCAATAACTTGGTTTAAAATAATTGTCAACATATAATTATGTCAAAAGCAGAACTAGAACCAAGTTTTTGAAATTCTTATTTCTAATGCACCTGCTTGACAGCCTCAGTTGGAAGCTTTTGAGAACACAGGGGGAAAGAAACAGACTCTAGAGGGTGGCAGCTAGTTTTTCTTCAGTGATCCAAATTTCTAGAGCTACAAAGACCAAATGGCCCTTCAAATTTCATTTGCAGGACAAATGCTGTGTCACTGAATGTCAATCACACCTCAAACCGTTATCCTGCACACTTGCTAGATACTAATTACAGTTCATTTAAAATTAAGATCTAAGACTAGTGGGTTTTAGAAACAAAGAATTTTAAAAATATCTGATTTCTGTTACTTCTATGACTGTATGTTATGAAACTCCACAGAATTTTAAATATGAAAAGTATATACACAAATAAGTTACATATATGTAGTTCTTTAGACTCTTTCCATTAAAAATCACATTCCATGAAAATCATATATCTGATTAGGAATTCATATCCAGAATATATAAAGAACGCAACAATAAAAAACCAAACAACTCAATTCAAAGTGGGAAATGCACTCAAAAAGACCTTTCTCCAAAGAAAATATAGAAGTGGCCAATAAGGCGCTATTAATGAGCACCATGGTAAGATGTTCAACATCATTTGTCATTAAGGAAATTCAAATCTAAAAAGCAATGAGATAGCACTTCATACCCTTTAGGATAAACATTACCACCAAAACAGAAACTAACAGGCATTGGCAAGAATGTGGAAAAAATAGAAACTTTGTGCACTGTTGATGGGAATGGAAAATGGCTCAGCTGCTACAGAAAACAGTTTGGCAGCTCCTCAAAAATTAAATGTAGAATTACCATATGACCCAGTAATTGCAATCCAGGTACATACACCAAGGAACTGAAAACAGGTACTCAGACACTTACTAGTACTCAAACTATTGCTCACAGCAGCATTATTAACAGTATTCAAAAGGTGGAAAGAACCTAAGTGTCCATCAACAGACGAATGGATAAACAAACTGTGGTATGTGTGTGTGTGTGTGTGTGTGTGTGTGTGTGTGTGTGTGTGTGATGGAATATTATTCGACCTTTAAAAGGAAGGGAATTGTGACATACACGACCGCATGAATGAAACTTACAGACGTTATGCTAATAAAATGAGCCAGGCACAAACAGTAAATTCTGTGATTCCACTTACACCAGGTAGATAAAATAGGCAAGCTCACAGAAGTTACAAGGACTGAGAGGAAGGGGAAAGGGGAGTTTCTGTTTAATGGGAAGAGTGCTGAACAAATTCCAATTTGGAAGGATGGCAAAGTCCTGGAGATGGACAGTGGTGGCGACGGCACAATGTGGAAGTACTTAACGCCACTGAACTGCATACTTAGAAATGGTTAGAATGGTAAATTTTATGTATATTTTATCACAAGAAAAATCTTATTCAAAATGTTATGATAATTTGCTTCATTGCTACCTTCAAGGGATTTTACAAAGTCCAAAATTAGACGGTTTCTTAAAACTCTAATTTTGAGATGAAAAATAACGTGCCATTGGTATGTAGAAGCCTTAAAAGAAACTAGAGTTCCTGGTAACATAAAATGCTGGAAAATATTCATACACAGCCCAGGCCCAACTATAGAGGTTCCTCACCTTTCAACAGCCACACTCACTGCAGGACAGCTGTAGTTTTGTGCAGTCCTGGCATTTTGCCTGCCTTTCAAATCCTTTCTTCCACTTAATGCTGAATCATATAAACATATCAATTTTCTCTGACAGTGGCAGTTGGGCCGGGGGAGAGGGAAGTACTGTTTTAAAAATAACATTTCCTTCTATTCTAAGAACAAGAGGAAAATATGGAACTATCTCTTGAGAGATTATTTTTTAAAACAAGATCTACCGTCTCAAAACCAACCAAGGGCAAGTTTACATACCATTAATTGATATTGTGTGTGTGTGTGCTAAGTCACTTCCATCGTGTCTGACTCTGCGACCCTATGGATTGCAGTCCGTCAGACTCCTCTGTCCATGAGATTCTCCAAGCAAGAAAGCTGGAGTGGGTTCCTATGCCCTCTTCCAAGGGATCTTCCTGACCCAGGGATTGAACCCATGTCTCTTATGTCTCCTGCATTGGTAGGTCGGTTCTTTACAGCTAGAGACACCTGGGAACCCCCTAATTGGTATTACTGAGCTTTATTTTCTTGGAATCAGTTATTCTCATAGTGAAAACTATAAAACTTCTTCACTCATAATAATACAAGCATTCACATATTCAACAACTGTGAGCATTTTGAAAGAAAGCAGAAATATGAATTCCTTTTCATGCACTATCATATCTGATATTTAAAGTTGTATTAAAACCTACTAATATTCCAGAATCTCTATGACTTCAAATCTATGGGGAGGTTCACACGATTTGAAATTCATTCTTCCATAAATTGACTTTATAATCCTTCCTGGAATAGAACTACAGTAGAATCTACTGCATGGGAAGATTATTGGGTTAAACAAATTTATCTTATACTACACACCTAAGTGGGCTTCCCTGGTGGCTCAATGGTAAAGAATCTACCTGTCACGTGGGTTTGATCCCTGGGTTGGGAAGATCCCCTGGAAAAGGAAATGGCTACCCATTCCAGCATTATTGCCTGGAGAATACCGTGGACAGAGGACCCTGGTGGACTACAGTCCTTGGGGTCGCAAAAGAGCCTGATGTGACTTGGTGACTAAACCACAACAAACAACATACCTAAGAACAAGAATATTTGAAGTTAACTTAAATATATGTATTTTTAATCATCACCAGGTATAGTGTGGCTCAGAGGAAGTGACATAATGCTTGCTTGAGTGTCATCTGATAAAAGCCCACAAATATATTGAAACCTCATAATGCATAAAGCATACATACAATCATGCTTGGGGCTGGTGCATGGGGATCACCCACAGAGATGTTATGGGGAGGGAGGTAGGAGGGGGTTTCATGTTTGGGAACACATGTAAGAATTAAAGATTTTAAAATTTAATAAAAAAAATAAAATAAATAAAATAAAATAAAATAGAACTTCAACAGAAGCTTGGTTTCTTTTGATATTAACACTGAATTTCACACAAAACAAAGGTCCTAACAAAAAGTGATATATCTCGCTTAAACCAAGATGTGGTTATACCTACCAGGCAGCCTTGCAGTCATGATATGAAGTACTAAGGTAAGCTGATGTCATTTGAATCTAAGCTTAATAAGCCTTTGAGAAGTCTTGATCTATGTTCACTTAAATCCCTGAGACACAGCTCTCTTGGTATTCAAAGTCTGATTTTTCAGCTAGAATGTCAATGTTGGTTAGACATCATTTCCTAAATTTCACACTCAGAATTATTTTGGAATTAGAATTGTGGGAGATTTAAAATTATATATTTTTTAAAGGGACAAGATACATTTGTATTGATGCTCATTGTCATTTCCTTTGGAGATGGAATTATTATTCCATGACCTATTTGGTATTTTATTGATGCCAAATAAAATAAAAGGGAAGTGGAATAGGCATTAGAGCATCAAAGAGGCATGAAAGTGAGTAAAAGAAAACCTCATTCACAATGGAGTCAGGAAGTCTGAGCAGCTTACTTTATACATATTAGCAAGAAGCTTAGTTTATATATGCCAGCAGGAAGAAAGAAGATTTTCTCTTTGCCCAGCAACAAACCAATGAGAAACTGCTGTAACTCAGCCAATGAGAAGTTGCCACAACCCCAAACTCTTGCTCTCCTCCAGTGGGCTGTTTCATTCAAAACAGCCCCTCCCAACTTCCTCATTTCTTCTATAAAAGAAGGCTCCCTCTCTTTAGGTCTCCAGACTTGCCTACAGTTTTCTATAGTTAGTTTGTCCTTAATTGCAATTCTTCTGCTATTCCTGAACAAACTTGATTTTCCTGGCTAAGTTACTCACCTTTTTGTTTTAAAGGTTAACAGAAGGAATCTAAAGAACATACCTAAAGGCTAGGTCACTTTTAAGGTAGAGTTAGAATGCTATCTGTTTTTCTAGGTAGTATTCTGAACATTAAGAGCAAGCTCAAACACTTTTAAGAGCAAGCAATTCTCAACATTTATAAGAGAATGTCAACACTACTTTGGGAAGATGATGGCATAAGTTTCTAGCATTCTAACCTATATCCTTTACACTGTCCACATATGGTTGGAAATAAAGTACACCATCCCACAAGTGTAATACCTTATTATTCAAGTTTGAAAGGGCCCACAATTTAACCAGTGGTTCCATGAACAAGAGGCTACATGATGTAAGCAATTGAAAACACAGGAATTAGTGGGAGAACCCTTGAATCTGAATGCTAGCTCCACCGCTAGCTAACTGAGGCCTTTAAATAATTAACCACTTTGATCTCATTTTCTCCTCTGTAAAACTGAAATAAGCCTTACCTTTCATACCAAGAGGATGTGTGAACAAAAGCAATTTGAAAACTGCAAACTATATAAGGACGCTCTTTTTATTATTATATTAACAGTTATACCTCTGCTCATTTTTTCTGCATACCTCATTGTAGAAATAAAAGGTGTCCAAAAGATGGGGGGAAAGGAAAGAAAAACAATCTAAAAAATGGATCTGAGACAAAGAAATGGAAAAAAGTTGAAAGGAAGATAAATGTTCACATAAAAAAATACTATCTCTACTATCTCATATCAGGATTTCATTACGAATTAAATTTACGGCATTTGGACTTCTTTGGTAATCCAGTGGTTAAGACTTCGTGCTCCCAATGAAGAGGGCCCAGGTTTGATCCCCTGATCAGGGAACTAGATCCTACATGCTGCAACTAAAGATCCCACATGCAGTGACTAAGACCCAACACAGCCCCCACCCCCAAAATTATGACATCATTTCCTTCCTAAACAGCTTCAACTGCTACTATTCACCCAGCGAAGTTGGTGTCTAGAAATTCTTAAGCCCATAATATATACTTTTTATATAATTCCAGGATCAGATGGAGGGGGAAGGCGAGAAGACAGATGAACCCTTACAAAGACAGTGAAATCTGCACAAAATCTGACTATCCAGTAATTGCTTTTTTACAAAACATAACTGAGAAGCAGCAACAAGCAAAAAAGAGGCCTGCCTGCCAAAAGAAATGTGTCATCAAGCCTGCACAAAAAAAGATCATGCAGGATCTATTCGCCACTATTCTCGACTCGGTTTAAACGAGCATGTTTCTAGGACTCGCAAGCTTACAGTGAATCAGAACTGCAAATGGACAAGAGGAGGTGCCACCAGCAGGGAGGACAGCAAAGTGACATCAAAGCTGGCAGTGTGACCCCGAGGAAAGGGACCAAAGCAAACAATCGGAAACTAAACAAAAAACAAAGCAAAAAAATCTATCAAGAAACAGACACCAGATCTCTAAAAGCCCAAGAGTTTGGGGTCAGTGCATCTGGGAATGACCAGCCCCTCCTCTGAGCTGCAGAGCTGCTTATGTGCAGTTTCCAAGAGGTGTTCCTCAGGATTCTGGAGACTGGAAGGAGCCTCAGGCACAGCAACAAGGGGGTAGGGGGAGTGGAAGGAGCTGGACACCGGGGGAAGGAGGGAGGCATGCAGGATTCTCTGTCCCCCCAGGTCCCTGCCCCCGGTGGATGCCACCTTCCACCAGAGCAGGGCTGCTTCACTCGCCTTTACTTCCTGAGGCTTCCATGATGAAAGGGCCTGCTGACTCAAAAACGAGTTTAAAAAAATTAATACATGACTACCACTAACTCTCTGGTGGCTCAGAAGGTAAAGAATCTGCCTGCAATGCAAGAGACCTAGGTTTGATCTCTGGGTTGGGAAGATCCCCTGGAGAAGGGAATGGCAACCGGCTCCGGTATTCGGTATTCTTGCCTGGAGAATCCCACGGACAGAGGAGCCTGGCAGGTACAGTCCGCAGTGGCGCAAAGAGTCGGACACGACTGAACTGCTTTCACACACACACACCGCTAATTCCAGAATCCCCTGAGCAGTATATCCGAATGCAGAAATGGGACCTATTCCAGGTGCTAGAGAGAGGAAATGACAAGCAGAACACAGAGGATTTTTAGGGCAGTGAGACTGTTCAGTAGGGCAGGACAGTGGTGGAGGCAGGTCATTACACTTTTGTCTAAACACACAGAATACACAACACTAAGCGCGAAGCCGGATGTAAACTATGGTCTTGGTGTGATAATGTACCTGCTCCAGTGCAGGATATCAGCAGTGTGGAGGCTGTGCAAGCAGATATAGATGGTAAATCTCTGCAATTTTCACTCAGTTTTGCTGTGAACCTAAAACTGCTCCTGGGCTACCTTGACAGCTCAGTTAGTAAAGAATCCACCTGCAATGCAGGTGACCCTGGTTCAATTCCTGGGTTGGGAAGATCCCCTGGAGAAGGAAATAGCAACTCACTCCAGTATTCTTGCCTGGGAAATCCCATGGACAGAGGAGCTTGGTGGGCTACAGTCCATGGCATCGCAAGAATCAGATACAAGTTAGCGACTAAATATAAAACTGCTCTAAAAATAATGTTAAAAAAAAAAGAGAGAGAGAGAATTAGACCCTCTTAGGTCACTTAACGGAGAAGGCAATGGCAGTCCACTCCAGTACTCTTGCCTGAAAAATCCCATGGACGGAGGAGCCTGGTGGGCTGCAGTCCATGGGGAGGCTAGGAGTCGGACACGACTGAGCAACTTCACTTTCACTTTGATGCATTGGAGAAGGAAATGGCAACCCACTCCAGTGTTCTTGCCTGGAGAATCCCAGGGACAGGGGAGCCTGGTGGGCTGCCGTCTATGGGGTCGCACAGAGTCAGACACGACTGAAGTGACTTAGCAGCAGCAGCAGCAGGTCTCTTAAAGCGCTGTTTTTCTCCCTGCTGGGAGCACCACTTTGTAACCACTAGTCCAGACTAGGAACCAGGAGCCACCCTTGACCCTGAATGGTCCTACAGAAATTCTATCCCTTCCTCTTGCTGGATCCACAGGTCACCAGATCCTGCGCTGGGCCCTGCCACACCTTACCGAGTATGTCCCATCCTAGACGTCCTCAGTGAGTCCAAATCACTCCAGGCAGCTGTCATGGACTGTGCCTCTTCACCCCAGCAACCCACCCCCCTGACAGCCTCCTCCCCGTGGGGCTCTCATGGGATGTCCTTCCCAGTCCTGAGTGACACCCTGCTGTGAGTCTGCAGCCAAAAGGCCAGGAACTGTTTACAGCAGTGGGGATTAAAACTGCTTTGTTTGCGCTTTAAAATTTCTTGTTCAGTCGCTCAGTCGTGCCTGACTCTGCAACCCCATGGACTGCAGCATGGCTGAAGGACAGGCTATCTCCTCCTGAAGTGTGCTGAAACTCATGTCCATTGAGTTGGTGATGCCATCCAATCATCTCATCCTCTGTTGACCTCTTCTCCTCCTGCCCTTAATCTTTCCCAGCATCAGTCCTTTTCAATGAGTTGGCTCTTAAAAAGAGTTTTATCCAAATTTCTCCTCTCAGTACGTATTTACTTACTTTATATAAAAACATAAATAAACACAGTAAACACTACTGTGGGGTGGGGTATGATTTGATGCTTTTGGCATTCTGTTTTAAATCAGGCTCGTCACAATCTGGCCTCCCCAACTACGTTCCAGCCTCAACAATCCTCGTGCCCTTTGCCCTTGACTCCCTCCCCTCTCCCCAGGAGGCCTGTATGCAGCCACCTTCTGCTCCTCACTAAAGATGGAGCTGGAAGATTTCCTGGAAACGATCTCTGAGGCCGGGGCACTAGCATGGATCAGCCTCCACAGCACCCCTGGGCTTCCCCCTCACCTGGCACTGACCTTCACTCCTGACACCTTATTTGTTACTTGTTTTCCCCAGAGATGCCAAGCTCCTTCTAAAGGGCACAGGCTGTGGTCTGGACAGCTTCACACCAGGTCTGTACCACAATAAATGTTGCACGAGTGAAGGTAAATTCCAGTCTTATCACTAATAGTAACTATTTTATTATTAGGCCATATGCTATTAGTCTAACTGCTGAAAGTGAAAGTGAAGTCGCTCAGTGTCTGACTCTGTGACCCCATGGACGGTAGCCTACCAGGCTCCTCCATCCATGGGATTTTCCAGGCAAGAGTACTGGAGTGGGTTGCCATTTCCTTCTCCAACTGCTGACCTGATGCCTATTGCTTTGTTGATGTGATACAATAAATTCTTCCAAAAGGCAGAGTTATAGAATGCATTCCCTCCTTCCTGTTCTGGTTAATCATCTGTCTACTTAAGGTGACATTACAGAGAACATCAACCTGTACTTGAATACTCACAAAGTGTTCAGTGTCTGTGAAGATCATTTCAAGTGTTTTTAATAATGATGCGTGGGAAATTTAAAACGTTTTATTGATGTGTGTGTATTATGGGAGGTTGAGTTTCCTGGCCACAGGCTGCCTGAAGGACGAGATTAAAAACCAATAGAGGAGAATCACTAATGAGGCGTGTTATGCATTGAAGTTTGGGGAAAGGCAGATTTTTAATGGCCCAAGGCATTCATGGTGTATCAACCAACTCAGCAGATTCACCGGGTCCTAATGTGGACTAATTCACACACACCATGCCTCTACAACTGGTCTTCACCTTCCTTCAAACCCCTTTGAGTATGTGATTTTCCTGTTCAAACATTTAAGTACCTCTCTTTTGACCAAAGTTTAAAATGGCATTGTTTTCTTGTGCCTAGAGATTAAAATCCAAATGCTTTCTTCCCTTACTCTACAAAACACCGACATATCTTAGGGGAAAAGAAAAGAACAAGGTCAAAGGAAGAACTAAATTCATCAAATAGTGATGAGGAACCAGACATGGTGCCAGGCGCTGAGTATCTCAAGATAAAAACGTGGTACCTTTCCTCTACAATTACAGTCTTCAGAGGGAGAGACAGAAATCTAAACAGGCTGTCATCAGACAGGCGACAGGTGCATTTTTATAACTGTTATTAAAAGGGCTGAGGAAAGTTTCCTATAGAAGGGGCCATGCAAACTCCCTCTTGAGACAGCAGAGGATAACGGGGGAAATCAGAGCAGTAAAGTGTCCTTTTCCTGAAAGACACGGGGTGAAATTCCAGGCCCAGGGATGCCCTCAGCATCCTTAGATTTTCACAGGGACTTGCTGACAGCATCACTTCCCCATGATGCCTTCTATTTATTTCATCTCTGCTTACAGTCCTTTGTTGCTGTTCAGTTGCTCAGTCATGTCCGATTCTTTGTGACCCCGTGGACTGCAGCACTCCAGGTTTCTCTGTTCTTCACCATCTCTTGGAGCTTGCTGAAATTCATGTCCATGGAGTCGGTGATGCCATCCAACCATCTCGTCCTCTGTCGTCCCCTTCTCCTCCTGCCTTCAATCTTTCCCAGCATCAGGGTCTTTTCCAACAAGTCAGTTCATCGCATCAGGTGGCCAAACGATTGGAGTTTCAGCTTCAGCCTCAGTCCTTCCAATGAATCTTCAGGATTGATTTCCTTTAGGATGGACTGGTTTGATCTCCTTGCAGTCCAAGGGACTCCCAAGAGTCTTCTCCAACACCACAGTTCAAAACCATCAATTCTTTGGCACTCAGCCTTCTTTATTTATATGGGGCTTTGGACTGTAAGGACCACAATATGGTCCTAATTATCCTTGTCAAGAATGACTCAAAATTCACACACAGTTAAAATTGAATTTTAGCCAGAAAAAAAGGAGAGAAATCAGAATGCAAAAATCAGATGACAATTTTTGGTATAAAAAATCTTAGGTAAACATTTTGATATTTGCTTTCCTGACCTCTCTCTGTCTTAATTAGGCTAAGAAATCCTGGAGACCAGAGTTTTACTTTATTATGCTACTTTATGTGGTTACCTTTTTATATGGTCCCGAGGGCATGGTTCGGGGCCTCACAGGCAGCATAGGTACAACAGGCATAGAGTAAATAACATTGAACAAATGACCAAATGTGTCAGTCCCCCTTTCCAGAGCAACTTTCACAGCCACAAAATCACATTTTAAGAAGACTCCGAAACATAATCAATACAGTATTTTAAAAAATTGTTTAAATGACTGTTTGCAGTCAATTTAGTTCAATTATCACACAAAGAAGGTAACACTCCTTTGAAATAACACCCAGGCACCAATCTGTCACTGCAAGCATCCAACACCTAACAACTGCCTTGGGAAACACATAATAAATAATAAATCCTAAGGAAAGCATATATGTATACAAGGGTTTGTCTTTGACAAACATCACATCCAACTTTTGCTCCTAAAAATGAAATCCAACTACCCCTAGGAAATAGAAATGGATTCTTCCCTGGTAGCTCAGCTGGTAAAGAATCCGCTTGCAATGCAGAAGACCCCAGTTTGAATCCTGGGTGGGGAAGATCCCCTGGAGAAGGGAAAAGGTATCCATTCCAGTATTCTGGCCTGGAGAATTCCATGGACTGTGTAGTCCATGGGGGTCACAAAGAGTTGGACACAACTAAATGACTTTCACTTCACTTCACTAGGAGATAGGGCAAGAATGATATAAAGGTATCAACAAGGGAAAGAAAAGCACTTGGGGCCGCATATCTTTTTAACTTAACATATTTTCTCATTTTTCACATTCACTGGCTTCTAATAATCACTCATATCATTAATAATAATCACTCACATCTTTAACCCCTGGCGGTCCCACTTTACAAACAAGTCATATTCATTTCTGTGTGGTCATCGGAAAACTAGAATTCCTTTTCCCAGAGAAACGATGTCCTGAGAGATGATAAATTCACTGGCCAGCCCACCAAGAGGCTCTCCACTCCTGGTACAATTCAGTTCAGTCGCTCAGTTGTGTCTGACTCCTTGCGACCCCAGGGACTGCAGCACACCAGGCTTCCCTGTCCATCACCCAATTCCGCAGCTTGCTCAAACTCATGTCCATCAAGTCGGTGATGCCATCCAACTATCTTGTCCTCTGTTGTCCCCTTCTCCTCCTGTCTTCAATCTTGCCCAGCATCAGGGTCTTTTCCAATGAGTCAGTTCTTTGCATCAGGTGGCCAAAGTATTGGAGTTTCAGCTTCAGCATCAGTCCTTCCAATGAATATTCACCTGTACTCCTGGTACAGGTGGCCTCTAATATTGCTAAAACTAACCCAAATAGGTGATGCCCACCTTTGGCATCTGCTGACCTGCTTTCTGCCTCACCCTTTCAAGCTCAGGTGCCTCCAACCCTTGTAACTGTCCTAATGCACCAACTTTTAAATGACCTACTCTTTCTCCTTCCTCTTCCTACAGAACTCCAATTCTGTCAAGTGTGAGTCTTAGTAAATAAAAAGGCAAGATGAATGAATGGATTTATAATGAAGTGTGATTAATAGGAGATATTAAATATTCTACCAAGAGATGGAGAATTCTGATGGAATTTGTCATCTTTTTCCGAGTTGTTTTCTGAAATGTGGTACTACCAAGTCAATTAAATTAGATACAAGTACTCAGAAAGCAGGGCTTCCCTGGTGGCTCAGCAGTGAAGAATCTGCCAGCCAGCCAGCCAATACAGGAGACACGGGTTGGATCCCTGGGTCAGGAAGATCCCCTGAAGAAGGAAATGGCAACCCACTCCAGTATTCTTGCCTGGGAAAACCTATGGACAGAGGAGTCTGGCAGGCTATAGTCCATGGGGTCACAAAGAGTGGGACATGACTTAGCAACTAAACAACTCAGAAAGCAACCGGTACCACTTTAGATGAACTCTGCTATCCACCACCTTCTCCTTAAGAAAAAAAATCTGCAAATCTGCTCGAAACCTTCCAAAGCCCGTAAGTGCTTGGGACAAAATCCTTCCAGGCTTTTGATAAACTGCTTCAAATACCTATTTCACAATGGACTACAGTTTCTAAAACCAAACTCACACACACACACACCTTAACTAGAGCAAATCTACAATCGATCAGCTTCCAAGCAGTTTAACAGATTAAAAAATGAAAAATATTCGGCTACATGGAAGAAGATGTCTCATGGGTTAAGAAGGGTTTGTGGAGGTAGGAGCCTCGCACTGCCCGCCCGGCTGGGGAGGTGCTCTCAGAATCGATCAGGTGAAGCCGTTGTTCCTTCAGAGTGTCGACACCTCCACCACTTCCAAACCCTCTCATCTGCTTCCGGACGAATCCCCAAGGCCATCAACACATCTGGGTGGCCCCTAGAGCACATGTGAACTCTTATGTGTCTAGTGCGAAGGAAACTAGATGGCCATCCCCGATAACCCCAGTGTTTGTAAACAGTGACAGCTTTGCACAGCTGCAGCCCTAAACCCACTGCGTGACTGAGGAACACGTTTCCTATGTACAGTTCCTCAAAGGTAAATGTGACAAAGGGGGAAAAGGGAAGTCATCGGATATGAACTATTAAATTTCCCTAAGAGAAATTTCATATAGAGAAATAATCCCCACCAGTGTTATCAGATAATCAGAAGGGAGAGAGAGAATGATTTTAATAGTTACTATTTAGCCCCCACCAAAAAAAGAAAAGAAAAGCTGTATTTTTGGAAAACTCAGGACTTTGGAGAACTCCTTTACACTGATTTCATAGATTAAAGTTTTGTCTTTGAATTAAAACTGGTTTAGGGAATGAAGCGTGAGAACCAACAGCTCTTCGGTGGTTAGGCCTTCTGACATGATACAGCTCTGCACACATATATTTATCATCTGTATCTTAATATTCATGCATTTTCACTTTAAATTTTGCATTTAAACTTTATTTCAGAGTCTCTTGAGTTTAGAAAACTGGTTTTGAGTTCATTAGACTTCCCAATTAAAAGTGTATAATCAACTATATTATATAGACATGATATTTATATACAAATTGTATTTTTTACATTATGTTAACTCTATTAATTCTGAACCACTAAACAGAACATGATGCATGCTAAGACGGGGTTTAGTATCTTTTGGTAACGTAATGAGTAATACACAGAAGGGGGACTAAGGTCTTCTGACAAGACAGACGAGACGACTTCTGCATCCAACCTGACCAAAACAGAAGTTCACCTCAGCAGCAGTCAGCTTCTTTTGTGAGCAGAGTTTGAAACACATACACTAAAAACAGTTTTTCTGTGGCTACTGCTGGCGGGGGAAGGGGGTCGACATATTGTGTTAGCAATTTTCTATGGAATCGAATTAGGGTTTCATTGTGGTAGCCGTATCACATTAAAAATCGGGGTTTTTCTTTGCTAAATGACTTCCATTGTGTATGTAGTGAATCTGATATGGAAAATTGCTAATGCAATAAGAGTATCATAGAAGCTTTCCTGACTCTAACGCTCAACCGCAATATTCAGGAGAAAGAGGCTCCACTGGGCAGGGGTGGGGGGTGGGGTCACTTTCCACAGCCTCTCCACGGGTCCCCAGTCCTCAGCTCCAGCTCAACACTGGCTTTGTGAAAGATGGACCATTAACACCTATCATTTAGGGGAAACTCCTTTACAGATTTTATTTCAGACCATGAGTTCAGTGAAAGACGTGCCATTGAATTAATATTTATTGACAAAGCACTAGACAGGGCACTGTAGTTGGCATGAAACAAATGGAAAAGATAGATAAAACAAGGTCTCTTCCTTCATAGAGTTTTGACAGGACTGAAGAGAAGAAGGAAATTAGCAAATGAGGAATTCACCAAGAGGCAAGATACAAAGGTGCAAAATGCCAAGGGCCATTAGGTGTCAAAGGAGGACACACCTGGACAGGACTGTAAAAGATGAGGAAGGTGCTGGCAGGTCTGTGGATCTGGTGAGAGGTGGGGAGGCAGGGGCGTTCTAGGCCTTGGTGTGAGGACACGTGCAGAGGAGAGGCAAGCCAGGGCAATGAGCAGGGGAAATCACAATTCTTTAGTTTAACTGCAGCATAAAATATGGAAGGAGTGAGAAGATAAGCCTGGAAATTGGTCTGGGGTCAGCTCAAGGCCAACACAGGGAGTAGTGGGTGCTGTTCAGATGGTTTGGGGTGGCAAGTGTCAGGCTGTGGGCCACTGGCAAGAACACTCAGCTTCTATGGGTCTGATGGTTTCTAATGCTAACAAACATCTTGAAATCTTAACTCTAGTTAGCCCATGTTTCTTGAGAGACATAATTTTATAGGAATATTTATTTTTAAAGGTTAGTTTATATCCAAAAGATATTTATTTTTTCCTTGTTGTTATGCCCCTACTCTTGTCATGAACAGTTCACCAGGTCAATGTTCTAACGTGCTCATACTATTAAATTCACTCACAAATTTATTGTTTGCTTTTTTCCCCCTTTTAGAATAACTTTTCAACTCACTGGCAACAGTAACCAAGGAAATATAAATCCAACAGCCTAGAATTACAACTATTTGAAGAGGCTCATGCTTTCGATGTACTGTTAAACATTTATAGTTTCATTCCAGACTATTCCCCGCTTCTGAATTTCTCACTAAATGTTAGACGTGATGGGCAGAAAATCTGCACTATGCCTCGTTAGAGCTTTAAAATTCAAGGTAGTATGTTTTCCAAATTTAAGAAAAACCACTTCATTTTCGTAACTTTTAGCTTTCCTTGTATCGGAGTACATTTTGTGTATAAATATTATTTCCAACATACTTAAGCCAAACATGATGAAACTGCTGTTTTATTTATTGCAGAGGGGATGTCAGATATAAACTAGTTAGTTGCCTAAGTGCTATGGTGATCACTTATTAAATACCAACTCTTCAAATACGGCAAAGGATATTGTGCTCTCATTGAAAAGAATGAAACTGTTTGTAAAACTGAAATTGACTATTTTAATCTTTATGAAATAGTTTCTGGACAGATTTTTTCCCTCCAACTGACCACATGATTAGAAAGGATAAACAGATTTACCAGTTGTTTATTACTTCTAGAATCCTTAGCAATGTTTCATTAACAACAAAAACCTTTCTGTCTCATCCCATGGTCTTGGGCAATCAGAGAGTAGTAGTTGACATTTGTGAATATTTTCTGCTTACTCATTAAGTGGAAATATATTAAAAAAGAAGAAAATTTTAAAAGAAGCAAAGTCAAATAGCTCATGCTGACTTTCATAAATAACAAAGATGTGAGAATTGCAAAATATTTAGAAGTTTAGCCTAAAATTTGTTTGTATCTTTGATTTTTAGCAAACACTGTACTGATAAAAATGAGTTTGCTCAGATCAAGGGTATGTTGGCATTCTCTTAAAACATAGCTTGAAACCACAGAGCCCAAGCAAAAAAACAGCTCTGACAAAGATGGCCAGTCAAGCATAAAAATGGGAGTTGGTTGTGTCAGAATAGATTAACAGGCTGAAGGCTGTCCGCTAAAGACAGTTGTCTTGCCATCAATGAAGGCAATCATTGCCACTAAAAGTTACTTTTCTGATATGTTATTTGCAACTTCTATCATAATATATTTTAAACGCTCCTTATTTATAAATGATTACATCATTTTCTTATCTGCAGCGTCCTTCTTGGATAACCACAACTTGAAAGCGGTCCAAAATCTTGCTCATGGTTTCCTACAAACATAAGGGCACTTACTAATTGAACTGTCTATCTGGAGTTAGGGGAATGTGTTTGGGTTTTACTTTTACTTCCTTTTTAAATATAGATCACTATTTCTACAATGTAAACATCCAATGGCATTCCCTCACAGCGACAGGAATCCCAAGGCAGAAGATATGCTGTAGGATTAATTTATCACTCACCCAGAAGGGTGCCTCAAATGCCTGGCTCAGTTATGGCCAAGGAGCTAGCATTATTAAGTGCCTTATGACTTTACAGCTATCCTCTATCATTCCTGTTCAGCAACGCTTCCAAAAGATCATCCGAGAAATCTGGCAAGCCACTGAAAATGGTACTTGTAAACTGGATCCGTTCAAAGCCATCCACAGTGACCTGTGGGTGTGTATCCGACTGTGACTGGGT
The DNA here is from genome assembly GCF_032405125.1 of Capricornis sumatraensis. Lineage (NCBI taxonomy): Eukaryota > Metazoa > Chordata > Mammalia > Artiodactyla > Bovidae > Capricornis > Capricornis sumatraensis. Next base: position 34,542,061 of record NC_091080.1, on the reverse strand, counting down.
AAAGAATTTACGTGCAATTTCATTCACAAACTCGATTTTACCTCATTTGTAGGTTATTTCTCACGAGTACCCAGTTCCCGCCCAGAAACAAGTCAACAGAGTATTTCTAAACCATCATTTCAAATTTCCAGTGTCAAGGGTGGGAGGAGAAAGGAATAGTAACGGGAAGACTTGTCAGCGATTAGCCATCCATAAAAACGCACCCCCCTCTTTCCCAGCACAATGCTGGCGTCACTTCGTCTCCTGTATCTGTTCCCCACCTCGCCCCCCTCCCCTCTGTGGAGACTTGGCACCGAATGGCAGGCGAAGGAAAAAGACAAACACCCCGGCTCCCAACACAATCCAAGCGTTAGCCTAGAGACACTTGAACAACATTCCTAACTTTTTTTTTCCTGCTCATTTCGCCTGCCTCAAAGGTAAGCAGAGTAAAAACGGTATGAGGCAGGGGGCCAGGGAAGGCCAGCTGAGTGACATTCGCTGCCCTGCATGCACCCCGATTTCTCCAGTGTCCTCCTCAAGCCCTCCGGCCACAGCAAACGGTTACTTAGCTGCGAGTCTGGGTCTCCACGGAGTCTGTCCTCGGTGCGCACCCAGCCCCGGGCCGGGGGCGGGAAGGGGTGTGGGGGACGGACGGCTAGCGCGCACCCCTGCCCCCTCCCCGGGCCACAGCCCCGCACGCCGGCGGGCCGAGCCTTCGCTGACGGGTCCCAGGTGCCGGCGGCCCGCGCGGCCGTCTCCCCGGAGCCGTCCCCTCCCGCTCCACCTCAGACAGGCCCCACCAAGGAGGTACAGGGACGGGGAGCACAAAGAGCCCCGGCCACACGCCAGACCCTTCCCTGTGGAAGAAAAACTTCGCTGCACACGCGTCCAGACACGCACACGCCCGGCGCGCGCCGGGGAGGGCATCTCTTACCTGTCCCCGCGCTGCTACTCATCGCCCCCCCCCCCCAATCCACCCACCCATGGAGGTCTGGCCGCCCCCCGCCCCGAGGTGGGTCCCCCGGCCGCCCGCTCGGAGCGGCTGCACTCACTGCCTGACTGCGCGCGCCCAGCGCCTGCAGGGCCCGGCGGCGGCGGCGGCGGCGGCGGCGGGGACCGAGACAGCGGCTGCAGCGGCGGCGGCGGCCCCAGCCGGCGTCAGTCAGACTGGAGCCGCGAAGCCTCATCGCCCGTATTAGTGCGCCGACCTGGAAAGCCGCCAGGAGTCCTGCTCGCGGGTCCGCCCCCGCCCGCCGCCGCCGCGCGCCCGGAGCCGCTCGGGGAGCCCGCCAGGAGGGGGGAGCGCGGCCCGCCCCGCGGCCACGTGCGCGGAAGCCCGCGGCGGGGGCGCCTCGGAGACGCCCCGGCGCGGGGTCTCCCGGGCCCCCGGGCGGCGTCCGCGTCCTCCCGTGAGACCCGACTCCCCTCGTCCGCGGCTCGGCCCCCTCGGCTGGGCGGCGGGGGCACCTCGCGTCTCTCTCCCCGAACGTCCTGCCTCTCCACCTAGAGCCCGAGGCCGGAGGACCGTTTCCAGAACTCGAGCTGTGGGACCGACAAATCGGTTTGGAAACCGCCACCCCCAACAAGTGGCTCTTCCCGACGTGTTTGAGTCCCGAGGGTGGCTGTTCCTTGCTGTTTGTCTCTTACTTGCTTTGCAAGAGTAAAGGGGGTCATTACCCCCAACCGACAGCGCCAGAGTAACTGGTTTGCCCCTGCATAAGCGGATGAAAATCGACTCACTCAGAGTGGTGAGTGGTGGTTAAAACTAGGCATGTAATTTTGTGGGTTGTCGTTTCCTTACCCGTATTTATTTGCTTAACAGCCTAGCCTATAATATATACTGTTATCTAATCTAATAAAGGTACAACCTTATGGGCACTGAGCAACGTTAATGGGTTAATGGACAACCTTCCTTGCTCACGGCCCGGCTATCCCCCCTGGATAGCCTGTCTTTGGAGGTCGCTGTGGGCCCCTCGAACCCGCTCAGAACATGTGTAAGAAATGCCACCAGCTTACTGATGGCCTTTGACCCCCATCAGCCAGCGGTTCTTCATAGAAAAGGCATTTACTGCAGGGATGAAAGAATACTAGAAAAGAAAAGAGAATAAAGCCACAAGGGACAGCATTCAGTTTGCTCCTGTATGTAGGAAAATCAGTCCTCCAGAAGGTCCTGATAACCTGTGAAGCACAAGGCCGTGGATTGAACTGCCTTTTCTTGTCCTCAGAGCACTGCCCTTTCTTCCTGTGGCAGATGCCACACTTGCATTATCACACTGTTGTCCACTGAGCAACGACCCTGTGTAAAACAGCATTTGTGTTAACACTTGAATCATCTTTATACACCTGTGCTCCAAGCTAGCTAGGTGTTAAGTTTGAGATTGCTCTGGGTGTGAAAGTCCAGGAAACCTTTGGACTGCTACCAATTGCACTTCCTGGGCATTTTATTGCAGGTAAAATAATTAGATCCTCAGAATTGATACCCTGTAGCTTGTTTTTTTTTTTTAAGGTTGTTACGAAATGACCCAGCCACTGTTTCCTTCCCTTAGGTGCATTAGACAATGCAGAGGACTCAACGCAGAGCAAGAAATGATAACCTCTGCAGTGCTGGCTCCGGCTTCCAGCAGTCTTTATAGGTTCTCCGAGTTCTCTGTGCTCTTGGCAGGCCTTGCTTCTGCAGATTCTTTGAGTGTGTGTAGTCTGTGTTTTCTGTATATTCTCTTTTACATGCCAAGAAATTTTGGCATCCAGCAGTTAGCCTATCACTTATTCCATGCCTATCATGCCTAAGAGAGCAGGTTAATAATCCTTTAGACCCCCTGAACAATCAGATCTGATTTCCAAGGAGAAAATCTGACTCTGGGAAGGAAGGCTCAGAGTTGACATCCCATTTTTCAGAAGCTGAATATTCTCGCAACAGGAAATCTAAACCCTATTTTTCCCCTCTTGATTTTTTGATTGGCTGCAATTGTCTTGCTGGTTAGAGCAGGTGACACAGGAGGCGCAGATTCGATCCCTGGTTTGGGAAGATCCCCTGGAGGAGAGCATGGCAGCCCACTCCAGTATTCTTGCCTGGAAAATTCCAGACAGAGGAGCTGGATGGGCTACCGTCCATGGGATCAGAAGGAGTCGGATGCGACTGGGTGAGCACGCACACACGTTACAACTTCCACCAAAAAACTGCACTACAGGATTCATGGGTTATTCAGTCATGGGTTGTGATTTGGTAGAAATGCCAGTAAGATTTTGGTTCGAAACCTGAAAACCATGGCAAAATGAAGCCCCCCTCCCTTTTCTGAATTACAAGAACTTGGCAGAATGTGAGCTTCTGCAGCCCATAAACCGGTGGTAGGAAGGGCAGCCCCCTCACCCATGAGGTTCATTCTTTTCACTTGTCTTATGCCCAGCACAGTGCAAGGTTGTAACAAAGTCTGCAGTAAACCATAGATGCAAAGATCCTGCTTTGTACATCTGTTGTACCAATGCCTGCCTCTGGTCTTCTTTGTGAAAATCTAATAATAATTGCGTGTTTGTGTGTGTTGAGGGGTGAAGTTAGGGGTGATTCATGGTCATTTTGGGGAAGCAGTGGGCACGTTGAAGGACTTGGAGAGAGAGTCATACAGTTCACAAAACTTACCTTTACAGTGAGGATAAGGCTTATTCTTATTTTTATGTAGAAGTTAATTATTTGATGGTATATTTTGCATACACTCCAAACCAGTTATAATGACTTTTTCATTTAAATATCATCTATTTATTTCAGTATCATTTTTGTGGGTTTGGGGAGGTGGGGCTTGATTTTGTGGCACCTGATCCCTCCAGAACTCTACGGGGTCCCATTCTTTCTGAATAGCAGGAGTTTAAGATGAAGATAAATTTAGTTTTGATTTGGGAACTTTGTGACTGTGTTCTGAAATAGAAGGCAATATCCTAAGGCATCACAGAATTATGGTTGAGTTTTGCTACTAAGCACGGGTGTCTTAACCAACTGAAATTTCTCACAGCACAGGTCTAGAAGTCCAAGATCAAGGTGTCGGCAGATTCGGCGGTGAGAACCCTTTTTCCTTGTTTGCACATGGTTGTCTTTGCGTTATAGCCTCAAGTGCCCAAGAGAGCAAGCTCTCCTCTCTTTCTCTTTTGTAAGGACACTGTCATGGGGGCTTCCCATGTGACCTCAGGTTCCCTCGTGACCTTATCTAAACCTAATCATCCCCAAAGGCCCCACCTCCTAATACCATCCCTTTAACCAAACCCTTCAAGTCAAGTTTTTGCCTTTAACTCAAATTGATGAGGAAAAGCCTCTCTCTTTCTATTTTAAAAGACAGGCTGAGCCCTCTAGACCAGCAAGTTGCCTGGTTGGAAGATGCAAGTTTCTCCTTGGTGTTTATTAACAGGTTGACTTTTTGCCATGTTCTGTGACATTTTCTTTTTTATAAGAGCTTGATAAAGTTTATACCGTTTGACCCACACAGTGCTCTTTCTAGGAGAGATAGAAGAGATATTCAAAACTCTTTAAGTGAGAATAAAAGAACATCTCTGAAAGCATTTTCTGTACAAATGTTTCATGTTCATATAGAATTTAAGATTAATAAAGGATCTTAATCGTGTCTGTGCTTCTATCATACTGCATATTGTTTGGTGAGCCTTAGTCTACTTTTAAGACCTCTATTGAAAATAGTTAAGCATAGAAGAAAACAGATTCATTACTTCTGGCTTTCCTCTTTAAGAGAGAAGTTTGGGTGGAGGGAAAAAAAAAAGTCATATTACCTTAGAACAAAGGTCATAAACAATAAAATATGAGATATTATTCTGCATCTGTTATTGTTTAGTCACTAAGTCGTGTCTGAATCTTTGCGACCCCATGAACTGTAGTGCACCAGGCTCCTCTGTCCATAGGTTTTTCCAGGCAAGAATACTGGAGTGGGTTGCCATTTCCTTTTTGAGGGGATCTTCTCCACCCAGGGATAGAACCTGCACCTCCTGCATTGGTAGGCAGATTCTTCACCACTGAGCCATTCTGCATTTTCCAAGTACAAAAATATTCTTTCTGATGTGTGCATATGTATTATCTTACATTTCCATAAAACTTTTCTTTTTAAAGCTTAGGCTTGCATTATTTCATTTAATTCAGAAGTAACCCTATAGGGAGGCAGCTCATGTACTGTCTCTGTCTTATCACTTCAGAGATGAGAAAATTGTGATGCACACAGCTTTCATCACTGGAAAAATGTCTCGTGATTAACCTAAACAGTATCCATCCAAATCTGTTGTCTATCCAGAGGGAAGAACGATGTGCAAGAAACCACTTTTTGAATGAAATTTCAATTTCTGACATATATTTCCTATAAGAAATGTAAATAAGGTTCAGTTTTTTGGAAGTATGTTTTCTGAAATGGTCATTTTAAAGTGAATGTGATGTAATTGCAGCTAAAACTCAGCTGTTGTGCACTGATTTAATCATCTGCAATGGTGAACGCACAGGTATTTGAGACATTTAAAAACTCTATGGGACTTGACTAAACAGGATTTTAAATTTTACAATCTCGAGTCATTTCTTTATATAATATTGATTCTCTCTTCTCTTTAATGGAAAGAGAATAGTAATCACAGTGGAAAATATTAATGGGTCAAATGCTTACCCTACCTTCTTCAGTATGAGAACCTGTCACCTTCTGCTAATACTTTTTATCTTAAAAAAGACAGATTGGGCTGTAATTGCACACTTAGCTTACTGATTCTCCAGCAGTGGGTCATAGCTCCTCAGCTGTGATGTCAGAAGATTGCCTAGGGGATTGCAACGCCTGTAACCTCTGTTTTTGCCCCTCATCTATACTAAACTGTCTTATAAATTCTGCTATATATATTTAGAACCACATCAGACTTTTATAGTGTTTGCTTCCACCATCAAACATAATATAAAACTCTTGAAGAGAAGGAAAGTCTTTTGTATTCATCAGTATTCTTCTTACCATGTATTTTCTTCCTTCCTAGGGTTCCAAGTTTCCTTCCTTTGATATTTTCTTTCTGTTTAGCCATTGTTTTAGGGTAGGTCTGTGGGTGTCCAATTCTCTTAAGCATCTGAGATTGTCTTGAAGGTTATTATTATTTTTTCTGAGTATGAGATTCTGCATTGACAGTTTCTTATTTTTAGTACTTTAAAAATAGCGTGCCACATCCTTCTGACCAGCATAGTTTCTGATGGTAAATCCAGTCATTCTGGTTGTTTCCCTATTATAGGGATGCTGTCTTTTTTTTTTTTTTTTTTGGTGGCTTTCAAGATTTGTTCTGTCTTTAGTTTTCCAAAGTTTAATTATGATGTGTCTTGGTATATATTTCTTTGGGTTTATCCTGTAAGGAATCTGATTCTATGATTTTATGCCTTTTGCCAAGTTTGAGGAGTTTTCAGTTAGCATTTTGTTTTTGATGATACTAATGTTAGATCTTATTAGTTTCACTGAGCTGTTTTTTATTATTATTCTGTTTTCTCTCTCTTGATCAGACTGAATACTTTCTATTGTGCTATCTTGAGTTTACTGATTCTTTTCTTTGCCACTCCCATTCTACTGTTGAGCTTATCCACCAAGCTTTTTATTCAGTTCTAAAATTTCTGTTTGGTTCTTCTCAATCTCTTCTTTTTCTTTGCTGAGTTTGTTTCTCTGCTGAAGCTTTCTAATTGTTTCATTAATTTCAAGCACGTTTGTAATTACGTGGAAGCATTTTTATCATGGCTGCTGTAGAATCCTCAGAGAATCCTAACATCTCTGTGTCAGCATCTCGTCTTTTTTCATTCAAGTTGAGGTTTTTCTGGCTCCTGCTTTGACGAGTGATTTTCTTTTGAAACGTGGACATTTTTTATGAAGTTGTGAGACTCCGGATCTTATTCAGACCGTTTCTTTTAGCTGACGCTACTCTGGTTGAGAAGGAGAAGCACCATCTTGTTATACTGCTGGGGGAGGTGTACATATGGGCTCCCCACTTGGCCCCCACTGACACTCAAAGGAAGGGGGATGGTTTATTACACTTGGGTAGGGGTAGGAGTTCTGGCTCACTACGTGGTCTTCATTGTCACCGAGGTGGGGTGGCTTTATTGCTGCTCGGCCACGGGAGCAAGCGCCTCCTCTGACCCCATCCCAGGAGGGAGGGAGCGCAAGTCCAGGCACCCCTGGTGAAGACCCAGGGTTGGCTGTTGGGGGTGAAAGTCCTGCTCGCTGCTGGGCCTTCTGTGACATCACCCAGGTCAGGGTGTCCAGGTGCCTGATTCCAGCCTTATGAGGGTGTGCATCTAGGCTCCTCACTCAGCCTTTGCTGTCGTCAGCAGGTGTGAGGCCACCATTCTTTTCTGTAGTGTTTGGTTGTAGAACAGTAGTTATTGTCTAAAGGATCAAATCTGTAAGGTATTGCTTTTTGAGACCATCAAAATACTAATGAGTTTTAATTAAAAATCAGAGAATTGTAAATGAGTCCTATATAGGATGGACATGTTAAAATCATTAGTTTGTAGATTTGGTGCTTTTGAGGTTGCACAAAAACAAAGCAACGCATTAGACTACTTCAGGGGATTTAGCTGTTGATAAAATGGATAACTTCATTCATGTAATTCTTTTCTTCAGCAAATGAATTGTAATGGTGGCATTATCTAACCATTTGGGAAACCTTTACTGAACAATCACAATTTAGGATGCTGTGGAGACACACAAATAAAAGGCAAGGCTATTGTAACTGAATGAAAAAAAATGGAAAACAGAACTGAGGAATCAACTATGAATAGTGGAAATACACATGACACAGATACAGCATTATAGATGGCAAGAAACATGTTATCATTCAGACAGAATCTTGAGTCAAACTCCATGTACACATACATATTCTGTAAGAACAAGTCAGAAGGTTGAAAGTAAATGATAATGTTGTTTGATTATAATGAGACTGTACTTCAGTTTTAATCACACCCATATATGTTTCCGGACTGACTGACTGACTGACTGAAGTCGCTCAGTCGTGTCTGACTCCTTGCAACCCCATAGACTGTAGCCTACCAGGCTCCTGTTTTATTTTAGTAGAAGCAGGACACTAGCTATGTGTGATCACGGGCCAATCACTGGTCTAAGCCTGCTTCATTTCTGAAATGTGGGTAACCATACCTATATATGATACATGTTTTCTCTTACAGAGTGCCTCTGAGTCTGTACCACACTGTTAGCTTAGGTGAACCTGTGCTTCAATCAAGCATATCAGAAGCCTGCAACAGTGCTCAAGGGAGAGCTGCATAAAAAAGTACTGACACTTTTCCTGAAATTTCCACTATGCTTCAAACACATTTTTATCACTAGCTTGCAAACAGCAATAAATTATGTTATTGTTTTATTATAGTTTCATTAAGGATCTTATTTTTGGCTCAAGGCTTGTAACTTTAAATTCTTATAAATGCTCAAGGTCATTCTGTTTGTTTTCTCTCATTTCTACTTGCATAAGCCTTGTTCTGTTCAAGTGACTTGTTCTGTTCTTGTTCAAGTGACTCATTCAAGTGACTTGTTCTGTCCTTGTTCTGTTTAAGTGACTTAAAGGTTCTCGAAACCTGGTAGTGAATAATTTGTTTATTCATTTGAGCAATAATTGTTTATGCTAAGCACTGTACAGGGAATACTGGTTTTTTTAAAAATTTATTTTTATTTATCTATTTTTTGGCTACACTGAGTGACACGCGGGATCTAAGTTCCTCGACCAGGCCACCGCAATGGGAGTATGGATTCTTAACCCCTGGACTGGCTGGGAAGTCCATGAGAATACGAATTTGAATAAGAAATGCTTTCTGTTTTAAGAGAGCTTATAGTCTAATGCAGATGTGACAGTATCACTGTTGTTGAAACTACTGGAGTCATTTTTAGCTTATTTACTTTTCCACATAACTTATAATGTTGTATTTCATGTGCTTCTGAAGCTTTCTACACGTCCCCAGATATCATACCTTCAGAAACTGAAGTAGCATGGTCATGAAAGAGCGTAGGCCCCGGATCCGGGCTTTGTGGGCTGGAATCATGCTCCTCCGTCTCCTAGCCCTGTGAGCTGGGCAGGTGACTGCTCTGTGCCTGTTTTGTCTCCTGTTGTAAAAGTTAGGTGAGTGATTATGTACTAAGTGCTCACAACAGTGGTCGGCAGAGAGTCAACACTCAATAAATGGTAGGTACTATCATTACTTTCTCTAAAACATCAGAAACAATCAAATTCTGAGTTTCAGGGGATCATTATAATGGCTGTTTTTTAGTCGTTAGCTTCTCAAAAACACATTAGCCTTCTGATGTTAAGTAAATATTTACTAATATCATAACACTTTCTTTTTAATAGAGAATTTCTCATTTTTATTAACAAAAACTCAAGAGGGAAAGGCTGACGGGAGGTAAGAAAGTATTGTATATTTAAGAGAAATTAGGAAGGAGATAAATAAGACTAACGTATAAGAATGTGGCTACCTTTGTGAACAAGCCTATATCCTTTCTTTAAAATAAATTTCCTATACATTTTAATAGGATGAACTATGAGTTTAATATAAATTTATATACATTTAAATATTTATTTTTAAATCCCTGAACACTGTTGCATGATTATTGTTTATATTTAAATTCATGAGAATTGTATAGGCATTTTAGAATAACAATGCTTATGTCTTCTGTTTATACTTCTCAGAATCATGATAATTGACCTACTAATAAATAAACAAAATTGCTAAAGCAAAAGGAAATCTGACTTTTGCTATAAATACCTTAAAGATTTTTGTCAAAAAGAGGTATAAAGATTTTTACTTCTGACAGTAAATTCTTCAAAATTATTAAAAGGCAGACAATACACAGGTTTATTCCAGCTTTAAAATTTTAATTTCAAATGAAATAATGTGACACTGATACATAAGAATACAATCAAAGATGGCAGATAACCTAATTCACTTTTCTGGTTTGTTCAAGCCTCCAGGCACCAGTCAAATACCGAAGTCGTATAAAAAGTAGATCCTTTCCCATCTGTAGCCAGCTCCAAAAGGGAACTAATTTAGAACCTGTAATTTAAAAATAATTAAAAATAAAAATATTTTCAGAGGAAAATATAACAGTTAAAACTGTATTTTAGAAGTCAATCTACACCATCTTTGTGAGCTTCTAGTCACCATAATTTGTATTATCTGTACGTAAACCACAATTTGTACATGTAAAAATGATTTTTTGGGGTAAGTCTTCATGTTGTACACACTGCTTTTCAGTTTCATGCACTACAGAAAATTGGGCACACCTCTGTATATAATACAAGTATAGATTAATAATCTGAGATAAGAAAGCCAAGACAGAAATCCAAATTTTACTCTATTTCTACTAAAGATTCTAAATCAGATAAAAGAAATACATCTTAGCTAGGCCACCTTCTTGTCCAGTGGTTGTCAAATGGCAATATGTCAAGCCCAGTTGACTCCATGAGATTTGCCTCCTTGAGCATGTTTTAAAGCTTAGATGCCTTTGTTTTACCCCTTGGAATTGTTTTTTTAAGTAAGTCAGCAGTAGGGCCTCCCTCCCCTCCAGTTTCAGTTAACTGGGGTGCTGGGTGGTGAAGTGACCTGGTCAGGACCATAAGACAGTCACTGACAGTTTCCAGATTTAAGGCCAAATGCTCTGGCTTTCTCTTTTTCTTCCTCCCCACCGCCCCAACCTTACTGAAGTATAATTGACAAATAAAACTGAAATGTATTTAAGGTGCACAGTGTGATGATCTGATACCCGGATACACTGTGAAATGATTACCATAATCAAGTTAACGCATCCACTGTAATTTTATTTAAATCGTGGACAAGACAGTTAAACATCTTTAAAACCAAAGTGAATGGTTTCTCTAAAAATAATAAAAACAAAACACCTTGATGTGAAATAAAACTTGGGAGGATCTAAACTGAGAATTTCAGATGGCCCCTGCTCAAGCAGGGAGTCTTGAGCAGAGGGTCTGGGGATGATGAACACAAAACCTGCTCACTGAGTGAAATGGTTAATGTGATTTAATACTCAGCTACCTGAGAAATGCAAAGTGAGCAAATGATCTAAACTGAAATGTAGTTGTACTTTCCCTCACTTCAGCTTCCCATAGAGTCTATGCTGGGCACAGAGCAACACAGAAACTTCGATGGAGCCAAGCACAACGGGTCAGAGCATCCCCTCACCTGCTTCCCTTCCCAGGTGGTCTGTGCTGCTAGCATGGCGATGAGTCAAACCGCTGTAAACTCAGTATGATTCAGCAAGACTCCCAGAGGCGTGCATAGTTTGTATGGTTTCTAGACTGGTTCTTAAGCTTTTTCTGTCCCTAAACATCTCAGGTTGCTTAATATCACACTGACTTTTCAAGAGGAGGCCATGCTCACCTGGAGGAGAGGTAACTAAAAGTCTCCAGTAATGCTCCTCCCACACAGTGAATTAATTTGGGATCATTCTAAGGTAAGCAAAGGAGAACACTAGAATATATTTTGAATTCTAAACAGTGAGATCCGTTTAAGCACTTCGGAATAGAAATTATCAGGAATTATGATAGATTTCACATTATTTTAAACCTTAGAGATCTTCACATTTTTGGATGTATATACAGACACTAGCTAAAAACCAGCTGTGAATGGATTATGGATATTTGGAGTAAAACCAGCTATAATTCTTCATTTAGCTTTGCAAAGTGGTTTGTAGGTATTCTAAACTCACTGAGCAAAGATAATACAATACTAAAAAAAAAAGGTATTATAAAAAGTAAAGTTTACTTCAAGATTATTCACCTTGCTTGTAGCCCGAAGTCATCACGATCCTGTCTACTGTACAAGTCTTTACTGAATTTCTTAGGCAAGCTAGTAGGTCTCATGAAGACCCTAAGAAGAGACTAAAAAAATCCAGAAGGCAGTAAGCCAGCTGGAGGCAGGTAGTGGGGATCAGTAGGCAATACTGCCTATGGAACTGCCTCTCTGAGTCAGGACAGCTGAGTGCGCCCTGAAGGGGGGCGAGGGGTGACAGGAAAGCCAGCTGACGTCACTGGGCAACTGTATGGTCTGAGGTCTTCCCCCGACTTAAGATCAGCTGTAACATGAACAATATGCTCACCTTCAATTTCAGTCCAGTTGACAGCAATTTCTGCTATTGGGATTTTAAAGAACTGTGCAATGTAAAGCAGTTCTACATCAAACGCCCTGAAATTAAAAATATATGGCTATTTATTTTTAAAAAGACAAACAAAGTGTAACTAAATCTCTACCTTGGCATGTGTTAAAGAAGCTTACACGGCAGATTATAAAAGCTTATATTGTAAAAGTGAAGGTCAGATAAATGTAAGGTCAAATAAAAGTCAAGGAGTGGAGGAGTTTCAAGGCAAATAAAAATGTTGTGTGTCACTGCGTAACATTTAAATGAGAAATATGGCGTCTCTCACAATGCAGACACGCGCAGAGGTAAAAATGTTCTCTTGGTGTCCCAGAGAAAATTTAATCCAAGAGAAATTTTTAAGATTGATGGTTTTCACATCCCGCTTTAGCTAGCTCAAGATACAGAACTGATAGCATTTTAACCTGATTAAGAGAGCTGATAAAACACCCATCGAGAAGCACTAGGACAGAATGTCCTCAGTCACTTTAGAGCTGCTTGATTATGTTCTTCTACCATCCAAAAACCAAGGTTTCGTTTCGAAGTACAGGGTCCCGGTGGCCTACCTTCCGCCTTCCCCTTCCCAGCGCTGTCCTGGGCTGCACAGTAGAGGCAGCTGGCGAAAGTGAAAAGCCAGTTTCGGCTGGTGTGAAAGGCCAGGGGGGTATGTATAACTACATGCGTACAGACAAATCATCTCCAGTTTCAATTCCCAGCTCAGCCTGCCTTCTACCTGTGAAAGGTTCTTTCTCAAAGATCTTCTGCAGTCAGTCCTTTGATTTAGGTCAAAACTGCTTCCCTTAACATTTCTGAACCCTGATATGCTGGATTCTTACATTATTCTCCACCAGCTGCTTCCTTTCACCGGCGTTAGTACCACACCCTGCGCTGCACTTCTCCATGCTTCTGCCTGTCTCTAAAGGCACTGAAGTCTTTCACTGTTTTGCTTTCATTCTTGAGACATTAACACCCCCTTCTCACTCTACTTTCTTGACTGCACAGAACATACTTCAAACTTTCCAAGCTTGGTTTAAAAATATTAGCACAAATAGCAAACACCTCTAATCCACTTCCATTTGATTTCCCTGATCCCAAGCAATCTGAATTTGGAGTTTTGTTGTCTTGGGTACAATACTACCAATGTCCATTATGCAGCTAGTTTAAATCCCAAGTGTTTGGATAATTCAATATGAAGACTTTTTTTTTTTAAACATGTAATGCCTTTTCTTATCCTAATAAAATATTTTCTTAAGATGATAAAACCATCTACAAAAGTGTTCTTTGTGTTTCTAAAAGGCCTGTGTAAAACTTCTGTTAAAAAGAATTGTGATATTCATGAAAGAAGGGAACAATTTGAATATTAAGCCTTGTGCTTAATCCTTCACTCAACACAAAACCCAAAAATTACCTAATGGGCTTCTGGGTTAGTTCTAATGATATTTAATAATCTGATCAAGATTATTAAATATTTCTCCAAGCATATCAGTATAGAATCACTGACTCATCAAAGGCACAACACAAGAATGATGAATGAAAAGGAGTGGGGTAAAAAAGCAGCTGACTAACTGAATTTATATTAAAAAAACTGAAAGGGCTATTCATCTTCTAAACCATTATTTTTATTATAGCCTTCACCCCTTAAACATTTTAGATGTGAGGTGTTTATTAAACAAGACACATTACCATATTATAAATAAAAGACCAATCTGGTACCAAAGCAAATATTATAATTAAAATACCAAGTCCTTCTAGCTGGATAATAAAGAGAAGAGTCATTCTCCAACTAAGTGACTTCTTGAGCTTTTTAAGTGTGGAGAGGGCAAAGCCGCTGTGTTTTCTTTTGTGACTTAGTTCCTGATACATCTGTTCCCTTATGAACAGATCTATTTCTGGAGAATGAAGAGTGTGCTGACTCTGTTAATCGGCAGATATACACATACCCTTCTGCTCCCTCCTGAAAGACCACTAAAATTAAAATGACAATGAAAGGATAGTAAGACAAGAACAAAAGATGATAAGAGTAGCAACAAAAAAAAAAATCTGAATGTTGGAAAGCAGCTGGACAAGTAACCAGGCAGAGTGAACAGTGGCAGAGGGGGAAGCGCAGAGCAGCTCATGGTCACAGAGGCCCCTAAGGTTCAGGCATCAGGGGCCTCGAGGGACCTCTGTTAAGTGGAGGTGCAGTGGGCTGCAAACTGGAGGACTCACTGAAAATCTGTATAGGATTCTCCTTTCTTCCAATTGGTTCTGTAAATGCTGGTAGCCAGGCTCATGTGTCCTAGGCAGGAGATTGAAGGATCTCACTTTAGTGAAAATGACCAGCCCCCAAACATAGTGACAGCTGGGAGTTACCCATACAAAGTGGCCCCACTCGTTTAGTCCACAGTGACATCTACCAGTTGGTCAGAGTTCTTTGACCATGCACACAGCTGCTGATGAGCTTTACAGGGTCATACTAAAGATACCTGAAGGTAAACTTTAATGATGGAAATAAACATAAAAAAAACTGGAGCAAAAGAAACAGGCAAGGAAAGAAGAAAATCTCACAGTGTTAAATGAGACATTAAGAGACATAGTGGAAGATACTATAGTCGTAAAACAGAGAAAAATGAATACTGAAATACAAGAGTTGTAGGAAATTGCAGTTTTGATAGCAGAGATAAAAATTCAAAAGGAAGGTTAGATGGCAAAATCGAGGAAACCTCAATAGAAAAATAGGAAGGAGAAAAGAAAATAAAATTAGAGGATCAACAGGGAAGTTCTACATGTGTTTTACAAATGAGAAGAGAGAGGAAATTGTTGAAGAAAGGATTAAAGGACATTTCTGAGAAACAAAGGACATGGGCTTCCAGAGTTAGAGGCCTACTGAGTTCTCAACAAAATGCATGGAAAAGAGCCATATTAAGTCGCTGAATCATGACATTTCAAAACACTCTGGAGGAAAATAAGGCTTCCAAAGGAGGGGGGTGGACATAATATGCCACAGAAGAGAATCAAGATTAGATTATCGACAGAACTGGACTTTTCCAGAGAAACACTGAGTGCCAAAGAAAACAGGGCAACGCTTTCCAAGTCCTGAGGAAAGTGATTTCCAGCCTGTAACCCTCTCCAGCTAACCGGTAAACGGGCGTGACGGTGGAGTAGAGGCATGCCTCCACACGCGGGCTCCTGCAGTGCCTGTGTCACGCTTTCAGGAAGTTCCATAGAGGACTGTGCTCTACTAAAACGGGGGAAGCCAGGGAGAACGAGATGGAGGACAGGAGCTGCAGCAGGCCAGGAAACAACTAGAAAGGAAGAGCCGACGAGAGGTCTCAGGAAAAGGTGGAGCTGAGGCAGAATCTGATGCCTCTGGGAACTCACGCTCCTGTCAGAGTGAGCATGAGGAAGTGTCAGATCCACAGTCAAGAAATGCCAACAAAAAGCTCCAGGCAGTTATTACCTTCAGGAAAAACAAAAAGTACTACAATTATATGGGTCTATAATCTCATTGCATGCTACGGATCAAATCTGAATTCTCCTTACCCAGCTAGAATGATCAACGCTGAGCTGAGCAAAATTATTTTAAAACTTCAGTAACGTAAGTGTGGAGGGTAAACAGGAGTTTAAGAGAGTACTTAAACATTCATTTCCTACTTTGGAAAGTAATATCTAAAAATGAAAAACTGAGACACAGCTATGTAGACACTTTGCTCTGAGTATGCAGCAAACGCCACAAGCAAGCAGTAAAGAAATGACAGTGGCTACAGTGAGGGAGCAGGAATGGGGGCGGCGGGTGGGGGAGTCAGAGGTGGTGGGGCGAGAGACAACAGGCTTCTTATAAACCCTATGGAATGGTTTCAAATTATAAACATGAATAACACTGATTAAAAATAAAAATATTATCTACTAGAATAAGGTACAGTTCAAAGAATCCATTTTAAAAATTACTCATAAACGGGGTCAAATTATACCTTAACATTCAATGGGAAGACTTTAGGTGAGGCAGAGTTCAGAGGATGGAGATTATATATATTTATATTTAACAATGTTACTCATACTCAAGCAATTCTGAATCAAAGAGATGGCTGTAGTCTTTCAACTTGGGCAATACAGTGTGCATTATACCTTGATGTTTTCTACAACCTAGAAACTCTACTTGACTTGAATTTCATGAAAGTTACGAGAAAAATTTCAGTTGACTCTTTAGAATAAGTCCTCTTAAGAAAACTGTCTAAGGTGACAACTACACAGAAATGAGTAGATGCACAATTTGATTTCTAAAACTTACACTGCATAAGAAAAAACCTACATCAGCTCTAAAGTGTTTCTTGATTGAAGTGTAAGATCAGAGATGTTTAAATAAAAACAGTGAGACATTACTGCCTATCAGGCTGATACATGCTTATTTGATGGTTCTCCTTTATGGGTACAGAAGAAACATTATTGGATCCTAAAGAGAGATGTGAGAGGTTAAAATTTTAAGTCAATCAAATCTCAAATAAGTAGTTAGAAAGGTGTGCACATGAACATAAAATTTACAGAAGAAAGAAAAACAAAACACATTCTTTAACTTAAAAAAACACATAAAACCTGGGAAAGGTGCTGGCCAACAGGGCAGCCACTGTCCACATGTGGCTGGTCTGAACCGACAGGTACCATACTCTCAAGACATAGTACAGAGAAAAGACCGTAAAATAGTTCAATATCTTTTTCATACTGAATGCATGCCAAAATGACTATGCTTATATTGTGTTAAAGATAGTATTAAATTTCATCTTTCTACTTTTTAACGTGGCTACTACGAAGTTTAAAATTACACATATGGCTTGCATTTGTGTCTTCTACTGTATTTCTGTTGGACAGTGCTGCCTTAGAACAATCCTGACAAGGAAATTTCATGATTTTAAAGTTATCAAGCCTAAAACTGTACTGCTCTCCATTTTTAAGTCCTTCCTTTCAAACTACAAAGAACCTAGCTCTCTGACCCTAGATTTGGACATAACCGCTAAATGAAAAATACCTACTGCAGAGGTGTGTTTCTGGAGTGGCTTCTTAGAGTCTCTGATTTTAGAGTCCATTAACTATCAGTATATTTTCTTCAACAACATAACAGAAACGTGCATTTAAATTTAAAGACCAAATATAAGTACTTAAAATTTAACCTAGGGAAAAGGATTTAAAAACATGTTGATCGGGGACTTCCCTGCAGAGGGGCCTGGGTTCAATCCCTGGTCAGGAAACTAGATCCCACATGCTGTGATTAAGACCCGGCACAGTCAAATAAATAAACATTGAAAAAAAAATGTTGATCATTTTAATTCTGAAATTCCAGTTTCTTTAAAGTTATTTGGGAAGATTAGATGACA
Source organism: Capricornis sumatraensis (assembly GCF_032405125.1). Classification (NCBI taxonomy): domain Eukaryota; kingdom Metazoa; phylum Chordata; class Mammalia; order Artiodactyla; family Bovidae; genus Capricornis; species Capricornis sumatraensis. The sequence continues at coordinate 34,524,600 of NC_091080.1, read as the reverse complement.
TCTATTTCTAGGGGGTAACAAATATTTGCAAACACATGCATGAAAGTTATACAGACTACATGAATGAATATCTACTGGAATAATTACGCAGACTCCTGCCACAGACAGAATTCACACAGAACCCAGAACTAGCACTGAGTATTAATTCTTACAACAATATTTACTGAGTAGCTATGATGGGTCAGGCACTCTCTTAGCCAATGAACTATACCATATGTTAATATTTTATATTCTGTCATAAATGTTATGACATTTAATCATCTCAAATCCATTTACTTTTTGTTTTTAAAGTGTGCAGCCGACTAGGATTTTCTGCTCTTGTGGAGCTTATGTTTTAATAGAGTAAAAGAAACATTACACAAATAAAATACTACAGATGTGACAGGTGCTACAAGAAAGGTTTATGGTGCTCCAACAGCTTACAGTAGGGGCATCTGGTCTACTACGGAGAGTGAGGGCAGGTTGTCCTAAGGAAGATCTGAAGGATAAGCCGATGCTGACAGAGAGGCAGTGAGTGGTGAGAAGGGAAGAAACTGCATGTGGAGACTCAGGTGGGCAAAATCATAAAATCAATATTGATGCTGATATCATTATCACTCTCAAGGCCCAGGGAAGGCACTCAAAGGCAATGGGAAGCAAAGAGGTACGTCTGATCATTTCTAATTTCTGAAGAGATCCCCCTGGCTGCAGCATAGGAACTGATGTCCTATGGAGTTTTTAATTCTGAAACTGGAGTTTCAGAATTAAAATGATCAAACTGATGGTGGTGAAGAGGAAGAGAAATGAAGGAACAGTTAGAATGACTCCAGGTTTCAGGCTTCTGTGTCACACTGTTAGTCCCTCAACAGGCTGAGAGCTGATGCGAGGTCTGGGATGAAGAGAGGCTGAGAGAACAGTATATTTTAAGACAGAGTGCTCTGAAGTATTGAATGTCGCTGATGGATGCGTCAAGATGGTAAGTAATCACATTAAACAAGACAACTGGATTTAATGATAGGAGGGTAACGAGATGTTTAGATGGGAGGACGGGTGAGGAGTGGCAAGTAGGAAGATGGAGACGATGAAAACAGACCATTTTTCCAGGAAAAAGTTGGCTGTGGAAGGAAAGAGGGCTAGGGCTGGAGGGGTGCTGGTGGCTGGTGTCAATGGAGACCATGCTTTTTTAATGGCGAGGGAAATTTAAACTTGAAAAAACTGATGAGAAAAACATGGTTGAGAGAAAGGGCTAAACACACAAGAGAGAAAGTAAGTGAACAGGACTGGGTTCTTAGAAGGTGGAAGGGGATGCAGAGATCCAAGAACTGGCTTCAGGCAGGAGAGGGAACTCATAAAAGAAAAAAGAGAAACTGGATACCCTTTTCTGCTTTGATATTTCTGAATTTTTCATCGAAGGAAAAAAGGAAGCTTAAGGAAATAGGATGTTTTCAGGCCTCTTGATTGATACTGTCCATAATTAAGGTGAATATATAACTTCATATCCTATATTTGGTTTGAGATTTTAAAAATAAGAACCAAACCAGTATAGGCACAGATTAAGTTTACAGATATAAGTATGAATTTTGTTTAAACCTGGAGGTTCATTATGAGAATACAAGGTGGCTTCCCATTACCTGGAGTAACTGCTGCATAAGAAGACATACCAGACACACACCGGTTAGGAACCTACCATCGTTCAATGTGGAGAGATGAAAACGTCCGTGACGCTGCTTCTCGAGTTAATAATTTGAACCCACACTGTGTGTCCCTGATTCCTTTGACACAAAGGAACCACACCAGAAAGTGGAACCCATACATGAGAAGAGTACGGAAGTAAGAACGCTGCAACAAAGACAAAATACAAATGACATTTCCATTTATCTATAAAGGAGACGTTGAAAACAATCTGGCTGCAGAGAACTGCAATTTAATATTTAACTGACTGGGCAGCTCTCACACATGAACACCATCATCCCATTAGCTGCCCTGGTGAAATCTATTCTAGACACCGAGGATGCCTACCGCTTGGAGCTGGGCGGGGGCTAGAGAAGTAGTTACTTCCTTCCTGGAGGTTTAGTCAGACAAGAAGAATCACAGTGACTGTGAGAGCCGAGGCTTCAGTTGGCCAGAAACCTGCACAGCAGCTGCGGGGGCTGCTATGAGCAAGAGGAACATCTCCACCGTCTTTCATGCCTCTGTGCCCCAAACATATTTTGGTTTCAGAAAAGGTGAGTTACCAGATTATCTTGTAAAAATGAAACATGATTTCAGCCTGAAGTTTGATACCTGGCTAATGAGAATACAACAGCAGGGGTCAGCAAGAGTGTCACAGAAGCCACAGACCATCAAGGAGTTTGAAACAAATACCCAGTCTCCCTAATTAAGTATGGCAGATATTTCTGATAAAATATACTTTAACAGGCTAAGTTCTTTTTTGGAAATTAAATTTAAATAGTCTTTTATCTGCTGCTAAGTCACTTCAGTCGTGTCTGACTCTGTGCAACCCCATAGATGGCAGCCCACCAGGCTCCCCTGTCCCTGGGATTCTCCAGGCAAGAACACTGGAGTGGGTTGCCATTTCCTTCTCCAATATGTGAAAAGTGAAAGTGAAGTCACTCAGTCGTGTCCGACCCTCAGCAACCCCATGGACTGCAGCCTTCCAGGCTCCTCCATCCATGGGATTTTCCAGGCAAGAGTTCTGGAGTGGGGTGCCATTGCCTTCTATTCCTTATTGTTAACCGTCATTAATTATATTATTAGTAGTAACACAACATGTATATTTTATTCATAAAACAATGAAAACTTAAAAGCATAAGAAAAACAGATCAGTAATTATGGCAGTCAAGACTTTAGTATTTAGGATTAAAAAAAGATAAGATCTCTTAAAATGTTCTATAATTGTGGTAGTAGAAACCGATGAAATGATATATTACATATGCACATAAGAAACCCAGTAAAAGTCTATGCAGAATAATATCTCATGTTAGTAAATCAAGGTCCTTCCCTCCTTTTGGCTTTTCTTTTTCATTACTGTAATCTTTAGGATCGTTCTTCATTCACATGACTTTTTCTATCACCAAGAAACAAAATCATGACTCAACAGTCATATAAGATGACATAAGAGAAAAGCCACTGCACTGAGCAGGCCTGTATTTGAATCCTGGCTCCATTAATAATTAGGCTGACCTTGAGCATGTTCCTTCTACTCTCTAAATCCCACTTCCCTCATTTAGAATGAAAATGCCTGCCTCACAAAGGTAAGGATTAAATGGTATAATATTAAAGTCTTTAGCCTGGTGTTTGGTACAGGAAGTAACAGACACTTAACAAATGCTTTTAATAAGGGAAGGAAAGCTTCCCTTTGAAAGCTCACTTAAACCTCCTGACCAAATTTCACTTGTGTATTAAACAGGACAAGAAGGGAAGGAAAAATAAAATATCAAACTTATCTAGATGGTACTGAAACAAAGTCTTTGGAAAGCTCTAACACTTCTCACTGATCACCTAGAATCATGAGTTCTGTTTTGATGTAAGTGTGTCTTACCTCACTAAGCAGATAGGACAGAAACCTCATCTTAACATACTCTGGGGATCTCACAACAGCTTGCTCACTGCCTTCCATTTAAAATAGTTCCAATAAATACTGGTTGGCTGATTAAACCTCCAAAAGAGCATTTATGCTTAGGAAAGGAACAAACAGAAATCGAAAGATAGAAAAATAAAAATTAAAAGGTAGAAAAACAATACCTATAAACTAGTTCTCGAATGATTTTTAATGTGATTGAGATGAGCTTAATAGTAACCAAATAAAAATATTCATGACTGCTTTTGCTTGGATGTTAATAGAAGATTTTTGTTTGTTTTAGGATAATGGCTATCTGAAACAAAACAAAACAAAACACAAACATGTCACATTCACATGAGGACTTTAACCTATTTGGTTTCTGACATACTGAAAAGTGTAACAATATAAACAACAGGATCTTTAATTTTTAAACCTTGAAAAAGTCTCTTAAAGTTTAGAAGACATATAAAAACACAGACCTATTTAGTTAAATGAAGGTAACAAAGTCATAGAAGAGCATTATATGAACTTCTGAAGTAGATACTTTAAAATATTTACTATTTTAATATTAATAATTTCTAATATTTATGAACATAAACAAGGAATTCAGGTGAAATTTAAAGCTGACTGGTAATTTTATTATCTTGAAAAGAGGAGTTAAAGAAGTCTCACGATTTAAGCGAAGACTCTTCAAAAATATAACCTAAAGAGATCAAACAAGCAGTAATGGATTCTATTTTGAATCCTTTAAAAATGATAAATTTGAGAATACCCAGACAATATAAACACAACTGTTTTAACTGTTACACAGAATATATGGGCATATGAACACATTTAAGGATGCTTAAATGACCCCACTGGTGCTGTATCATGCACGTCTGTCTTCCAAGAGGGCAACAGACCAGATGGTAGGATTAACTGAGAATATGCATAAAGGTGTTTAGGAAAGGTAAGTCTGAAAACTACACACTTTAGCTACCAAAGTTGCTGTTTACTGTGTTAATTAATACTCCTGTAATTTCTCACTGTCCACAGATCGATCATCATGGAGGATTTGCATCGCCTATAGCACGTTAAAAGAACCCGAGTGTCCAAGAAGTGGATGTCCACGCCGCAGTTTCCTAGACATGTGGCCAGTGGATGTGTTGCCCCTTGGAGATGACCTTCTCTATGACAGACATAGTTCTATGAGAATCACCTGACTTGAACTACAAGCCTACTCAGCAGGAGTTATACATAGTGGCTCCAGTGGATAACTGCTGATCAGTTTACCCTTTCTGGAGCAGCTGCCAATTCTATAGAGCCCCAAAGCACTATGTCAGTCACTAAGTTTTAGAGATGGAGGAATGGATGGACAGATGACAGGAAAAAGAGATCCTGGGGTAGATCCCTTGATGACTGGTTAAAAGCCTCACCAAGTAAAAGAAGGTCCAGATCATAGCACAGTCTCATTCTAAACACTATTTTGAAAAAATTCAAAGAGTTTTCAACTAACGGAAGTTCTAAGTGAAAAGAATTTACATTGTTAAAAACAAAACCAAAAACCACAATTCCCTTCTATTGCCAACAAACAATAACAGGTCCCAAGCATTTCTTTTCTAGATTACTTCAACTGCTTCCTATTTCTCCAATCTTTTTCCTTTCCAAGTTTATTACAATTTTTTTCCCATTTATATATTTTTTTAAAAAAGGAAAAAATTTACTCACAAAACCCTTAATCTGTTTTCATGTTTTTGTTTGAATAGATTTTTTACACAAACAGTATACTGCATTTATAGTATCATACTATTTTCCATACCACCTAACATTTTAGTATTTCCCTACATTATTATACAGTCTCCATTGTGAAGTGAAGTGAAAGTCACTTAGTCGTGTCTGACTCTGCGACCCCATGGACTACTGGAGTGGGTAGCCTTTCCTTTCTCCAGGGGATCTTCCCAACCTAGGGTTTGAACCCAGGTCTCCCGCATTGCAGGTGGATTCTTTACCAGCTGAGTCACAAAGGAAGCCTACTAGCATCTATTTTATTGCTGTATGCCATTTCATCCAGGGGAAATATGTACAGTTTCTAGCATTGGGATATTGTATTTTATAGCTTCTAGTATTTCACAATTAAAAATCATGTTCTAAACATCTTGCATATACACTTTTCCTTTCCTTATCTCTTGTGTATCAGTGAACTGATGAAGTTGGACTAGCTAGCCTCTAAATTCTTTCAGCACTAAACTTCTAGGAGTTTGATATTCTCCTGTGGTTAATAGATTAACCTCTTCCAAATACCAGTAAGATTTCATAGGGTTACAGAGTTACATTTGGACTAGATGCTGAAGAAGATATAATAATTTATTTCTTAAATTAAAAAAAAAAGGAGAGTTCAAGTTTTCACATTAGAGCAAAATCCTTAAGGGATTTAATGGTTCTGCTATCAGTATATCTTGGGGAAAAAATTATAATTTTTTCATGTCCTATTTCAGAATCACTGAGGGGAAGGGTCAATCTTATATTCCATTGGTTCTCAAACTCTGGTTGCATAGGGTGACCTGGGAAACTTAAAAATGCAGACTCTTGATCCCATGGCTAGAATCTGACTTAGTGTCTGAGACTGGCCTAGGAATGTGCGTTAAAGAAAAACACAAACAAAGAAAACAAGCCCCAGATGATTTTGACCTTCCTCTGAAAACTACAGCTTTATGCTCAATCTACGTGACCACTCTAGCAGATGAACATAAAAGAATATCATGGACAATTACTGAGCCTGATATGTTAGGTCTACATTTTTACATGAAAAGTTAAAATAACACTGCATAGAATGATTCCTTGTTATATTTTTTCCTTGCAGTCACTCCAGATTCTTAGCCTAATCTGTAAATCACCACCTCAAGAAGTTGATGTCTTCACTGATTCTTTCATATACTGAAAGGGGCAGCACAACTTTACTCATGTGAAGTTATGTTGCTTTTCTAAGGGAAACAGGTTTTAAAAATTTAAGCTTTGAATAAAATTCCAAATATAGTATTTCAGTGTGCTGACATGAGAAAAACTACAGGCAAGTTGATTGGTTCAAAAAGGCATCATTTGGAGAAATCTGCCTTATACGGTAACTGAATGGGGATGCCCTTTGTGTCTTCAAAACAGAGCTGCTTGCACCCTAAACCAAAGCGAAGTCTACGGTCTCCCTCTACACTAATGAAAAGGAAAAAAAACCAAAAATCTATTCCTGCATGTGCCAATATTTCCTTTTGAAAGGAACCTCATGTTTATGAGATTAATTATGAAAGTATAAGCTTATTTCATGCTAATGTATATGTAAAACAGAAAGAAAGAAAGAAAAAAGGATGCATGCATCTTTGATGAAAGCCTCACCTGAGCAATTGATTCTTTTTCCAAATGAGCTCGAGATCCACAAGCGATAGCCATTTGATCCTGAAAAAAGAAGCAATGAAATCAGTATTACTATTAAAAACATTTGCTTTCAATGTAAATATCTTATTTTTTAGAAACTTTTTTTTAAGTAGTGTTTAATATCTTTAAAGGTTTACTGAGGAGTTCAGAATCTTAAAGAAGTCTAATTGTATTTACTGAGATGACAGTTTTCCCTGCTAAATATAAGAGGCATGGATTATTTCAGAATTCATATATTTAAGCAATTTTTCTAACTGAAAATACTTTGTCAATATAAATATAATAAAAATTGGTAGTATTAGAAAGAAAAGGGTTATCTGTAGATAGTGTGATTTTATATGTAATCACTGCATTACGGAAAACCTAAGAATGTCAACTGAAAACTGATTACAAATAAGAGAATGTATATAAGAGAATGTAAAAGATGAGTGGGCACAAGATGAATATATATATATATATATATATATAAGATTTTAGTCTTATATGTAGATACAATGATCAGATAATCATAATGGAAGCAAAAACAATAACAACATGAATAAAAAGGAAAAATTTATAATCTTTACAAGAAATGTAGCAAGATCTAAATAAAGGAAACATACAAATGCAACCAAAGGAAAGAAAAATATCCAATCAAAGAGGGCAGACCATGACCATGGATGAGAGGACGTGATTACAGCATAAAAAGGCAACTCCCTAACCTTTAAATTTAAAGCCATACCAATAGAAATATAAGAATATTTTTTCACTGATTTTCTAGAGAAGCTAATTTGGAAGTTAATATTGAAAAATAAAGAACCAAGAAGAGCCAAGAATATTCTAAGAGTGAGAAAGGACTAGTCCAGAGGATTTAAAGTTAAATTATAAAGCTAAAAATAATTAAAACTAAAGTTGTTGTTGTTTAGTCACTAAGTGTGTCTGACTCTTTCACAACCTCATGGACTGTAGTCCCCACAGGTCCCTTTGTCCATGGGATCTCCCAGGCAAGAATGCTGGAGTGCCATTTCCTTCTTCAGATCTTCCCAACCCAGGGATTGAACCCTTGTCTTCTGCACTGCGGGGGATTCTTTACCACTGAGCCACCAGGGAAGCTAGAAAACACTAAGGTGCTATGCTGTGCTTAGTCGCTTATGCATGTCTGACTGCGACCCCATGGACTGTAGCCTGCCAGGCTCCTCTGTCCATGGGATTCTCCAGGCAAGAATACTGGAGTGGGCTGCCATACCCTTCTCCAGGGGATCTTTCCAACCCAGGGATTGAACCCAGGTTTCCCACATTGCAGGCAGATTCTTTACTGTCTGAGCCACCAGAAAGCCCAAGAATACTGGAGTGGGTAGCTTTCCCCTTCTCCAGGGAACATCCTGACCCAGGAATCAAGCAGGGTCTCCTGCATTGCAGGCAGATTCTTTACCAGCTGAGCTACCAGGGAAGCCCGAAAAACTAAGGTGTGTGTGTTAGTCACTCAGTTGTGTCCGACGCTTTGTGACTCCAGGGACTGCAGCCCACCAGGCTCTTCTGTCCATGGAATTTCTCAGGCAGGAATACTGGAGTGGGTTGCCATTTCCTTCTCCAAATGATCCCAAGGAAGGCACAAATACACAAACCCCAGAAGAATTTATCAACTTGACAAGAAAATCTTAAAGATTATTGTGTGGCAAAACAAGAAAAATCCAACCACATTAAAAATTAAAAGACAAATAAACTGGGGCAAAACACAGCAATAATTTACATTATAGACAAAAGGTTAATTTCCAAAATATATAAAGTGCTCCTACAAATTATTAAGAAAAGTACTCAATGATTGATTTGGAAAGAGGTGAAGGTTATAAACACAAATTCACAAAAATAGGAAGTGGAAATACCTTTTAAATCACTGAAAAGATTCCTACCGCAATCATACCAAGAGCAATGTAAATAAAATCTATTAATTTTTTACCTTATTGTACACACACATTCTATATAGACAGCAATTTGAAAACTGTTATCCCAATTACAAATATACACATAATTTGATGCAGCAATTTTACAGCTAGAGATTCTTCCCATAATAAACTTGCATATGTGTAAAATGACATCTATATAAAGTTGAACACTTCAGTATTGTTTGAAGAAGCAAACCTGTACATCAATCCAAAGGGACTGGTTACGGAGCTGTGAAAGAATAAGGATTCTGATGTACACAGACGGCTCAATCTCCCAGATATGTTGTGAAATGCAAACAACAGGAATAATGCATAGTGTGTATTTAAAAAATAAAGAATACAACATACATCTTCTAGGTGGACACGCGGAAATGGATGACAGTAACTTCTGAGAGTGACTGGGTGACTGAGAAATGCAGAGCTGGGTTCACTGCATACCTTCTTACACTATTTGAACTTTGAACCATTAATCGAAATAAACTAAAAAAGTGTTCATTGTAAAGAAATTGGTAAGCATACAAATTTACATGCATACGGAAAAAAAGTTATTATAAAAACTCATGCATAATCTCACTACCTAAAAGCAACCACTGCTAACATTTTGTATTATTTCCTTGTTTGTTTTTTTTTTTTGCTTTTGCTCTCCTTTCTCAAGTACTATTTACCCCAGTCTGGGGGAAAAAACTGGCTTAAGAAATTACTCCCTGCATGCTAGTTCCAGTTGATTCTACTTTGAACAGCTAAACTACTCAACAGTTCAGTTCAGTTCAGTCGCTCAGTCGTGTCCGACTCTTTGCGACCCCATGAACTGCAGCATGCCAGGGCTCCCTGTCTATCACCAACTCCCAGAGTTCACTCAAACCCATGTCCATTGAGTCAGTGATGCCATCCAACCATCTCATCCTCTGTCCGTCCCCTTCTCCTCCTGCCCTCAATCTTTCCCAGCATCAGGGTCTTTTCCAGTGAGTCAGCTCTTCACATCAGGTGGCCAAACTACTAAACAAGCATCATATACTTTGCTCAAAAAATTATTTTATAAAATCAAACATATTTTTATTGAGGTAGGACACTACTGGAGAAGGCAATGGCACCCCACTCCGGTACTCTTGCCTGGAAAATCCCATGGACAGAGGAGCCTGGTAGGCTGCAGTCCATGGGGTCACTAAGAGTTGGACACGACTGAGTGACTTCACTTTCACTTTTCACTTTCATCCATTGGAGAAGGAAATGGCAACCCACTCCAGAGTTCTTGCCTGGAGAATCCCAGGGACGGGGGAGCCTGGTGGGCTGCTGTCTATGGGGTCGCACAGAGTCGGACACGACTGAAGCGACTCAGCAGCAGCAGCAGCAGGTCACTACAGGTTAGGAAACTAAAAAGCTGGGAGAAAAGCTTTACATTAAAAAAAAAAAGATAAACTATTTGGAACTGTAGATCCCTATTTCATTTGTTTGTCATATAAAGCTCTACTTGAATTATATACATTTAGTTCACAACCTTAAAAGAATAATCATCTTCAGAGAAGGGACTGCAGGAAACTTTTTAAAGTTCACCAGGTAGGAATAATTAGCCTAGAATACGCGACCTGGTTACTCTAAGAGGATACACAAGAAAGAAGTACAGCTGACCCTTGAACAACACAGGGTTGACCCGGGCCTGTGGAGGGAGGTGGGCTGTAGGCACTCCTACACCCCTTTTGTTGGTCAAGGGTCAGCTGGAGCAGCACATTTCTTATTGTTGCCATTAAAAATAAAACCAGCCAAGAAGAAAGAGAACAGTGGAAGCCACTGAAGAACATGCTGGCGATCCTGTCAAACCAATGCTGTAAAAGACATTTCAGTTAACTTCTGCCATCTAGTGAGTCGGTTGTGCATTCATTAGAGAACTCCCGTTCCTGCTTCATTATTTTCAGAACTATTCTAGTCAGTTTTCATTAGGGTTTAAGGAGATACATGTGAGGCATGCTTATGGGCTTTGTGGCTCAAATGGATTGAAAAGGGAGTACCAATTACATTAAAGATAGAACAAGAGCCTGTATCCTGAGAAACTGAAATTGAACATGCTGATGTGTAATAAATTCAGAGCCACATTTCCATTTCTTAACAAAGCCAAAGAAATACAGAAACAGAGGTGACACCTCTTAAGAGGTACAGAGGCACCAGTATAAGGATGGGAGTCAAGGTCCAGTGGCAGTATCTACTAGGTAACAGCGCCATGTGGTAACTTTTCACCAACTTTGGTAGAAAATGACCAGGATGATAAGAAAAATAAGTCTGCTATTTAAAAACTGAAATAACTATTGATAGGCCAAAGTCGAGAAGACACATGGAAAACAGATAAAGTTCTATGCAGCTTTGTTGGGTTACCTGGGTTCCTTGCTGTTGTGAGATTTTTGTCATTCCTGTTCAAGGGTGCACAGCTCTGAGGAATGGATCCACACCCAGCTTGAAGCCCTGACAATGGGGAGCCCTAGAAACTTCTCCTAAATCCTGGGATACAGTGTGTCAGTGAATGCTGTCCATAGGCACTAACTCATCCTCAAAGTCTGAATCTTTCTAGATCAGGAGTATTTCATAAAAAGCTCAGAATATAGTAAAGTTATCTTCTTTCTCTAAATGGCTTTTAAAGGCTAGAAATGGCACCAGGATTTTCTTTCTTTCCTCAACCTTTACTTTTTTTTTTTCTTTTAAAACAAATGTTGATACTGCCTTTATTCATAATTGCCAAATGCTGGAAAACTGTCCAAATGTCCTCCAACAGTTGAATGGATAAACAAGCTGTGGTACACCCACACAATGGAATACCACTTAGCAGTTAAAAGGCACAAATCACTGATACACAGCAACTGGGATGAATCTCAGATGCATTATGCTGAGTGAAAGTCAACCTCCACTTTTTGAAACTGTGGCACAAACAGACACGTAATCTTTTTCGAGTGGTTGTTGCTTGTGTTTTGTTTTTGTTTCATAAAAATAAGATTCTGTGATCCAGTTTCATTTCATATCTCTACCTAGAAGTGTCAGTCTGTGCTTTTACATAAAAGATTTAGCTGAATATGCATGATAAATATTAAAACTCTGGTGGGAGTAAAGCAATTTAAAATTGAGAGAAATGGACAGAATATTAAATAAGTAATTGTGAAGTGAATCTCAGAAAATCAGTGAATGTTAGTAATTAGCTCTTTTGTGGGACTGCATATAGGAATTTTACACCCCCCACCAAAAAAAAATTCCCCAACTGTTTAACTTAAAAACACCATTTTGATTTTACTTTAGACCCCCTCTGTTCTTTATTGAATATCACTTAAACTATACTCTATACTCACTGGCCAAGGCTGTAGATCATTCAGTCCTTTTTCTAATTTTTCAATATCTGGAAACTTGGTGGCTCCGTCAGCATCTGCCATAAGGATCTTTTTACCTCGAGAACTGAATACACCCTGTATGTCAAAATTTTAATTAAAAGAAAGTTGCTTAAAATCAAAGTTAAATTTGGTGACATAGCAATTTGTTCTGCTTTACTTAAAATATCCAAGAAAGAAATATTAGGTATGACATGGCAGGAGGCCAAAGTTCCCTGAAAACAATTGATAAGATCATTCCAGAAGTATCCAGTGTCTACTTCATGATATTAAAAACTTTGTGAGGTCATACTACTAATACCTTGGAAAATATCGAGATGAGAAAATAGATTTGGATAAAGATACGCTGCATCAGTAAGAACAAAAATGTAAAATACCTACTATAAATATTATACCTGTATTATGTAAGTACAGTGGCACTTAACAGGGACCAGGGCCTCCTTCGAGGAGTATATGGAGAAGATATTTGTGGAGATATTGAACAAATAAAACACAGACAGCTTTGCTGTGAAATGCATCATAACATGACAGAGCTTTGGTATTTTTTACTATGGGATCTAAAATACTTAGAATTAATTGTTCAATAAAGAAATGTAGAATGCCACTAAAATTTAGAGAGTGTGGATATATTCAAATATTACTTTAGGCATCTGACACTTAGCAAACTTATGCCACTCAATTGTGAACTGATCAATCTTTGGGCAGAATACAGTCCCACCAGTGCATATTTCACACAGAAACTATGCATCAACTCTTTTTTTTTTTTTTTTTTTTTTGGTATCACTGTTTTTATTTACAACTTTATTGGCAAAAAAGAAAAGGGAGTAGTTTCAAACAGTTTAACACAGGGCATTGCAGTTGATCTGTCAGATTAATGAAGTTTCATTTTAAATGTTATGCATCAACTCTTAATTTCATGGTGCATTTGAGTGAACACATTGTTTCTTAAGTGTAAATATACTGTCACTTAACAGTGTGCCTACAGATAAGACACACATATACAAATCTAGGGGGCTTCCTCAGTAGCTCAGCTGGAAGAACTGCCTGTAATGCAGGAGACCCCAGTTTGGTCCCTGGGTTGGGAAGATCCCCTGGAGAAGGGCATGGCAACCCACTCCAGTATTCTTGCCTGAAGAATTCCATGGACAGGGGAGGCTGGTGGGCTATAATCCATGGGTTTGCAAAGAGCTGGAACATGGCTAAGTGACTAAGCACAGCACAGCACATACAAATCTCGACAGAAATTTGATCATCTATTCTACACCATTAAGCCACTTATTAGTAAATGTGATGTCTTTTTATCATACTCATTAGAATATGGGTGAAAAAGCAGAAATAAAAAGCTGTATTTAACATCTGAACATCATATATTAAGTTTTCGAAAAGAGAAACACTACAAGGCACAAAATCTGTAGCTATACGTTTGGGATTAAAAAAATAATAATAATAAAGGAGTGACTCAGTGATACACGATAGGGGGTTTCTTGAATGTGGGCGACCCTTCTGATTCTACCACTGAGGGCCTCCACCTCACTGCTAGATCAAGATGAATACTTCCTTCCGAATCACCCAGCACATCATAGCTATGGCATGATATTTTCTTTTTATTATGATCACATTATATATACATATATATAAGAAGTTATTAAAAGCAATTTACCAGCCTTATTTGAAAGGGTGGTATTTAACCACCAAGTTGCAGAATATATATGTGCTGTAATCGACAAAAGAGGCTATTCAAAATACCTTCATATTTCAGATAAAAATGTTGAAATTAGGTTATTACCATCCTAATCGCTCCGCCCTTTCCACGGTTCTTCACCAGCGTTATCACTCGTACTTTGTCACTTCCGTATTTCTGGCAGTATTTAAAAGCTACCTGTCAAATTACATAAAAGTCAGAATTAAAATGAATTTGAATTCCAGGACAGTAACAGAAACTGGGTTTCTGATTTTGGCTTAAACACTTGATATTCTAGTTGCTGCCTCTTTGTGACCGGATGACACCCACAGCAGGTTCTGGTGGCCTAGAGAAGCTGCTGAATTTCTGGGGCCAAGATCCGAGCCTGACTGCTGAGGTCACAGCTCCCTTTCCTGCAGAGGAGACACCAGAACAGGCAGTGGCTGTCTCTTTTTTTCTCGACTCCTCTGCCTAAGCTACAGAGCTTCTAGAGAAAATAAAAATAAAGGCCACATGCTCCTTGACTGTTACACATTTGTGACTGGGTTCCCAGAACTGCTTAAAGACCTGTTTACTTGTCAGCAGCCAACCTTACTCCCCAGAGAAGCTGTCTGTATCCTACACCATTTCCCCCAAATCTTCTCCTCGAATTCCTCACTCTCAGCAGAGAATCCCACCAGACTTGTCCTCTTCTGAGTCTTCAACCTCTTTCCCTCTGCTGGCTCCTCAGCAGACTTACCTTTGAAGTCTGGTCTTTGCTGCCATCGTCAACTATTATCACCTCATAAGTGAAGGTGGGATCTTGTTTCTGCAAAAAGCAAAAATAAAATACCACTATTTGGCATGGCCAACATTAAGAATTCTAATCAAGTTGTAAGGAAGCTAAAAAAGCAACTAGTGTTTTTTTACTGTTTATGTGTATAAATATGAATATAAATTTAAGTGTACAAAGCACAGTTACAGAATGTAACTGTACAAAGTGCATAATGTGTAAAAAGGCCAAGGCAACAGGCTGAGCACAGAGGCCAGGGCCGTGACAGCCCGAGAATGGCCGGCACCACCTCTCATCACGGATCCAGCCTGGGGTCCACAGCTTGGTGACCCGTTCTAGGATTAATTAGACGTCAGAGAAAACATGATACCTGTCTGTCTTCCAGATAACCCAGAGCTTCATCCATCATTACAGGCACTTAAAGAAAATAATAATAATAAATATATATATACACACATACACATATATAAATTGCTTTTGAAAATTATTTCGTCCCAGCACACAGTTTATGTATCAAAGAAGCCTGACTAACTAAGCCCTCCCAGGCTGTCCCCCCCAGAGGCTATTTCTATCTGGAACATCTGTCTTCTGCTCCCCTCTCGCTCATCACTTCTCTTCAACACTTCAGCCTCAGACTGGATGCTCCTTTCTCGTCTAATCCACACTCATCCTTTCTCGTCTAATCCACAACCACCAACCGTGCACACACTCTACAGTCCACAAGTATCAAGGCTCTGGCCAAGTCCAGACTTTCAATTTCCTTTTCTTCCCAAACTACCCCTTACCAGAAGAATCAAGGAGGGCTTACACCGTTTTTCTTCATTGTAGGAAGGCACGACCACAGAAAGCTGTTTGGTAGGTGAGTCCTGAATGCTGGGTAAGGCTTCCCTCTGGCCCCTGGCATTTAAGAAGAACTTTTCTTCTTCATGTCGCTGAAGGTGTGGCATCTCTGTAGCAGTTATAAATGCAACAAAGGAAATCTAAAAGCAGATATGTTAATAAGAGATTATACTGTGGTGACCTTTTAAAACATGTGTTATGTTAGAAGAGGGGCTTCCCCTGGTGGCTTGGATGAGTAAAGAATCCGCCTGCAACGCACGAGACCTGAGTTTGACCCCTGGGTCGGGAAGATCCCCTGGAGGAGGGCATGGCAACCCACTCCAGTATTCTTGCCTGGAGAATCCCACGGACAGAGGAGCCTGGTGGGCCACAGTCCATGGGGTCGCAAAGAGTCGGACACGACTGAGTGACTAACAGTTACATTAGAATTCATCATTTACATGAGGTGAAACATTTACTGTTTTTAGTCCAGTAACAATGGTCTGGAGGTGACTTCAAAACTCCAACCCTTCACCTCTTCTTGTAAACTGATTACTATTGCCCTTTCTTCCCTTACTAAGGTACTAATGCCCCAGGGGGCTATCCGTGTCCTGTCATGCCCCAGGCTTCTGTCATCTCAGATCTAAGAAGGAACAGTCACTACGGAGGTGACACCTACCCCGAGATACCCTGAACTCCAATCCCTTGCCCCACTCCCCCCAGAGCCTCCGTGGCAAAGGGACAGCCTGTGGGCGAGGGCAGACCTCACTCAGGACCAGGCTGACCAGGGTTGCAAGGAAAGCGTTTGCCAGCCCCAGAATAAGGACAAAAAAGCTGAAGAATATATACTCATCCCAGATTTCAGTTCAGAACACAGAATTTTTTGGAGTCAAGTATCAAATTTGGAGCCTGTAGGCACTATGAACTGCTAACATTATATAGCCCTCTTCCAGATTCACTAGGGAGCTGGCTTTGGAAATAACCATTCTTTGAAGCACTGTTTCTACTGATATACTTTCTGCTTTCAAAACAATCAACCTACCAACTTTTGGAATGCAATTCATTTGTAATTCAATGGCCATTTATAACATCCCACTGGAAACGTACTGAAATTGAATGTGCTTCTGATTAGCATGAGTATGAAGGCAGTGTTTAGTCAAGGCTATGGTTTTTCCAGTAGTCATGTATGGATGCGAGAGTTGGACTGTGAAGAAAGCTGAGCGCTGAAGAATTAATGCGTTTGAACTGTGGTGTTGGAGAAGACTTTTGAAGGTCCCTTGGACTGCAAGGAGATCCAACCAGTCCATTCTGAAGGAGATCAGCCCTGGGTGTTCTTTGGAAGGAATGATGCTAAAGCTGAAACTCCAGTACTTTGGCCACCTCATGCGAAGAGTTGACTCACTGGAAAAGACTCTGATGCTGGGAGGGATTGGGGGCAGGAGGAGAAGGGGACGACAGAGGATGAGATGGCTGGATGGCATCACCGACTTAATGGACGTGAGTCTGAGTGAACTCCGGGAGTTGGTGATGGACAGGGAGCCCTGGCGTGCTGCAATTCATGGGGTCGCAGAGTCGGACACAACTGAGCGACTGAACTGAACTGAAGGCAGTGTGCCGCCTAGTGGTTAAAGAGTTCCTGCTCTGTACTCCAAGTGACCAGACTGTGGTTACTAAATTCAATTTCCTACTAAAAGTAACCAGTGCTCCTAAGAGAAATGGCTGATTCAAGTGGGGTAGCAGTCAGGCTAGGAAGCTACAAACATTAATGACAAAGTAGCCAGCTTGACTTCCCTTGACAGGGAGGAATTGAAGCTTCAAAAAGAATAACTAGTGCAGTGTATCAAAACACAGGGAAAACTGTATATCATGGGTTCGTAATGATACTGAAAATAAAAAATTAATTAATCACCTTTGTAAGAAGCCAGGGAACCATCTCATTATTTTCAAAACTTGTCTTTTATCTTTACCTTTTAAAATATGAAAAGTATTTCAGGGAAACTGAATAGCTGCGGATGAATTTTTTTCATTACAAAATTCGAGGTAACACGTGAAGCAACGATACAATTACAATATTCCACTCAGCAACCCCCAGTGAAACAGTGGATTTAGGCAGTGATCATCAATGGCTGCTAAAACCATTAGGTTAATGACAAACTTAATGATTGGTGGGTCAAGCTAGTAACTCCTGAAGCTGTGAATCCCACTAGACACCACAGAAAATCAGTCATCACATGCTTCTTGATACGACACAAAAGGAGTAATCAGCACCATTCACACACTTCTCTTGATTAAAACTCAAATATGGATTTCATCAAATTGCAGCTGTAACCAGCAGTTCATAGGAAATTCAGGGGACAGAGCAAAATGTTAAAAGTTACCTAAGGGATGCAGTTAGTAAAATCCAGATTGTGAGAAATTCTACAGAACAAATGACTGCTTAAGAAACACAAGAAAAAAAAAAAGAGGAGAAATTGTTTAAGACACTTGAGACAAACTGATGTAGTCCTAAGTGTGTGTGGATACTGAATGAAACAAACCAGTTATACAAATACAAACCAGTTACACTAATACAAAGGCATTTGAACCAACAGTATTTTAAATCACTTAACAACGTTAAACTTAAAACTGCGATAACCTTATTGTGATTATGTTTTTAGACGGGGGTCCTAACTTTAGAGAAAAATGCTTAACATTTACAGATTAAATGTGATGTCTTGGATTTGCTTCAAAATTAATTCAGAAAAGAAGTGGTAAAGAGACAGTGCAGAGATTATATATGAAACAAGACTGATGTGTTCTGTGCTCCTGCTCTGGCATCTAAAAAAATGAAGTTCCACTAGTTGGGTGACATTTGCCTCCATGAATCCATGTTTCCAACATCAACTTCCTCACCAGTCAAGGAAAACTAATGATAACATTTCTGTCAGTTGCTGTTTTAAAGATTAAAAGAGATAATCCTGGTTGAAAGCTGAATACACTATCCAACATAATGGAAGTATTCAATAGACGGAAGCTCTTATAACCACTTTGAGCTACTAGGA
Organism: Capricornis sumatraensis; assembly: GCF_032405125.1. Taxonomy (NCBI): domain Eukaryota; kingdom Metazoa; phylum Chordata; class Mammalia; order Artiodactyla; family Bovidae; genus Capricornis; species Capricornis sumatraensis. The sequence continues at coordinate 34,506,063 of NC_091080.1, read as the reverse complement.
TCAAAAACTTTTAGTACAACCTCATGAAGTGCACATTTAACAGAGTCAACACAAGACAGATTCAACCTAGGATTCTGTCAAACTCTGCCCCACCAAAACCCTGAAAAAAAAAAACCAACAAATCTCCATATCCTACTAAGAGAAAAACAGACCTCGTCACTCACGCAGACACAAACACTAAATATGTCAGGATACATTGCTTGGTCTCTATCTAAACTACCTCTAAGCTGTAAATTCTGAGAAGCTGGCCCAGTGGCCTCCCTGGCAATGCTACTTAGGCTGCTAACCTCAACGTCAAGGAAGTGGAAATCTCTCTCTTTACTAACTAGATGGCGGGCCCATCCCAAATTATATGGGAGAAAGTTCACTCGGCTAATTTTCTACTACTTATGGATCAAGAAGTGTTACACTGTTTCTGTGTTTCCACAGAAGTGGCAAAGAAAATCTGAGTTTGAATACCGCTGTACAGTTTCGTGCAGATGCAGTGTGGGTGTCAATTTAAACTTAGGGTGTTGAATTCTGGCACATAACGACCCCCAACCATACGGTAACACCAGGCCTGGACCAGCTTGGTCTTCCTGGTCCGCTGATTTATCTGCTCTGCTAATAGCTGGCTTTGGTCAGTGAGGTCACCACTTTCCATTTGCTTAACTATACCAGGAAACAGAGTGTCTAGAAAGCACACACTTTCTGGGGAGGTGCTCAGGATCTCCCCGGGTAGGGCCAGAACTGCAGACCCGGGAGGAAGTCTTGGAGAGGTCAGGGCTGAGAGGGCGGATGGGCAGAAGGTCCGGGAACCAGGGGACTAAAAGAAGACGGGGTGGGCATGTCCCAGTGAACGCAAGTGCTAGGTTCTGGGCACGCAGGGGGAAGGAGCTCCAAAATAAAAATAAAGAACTGAAGGAAAGGGGGTGTGAAATTCTGAGATCTAGGCTTGGGGAAGCGTGGTGGAAGGACACGTCAAAGAGCGGACAGCTAGGCGGAGAGCATGCCTGGGGGGCCGCGCCTCCAGGAGCGCAGTGAGCCCAAGTCCGCGTCTGTCCCCAACCCCTGTCCTCACCAGAATCAGGGCCGCGGCGGCCAGCGCCATGCCGAGCACCGCCAGCTGCAGCAAGAGCGGAGCCATCCTCCATGCCGGGCCGCCAGCCGCCCTATCCCGCGTTTACACACACGCGGAAATGCGGCCGCGCAGCCCCGCCTCCTGCCCGCAGAGAGGCCACGCCAGCTGGGCGCCCGCCGCCCACAGCGCCACCTCGCGGCCAGACCCGGTCACGCCCGGGGACCCGCGCTGCCCACAGCGCCACCGCGCGACGAGACGAAGACTATGTTGTGTGCGAGCGGCTCTGTTCAAACGCAGTAGGTCCTGGTTGTCAGAATCAGCAAGGAGAAATAAACGGATGTCCACTTAAATTGAATTTCAGATAGCAACGGATCGGTTTTCAACAGCATTATTAAAATATAACACACACTCAAAGTTCGCCCATTTAAGAGCTTTTTGTTATATTAACTTTGAAAAACATACAATTTCCCATTTTAACCAGTTTATGTGCCTACTACAGGGACATTGATTGCATTCACAGCTTCCTGCAACCATCACTACCGTCTATTTCTAAAACTTTCCCAGTTCTCCCCCAGCTTCTGGTAACAACTAATAACATGAACAATTTTGCGTGTACTCTTTGTTCACCTGACATTCAAATTGAATTGGATGCCCTGCGTTTTATCAGCAACCCTTTCTAGGAAGGAGGTGGAGTGGAGGTTTTGAGCCACGACACAGTCTACAACGAAAGTTGTTTCTTTGGAGCCCACTCTTGGCAGCTGCGTAATGTAACCTGATGTGGATAACCAGCGCACAGAATTTTTAAATTTTCGGTGCTCTAGCAGGAGGCTTTTACCTGGAAGAAGGCAAGCCTAGGGCTCAGCCTAAGGAGGAGGGGGAAAGAACGCGGAAACATTGGAATAATGCTCCACGCTCAACACTTAATTCTTTGCTATAACGTCGGTTTTCTCTGAAACTTTTGAATGGTGGGCTTCCCTGGTGGTTCAGCGATAAAGAATCCGCCTTCAATGCAGAAGACGCAGGAGACATGGGTTCCACTCCGGGTTTGGGAAGATCTTCGCAGTTTAGTATTCTTGCCTGGAGAATTCCAAGGACAGAAGAGGCTGGTGGGTTATAGTCCATCGGGTCGCGAAAAGTCTGATTCTACAGAAGAGACTAAGCACGCACGCTTGAACTATCAAACTGTTTCTAAACCAACACTCATAACTTTCATAAAAGCTGATTCGCCAAAACCGTCAAGGTCAAGAAAACCTAAAGGGGCGACTGGCTAGGGGTGGTCGAAGCGAAGCCAGGCGGGAAACCATCCTCACCTCTTCTACCTCTACTCTGGTCCATACAACCCTGCCTTGTACATATCAGGTAGCAGAATCAGTGTTGAAAGTGCTGAAGCGAAACAGCAGCGCGGGCCGGAGGGGAGGTGATACGCAGGCGCGGGCGCGGGCGCAGGCGCAGATCCGCGGGCGGAAGATGGCGGCTGGGTTCAAGTGAGTGCGGTAGGCTGGCGGCCGCGAGTTTGTAGCCTGGCGGTCGGCGGCTACTCTACCCTTGGGATTTTCTCATCGGGAGGCCACCCCACCTGGTTCCCATTTGTTTCCACCGCAGAAGCAGACGTTGGGCGGGAGAACTGAAGGTGGTCGTAGTGAAGGGAAAGGGCGCATCTTCTCCCCAGTGATAGGAAGTACTGTGTTGAGCCGGTACCCGCCGCGAGTGCTAGGCTTGGTGTGTAGTGGACTTTGCTGCCCAGGAGAGACACTTGTAATCTTGTAAAAAGCGTTGCTTCAAAACCTCAGGGCGCCCTGCTTTCCCTGCCCAGTAGTTTATGTGTAAAAGCATTCTGCCTCGTTAGAAAGGTTTTCCTTAAGCGTTTTCGGTGCTGCTCTCTGGGGAAGGCTATAGCTTTTCGTTCTGAGTCCAGTTTTAAATGGATGAAATAAATAGGATTCAAAGGAAACCAGTTATATTGAAACGACCATGTATTTGTATAAACTCCGGGTTTTTGACACAGTGAAATATGTTTTGAAATTAACTTTCTTAGATAAGGCCTAGTGGGAAGTCTAAATAACTCCTGAAATTCGAAGTAACGATACGTCTTACACTTACCATAAAGTCAAGTCGCTCAGTCGTGTCCGACTCTTTGCGGGTCCCATGGACTGTAGCCTATCAGGCTTCTCCATCCATGGGATTTTCCAGGCAAGAGCGCTGGAGTGGATTGCCATTTCCTTCTCCAGGGGATCTTCCCGACCCAGGAATCAAACCTGGGTCTCCCTCATTGCGGGCAGACGCTTTACCGACTTGAGGCAACTATAAAGTAAAAACGAAAACATTTCCTCTGTGGTTGTTAAAGTCGCAGGTACAGCTAATATTATAGTGGTTTATTGCCTATACTCGTAATCGAAGAATATGCTAAGTTTAAGTCGGGGTAGTGAAAATAAATGCGTAATTTTTTTTTCCTACTAACGAAGTATTCCTGCTTCAAAGTATGAGTGATGCACACCTGGATTCATTCTCTTTTTAAAGAGGCCTAGGATTTTGGTCTCGATCCTTAAAGCAGAATTGAAATCAGTCTTCGAGTGTGATTGTTATTGCAAAAGTAGCTACTTTTTATAATTAGCAACATGTGGCAACATAAACTAGAATTCATAACAGAAACTTAATTACAAATTTTGGAATTTCTGCTCCATCACCCCACTATTAAGATTGTTGTGTTTCTGGATTTATATTGATTTATAATTTATCTCATTTTTCTCATGTCTTTCAGAACTGTGGAACCTCTGGAGTATTACAGGAGATTTCTGGTAAGTAAAGGTGATTATGTGATGCCTTTTGATAATGGTATCATATGCTTTTTTCATAAATACAAGTATTAATCATGTTATTCACCTAATGTTCCAAGTATACTTCGGTTTTTAAAAGACAATTTTAAAGTAATACAGATTAATTTATTTGAATTAATGAGGTTCAGTGTTTTTTCCCTGGTCTGTGTAAGATATACATGTAGATGTAATCTACTTTCATATATTTGCTTAGAAAGAGAATTGCCGTCCTGATGGAAGAGAACTTGGTGAATTCAGAACCACAACTGTCAACGTAGGTGAGAGTACTTTGAGTTCTAAAAGAATGCTGAAGTTGCTTCAGTTCTGAAAATAGATTTTTTTTTCTTAATAGCAACTTTTTATTTGTAGAGTTTTTTTTCACTCACTCTCCTCTCACTAGTGGGCTTCCCAAATGTCTCAGTGCATAAAGAATCTACCTGCAATGCAGGAGACAGGTTTGATCCTTGGGTGGGGAAGATCCCCAGGGGAAGGAAATAGCAACCCACTCCAGTATTCTTGCCTGGAAAATCCCATAGACAGAGGAACCTGGCAGGCTGCAGTTCATGGGGTCACAAAAGAGTCACATACGACTGAGCAGCTAAGCACATCCTTTCAGTTTTTATGTTCATATTAAATTTTAAAGTAACTCTGAAGTGTTTTCCCCCTTCAAAAGTTGTAAGGTTTGGTTTCCTTCTCTATATCTTACATTATTAAATCTTCTGTTGCAAACATGGAATTTTCCAATTTTACCCATATGACATTCCCAGGTTTTAGCCTCTGAGTCATTTAAACGGTGTTTCAGACAAATTCTACCAGGTCTAAGGGATTACAGTGATTTTTGTCAAGAGATTTTAATTTTTATAACAGCCCTGTGATTAAATGACAAACGATTCACTCAAAATCAAGAAAATGAATAATTCCTAAAACAATTCAGTTGACCCTTGAACAGTGAGGGGGTTAGGAGCACTGACCTTCACAGAGTTGAAAATCCAAGTATAATCTTACCGTTATAGATTGGCACTCCGTATCCAAGGTTCAGCATCCTTAGATTCAACCAACTGTGGATCACGTAGTACTGTGGAAGTATGTATTGAAAATAATCTTTGTATAAGTGGACCGGTAGTTATAGCCCATGTTGTTTAAGGGTCAACTGTAATTTTACAAAGACTCAAGCAAGGAGTAAATTTTCACGGACATCTTAGATATTTAGAGATAAAAATCATACATAAAAGAAGAAAACTTTTTCATTTTTTAAAAATACTTTTCAGGTTCGATTGGTACCGCAGATGGTTCTTCTTTAGTGAAGCTGGGAAATACTACAGTAATTTGTGGAATTAAAGCGGTAGGTTTAATATACTTATTACCAAGATTTGAGTTACTAAGTTAGCTTCATATACTTATTAGATTATAATATACATCTATAATTCTACTGTTGATTGGGCAGTAAGGTGTTTTAGTATTTGTTTTCATTTCCCAAGTTTTAACCTTTTAGATAATACAACCCAAGTTTAATGACTTAATTTGTGAACATTTGCAAATCTGCTGAAACAATTTTTTAAAAAATCCTCACTGCCTTTAATTTTTAAAGAATTTGGCTGTAATTTGAGAAATTTTAAGATATTTTTGGTGACATATTTTTATCCAGTGATGACATTTAATCTCTGCAAATGTGTAGAAAATTGCTCAAAAGTTTGAGGGAGTAATAGCTACCATTTACTGAGTACTTGCTGTTTCTAGCACCTTATGTTGGGTACTTTCAGAATTGCCCAGTTTAATCATGAGAAACACTGGGCTGGAAGAAGCACAAGCTGGAATCAAGATTGCCAGGAGAAATATCAATAACCTCAGATATGCAGATGACACCACCCTTATGGCAGAAAGTGGAGAGGAACTAAAAAGCCTCTTGATGAAAGTGAAAGAGGAGAGTGAAAAAGTTGGCTTAAAGCTCAACATTCAGAAAACAAAGATCGTGGCATCTGGCCCCATCACTTCATGGGAAATAGATGGGGAAACAGTGGAAACAGTGTCAGACTTTATTTTGGGGGGCTCCAAAATCACTGCAGATGGTGACTGCAGCCATGAAATTAAAAGACACTTACTCCTTGGAAGGAAAGTTATGACAAACCTAAATAGCATATTAAAAAAGCAGAGAGATTACTTTGCCAACAAAGGTCCGTCTAGTCAAAGCTATGGTTTTTCCAGTGGTCACGTATGGATGTGAGTTGGACTGTGAAGAAAGCTGAGCGCTGAAGAATTGATGCTTTTGAACTGTGGTGTTGGAGAAGACTCTTGAGAGTCCCTTGGACTGCAAGGAGATCCACCCAGTCCATCCTAAAGGAGATTAGTTCTGGGTATTCATTCGAAGGACTGATGCTGAAGCTGAAACTCACAATACTTTGGCCACCTCAAGCGAAGAGTTGACTTATTGGAAAAGACCCTGATGCTGGGAGGGATTAGGGGCAGGAGGAAGAGAAGGGGACAACAGGGGATGAGATGGCTGGATGGCATCACCGACTTGATGGACATCAGTTTGGGTAAACTCTGGGAGTTGGTGATGGACAGGGAGGCCTGGCATGCTGCAGTTCGTGGGGTCGCAGAGTCAGACGCGACTGAGCAACTAACTGCACTGAATCCTCTGAAGAGTCACTGGAAATTTTTCTCTCCAAATACTTGAGTATAAGCTGACTCCAAAGTCTCTGCTTTGACTACACTGAGCTCTGAGTTAGTCTAAGTTGAGATTCTTCCTCAATAAAGGTGGGGTGACATTTCATAAGACTTGCCAGTTTAGGGGCTTAATATTGTCTCATCTGAGGTTGGGGTTTAAATTCAGATTCTTGGCTACTGAGTAAGAAGAGAGGTGGGGCAGAACTTTTAAGAACCTCCGGTCATTTTGCTGAGGTGCACTAGTCAGCTTTGCCATACTGCCTTCTTGCCTTGCAGAGCTAGTGCGAGTGGTGCTGATGTCTCCAGAGCCCCTGACCCACCTTCCCAGGCACAGTGGATGCTCATGATGTTGCTAACTAGCTAAGATGGTCTTTGGTAGAGGCTTCCTTGACTGATTGCTGCCTTCACAATTCTCTAGTAGCTTCTTTCATAGGAAACGTTTGTATGCTTCTAGGAATTTGGAGCACCACCAACAGATGCCCCTGATAAAGGATATGTTGGTAAGTTAAACGGTTTTGTACTTTTTAATAAATAATATTATAGTTAAATCTTAGTGGGTGAATTGAAATTATTCAGAAGCTTCAGAGAGTCCTGAAAAGTTTGATGTATGTTAAAAGATAGTGTAAATTAAGTTAAATAATCCTGTTAAATATTGAAATGTTAAAAGAAGATAGTATAACAGCAAGGTACAGAATTTTTTAAATACCTTTGTCAAACTTGTTTGACCAGTTTATACAGGTGTCATCAACCATCAACCTTTGACTCTTAGGTAAAGGGCTGTAATTGCAAACTTCTATTTCCATAAACACTTCCTTTATACCACTGATTTTCTTTTTCTTAATTTGGACCATCCTTTCTTTACAGTGGGAACCAACATTTTAAAAATGCAGAACAGCTGGTATGATTAGTGAGGCTATATACTGTTACAGATTGGGGTACTTTGAAAGAAACCTAAAAACTTTCGTGAATAATTTACAATTGAAGGAAGTCTTAAATGCTTGGGGTGCTGTGTAGTGCTGTATTATTTTTGTGCAGAGAAAGTCAGAAAATATAAATTTTATCTAAGCCTAAGATTTTCACGAAAAATGGAAAAGAATGTAATTGATGTGTTATATAATGCTTTCCACTTGCCTTTGTAGTGGATAACGCCTTTAAAACTAAACCAGAGGTGAAATTTGGTTCACAGCTGCAGTGTTTCTTTCAGTTCCTAACGTGGATCTATCACCTCTGTGTTCGTGGAGATTTCGGTCTGGCCCTCCTGGAGAAGAGGCCCAAGTGGCCAGCCAGTTCATTGCAGATGTCATTGAAAAGTAAGATTATCATGATGAAGTCTGACTGTCATTCACTTTAGAGTTTTTGAACATTTGCTTACTGTGCTCTTTGTCTTTAAATCAAGTTCACAGATAATTCAGAAAGAAGACTTATGCATCTCTTCAGGAAAGGTAAGAGGGAGTAAAGAAGCTGTGAGTTTTTATTAATTCTGAAGTGTTTTTTGGGGTGGGGGAAATTTAAAAAACACACTAGCCTTAAATACAGATATCTTGTTTCTAGATGGAGTTGAAAAAAAAAAAATCACTCCTACTCTGTAACTATCTAGATAAACTGTAGTTCACCAAAAAAAACCCCAGCAAATTTTGATTACATCTTCTTTTAAGCTGATGTAATCTTTTTGCAACTAATAATGCAGTCATTTAAAATTTTTTTCCAGCAGAAAGTTAATATCTGATCAGCTAACATGTGTTTAAGGTGAATCCACATTATAAATTTCAAGTCTGTTTGAAAACTTTGAACTACATTGACAGGTACCTAGAGGCTTTTCATGTTGGATTATATTGATTTATTAAGCAGTGTAAGACCTAAAAATTTCATGTATTAAGGTTTCTGTGGTAAAATACATTTTGAGTCTCATTTGGGCTTTTCAGAAGCAATTCCCTCATCTGCTAACTTAGCAGTAAGAATGGAAATTCCTCCTACATCTGTAGCTCCCTTGAGGGGAAATGGAGATGTTTACTTGTCAGTTTTTACCCAACTTTTAGAAGCCAGCTTTTACCCAACTTGCTCAGTTTTTTACTTTATAAAGGTGAATTTTTTCTTAAGTTTTTGCCTCAAAAGTTGATTGTTTAACCAAGGATGTGGTTTGTGAGTAGAAACAAATACCACTTTATACCCATCAGAAAGCTTTAATTTCTTTGTCAACTCTGTTTTAGCTTGCTTGGGTTTTGTACTGTGATCTCATTTGCCTCAACCACGATGGAAACATTTTGGATGCTTGTACCTTTGCTCTGTTAGCAGCTTTAAAAAATGGTAAGCAACTTTAATAAAAGGGAGTATTCCTACTAACGTGCTAGTGTTCGTTTTGGTAAAATTTTCTAAAGGTTTTTGTGAAGATTTACCTATCCACATGTTTCTAAATTAAAGAAAAACAATGTTTATATCCACCATATTTGATTTAATTGTTGTTTTTTTAAGTAATACTTCTGCTACTGTACAGCATATGGAACTCTGCTTAGTATTAATGTGGAAGCCTGGCTGGGAGGGGGACTTGGGGGAGAATGGATACATGTGTATGTATGGCCGAGTCCCTTCCCTTTCACCTGAAACTGTGCCAACATTGTTTGTTAACTGGCTATGTGTGCATGAGTGCTAAGTCTCTTCAGTCGTATCTGACTCTGTGCAGCCCACCAGGCTCCTCTGGGATTCTCCAGGCAAGAATACTGGAGAGGGTTGCCATGCCCTCCTATCCCCCAATACAAAATAAAGTTTAAAACAAAAAAATACTTCTGGACAAGTTTAAACAGAGGGAAAAGTAAATTAACCAAGCATAGAATGCCCTGTTTAACTGGAGTGAGAAACTGACTTTACATATTTGCCTTTTTGTAGTACAGTTGCCTGAAGTTACTATAAATGAAGAAACTGCTTTAGCAGAAGTTAATTTAAAGAAGAAAAGTTATTTGAATATTAGAACTCATCCAGTTGCAACTTCCTTTGCTGTGTTTGATGAGTAAGTTAATCAAAAGGTTGTGTATTTAACTGAAGGGCAAAGATTCTTACAAGTAGAATTTGCAGTTTGCTATTAGCTTTTCTGGTTTCTACTGGTTCTGTCTAGCTCCCACCTAAGCTAAAATGCAGGTAGTAAGTTTAATTTACTTTTCTAAAATAAAATGTGTCTCATGGGTTGATAATGTATGCCTTTTTATTTTTCAAATAGCACTCTGCTTATAGTTGATCCCACTGAAGAGGAGGAACATCTGGCAACGGGAACCCTAACAGTTGTAATGGACGAGGAAGGCAAGCTCTGTTGTCTTCACAAACCAGGCACGCACTTTCCTTCCGTCTCAGTACTGAACATGTAGATGAAAACGCAGAGCTTCTTTACATTAGGGAGGGCCAAATGGAATGTGGGAGGTTTTATTTACTTAAGATGCCTTGCATCTTATCTGTCAGTGGTTCTTAAACTTCAGGAGGTCTTGTTAACACATACCTACAAATCTTGAGACCATATCACTGGTTTATATTATTCAAATTTTGTTTTATAACTTGACATGATGTAGGTCATGTAAGAGTAAGTGTTGGCACAATTTTTCAGGTGGAAGTGGACTGACTGGAGCTAAACTTCAAGACTGTATGAGCCGAGCAGTTACAAGACACAAAGAAGTAAAAAAACTGATGGATGAAGTATTTAAGAGTATGAAACCCAAATAAGCAACCACATTTTCAAAACAGATTTGTAAAAACTGTATTTGTTATACTGTGCACAAACCTTTTATACTAAATAAATACCAAACTACATTCTTTTGAAAGATGTTTCTAGTATTTCTCAGGTCACTTCTGTATTATGTACAGTGAAACCATTTTTAAGAAACAGTGACTTAGGCAAACCAACCCTAATGGTTTGTTAAACCATCTCCCTGTTTTTATTTAAAAATTATTTGTTTTTATTTAAAAATCAAACTTCTGTATAAAGTTTGTATGTCTAGTAATGTAAAATACTGACAAATTTTAAAAAACAAATGAAGTAGAAACTCCGAATCCTTTTGATTCAATGCTCTTTAACTTTTTAAAAAGAAAGAAAAACTATTCAAGACTCAGAACTTTGGAGTGGTTGGCGTGCCTCTCTTCATCTTACTTTTTGACTGGCTGCCTGTATGCCGATGACGATGTAGCTGAGCTGTTTGTGCTGCTGCTGCTGCCATAGCCATTTGATGCTGCAAGAATCGTAACTGCTGCAAACAGAGGGGAAAAAAAATCTAGTTAGGTTAAACGTAGGTAGGTATGGAAAGATGATTTTCCTGAGAGTGATGAGAACAACAAAACTGAAAGGGAGAGAGCACTAAGATAACAAAAAGGGACTATACCACATCGAGACAATGCACAGTCAAACAGCACCAGTGGTACAGAAGCCTGCTGAGGGCTTTAAAGACAGGGCTTTTTAAACTTTAGAAGAAGCTCTGTTACTTTGCCTGGCCAGTCTATATTGCAGTAACTCAGCAACTTCAGTTACCATTGTGTTGTATGATAATTCATAGCAGTATAAAACCACCCTGCAAATTAAAGATAGTCAAGTATACTATTCTGACTTCCTAAGAATGGAATAACACTTTTCTAAAACAGGACAATTTACAAATAGGAACACTGGTATACTTGCCTTTTTCTGCAGTATAAAGAAGTTAACCATTGGCACTTACAACTATTTCAAAATATAAAGTAATCTAAAAATGTATGTTAATGTGCCATCAGCACTTCATGAAAGATTTTAAATTAGGCAGAGAATATGACTTAAATGTACAAAATATATGCAGTGCTCCAAGTTGACTCGCTAAAGTTGTCAGATTTTTAAATAAATTTGCTATTTACCAATTACTGTATAATCTCAAAAGACAGTAACATAAAACTGAAGTAAGGTATTTTGAAGTACTTTTGGAGCAAAGTATCTTTAAAAATGTAAGCAGAGTGAAGTTGCTGGATTACTTGGATCTGTTGCTGCTGCTGTTGAAAGGCAGAGGAGAGCTGGAGTCTCTGCTGAGGAAGGCTTTGCTCAGGTCTGTTCTCGGCAGAGCCAAGCTGAGACAACACTACAGAGAGGAGAAGGGGAAAGCAGGCCAGTCAGAAGGTTTGAAGGCTCCCAGGGTTAGAAAAGGACAACACAGAAAATGAAATAGAAAAGTATCAGTATGATTAATCTCAAGTATCAAATCACAGACATTTCAGAATAAATTTAGTACAGTATCCTGTTAGTTGAGGGGAACCACTGCCTGCAGGACTTCCTGGACATGAAGAGGGGAGAGCATGTGGCCAGAGCACTGTGCCCTCTCTCTTCCTGCATCTCGGTGCCATTTCCCTGAGAAGGCTTTCTAGCAAAATGCTGACTATGCCATGTTTAAAAGACAACCAGTCAAGTAGGAAATGGAGTGGGAGAAACCCAAACTACCGTAAGGACAAAACTGGTAGACAAATGCCAAAAGACGGTACAATGACTATCAGACCGCACTGTTAGCAACAAAGGTGGTGAACCTTTTAGAGCTGAGTGGGATCAGGAGTTAAGTTTACCTCTGTACAGATGAGGAAACTGCAGGCCTCAATGGTCTGAGGGACTCACTACAAGATAATTTAGTGGCAAGTCTGGAGCTAAAGTTCTTTCCATTAAAATTATACTACTGCTATTTTAGGATATTTACAGTTTGAAGGGTAAAGGCTTATTAATAATAAATTTCCATTTGGAAATTCACTAGCTCTAAATTAGATCCTTATGTAGCTCTTCCAGACACTGGAAATTGTACTGAATTCATAGTAAGCCCAGTGATAATTCAAAGTATTCACAAGTTCACTCATTAGTCTTGACACATTATCTCAGTTTCCACAGACATGTGACTTACTGATTTTAATTAAATATGAACTTAGAACTGCTGTCTTAAATTGACGAAATAATCTTCACTAAAGATAAATCTTTGGTTCACCATTTATTACTAGAAATGGTGAGCAGTCATTTAGTATATCTCTTTTTTTTTTACAATTGCCTTAAGCTTTGCTACTTGACTATTAAGTCCTAATTCACACACTATAAGCTTCTAGAATGAGACAAAAAACTGCAATCTAGAAAAGTGCAGTCTAGATAACCATGATAAACTAAAGTCAACTGCTTGGAAGCATCCTACTAAGCTGGGTAATTGTACAAAATCTTGCTAACAAAATTTAGCATGAGGTAAACAACTGCTATTAATATATTTAGGTCAAAGCACTTCATCAAAATAATGAGAAATATCTCAGTGTCTCAATCAAATAGTTCACACATTAAATATAACTGAAATTTTCTCTTGTTTTTGCTTGCAAAAAGGAAAAAGTTTCAGTGGTGAGATCCCAAGAGATACTTTTAATAAATTCAAATTCAACATTATTTAGTTATGAAGATACCAACCAGCTGCCTGTGAATGCATAAAGCTTCCTACTCCAGCAAGGTTAATAACTGCAGCATGCTGAGCAGATAAGGCTTGTTCTTGACTGGTCAAACTTTGTTCAGAACCCTGAATTAAAAAAAAATAAAATGACATGTATACAAAGAAAAAACAATTTTGGGTTGGTGGGAAGGATTGGTATTTTTTCCTGTATTAAAAATCAACATTAGACTAGGTCTTATAAAAAGAGTAACAAGGAAAGCCTTCAAAGGTATTTAGAATTAGCAAGAATAACCAGTATTTCAAAAGCAAGAAACCTAATTTTCAGAATTGATTCTGTATTGGTTTGTTATTTCATGCTGTATTAATAATTACTAAGGCATCTAGAAAGCATCAGAACTATCTTTTTTGAGGTATTGCTGATTTGCAATACTGTGTTAGTTTCAGGTGTGCAGCAAAGTAACTCCTTAGTGGCTGCACCAATTTACATTCCCACCAACAGTGCACAAAGGCTCCCTTTTCTCCATACCCTCTCCAGCATTTATTATTTGTAGACTTTTGATGATGAACATTCTGACCGATGTAAAGTGATACCTCATTGTGCGTTTGATTTGCATTTCTCTAATCATTAGCAATGTTGAGAGCATCTTTTCATGTGCCTGTTGGTCATCTGTACGTCTTCGTTGTAGATATGTCTATTTAGGTCTGCCCATTTTTTGACAGGGCTGCTTGTTTTTTGATATTGCTTCTATAAAGCTTCATCAAAACATTTTTTAAAAAGCTCAAAACACTTTGCAGCACAATGTTACAGTTTCTAGTGAGCACATTAGATCAAGAAAAGGAAACAGACAGACATAGATTATAAAGGAAAAAAAACCCATTCTTATTTGCAAATGGCAGGACTATTACAGGAAAAAAAAAATCCCTAAGGAATCTACAAAAAAAACAGAGTAAGTGAGGTTAGTAAGATCACAGAACACAAGATCAACACCAATTGTGCATACTAGTGATAAACAGGTAGAAAATGAAAAACAGTACCATTAATAATTCCTACCCCCCCAAAATGGATAAAGGACAAAAACAAAACTTAGGTGTAAGTCTATAATACACAAATAGGACTTGCATGCTGAAAACTAGCTGATTTTAGCCTAGAGACATACCATAATCATGGACTAGAAAACTCGCATAAACATGGTAAACCTTTCCCAAAATGACCTATAGGTTCAAACTCAATTCCTTTAAAAATCCCAGCAAGGTTTTTTTGTAGATATAGACAAGGTGATTCTAAAATTTACAAGGAAAAGCAAAGGATCTAAAATAGCTAAACAATTTTGAAAAAGAAGAACACAAGAGGATTTTCCCTTTGATTTTAAGATTTACTATGACCTCTGGACAAAGGTCCAAAAGTAATTCAACTGAGAAGGATGGCTTTTATAACAAATGGCACTGGAGCAAATGGCCAACAGTTTCCCCTCATCAACGATCCTGGACCAACGTCTCATACCTTCTACAAAATTAACTGAAAATGGATCATAGATTTAAAATGGAAAGTATAAAAAATTCTTTTGGGCAGAGAAGCTGGAGAGGAGTTCTTAACACTTCATCCCTAAAGCAAAATTCACTAAAAAAAGAGTAACTCAGACTTCCATCAAAAGTGGAAGCAACCCAAATGTCCATCAATGGATGAATGGATAAACAATGTGATATATAAATCAAGCAAATACTACTCAGTCTTAGAAAGGAACTTCAGACACACACTACAACATGGATGAACCTTTTGGATATTATGCGAAATGAAATAGGTCAGTCGCAAACAGACAAATACTGTAAAATTTCACCTATATGAGGTGCCTGGAGTAGTCAAACCCACAGGAACAAGAAGTACACTAGGAGGAGGGGGAAATAGGGAATTCCTTAATGGGTACACAGTTTTAGTTTTGCAAGATGAGAGAGTTCTGGAGATTAGTTGCACAACAATAAGAATATATCTAATACTAGCAAAGTGCACACTTAGAAATGGGTAGGATGGTGAATTTTGTATTACATGTATTTTACCACAATTTTGTAAAGAAAAGTACAAATCACGAATTTTTTATCAAGCTAAGTAATCCTTCATGTGTTAATAAAACCAGTTTTTTTTTCTTCTTTTGACTTAGTTCTCTTTTTTTTAAAGAACTTTTTATTTTGTATTGGGGTATAGCCAATGAACAATGGTGTGGGGACTCAGCCATACATATACATGTGTCCAAAAAGTAAATAGTTTTAAGTACACCATTTTTGAGAAATCTAATAGAGGATGAGCATTATCCAACCAAGACTTGACTGGGCAATCTTTGGCAGAAGGCCGGATGGTGAACATTTCATATATTTAATAGTGAGCTAATCTGACCTGCCTCTTGAGAAACCTGTGTGCAGGTCTGAAAGCAACAGTTAGAACTGGACATGGACAACAGACTGGTTCCAAAAAGGAAAAGGAGTACATCAAGGCTGTATATTGTCATCCTGCTTATTCAACTTATATGCAGAGTACATCATGAGAAACGCTGGGCTGGAAGAAGCACAAGCTGGAATCAAGATTGCCAGGAGAAATCTCGATAACCTCAGATATGCAGATGACACCACCCTTATGGCAGAAACTGAAGAACTAAAAAGTCTCTTGATGAAAGTGAAAGAGGAGAGTGAAGAAGTTGGCTTAAAGCTCAGCATTCAGAAAACGAAGATCATGGCATCCGGTCCCATCACTTCATGGCAAATAGATGGGGAAACAGTGGAAACAGTGGTTGACTTTATTTTTCTGGGCTCCAAAATCACTGCAGATGGTGACTGCAGCCATGAAATTGAAAGACGCTTACTCCTTGGAAGGAAAGTTATGACCAACCGAGACAGCATATTCAAAAGCAGAGACATTACTTTACCAACAAAGGTCCGTCTAGTCAAGGCTACGGTTTTTCCAGTGGTCATGTATGGATGTGAGAGTTGGACTATAAAGAAAGCTGAGCACTGAATAATTGATGCTTTTGAACTGTGGTGTTGGAGAAGACTCTTGAGAGTCCCTTGGACTGCAAGGAGATCCAACCAGTCCATCCTAAAGGAGATCAATCCTGGGTGTTCATTGGAGGGACTCATGTTGAAGCTGAAGCTCCAATCCTTTGGCCACCTGATGCAGAGAGCTGACTCATTTGAAAAGGCCCTGATGCTGGGAAAGACTGAGGGCCAGAGGAGAAGGGGACGACAGAGGATGAGATGGCTGGATGGCATCTCCGACACAATGGACATGGGTTTGGGTGGACTCTGGCAGTTGGTGATAGACAGGGAGGCCTGGCGTGCTGCAGTTCATGGGGTTGTAAAGAGGCAGACATGACTGAGCAACTGAACTGAACTGAAAGGAAATGTTGGAGGTAGGACTCAGGAATCAGTATTTTTTTAGCTTCCCAGATGATTCCAAAGTGCAGCAAATGTTCAGAAAACCCTGAACATTTTAAAAGTAAAGTTCCTTTTACTACTTTACTGCAGTTCTTATTCAATTTCTCTTTGGCAATATACAGAGTATTTGTTTTTGTCTATTTTCTGTTTTAAGCTTCACAATAAAAAGAATTTCTCTATTCAAATGGAAACAAAATACTAAAAACAGAAAGATGATGAGGTAGAAAGAAAGTACATGGCCTATAGAGGCAGAAAGACCTGGACCTGAATCCCTGCTCTGCCACTCTCTGTATGGTTGTGAGCAAGTTGGTCACTTGAATCTATTTATGACTATGCAAGATGGAAGTGACATCATCTATTCAGTATGGCTGTTGTGAGAATTAGAAATAGGCCTTGATTACTGATAGCTACTACTGTTAATAAAGAAAGGACAGCATATGAAAAGTTTGTTCAAACAGTCTAAAAACACTTGAAATAGTCCTGGAATATACCAAAAAAAGATATAATTCTATGATATCATATGGAAGGTAGAAAGGACATACCTGCTCCCCAGGCTGTTGAGGACTAGAAGTTGTGGGTTGCTGGGGCTGAGGCTGCTGTGGTGTAAACTGGGAGAGCTGCTGCTGCTGCTGTTGCTGCAGGGTGTTAAAAATGAGCGAGCCGCCTGGAAGCTATTAAGAATTTGAGCAAGAAATAATTAGGCAATTTCAGATTATTTAAATTTCCTTATTCTACAAATGTTTCTGGGGCATTCCCTATGCATCAGGTATTCTTCCAGGGATGAGGAAAACGAAGTCAACAAAACTGAAAACAAAACAAACTCCCTGCTCTTTAAAAAAAAGGGGGGGGACAATCTCTTTAAACACAATTTTCAAGTGCTATTACTCTGGCTCTCAAATACGTAAGTAATCTCCAACATAAATCTTTCTGCTTCAAGTTAATACTTAGCTGTCTAAATAAACATACTGCTTTTGCTTAACTGTTTATACATTAACACAAAACAGCACTAAATGCATTTGCAAGTATAAAAAAAAAGCTAGTGATAATGAGGGATATATGTTAAAAAAGCTCATTTCCCTAAATCTGGTCTAGCTTTGCCCAAATCCAGAGGTTTTTATATAACATAGCCAGGAAGTCCAAAGCTGAAAAGAAAATGCATTAGATGTGCATATTTAGTTTGGAGATATTACAAGCTCTGTCATTATGAATCTAAATTAATAATAAAAAAGCGTTTTTACAAGAAGCATCCAGAAAATTCCACATTAAACACTAAAACTATGCATTCCAAATGCATCAGAAAACAAATGTTTTTCCACTTTATTCTATAGGGGTTTAAGTTAAACACACTTTGGAGTTTTGGGGCAAAGTCCAAGCAAATACCAAGTGAGAAACTCTTAGATCTGTACAGTCAAAAAAGAGGTGTCTAGGTCAAAAGCTCTACACTCAGCATAGTTCATTGTTAGGTAAATCTGGACAAAGCACAGGTCAAGTGTTTCCTTCTCAATTAGTTAGATAATAAAAATGTAGCAGAATGTAATTTGTAAGGTGGTTTCTGCCCTTATCATCAGTGCTATTAAGGAATGCCACTACTCTTAACACTGAGCTTGATCCCTACAGAAATTCCTACAGCAAAATGCAGCAAAGTGGGCTAAACAAGCTAACCCAATGTGTCCATATTATAATTGGATTATTCTGCGATGCGTATGTAAATACTGACACTGTCTGCATACTGTATAGGAAGTAAGTTAAGTTTTAGTTCTAAATGTGTTTCCTAATTTATTATTTCTGAATATCAGGTTGGATGGATGTGATTATTATTTTCCAGTAATCCCTAGCTCTGCCATTCTGTGTCTCCAAATCTTTATTTTCATGTCTACCTTTTCTAACAATTCTCTGTAGACAATCTCATCCATTTCCAACCTACTAGGCTTAACACTGAATGCAATCCTTAAAGGACCAAGCACAGCCCAGAATACTCTAAGTTCACAACATGTACTAAATATTCTCTACCTACTTTTTCTCTTTATATATGTTAATACTGAGAAAACGAATAAGAAAAGTCTCATCACTCGACACAAACTGTAACCTAATGGAATTTACTGCATGACTATTTAATAGTGATTGAATAGTCACCTGCCTGGCACTGTGCTATTGAGTCA
This sequence comes from Capricornis sumatraensis, assembly GCF_032405125.1. Classification (NCBI taxonomy): domain Eukaryota; kingdom Metazoa; phylum Chordata; class Mammalia; order Artiodactyla; family Bovidae; genus Capricornis; species Capricornis sumatraensis. The sequence goes on along the minus strand of NC_091080.1, from coordinate 34,487,555 downwards.
TATTCTCCTCAGGAAAAGAACACACACATCTAATCTAAAAAGCTTCTATTCATATTTAAAATCTATTGTAAGCAAACAGCAATACTTATGTATATACATAAAAAGTCTGTTACAGAACAATTACTTTCTAAGTATATTTGCTGCTACTACTGTAGGCAAGTTATTCTTCTTGGCAGCTGTGAACTCTCCCCTCTGGAACTAGTTCTTAATTTGGCAGGGCTGTCAGAGCCAATGGAAGTGTGGTACATGGGTACAATTTTTTCCCGCTTATCCACTTAATCATACTTTTAGATGCTTCTCAACAACCTCAGAACTTCAAATGCTAAAATGTGCAAACATACATGGTTAAAAAACAAAAAGCACTATAAAAAACTTAAAAAAAAAAAACAAAAAAACTATCAAAAGCAGTGTTTCAGGTTTACCTGGAGTAGATTTAAGGGCCTGAGACTTGAAGTATTTTTTAAACCAAATGGAACACCTATTAAATAAAACTCATGGTTAAAACAGGAAATTAAAACTTTATTATACTTGGAGGTACTTTATACTTTAGCATATAAAAATACAACATTTTAAGTACTCTCTGCACAGATGTGCTTATTTCCTATACTTTAAAATTTTCTTAAAACCGGCCCCCCAATTTCATCACTATTTGTTGATAATGAGATCTTATTCAAACATGTGAAGCACAAGATGTACCTTACATTCTGTATTTCAGAAACTGAGACTTCTTTATAACTACTGAAACTACTGGCTGGAAAAGTAATCTAGCAGCATGCAGACACTACAGATATAATAAAACTATCACTACTGTGCAAATACATTTCACATATTGGTATCTACTTATATTTCTCAGTGCTAAACAGTATGTGATAACAATCCCATCTCTGAGAACCAGTGTGGTTTGTGCTATTTCTTAAAGTGCAAATGCTAATATTAATTGTGCTGACGAACACTGAATTTTGTGTGTAAGGATCAAGCTGAAAGTCATGAAACAATGCTTTGTTAATTCTGAACTTATTCCCCCAAATTTGTGACACAATACAGAGCAAATCCTAAAGCAGGCGTTGGCAATCTTTTCCGGTAGGCTTTGTGGGCCACAGACTCTGTCCCTTATTGTTTCTCGTATCTTTTCTTTTTTAAAACAAACCTTAAAAAGTGTAAAACTATTCTTAGCTTGAACTGTGTGTTACAGATTGTTGATGGCAGTCTTCAAGTATGTATATATCTTCCTCAGTAAATATACCAATTTGAACTCTAGTTTAAAAGGTAACTAGTTCTCTAAGCAGGTAATTGTATTTAAAAAAGATAAAGGGTAGATAATACTCAAAAGACAATATGAAAGGCTTGTCTGAAAAATGGAAAAAGCGTAATCAGACAAAAATGTGACAATATGGATAGCCCCTCCAGGAATTCTCATTAAAAAAAAAAAAAAAAAAGAGATAACTCCCTTTAAGGGTGGATGACATCTGGGTAATGCTTTATAGCTTACTAACGGCACTTCCATATCACTTCATTTATTTTCTTGTAAATAGCAACTTAAGTTAGCTACTTTTACTCCGGCTTCAGAACAGATGAAACTGAGGTTGAGGGGGAACAATTAAGTGACTTCTTCCAGGCCCTAGAGTAAGCATTTGGAGCTACCAGTAATTAGAAGGATTACATGTAAATATAATATCCAAAATTTAACACTGATTCCATTTTCCAGGGCTCCTACCACTAAAGCATACTTATACACAGTAAAATAAGAATATCAGCTAGAATTAGAAAACTACAGCAATATATTAAACACATTTAAATTATATTCTTTGGATTCTCTTTCCCCGACTCATAGCAAGTTTCTCCTAACTCATAGTTAAGTTTTTCTTACTATGCTGAGTTTGTTTTTCTGTTAATCTTTTTTTTCTGAGTGAGAAATGACACTGTTTTACGATACATTCTCTTAAAGAACTTTAAAAGTAGCACACGTTGTTAAAAACATTTTCCCAGTACATGTAATTACATTACTGCAACTACCACAATAAACTACTACTAATGATGGGACAGCAGTTATTTTTGAGTGTTTATCACGTCTCAGGCATAGACACCTCATCTGTATTTATTCATTTAATCTTCACAACTGTGAGGTAAAGTATTGTTATTATCCTTATTTTATTTATAAGGAAAATGAGGCCCAAAGGTAACTTTGCTATGATTATGCAGTTATGGTAAGTTGAACAAGAAGGATTCAATCCAGGCAGTCCGGCTTCAGAACTGAGGCTTTTAAATGTCATGCTATATTGCTTTTCTTGCTTACATATGTTTTCAAAATATGGTTCTTTTACCTGGAGCAGGACTACACTGGTAACCATCAAAGTTACTTTTATAATGTTTGGAAGTCAAAGATAAAATCTGCAGAGACTTACAGGCTTACCAAGTTTCTTCAGAGAATTTGATAGCCAGATGGTTTTTAATTCAAATATCAGAATTTTAAAAGCTTTTGAAAGGAAATATTTTCAACATAATATTTCATTAAAAAAGGATGTTAGATGTTTATCACTTAAATGACATTTTAACATAAGCATGGAGTGTAATTTTGTTAGAGATTATTATTTCCAATATTCTGACCTGCTTGAGAGGCTGTCTGCATTGCACCCGGCAATGCATTTGGTAGCAGACCCCCTGAGGGTAGAAGGCCACTCAGGTTTATTCCTGCAGGAGTTATGGCACCAGTGTTACAGCCCAGCATAGGGTTTGAACCACTCATCAAAGCTTGAGCTCCACTGCAGGAGAATAAGACAAAGCATTAGGCAGGCTAGTGCTGTAAAAGAAAAATCAGCTACATAAATCCTTGGATTAAAAAACAAACTGCTTCACAAACACAGATATTTCTGTCTTAAATATCAACAGCGAGGTTTGCAAAAATCAAGTGCTATGTATCTACCAAGGCTTAAAATATAATCTGGTAGAGTAACGAACTCATCAATGGAATAAAAGATGGTAACAAAGGATAAACAGGAAAAATCTAAGCTGCTGTCAATGTGAAATCAGTAAGTAGTACCACCTTAGTGCCTATAATAGATGTATTACTATCTAAAATTCAAACATACTTGCTGAGATAAATTCTAGTCACGCAGAAACCATTTTTTTTTAGTTTCAACAATATACAATTTGTTTTTAATTTCACAAATAATTTTAGATTATCTTAAAAAAAAAAAAATCAGGGCTTTGATGCAAACTTACCAAACAGAGCCCACTACATTGATGAAGTTAAGTCCAGCAGAGTTTGCCATGACCTGGGTGGCTGTGGTTCCTGTAGTTATAGATGTTACCATGGTGGAAAGAGGAATGGTCGTTACAGGCATTGCCTGGCTCAGAGACTTTTGCTGCTGAGCAAACTGAGTTAACAAAGTGGGCTGAGGGGTGAAGCCTGAATCTTGGGGAGTAGGGGTAGCTGAAGGGGTAATAGGAGTTGAGCTCTGAGCATCAGGAGGGTGTGGGGTCGATGAAGGGGTTGGTGTAGGAGTAGATGGCTTAGGAGTTCCAGATCCTGCTCATTGAGAAAAATAAAAATTGCTAGTTTGTTATAAATGGCCAGTCCTTTTTCAAATAAGGTTAATGGAATCTTATTTAGCACTGACAGTCTGTTCCAGTTTTTTTTTTTTTAAAGCAGTTAACTGCAAGTGTTAATTTCTACACATGATACATGAGTGTTGCTACACTCAATTACAATTAAGGATGCAGTATATCACCTACAAATGCCATCAGAGATGCTATTACAGTAACAGTAAAAATATACATTTGTATTCTATCACAAAACCCATTTAAAAGTTAGTTTCCTACCATGCTATCTTTGGCCTAAAAACTTTAAAAGGAATTCAAATTAATTTTTGTTATTTACGATTTCACTAATTTAGGACATCACTTAGAAATATTGCTTATTTTCTGTTAACAGTCTGAGATAAAACTCTGAACATATTTAATAAATTACATACAGTTAACCATCGTATTTGGCACCTAAATATACATATTTAATTCCTAACACAGCAAGTTTACCCTGACAGACAAATTTTACAAAACACAGTAATAAAGCAAGTATTTGATAGATAATACTGCATCTTTAACAGTAACTGTGTACTTCGGTTTAAATGTAGAATGTATAGAAAATCTGTTGTGAATGAAGTATGCACAGTTTATCAACTTTAAAAAAAAAACAAAAAATAAAAAAACAAAAACCAGAAAAATAAAACCAAAAGCTCTTGAGGTGTTTTCTTTTTTAGCTTTCATGTCCTGCAGAAAGAAAGGAAAGAAATGTGAATGTCCAGAAGCTGTCACTCAACCCTTACTTAAAGTAACAACTGTGTGCAGTAGATTAACATAATAATCAATACCCACAACATAAGAAGTGTGAATAAGACTTTCAGGAAATTTATAAATTTTTTCTTTGTGCAAAACAAGAAGGCAGAAAAATTACACCTTTTGAGCTATCAAGATGAAGATGTTTACATCTAATGCAAAGACCACCCTGTCACTGTGCAGTGTACTAAAACTTTCAGCACATATTAGTCATTTATTAAAAAAATCTAAAAAACTGGAATGCTTTTTTTATTTGCAAGTTGGTACCTAAATATCTCAGATATTTGTTAATTTGAAGAAATTCAAACTAATGCCTAAATTCTTGAGCAATTATTCTTGATGTTTAAAAAAAAGTATTCAGTAGTAAAAATTACATTATCTTCAGAATGCTTTATGATCATCCCACATTTTCGTAACTGACAGCAATTAAGGAGAGTGTACGGGTATTATTAAAAAACTACCTTTCAGTTTACTTCTTACATTTACAAAGGTAGGACTGCAGCAACAACTCACATGACATTTTTTTTCCATATCAGCTGCATAGTTTACATAAAATGTAAAATGTCCTAAGGTACACTGGTATAAAAAATAATTTGGAATCTTACTGCTACATTTAGCTATCAGATTATTTTTTTCAGGAGATGTGTAGGTTGCAAATCTATAAGAAAGGTATACACAAGCTGCATACATAAATACAGAAAAACAAATACAATTACAATAAACACATAATACATACAGCCAACAAGAGATCTGCCTGAAGCTTCTTAAAACTTGTACATTTTGGGTAGACAGTACATTCAGATTTCACTATTTCACTGGAAGAACTATCTTAAGAAACACTAATGCAAAAGCTTATGAAGAATTTTTAAGTTACAACTTACTTTGTGATGAACTGGCAGGTGACAGGGCAGCTGGAGAAAGCATGCTAACTTGATTAAGATCCACGGATGATTTCCGAGAAAGACTTGGTGGCTTAGAAGCAGGAGGAGGAGTTGGAGATTTAAGAAAGCTGCTGGCCTGTTGTGGTGTAAAATAGTTACCTAGGGGAAAAAATATAGAAGTTATTTGCTAGGTTTACAATTTAAGATTTGATGAATTCCGCTACTTCTTAGATTTACAATTAAAAATGCTGAGCAAATCAAAATATGAGTAAATGGATTATGATTATCTGTTTCTTATTCTAGATTACAGAAAATTAAGGAATGCAATACCTGAGGAACTATTTCCTGAGGTTGAGGGAAGTTTGATGGGTGGAGGTCGATGTTTCACTCCTTTCCCCAGTACTGAAGACTGAACTGACACGGTCTCAGGCTGCTGAGAGACAATGATATTAAGCATACTCAATAAAATGAAGTCAAATCAGAAATTCACAAATTCACAACACTGTAACTTCTGGATGAAAACAGAGTTTAAAAAGATTAGGTATTACACGTTTCAAAAGACTGCAACTTCACAAAGGGAGAACTATTTCCAAGTGAAAAGGTCTTGAGTTTGAAGGAGAAGAGCAGAGTAAGATGACAGCAAAGCTTCACCCTTGAATCTTCCCCAGAAAAATGACAGCTGTAGAGGTAGCACATACTTCTACAGCTGTTAAGACATATATATACATGCAGGTGACCAGTATACATAGATGTTCATTACACTTTTTGTTTTACACCTCTGTGTATGTTTGAAAATTTCCATTATATAAAGTTAAATAATGAAAAGAAAATTAAAGTTAAAAGTAAATACAAAACTATGGACATGAGTTTAAACACATTCCAGGAGATGGTAAAGGACAGGGAAGCCTGGTGTGTTGTAGTCCATGGGGTAGGTTGTAGATAGACATGACTTAGCGACTAGATGGCAACAATCCCTCAAAAACTAGTTCTTAATATTTCTCAGATCCTTGAGAACAATCAGGCAGGAAAAAGTAATAGCACAAAAAAGTTAACCAAACACACTTCTGTTTCTTTCCCTGGAGAAAGCTGACTCAAGCTGGCTGAGCCACTGGAGCTGTGTGACATCTTCACTGGACATTTGGCTTCATTCTGGACCAATTCCTGGTACTGATTGACTACTCTGAAATATTAGCGGGAAAACAAGTAATGATTAGCTAACTCTATTTTAAACATAAATTTATTACATAGGAAATGAATAACTTAATGAAAAAAGTTCTATGAAAAATAACACAAAAATGAAAATTTAGACAATTAATCTTTGATAAAAGCACAGTCTTTTAATATTTTCAGTAACAAGCTAAAGCTGAAAACATTTTGCTAATTAACGATTTAAAGATCCTTTCAGTATCTTGTCTCTAAAATAAAATTACAGGTCTCTAAAATAAAATCCACCAATAAGCAGCCAAAAGAATTACAGTGACTCTGACTTATATTCTGATTAAAGTACTACCGAAAACTCATTTTCCTTAACTACTATAGATACATCTAAGTTTTATTTAAAATAAAGCTATATTTTAAACATTATCCTTTTGTTACTTTCTTAATTCTATTTAAAAATCCTAGGAGTAGATAAGATATAATTAAAATCAAAGCTTTGACTCCTAATGGAGTACTCTCTATCCTACAAGAATAAAGTTTATCTTACCCATCCAATCAAAAATAAAGATGCAAATATTTTTACCTCTCAGCATCAGTCTTTGATCCAATAACGAACCTAAATTGTTTTTTAAGAAAAGAGAAAAGTATTAAATAGACTTGTTTTAAGGAGCCCCGAGATTACTTTCGAAGTCTTTTAGTAATTTTAAATATAGAATTAAAATCTATCAAGATATGAAAAAAAATATTGAAAACACATTAAAAAATATTAAATGATGACCAAGTCTTGCATGCATTACAATATAATTCTGTGAATAAATTGGCTGATTTAATTTAAGGGAGATTTATTGGGGCTGAAAGTTGCTAAGTGCTACACACCCTTACAAGTGTCTGTCCTACAGCAAAATTCACTGAACTACCTTGTGCAAGGCCTGTGGCCTTCCTCTCGCTTTAAACTTTTGATTTTGGAAGTCATTATTAATGTTTACATAGCAGGACCTTAGAGCACATTTTGACAAAGAAGCGTTTATCACCAATTCAAATAAAGTCTTTACCAACTCTTTTAAAAGGATTTGACATTTATATGATTTCTTAACAGATTAAAATAGTGAGTTTGTTTATTTTTTAATTACCAATTTGAATGATCATCTGTGGAGAAGCTGAAATATAAAATGTAAAAAAAAAAAAAAGAAAAAACTTGTTAATGCAGCTCAAACTTTAACTTCATAGCTATTAAATCAAGTAATTTATGAATATGGGAGAATGACTGGAAGGTAACAAGCCATGGAGCATTTCTGCAGCAATGTCCTGAAGTAAAAGGCAAAAAATTCAATTCTCTAATTGTCAAACAAATATAATCAGTTGGCTTTCTGAACCAATTTTTTTTAAATGAGAGATCATATGTCATTCCACTGTGTTTCAGAAAAGTTAGTAACTAATTAAAATGACCAGCATGTGTTTCTACAGGGAAGACTTTAAAAAAATATGGCTAATCAAAATATCTGGTCTTTCTACTAAGTATAAATAAAATAGTAGCTGAGGATCCCCTGACTGCTACTGTTTTCTCCTAGTGACTTTTACTTAGGTATTGGTGAGGTTATTCTTTAAAATCCATCTTTCTGCTATAATTTCAACTCGTATTTTGTTATGATTTAACATAGAGCTGGCTCTTGCTTTTTTTTCTGCTCAGGTTCTCTTTTTCCTTCCTTTCAAAACAGCATCAACTTGACTAAAAGAAGAGAACTAATAATAAAACATTAAAACAAAACTAAATACTGGGTACCTTGTAGTAAACATATGTGACCCATAAGTTTAGGAAATTCAACTACAGTTGGCCCTTTATATCTGCGGATTCTGTATTCTCAGATTCAACCACCATGGAGTGAAAATATTTGGGGGGGGTGGGGGGGTGGGAGGGAAATATTCCAGAAAGTTCTGAAAAGTAAAACTTGAAGTTGCTATGGGCTGGCAACTATTTACACAACATTTAAGTTGTATTTACTACTTATTTACGTGGCATTTACATTGTATTAGGTACTATAACCTAGAGTATATGGGAGGATGTGCATAAGTTGCAAATATGTACTATTTCGATGTAAGAGACATGACCATTTGCAGATTTTGGTACCCAAGGGGTCAAGGGACCAGTGCCCTGCAGATAATGAGGAACAACTTTGTACTTATTGCTTTCTATTGTTTTTGGCCACACCGCACAGCATGCAGGATCCAGGTTCCATCACCAGGGATCAAATCTCTGGCCCTGCAGTGGTAGCGTGGAGTCCTATCCACTGGACTGCAGGAAGTCCCACGTAAATATATTTCTAGAGCCAGTAACTGCATGAAGCACTGAGTCTGTGTCCTTACAGGCAATGCTAGAATATCAAGCATTTTAAACAGCTTTTACAGTTACAGTAACCTTGCTTCCCACTTAAACGATTTATTGCCAAAAGCACTTTATGCTCACAAAGGTTAAAGTCATAAGTGGAAGTGAAAGTGTTAGTCACTCCATCGTCTCTCTTTGCAACCCGATGCACTGTAGCCCGCCAGGCTCCTCTGTCCATGGAATTCTCTAGGCAGGAAAACTGGCATGGGTTGCTATTCTCATCTCCAGGGAATCTTCCCTACTCAGGTTGAACCCAGGTCTCCTGCACTGCAGGTGGGTTCTTTACTGTCTGAGTTACCAGGGAAGTCCCCCTAAGTCATAAGTGGCAGCATATAAATATACCAAAACAACAGCACAGGCATAGATTTTATAGCAAATATAAAAATAATTAAGCATAGTTTTTAAAAAATAAATTACTATTTTAAAGAACTCTTGGAACAATATGGTAACTACAATTTAAGTTTACTGAGGTCTGCTGCCAAATCTGACTGAAGTTAACTAACAAAAAAGGAAAATTTTTATTCATCAAAAGCTCGTCAGTAGTCACTGAATAAACTCTTGATGGTTTACTTGGTCAAATACATGTATTTAACAGAACTCACTGGGACGGTGACATCGGACTGTCACTCTCCTCATCTTCTTTACATGGCTGGATTTTACCATAGTAAAGTGGATCACCAAGTGACTGCAAAATGGTCAGCTTTGTTTTCTGATACTGATTACCAGCTTCACATTCAAATATATAATCATCTTTTACATCCTGAAAAAAAGCATCCCAAATAAATACTCTCTTCCGAAAATACATAATCAGAATTAACAAAAGCCAGGAAAAAATGACACACTAACTTATATCTAGCAATTAAGACACACAGTCTGTAGACCTATTTAAAACTGTCTAAGAGGGCCTCCCTGGTGGCTCAGTGGCTAAAAATCCACCTGCCATTCTTTAAAAACAGAAGGAGATCCCAAAGAAAAGGCTATTGTACGTTTAATAAATTCAGATCCCAGATTAGGAACGGCATCAAAAGAAATGAAGCCTGCAGTGGTTACTTACATGGGCTGGCCAGACTGTTGGTTGTGAGTCATCAGACTTGATAGATTTTTCTACTTTGGCATATTTTTCCACCTAAGCAACCAAACCAAGAGACATCAGATATAATGAAACCAGTATTATGACGATAGAAAAAACCTAAGTAACTTAATACAATACACTTTTTAGCACAAGAATTCTTGAATCACTAATAACACCAACTATTTATGCATAAGTCGTTTAAAATTCTCCTGATATAGATTCAATTAGACCAACTAGTTTTACAATAAAACAAAATTAGGATCTCTTTTGCCATTAAACAAATGTAACGAACACAAATGCCTCTTCCTTTTACTCCGTAAGTAGGTATCCTATTTGTCTTTTAGGAAAACTGGGATGTCAGAGGTGATTAGGACCAGGATCTTTTCTTTTGGCTGGGTCTTTACTGGAATTGTCACGTAACAGTGTGGACAAAACCAGAAAGACACTAGGGAAGTTATATTAAAATTGGTAAAATTTTTGTAAATCTCCATTTTCTCGTCAAACTCAAACCATATTTTCCATGTATTTTCTACCAGACTCCGTGAACTGAAAGTTCTCATCTTTCTGGTAACCACGATTTTTAAGAGTAATAGACTCACTTGGGCATCTGGTAAAAATTCAGATTCCCATGTCCCTCCCCTGGAGACCTGACTCAGTAAGCTGGACTGAAGCGGGGCTTTAACTGGTATCCTAGATGTTTCAACTGATCAGTCAGACTGAGAAACTTTGTATTAAGGCTTTTCTACTCAAAGCAATGTCTGTGGAACCCAGTACCATGCAACCTAAAAGCTTGTCAAGTAATGCAGGAGATCAGGCCCTAGCCCAGACTTGCTGAATTGGAATCTGCATTTTAATAAGCAGCCCATGTGATTCTTATGTACATAAAGGTTTGGGAAGCGCTGCTTTATATACCCAGATTGCCCTCTGAAGTCAATTCCTCCCTTTGGTATTTGCACCAAAAATCTCTTCTCAGGCCATGTTTCTTGAGGGGTGAATAGACAGATACACACTGAAAGATAATGTGGCTTAGTTTCTTGAGTTGTATATACAGTCTACTTCTAATGCTTTTGGCTTTGTGCTTTTGAAACTTTTTATAAAATCACAGATAATAAGATTTACACATGTGCTAGCCTAGAAAGTATGCACAGAACAAACATCTGTTAAAATAACCAACCACTTCTAGAGTTTAATGAATAATAAAAACAGGAGAAATAGGAAAATAAAAGAAATATGGGCCCTCCTATTAAAAGATCTCTTTCCTATCTTTGCTCATTTATAGTTCATGTACATTATGGACCAGCAAAGAATACTACTCAAGGATGAGAACCTTGGCCACTGCTCCAATATTGTTAATTTTTAAATTTAATCAATGAGAAGTATTACCAGGAAATTATGATGAAATATTATGAAAAAAAAAGAGGCATTTTATGCATATTATGTAATATGTACCGTTTTCTTACACATTTGGAAATACCTTGCTTATTTTTCCTGCTCTAAATACAAATCTATATTAAGAAGTTACATACTTAGACAAGTAATATGAAAGAACAGCTTCTGAAGATGAGCAGTTGACTTAAGAAGTGTTTTTGCATAAACATGGAGAATGAACTAGTGGTTAAAACTAGGGAAAAGGGGGGAGTTATTATGGGATTATATAAAATCATTTGTGAGAAAATGTTGAAAACTTATAAAGCACTATATAATTTAAAGAATCTTTCATTCAATAAAATTAAAAGAGAAAAGTAGCAGTAATAAGAATCTTCATTTTCCCTAAGTATAAGAGTGAGATTTAGGAATCTTATATATGAAAATAAGTGCAATTTATGAACTGACTTACATCCACCTCAGAAGGTACAGCCAAATTACAGGGACTCCGTTTCCACATATCTACACACTAAAAAAAAATAAAAACAGTATAAATAAGTATACTTAAAATGCAAAATAAGGCATTTGGTATAATAAGCTTCATTTAAAAACATATACTTACATTTCCTGCTTTAGAAATTTTGAGGTCATAATGCTGACCTGCTTTTCTTTCCTTTCTTTTTTGTAAGAAATCAAGTAATTTTAGCTGAGGAGGAGGTGGACCATGAGACATATCCTGTTGCCGATTCAGAGAGGACCTGGAATATCTCTTGAAACATCTGGAACATTAAGAGATTAGAAGTATTGATACACCAAACTAATAAAAGAAACTCGGAATAAATACGGTTTTAAAAATGTGTAATTAAATCAAAAATATTTGTAGAACACTGTCACTTGCCAAGCAATGTTCCAGGCACTGGTGAAATAAAAATGAACACGACGAACACAATTCCTGCTCCCACGGAGCTGACAGTCAAGAAGGGAAGACACATATACATTCACAAAGGAACAGGTCAGATCACTCCAGATAACAACAGTAGAGTACGAGTAAAAACCAGGGTCCTGGGAGGAATAAGTGATACGGAGGGCAACACCAGGGGAGGGCAGGAAGGACTCTGAGGAAAATGTGTGAGCCAAGACATGACAAGAAGAAACAAACTGTGGAAAGATCAGGGAATGAAGCAGAGAATTTTAAATATTTGAAGCAGAGAATTTTAAAAGTTTCTGAGGCAGGAACAAAGCTGGCTTGTTTTCAAAAATGAAAAATACAGGTGGGACTAGAGCACCAGCAGGAAATGAGGTCAAAGAGCAAGGCAAGGGCCTTGTAGATGAATGATAACATAAAGTACAATGGGATGGTTTTAGAGGAATTTAAGCAAGTGGTGGCATGATCTGCTTTGAGGTTTTTAAAGCATTACTTTGGTTTGCCTGCATGGCAAACAGACCAAGAGGGAGCAAAGGTGAAGCAGTCAGACCAGGTAGGAAGGTATTTATCACAGAAGTCAAGATGAAGATGACAGTGGCTTGGTTTAAGGTACTGGCAGTGGGTGTGGAGAGATGTGGAAAGAGGTTCTAGGACACTTTATGGGACTGCTGACAGATTCTCTATGTACTTAGTTCATTATTTCCAAAGTGGTACCTTTTCCTCAGCATATATTACTTCAACAGTAAAACAGAATTTAGAAAATGGGTAGGTTTTTTCAGCCCCTTGAAACTTGAAGAAGATCCAAAGTGGACAACTGAAACAATTACTCAAAGAGAACTTAATGATGAGCCAACTATAACTGCAATCTAAATTAATATGCATTCTTTTACTTTATTGAGATGGCTAAAATATTCAAAGACAAGTTACCATGCTATAAAAAGGCATTTAGTTATAAATTGACTTCTGAAACTATTATCACTTTTCCCCAGATCTGTAAAAGAAATTATAAATTGATTTTTTTAAAGGTAACATTAACAAAAATTACACTGGTATTAGGAAGGGCTAAATTATTCTTTATTCTCATGCTCATCTCTGCTCAGAATTTCTTTTTGGTGAACAGACTTTGAATTTATAGGTAGTTTGTTCTTCAAAAGAATGCACAGAATGCATCACTTCAAAATAAAGCAGAGTATTAAAAAAAAATCCTAATTCTTACATTTTTACTCTATAGAGGGAAAAGATACCATAAATGTCAAAATTCAGAGCTCTCTCTCTAGCTCTCTCTTGGTTTATCCTTCCAAAAAGGTGATTACCGTTTCATTGGGCGTGTGTTCATCTTTTGCCTGTTATAGAGCAGTCTGTTTGCAGTGCAGGTGACAGCTATGGAAGGATCAAGACACAGTGGCTCCGCTGTAGCCAGAATCAATTGGCTCTCAAGCAAAAGTTTGTCTTCCTGAAATAGGTAAGAGTAAATATCAATACTAGCTTTAAGATTTTCAAATCATACATATCACTTAATCTAGAAATATTCCTGAGAGTATTTCTGCTAAGGAATAGAGTAAAATGTAGTATTTCAAGTACCAACTTAAGTGTGTAAACGTTACAAACTGAACAGCATGACACCACTAATGGAATTTCAGTAATTTGGACAAAGTGGTCAAGCTGTCAGAATGCCTATCTGTTAGCCCAACAAATATTTACTAAGAGCCTATAATATGTGAGGCACTGTTCTAGATGACAGGGAGTTTTTGTTTAGACTATAGGTTTTTCACATTTAAGAAATACAGCTGTCTAGATTCATTAATATTTTCAGGTTGATGACATTTTCAAATGAAAATGATATTTTTCTGAAGAATTTTCCTTGAAAAGGTACAATAAAGGATAGAGCCTCTCCTTTTATTTACCAATTGCCAGAGTTAGAAATCAATACCCTTGGAACCTCCAGATGACCAATGATTTCGTTTTTGAATATTCTTTTAAGAGCTTTTAACCTTATAAATGAAAAGATTACAGCCCAAACTACAACACAATGCTTGACAGTTACTGATGAACTAAATCTTATTTTATAATCCTATTTCACAGCTACAATGATTTTCACTACTGACATTTTCTTTAGTAACTATTCCTCTTTACAGTAACAGAGAAATAAGTGAATACCCTTGTGAATGGGCACCTCACTGAATCAGCACTGGAGGACTAACTGGCTATTCTCTGAGTAAGAGAGGTCGGTCCCTAGGGCTCTACCCAGTGCAGATGGCCAAAAGACAGGTTAAGTGTGCTTTAGAACCCAAGATGACAGAGTATCAGCATCTATTTGTATCCACTATGCAAACAAAACATTCTATTTCCTGCTGCTAAGTCGCTTCAGTCGTGTCCGACTCTGTGTGACCCCATAGATGGCAGCCCACCAGGCTCCCCTGTCCCTGGGATTCTCCAGGCAAGAACACTGGAGTGGGTTGCCATTTCCTTCTCCAATGCATGAAAGTGAAAAGTGAAAGTGAAGTCGCTCAGTCATGTCCGACTCTTAGCGACCCCATGGACTGCAGCCTATCAGGCTCCTCCATCCATGGGATTTTCCAGGCAAAAGTACTGGAGTGGGTTGCCACTGCCTTTTCTGATTCTACTTGAGAGAGGATAAAAAACTAAGTTTCACACTGGGTAGATTAGGTCAACCTCACCCTAGTTTACCATGTCCTAGAGCAACTGGAACTGAACTGGTTTAGTTTCTTGCAGGATTAATACATCTTTGTAGAGCTCATAATGAACCATATATCAAATTATGAGCAGGCAATATCTTTTGCTTAACTTAGTAAGCACTGCTTCATCCTATATATTACCTGTTTTGGATTAAAAAAACAACAGAACAACTAACCTGGGTCCACTTATGGTTATCACTTGTTATTGAATGTACATCACAGATTAAAGTCTAAAAGAAATAACAATTGAAAAATATTAATATATAGGCATACAAACATATGAAAACATCGAATAGGTAAAACTCAAAATGAAATCTGAAATGTTTCTTAATGAAACATTCCTTACCTGCATTGTTGGACGTAACAGAATGTGCCTACTTTGGTAACCAGGAGATTTCATGTTACTGGACTGCCTATAGTCACGTATTTCTGCTATGACGCATCCACAATGAAAAATATTAACCTGTTTTGAGTGAAAATATTTAAGTAAATGCCATTTTTTCAAAAGCCTAAGTATGTAGGTTTATATTAAGTGTTTCAGGTTCTTAGCATTCTCATGCAATGTTTCTGACTATTCACATACTCAAAATTCCTTGGTGAATTAACCACTACATAAACTCTTTGAAAAGGAACTGTTTTATGTTCATCACTGTGACTCAGGAAGCAGCCTAACACTGTTTCCTAGTCACAGACTGACATTTGGCATTTATTTACTATTAATGTTACAGATCACTGGAACTGCTCTTCTTGACACTCACTGGGTCACTGCTGTACTCCACTAACACTGTCACTGCTATCAATTTGTTAATAAACCATGCCAGAATTGCACCTTACAGATACAACTGCTGTATCTGCTCTGCTAAAACTTCCAGGAGACAGGTTTCACTAATAAGAGGAAGAAAGCTAACATTAATTCAAATAGTAATCTCCTGCTAATGATATTATTTTCTAGTTCGAAGTCCAAAGATAAGCAACTGGATCACTCAAGTCTTGCAAATTATCACTTGCTACAGTTGCTTATGGTCTTTTGTGTTTCTTTCATCATTCAGAACTCGAGTGAGTACTGTGACTTCCATGTTATCAGTCATTTTTCTGCTCATGCTTTTTAACCAATATTTACTGAGCTACTACAATGTGAACTGTTACGCACTGTCCAAATATCCAAGAAGCTTCACATATAAAGTGGTGAGATAACTTGCTCTCAGTGTGGAAAGACAGGCAATAAACATGTAAACAAAAATGAGATAACTTGAGAGAGTGAATGCTACAGAGGAAATAAAACAGGGAGTGACTAATTTAGACTGTGTGCTCAGGCAGAACTCTCTGGTGGAGTAATTTTCAGCTGAGACTTGAATCACAGCAAAGGGCCAGACACCTGGGAGAGATCACTTCAGACAGAAGAGCAGATGAATAAGACAGGAATAAGCTTGGTGTGTTTTAATCTAGAAAAATGGCATGGATGGCTGGAGAGTAGTGAGTGGGGATGAGAACCAGGAGGTGAATACAAAGACAGGGGTTTTGTACAGTGAGAGGACACTGGAGAACTCTAAGCAGGGAACTTTGTTGTTGTTTTCTGTTTTTGTTTTGGAAGCTTAATCAACTACACTTATACATTTCAGTATATAGCCTAAAGGATAAATATCCCACAATATATCAATTTTCATACAGGCATATATATATTAGGTCTCACTTCCCTTTCCAAGAACTAATGAGAATAAAACAAAATATTCTTTATCACAAAACAACATGTATCTGGCAAGTCTAAGGACATTTTATGGAGAAAAATTTTGTACCTGAGATTTTTCTAGGAGATCAACCAAAATTGGAGGTAATTCTTCTGCATCCAAGTATTCAAGCAATTCTCCCTCTTCATAAGGCAGTCGAATGGTCTCAGAATCTTAATTTTAAAACATAAAAGTTTCTGAAAGTGATCAGGCTCACCAAAAAGCTTAGGTAATAATTTAAGTAACTTTTCATAAAAATAAAGAGAATAAAACTAAAAGCTCTCCTGAAGTCCTTAAGTCTAAAAAATAAATCACCTCATAAAAATCTTGATAAACTGTATATAAACAGTTTTAGACTGGAAGAGAGAAAAATACCTAACATCCTATGGAGAAACATCTGGCACAACAATCACAAAACAAATCCCAGCCAGCAGTACAATAATCAGAGTGTGATAAAATTCTGACCGTTAACTAAAACTTCCTTGCAGATTCCTTAATCTAATCTGGAAGTCAGACTGATAATCTGGTATAGCTTCTGAAAAATGACTACTTACAGGCCAAACTTCTCTTGATGTTATGTTTTACAATTAACGACCAATACAAGAAAAAAAATCCTTAAAAATCTTTAACTGGATAAGTTCCGTACAGAACTTATACTATCATCACTGAATCAAAATTTAAATGCTTCTTTGGTGAAATCTCAGAGTGTTAATACTTTAAAATTCTATTCTGACATTCACATTAATCAGAATAAGATGTTGAAGACTATTCAAAAAGTAGTGAGTCTGCTTAACTTTGAAAGTTTCACACTCAAAATATATTCAAAGCATAGAAGAAAAACAGATTAAAACATCTTACACTATCTTAAATACATTAACAACAACAGAATGGAAGTAAATTTTGATACATTTTAAAATTACATCTTTTATGGTTTAATTTCAAAGACCTTTCTCAATCAGAATATTTCTCAAATTCAGCAAGGCTAATCACAGGAGAGTTAACTTCTCATATTGTAACAAAACATCATAAAGAAGAAAATTTGAAATCAAAGTTTTCTGTTGTCAAGGCATCACTGATGTAAAGGACAGATCATTCAGCAGGATGAGAAGCTCCTTCTAAAAGACAACACATGCTGCCCAACAGACGCAGTTTCGTGGCTGCTGCCCTCTGGAGGGTCTTACCTGATCCATTTTTTCCCCTGAGCATCAGAGAATATCCCTCATTTCCCGGGTATAGGTTGACCACTAAACATGACAATGTCTCTTGCATAACAAGCTTCTCTAATAAGTTCACATTTCTTCTTAATTTCTGCTTTAGAAAGAGGCAGAGCTCGTGAAAATAATCCAGCATAATTTCAAATAATGCAATCACTTAACGAAACTAGACCTGAGTTAGTTAACCTTTGATGCTTCTTCCACATCTATATAAAAATTAATGTTGATCTATTACTGTTTTATGCAAATGAATATCACCAAGAAAAAGTGATCCATAAAATAAAACCACCTAAATACAAATATATGTACCTGAATACGCAAGTAGCAAATATTAAAAATATTTAGAAAGGAAAACCACTAAATGTAAATTTCTTTAAAGGGGCTATAATGTATAGTTAGTTTCTATTAAGTTTAAATGTACATAAACAATATGAGGCATTCTCTTTGGTTGTACTGTTACAGAGCACATTTCTTAAACATTTTATGGCCTAAATTAGATCCAAATAAGCTCAACAGCTCTAATTAGCTGAAATGTTAAATTCAAAGATATCCAACTGGTTAAGAGGATGAAAGTGATTTAAGTAATTTTCTGTAAATTGAACAGCTTCCTAGAAACCACTTTGCTAAAAAAAAAAAAAAAACCAAAAAACAGAAAACTATCAGGAAACATATATACATCAAAATCCATTCTTTAGAAATTCATACAATTAAAAGTAAAACCCACTTATGGATATAATAATTTCTTTCATCAAATCTTATTTGTGAAAGGTATCAGTTAATAGAATATTTTTCATGACCTCAAAAAATAAGCCTGTTTAGAGTACCTTATTTTCAACATGTATATATAGTCATATGCAAAAATTATGAATTCTTAATCTATAGTCAACATAGAAACAAAAAACTGTATTTTGAAAATAAATAAATATTTAAAAAGCAAAGCAACTTTTAACCACTGTGATGGAAAGCTGGAAAATATCTTTATTCTTAAAGGACCACATAGCACTTTAGCCTGTGGGCCATAAGGTCTGCATTGCAACTATTCAACTATGCTACTATCTCAAAATCAGCCATTGACAAGACATAAAAAAAGGGGTGTTGCTGGATTCCAGTAAAAGTTCATTTACAAAAACATGCCGTGAGCAGGATCCGGCTGGTAGACAGTGGCTGTCAACACCAATCTGGAATCTTTCATGTACCTCTCCTACCTTAGTTCTATGTATGCTCATTGTACAGACTGTGGTGATAACTGATGGGGGTATAATGTGAAAATTAATAAAAGGAAACCTCAACTAAAACTGGAGTGGGGAAGGCCTGCAGAGGGAACTCTCCTGCTCCTCCACTCATCATCCATTACCCCACCAGGAAGAGAATTACCTTGCACTCCTCAACAGGAAATGCAACTATTTTCCTTCCCCAACTGGGGGAAGACTTTCTTCTTACCCAGCAACAGGCTCTGTGAGTGGGAAAGGACTTCAGCCCAGCCAATGGAAAACACCTGTAGCTCAGCCAACAAAAAGCCAGCATCTCCTCAAGTTTTACTTTCCTCCAGTGGACTCAGTTTTTCCTTGCTGATGACTTTCCTTGCCCTGCCCTCCTTAACAATATACCTCTTCCATGTTGTGTAACTCCTCAGAGTATCTCTGTCTGATGAGATACTGTTCAATTCATGAGTCGTTTAATAAGGCCAATTCGATCTTCAAATTTACTGTTTTTTTTTTTAAACAATGCATGTCAAAACTTACAAAATGTGTTACATACTTCAAACATACACAAATTATTGTAGGTCAATTATTCCCCAATAAAATGTATGGAAAACATGCCATAAAACTTGTGGTTTCACAATCATGTTTTTCCTAAATATTTTAAAACAGATATTATTAGAATTCCACTAATTTTTTGCCTAAGAGGTATTTATTTTTAAATTAAAGACACACAACAGAAGCTCACTAGAGCCTTTAAGGCCCTTACAACCCAAGGGCCCAAAAAATATCAAGAAATCAATTTCTATTATATTTCTACTGCCCATATGTTCATGCTCAATAAAAATAAATTTAACTTGGCCATGAACTAATTTTTGTGACCAAATTCACCTTTTATTATCGTCTATCTAAATTTCCTACATGTCCTGCAACAGTTTTAACTTTCCAGTGCAAATTACCATGAGGAGATAGGTAACTTTTCTCCTGATCTTTGGTCCACAGATAACTTCTCAGGAAGAAAAAGAAGCAAAAGACAATATACATGGTGGTTTTGCTTCTTCTAACTTCCTAATGAGACAGTCTGCTACTCAGTAAACATGTTGAGTTTGCTCACCTCTTCTACCCAAGTAGGCTATCTGCCTGGTACCAGATTAGCCAGAGCTCTGGTTTAGCTGCAGAACCAGCTAGTCTGGTTAGAAAGTAGTATATTTGTTCACTAACAAAAATACAAACCGCTACCTGCTTCAAATCTAATTCCTTCAAACTTCCCTTCTTCCACTTCATTTCAAAAGCCTTAATAATATAAAAAAAATTATACTTACCTTAACCTCAGGCTCTTTTTCACATTCTTCAATATATAAGTCATAAAGTTTTTGAAATATTGATTTTCTAAAATAAAGACAACACACAAAGTACTGTGAATACAATACTCATAAAATAAAGATTTTGAATTTTCCTGTCATTTCCCCCACAATTTTCCAAAAACTGGGTGGTGAAGAGAGGCTGGACCTGGCAGCTAACATCAATTTAGAAATTACTAATACAGTTGACCCCTGCACAACATGGAGGTTAATCCTCATGTAACTTATAGCTGGCCCTCTGTATCTGTGGTTCTTCTGCATCCACAGATTCAACCATGAAGTACAGTAGTGTTTACTGTAAGCATCTGCAAATAAATGGACCTGCACAGTTCAAACCCACACTGTTTACAGGTCAACTGTATCGGCAAAGTACCCAAGATACAACATTTCTAGCTCAGTGTCTAGTAAGAAATAAATGGAGGCTATCATCACATTTCAGCATATCTATGATACCATCAATTAAGTATTCATACCTTCCACTAGATAGGTATTTCCTTTTAGGAGGTCTCTGCCGGGCACTTTCAATGACATACTAAAAAAGAAAAGTTTAAGAAAACAGCTGGCCTTTTGCTTACTGCATGAACAACTGCATTAAGTATATTTAAATCATGATAAGGCTAAAGACTATTCAGTCATTCGAATCTTGCATGCATATTAAATCATACCTTTTAAGGAAACCTACTAAACTTCTAAATATATGTAATAAACAAGTGAAATTTAAACTGCAGTAAAATTTAGCTCAATATTTACTTGCATTTATAAGCAAAATCATACCATTTCACCACTGTGATTTCACAGTCAATAATATTTTCAATGTTTATAGTTGTTTAGAATACATATAGCATACCCAATTACAAAGACTCTATATATTTGAGCTACTTCCCCTTTAATTAAGCAAATAGAAAATTTGTTAAAACAGAAAACAGTTTCAGAAACTCTATGTCCTTGTTCAAATATTTAACTCACAATACTGTTCAGTTTTTATTTCACAGCATTACTATCTGAGCAGTCCAAGTAACAGATGATTCAAACATCATCTGGTATTCTTATATATATATTTACAGACAGTATACTCATCCTAATATTAATGTATGCCCTGGACAGTCACATACAAAAATCTCTTAAAACTGAGTTTTGTCAATTAAAGACAACACTATTTCAATATGTAACTTAGTCATGCCTCACCTCTGCACGATCCAAAGCTAGTTCTAAAGCTTGTTGCTGTAAAAAGTAAATGGTGTATTTTATTATATTAGTTATTTTCACACAAAAATAACTTAATATCCATATAACATTTTCTAATTAAGTGTTTAAATGTGTTTTAGTTTTTAAAATAGGTCTAACATTTTCCTTTCTTTCCCTCCTCCACCCACCCCACTGCATGCTCAAGACATGCAGGAAAAAATATGGTCATCTCAGACACCTGATTCTGACCACAAATTAGTTAAGAAATGTTACAATGATTTTCTCTGGTCATGCTTGTACAGCTGTTATAGGGCTGAAGGTTAGATATGGTAACTATTACCATTTTATAAACTTCAGCATTTTAAGAGCATCATTTAGGAAAATATACTGGCCATCAGGTATGCAATTAAAGTGAAGCAAAAACTGAAATCCCTTAAGCTGCTAGGAATCCTAAAAACTGAGGGGGCTATTATGTTGGTGCCTAATATCAACTTAGACATTCTTAACATTATGAACAGAAACTAGGCCAGTGCCTAGTAGAAACAGAATAAATGATGGTTACCCTTACCAATTTTTAATGAATTTAAAATGAATGTCCAACTGTTTGCGACCCCATGGACTGTAGCCTACCAGGCTCCTCCATCCATGGGATTTTCCAGAAAAGAATACTGGAGTGGGTTGTCATTTCCTTCTCCAGGGGAACTTCCCGACCCAGGGATCCAACCTGTGTCTCCCACATTGTAGGCAGACGCTTTTTTTTTCACTGTCTGAGCCACAAGGAAAGCCCTAATGAATTTAAGATACCATCAGTTACATGCCTGAATTAACTTCCCTGGTGGCTCAGATGGTAAAGTGTCTTGCTTACAATGCGGGAGACCTGGGTTTGATCCCTGGGTCGGGAAGATCCTCTGGAGAAGGAAATGGCAACCCACTCCAGTACTCCTGCCTGGAAAATCCCATGGACGAAGAAGCGTGGTGGACTACAGTCCACGGGGTCGCAAAGAGTCGGACACGACTGAGCGACTTCACTTCACTTCAGGGAAGAAGAGTATGCTGCCAATAATAAGTTTTAGATGTCACTGACTGTATCATAGATACATTATCAATTCAGTAATTAAAATGTAAAAGCGAAAAGCAGATGCACCTTAGAACTGATGAAAGTACAGTATTATTATTACATACAGTTTGAGATCTACTAGTAGCTCCCCATCCTTCTTTGATTTCTTAGAGGCCTGTCTTACAGGGCAAGAGAGATTAATAAGAAGGGTAAACTCTGTCTTCTTTATTTGTATAGTATCTTTTGTAATGATATCCAAGAATAAAAAATACTAGATTTAAAAAAATTTAAGCCAATATACCACCAATAATTTCTTTCTAGTTTTGTGGTTTGGGTATCACACAGAGATATACCATTTTTCACTCACAATGACAATCACTTTTAATTTCAGTGAGAGGCAAAGAAAATTTTCATTTTTTAAGAACCTATATTTTTCTGTTATTTTGGACTCTCCAACAATTCAATCTACCAAGTTCCATGGAGTAAAAACTCCTGCTGCTGCTGCTGCTAAGTGGCTTCAGTTGTGTCCGACTCTGTGCAACCCCACAGACGGCAGCCCACCAGGCTCCCCCGTCCCTGGGATTCTCCAGACAAGAACACTGGAGTGGGTTGCCATTTCCTTCTCCAATGCATAAAAGTAAAAAGTGAAAGGTAAGTCGCTCAGTCGTGTCCGACTCTTAGCGACCCCATGGACTGCAGCCTGCCAAGCTCCGCCGTCCATGGGATTTTCCAGGCAAGAGTACTGGAGTGGGGTGCCATTGCCTTCTCCGGTAAAAACTCCTAGTACCCATCAAAATCCCAAGAGGGCAGGAGTAAGAATATATATTGCCAGGTTTCAGAAATCATGAAGGTTGAAGTGACCCTGTCATCCTAGTTATAAGGATGGAGAATTAATATTACAAAGACAGCCAGCCTTTTAGAAGAGCAATAGAACCTGTACATTATCAAGCATCTAAATGGAGTAGGTAAAAGAAAGTCTGAAATATGTCATACTTCAAAAGGTTGTTAAATTTATATATATCAAATTTAATTTACTTAAAAAATTTCATGGGCAGAATTCAGTGAAACTGTTCCCCAGGGACTCAAAATTAGATTCTTGAGCATAAACTATTTTCCAATATATACTCTTGACAAAAACACAAGGTTCTCTTATTTTGGCCATAAAACCTTATAGAGTAAGTTTATAACTTATCAAAAAATTATAAAACACAATCAAATGTATATTCCAAGACCATTTCAAACAGCCACTATTCTCAAATATTTAATCTTGATATCAAAACTATAAAGGTTCTAGTGAGATATACCTGCATATATAAATGCGAGTATCATTTATTCACTACTGCATTCAAATACTTAAGACAATATCAAAGCAAAATATAAGGTAAGAACCTCATTGTGATAGCTCCACTTTTCTCTAAAAAGGCAAGAGTACATAGGGAAGATCCCAACACAAGAAGACACATGTTTTCTGAAGTTTATTCTGTCAAATGCTGTTTATAACATTAGAAAGTGATCTTTTTCTTCTGTTTTTAATTTTTTAATGTTTAAAGTTAAATGCCCAGCCCTACGTATGTTTAGTGACTGTAAATGGTAAGCAGAAATGTGCCATTAGAAGGCTAATCTTAATGCTGCTTAAATGTTAATTGCAGTAAGCAGGTTATACTTCTTGTTAATTTTTTAAAAAAATCTGTACTAACAAGAACTTCAAAATATGAGAAACCTGTACCCCCAAAACTATTTATACTTATACCCAAGGTTCTTGCCAATGATTTGGACTATGGTAACGTAACTAGAGGACTTCCCTGGTGGCTCAGATTGTAAAGAATCTGCCTGCAATGCAGGAGACCAAGATTCGATCTGTGGGTTGGTAAGATCCCCTGGGGAAGGGAATGACTACCCACTCCATTATTCTTGCCTGGAAAATGCTATGGAAGAAATTTTTTTTTTACTACTTGACAAAAATAAGGACAGATAGATTATCTGTGCAACCTGGATATGATTATAGTACTGAATTGAGAGATGAGTTTCATATTTTAAGATTTTGCATGCAATTGCTAAGTAATTTCCCAGTTAGAGTAACAAGGGTAGCTAACAAGAATATCTGTTTCATATTGATTTTTTTTGAGGGAAGAGAATTTTCTAAGAATATTAACATACTGATTTGTAGCTCACCATTGTGATATAAAACAGGAGTCCAAAAAGGAGAAAATTTATGTGCGTTGATGAAGCTGGATGAAAACCATATCCTTAGAAATCAATCTTAAGAGTACTGAAAAACAAAAATGACAAAACCCCTAAATTAACATAAATCAACATATATGAGATTACTTAGTAATTAACAAGGAAAACTAAAGTATGTATATTTGTAAGACACTTTAACCAGTCACAAATTCACACACTGACAGTCTATTCTCTCATTCTGAAAAATACAGTTTTAACTAGGTAGAGCAAAAAAAAGGTTGCAAGTTGAAATCATTACTCAATTTCTGAAAAATATTTAACATCCAGGAGAGAATGTTTGTTTAATTTCTCCTATCTTCACAGTCACTGCTCTGTTACTCAGGATTTTAACAGCCTGTCCTTTAGCCTTCCTCACTGCACAGTTCATTTTACAAATCAAAACATTTCATCACACCTGCAGATAAAAGTCCTCTTTAACATTCTCCCAAATGCCCCAGGCTACACTGTCCAATGTAGCTCCAGTCCTTCCAGCTTGTCCCCTCCTCAAGCAAACAAGACACACTCTAGAAGAACCTCATTCCTCTAATACACAAGCTCTCATCCTGGCTGCACAACAGAGTAACCCTGGAAACTTTTAACAAGTGGGATACCCATGCTCCTCCAGAAATTCTCATTAATTGGTCTGGATGAGGGCCCAGGGGTCAGCATTTTTGACTCTCCCTAAGCAATTCAAAAGTGCTGCCAACGTTGAAGTCTACTGCTAGATCTTCTCTGCCTCTCACAGAGATGTCTCTCACGGATGTTTGCTCTGAAAGTGACAGCTAAATAAAGCTTATGTGTAATCTAATTCTTTACTTAACTCCTTGTAATCACCCCGTGTGTCTATACACAACTGAGCACACCTTTAAGCAACAGAAAACAGTATTTTCCATGTAAAATTGTTTTGGTTTGTTTTCAGTGAACCCAAAGCTTAAGTTTTGCCAGTTCAGTCTTGAAAAAGTAGAAGGTAGAAGACAGGAAAAAATTCACAAACCCACCAAACATGACAAGCACCATACAGGTTCCAGGAATATCATTTCACAAATGAATAAGATGTTAATCCTATTCTACAAAAGTTCATGCGAGATTTAACATGAACTTAAGGTGAAATTTTTCTGACCACTGAATCTAAAGATGAAGATACACTGCTACTGCTGCGTCGCTTCAGTCGTGTCCGACTCTGTGCAACCCCACAGACGGCAGCCCACCAGGCTCCCCCGTCCCTGGGATTCTCCAGGCAAGAACACTGGAGTGGGTTGCCATTTCCTTCTCCAATGCATCAAAGTGAAAAGTGAGAGTGAAGTCGCTCAGTCGTGTCCGACTCTTAGCGACCCCGTGGACTGCAGCCTGCCAGGCTCCTTCGTCCATGGGATCTTCCAGGCAAGAGTACTGGAGTGGGGTGCCATCGCCTTCTCAGGAAGATACGCCACAGGCAAAATGTGATGACTTTAAAATCAGATCTCTTGTCACTAAACTGGGGGATGGAGGAGAGGTGGGCTTAGTGACTTTAAATATTTAAGTACTACAAAACCCCATCAGTTCAGTGCAGTCGCTCAGTCGTGTCCGACTCTCTGCGACCCCATGAATCGCAGCACGCCAGGCCTCCCTGTCCATCACCAACTCCCGGAGTTCACTCAGACTCATGTCCATCGAGTCAGTGATGCCATCCAGCCATCTCATCCTTTGTCGTTCCCTTCTCCTCCTGCCCCCAATCCCTCCCAGCATCAGAGTCTTTTCCAATGAATCAACTCTTCGCATGAGGTGGCCAAAGTACTGGAGTTTCAGCTTTAGCATCATTTCTTCCAAAGAAATGCCAGGGCTGATCTCCTTCAGAATGGACTGGTTGGATCTCCTTGCAGTCCAAGGGACTCACAAAACCCCATAACCACTTACAAATCCAAACATTCTGACCGTAATACAGAATCTACTAGAACTGTGAGATACCACTGTAATTATCATCGTAGCCATTTTACAGAATAAGTCTCTCAGAACTAGTGATTTTCTCAGGATCACACAACTAGACCGGAATTCAGACTCCTCTTTTTAATCCTGAGATTTTTACTATTAAATCTTAACAACCTTCAGACCACTCAACCCAGCACTCGTTTTTGAATTCTTAAAAGCATTTAAAATAAGGACTTGATTCTGCTCAGACTAATACTTTGTCTTAATTTTGATCTATTTCTACATCATGGTTATCAACCATTTTTCACTGTACTCAATCTAACACGGAAAACCGCGCTCATCACTTTCTACCCCGAGTCCAATCAGAGACTATTTACGATACGCGCGGCCCCTCCCCGGTGGTGGTTATCGGAGATGGCTTCCAGGGGCGGCTATTCGCCAAGTTTATTTCTGAACTCCCAGGACCCACGGCGGGGATCGGTCATCAATCCAATTCTAAATACCGCTATCAATCCCACTGACTTCCCTGATGGACGCTGAGTCTCCTGCATCTGCTCGAGCTTTGTTAACAACTTAGACTTTACCTGAAAAACGCCCCAACTCCACAGCCCAGCTGACAAGCCTTATTCAATATGGACACCAAAAACCCCGCCCCCGCCCCCGCCCCCCTCCCCACAAAAAGCGCTACGCTAAATTCTAGCGAATTTCCGGAAATACCTGTAACTGCAAACCAAATGTCAACACTAAAATAAAAGACGCGAGAGGAGAAGAAGGCGACCGCCCAGGGGGCTGCTGGCTCGGCCCGGCCCGCCGCGTCTCCAAGAACACTGTCTACCTCGCGCGGGCGCCGGGCCCCGGAAGCGGCGAAAAGCCACTCGGGAAGCCGTTCGTTCCCCTCTGACCCCGCCCCTAGTCTCGCGCGCCTACCCAACCCGTCGCGGGCGCGCCCCTGCCCTCCGGCCGCGGCCCACCTGTGCAGGCGGCCGACTCTCTACGGCGCCCTCCGCTCGGCCCGAGCGCGACGCGCCGACCTCGGCCCACGCTAGCTGCTGCGCGCTATCCCCGCACGCCCCGCCCCCGTTCTGGCCCGCGCGGCTCAGCAGCCCCGCCGACCGCCTGTTCCGGCGCGCACACTTCCGACTGGCGCGCTGGGCGGTGCGGGCGGCCGGCCGCGGGCGGAAGTGGTGGAGGTGGGGAGGCTGGGCCGCGGCCAGCGGGCTCGACGCTGGGATACTCTCGCCTGGGTCCGCCCCCGCGAGCCCCGTAGTGACTCGAGCCCAGTGACCAGGCTAGGTCCACGGGCGCCTTCGCCGACCCGGCGTCCAGGTCCGTAAAAGGCGATGTAGCCTGTGACTATTTGTGAGGTGGGAATCCCGGTTGAAATACTACAGTGAAAGAAGCTTGTAACGAACTTTCCTTGTTGCTCAGTCCATCCTAGGGAACCACACCATTGCTGCCTATACTGGTGCCGGCCTTGCAGTCTATGATGGTGTACCAGTCAAGTGCCAAAGAATGTAATGTTAAAAAACAAAGCACAGCACTGAAGAGTTCTAAAACTTAAGAAGCGGAATAATCAGCGCATATTGCAGTGTCTGATTGTAATTATGCACTTTTGAACAACTTCAGCTGTTGGGTTATCAACTTTAAAAATTATTATTGAAGTGAAACTCAAAAAACGTAAAATGAAACATCTTTAAATACACAATTCAGTGTATGTAGTATAATCGCAATGCTGTGAAACCACTAACAATGTCTAGTTGCAAACCATTTTCTTCACTCCTATTAAGAATTACATTCTATTCTTCTCGCTCCTGGCAGGAACAACTACTTTCAGACTCTAAAGAAAGAAAGTGATGTTGCTCAGTCGTGCCAAACTCTTTGAGGCGCCGTGGACTGAAGCCCAGACTCTAAGGGTTTACCTAATTCGAGTATTTCACGTAAATGGATTTATATGATCATTTTGTGCTGTCTGCTTTCACATAAAGGTGATTTCCAGGTTCATCCACCTTATATCAGCAAATATTAGTATTTCATTATTTTTTATAGTTAATACTCCATCTTATTTGCATGTATATACCACAATTTACCCATCCATCCAGCGATGGACGTTTGGGTTCTTTATACCTTTGAGCTATTGTGAATAGTGCTGCTATGAATATGTGTGTGGACGTATTTGTTTTAACCCTGGTTTCAACGCTTTGGGGTGTATACTGTTGAAGAAAATCAGAATCTGACAGTAATTCAATCAGCGAATGAAAACGAAACAGTTCAGTTCAGTTCACTCGCTCAGTCGTGTCCGACTCTTTGCAACCCCATGAATCGCAGCACGCCAGGCCTCCCTGTCCATCACCACCTCCTGGACTTCACTCAGACTCATGTCCATTGAGTTAGTGATACCATCCAGCCATCTCATCCTCTGTCTTCCCCTTCTTCTCCTGCCCCCAATCTCTCCCAGCATCAGAGTCTTTTCCAATGACTCAACTCTTCACATGAGGTGGCCAAAGTACTGGAGTTTCAGCTTCAGCATCATTCCTTCCAAAGAAATCCCAGGGCTGATCTCCTTCAGAATGGACTGGTTGGATCTCCTTGGAGTCCAAGGGACTCTCAAGAGTCTTTTCCAACACCACAGTTCAAAAGCATGAATTCTTCCACATTCAGCTTTCTTCACAGTCCAACTCTCACATCCATATGTGACCACTGGAAAAACCATAGCCTTGACTAGATGGACCTTTGTTGGCAAAGTAATGTCTCTGCTTTTGAATATGCTGTCTAGTTTGGTCATAACTTTCCTTCCAAGGAGTAAGCGTCTTTTAATTTCATGGCTGCAATCACCATCTGCAGTGATTTTGGAGCCCCAAAATATAAAGTCTGACACTGTTTCCACATCTATTTGCCATGAAGTGATGGGACCAGATGTCATGATCTTTGTTGTCTGAATGTTGAGCTTTAAGCCAACTTTTTCATTCTCCTCTTTTACTTTCATCAAGAGGCTTTTTAGTTCCTTTTCACTTTCTGCCATAAGGGTGGTGTCATCTGCATATCTGAGGTTATTGATATTTCTCCCGGAAATCTTGATTCTTGTGTTTCTTCTAGCCCAGCATTTCTCATGATGTACTCTGCATAGAAGTTAAATAAGCAGAGTGACAATATACAGCCTTGACGTACTCCTTTTCGTATTTGAAACCAGTCTGTTGTTCCATGTCCAGTTCTAACTGTTGCTTCCTGACCTGCATATAGGTTTCTCAAGAGGCAGGTCAGGTGGTCTAGTATTCCCATCTATTTCAGAATTTTCACAGTTTATTGTGATCCACACAGTCAAAGGCTTTGGCATAGTCAATAAAGCAGAAGTTGATGTCTTTCTGGAACTCTCTTGCTTTTTCCGTGATCCAGCGGATGTTGGCAATTTGCTCTCTGGTTCCTCTGCCTTCTCTAAATCTTGCCTGAACATCTGGAAGTTCACAGCTCACATACTGCTGAAGCCTGGCTTGGAGAATTTTGAGTATCACTTTGCTAGCGTGTGAGATGAGTGCAATTGTGCGGTAGTTTGAGCATTCTTTGGCATTGCCTTTCTTTGGGATTGGAATGAAAACTGACCTTTTCCAGTCCTGTGGCCACTGCTGAGTGTTCCAAATTTGCTGGCATATTGAGTGCAGCACTTTGACAGCATCATCTTTCAGGATTTGAAAGAGCTCAACTGGAATTCCATCACCTCCACTAGCTTTGTAGTGATGCTTTCTAAGGCCCACTTGACTTCACATTCCAGGATGTCTGGCTCTAGATGAGTGATCACACGATCGTGATTATCTTGGTCGTGAAGATCTTTTTTGTACAGTTCTTCTGTGTATTATTGCCACCTCTTCTTAATATCTTCTGCTTCTGTTAGGTCCATACCATTTCAAAACAAAACCAAGCAGATTTTATTTAGGAATTATTGCAATAGAGAAAAGAGACCTTAGTATAGAACTGGAGTCAGTTAAACAAATACATCATAAACAAGTGAGACCCTATAGCCAGCGGGTGGAAGGGCTAAATTCTGGCCAAACCATTTTAACAGGTTTCTTAATTGAAGGCAGAGCAGGTTGATGTAATATTGAAGGTAGGGGATGAAGAATTTGATGAGATATTGAGGATGATAAGATATCCCAGTAGGGGTTCTCTCTAAACTGACATGACTGGATTCTTATGACAACTAGTTGATGCAGGCCCCACAAGACCAGTACTAAAATAGAGGCTGAGAGGGCTTAGAGGACCCTGACTAAAGTCAAGGAAACACTCCTTGTCAATATCCAGGAATGGAACTGCTGGGTCATGTGGTAATTCCATGCTTAAATATTTGCAGAATCAATAAACTGTTTTCCACAGTGGAGGAGATGTTTTATATACTGATAGCAATGTATGACAGTTTCAATTTCTCCACATCCTCACTAACAGTTTTGTCTTGTTTTGTTTTTGATAGCCATCCTTGGGTCTTCCCAGGTGGCTCAGTGTTAAAGACTCTGCCTGCCAATGCAGGAGATGCAGGAGACTTGGGTTGTTGGATCCCTGGGTCAGGAAGGTCCCTGGAGGAGGAAATGGCAACCAACTCCAGTATTGCCTGGAATTTCCATGGACAGAAGAGCCTGACTGGCTGTAGTCTATGCAGTTGCAAAGAGTTGGACACCACTGAGCACACATGCATAACCAACCAGCCTAGTGGGTATGAAATTGTGGTCTCATTGTGGTCTTGAATGGTTTGCCTTGGAAATGAACAGAGAGCATTCTGTCATTTTTGAGATTGCATCCGAGTACTGCACTTTGGACTCTTTCATTGACTGTGATGGCTACTCCATTTCTTCTAAGGGATTCTTGCCCACAGTGATAGATATAATGGTCATCTGAGTTAAATTCACCCATTCCAGTCCATTTTAGTTTGCTGACTCCTAAAATATTGATGTTCACTCTTGCCATCTCCTGTTTGACCACTTCCAATTTGCCTTGATTCATGGACCTAACATTCCAGGTTCCTATTCAATATTGCTCTTCATAGCATTGGACTTTACCTCCATCACCAGTCACATCCACAACTGGCTGGTGTTTTTGCTTTGGCTGCATCTCTTCATTTTTTCTGGAGTTATTTCTCCACTGATCTCCAGTAGCATATTGGGCACCTGTCCTGGGGAGTTCACCTTTCAGTGTCCTATCTTTTTACCTTTTCATACTGTTCATGGGGTTCTCAAGGCAAGAATACTGAATGGAAGCTTCCTGATGGGAGAGACTGATTGAGGGGGAAACTGAATCTTGTTCTGATGGGTGGGGCCATGTTCAGTAAATCTTTAATCCAGTTTTCTGTTGATGGGCAGGGCTGTGTTCCCTCCTTGTTACTTGACCTCAGGCCAAACTATGGTGGAGGCAATGAAGATAATGGCAACCTCCTTCAAAAGGTCCCATGCACACATGCTACACTCAGTGCCCCCAACCCTGCAGCAGGCCGCACCGACCCACGCCTCGGCTGGAGACTCCTGGACACCATGGGCAAGTCTGGGTCAGTCTCGTGTGGGGTCACTGCTCCTATAGCCTGGGTCCTGGTGTGCACGAGGTTCAGTTCATGATCTAAGCCACAGTCAACTCCCAGTCTTGTTTTTGCTGACTGTATAGAGCTTCTCCATCTTTGGCTGCAAAGAATATAATCAATCTGATTTTGGTATTGACCATCTGGTGATGTCCATGTGTAGAGTCTTCTCTTGTGTTTCTGGAAGAGGGTGTTTGCTATGACCAGTGCGTTCTCTTGGCAAAACTCTATTGCCCTTTGCCCTGCTTCATTCTGTACTCCAAGGCCAAATTTGCCTGTTACTCCAGGTATCTCTTGATTTCCTACTTTTGCATCCCAGCCCCCTATAATGAAAAGGACATCTTTTTGGGGTGTTAGTTCTAGAAGTTCTTGGAGGTCTTCATAGAACTGTTCAGCTTCTTCAGCATTACTGGTCAGGGCATAGATTCAGAAGGTTTTGATTATCACACCAGATAATCACAATGGTGGGATCACTCACCTAGAACCAGACATACTTGAATGCAAAGTCAAGTGGGCCTTAGGAAGCATCACTACGAACAAAGCTAGTAGAGGTGATGGAATTCCAGTTGAGCTCTTTCAAATCCTAAAAGATGATGCTGTGAAAGTGCTGCCAATATGCCAGCAAATTTGGAAAACTCAGCAGTGGCCACAGGACTAGAAAAGGTCAGTTTTCATTCCAATCCCAAAGAAAGGCAATGCCAAAGAATGCTCAAACTACCGCACAATTGCACTCATCTCACACGCTAGCAAAGTGATACTCAAAATTCTCCAAGCCAGGCTTCAGCAGTATGTGAGCTGTGAACTTCCAGATGTTCAAGCTGAATTTAGAAAAGGTGGAAGAACAAGAGATCAAATTGCCATCAATTTTTTGATGTTGAATCATTGAAAAAGCAAGAGAGTTCCAGAAAGACATCAACTTCTGCTTTATTGACTATGCCAAAGCCTTTGATTGTGTGGATCACAAGAAACTGGAAAATTCTGAAAGAGATGAGAATACCAGATTACCTGACCTGTCTCCTGAGAAACCTGTATACAGGTCAGGAAGCAACAGTTAGAACTGGACATGGAACAACAGACTGGTTCCAAATAGGGAAAGGAGTACATCAAGGCTGTATATGGTCACTGTGCTTATTTAACTTCTATGCAGAGCACATCAGGAGAAAGGTTGGGCTGGATGAAGCACAAGCTGGAATCAAGATTGCCAGGAGAAATGTCAATAACCTCAAATATGCAGACAACACCACCCTTATGGCAGAAAGCGAAGAACTAAAGAGACTCTTGATGAAAGTGAAAGAGGAGAGTGAAAAAGTTGGCTTAAAACTCAGCATTCAGAAAACAAAAATCATGGCATCTGGTCCCATCACTTCATGGCAAATAGATAGGGAAACAATGGAAAGTGTGACAGACTTTATTTTTTGGAGTTCCAAAATCTCCACTGCAGATGGTGACTGCAGCCATGAAATTAAAAGACACTTGCTCCTTGGAAGAAAAGTTATGACCAACCTAGACAGCATATTAAAAAGCAGAGAGATTACTTTGTCAACAAAGGTCCATCTAGTCAAAGCTATCATTTGTCCAGTAGTCATGTATGAATGTGAGAGTTGGACTATAAAGAAAGCTGAATGTGGAAGAATTGATGCTTTTGAACTGTGGTATTGGAGAAGACTCTTGAGGCTCCCTTGGACTGCAAGGAGATCCAACCAGTCCATCCTAAAGGAAATCAGTCCTGAATATTCATTGGAAGGACTGATGCTGAAGCTGAAACTCTAATACTTTGGCCACCTAATGCAAAGAACTGACTCATTGGAAAAAGGCCCTGATGCTGGGAAAGATTGAAGGTGGGAGAAGAAGGGGATGACAGAGTATGAGATGGTGGATGGCATCACTGACTCGGTGGACATGAGTTTGAGTAAACTCTGGGAGTTGGTGATGGACAGGGAGGCCTGGTGTGCTGCAGTCCATGGGGTCACAAAGAGTTGGACACGACTGAGAGACTGAATTGAACTGAACTGTGGTCTTGATTTGCAGTTCTCTGATGGCCAGTAATATTGATTGAGAGTCTTTTCATGTTCTAATTGGCCATTTGTCTATATTCTTTGCAGAAATGTCTATTCAAGTCATTTGCCCATGATTAAACTGGGTTGTTTGTCTTTTTGTTGTCTAAATTATGAGTTCCTTATATATTCTAGATACTAGACCCTTATCAGATATATGATTTACAAGTATTTTCTCTAGTTCTGTAGACTGTCTTTTTACTTTTCTGATTTTTTTTGATATGCAAACTTAAATTTTTGATGAAGTCTAATTTATGTGGTTTTTTTTTTTTTTCTGTTGTGAATTGTGATTTTGGTGTCATTTTTAAGAATCTATTACCAAATCCAAGGTCATAAGGATTGTTGAAAACCATGTCTGTATTTTGTTTTCACAAAGCAGAAAGTGAGTTTATCCCAAGGATTTCAACCTGCAAGCCAAGAAACTCCAGGCTATGAGAGTTCACAGACTAAATGGTGTATATAGGGTATATGCAGAAGTAATTTGACTTTTTCAGCTGATCTTTATTTGGATCAGGGTAGTTTTGTCAGGGGAACAAGGAAGTCTAAAGATAGCATGAACAGACTTGGTCTTTGAGAATGACTGGCATGCTCTGCTGATTTCTGAGAAGGGTGTAAATTCTTGCAAATTACATTAGATAATGTTTTGTTTTTCTTTAATGCACCTTTGTTGTCCTCCATTTTGTCCCCAGTATAAGTGACATCACTTCAGTTTCGGTTCTACAGGATTTACCCCTATTTTTTTCCAAGAGTTTTATAGTTTTAGTTCTTATATTAAGTTATTAATCCATTTTGAGTTTATTTCTGTATCTGTTCTGTGGTAGGCATTCCATTTCATTCTTTTGCATGTTGTCCCTGAACCATTTGTTGAAGAGAATGTTCTTATCCTCAATGAATGAACTTGACATCCTTGTCAAAAATCAGTTTGCCATAGATGTATGTGTTTGTTTCTGGACTGTTAATTCTACTCCATCGTTCTATATGTCTGTCCTATGCCAGTACCACACTGTAGCTTTGTACTAAGTTTTGAAATTGGGAAGTGTAAGTGCTCCAGTTTTGTTCTTTTCCAATATTGTTTTGGCTATTCAGGCCTTTTGCAATTTTATATGAGTTTGAGATCAGCTTTTTCATTTGCACACACACAAAAAAAAAGCAACTGGGATTTTGATAGGGATTGAATTAGGCATCAAAGTAGTAGGTCTCCTTGACAAGTGTTGTTATCTTAAAACATTAAGTCCTCAAATCTGTGAACGTGATGTCTTTCCATTTATTTAGATCCTTTTTAATTTTCTTTTTGCAATTTTATAGTTTCCAGGGTACAAGTCTTTCATCTCTTTAGATAATTTATTCCTAGATATTTCTTTTCATTTTTGAATGCTATCAGTCTGCTCAGGGTCGCTATAGCAAAATGCCACAGACTGGGTGCCTTAAACAACAGAAATATCTTTCTCACGGTTCTGCTTGGGAAGGCCACATATCAAGATGCTGACAGACTTGGTTTCTGGTGAAAGTCCTCTTCCTGGCTTGTGGAAAGCTGTCTTCTTCTCACATGATGGTGAAGGAGAGCAAGGGATCCTTGGTAACTCTTCTTGTAAGGATACTAGGCCCTCTCTCCAAAAACAATCCCACTGCAGAATAGGGCTTCAACATCTGAACTTTGGGAGACACAGCTTAGTCTATAGTTGTTGTTTTGGCACTCAGTCATGTCTGACTCTTCGTGATCCCATGGGCTACAGCACGCCAGGCTTCCCTCTCCTTCATCATCTCCCAGAGTTTGCTCAAACTCATGTCCATTGAGTTGATGATGCCATCCAACCATCTCATCCTCTGTTGCCCTCCTTCTCCTGCCCTCAATATTTTCCAGTGAGTTGGCTCTTCGCATCAGGTCACCAAATTATAGTAAATTCAGTTATAAATAAAATCATTATTGAATTTTCTTTTCAGATTGTTCATTGTTGATGTATTAAAAAAGAATGGATTTTTGAATATTGATCTTGCACTCTGAAAACTTGCCACATTTGTTTATTAGTGCTAATAGTTGTATGTGGTGTGTGTGTATGTGTTCTTTAATATTTCTAATATATGGAATCATGTCATCTGTTAAAAATTGAGCAAGTTTTACTTATTCCTTACAACTGGGGTGCCTTTTATTTCCTTGCCTTGCCTAATTGCTCTGGCTAGTCATCCCTTCATCTTAAAGAATTGGTTTGTGCAATTGTAGAGGCTGCAGGTGTGAAATCTATAAGGCAAGCTGGTAGGATGAAAATACCAGATCTCTTTGTTGTTTTAACAAGAGCTGCCCTCAGGGGAAACTAGTTAACGAGAGCCTGATCTGCTGGAGTTTTATCCCCTGGAGAAGGGAATGGCAACCCACTCCAGTATTCTTGCCTGGAAAATCCCATGGACAGAGGAGCCTGGCGGGCTCCAGTCATGGGGTCAAAAAAGATTCAGACGTGACTCAGTGACTAAACAAGAAGCTGACCTGAGAGAAAGGAAATACCTGAATCCAATCTACGGTAGCTGTCTTCTCTCACCTACGGGCAGGGGAGTCTGAGAAACACTTGGGAAGTCTGAAAAACACTTCAGGGACACAGACTCGCTAAACGACTGGGACCTAATCAAAGGGCTGTAGACTGCTTCTCCTCCCCACACCTCACCACTACATAAGTGCTAAGTGAAGTCTCTCAGTCACATCCAACTCTTTGTGACCCCACGGACTGTGGCCTACCAGGCTCCTCCGTCTATGGGATTTTCCAGGCGAGAATACTCAAGTGGGTTGCCATTTCCTTCTCCAGGAGACCTTCCCAACCCAAGGATTGAACCCAGGTCTCCCGCATTGTAGGCAGATGCTTTACCGTCTGAGCCACCAGGGAAGTCCCATCACCACATAACTAACGGCTTATTTACAGTAGTTCCTTTTATCCACTACATCATTTCTGGCTATCAGGAAAAATTACAAGGCATACTGAAAGGCCAAAAATACAGTTTAAAGAAATAGAACAAGTATCACAACCAGATGTGGCATGGATGTTGGGATTATCAGACTGGCAATGTAAAACTATGATTAATGAGGTACAAACTGTTATGGACAAAATCAGCTACAAGAACATTTTGTACAACACTGGGAATATAGCCAATATTTTATAATAACTATAAATGAAGTATAACCTTTAAAAATAGTGAATCACTGTATTGTACACCTGTGACTAATATAATGGACAACACATAAACTATACTTCATAAATAAAATTATGATTTATATGCTAAGAACTGTAAGGGATAGACAACATGCAAGATCTGATAGGCAATGTGTGCAGAGAGATGAAAATCCTAAGAAAGAACTAAAAAGAAATGGTAGAGATAAAAACAAAATGCAACAGAGATGAAGCATTCCTTTGATGGACGTATTAATAGACTGGATATGACCGAGGAAATAATAACTAATGGTTTCCATTAGTGGAAGTGTGAAAGGGAACTTTATAAGGAATGGATCAGGCTGACAACACTTGATCAATCTTTGCAATACAAAAAGTGAAATGGTCAAGTATTACATGCCTCTTGACGTAGGGTACTTCATACTATTACTGTTTATGAAGTGTCTTCACAAAAAGAGCAATTGAAACTGAACTGAATCAATCCCCTAGGTCTAATTATCAGTATACTAGAAAAAAGGGTCACAGGGTAACAGCTTAAAGTGACAGCATGATAATACAATCTGCCCAATGCATCATGTAGTAAACTGTAGGAAAATTGGATGTGAATTGGCTATGTAATATTAATACTAAGGGATTACTGTTAACTGTTACAGGCTGAATTATGCCATCCCCCAAATTAATATATCGAAGCTCTAATGCCTGGTACCTCACAATCACATTGTGAAGATAGAGCCTTTAAATTAAATGAGGTTGTTAGGGCGGTCCCCAATCCAATATGACTGCCAGCACACAGAGAATAGACCTTCTGAGGGTACATCAATGAGGGGCTATTTGCAAGCCAATCAGAGAGGCCAGAGAGGAAGCCAGACCTGCTCTCCCCTTGGTCTTGGATTTCAGCCTCCAAATGCTGAAAAAATTAACTCCTGTTGTTTAAATCTCCTAGCCTGCAGTATGTTGTTGTGGCAGCTGTGGCAAACTAACACAGTGGCATTAGGTGGAACAGGGGTTTTTTCTTTATGAGAATAAGAAAAAATGGATTTTATTTATTAGAGATACAAAATGTAGCATTTACAAGTAAGTAAGTAAATAAAAGAAAAGGAGAAAGTAAAATTCTGTTGGAATTTTAAATCCTTTTTGCATTAATAGGCCAAGTATAATTTGTTTATACACAAACCCAATTATCTGTATATTTTATATTTCTTGAAAAAAAAGGAGGCAACTTCAAACCTATACTAAATGTTTAATATGTCCAAAAAATGTATTTCAGAGTTTAAGCTTGGTAGATAAATGGTTGTCTAGAACAGTGCCTTAAAATTATTTTTAATCTTTTAGGCTTAATTAAATAAAAACATTAATAAGGTAGGGAAGTAATAAAACAAGATTTGTCACATAAAAAATTTGGTACTATAAGATTTTTATTTAACCTCTAGCTCCTAGATCTGATAGCCTTTTTCTCACACTGAAAATATTGGTCCCCAACTGCATCAAAATCATGATTGTTTTATCCCACGCAACATTTGCTGCCATCTCAGAATGACAACAGAAATGCTTACCATCAACAGTATGATCTCTGGGACATTTAAAGATTTTTATTGAAGGGTTTTTGACCTTAGATTGTATACTACTAGGAATATATATACAAATTATGAGTTTTTAAAGTTGTTTAAAATAATTTCTCTCTGGTTGACTCTATCAATCAGCAACTTGATACACAGAGGTATTTATTTTTGCTTTCAGAAATTGAAAGATTTTGGTTCTCAGGAATTATTTTATAGTTTATTTTTTATAAGTATTTAAAATAATCATATAGTTTCAAATCAGATCTACAAAATAAAAAAGTCAGAAATTTCAGTTTCCATTCCAGTTTTTCGTTTTGTTTGTCCTTCCCTCAATTGGTAACCATTATGTTTTAGTTTTTTGCTTAATTCTGCTATTTAACATATACAATATAATAGATATAGGGGACTTCCCTGGCAGTGCAGTGGTTGAGACTTCACTTTCCAGTGTAGAGGGTGCGCTTTCGATCCCTGGTCACAGAGCTGAGATCCCACATGCCTTGTGACCAAAAAAAACCAAAAAAACATACCACAGAAGGAATATTGTAACAAACTCAATAAAGACTTTAAAAATTGTCGACATCAAAAAAAAAGTAATAAATATAGAGAAATGCTTATATCTCCTGTTACTAATACTAATGAAAACTGGTAAATAAATAGAATTAAGCATTTATCCTATTTTTATAATTCGTTGTACCTCAAGGGATCTGATTAATTTATGAGCAGACATTTCCTTTTAAAGAAGTATGAAGGCTAATAAATGCAGAAGGACTGGTAGGATCAGATTTTCACCATGTTAAGATTATTGGGGTGCATGTATCTTTTTGAATTAGAGTTTTCATCTTTTCTGAATATATGTTCAGAAGTGGGATTGCTGGATCATATGGTGACTATTTTTATTTTTTAAGGAACCTGCAAAAATACACATTTTTACACTCCCTCAGCCATCTATTTGAAATGCAGTCATCAAGGAAGATACGATCCCATCTCCCATTGTCTGCTGGGAGAGTAGGATGGTGGCTGCTGGGAGAGTTAGCAAGGCTGCCTAGCTCCAGGTTGTAAAATAAGATAAAAGAAGATGTTCTCTTCCTTTGGGTAAGGCCAGTTAACGCAAGTGATCAACAAAGTCCTCACCCCAGCTCTTGAAACCTTTCCTGCTATAAACTTCCATATTTCAAAGCACTGAAAAGAATCAACAGTCAATAGAGTGAAAAGGCAATCATGGACTGGAAGAAACTATTGCAGATCACATATCTGATGTGGTGTTAATATCTGGAACATGTTATGAACTCCTACAACTTAACAACAAAAACCCCCAAACAATTTAATTGCAAAATGGCCAAAGGAGGAGCTTCTGGTTTTGGTGAATGTATCCACATTCCAGGAGGGTGTGGCCACCTTGATTCCTTGGGGACAGAAGCTCCTGGGCCTAAAACCCTTCTGCCCTCCATCCTGTGTACCTCTTCATCTGGCTATTCGGTATCCTTTACAATATCCTTCACAGTAAACGGGTAAAGGATCTTTCTCTTGATCCCTATACTCTTGTTCTTCTGGATCGTCATTTGTGTCATTTTAACAAGTAAGAGATTGTTTCAAAGGGCATTTGGAATTATGAGAGCTTATAAACTATGTAAGGGATTTTTTTTTTTTTTTTTTTTTGGTCTGTGTGTGGGGGAAATACAAGAGAATGCTGTTTGGAGAGAATGAGAAAATAAAATGAAGGCGATGGCAGGACTAGTGCCTAAGATGAGTTTGCAATAGTTTCTTAAATTGCCTTTAAAGATATCTGCACTTTATTTCTGTTTTTATAAAAACTGAAAGTCAAATGCAGAAAAAATCGTGTGATTGAAATATTTTTTCATTACTTAAGAACATGTACTATTGTTTTCCCCTGTATGTTTAGCTATTTTGGCCTTGCACCTTTGTACTTCCATCAGTGTAATATTGAAGGAAGCCCGTCTTATGTTGTATTGAAGACTCAGCCATGTTTACTCTTTTATTGACTGTACTGGAACTAAGCACATCTTGGCAGAGAAATCATACTGCCTCCCACCATGTGAGGTACCTGCTGCCCATGGACGTAATTGTCTGTCAACCCTATAGAGATCTGTACATTTATTTGAAAGACCTGCTAATGATAAAGAAGAAACTGGAGGAAACACTGAAAACAAATATACTTCTGTTATCACTGACCTCAGCATCTACTGTGGCTAGTTCTATGATAGAAAACAAAGGAAAACATTTTATGACAAGTGGCAACATTTCTGACTGATTTTTAGCTATATCCTTAAGAGGGAATAGATGTGTGTAACCTGTAATTATTCAGCTGTTACTCTGAATGTGTATGTTACTCAATAGTTCATATCCTGATATACTACATTTTAAAGTTTTCAATGATGTCATAAAGACTATATTGGTATATACCCCTACAGAGCCAACACTCATGTCATAAATACTGCTGTGAGCTCTAATAACCAGCTACATGTTAGGTAAATTCATTTAGGTTTAGAAAATAGCAAATTATTGGCCATTTGCTATGCAAATATGTATATATATATTGAGGGAATTTATAAACACTCCAAACTCATACTTGCTATGGAAAAATTTTATTTATCATTGAATTATTACTTGACCTTTTGAAATCATTATTTGGCTCCTTTAGACAGTTTACCTAATATGGACAAGTACTTTCCTCCCAAGAGGGAGTAGTTTTACTAGCGTGTGCCTCAGAGGATCAGAAATATATTGTTAATTGTTTCTTTAGTGTTGATAGCTTCTTTCAACTGTTAAGAGGATCAATCATCTTATGTAAATACCAATCCAGTGAAATAATATGATATTTGTATTCAAAGCAATTAGATAGCCACTTCAATTTCTGTTCTATAACTCAAATTGCAATAAGAAACTTGAAAAAAAATGGGCAAAGGACTTGAATAGATATTTCTCCAAAGATATTCAGCAGATGTTCAACATCACTAATCATTAGGGAAATACCACCTTCACATTCCTTGGGATGGCTATCACCTCCCCCTCCCCAAATCAAAATTATTATAAGTACTGGTAAGGATGTAAAGAAATCAGAAGCCCTGGACTTTGAGAGTGGGCATGTGAAATGGTGCAGATGTGCTGGAAAACACTATTGCAAGCTCAGTTGTGTCTGACTATTTGCAACCCTATGGACTGTGGCCCTCCAGGCTCCTCTGTCCATTGGAATTTCCAGGCAAGAATACTGGAGTGAGTTGCCATTTCTTCCTCTAGGGGATCTTCCCGACCCAGGGATTGAACCTGTGTCTCCTGCATCTCCTCCATTGCAGGTTGATTCTTTACTGCTGAACCATCAGGGAAGCCCAAAAAACAGTATTGTGGTTCCTAAAAAAGTTCAACATAGAATCATGTGATCCAGCAATTTCACTTCTAGGTATATTCCCCAAAGAACTGAAAGCAGAGCCTGGAAGAGATACTTGTACACAAGTGTTTATAGTAATATTATTCACAGCATTCAAAAGGTGAAAACAACCCAAGGTCCATCAACAGATAAATTCATAAACCATGGTGTATATATTCAACAGAATATTTTTCAGCTTTAGAAAGGAATAAAATTTTGACACACACTATAAGGTGGATGAACCTTGATAACATTATACGAAGTGAAATAAGCCAAACACAAAACGACAATAATTGTATGATTCCTTCTAATGAGATACCTAAAGTAGTTAAATTCTATTTAACTATGTATAGAGACAGAAAATAAAACAGTTTATCAGGGACTGTGGGATGGAAGGAATGAGAAATTATTGTTTAATGGGTATTGAGTTTCATTCTGGAGGATGAAAATGTTCTAGAAATAGATAATTCTGATGCGCAATAACTGAATGTACTCAGTGCCACTGAATTATATATTTAAAATAGGTTACAGTAGTAAATGTTATGTGTATTTTACTATAATGAAAAATGTTTAAAAACCACCAAAATAACTCCGATTCTTTGTTACAGTAGAGATGAGTTCAGACTGTGTTCTGATCTCTTGTAACTATTTAGACAGCCTTGAGTAAAGTCTTCCTAACCTTTTAAACTTTGTTGCGGGCAGTTTTTGCTTTGACAGTTTGTAGTTCTGGCATTGCCTTGTATGTTCCATGTATTATGTATAGTTGTTTGAGCACACATCTGTTTTTATGTGGCATTTTAAGCCCCTTGAGATCGGGAACCATGCTGTGTTTATATTTTCATCATCCAGAAAGCACATTCTGGTGTCCTTACAAATTAGAGCCTCAAAATATTTTTCTGAATACAATTTAAATTGTTTCTGTTGTACATGGAGAATATTCTTGTATACAGATGACATCTTGTGGCACCAAATGGAATTGCGAATACTCTATCAGTATTTTTCTCAAACAAATTGTTCTCTTTTAAAAAATCTGGATCTTATATATCTTTTTAAAAGTTTACCTCAAATAAGCATTGTGCATTTGGGGTAGAAGGATAATGGTATTTCTAAAGGATGCTTTTGTTCCATGGCTGGAGCCTACCTAGGACAGTTTCACAGCCCCAACCAGGTCGGGAAAGTCATCACATTTTTAAGAGTCCCTAAGTAATAATGATTAATTTATTAATAATTGACATAAAGGTGATAGTTGAAACCAAGGAAAAAGAGAAGTATGTGTGTTGGCTGCAGAGGCACAAGGCTTGCTAACTGTCTTGAGGGAAGATTTTGTGCTTGAAAAAGCGATTTATAGTTGCCAATGTTTTAATGAATATTCAACTTAGATCTTTTAGGCCTTTAAACTCAAGGTATTTATTTTATTATAAACTTGGTAAATTTTGTTTTGATTAAAAGTAGTCTCCTTTTCTAACTCCTCAGTGGATTCTTACATGCCATGAAACTTAAGAAGCAT
The DNA here is from genome assembly GCF_032405125.1 of Capricornis sumatraensis. Lineage (NCBI taxonomy): Eukaryota > Metazoa > Chordata > Mammalia > Artiodactyla > Bovidae > Capricornis > Capricornis sumatraensis. The sequence goes on along the minus strand of NC_091080.1, from coordinate 34,443,679 downwards.
TAGAAGGGTTTCTAAATTGCAATGAATGACTCTCATTCTTGAATTATTATCTCAGTGAGGCCACAAAGACTACACTTTATAGATTTTGCATGAAGATTGCATAGCATGTTCAGTTCTCATTGGCGCAGGAAAAGCCATAGTTTTTTTTACCTGGTACTGAGAAGAGTGTGTCTGACTTTCTCCCAAGGATGACCCTGATAAGGAAAGAAAGCAAAGGGGAGGGGGGGAAAGCAAGAATGGAAAGAAGAGTTATACAGCAGTCCCCACTGTAGAATTTGACTTTCTATCTCTGCCCCTCTCTTCCTTTCCTCAGGCAAGCATATTTGAACCAGTCTAACTCTGAACATCTCAAGGACTTGATGTGGTTCATACTTGCAACTCTAATGCCTCTTGAAATCTGAGTGCTTACTGGTCATTCATTCAAGAAGTATTTACTGAGAGCCGGTAATCTACCAGGCAAGGTTCTAGCGGCTGCCGATGTTGTGTGTGTGTGCTGGTCATTCAGTCATGTCCGACTCTTTGTAATCCCATTGACTGCACCTCTCTGTGCTCCTCAGTCTGTGGAATTCTCCAGGCTAGAATACTGGAGTGGGTTGCCATGCCTTCCTCCAGGGGATCTTCCCTACCCAGGGATCAAACCCATGTCTCATAAGTCTCCTGCATTGGCAGATAGATTCTTTACCACTACCACCACCTGAGAAACCCAATATGTCTCTTCAGTTCAGTTCAGTTCAGTCGCTCGGACGTGTCCAGCTCTTTGCGACCCCATGAATCGCAGCACGCCAGGCCTCCCTGTCCATCACCAACTCCCGGAGTTCACTCAGACTCACGTCCACTGAGTCAGTGATGCCATCCAGCCATCTCATCCTCTGTCGTCCCCTTCTCCTCTTGCCCCCAATCCCTCCCAGCATCAGAGTCTTTTCCAATGAGTCAACTCTTCGCATGAGGTGGCCAAAGTACTGGAGTTTCAGCTTTAGCATCATTCCTTCCAAAGAAATCCCAGGACTGATCTCCTTCAGAATGGACTGGTTGGATCTCCTTGCAGTCCAAGGGACTCTCAAGAGTCTTCTCCAACACCACAGTTCTAAAGCATCAATTCTTTGGCGCTCAGCTTTCTTCACAGTCCAACTCTCACATCTATACATGACTACTGGAAAAACCATAGCCTTGACTAGATGGACCTTAGTTGGCAAAGTAATGTCTCTGCTTTTGAATATGCTATCTAGGTTGGTCATAACTTTCCTTCCAAGGAGTAAGCGTCTTTTAATTTCATGGCTGCAGTCACCATCTGCAGTGATTTTGGAGCCCCCCCAAATAAAAATCTGACACTGTTTCCACTGTTTCCCCATCTATTTCCCATGAAGTGATGGGACCAGATGCCATGATCTTCGTTTTCTGAATGTTGAGCTTTAAGCCAACTTTTTCACTCTCCTCTTTCACTTTCATCAAGAGGCTTTTTAGTTCTTCTTCACTTTCTGCCATAAGGGTGGTGTCATTTGCATATATGAGGTTATTGATATTTCTCCCAGCAATCTTGATTCCAGCTTGTGTTTCTTTCAGTCCAGCATTTCTCATGATGTACTCTGCATAGAAGTTAAATAAGCAGGGTGACAATATACAGCCTTGACGTACTCCTTTTCCTATTTGGAACCAGTCTGTTGTTCCATGTTCAGTTCTAACTGTTGCTTCCTGACCTGCATACAGATTTCTCAAGAGGCAGGTCAGGTGGTCTGGTATTCCCATCTCTCTCAGAATCTTCCACAGTTGATTGTGATCCACACAGTCAAAGGCTTTGGCATAGTCAATAAAGCAGAAATAGATGTTTTTCTGGAACTCTCTTGCTTTTTTGATGATCCAGTGGATGTTGGCAATTTGCTCTCTGGTTCCTCTGCCTTTTCTAAAACCAGATTGAACATCAGGAAGTTCATGGTTCACAAATTGCTGAAGCCTGGCTTGGAGAATTTTGAGCACTACTTTACTAGCATGTGAGATGAGTGCAATTGTGTGGTAGCTTGAGCATTCTTTGGCATTGCCTTTCTTTGGGACTGGAATGAAAACTGACCTTTTCCAGTCCTGTGGCCACTGCTGAGGTTTCCAAATTTGCTGGCATATTGAGTGCAGCACTTTCACAGCATCATCTTTCAGGATTTGAAATAGCTCAACTGGAATTCCATCACCTCCATTAGCTTTGTTCATAGTGATGCTTTCTAAGGCCCACTTGACTTCACATTCCAGGATGTCTGGCTCTAGGTGAGTGATCACACCATCGTGATTATCTTGGTCGTGAAGATCTTTTTTGTACAGTTCTTCCATGTATTCTTGCCACCTCTTCTTAATATCTTCTGCTTCTGTTAGGTCCATCCCATTTCTGTCCTTGAGGGAGCCCATCTTTGCATGAAATGTTCCCTTGTTATCTCTAATTTTCTTGAAGAGATCTCTAGTCTTTCCCATTCTGTTGTTTTCCTCTATTTCTTTGCATTGATCGCTGAAGAAGGCTTTCTTATCTCTTCTTGCTATTCTTTGGAACTCTGCATTCAGATGCTTATATCTTTCCTTCTCTCCTTTGCTTTTCGCTTCTCTTCTTTTCACAGCTATTAGGCCTCCCCAGACAGCCATTTTGCTTTTTTGCATTTCTTTTCTATGGGGATGGTCTTGATCCCTGTCTCCTGTACAATGTCATGAACCTCATTCCATAGTTCATCAGGCACTCTATCTATCAGATCTAGGCCCTTAAATCTATTTCTCACTTCCACTGTATAATCATAAGGGATTTGGTTTAGGTCTAGACCTGAATGGTCTAGCGGTTTTCCCTACCTTCTTCAATTTCAGTCTGAATTTGGTAATAAGGAGTTCATGATCTGAGCCACAGTCAGCTCCTGGTCTTGTTTTTGTTGACTGTATAGAGCTTCTCCATCTTTGGCTGCAAAGAATATAATCAGTCTGATTTTGGTATTGACCATCTGGTGATGTTCATGTGTAGAGTCTTCTCTTGTGTTGTTGGAAGAGGGTGTTTGCTATGACCAGTGCATTTTCTTGGCAAAACTCTAATATTAGTCTTTGCCCTGCTTCATTCTGCATTCCAAGGCCAAATTTGCATGTTACTCCAGGTGTTTCATGACTTCCTACTTTTGCATTCCAGTCCCCTATTATGAAAAGGAGATCTTTTTTGGGTGTTAGTTCTAAAAGGTCTTGTAGGTCTTCATCGAACCGTTCAACTTCAGCTTCTTCTGTGTTACTGGTTGGGGCATACACTTGGATTACTGTGATATTGAATGGTTTGCCTTGGAGACGAACAGAGATCATTCTGTCATTTTTGAGATTGCATCCAAGTACTGCATTTTGAAATCTTTTGTTGACCATGATGGCTACTCCATTTCTTCTGAGGGATTCCTGCCTGCAGTAGTAGATATAATGGTCATCTGAGTTAAATTCACCCATTCCAGTCCATTTTAGTTCGCTGATTCCTAGAAGGTCAGCGTTCACTCTTGCCATCTCTTGTTTGACCACTTCCAATTATGTCTCTTAAGATACTTTTAATCTATGAAGTTCTGTCTCTGTTTTTTCATGTTCTTTGTTTTTTAAAAAAAGAAAACAGATCAGGCCTTTTGCGAGGTAGAATTATATTGTTTAACCTGTTTATCTTCTGTTTATTTCCCCTAGCCTGGCAATTAAATTAGATCTGAGTCTAGATCAGAGTCCAGTTTGAGTTTTTTCACCATTTCATGGATGTGTTTCTATTTTGCCTATTACATTACATTAATGAGAGGGTCCGGCTGTCTCTCTTTCTGATGTCAAGATTGTTCAGGAGATTTGGATATTGAATTAATTCAGTTTAGCCACTAGAGGTCAGGACTTTATATTAAAAATAAGTGCTTCACGAAGGATCTAGACTTAAGTTTTATAAAAGAGTAAAAAAAAAATTATGTTTATAAGGTGTCATCTTTAGGAATTTATGGGTAAATTTTCTTGACTGAAATATAAATGTCACTTTGAGAGGTTGAATACATTTTTTTTTGCAATATAATTTTTCTATGTTTAACCATTATTACTATGCTAAAATTTTGTTTCTTAGATTTAAATACTCCTTTACCCTAGAAGTTCAAGTCACTTTATATGCTGCTTTAACTCAATATAGTACTCTGGGTAAAATGGAAAAACAGGAAATATAGGACAGAAGGGAAAATACTAGTGAAACCAAATGTGGGATAGAAAGCGCTGAGCAGTGAAGGAGAGGAAGAAGTAAATTTATGTTATCCGTGGCTGCAGTGGCAGCCCAAGGCTGCTTCCTCTCTGGGACAGGCTGCTTCCCGGTGCTATCCCCAGCACTATGTATCAAACATGCCCTGCTATGGGTAGCCTTGTGGGTCCAAAGAAGTTCCTCAGTTTAATCATTTTAAGAGTTTGATTTGGGGTTGCTGCTATGCATTATCTGTGTTCTTCACGAGTGGGAGAAATTTAACTCAGCGGTGGAACTGTTATGATAAATTACTGGCCCCAAACCTTACACCAAAACAATAGATGAGTATGATAATAGCAGTGCATTATTAGAATCACATCTTTTCTCCAATGAGCAATCTTACAGGGGTAGAAAAGCATGGACTAACCTGGAGAGCTCAGGGTTTAGATTCTGGCTCTTCTTCATTATGTCATCTTGTACCACCACCACGTGGAGCTTCTGTTTACCTGTATGTAAAGCAGGACCAATGAGCCCTAGAGCTGCCTGGGTGGTTGCAAGGACTGGGTTTTTGTCTTATTTCATTGGTTGCTTCTGTTCAATTTCCCTTGCCTCATTTCTTTCCTTTTTGTTGTCACACCGCATGGGGGATCTTAGGGCTTCCTGCAGTGGAAGCGCAGAGTCTTAATCACTGGACTGCCAGGGAAGTTCCCTCGTTTCTTTTTATTGTTAAATATTCCATCTCATGGATCTATTACATTTATTTATTAACCAGTTCAGGGTAATTTGGTTTGTTTTCATGTTTTGGTTATTCTGATAAATGTTGTTATAAACACTTCTGTATAAGTTTTATGGTGCACATGTTTTTATTTTTCCCCCCTTGGGAATTCATCCAGTGATAGGATTATTAAGTCATTTGATAACTCTGTATTTAACCTCTTTAAGTAAGTGTTAGTCATTCAGTCGTGTTGACTCATCGAGACCGAAGGAACTGTAGCCCACCAGGCTCCCCTGTCTATGGAGTTCTCCAAGCAAGAATACTGGAGTGGGTTGCCATTCCCTTCTCCAAGGGATCTTCCCCACCCAGGAATCAAACCTAGGTCTCCCACACTGTGGGCAGATTCTTTAGGGAATGCCAGATTCATATGTTGAAGCCCCCTCATCGTGGCTAGATTTGGAGTGAGGCAGTAATTAAGGTTAAGTGAGGCTGTGGTGGAGCCCTGATCTGATAGGAATTATGTTCTTCTAAGAGGCACCACCGCGGAGCTCTCCCTTCATCTTTCCTCTTACCTGTGAAGACCCAGGGGGAAGTCGTCCCTCTGTAAGTCAGAGGAGAGCTGTAACCAGAGACTGAATCGGCTGTACCTTCATCTTGGACCTCCTAGCATCCAGAACTGTGAGAAAATAGACTTCTGTTGCCTTTTAAAAGTCTATTTTTAATTTCTATTGTTTAAACCACTGAATCTGTGGTATTTTTATGGCATCCCAAGGTGACTAATGCTTCCCTTGTGGCTCAGCTGGTAAAGAATCTGCCTGCAGTGTGGGAGACCTGGGTTTGATCCCTGGGTTGAGAAGATCCCTTGGAGAAGGGAAAGGCTACCCACTCCAGTATTCTGGCCTGGAGAATTCCATGGACTGTATGGTCCATGGGGTTGCAAAGAGCTGTACACAACTGAGCAAATTTCACTTCACAAGGTGACTAAGACAAGTGATGCTCTTACCATGAAGCAGTCTTTTTTGTCTTCGAATTTGTGATAGCAGTGATATAATTTAGTTAGGTATTGTGTAATGCATGACATAATGAGTAGGAAAAGGTATTCTTCTGAAAAATAAATAGACCTTTGGAAAGACATGCTGAAGGCATATCTCTAAAGAAAAAGCATTGAATTAGGTATCTGTTTCTGAAAATACTTTGTTAACAGTAAAGTTCTCAGAAAATATGTTATTGTCGGTTCTGGAAGGAATCAGTCATACTGAGTTCTCTTAACTAACCTAAATTTGCATTCTACTCCCATAGAGCAATTTCAACCACAGCACGGTATATGGCTCCACCAGATTAGAAGCAGGGGGTGGCTCAGATGGTAAAGACCCTGCCTGCAGTGCGGGAGACCTGGGTTTGATCCCTGGGTTGGGAAGAGCCCCTGGGGTGGGGCATGGCAACCCACTCCAGTGTTCTTGCCTGGAGAATCCCCATGGACAGAGGAACCTGGCAGACTACAGACAGTCCGTGGTGTCAAAAAGAGTTAGACACCACTGAGGGACTGAGCAGAGCACACATAATGAACTAAAATAGACAATAATCTGGGTGGCAGAAACCTAAGTTACTGAGTGTACCTAACTCCTAGGAAAATAATGAAATGAACCTGAGTCAGGAACTGTGGATCCAGTGCAGGAGCTGTAAATGCTGGGAAGAAAAAAGCATTTCTAGAGTTGGCTTCTAGAAGTAGGAAGGATTAGCAGCACAGAAAACTGCCCTGCGGCTCCTCTGTTTAAGAATTTTTTCTTAATTTAAATTTATTTATTTTTAGTTGGAGGGTGGTTGCTTTACAGTATTGTGTTGGTTTTTGTCATATATTAACATGATTCAGCCATAGGAATATATATGTCCCCTCCCTCTTGAACCTCCCTCCCACCTCCCACCCGTCCCACCCTTCTAGGTTGTCACAGAGCACAGGATTCGAGTTCACTGCGTCACACAGCACATTCCTAATGGCTATCCGTTTTACACATGGTGACGGGTATGTTTCCGGGCTACTCTCTCTTATCGTCCCACCCCCTCCTCCCCCTACTGCAGCCACAAGCCCGTTCTGTATGTCTCATCTCCATTGCTGCCTTGCAGACAGATTCGTCAGTACCATCCTTCTTGCCAGGTCTCTTGGGAAAGCAGCTCTGCCCCAAAACATCTTATCCATACTCCTTGGCACATTTTTTTTTAAAATAAATGTAATTTATTGGTTTTGCCATACATTGACATGACTCCACCATAGGTGTACATGCGTTCCCAAACATGAACCCCCCCCCCCCCCACCTCACTCCCCATAACATCTCTCTGGGTCATCACCGTGCACCAGCCCCAAACATGCTGTATCCTGCATCGGACATAGACTGGCAATTCGATTCTTACATGATAGTATACATGTTTCAATGCCATTCTCCCAAATCATCCCACCCTCTCCCTCTCCCTCTGAGTCCAAAAGTCCGTTATACACATCTGTGTCTTTTTGCTGTCTTGCATACAGGGTCATCATTGCCATCTTTCTAAATTCCATATATATATTTTAGTATACTGTATTGGTGTTTTTCTTTCTGGCTTACTTCACTGTGTATAATTGGCTCCAGTTTCATCCATCTCATCAGAACTGATTCAAATGTATTCTTTTTAATGGCTGAGTAATACTCCATTGTGTATATGTACAACAGCTTTCTTATCCATTCATCTGCTGATGGACATCTAGATGGTTTCCATGTCCTGGCTATTATAAATAGTGCTGCGATGAACATTGGGGTACATGTGTCTCTTTCAATTCTGGTTTCCTCGGTGTGTATGCCCAGCAGTGGGATTGCTGGGTCATAAGGTAGATCTATTTGCAATTTTTTAAGGAATCTCCACACTGTTCTCCATAGTGGCTGTACTAGTTTGCATTCCCACCAACAGTGTAGGAGGGTTCCCTTTTCTCCACACCCTCTCCAGCGTTTATTGCTTGCAGATTTTTGGATCGCAGCCATTCTGACTGGTGTGAAGTGGTACCTCATTGTGGTTTTGATTTGCATTTCTCTGATAATGAGTGATGTTGAGCATCTTTTCATGTGTTTGTTAGCCATCCGTATGTCTTCTTTGGAGAAATGTCTATTTAGTTTTTGGCCCATTTTTTGATTGGGTCGTTTATTTTTCTGGAATTGAGCTGCATAAGTTGCTTGTATATTTTTGAGATTAGTTGTTTGTCAGTTGCTTCATTTGCTGTTATTTTCTCCCATTCAGAAGGCTGTCTTTTCACTTTGCTTATATTTTCCTGTGTTGTGCAGAAGCTTTTAATTTTAATTAGATCCCATTTGTTTATTTTTGCTTTTATTTCCAGAATTCTGGGAGGTGGATCATAGAGGATCCTGCTGTGATTTATGTCGGAGAGTGTTTTGCCTATGTTCTCCTCTAGGAGTTTTTATAGTTTCTCGTCTTACATTTAGATCTTTAATCCATTTTGAGTTTATTTTCATGTGCAGTGTTAGAAAGTGATCTAGTTTCATTCTTTTACAAGTGGTTGACCAGTTTTCCCAGCACCACTTGTTAAAGAAATTGTCTTTACTCCATTGTATATTCTTGCCTCCTTTGTCAAAGATAAGGTGTCCATATGTGTGTGGATTTATCTCTGGGCTTTCTATTTTGTTCCATTGATCTATATTTCTGTCTTTGTGCCTGTACCATACTGTTTTGATGACTGTGGCTTTGTAGTAGAGCCTGAAGTTAGGCAAGTTGATTCCTCCAGTTCCATTCTTCTTTCTCAAGATTGCTTTGGCTATTCGAGGTTTTTTGTATTTCCATACAAATCTTGAAATTATTTGTTCTAGTTCTGTGAAAAATATGGCTGGTAGCTTGATAGGGATTGCATTGAATTTGTAATATTGATTCTTCCGATCCATGAACATGGTATATTTCTCCATCTATTAGTGTCCTCTTTGATTTCTTTCATCAGTGTTTTATAGTTTTCTATATATAGGTCTTTAGTTTCCTTAGGTAGATATATTCCTAAGTATTTTATTCTTTTCATTGCAATGGTGAATGGAATTGTTTCCTTAATTTCTTTTTCTACTTTCTCATTATTAGTGTATAGGAATGCAAAGGATTTCTGAATGTTGATTTTATATCCTGCGACTTTACTATATTCATTGATTAGCTCTAGTAATTTTCTGGTGGAGTCTTTAGGATTTTCTAGGTAGAGGATCATGTCATCTGCAAACAGTGAGAGTTTTACTTCTTCTTTTCCAATTTGGATTCCTTTTACTTCTTTTTCTGCTCTGATTGCTGTGGCCAAAACTTCCAGAACTATGTTGAATAGTAGCAGTGAAAGTGGGCACCCTTGTCTTGTTCCTGACTTTAGGGGAAATGCTTTCAATTTTTCACCATTGAGGATAATGTTTGCTGTGGGTTTGTCATATATAGCTTTTATTATGTTGAGGTATGTTCCTTCTATTCCTGCTTTCTGGAGAGTTTTTATCATAAATGGATGTTGAATTTTGTCAAAGGCCTTCTCTGCATCTATTGAGATACTCATATGGCTTTTATTTTTCAATTTGTTAATGTGGTGAATTACATTGATTGATTTGTGGATATTGAAGAATCCTTGCTTTATCCCTGGGATAAAGCCCACTTGGTCATGGTGTATGATCTTTTTAATGTGTTGTTGGATTCTGATTGCTAGAATTTTGTTGAGGATTTTTGCATCTATGTTCATCAGTGATATTGGCCTGTAGTTTTCTTTTTTTGTAGTATCTTTGTCAGGTTTTGGTATTAGGGTGATGGTGGCCTCATAGAATGAGTTGGGAGGTTTACCTTCCTCTGCAATTTTCTGGAAGAGTTTGAGTAGGATAGGTGTTAGCTCTTCTCTAAATTTTTGGTAGAATTCAGCTGGTGAAGCCGTCTGGACCTGGGCTTTTGTTTGCTGGAAGATTTCTGATTACAGTTTCAATTTCCGTGCTTGTGATGGGTATGTTAAGATTTTCTATTTCTTCCTGGTTCAGTTTTGGAAAATTATACTTTTCTAAGAATTTGTCCATTTCTTCCACGTTGTCCATTTTATTGGCATACAATTGCTGACAGTAGTCTCTTATGATCCTTTGTATTTCTGTGTTGTCTGTTGTGATCTCTCCATTTTTATTTCTAATTTTATTGATTTGATTTTTCTCTCTTTGCGTCCTGATGAGTCTGGCTAATGGTTTGTCAATTTTATTTATCCTTTCAAAGAACCAGCTTTTGGCTTTGTTGATTTTTGCTATGGTCTCTTTTGTTTCTTTTGCATTTATTTCTGCCCTAATTTTTAAGATTTCTTTCCTTCTACTAACTCTGGGGTTCTCCAATTCTTCCTTTTCTAGTTGCTTTAGTTGTAGAGTTAGGTTATTTATTTGACTTTTTTCTTATTTCTTGAGGTATGCTTGTATTGCTATGAACTTTCCTCTTAGCACTGCTTTTATAGTGTCCCACAGGTTTTGGGTTGTTGTGTATTCATTTTCATTAGTTTCTATGCATATTTTGATTTCTTTTTTGATTTCTTCTGTGATTTGTTGGTTATTCAGAAGTGTGTTGTTCAACCTCCATATGTTGGAATTTTTAATAGTTTTTCTCCTGTAATTGAGATCTAATCTTAATGCATTATGGTCAGAAAAGATGCTTGGAATGATTTCGATTTTTTTGAATTTATCAAGGTTAGATTTATGGCCCAGGATGTGATCTATCCTGGAGAAGATTCCATGAGCACTTGAGAAAAAGGTGAAATTCATTGTTTTGGGGTGAAATGTCCTATAGATATCAATTAGGTCTAACTGGTCTAATGTATCATTTAAAGTTTGCGTTTCTTTGTTAATTTTCTGTTTAGTTGATCTATCCATAGGTGTGAGTGGGGTATTAAAGTCTCCCGGTATTATTGTGTTATTGTTGATTTCCCCTTTCATACTTGTTAGCATTTGTCTTACATATTGCGGTGCTCCTATGTTGGGTGCATATATATTTATAATTGTTATATCTTCTTCTTGGATTGATCCTTTGATCATTATGTAGTGGCCTTCTTTGTCTCTTTTCACAGCCTTTGTTTTAAAGTCTATTTTATCGGATATGAGTATTGGCACTCCTGCTTTCTTTTGGTCTCTATTTGCATGGTATATCTTTTTCCAGCCCTTCACTTTCAGTCTGTATGTGTCCCTTGTTTTGAGGTGGGTCTCTTGTAAGCAGCATATAGAGGGGTCTTGTTTTTGTATCCATTCAGCCAGTTTTTGCCTTTTGGTTGGAGCATTCAACCTATTTACGTTTAAGGTAATTATTGATAAGTATGATCCCGTTACCATTTACTTTATTGTTTTGGGTTCGGGTTTATACACCTTTTTTGTGTTTCCTGTCTAGAGAATATCCTTTAGAATTTGTTGGAGAGCTGGTTTGGTGGTGCTGAATTCTCTCAGCTTTTGCTTGTCTGTAAAGCTTTTGATTTCTCCTTCATATTTGAATGAGATCCTTGCTGGGTACAGTAATCTGGGCTGTAGGTTATTTTCTTTCATCACTTTAAGTATGTCTTGCCATTCCCTCCTGGCCTGAAGAGTTTCTATTGAAAGATCAGCTGTTATCCTTATGGGAATCCCCTTGTGTGTTATTTGTTGTTTTTCCCTTGCTGCTTTTAATATTTGTTCTTTGTGTTTGATCTTTGTTAATTTGATTAATATGTATCTTGGGGTGTTTCACCTTGGGTTTATCCTATTTGGAACTCTCTGTGTTTCTTGCACTTGGGTGATTATTTCCTTCCCCATTTTAGGGAAGTTTTCAACCATTATCTCCTCAAGGATTTTCTCATGGTCTTTCTTTTTGTCTTCTTCTTCTGGGACTCCTATAATTCGAATGTTGGAGCATTTCATATTGTCCTGGAGGACTCTGAGATTGTCCTCATTTCTTTTAATTCGTTTTTCTTTTTTCCTCTCTGATTCATTTATTTCTACCATTCTATCTTCTATTTCACTAATCCTATTTTCTGCCTCCATTATTCTGCTATTTGTTGCTTCCAGAGTGTTTCTGATCTCATTTATTGCATTATTCATTATATATTGACTCTTTTTTATTTCTTCTAGGTCCTTGTTAAACCTTTCTTGCATCTTCTCAATCCCTGTCTCTAGGCTATTTATCTGTGATTCCATTTTGATTTCAAGGTTTTGGATCATTTTCACTATCAATATTCGGAATTCTTTCTCAGGTAGATTCCCTACCTCTTCCTCTTTTGTTTGGTTTGGTGAGCAACTCTCCTGTTCCTTTACCTGCTGAGTATTCCTCTGTCTCTTCATCTTGGTTATATTGCTGTGTTTGGGGTGGCCTTTTTATATTCTTGTAATTTGTGGAGTTCTCTTTATTATGGAGCTTCCTCACTGTGGGTGGGGTTGTATCAGTGGCTTGTCAAGGTTTCCTGGTTAGGGAGGCTTGTGTTGGAGTTCTGGTGGGTGGAGCTGGGTTTCTTCTCTCTGGAGTGCAGTGGAGTGACCAGTAATGGGTTATGAGACATCAAAGGTTTTGGAGTAACTTTGAGCTGCCTGTATATTGAAGCTCAGGGGTGTGTTCCTGTGTTGCTGGAGAATTTGCATGGTATGTCTTGTTCTGGAACTTGTTGGCCCTTGGGTGGAGCTTGGTTTCAGTGTAGGTATGGAGGCATTTGATGAGCTCCTATTGCTTAATGTTCCCTGAATTCAGGAGTTCTCTGATGTTTTCAGGCTTTGGACTTAAGCCTCCTGCTTCTGGTTTTCAGTTTTATTTTTACAGTAGCCTCTAGACTTCTCCATCTATATAGCACCAATGATAAAACATCTAGGTTAAAGATGAAAAGTTTCTCCACATTGAGGGACACCCAGAGAGGTTCACTGAGTTACAAGGAGAAGAGAAGAGGGAGGGGGTAGTTAGAGGTGACTGGAATGAGATGCAGTGAGATCAAAAGAGGAGAGAGCAAGCTAGCCAGTAGTCACTTCCTTATGTGTGCTCCATAGTCTGGACCGCTCAGAGGTATTTACGGAGTTATACGGGGAAGAGGAGAGGGAGGAAGTAGACAGAGGTGGCCAGGAGGATAAGAGAGAGGAATGAGAAGGAGAGAGACAAATCCTGCCAGTAACCAGTTCCTTAGGTGTTCTCCACTTTCTGGAACACACAGAGATTCACAGGAGTTGGATAGAGAAGAGATGGGGAAGGAAAGAGACAGAGGCCACCTGGTGGAAAAAAAGGAGAGTCCAGAGGAGGAGAGAGTGGTCAAGCCAGTAATCTCGCTCTCAGGTAAAATTGGGTAGTGAAGTTTGGGTTTTTAAATGTACAAAATTGACAACAAAAAACAAAAAACAAAAAGCAAAGATTAAAAATCTAGAGTAGAGGTTGGATTTTCAAAAATACAATCTTAAAGAAAAGAAGCAGAAGGAAAAAGGAAAAAAGAAAAAAAAAGCCACAAGAATTATTAAAAAAAACACCAACACCAACCACCCAAAGACTATATATGGTATTTGCCTTAAAAAAAAAAAAAGCCTTTTTTTTTTGAATAGTAATAGTAGGTTATAGAAATAAAAATTAGAGGAGAAATAGAAGACTTAACAATTTTAAAAAAAGTTAGAAAAAAAAGAAAAAAAAAGGAATGATTTTAAAAATAGTAAAAATATATCTGGCCCTTCTCTGATGTTGCGGGCAGTGTGGGGTCACTTCCAAGGCGGTTCCCTCTGTTTAACTTCTTCTGTTTGCTGGTTTTTTAGGTTCACTAGTTCAGTCGCACTGTGGGGATGGGGGGATGCTGCAAACAAATAGCACTGTCGTGTGCACACAGTGTATCAGCCCCGCTGGACCTGTCCCTTCTCACAGCGCACAAACCGCTCTGGCTCTACGATGCTCAGCCAGGAACCACCTGAGGCCGGCCCTAGGCTGCGTGCACTTCCCTGGTCCAAGCCTCTCAGGTTCGGCGCTCAGGCAGCCCTCAGAGGCACAGGTTCGGTTGGGACTGCGTTTTGTGCCCTTCCCGGGTCCGAGTAGCTCAGGAGTTTGGCGAGTGCGATCGCTGCCACTTGTCGCCTTTTCTGCCTCTGCTGCTCAGTTTTCTGGGTGGACCACTGGCGCCCCTTGTGAGGCAGATGGTGACTGTCCAGCACCCCCAGAAGTCTTAGCAAAGAAGCCTGTTTGCAGTTTGGTAAGTAAAGTCTCTCCGGGTCTGCAATTGCCCCTTTCCAGCCGTTACGGCTCTGGCTGCCTGTCCCCGGCAGGGGATGGTCTGCAGCCAGCTTTTTCTGTTCTGTCCTTTGTTCTGTGCGTGGTCCTGGCGGTGTTTTATGTTCGAGCTTTTCGCGTGGTAGCTATCCCACAGTCTGGTTTGCTAGCCCAAGTTAGATTGTTCTGGTTGCGCATGGGGCGTTCCTGCCCAATTCTTACAAAGCACTGCAGCCTGCGCCTCCCGCGCTTCCCTGCCCTGCCCCCACTTGCTAGTGGCGGATGCAGGCGTCTGTGCTGCTTTTCCGCTGGAGGAGTTACTGTTGGGCTTGTAATCTGTTGGTTTTAATTATTTATTTATTTTTCCTTCCTGTTTTGTTGCCCTCTGTGTTTCCAAGGCTCGCCACAGACTCAGCAGGGAGAGTGTTTCCTGGTGTTTGGAAACCTCTCTTCTTAAAATTCCCTTCCCGGGACGGGCTTCCCTTCCCGGGACGGAGCTCCCTCCCCACCTCCTTTGTCTCCTTTTTCGTCTTTTATATTTTTTCCTACCTGTTTTTGAAGACAATGGTCTGCTTTTCTGGTTGCCTGATGTCCTCTGCCAGCCAACAGAAGTTGTTTTGTGGAGTTTGCTCAGCGTTGAAATGTTCTTTTGAGGAATTTGTGAGGGAGAAAGTGGTCTTCCCGTCCAATTCCTCTGCCATTTTAGGACCGCCCCTCCTTGGCACATTTTGATTAGTGACAGATGAGCTAATAGTTATAAATTTGTCAAAAAAGTTATTTGGTTTTAAGATAAAAACAGCTCCTGGAACACTGAAGGTAGGGAGATACCAGATCACTCAACGTGCACAAATAGACTCCCCCCGCTCCCCACCCCCAGCCATTTTTGCAGGGTTCCTAGTTCCCAGAAAGTAAAACTAAACTGGTATTTTCTCTTTCAAGTAACTTTTTCACAAAAAAAGCTCAAAATTCTAGATATAGTTTATTTTGTTAATGATTTTGAAATTTATAAAATATTGAGCCTTTAATATTTGCACCATAGGTTTAAAATAGTGTTACACATAACAATGTAAATTCATTCATTTCTATTTAGACAGCTATTATGTACCAGAAGTTGTGCTGTAAGCATAATAATGAAAAGGGGATCTTCTGTTTTGAAGAATCAACTGTGATAAAATTCTAAATATATATGGTAGAATGGATCCATTCATATGGGGATGTGAACAAAAAAGAAGATGTTTTCTTTGGAAAATATGGGAATGTTCTTTCTCTGAGTACATGAAAAGCAGGAGTGTGATTACTGTAAGAAAATCAGGGGCTCATGGACCAAGTATTAAAAAAAAATACACCAAGTCTATTAAGAAGATGGTTGGGGGAGGTTGACTCTTAAGCAATAAGATTATCTTAAAATTTAAAGGGATTTGTGTATGTTTGTAGTCTATTAATGGAAAGAGAGAGATTCCATCTACCAGAAAGAGAAAAATGTTTGTTATTGTTCAGTGGGGTGTGTGAGTATGTTCAGAAGGGATTACACAGAGTAAACTAAAGTGGGACATGAAATAGCCTGTGAAGAGTGCTTGGAATGATTGGTGGATAAACAACTCCTCTGGCTGTTGATATTTGCACTGGGGAGTATGTAAGCACCTGAATTTTAGTTAATCCTATTTCCCAAAGCAGTAATGTTCTCCATATTTGTATAGCAGCCCATGGAAGCCAAACAAAGGTAGATTTCCAGCATTTTGATGCTAAATCAAATATTTTTCTGTATCAGAGTCACAGACTTAATGTTGTCTGTCTTGGGCTTTAAGCAATATATCTTTCCGCTTAACTGTCCCATATAGAAAAGGTTACTGTGAATGGGAGACACATAAACCAGAAGTTATAAAATACTCCAGGTTGAGCTGTATCAGAGGAGAGGCGTCAACATGGTGAGCAAAAAGAATTTTCTAAGCAAGAATATTGTAAGGCTATAGAATGCTAGAATGGGTTATCAAAAGAAGTTGCAGAATTTTTGTGTTTTTAGAGCTTTAAACTTACAACATAGATCCATTTAAGTTAAGAAAGTTTTAGAACAGCCTCCGACTTTGCACATGTGGTTATCCTAGTATATTTTCTATGACCCAATTCAATCAGTACCATCACTAAGAAGCCTTTCCTTAGCCATCTACAAAGATTTGATTGTTTCTTTCTGTGTATGGTCATGTCACACTATCATAACAAATGTATAAAATTTTAGGACAAATTTTTAATGTAGATTTTTCTATATTATAGCTCTTCTAGAGCATAGATACTGTCTTATTTATCAGTTGTATATCAAGTTTCTAGTTGAGCACTGGCAAAAAAAAAAAAAAAAAGTATTAAGTAAATCCCCTATCTCTTCCATTCTACCTAAATTGGTCATCTCATTGTTCTCAGAACTGGCCCTGCACATTCCAATTTCTTGTGTTTATACCATTTCTCTTATTTTGGAATGCACTTTCTCTTTTCCATTTGAGTAATTCTTATGTATCCTTCCAGCTCCAGCATGAATCTCACTTCTTTCATAGAGTCCCCAGGAGATTAAAGGCTTAGGTGACCATTTTTTCCTTGGAAATCCTAAAGAATTTACTTACAGATTTGATGGATTAAAAAAAAAAAAAAAGCATATCCCACAACTCCCCAACTAGTTTGTAAGCATCTGGGATCATGCCTTTTCCTTCTTTGTTACCTCAGTGCCTGGGACAGTGCTCTTTTTAGAGAAGCTGGTCAGTAATAAATAATATTTGGTAATAAGTGAGGTGAGAAAATGGCTAATCTCATCACTTAAGGAATTTTCTGTTGAAGATACTGATGTTAAATCTAGTTTCTAAACTCTACACACAATGGAGAAACAGGATCAACTTTTCCAGTATTTCAGAATAAAGGGATAGGTCCTCATTCCTCTTCCAGAACCCTTGGAGCCAGATTGTTTTAGAACTTAGAATCTTTCCTCTTCATTGAGGTAGTACTCTGCATTAATATTTCACAATAAGTGGGTAAATAAAAACAAAAAGACTGTAAATATCCTCATGTTCAGATCTGGTTTGAGTTAATAAAATGAACCTCAATAATCTTAACTGTGTAGACTGTGAAATCAAATTATTTGCTTGGTGATTACCTTGCAAGTCATATTGTTGACCTTGTAAATTGTTCACAGTCTGAAATTTAGCCTTTGCAGTTAATTCAGTATTCTGTTTTGGTTTCAATGGGGAGATGCCATTTAAAATAAGTTCATAAGAAGACTGTAAAATCAGAATCTCAGGATCTGTTCAAAACAACTACTTCTTCAGATAGAACGAACTTGAAGGGCAATGAACTTCAAAACGTGGGAAAAACACCTTTCATTTGATTGACTCTCTCAGGAGCTCGCTCCTGTTTTTTCTATTTTTTAACTGTTTAAAGAGGATTTAGAAATAATAAACCACATTTATATTTGAACTATATACAGTATTTTATATTCTCAGCATCTAGTCTTCTTGGCTAGAGTTTCATTATATTTTGTGATCCAACATTCATGGATTAGTTGAGCAAGCTCTCTTGGCATGTATTTAGGTCAGTTTATTTGTTCACAGAAATGAGGTCATTGTCATATGGAAGCACTTAGTGTATTATTTAACTAATACGTTGGAACAGTGAAACCTAGAAAGCATTTTTTTTTATCAAGTTAAAATATCAAACTACACAGTTTTTTCCTTTTCACTCAGTGTAAAGGAAAAATTGCTCTTAGGAATTGTGTAGTTAATATAACATCTGCATTTTCTAAACACGATTTTCTTTTTGAAAAATTAAAACACAGATTTTGACAGGGAAGACCCCACATAGAGTAGTGATATAAATGGATATTTTAAAAATAGAAAAGGATCAAAAAAGAGAATGGAGGTGAGAGATTGGGAAGTAGGTGAGAGGAGGAGGAAGTGCTGAGTGGTGAGGAGCCTGGATGGAACACAGTGGCAGTGGATTCGGGAACACATTGTAACACATTCCCAGGACCCATGCGATGAAGGGTGACTGAGGGTGCTTATAACCAGACCCTAAAAGGATGTGATTGTGAATATAAAAAGACAGCATCACACCTGAGAGGCCTCATGAAAAAAGAAGCAACAAACCATCGTAGATCATAGGTAGCTGGCAAAGGAGAAAGGGTAACTTTGATAGGAATGAGGAAACTGGGAAGGGATGATTATTAGTTGAGATTGGTGGCGTGTTGTTTTCCTCTAAGTTTCAGGCCGCTAATACCCAGGTTTTGTGTGCGTGTCACGGCCTAACCATGAAAGAGTGAGAATGGCCGTGCTGACAGATAGAAGGTGGGCTTACCTCTGTGCTGGGAACAAGCCAGTCGCTCTGCACCTCTGTGACCACACCTCTCCACACATACTTGAAGGCAGTGTAGGTTTAAAAATAAAATAGGCCTATTAAATATTGACTAATTGGGAAGCTCGTCACAGTTATTTAGCTGGTTGAGGTTCAGAAAGAAAGAACATAGTTTCTGTGACACTGTAAAATACATGGTGGTGTGTGCGCTCAGTCGTGTCCGACTCTTTGTGACCCTGTGGACTGCAGCCCACCAGGCTTCTCTGTCTAGGGGATTTTCCAGGCAAGGAGACTGGAGCGGGTTGCCATTTCCTCCTCCAGGAGACCTTCCCAACCTAGGGATCAAACTCGCATGTCCCACGTTTCCTACATTAGCAGGCAGATTCTTTTACCACTGAGCCACGTAATGGCGATAAAGTATTTTCGCTTCCCTAAAAGTGACTGTGGAGTTGCTCTTTGGAAATGGAGATAAATTGGTTCAGTTGTTTTTCTTACAAGTGACAGAAATCTAACTTGAACCATCTTAGGGAAAAGAAGATAATTTATTGGTTCGTATAACTTGAAAAGTTCAGGGATTCACTTCTTCAGACATGACAGTCCCCAGTTACTTAAATAATGTTGTCAGGCATCTGTTTATTTTTTACATCTCTTGGCTCTATTTTCTTTCTGTTGGCTGTATTTCTGTGTCAGGTTCTCTTTCAAATGATAGGAAAGATGGTTTCACATATATTTGGATCAAAATAGCCCTTATAACTCTACCCTGGAGTATTCTACTTTGTATGAGTCCATTTGACCACCTGATGGAAGAACCGACTCATTCCCTCAGGCTGGGAAAGATTGAAGCCCAAAGGAGAAGAGGGTGGCAGAGGATGAGATGGTTAGATAGCATCACCAACTCAGTGGACATGAGAAAATTCTGGGAGATAGTGAGGACAGGGAAGCCTGGTGTGCTACAGTCCATGGGGTCACAGAGTCGGACATGACTGAGTGAACAACAACAAGTCAGTCCCTTAAAGATAAAGAAGGCCCCAAGTGATCTTCCCTGAAGTTAAGTACACCAGTCATTGAGTCTTAGGGAGCAGGAGTGTCTCTGATTGACAGGTCTGGATCTTGTCCATGTTCCCGGGATGAGAGAGGTGATGTCTGATGATTAGCAGCCCCCATGACATCCCATGGAATGGAAGAAGTGGGGCTCCTGAGAGGAAATGATGAGAGGCTGAAAGCAACCTCAGGTGGGCTTAAAGTTATTGGTAGGATAGAAACATTAAAGCAAAAAAAAAAAAAAAAAAGGTGTCCGGGAGATGGGGGGAGGAGAGACACCCAATAAATGCTCATCAATCACAGAGGAATTTAAGAAAAACTCAACACCTTAATTTCAACCCTTGGAGAGTTCTGAAGCCAGAGAAAGCCCAGACTCCTGACCCACAGAAACTATAAATTAAAAGCTATTCTCTGTGCGGCAATAAATAGCCAGTATGCTGGGCAAGCAACACATCAACCCCAGGCAGTGGGACTAATGGGAAGCCCAGTGGAGTTGACAGGCCAGGTCATGCAAGGAGCAGCTGTGGGATAACTGGGAAGGAGCAAGCACTAGAGAGTCTAGTAACGGCCTCAATGGATCCCCCAAGGAGGTGCATAAGATGAAGATGATGAATTTGCCAAATTCCCCATTCTTAGAGGCTTTACAACATGGTGAAGGCCCAATAGACCCCATGGTCAGAAAGAAGTTCAAAGCCCAACTTTGTTAAGAGTTACTGAAGTTGTCTTTTTTTCTTTTCTTTCTTTCTTTTTTTTTAATTTTTATTTTTACTTTATTTTACTTTACAATACTGTATTGGTTTTGTCATACATTGACATGAATCCACCATGGGTGTACATGCGTTCCCAAACATGAACCCCCCTCTCACCTCCCTCCCCACAACATCCCTCTGGGTCATCCCCGTGCACCAGCCCCAAGCATGCTGTATCCTGCATTGGACACAGACTGGCGATTCGATTCTTACATGATAGTATACATGTTTCAATGCCATTCTCCCAAATCATCCCACCCTCTCCCTCTCCCTCTGAGTCTGAAAGTCCGCTATACACATCTGTGTCTTTTTTGCTGTCTTGCATTCAGGGTCATCATTGCCATCTTTCTAAATTCCATATATATGTGTTGGTATACTGTATTGGTGTTTTTCTTTCTGGCTTACTTCTTAACCTTCCTTTTCTTCCCTGTGAAGTAGGACGACCTCTTATTTGGAGGATTGGCTGAGGTGCACATGTCCCACTGTGCCTAACACATAGGGACTCACAACACATGGTCTTTATGGGTAGGTTGGACATTTTTTTCTCCTTGTCCAAACTTTCTAGTCCGTACTTGTCTGATTTACATTTCTGGGACACCACTCTCACTTTTCGATTTGTCTTTCTGGCTGCCCCTTAACTTTGCTGCTTCTCTATTCTTTATTTTCCCTGAGATTCCATCATGGGTTTCCTCTTCCCATTCGCCATACTCTGCCTGAGAAATATTATCACCAGAAAAACTATTCTTTCCTCTCCCAAAGTTCCTTTGGATCATAAACAGAAACTTCCACCCACACTTTCACACACATAGAACCACTCATTTGGAAGCAAGCTTCCATCTTCTCCATACCTCCAATCTACTTTTATGCCTAGAAGTGGAAATGACTTTACTTTTTGATGACATTGGGAAAAGGGGACTCTGTGTGTAAACGTAGCTTTCGGATTGCTAGAGTTCTCCCTCTTTCTGTTTCTCTGTCTCTTTCCTTCTTACCCATTCCTCTTATTTTCACCTTCTGTTTCCAAGTCTTCTGTGATATTCTTTTCTTTAAAGTAAGCATATTAGACAAGCCTGAGATGGTCCAAATTGAGCAGGTAAATTCAACTTTGTTTGCTATGGAAGAAACAGCATCAGAATAAACATTGTTGACATAAGTGCTTTAAGAATTCATTTACAATGTTTACTGTTTCATTTCAGAGAAGAATGATTAAGGAAGGACAGAATTTTGTTGTTGATCTCATGTTGAACCTATAATGTTAAGACCATGTTAATCTCAAAGCTTATTCAAATGTTTGCTATAGGAAATTGTGTTCGCTCACTAAAGTTGTAAGCTATGTTTGTCCTAGGAAATTGAATTTGCTCACCAGCTTTGTGATAATTAACCCACTGACTGTGACCTCATTGATCTTAATAAAATTGACTCTCTCCATATTTAAACTTTATAAATTCTCTTTAGATAGGAATATATTTGAAATTCTTTGCCTAGATATTTGTTCCTGCTGGTTGTCGAGTTAAAATAAAATGTCAAACCTCATTCTTGCACAGTACTGCTTGAGGTCCTAATCTTGTTTTTCCAGTAATAATAAAGATTACATTTTGATTTCTATATTTTTTCTATATTTCTTGATCAATTTTGAATCTGGAGAGGATGGTAAATGCACCTGGGGACTTGTTTTCATTGTAACATGCTACCTGGTAGTAAGGTTGAGGAGGCGGGAATGAATAATCCTACTTAATTCTAACTTGGGCAACTACCAACATTTTAGGAAAGACATCACCATGATGGCAATATAGGAGGATTCTAAATTTTCGTTCCTTCTGCATTCCCATGTGCATTGCAGCCTTATTCACAATAGATGCTAAGTCGCTTCAGTCATGTCCGACTCTGTGCAATCCCATAGATGGAAGCCAACCAGGCTCCCCCACCCTTGGGATTCTCCAGGCAAGAACACTGGAGTGGGTTGCCATTTCCTTCTCCAATGCATGAAAGTGAAAAGTGAAAGTGAAGTCGCTCAGCCATGTCCGATTCTTAGCGACCCCATGGACTGCAGCCTGCCAGGCTCCTCCGTCCATGGGATTTTCCAGGCAAGAGTACTGGAGTGGGGTGCCATCGCCTTCTCCGATTCACAATAGCAAAGGCATGTAAACAGGCTGAGTGTCCATTGATGAATGAATGAATAAGAAAATGTGATATATGTAAACACAATGGAAATATATCCCAATGAGATATACATTTGACCTTAAAAAAGAAGGAAATCCTGCTATTTGGGACAACACAGTTGAATCTGGAAGGCATTATGTTCAGTAAAATAAGCTAGGCACACAAAGACAAGAAGAATCTTTCTAAGTCAGTTTATAGCCTTTGATATATGATCTCCCTGGCTTGCCTTCAGCAAGAATCCTGTTATATAGATTTACAAAGAATCCCCCTACTCTTGATGTCTGTTTCCTCATAGTACCTTTCATCGACTGACCTCTTCATCTTGTTCTTTGGCTATAAATTACTGCATATCCTTCTTATACTATACTGAAGTCTCCTTTTCCTCAATTATAATAGTTTCTGAATAAAATCCTACTTCACCAACTTGATCAGTATTTGGCTTCAGGTCTCTTTGACAGTTTTAAGAATCTTCATTTATAGTCCTCTCCAGACTCCGCAGATCTTGTTGTTGCTCAGTCACTAAGTCACGTCCAACTGTTTGTGACCCCATGGGCTGCAGCATGCCAGGTTTCCCTGTCCTTGACTATGTCCCAGAGTTTGCTCAAGTTCATGTCCATTGAAGTCGGTGATGCCATCCAACCATCTCATCCTCTGTCTCCCTATTCTCCTTTTGCCTTCTGTCTTTCCCAGCATCAGAGTCTTTTCCAGTAAGTCGGCTCTTCATATCAGGTGGCCAAAGTAGTGGAGCTTCAGCTTCAACATCAGTCCTTCCAATGAATATTCAGAGTTGATTTCCTTTAGGATTGACTGGTTTGATCTCCTTGAAATCCAAGGGATTCTCAAGAGTGTTCTCCAGCACCACAATTTGAAAGCATCAATTCTTTAGCACGCAGACTTCTTTATGGTCTAACTCTCACATCCACAGATATTACGGGTGGGCTTTTTACCAAGCATTTATTTGCCTGTCACAGTGCCAAGTGTCGTTTATCATATGATCCACCTGCTAGCCAATTGATAGGTCCTATTGCTGACCTCCCTGGTGGCTCAGATGGTAAAGCGTCTGTCTACAATGTGAGAGACCTGGGTTCTAACCCTGGGTTGGGAAGATTCCCTGGAGAAGGAAATGACAACCCACTCCAGTACTTCTTGCCTTGAAAATCCCATGGACAGAGGAGCTTGGTGCAGGCTACTATCCATGGGGTTGCAAAGAGTTGGGCACGGCTGAGCGACTTCACTTTATTGCTGACCTCAGTTTACACACAATAAAACTTGAAACACAGAGATGTTAAGTAACTTTGTCAAACGTCTCCTAGCTCAGAAGAGTCAGAACTGGGCCTGGAATGGGGCTACTGCCTCAGAGATTGAACTCTTAGCTTCTGTAGAGCTATTAAAATGGCAATTGTGATCCACATTTATTTTGAAGTGAATAAAACAGACTCATTAACCACAAGTAGTGAGGTTGTCTGGAGATAATAATCGTCTGGGAATCTGCAACAAATTGCTCAGACTCCAAGATCTGCCTTTTCAGACGTGAGGCTAATTGTAAAAACTGCTTACATTAACCTGTAATTAGTTCTGTCTTAAGTAATATAGCTGCACAACGGAAAGAGTGAGTAATCTTGTTCAGATGGGAGTTTCTTCAAATAAACGAGCAAAGGAATGGAAAGAATCTACTTGAAACCTGAATGGAAGTAGCTCTGTATCACTTACTGAGAAGTGCTAATAGGTATGGGAAAGGTAGACTTTTGCTTATCTTGAGATAGATGACAGTGCTCAAGAGTTCTCTCTCTCTATATATTGCTATATATGATATATGTGTTATACATATGATATATATTATATGTGATATACATGTTATATATCAGTTCTAAAGGAAATCAACCCTGAATATTCATTGGAAGGACTGATGCTAAAGCTGAAGCTCCAATACTTCAGCCACCTGATGTAAAGAGCTGACTCATTGGAAAAGACCCTGATGCTGGAAAAGATTGAAGGCAGGAGGAGAAGGGGACGATAGAGGATGAGATAGTTGGATGGCATCATCGACTCAATGGACATGAGTTTGAGCAAACTCCGGGAGATTGTGAAGGACAGAGAAGCCTGGTGTGCTGCCGTCTGTGTGGTCGCAAAGGGTCAGATACAACTGAGTGACTGAACAACAAAATCTATATTATATAAGATATATATACTTACATATGTCTTTACCCTTAAGATTTAGAATGTACTCTACTAGCAGGCAGGGTTCACACTGTGTATCTTTTTTTTCTATTAAATTTTTTAAAATTTTGTATTGGAATATAGTCAGTTAACAAAGGCACACTGTGTCTTTAAATACTCAGTGTTAGAACAAATCTTTACCCACTCAAATGTTAGAATTGTCATCTAATTTAGACCATCAGCCCTGTTGGAACTTGGCCCTAGTGGAAAGTTTACAGATCTGCAGCAAACCTGTGTTTGTGGTTTGCTTCTTTGCTCACCATATTTATGTTTGTTCCTATTAAGATCAGTTTTTAATTTGAGAAATGTCATGTTTTTTGGCTCTTCATACAACCATGAATTTTCCAAGCTCCTGGTGATTTGTAAACCGCAGGACACAGCAGCTGAAATGCATTAATTTAATAATAAAGGCAGGGAAAAGTTTGATCTTATAAAGTATCAGTTATGCAAATATCTCACACTGAACAGTGGCCTTAATGGTTGCCATGTTTCAGCCATAGCTTGTTTCTCAATGTACTTTTAGGTTTTTTTTTTTGCATGTGATTATAGAATTCTCTTATTTCCAGGATAATTGAGTCTCTTCAAGATTTTCCTGCTTGTCCCTTACTGTGTTTTATCTTTCACAGTATTGCCTAAGCAAAGCATAAAGGAAATCTTGACTCACGGATGGAATCAGCAATGAAAAATTCTGTGCTGTCTCAATCCCCTAAGTGAGAAAATGTAAAAGTATTTAGAGAGACCATCAAGGACCCCTGGAGGTAGAAAAGCTACATCGTTGTAGAGGAAGAGTCAGCCATATTGACTGCTGCCTGTTAGGTATCCCCGTAGGTATTAGCAGTCGGTAGCCTTCATTAGGTATCTATATCTCACAGTGATCTCAAACATATAACAACACACAAAACTGAATTCCCGATCTTGCCCTGACCCTAATACACCCTGCAAGGTCTTCTCTATCTTAGTTTACAGTAACTGTCTTCTGCTAGTTACTCAGTGCAAACATCAAGAAGTCATCTTTGTCTTTTTTTTTCCCCATGTGGATAAAGAACACCATTGGCTCTACTTTTTAAGTACCTCCAGTATCCAGTAACTTCTTATTCTTTCTCAGCCTGATCCTAACCATGGTCACCTGAGTACCTAGATTTTGTGGTAGAAACTGAATGGGATTTCTGCTTCCAAGCTTGTCATCCTTCCTTCAAGCTCTTTTCCACACACCAAACTGATTCCATTAACCCTTCATCAGGTCATGCCACTCCTCTGCCTAAAACCCTGCAACCTTCTCCTCATTCTTCACCTCGTCTCCTCTACTTCCAGTTCTCTGACCTCATCCCCTGTTGCTCTACCTTCTAGCCTTCTTGTGCTCAGTTGCTCTGTTGTGTTTGACTCTGTGGCCTATGGACTGTAGCCTGCCAGGCTCCTCTGCCCATGGAATTTTCCAGACAAGAATATTGGAGTGGGGTGCCCATTCCAGGGGATCTTCCCAACCTGGGGATCCAACCTGTGTCTCTTGCGTCCCCTGCATTGGCAGGTGGATTTTTTACCACTAACACCACCTGGGAAGCCCTGCCATTTCGCAGATACTGTTAGCCTGTGCTTGCTTCAGAAATTTCATGCTTATTGAAATGCTCCTTCAGCTCCATGTCTTTGCTCAAATGGAATTTTCTAATTGAGGTATTCATGACTGCCCTATTTATGTCTGTAACTGTGTACAATGCTCCTTCTCCCCTCCACTATGTTATTTTTCATCACAATTATAAGTAATTTACTTGTTTCTTTTATTTATTTGCCACTAGAGTACAGATTCTGTGACAAGTAGGGGATTTTGTCTTTTTGTTCACTGATACAACCCCAGCAACCAGAACATTATTTGGCCTGTGGTGGATACTCAATAAATGAATACTGAATGAATAAATGAAGATGTGAATGAACTGTGCTGGAACATGACTGTGTCCTCTTCTCTCCACTGTTTAATTCTGGAACTATTTCCCTGACCATGGAGAACAACACTCATGCCCACATAGGTGTTTGTCTATCAGAATATGTCTAAGGTTAAATGTTAATAGGGGCAGAGGAAAACTATTTTGTCTGAATTGATAGATTCTCCTGTGTGCATTCTTCTTTCTGTGACAGGGATTAATGAGACTGACCATAAGGGATTTGAGGGGTAAATATGAGACTTACAGTAAAAATTAATTTTATCTACAATTTTCAAGTCAAATATCAGACTAAGAGTCAACAAATGGGTTCAAAGAAATGCAACAGGAAGCCTTTGGGATTTTTTTCCCCAGGGTTTATATGAACAAGTCCTTATGTGTACAACTGTTGTGGGTAGTCATGCTTATACTGTAGGATTGGGGTGAAAAATGTGTATTTTCAAACTTCTGTGATCAACTTGGGTTGGAAATGTAGCACCATTCTTGGCTGTTCCATCTTCATAGTAGGTGGCATAATGGCCCTCGGCAATCACTGGTGCAGAAGATGCCTCAAGAACAGGAAGAGGGTGAAGGGATTAGGAAGAGTCCATTCAACATGTTGTTTAGTCACTAAGTCGTGTCCAACTGTTTTACGGTCCCCTGGACTGTAGTCTGCCAGTCTCCTTTGTTCATGGGATTTCTCAGGCAAGCATATTGGAGTGGGTTGCCATTTCCTACTCCAGAGAATCTTCTCAACCCAGGGATTGAACTAATGTCTCCTGCATTAGCAGGTGAGTTCTTTACCACTGAGCCACCTGGGAAGCCCTCCATTCAACTTACACATGAATAAAACAGCTATCCTTCCTTTTCCCCTCTTTTTTTGGTTTAAAAAGTTCCCCCTAGCATTTTGCAAATTTTTTGTTTGTTTCTGAATTTCTTTATGATAATTTATGACTTTTCTGGGTTTTTCATTAAAATTTTACATGTTGAGGGACACTTCTAAATTCCATGATTCTCCTGTGCCTACGCCAAGTTTCTAAATTATGTCATACTTGGGAACTGTAGCCAGAAGTTAAAAACCTGGCAGTTAAAAACTTGGATTCAGTATAGGTTTTCTGCTGTTCCTTGGAATCACTCAGTATGACCTCTTGATGGGTGGGGGCTCCTTCTCTTGCTTTTCTAGTTCCTGGGGATTTCAGAGATGAAAGTCAAATAAACAGACAACTGATGATATGCCTTTGGAAAATGTGTAATTTTATTTCTACGTATTTTGGATAAGTGCTTTTTTGGTGACCCATGTAAAGGTATCAATATGTTAAGAAATATATTTACATATAAATGTGTGCATACTTAAAAAAATGCTGTGAACTTTAAACCATGAAATGTTTCATTATCATCCATCTTTATGTGGTAGATTAAAGTCATTTTTACTACTCTGTTGGAGAAGGGAAAGGCTACCCACTCCAGTATTCTGGCCGGGAGAATTCCATGGACTATATAGTCCATGGGATCACAAAGAGTTGGACACGACTGAGCAACTTTCGCTTAGTACTCTATAAGAGATTCCCAACCTGGGCATGAAAGTACTTGCACATGGATTGTTGAAGATTGATTCAGGGTATGGAGAGAAGAGTTAATGTCAAAGAGCCAAGAATGGGAATTTTTTGAGAAGCTGTTACTATTTAAATGCTCTTTTAGTGCTCCACTCACCTTAATCCATTTATTACTTAACAGCAATCTTATCCGGTAACTCTTATTTCCCTTCAGTTCAGTTCAGTTCAGTCGCTCAGTCGTGTCCGACTCTTTGCGACCCCATGAATCGCAGCACGCTGGGCCTCCCTGTCCATCACCAACTCCCAGAGTTCACTCAGACTCACGTCCATCAAGTCGGTGATGCCATCCAGCCATCTCATCCTCTGTCATCCCCTTCTCCTCCTGTCCCCAATCCCTCCCAGCATCAGAGTCTTTTCCAATGAGTCAACTCTTCGCATGAGGTGGCCAAAGTACTGGAGTTTCAGCTTTAGCATCATTCCTTCCAAAGAAATCCCAGGACTGATCTCCTTCAGAATGGACTGGTTGGATCTCCTTGCAGGCCAAGGGACTCTCAAGAGTCTTCTCCAACACCACAGTTCAAAAGCATCAATTTTTTGGCACTCAGCCTTCTTCATAGTCCAACTCTCACATCCATACATGACCACTGGAAAAACCATAGCCTTGACTGGACGGACTTTAATTGGCAAAGTAATGTCTCTGGTTTGAATATGCTATCTAGGTTGCTCATAACTTTTCTTCCAAGGAGTAAGCGTCTTTTAATTTCATGGCTGCAGTCACCATCTGCAGTGATTTTGGAGCCCCCCAAAATAAAATTTGACACTGTTTCCACTGTTTCCCCATCTATTTCCCATGAAGTGATGGGACCAGATGCCATGATCTTCATTTTCTGAATGTTGAGCTTTAAGCCAACTTTTTCACTCTCCTCTTTCACTTTCATCAAGAGGCTTTTTAGTTCCTCTTCACTTTCTGCCATAAGGGTGGTGTCATCTGCATATCTGAGGTGATTGAAATTTCTCCTGGCAATCTTGATTCCAGCTTGTGTTTCTTTCAGTCCAGCATTTCTCATGATGTACTCTGCATAGAAGTTAAATAAGCAGGGTGACAATGTAGAGCCTTGACATACTCCTTCTCCTATTTGGAACCAGTCTGTTGTTCCATGTCCAGTTCTAACTGTTGTTTCCTGACCTGCATACAGATTTCTCAAGAGGCAGGTCAGGTGGTCTGGTATTCCCATCTCTTTCAGAATTTTCCACAGTTTCTTGTGATCCACACAGTCAAAGGCTTTGGCATAGTCAATAAAGCAGAAATAGATGTTTTGTCTGGAACTCTCTTGCTTTTTCGATGATCCAGTGGATGTTGGCAATTTGATCTCTGGTTCCTCTGCCTTTTCTAAAATCAGCTTGAACATCAGGAAGTTCACGGTTCATGTATTGCTGAAGTCTGGCTTGGAGAATTTTGAGCATTACTTTACTAGCATGTGAAATGAGGTAGTTTGAGCATTCTTTGGCATTGCCTTTCTTTGGGATTGGAATGAAAACAGACCTTTTCCAGTCCTGTGGCCACTGCTGAGTTTTCCAAATTTGCTGGCATATTGAGTGCAGCACTTTCACGGCATCATCTTTCAGGATTTGAAATAGCTCAACTGGAGTTCCATCACCTCCACTAGCTTTGTTCGTGGTGATGCTTTCTAAGGCCCACTTGACTTCACATTCCAGGATGTCTGGCTCTAGATGAGTGATTACACCATCGTGATTATCTGGGTCTGGATAAGGAGGGTAAGTCTCAAATTGCATAAGCCTAAGGTTGTACAGAGCTTGTGACTGAGCTGGTTTTCAAAGCTCCAAGGCTTGTGTAACTCTGAACTTTGTGTTCTTTCAACTTCCTCACACAGAAATGGGAGTCCCAGAGGCTTGGGGAAAAAAAAAAAGATTTTCTTGTTTTCTTGGCCAGTCATGTACTCATCTACTTCCCTAGCCCTCATCTTTTCCTGGTTTATTGAGAATCATGGTACCATCTCTTGGATTTTTCCTCTGCCATCTCTTTTATTATTCCTTATTGAATTTACTCAAAGTTTTTTTTTTTTTTTAATGCTAGTTAACTTGAAATTGAAATGTCTTTTTTTAAAAAAGCTGTCTTTTAAATGCCTCCCCTGCCCGCCCCCGACACTTCCCCCATGGGATCCTTCAAGTTAAATAGAGTTCCATAGAGAAGTTCTGATAAAACTCTGGCTAAACAAGGAAATGAGTAAGATTTCACCAAAATTCAAAGGGAAACCAGACTTAAGTGATTCTGAACATTTTCTCAGAAGAATTGGGGCAAGCACTAGCATGAAAGGCTATATCATTTGAAAGATATCCCTGCTTTATTATTCTCATGGGAATTCACATCAAAACTAACTAAAAAAACCCCCCAAGATTCTTTTGTTTTATGAGGTATGCTAAGCAGAGGGGACAGGATTTGAGTATACTGCTAATGGGACAGTAGCATTGAATTTGAGGAGGCAGTGGCAGAGAGGCAGGAGAGGGAGGTGCAGCTTTGACAGCTGGTGTCCCATTCTTCCTCATTCTGTCACATCACAAGTTTCTAATCTGCAACAACCTGAGCGGAGAGAAGGAGATAGTTTGAGGTATGAGTGGGCATAGAAAGTTACAAGGTGCTTTAAAATATATTATTTTATTCAATCTTGATAACACGTGTGTGAAGTGGGTAGCACAGCATATTACTTGGCTTACCCTCAAATCTGAGTGACTTACAGCAACAAAGTTGATTTAACATTTACATTTAGCGTAGGCTGTAGATCAGCTGCATCTCTGCTTCCCATATCCTCGTCATTTTAGAATTCCAGCTGAAAGAGCAGCTTCCTTATAGGCACACTGTTATAATAACAAAGAGATGGGACAAGCGTCACATTCCAGTGGACACACCATATGATCAGATCCAAAGACAGTGGGTTGAAAGTGACAGAAAGTGGAAGTGAAAGTCATTAAGTCGTGTTTGACTCTCTGCGACCCCACAGACTACACACAGTCCATGGTATTCTCCAGGCCAAAATACTGGAGTGGGTAGCTGTTTCCTTCTCCAGGGGATCTTCCCAACCCAGGGATTGAACCTAGGTCTCCCACATTGCAGGCAGATTCTTTACCAGCTGAGCCACAAGGGAAGCCCAAGAATACTGGAGTGGATGGCCTGTTCCTTCTCCAGCAGATCTTTCTGACCCAGGAATTGAAACAGGGTCTGGCATTACAGGCAGATTCTTTACCAACTGAGCTATCAGGAAAGCCCGCGTTGAAAGTGTACAATAATAATGCCGCACACCAATAGAAAGTTTTATTATTGTGATTGTGCTTCTTATTTTACAGAGGTGGAAACCAGTGCTTAGAGAGGTTAAACTGCCCAAGTTCACACCACTGACAACTGGCAGAAGCCAACTTGGAACTCAAGTTTTGACCCAAGGCCATTACTTTATTTGTATTATACCAACAAAAATGGCAGCTTCATTACTCATCTGTCTTTGTTGCTGTTTTGAGAATAGTTTTCCTCGTAATGACTTCCTAGGAAAGTAGTTAACCCAGTGCCCATTACGCTTCCTTCCCTTTCAATTCTCCAATAAACGGCTTTAAAATGGCTTTGAAATGCAGATGTGTTCCACGTGAGAGAAGTATTTTGTAAGTTACCGACAGTCCATTCTTGGATGAAAGCTTAAATTAAAAAATAAAATCCCTTTTCAACACTGAAACTAGATTAACTTAATTTTCCTTTAGCAACCCTAAATCTCAAATTTCTTTGCAACAATTAAAGGCATTGTATCCGTTAAAGCCAAATATAATTTATAGTGATGGTTGTGTGGATTTTAAGTGAATAGGAATTTTGTAAGCATCTCCAGATTGAGGTGCTTTGTTAATGAAAGTGGTGATATGACCCTGAATTGTTTCCAGCCTCCCGTGAGTTATCTAAACCTTAAGGCATCAGGGCTGCTGACTTATCCCAGAAGCCTTAGATTCTGCATTTTCTTGTCTCTGTGTCTTGACTTAGTCTATTGTTCCCTCAGCCTGAAACGCTTCCAGCCTGCTCCACCTTCTCCATCACCCAGGTCTAATCTTGATAATTTTTCAGGCTCTCTCCTTAAATGCTTTCTGCTCCAGGCAGGACTTTCCCGATCTCATCAGATACAAGTACACATCCCAGTTTAAAAAAATCCAAAAAATGCTTTGCATAAACTCCAGTGTTCCTTCTTACTAAACTATGACAAACCTAGACAGCATATTAAAAAGCAGAGATATTACTTTGCCAACAAAGTTCTGTCTAGTTAAATCTATGGTTTTTCCAGTAGTCATGTATGGATGTCAGAGTTGGACTATAAAGAAAGCTAAGCACCATAGAATTGATGCTTTTGAACTGTGGTGTTGGAGAAGACTCTTGAGAATCCCTTGGATTGCAAGGAGATCAAACCAGTCCATCCTAAAGGAAATCAGTCCTAAATATTCATTTTAAGGACTGATGCTGAAGCTGAAACTCCAATACTTTGGCCACCTGATGCAAAGAATGGAAAAGACCCTGATTCTGGGAAAGATTACAGGCAGGAGAAAAGGGGGATGACAGAGGATGAGATGGTTGGATGGCATCACCGACTCGATGGACGTGAGTTTGAGCAAGCTCTGGGAGTTGATGGACAGGAAATCTTGATGTTCTGCAGTCCATGGGGTTGGCAAAGAGTCAGTTCAGTTCAGTTCAGTTCAGTCGCTCAACGACTAAATAACTGAACTGAACTGAACTGACTCTTTTGCCCAATACCTTTCCTTTAAAAGATGTGCAACAGATAGTTTTAAAAATTGTTACATTTGCTAAATTGAAAGTCTTCTGAACAGTGTATGGAGTTGATGTGTGTTCTTGTTTCTTCAACAAGTAATTATTCAATGCCTTTCATTGCAAGACACAATTGACTCGCCAAAGGTGACATGGCTATATAGACCGACTGATTCAGGGTTGAAATCCAGAACTGCCTGACTCTACAACCAGTACACTTAATCATTATATAGATATCAATAGCTAGAGGTTCCTGAATGCTAGGTGACTTCACTGTTGCGCAGCTATTAATTTTATTGCTTTCCCTTAAAAAATTGTATGAAGTGTTTCACCAATGCCTTTTTAAACTCCTATTAGTCTTAGTTTAAAAATTGTCATTAAAACCTTTTTTTTTTTTTATTGTCCATAAGAATCCACGATGATCCCATTAAAAGTGAAATAACATTTTCTGGGTGGACTGTATTGAATAAATTGCACTGCCTAGGGTAGATTCAGGTTTTTGGGTCCTGAGCTTACAGAACTTCTTGGCTTTCTTTAAGAAAATGAAGATTAAAGTATAAACATAAAAATAAGCATGACATATTTAGTGTAGGAAAAGAAATCACGATAATTTACTTGAGTGTTGGAGGTTCAACTTCCTGTTTTTCTAATCTATCTGAGGCAGTGTACCAGAAATGCTTACAACATGCTTCCTTATTGCCACCTGATCACTGGGCTTTTCCTCCCCACTCACCCAGGGTGCTTCATAGCTCCTGACCTCACCCAACACTCACGGTGACCCTACACACGAGGCTTTGTTCGTTTCCCATAAGTCCACTTCTGGTCCTGGCAATTCAAAAACTGCAGTCAAATGCAATTGATTTTAGTCTCATATATGAGTTTTTGAGTTAATTTTTAGACTTCTTGGTACTTTTTCTCAACAAATGGAAATATTTTACTGGGGAATAGCCTTTTCAAATACAAATATTTCTTTAAAATTATAAAAAAAATTTTTTTGGCCATAGCATTGATTAGACTACTGTCTTCATGGAAGCCATTTGGCATGAACATAATTTTATTTTGGAAATGTTTAAATAGAATAGAAAAGAAGTAATGAAAATCAGTTCTTAAGTAAATAATGTTGTCACTAAGGGATTTAGCTGAGGTTTATGTGGCTGACACTATGTTCAGAATAGCATTACCTAGAATTGTCACTTTCATTTTAAAAAATCTTGGGAATGACTAAGCTTTGCTGAAGAATTTAAGTCATTTTTTCCTTCAAGCTTTGTTAAAGTGTTGGCTCCTGCAAAGACAATGAGATACCACTGGAAATTAGGCTTTTTAGTGTAGTATTAAAAAAATGGCAGCAGAGGGCGTCATTGCAATGTGCTAGATTTTTCTTTCTTCATGAAAGAATTTTTCTCTCCATTGCTCTGCATCTGTTCTCATTTTGAAACTTGCAGTATGTTTATGTGAAAAACAAATTTTAATACCAATTTTACTATATTGGGAATGTAGGGTGCAATTTAAGCCCTAAAAACCATTATGTTTCTTCTTGGTTCCTGTGAAGAGGTTGAAATTTTGACATCTTTCTTCACTTCCATCCACAAGCTGTGAAGAATTGTATACTCTCTTTTGCTTTTTCTTTAAGGCTGTTACTGTTTTTATTAAGACCATTCAATTTGTTGGCAGATTATTATGAAAACACCTTCAGGCAACTTATTTTACTTTATTCACAGATGAGAAAAATTGCATGGCAAGAGTTCATAATATAATATCACACATATCTTTCAGTTGCCTTTCAGCTAATTGTGCTCAAGTTCTAACAAAGTTATTTCCCATAATTAAAAGAGAAGAAAAGTTGTAGATGATAGCTATGTCAGATGTTCAAAAGGTATGCGGTTGAGTACAGGTGACGTTAATTAAGCCTGCCTTAATTATTCTATGGATTCATCTTGCTATTGGTTTGACTATGGTCAGGAAGGATAATGGCACAGAAAATAAGAGAACTGGTCAAACTATAGTTCAGTTAACACTATTGTTTAGGAGAGTGTCTCTTGCAGACCACAAGTAACTTTGATATTTATGGGTTCTGTAGACAAGTATACCTGTTTTTGGAGTCTCAACCTGGTTATTATAATGTAATAATATCATTATGTTAATAGAGACTTTTCGTCTTACCCACTCTCACTTAAAGTACATTTCTAAAATCCTCCTTAAAAAACAGATTCTAATCATCCTTTAGAAAGGACTTGTCTTTAGATGAAAGAGAATTTCAGAAAAATGGATTATTGTTCATTTCCAGCTTTTAGAATCCTTGCTTTTTTAAGAGCTGAAATAATTTAACTATTAGGGAATATAAATATTATATAAGAAAGGGCTAATTTTTTACTTGAGATTAGGTGAACATTAACATTTTATTGAATCACAAAGATAATATGGAAACATAAAAATATAGGTATTAAATAGAAATATTATATAGACATGGGCCCTCATATACTTTCTATAGAAAAAATGTAAACATTATAAACTTTATATAAAAAAGGGCAAATATTTTATTGAGATTAGATGAACATTTTATTTTCAATATATTTTTTGTGTTCCCCAAAACAAAATGCGAATAATGATCGCTACCAACTAGACAATTTAGGTCACTCCCTGCTATTTACTTTTTGTGATAAAACAAGGTATATCCTGATTGTGTTTTCTGATAAAGCATTATACAATAAAACTGGACAAAATGATAAAAAATCACCATTTCGGGGCTCTTGAAATTGACCGAAGGCATACAACAAATTGAGATGCAATTTATTCATGACAAAAATACCATATGTCAGCTATGAATGGTGGGAGTCTCTGGCATTCTTGCATGGGGCTTCTCTCATTGACTCTTCCCACAGGTGAATCTCAGCAGAAATGAAGAGGGCTATGCAAAACCAGAACACCAGAAGCTTCTTTGCCAGAGGGGGCTCACTTGGCTTGGAGCTGGAGGTGGGAAGCCTCACATCCAGGAGTGTTGCCAGTGAAGTCTT
The DNA here is from genome assembly GCF_032405125.1 of Capricornis sumatraensis. Lineage (NCBI taxonomy): Eukaryota > Metazoa > Chordata > Mammalia > Artiodactyla > Bovidae > Capricornis > Capricornis sumatraensis. The sequence continues at coordinate 34,407,830 of NC_091080.1, read as the reverse complement.
AATTTCGGAGGCAAAGGAATCGGGGAGACCAATGGCTCAGGCAGACTAAGGCTGTAGCACAGCTTGGAACAAATTGGTGGACTGGCAGACTAGCCTGGAATTTTACTGGGAGATCTGGGAAATGAGATAGCCACAGAGGGTCTTGAAAACCTCTCCACGTATCCACTCAGGAGAGGCTGGAGAAGCCCCCTAGATCCATATATCCCTGGCTACATGTGAGACCATACAGCTGTGCAGAAGGCCTGAGTGGGTGTGAGTGATGGTCAACTCAGTCCCATCCGACTCTGCGACCTCATGGGCTGTAACCTGTCAGGTTCCTCTGTTTGTGGACTTGTCCAGGCAAGAATACTGGAGTGCGCTATCATTTCCTTCTCCAGTGCAGAAGGCATGGCGGGAGGTAAAAGCCAGGGAGGTCTTGAAAACTGATTGATTAATCCAGTGGCAAAACTTTCTTTAGGTTATTTAATTAGGGTTAAAGGCCAAGATAGGATTATATAATGTCTTCTATGTCTGCAAATTCTGTAATTTCTAAATATTTAACCTAAAAATACACTAGACTAAGGAAGAGTTTTTTAATCTGAGTTATGAATCTCTGATATCTCTTTCCCCACCTACAAAATAGAATTCTTAATTACCTTTAGTGTTTCTGTCAGTTTTAGATATCATTAATATCAATAGAGAACTTTGGAATGTTAATAATAGGTAATTGAGCACCTATTATCAGCTCGATGCTGTGCCGACTCGGTACTTTTTAATGTCATTTAATTCTGCAATCACCCATGGTAGTATTATCCCCATTTCTGAATGGGGAGATTGGAATTTAAGTAGAATACATTCCTTTTCCAAGGTTACAACAGCTGGGCAGCAGAACAGGTGGAATGCACCTGAAGACAATCTCATTTTTGGATTCATATCCTTAAACACTAGGCTAAATTTCCAAATGTTGATGCTATATAATATAAAATATTTTTTCTGCAGCTATAATAATGCAATCTGATAGCAATCAAATGGCCCTATGTAGAGTTATTGGTCCATTAAGCAGCTATATATTTTAATTTCCTAGTTGAACCTTTACAAAAACACTTTATATTAAGGCGACTTTCAGACAGATACAAAAGTAGATAATAATATCATGATCCTTCATGTATGTCCCCATCACACGGCTTTGAGTGTTTTCTATGAATGCTAAAATTTCTGCTTGCCATGCTCATCTTCACTACAAGAGGGACATAATTATAGACTGACTTTGGTAGGGTAAATACTGATAAGTTTTAAATTGGTAGTTAAACTTTTTCAGTAATGGCTTTTACTAACTTGTTAATATTTCCTTTTGAAATGAACACACTGATGATATATTTTCAAAAACAAATAACTCAGTGCAAATAGCGTGAGGAGTAGAAGGAGCAGGCAGGTGGAGTATTTCACTATTTTGGCATAACAGAACAGACAACTCCAGCGCAGTAGGGAGGAGCTGCAGAATTTGTTTGGTTCATCCTCCTTTTTCTTTAAGGTGTTGTCTATGGACTCTGCACGTCCATCAGTGACCAGTGAGTTAGCCTTCTTCATAAATTTTTTTAAGGCTAATTTTTGTAGCAGTTTTAGATTCAGTGCAGAAAAGCCGAGTGGCAAGTATAGAGAGTTCCCATATATTGGATTGGCCAAGAAGTTCTTTTGGTTTTTTCCCATAATATCTTATGGAAAACCCTGAATGAACTTCTTGGCCAACTGAATATAACCCCTGCTCCTACATTGTGCGCACAACCTCACCCACTAGGGACATCCTCCACCAGACTGGTTCACTTGTTACAACTGATGAACCTGCAAAGTTGTATGAGCTTCACCCCATCCCCCTCTGATGGCTCACCAGGTAAAGAATCCCCCTGCCGTTGCAGGAAACACAGGAGACTCAGGTTTGATCCCGGGGTCAGAAAGATCCGCTGGAAGAGGAAATGGCAACCCTCTCCAGTATTCTTGCCTGCCTGAAAAACCCTACAGAGGAGCCTGTGCACTGCATTCCAAGTGTCGTGAAGACTTGGACATGGCTGAGTGACTGAGCAACAACTTAGTGCTGTATATTATATATACGGGTTTTGACAAATGTATAATGACATGTATGCCCCATGATAGTTTCATACAGAATAGCTCCACTATTCTAAAGATCTGGGCTCATCTTTCATATATAACATTTTCTCTCATATATCAGCACTTGTTAAAAAATTGTGTTTCTAATCATGTCATGGTTTTCAGTGACTCTGGGGGGTAGGTAGATAACTGAAAAGCAGTTGTAATTACTGCAGCCTCTGTCTGGTGGTTTGCAATAGAGGTGGAGTAGCTTATGGAACTGGAAGGAATTAGTAGTATAATCATACCTCATTCTTTTACTCCACCTACAGAAATATTTTATATTGCACAGAGCATTGAACTGCTTTATTTATTTCTATTTCCCTTGAATAGCATGTGGTATTATAAGCCATATGTTTCTGTAATAGCCTTTTAATTCTCTGTTTCAAATCTATTTACAATAACTCTGGCTCCTGACAGAAACCATTTAATAGTTCTGTCTCTTCTTTGGCCTCGTACTTCTGTCCCATATTTCAGTAGTGAATATCATTGCTAAAGCTTTGATTTATTTCTGGGAAAGTCTTCCTGGCTTTCTTTCTCTGGTTTCCTCAAGAGATTGTAAGCTATGCACAGCTAGACTATTTTCACTTTATTTGACAAATCGTTTGCATTAAATGAATTTAGAATAATGTTGATTACTAATGTTTGACTTGCTTATTTTCCTAAGCCTCTGGACTCTGGTATGTTTGGAAAATGTGCATTTTGACTATCATCACAACTTCTTTAGCAGTTATAATTCTTGGCCCCTTAAACTGTTACTCTCTTTTGCTCTTCAAGGAAACTCAAAATTATAGTCAATGAGGTTATCTCCTTTGACTCCTTAGTAGGCAAGCCCACTCTAGGGTAAAGTTTCAGACACAGTCCCTCTCCTCTATAGCACAAGTTGCCATATACATAGTACATTGTAAGAATCCTCCAATTCTTTTCAGCTAGAGTTATTGCTGCTATGCTAGATGAGGTTTGCTCCGTTTTCATAGTTCACAGATTAGTTTTTGTACAATTTGTGAAGCTGTCAGATAACTTCCAATGGAATGTTTTTCATTTTACAGATCTTAGAAAAAGCAGGTCAACCATCATTTAAGAGCTCAGATTCTGGGTCTAGAAGCTCAAGTACTGGCTCTGACACCTAAAAGCCAAGTGATCCTAAAAAAAATGAACTTCATTTTTTTCATTTGGATAGAGGAGGTAATACTACCAGACAAAATTTCAGCTAGGATAATTGAAATAATGCCTGCAAAGCCCTTAACTTGGCTTAAACTGTAGCAATGTATACTTTGACTATAAATATACACTTGGATGATAAAGCTTCTTCCTCCTCTCTGGATATACTACTAACCACCCTCTGTACCCCAAAAGCACCCCATATAGTTTTCATTTGTTTGTTTTACTCATAGAGTTTATAGTACCTTGTTACACTCACGTCCAGAGACTGTAACTAGCTTGGCGTAGAGTGGACATTGAGACAATACATGCTGAATGAATTAGTCCACTTCAGCTGAGAGTGCCTGCTCCAAATCCCACCAGTGGGTTTTGTCATTATATCATCACCACCATCACCCTATTAATGACCTAAGGGCATATAGAGACAATTTATAGACAAGAAGACACAAACAAATCTATTAAAACTGTAAGAATAGTGAGATTATCTTTCACATCCTCTAGAATGGTAAATGGCTTCCTGGGGGTGATGCTAGTGGTAAAGAACCGACCTGCCAATGCAGGAGACATAAGAGATGCAGGTTCTATCCCTGGATTGGGAAGCTCCCCTGGAGGAGGCATGGCAACCCACTCCAGTATTCTTGCTTGGAGAATCCCATGGACAGAGGAGCCTGGCAGGCTGCAGTCCACGGGGTCGCAAAGAGACATGACTGAAGCGACATCATGCATGGCCACAGATTAATTTGGACTATACCATTGTTTCAAAGGATATAATCTGAAGCTAGAGAAAGATGTTATTGCCTCTCTTCAGAGTGCAGTCCAATGCTTTGACCATTCTGGGGCTGTAATGTAACTCTCAAGATGACTGTGGCCTTTGCCAGCCTTTGTTCAACTGTCTTTCTACCATGCAGTGTTAAGTTCCAACAACCCAAAGGGCTAGTCTTTTCTTTGTCCAGCGTGGAGGATGCTATGATAGAGTCTATATGCTAACTTTTAATTTCAGAAATATTTTGTACAAAGTTTCCCTCATCTGCTATTGTAATATACTTATGAACATCCAAAATTTTGCTCCAAGACCTCTGGCTTTGGTCCTGGCAGTCTGGAGGCTGTGCAATGTGTGGTGCCAGGTATGTCATAGGACATGCCTATACAACTGGGCAGAAAAGCAGGCTCTCATGTGGAACCAAATGAAATAATAAAGGACTCCTATAAGTCTCAAAGATCCCATCAAAATTCTTGGAAGGAATTACTTATACCTGGCAAGTAGAAACACAGCTGCATTTTCAATGATTAAAAAAAATACTCATTAAAATACTGGCAATAGCAGAGCAAATTAAAAAGTTAATATAATTTTTGGTTAAGATAATTTTGGTTTGCTTTTTATGAAAACCCATAGTTCTTTCTCATAATTAACACAGTGGAAGAAACCTTTGTTGTAAGTTGAGAACTGAGAAAAACGCAGTTCAAGCCCTAGATCATTGATTTGATGAATATATGACCTTGGGGCAAATAATATTTCTGAACCTCAGTTTCTTCTTCTGTAAAATGGAGCTGATACTCTCTCTACTTTATCTGGTTTTTGTGCTTGAATGAAGTAATATACAAGCCGTAAAATACTCTACATACAAAGTATATTAGCTGTATGATTTCTAATGTGCAAAACTTAGAAGATAAAATTATGTATAGATAACATCCACTCGATGCACATTTTCTGTAGCATTTAAAAATAATTGTCCCATTTTTGGACATTTCCGGCAATGGGCCCATATTCTTTAGGAAGCAGGTCATTCTGTTTTTGGCATGTATGGCAGGTCAGGTTCCTCACGAGCAAACTCAGAGAAGGAATTAGACGGTCAAACTCAGACGGTCATTTATCAGAGGGTGCTCTTCACACCAGTACCTGAGGAAGGAAGGAGGCGAGGCAGGACTGGGCAGAGGGAGAAGTCAAGCTGTCACGCAGTCCCTGTGACAGCTTCACAGCAACCCAGGGCCAGCTCGGGCTACAGTGGGCCACCAGAGTGGTCACGAGTTTGGGCCAGAGGGCTGGACTTTTATGTTCTTGTACTGACCAATCACTGGATCTTGGGTGAGGCAGTTTTTTTTAGACTGAGGCAGTCCTCAAAAAGGGTTAAAAACTGAAGGTTATCTACTCCTGCAACTAAGGGTAGTCTTTCTTTCGCCAAGGGGCACCTGGGCATCACTGCTTCTATCAGATGAGCCCTATAGGTAAAACATTCAGCCTTCTATTGGGTGGAAACCTTTCTCACTGTGACTTTCGTGTAAAGTTACTCTCCTCAGAGTCAATGCCAAGTCTTACCAATATTTTCTTACATAATTTTTTACTATATTCTGGAAGCACTTCTTCTGTAATACTGATGCATATATTTTACATATATAAGCTATTTATAAATGTGTTATATATTAATATATCAATCATTATATTAATAACACACTAATATTATATGATAAGTTATAACCATCAATATATTGATATATTTATAGTATTAATGTATTATTAACCATGGTTTTTCCAATGGTCATGTAGGGATGTGAGAGTTGGACTGTGTGCTGAAGAATTGATGCCTTTGAACTGTGGTGTTAGAAAAGACTCTTGAGAGTCCCTTGGACTGCAAGGAGATCCAACCAGTCCATCCTAAAGGAGATCAGTCCTGGGTGTTCATTGGAAGGACTGATGCTAAACCTGAAACTCCAGTACTTTGGCCACCTCATGGGAAGAGTTGACTCATTGGAAAAGACCCTGATGCTGGGAGGGATTGAGGGCAGGAGGAGAAGGGGACAACAGAGGATGAGATGGCTGGATGGCATCACCAACTCGATGGACATGAGTTTGAGTGAACTCCAGGAGTTGGTGATGGACAGGGAGGCCTGGCGTGCTGTTGATGGGGTTGCAAAGAGTCGGACACGACTGAGGGACTGAACTGAATTGAACTGAATATACCATTAATTATCAATATATTAATATAATCATTAATATAAATGTTAATACATGTAATACATTGATAAGTAATAACATACATGCAAGGCTCAAATTTATATTTATGCACATATTCATGTACATATATAATATATAGATATATTCTGAAAACATATACTTTGAGTGATCTGAGAATATGTTGTTAACAATTGGCTCAATGATGTCCCACTGTACTCAGCATCTAGCTTTTAGTAACCATAATGATGCCAATTATTGTAGAGGGTAAAACGAGTCTGCTGTTCAAGAGAACTGCATTGGGAGATCATGAATTCTGTTTTGTTGTGTATGAACCCCTTTTGAGACATCTGGAAGAAAACAGTCTGTATGTGTTTGAATGTATATATCTAGAGTTTTGTGGAGAAGGAAATGGTAACCCACTCCAGTATTCTTGCTGGGAAGTTCCATGGACAAAGCAGCCTGGTGGGCTACAGCCCGTGGTATTGCAAAGAGTTGGGCAAGACTGAGTGACTATCTCTGGTGCTAGAGTTTGGAAAGGAAGTCTACACTAGTGATAAGTAATTAGGAGTTGATGTTTATATAGTAACTGAAGCTAGGAAGCCACATTTCCATCACATTCCTGCAAGTCTATGATAAACTGGGGCTGGGTTTCCCTTTCAGATGGTAGAGTTTTCCTTCACTGGAGGGCTTTTCCTGGTCTGTTTCACTGGATTCCGTTACCTGCCTCACTCTTGAGGCATCTGGGAGTGCAGTCACTGGTGTAGGGTGGGAGGAGGAAGGGACATATGACTAAAAACTGGAGGAAGTCCAACATATAAAGGCTGGTAGATGGGAACTCTGGAGCTGAGGTAGGAAAGGAGTGGCTGGGGAGGAAAAAGGGTGGAGTCATACATGCAGGAGAGAGAGAAGGGGTCAGCGTGGGTCAGCATTCTAAAATTCTTCAGAGAAGTGGTGTCATCGGAGATGGAGATAATTGATGATCTTTGGGAGGGTGGTTTTGGTAGGAGAAACTGGACTGGAGCAGGTTGAGGAGTGAATGAAGGGTGAGGAAATGAAGGCGATAATGTTCACAATGCTTTCAAGAATTGTAGCTTTGAAGGTGAGGCCAGATATACGGACTAGCTGGAGTGGAGCAAGGTTGTGTTGAAACGGTGGGCCTGAGTGTGAGAAAGAGAACTAGACATAGCACCCCCCACATCAATGCTTTAAATATCCCCCTTCACCTTTAAGTGGTGTGAACTATATTCTGAAACATTAGAGAAATGACAAATGAATGTTAGTCCTTTATTAAAAGCAAACATAACCGAAAGAGTTGGCTTGTGGACAACTTATATCAGATTATAAAACTGAAATTGAAAAGGAGATAAATATAAGATAACTTTCCTCTTGAATTATTCAGACCTGTGAGTCATAGGTTCATCTTGTTTTTAACTAAGAAAATCTTGTCTGACATGCTACTTTACATTTTACTTGAAAAGTCTTATTTGTCTTATTTATTATCCAGATGAAAAATGTCTTTTATAAAAAGGTGAGGAGCTATTTTTGCATGATCCTAATGCAAAGATGGATTATCTATCTGACTCTGACATACTACTTCTAAAAACTGTTATTTTCTTATGTATGGGATAGGAGTAAAAGTAAGGACTTTCTTCAGAGAAGTATTTCACATATTCTTTTCTTGAGAATGTATATAATTTATCATTTCAGTCATATCCCCTCTCTGCTCAGAAGAGGTACTCAAGCCCCAGGACAGTCCTCCTAAGCCTTCCTGTGACTCCCCAGGGAGTGTTTCCAGGAGCTGGCCAACGTTTTACAACCTTGTGCCACTCCACTGCGTACCTAAATCTGTCCTTGGTGATTGTGGTGGCTGCTGGGGCTGCTCCCCAAACCCCACTGACTTGGCAGTGATTTCCTCACTCCAGGCAGAATGTGCTCCTGGGTCTAGTTTTTTTCCATAGACCATGGCCCAGAGCTCTCGGGGTGAGATGATTCATGCTGAAATGGGCAATGAGACTGAAGGACTCTCTCTCCTTTTGTATTAGGATCTGTTGGAGGGCTCATAGAGCTGATTTTCTTAGGCCCCCAATATACAAGACTTTCTAGAACTAACACCCAAAAAAGATGTCCTTTTCATTATAGGGGACTGGATGCAAAAGTAGGAAGTCAGGAAACACCTAGGTTAACAGGCAAATTTGGCTTTGGAGTACAGAATGAAGCAGGGAAAAGGCTAATAGAGTTTTTCCAAGAGAACACACTGGTCATAGCAAATGCTCTCTTCCAACAACACAAGAGAAGACTCTACACATGGACATCACCAGATGGTCGATATCGAAATCAGATTGATTGCATTCTTTGCAGTCAAAGATGGAGAAGCTGTATACAATTAGCAGAAACAAGACCAGGAGCTGACTGTGGCTCAGATCATGAACTCCTTATTGCCAAATTCAGACTTAAATTGAAGAAAGTAGGGAAAACCAGTAGACCATTCAGGTATGACCTAAATCAAATCCCTTATGATTATACAGTGGAAGTGAGAAATAGATTTAAGGGACTAGATCTGATAGACAGAGTGAATGATGAACTATGGATGGAGATTTGTGACATTGTACAGGAGAAAAGGAGCAAGACCATCCCCAAGAAAAAGAAATGCAAATAAAAAGCAAAATGGCTGTCTGAGGAGGCCTTACAAATAGTTGTAAAAAGAAGAGAAGTGAAAAGCAAAGGAGAAAAGGAAAGGTATACCCATTTGAATGCAGAGTTCCAAAGAATACGAGAGATAAGAAAGCCTTCCTCAGTAATCAGTGCAAAGAAATAGAGGAAAACAATAGAATGGGAAAGAATAGAGATCTCTTCAAGAAAATGAGTGATACCAAGTGATCTCACACACTAGTAAAGTAATGCTCAAAATTCTCCAAGCCAGGCTTCATCAATGAATACATGAACCGGTTCAATACATGAACCGTGAACTTCCAGATGTTCAAGCTGGTTTTAGAAAAGGCAGAGGAACCAGAGATCAAATTGTCAACATCCGCTGGATCATGGAAAAAGCAAGAGTTCCAGAACAACATCTATTTTTGCCTTATTGACTATGCCAGAGCCTTTGACTGTGTGAATCACCACAAACTGGCAAATTCTGAAAGAGATGGGAATACCAGACCACCTGACCTGCCTATTGAGAAATCTGTATGCAGATCAGGAAGCAACAGTTAGAACTGCAATGGAACAATAGACTGATTCCAAATTGGGAAAGGAGTTTGTCAAGGCTGTATATTGTCACCCTGCTTATTTAACTTACATGCAGAGTATATCATGAGAAACGCTGGGCTGGATTAAGCACAAGCTGGAATCAAGATTTCAGGGAGAAATATCAATAATCTCAGATATGCAGATGATACCATCCTTATGGCAGAAAGTGAAGAAGAACTAAAGAGCCTCTTGATGAAAGTGAAAGAGGAGAGTGAAAAAGTTGGCTTAAAGCTCAACATTCAGAAAACGAAGATCATGGCATCTGATCCCATCACTTCATGGCAAATAGACGGGGAGATAGTGGAAAGAGTGTCAGACTTTATTTTTTTGGGCTCCAAAATCACTGCAGATGGTGACTGCAGCCATGAAATTAAAAGATGCTTGCTCCTTGGGAGAAAAGCTATGGCCAACCTAGACCTAGCATATTAAAAGCAGAGAGATTACTTTGCCAACAAAGTTCTGTCTAATCAAGGCTATGGTTTTTCCAATAGTCATGCATGGATGTGAGAGTTTCACTATAAAGAAAGCTGAGCGCTGAAGAATTGATGCTTTTGAACTATGGTGTTGGAGGAGACTCTTGCAAGTCCCTTGGATTGCAAAGAGATCCAACTAGTCCATCCTAAAGGAAACCAGTCCTGAATATTCATTGGAAGGACTGATGTTGAAGCTGAAACTCCAATACTTTGGCCAACTGATCAGAAGAACTGACTCATTTGAAAAGCCCCTGATGCTGGGAAAGATTGAAGGCAGGAGAATGGGATGACAGAGGATGAGATGGTTGGGTTGCTTCACTGACTCAATGGACATGAGTTTGAGTAAACTCTGGGAGTTGGTGATTGACAGGGAGGCCTGGTGTGCTGCAGTCCATGGGGTCGCAAAGAGTTGGACACGACTGAGAGACTGAACTGAACTGAACTGAATGTATTCTGTGGGAAGCCACTTTTTCTTACTGCTTATTGTTCTTTTGGGGCTTCCCCAATAGCTCAGTTGGTAAAGAATCCACCTGCAATGCAGGAGACCCTGGTTCAATTCATGGGTCTGGAAGATCTGCTGGAGAAGGGATCAGCTACCCACTCCAGTATTCTTGGGCTTCCCCCATGGCTCAGCTGGTAAAGAATCTGCCTGCAATGTGGGAGACCTGGGTTCGATCCCTGGGTTGGGAAGATCCCCTGGAGAAGGGAAAGGCTACCCACTCCAGTATTCTGGCCTGGAGAATTCCATGGACTATATAGTCCACAGAGTCGTAAAGAGTTGGATACGACCGAGTGACTTTCACTTTCATGGTTCTTCTGCCCTTAAAGTTAGATGTGTGTGTTCAGAGACTTTACCAAAGAGTGGTTCCCTCCCTATATCTATTTATCTTTGACCAGAAGGGTCATCAGAATCAGTGGATTCTCAGGTTCACCTACCTAATCACTATTTCCATAAGTTTGTCTGAGGCATTTGGATTTTTAGCAAATCCTATCTACCTACATATCTATCATCTGTTATGTAGCTCTTTGTCTGTCTAATTAATCTATCTGTCTACCTTAGATCAAAAGTTTGTGTCCCCCTTACCCCACCCCGAATTCATATGTTGAAATCCTAACTCAAGAAGGTGATGGTATTGGGTAGGGGCCTTTGGAAGTTGATACAATCATGAAAGCAGAGCCCTCAAGAATGGAATTAGTGCTCTTAAAATCGGCCTTAGGAAGCTTTGCTGTCCCTTTCCTGTTCTGTAAGTTTATTGCAAAAAGATGATCATCTAGGAAATGAGCTCTGAACAGATGCTAAATCTGCAGGCACCATGACTTTGGGCTTTTCAGTTTCCACAACCATAAGAAAGAAATGTTTGTTGTTCATAAGCTACCCAGCTTATACAATTTTGTTATAGCTGCCAAACAGACAAAGACACATGCACACACACACACACACACACACTCTCTCTCTCTCTCTCTATATATATATCTTAATTTATTAATCTGTTCATGACATGTTTATTCATATTTATTGAGCAACTGCTATTAACATACAGTGACACATTATTCTTTGAATAATTCCTCCAGGGCTTTTTAAAAGAATAGTACAAAGTTGCACCAGAGGTTGGGAACAGTGTGTTTCAGTGTCCGTTTTTCAAAATCATCTGTTACCAAAAACATGGGAAAAGCTGTGATCTATAGAAAAAAATGTGCAGTTATATTTCCTCCATGGATTTCTACTAGCCCACTGACTGAAACTGAAAAGTTATTTATTACAATGGGTAAAAATTAGGAGAGGATCAATCATTCTGCCTAATCAATCTGCACAATATTGCATCAGAGGCAACAGCACACTGAACTACAGACAAAGCCAGACTTTATGGTTTGAGGGGGAAAAAAAAGAATAATTACTGTAAGTGGGACTTCTGGACAAAATTTCCAAACATAGAATAAATATATATTTAAAGAAAATTTTAAAATGCTTTTTTCCCCTAGTCTTTCTGAAAAATGACTTATCATGGCTTGGGGGATATTAGGGAAATGAAACATATAAAGAAATAGATTAGATATTGGCAGTTACTATGAAGGAAGGAAAATGGTTCCTAGCAGAGAAAATATCTTGGAAGCTTGTGCAGATTTAGGAAAGAAGGTGATCAAGACTCAGGTGATGCCCTGAATTAACACAGAGTCATGTAAGAAAAGTAGGAAAGAGCAATCAATTTGAGAATACAGTTCTGAAAGCTGAAATGTAGTTTGATGGTCAAGAATTCTCATAAAAATCCTCATGAAGCTGAGTTTCCCCGTATTTTTCTTGTGACATCAAAGTGTATTTGTGAGACTTCCCTGGTGGTAGAGTGGATAAGACTCTGCCTGCACTGCAGGGAACATGGGTTTTATCCCTGATCGAGGAACTAAGGTCCCACATGCCTGGGGTTGTGGCCAAGAAATAACTAAAAATAAAGACTGATGCAAAAAAGTTCATGATGAACAACAACAACAAAAATCAATGTGTATTTGTGTATCTATATGTGTATGTTTGATTCTTTCATCTCCAGAGAACTGGAAAGATTTAAAAACTTTGCACTTTAGAACATTACATGCCTTGGGTGCGGCACCTTTGTTCTATGTAGTATGGATTGGATGCTTTTTCCTCAGTACACATCATTTTTAAACTTTTTCTCTTTTTTCACTCAGTTGTCTTCCCTATAATTTAAAGCTATAAAACCGAATTTGTTTTTATTTTTCAGTGCATTAAGCCCTCAAAGAGAGAGACTCTCTTATTGTCTTGCGTGTGGAAATTTCTTGCTGTCGTATTTTGCCTTTCTTCCCCACAATAAGCAGTTGTGCCGCACTGGCAAATATCCATAAATTTAGTTCCAAAGGAATGAACCCTTCACTGTGTATCTCCCATTTCCTCTTGACCTGACCTTTCTCTTTGACCTCATTCGACTTTATCTAATCCTGACTGTTCTGCCTGTATGTGTGTCCCACCGCACACACATGCACACAAATCCCTGGGAAAAGTTACTCTGTTGACTCTTAGTTGGGGAGGGGGGTGGTTATAAAGGTAGAATAAAGAAGTTGGAGAGGAACTGTATAGGACTTCGGGAGATGTTGCTGAACAAACCGATTCAAATGAGGAGCTCCTCTCATTATATAATCATACATATTCTGGGTGGGCGTCATAATGTATCCATTTCTTTCCTTTTCATGCAGCAAGTGGCTACTTTTGTGCACAAGGGAGAACAAACAGTCCACGTCTGTTTTGTTTCCTGTCCTTTGATTCAGGCTTATTTTATATTGCCAGGAACCAGAAAAGCCTGGAGCCATTGTGCGCTGACACAGTCCACGGAGTTCCGGAGTTCCGTTGGGAACAGTTGCAGCCAAATGCTTCCACAAATTGAGGTAGGGCAGTTTCCGCTGGCCCGCCATGTCCACCTGCTTTCCTTAAACACTTAGTTACCTTCCCCAAACTGCAAACGGAACACAGAACCCTGTCCAGTTTGTGTCATCGTCACCATCTTAAAAAGAACATCGTTTCTTTCAGTGATCCAGCACGGCATTAATTTTTTTGCCAGAAAGAACACTCTGTATCCTTCTGTGAAGGTCTTTTTTCCTCTCCAGTCAATCCATATGCAGGTCAGGAAGCAACAGTTAGAACTGGACATGGAACAACAGACTGGTTCCAAATAGGAAAAGGAGTCCGTCAAGGCTGTATATTGTCACCCTCCTTATTTAACTTCTATGCAGAGTACATCATGAGAAATGCTGGGCTGGAAGAAGCACAAGCTGGAATCAAGATTGCTGGGAGAAATATCAATAACTTGAGATATGCAGATAACACCACCCTTATGGCAGAAACTGTGGAAGAACTAAAGAGCCTCTTGATGAAAGTGAAAGAGGAGAGTGAAGAAGTTGGCTTAAAGCTCAACATTCAGAAAATGAAGATCATGGCATCCAGTCCCATCACTTCATGGCAAATAGATGGGGAAACAGTGGAAACAGTATCAGACTTTATGTTTTTGGGCTCCAAAATCACTGCAGATGGTGATTGCAGCCATGAAATTAAAAGATACCTTCTCCTTGGAAGGAAAGTTATGACTAACCTAGATAGCATATTCAAAAGCAGAGACATTACTTTGCCGACTAAGGTCCGTCTAGTCAAGGCTATGGTTTTTCCAGTAGTCGTGTATGGATATGAGAGTTGGACTCTAAAGAAAGCTGAGAGCCGAAGAATTGATGCTTTCAAACTGATGTTGGAGAAGACTCTTGAGGGTCCCTTGGACTGCAAGGAGATCCAGCCAGTCCATCCTAAAGGAGATCAGTCCTGGGTGTTCATTGGAAGAACTGATGTTGAAGCTGAAACTCCAATACTTTGGCCACCTGATGCGAAGAGCTGACTCATTGGGAAAAACCCTGATCTTGGGAAAGATTGAGGGCAGGACAAAAAGAGGACAACAGAGGATGAGATGGTTGGATGGCATCACCGACTCAACGGACATGGGTTTGGGTGGACTCCGGGAGTTGGTGATGGACAGGGAGGCTTGGCATGCTGTGGTTCATGGGGTCGCAAAGAGTCAGACACGACGACTGAGTGACTGAACTGAACTGAGTCAACCCATAGATTCCTTTTTCTACAGTTCTACCAGAAATGTCACTGATTTATGGTGAATTTCATTATAACCATCACATCTTCTTCCTTTCCTTCGTTTGTTCTTTCTTACTTGTTCTCTCCCTCTCTTTCTTTTTTCTTTTATTCAACACATATTTAAGGTCTATTTGCTTAACACACATCAGGTGCCAAGGATACCGTGGTGAAAACACCACACAAGGAAGCTCTAGTCTAGAAGGGAGGAAAGATTTTAATATTAGTGAATTGTAGTTGTAGCAAGCACTGCAAAGTGGATAATACATGTGTAAATAACAGGATGAGGTACCCTGCCTGTTCAAGTGATGCCTTCCTTCCCTTTTAAACCCTGCCGTTTAAAAGGAGATCTGGAGAGTGAGTAGAAATTATGGAGACAGAGGGTGTGAAGTTATGATTCCATGGGAATTTTTTCAGGCAGAGAGAATGGAATGTACAAAGGCCCTAAGACCAAAAGGAATGGGATTGGCTTTTAAAGAGGCTAATGAGGCCTGAATTCAGAGCGAGTGAAAGAAGTTTGAGATGGCATGCAGAGGCCGGATGGACTGGGTTGTCATAGGTTAAGAGTTTAACATTTATCCTGTCCTAAGAGGATGCCTGTGAGGTGGAACTGAAGAAATCAGACACAATGCATACAGAGATTTAAGAAGGATAAACTGTTCTAATATTGTCAGAAATTTTATTTTTAAAGGTGGAACTATGAGTTCATCTTCTTCATTCTGGGAAGAACTGTTTTAGTGTCTCAATCACGATCATAGAAGACACATTGAAACCTGCTGTTCCAAGGGATGTGTAATGGAAAATACGTTTCCAGGGGAATCACCTCATTCTTGCTCTGCTGCTCCTGCCCAGAGATCTCAGGTCCATGGATTTAGACAGGAGGATGACAACTGACCCACTTTTATAGGGGTCATGGGAATTTCTGGGTAGAAGAGTGTTATGATTGTTCCTGGAGTTCAGTGTGATTATACCCCATCTGATACATTAGGACAATGGGACAGTGAAGAGCTTCCTCCCCTTCTAATTCCAAAGAATGTATCAGTGATGGAGTCTGGGTCTGGTCAGAACACAGAGTCATTGTATGCGTTCTGAATAGGAAGGGTTTCAATACAGGGAAATAGAAGCTTATGTAACTGTTGAAGCACTGTGGGGGCAAAGGGCAGGAAAGCTGTACAGATGATCTCATCCCGCAGAAGTGATTTCCATGATTCTGAAAGAAGCTCAAGTGACTTTGATCTTCATATGAGCTCACGTGTCTATCTGTAGCTGCCTCCAGAGGGTAACAGCCTCTCCATCTCTTCTGTCCCCCAGAGCGCATGCTAATGCCCATCTCTGGTAGACTCTTAACTTGTAATTATACAAGGAAGTGGACTCTGGAAATGGACTATGTTCCAGTTCCCAGTTTCTCTTCTGTGGATGCAGAAGAGACTTCCAGAGAGGATGGCTGTGATGTCAAGTTGACAAAGGGACAGTCCAGCCTAGATGGTGACTATGAGTCATCAGCACAGCCCCAGCTGCTGTCAGGAAGGCAGGGTTCCTAGAGAACAGAAGCAGGCTCCCACTTTGAGAGTGTGGGTGTGCCTCCTTGAGACTTCTTGTGGTAGCCAGGGTTCTCTGGAGAGACAGAACCAATAAGGGTATGCGTGTATGTGTGCATGCAGAAATGGAGATAGATTTATTTTAAGGAATCGGCCTGTGTGATCATGGAGGCTGGCAAGTCTAAAATCTGCAGGGTGGGCTGTTGGGCTAGAGACCCAGGGGAGAGCTGGCAGAATTCTCTCTTGCTCAGGGGAGGTCAGATATTGTTCTATTCAGATCTTCATCTAATTGGATGAAACCCACCCACATTGTGGAGGGCAATCTCCTTTACTCATAGTCCACTGATGCGAATGTCAAGCTCATCAGAAACACCCTTGACCAAATATCTGGGCAGTGTGGCCCAGCAAAGTTGACACAAAAAGTTAACATCACATGTCCCCTTCTTCATTTATACCTGAGAAGTTCCACTACTGTTAGATGCTGTTCTGAAATAAACAAAAATATGCCCCAAGTTAAAAATTCATGATCTGTTTTTATATAGGTATAAACAGTTCAGTCCAACTCTTTTAAAACAAAGAGTGTGATAATTATTTTTTACCTCTCCTTTAGATTTAGGAAAGCGTAGAGAGATCTCTTTATGCTGTGCCCTCTCAGTATTCATTCATTCATTCAGTCAGTCTTTCAACAAGCAGTGATATTGATACAAGATTAGTTCCAGACCAAAAAAAAATGTGTTAAGCTAGGGAGCAACACAAGCACTTTGTTGTAACTTGTGAAAATATGTAAAGGAAATTGCAAGTTCCAAAGATACTAGATTTATAAGATTACAAGTGTTGATTTTAAAAACCTTATAAAAGCATAAAATTTTATAAGCAAATTAAACCAACCAAAGTTTACAGATCTTAGCAAATCATGATGTATGCAGACTTGTTCCCTGAATAATCAAAGATGAGTCAGAACAACTGTTTATTCAAACACCTTAATGTCAAATAACATAGTTTGTTTAGGAAGCAAATGCCTTAATAAAGAATACACTGACCCTAACACACTTAATGACTTTTTCATAGTTCCCCCAATCTCCTTTCTTTTGTAAGATCCTGATTTTACCAGCTGATGTCTTGCCAGCTACTGTGTTTTCAGGACAATTACTGCCATGTTTGATGGAGGATTATTATGTTGAGGAGTTTCTGAGAGGCTAGTTTTTGGCCATATGACAGTGCATGTGTTATGACGGCATCACCAACTCTGTAGTGTGAATAAAATTAAAACAAAACTGGCAGGTAGATTTCTAAGATTATTCTCAATGACCCTCACCCATATGTAATACCCTCCCCTGGGGGTAAAGGTGCACCCGTGAACATGATGAGGTGAGTATACGTATGGCAAAAGAAAGATGATCTTGGGTGGGCCTGGACTAATCAGGGAAGCCCTTTAAGAGCAGAGAGTTTTCTCCAGCTGGTTTCAGAACACAGAGTTTCAAAGCAATAGAGACATACTTCTGCTGGTCTTAAATAAACCAGTGCCTTGCTACAGAAAGGGCCACTTGCCAGGGAATAGTGAGAGGCCTCTACAAGTTACAGACACCCTGGTCTGTAGCCAACAAGGAAACAGGGATTTCAGTCATAAAACCTTCAGGAACTAAATTATATCAACAATAGAATGAGCTTAGAAGTGGATTTTCTTTTTCAGAACCTCCAGATGAAAACTCAGCTCAGCTGACACCTTCATTTCTGCCTCATGATGTGCTGAGTTGAGGACCCAGTCATACCAGGCTGGGTGTCAGAATTACGGAATTGTGAGTGAATTTAGAATTTTTGTTTTTTGTGGTACTTTGTGGTAAATTTGTGGTACTTTGTTGTGCAACAAACAGAGAAAAGGAAACTAAGATAAAAAGGAAAACAAAACAACTTTTATCCAATTTTTGTTTCTTTGTTTTGGATGTGATATTGTGCTGAAATTGGTCTTGTGGTGCCATTGCTCTATTCAGGTCACATACAGAAGGGTAAGATCTCAATGGTGAGGTGACGCAGCTGAAAGAAGACCTCTCAAAATGGAAAGGTGGTTTCTTCTGGAGAGGTCCACTTCAATCCTTGTAAAGTCTAGGAACAAGTTTAAAAGTGTGTTTTCCCCATAAACTTTCTGAAGGTGTATAGGTATATTTGGGTCACCATTTTTTATCATCAATATATCTATGAATATGGAGTTTAGAATAGTCATCTGATTTGTTTGTTCAGAATTTGGTAATATTTCAAACTCAAGTATGTGACTCAGATGATCACATTGTAATCTTCAGTTTAGAGTGGCTGAGGGCTAATTCTTTTTTTGAGAAATAATTCACTTTCTAACTGGTAAGCCATACATCATCTTCAGAAGCTTTTCACAAGTTCAATATAATAGTTTGAATAATCAGAATTATAATATATTTATTTCAAGAGAGTTAGACTGAATAAAGAATCCAAAGGTGTGAAGTTAGAAACTTCTTGAGAAAAATATAAAAATGCAAATCTAACGTTATGAATCGTTCTTTACTTCTTTCCCTAGTATAAAATGTTTGAGTATTTAATTCCTTGAAATTCTAACACTGATCTCTTCAGAAACTTTTTCAGCTCTACTATCATGCATTATATGAAAGTGAAAGTGTTAGTCACTCAGTCATGCCTGACTCTTTGCGACCCCATGGACTGTAGCCCGCCAGGCTCCTCTGTCCATGGAATTCTCCAGGCAAGAATACTGGAGTGGGTTGCCATTTCCTTCTCCAGGGGAAACTAAGTAGCTGGCAATCCAGAGATCAAACCCAGGTCTCCTGCATTGCAGGTAGATTCTTTACCCTCTGAGCTACCAGAGAAGTCCATCATGCATTATATTTTTAGGATAATTGCATATTGTATTAAGGCAAAATAGATCAATGATCTTTTTTTTTCTTTAGATTTCCCATTTTAAAAAGGAACATGAAAGTGGATTAAGCAAGATTAAACTAGTTAAATATTTATTCAATAAAAGGCAGAAATGAAAATTGATCATTCTAGCAAAAAGGTATAATCAGTTCTGATGAGATGGATGAAACTGGAGCCGATTATACGGAGTGAAGTAAGCCAGGAAGAAAAACACCAATACAGTATACTAACACATATATATGGAATTTAGAAAGATGGCAATGACGACCCTGTATGCAAGACAGGAAAAAAGACACAGCTGTGTATAACGGACTTTTGGACTCAGAGGGAGAGGGAGAGGGTGGGATGATTTTGGAGAATGGCATTCTATCATGTATACTATCATGTAAGAATTGAATCGCCAGTCTATGTCTGACGCAGGATACAGCATGCTTGGGGTTGGTGCATGGGGATGACCCACTGAGATGTCATGGGGAGGGAAGTGGGAGGGGGGTTCATGTTTGGGAACACATGTAAGAATTAAAGATTTTAAAATTTAAAAAAAAAATTAAAAAAAAAGTATTTATCAATGATCTTTTAAAATTACTTATTAGCTAGAAGATTAGAGCCGCAGCCGTGGTTCTTCTTTTTCTTCTCTCTGTAACTCAGATTCTGTATCTCAGAACCTCTTCTCACGCTCCAAACTCAGACCCTTCTCTTCATGTCCAGTCATCTTTTCCCTTTTAATTCTCATCCTTGACCTTTCCTCATCCGAATTTTCCATGAGAATCTTGCTTCCTTCTTTTAACCATTACTTTACCTACTTTTCAACCTCTTCTGTCATAGACCATTTTTTTTTCCATCACTACTGCCCACCCCCCGCCCCCGAAAGTAATCTCTTTCTTCGCCTCTCTCTCTCGTTTTTTTTTTTTTATGAAATAATTGCTTAACTCTAGAAATGTAAGAATTCCACACAGAAATTGGGCCAAGATGTGACTTACACAAGTAAAGCCTCTTTCCTCTCACTCCGTCAACATAAATGATAAATACATCCTGTTTATCAGCCTACCTTTATTTTCTCTCTCAACTTCTAGTTTCTACTTCATCACTATAAATTGCTGAATATCTGCGCATAATACCAAAGCTAGGCTATGCAAAAGTCGGGACATTCAGAATGTTACTTAGGGATTTTACCTGCATTTTCCATGGTCCTGTTAGAGATCTGCTAAAAAAGAACAAGAGAACATATGTTCTGCTGGATCAGTTGATGCCTTTGTGCACATTGGCATAATTAACCACATAGGTGCAAAGCTTCATGAGCAGAAGAGAATTTCATGCAATTTAGAATAAAGCTGATCTTTCTTCTGGAAGGATATAGCATTGTGTCAAGGTTTATGGCTAGAAAAGGGGTGTGTGGGTTGCGTCCAGCCTCAGCTCATCCCCATTGCTGGGCCCTTTTGTGTAGTGAGCAACCTGTACAACTGTATGTGGCCTGCCTGGTAAGTGTGCCGCCAGTAAATGTGGAACAAGCAGGGGATAAAGAGTAGGGCTTATGTTATGAAAGGTGACAGCAATTCTTATTTCCTTGGAAAGAACTACATTTTACCAAAAGTGTTTTTCAAGCCAAATACTGAAAGTATGATGAATGATCCTTAAGGTTTATAGTAAATTAGGAATTAGAAATGTGTATTTCAGTTAGAAAGAGAGTAAAATTGGGAAAGTAAAGATAGGCAGATGGAGGTAATGAGCACTGTTCAGAAAATGTTTTGATACAATGCCATTTTGTTAGAATACCACAAAATTCAGGCTTTGTGGACCATACAGACTCTCTGCTTCAACTTTTAAACTCTGCTCAAAAGCAGCCATAGAAAAATATGTAAATGAATAAGCATGGCTGTGTTCCAATAAAACTTTATTTATAAAAGTGGGTTGGAGAGGGGGGTCAAAATTTGTGAACACCTAGTGTAGAATATTGAGAAAAAAAAGTTCACAGAGGCATTTGGTTGTTGTAAATCTGCTGTTGATTCAGAAAGAACCTTAAAATCCAAGTAACAAGTGTTCATAAATTATCAGACAGATAAATTCTACATAGGTTGATGGACGTGAGTCTGAGTGAACTCTGGGAGACGGTGATGGACAGGGAGGCCTGGCGTGCTGCGATTCATGGGGTTGCAAAGAGTTGGACACGACTGAGAGACTGAACTAGACTGAACTGAACTGAACTGACCTGAAAAAGAAACTTTTGATAACCAGTTTTAATTTATAGATCTATAAATGCCAGGAATGGAAATTTTATTTGTCAGTTGTTTATTTCTCCATTGAATCTCCTGTAATATATATGCTTCAGAAGATTAAAAAGTGGACTAACAGACTATATTTCTCATAAAATGTTACTCTTTAAACTTCTCTTGCAGTGCTCAATTTAAACAATATGTAATGGATGTATATTATGTTTTGCTGGGTGATGGTGAATTTTATTCCCTTTGCTTCATAGCAACTCACTGATACCAGAACTGATCTTTGCTGGGGCTGGCCTGACTCACGGAATTCAGATGCTTTGCTTAGATAAGTAATTCTTTGGGGAAAACTCATTGTAAGCAAAATGCTTGAAAAGATATGAGAAAGGGCAACAGTTGGGCTATAAAAACAGACTTTATATTTTTCCACGGGAAAAAAAATTATGGTCCTAGCATTTTATTCATTCCCTAATTATCTAAATATGTTATTCCATAGCATAAATACAAAGATGTTTTTGCTCTTTGGGCAAATTGCCCTTAGTTATCAAGCTCTCAAATCTTGAAAAGGATCAGTCTTGAAAAGATCCTTCTCCTCCCTTCTTCTTCCCCTTCCATTTATCCTTCTTTTTTTTTTCTCATATGTTTGTTTTCAAGATGGATATAGACTGTAACAGCAAAGTCTTTGTAAAAACTGGGAATACGTGAGAGCTTACAGGTTATGGGCAACTGAGCATCTGGGCCTGGGTGTTTCCTGCATGGAGCAGAATTCCTCTGGCCACCCCAGCACCCCTCCATTGTTCATTGTAGCCTGTAACCTCTCCTTTCACTGAAGGGGCAAATTTATGAAGGGGTTCACACAGCTGTTCTGGTTTTTAAGGTGACCAAGGCCAGCTGGAATACACTTTATTCACTGTAATACACTTTATTTCATAAGATTATTATATTCCAGTGAAAACTGGCCATTAAGAAGCCTCAGAGGCAGGGTTTAGAGTTTGATTGTCACTTACCACTGCTGGAAGAAATTAAATTCTAGTGAGGATAACTCAGTGAAAAGCAACCTTCTCTTACATAGCACAGTGATGAAAAGAGCCCACAGTTACAAGGATTTTCTGAATTCCATTGACTCTTTACTGCTAATTAGTAACATGACTTAAGAGTGAAGTTTTTGATACTTGCTTTGACTTGCCTTTAATAGCACTTTAATTTCCCATGGTACCTTTTGTTCTCAACTTGCTGCAGATAAATATAAAAACTGTGGACAGGATAAGTCTTGTTTATTTGTGAAACAAAGTTTTGTTTTTATGATGTTTGGAGTTTATTTCCAGGCAGTTAAAGGAAAGAAGTAATTGGTACCTTCCTTTTAAGGCGGTTTTGGAATTTTATGAAAGAAAAGTTGTGTGATAGAAAATTGATTTAGAAATGCAGTGGGTGAAATGGTTCTAGAGCGACTCAATGTATGATGCTAGATGTAATTTCTAGCATCATACACCGAATAGGGGGGTGGGTAGGGACAATGTATTTCTGTGGATTGGAGTCTAATTATAGCTTATTTGCTTTTCCTGCCAGTGTGCTCTCGGGGGCAAGTAATCTAGAGAGAGTGTGCCACTGAGAGGGCTGGCTGGAATGAAGCTAATTGAATATTTGACAACGTGGCACTACTTACCTCCTCAATGTGATTCAAACGTATTGGGAGAAAAGGGTGAATGCAGGGTGTTGCTGAGAGAACTACAATTCCATCCAGTCCTTGAAAAACGATATTTCCAGCAGCGTAGAGATTTGTCAGTGACACCTCAGAACATTAGTTCAAGTCTGTGCATTTATTAAACTGTCCCTTTTTGAAGAACCACTCCAACAGCTGCTAGACCTAGAACTCTGCTGCTGCAACTAAATCACTGGAGTGGGTTGCCTTTTTCCTCTCCAGGGGATCTTCCTGACCCAGGGATCAAACCCAGGTCTCCTGCATTGAGGGCAGACGCTTTACCCTCTGAGCCACCAGGGAAGCTCAACTAAATCACCACTTTACACCAGATCTTGACATTTACAGACCATTTGATGCTATAAATATAGGTTTTGATTATTTACTTTATAATAAAAATACACAATGTATGATGAATTCATACTTGTTAAGAATTGGGGAGCCTTTTGGTTAAGATTTTTTCAGCATGTTTGCTGCTACTGATTTTTTTTTTCCTTTTGGTTCAGCGAAGGTGAATTCCTTTAGGCCCTGTGACTAATTTCCCTAGATCCAGAGATTACCTAATGAGTTCCATAGAAAACCTTGGAACTAAATTGATTCAAGGTTTACTGAGTGACTAATGTAATCATATCTCTGGGGAAATAAGCTGGCCCCTAGTTTAATGGTTAGTTGCAAAAAATTCTGGCAATAAATAGAAATAAGAATAAACATCTATTATTAAAAAAATCATCAGGGGCCCTTGATGTCCATATAAGTAATAGATAGCCTCAGTTTTAAATTTTCATCCCAAATAATGACAGTTCTTCCTTTGCCATTATAATTTATCTGTTGATAAAATTTAATATGTGTATACATGAATATGATTTATAAAGTTAAGATGTAGACTGGATCTTTATAATGTAAAAGTTTCGAGTGGATTGTTTTTGGAAGAGTAACTGTGAAAAGGAATGTTTGCTTAGAGCTCAAGTTGGGAAAACATATATAACGTTGGAGCATGTTATTAAAGGAAAAGTACTATCAGCAGGTTCATCTGTTTCAATCTTTGATGCATCAGAAAAATCAGTCTGTGCTCCAGAAGGCATTTTGAATAGTCAAAGGCTGTTTTTCTTTTTTTTTTTCATCAGACATTTCATATTTGTGCTTAGATAATGCTTCAGATTTTTAGAAAAAACAGAGAGATGCTATGGAAAAAATAACTCTGTTTCTAAATCCTAAGTGATCATAACTCATAGTACTGGCCAGAATTTTATTTTCTTAAGACTATTCACTACACATATATTGGTGATTGATATAATGGTTCTTAGTCTCATATATGGTCTTCCCTAGTGGCTCAGATGGTAAAGTGTCTGTCTACAATGTGGGAGACCTGGGTTCGATCTCTGGGTCGGGAAAATTCCCTGGAGAAGAAAATGGCAACCCACTCCAGTATGCTCTGTGTGTGTGTATATGTGTGTGACTTGCATGTATAAATCTTTTTGTACTTTATAAGTTTAATTTGGAATCTAATTCTAGGTGTTTATCTTCAAGACCTAGAATAACAGAATTTGTGAAAATTAGAACATTACTCATTGATTAACACAGACCCTGGGGCAAGATATGAAGTAGGTGAAGTTATCTTCACTGAGAGTCCATCACTTCTGTAAAGACTTTACTCTTTGAAGTTCCTCCTCAGACTGGGGAAACCATGTTAGACCATCAGAAGAGAACTGTCCTGGGGTATATATAGTTTGGAGAGTGATTTCTGAACCAGTTCCCAACTTCCTGTACTTTCTCTTGCCTGTACTTTTCTGTATTTTCTCTTGCCATTCTGAAATTTTTCTCTCTCTCCTTATTGTGTGCTAATTTCTTTTAATGTATACATTTTATTTTAAAATTTTTATTTAAATTTTTGATTAGATATAATTGACAAATAATATTAGTGTCAGTTATATAACATAATTTTTTTTCTTGTGATGACAACTTTTGAGATTTACTCTCTTAGCAACTTTTAAATGTATACTACAGTGTCATTAACTATTGTCACCATGTTGTACATTTAAACCCCAGACTTGCTTATAACTGGAAGTTATTTGTAACTTTTGACCACCTTCACCCTTTCACCCAAACCTCACCCCTTGCTCTGGTAACCCCCATTCTATTCTCTGTATCTGTGAGTTTTTTTCTTTTTTTAAGATTCCATATAAAAATGAGATCATATGATATTTGACTTTCTCTGTCTGACTTGTTTCACTTAGCATGTCATTTAACATATGAAGAAAGGAAGAAAACCACACACTCAAACTAGACAGTCATGAACCATGGGAACTGTGTGAAAGCCAGACAATCCCTTTGACAATATTTGAGGAAGCTCCAGTCTTCTAAAGGTGGAGGACAGGTTGTGTTGAAAATTAAGTCCAGTATCTGGTTGTGAGAGTAGCAGAATTACAAAAAAGGCTGAATAACAGCTCTGGCAAGTCTCCTTCTAAAAATTAGGAAACTAAAAAGAGTGGGACCCTGCTATCTAGAATGGATTGACTTGAGAATCTTAAACTCTTTCAAGAGCTCTGTGAACTCTTGAACTTATAAAGGTAACCTACTGAATTCCCCCTAAATCTCCTTAAATTCCTGGGCTTGCAGAAATTGCCTAGTCCTTTACCTTTCTCAGTCCTTCTTTGCCTGGACATCACTGAGAGACAGTCCTTACCTGACACAGATGTGTTGCTGGGTAACATGCTTACAAGTATCTTCCTAAGTGGGCCCAATGGTAAAGAATCCACTTGCCAATGCAGGAGACAAGGAGATTCAGGTTTGATCCCTGAGCTGGGAAGATCCCCTGAAGAAGGAAATGGCAACCCACTCCAATATTCTTGCCTGGGAAATCCCATGCACAGAGGAGCCTGGTGGGCTACAGTCCATGGGGTCACAAAAGAATCAGACATGACTTAGTGACTAAACAACAGCAACAACAATGCTTGCAAGTATACTTACCTCTAGATTTGCTCCAACTGCCCCTATGATATCTAAGATCAACCTCAGCATAACCTTGGGGGAATACTATCTCTGCTTTGGGAGGAAAGGAATCATTCACCAGATAAGTTGCAGGACCAGGCTAAAATGTATTGTCAGGAACCAGAAAAATGTGCCTAGAAATAAATTTTGAGAGTGCTGTATGAGAAATTACAAAATAAGGCTAGGTAAAGGAGAGTTGACTGATAGGAATACTCTCACTTGACTCAGAATTTAGTATTCTGATGAGGACACCAGGATTCAGTTATAATATTCTGCTTGAATGGTGGAGATGCTGAAACTACCATGGCAGAGATTGAAGGAGTCAAAAGGCTCAGAGAGGTGAGCCTGTTAGAATAGATTTGCAGTCCTTGCTTTGCATGGTTCTGATATACATGGGTTTTAGTTGCTGTAGTTCAGTTAAAAACTACCAGGGCTCCAACAACATAGTTCAAATTGCAGTTACTATATCTTAGTAACTGCATAAGTAATTGTATAAAGCATAACCTTTGCTGCTAGCTCTTCAATGCAGAAATTACTATGTGAATAACAGAGGCACATTATGATCAGTGGCCAGTTGTGTCACTTTTTTCGAAGTGGGTGGGTAATTGATCACTGCACATCTGTTACTCAGTTCTCACATGGATGGAAGAGTAGAGCTGCATTGTCTGTTTGTCACCCAGGGACAAAGCCATGTAACCTTTTACTGAAATGGATAATTGAAAGAAGGAATTGGCTATCAAAAATCAATTAGAGAAAAGAAAATGACAATGCTAGAGCTGATCAAATATAAATGAGGTTAAAGAAGAAATAGCTGACCATGGAAATGTGGACACTGCCTCTAAGAGATGCCAGACATGTGATCAGAGGAACTCAGTGAGGGCAGCCTTATCAGCATAAATGAGAAAAATTGTCATGACAGGTTGAAGATATCTCAGAGAAAGGGATGCCAGTAAAAAACTTCACATTCATGGAATGCTCAGAGATATTTCACCACACTGAAAGTGGGAAGGATAAAATACTGGAAGCAGATTCAAACGTTGTATGACAATTTGCCAAGGCATGAAAAGATCCTTGATTTGTATCCTAAGTTATAGACAGAAAGATAAAGGCAAGCACTGTTCAAGCTATTCTTGATAGGTTATTTTTTTAATCTTTTTTTTTTTTTTTTTGGTGAGATCTTCCTGGATCAGGGATGGAATCCCTGTCTTCTGCATTGGCAGGCTGAGATTCTTTACCACTGAGCCACCAGGGAAGCCCAGTAGGGGTTATTTTTTTTAAAACAAAGAAATAAAACACTTCAATTCCCAGTGTTTTTATAAAGACAGAGAAGTAGAGGAGTACCTAGTGAGAGTTTTGTTGTACCTCTGCAAGTGCAAAGGTCAAGAACAGGTATTGAAGTCAGGTGCCAACAACAATAAACAAAAATCATGATCCCTTATCCAGTGTCCAGATCTGAAGCAGTTCTCAGACCCAGAATTGATCCAAGAGAAAGACGGGCCATCCCGAGAGGAACTTTGCAGCCTCAGCAAGCACAGGCAGTAGTAATGTCCACAATCTTTTCCTGAAGAGATATATGGCTGCTTGCCAGGGTAACTATACACTAATATTAAGTAGTTATACCAATTAAGTAATTATATCCAAGTAGTTTTCTTTTTTTTGGAGAAGGCAATGGCAACCCACTCCAGTACTCTTGCCTGGAAAATCCCATGGACGGAGGAGCCTGGTAGGCTGCAGTCCATGGGGTCGCTAAGAGTCAGACATGACTGAGCGATTCACTTTCACTTTTCACTTGATGCATTGAAGAAGGAAATGGCAACCCACTCCAGTATTCTTGCCTGGAGAATCCCAGGGATGGAGGAGCCTGGTGGGCTTCCATCTCTGGGGTCGCACAGAGTCGGAAATGACTGAAGCGACTTAGCAGCAGCAGCAGTTTTCTTTTTTAATCAAAATTGTGACTGGCTACCAGAAACAGTAACTAGGTGAAGTGAAATTATCATAAAAAATCTTTTGTAACTATAATATTAATATGTATGGTGATGACTGTTAGCTAGACTTATGAGGGTGATCATTTTGCAATATATGTAAATATTGAAGCATTATGCTGTACACCTGAAACTAACATAATGTTATATGTTAATTATTTGTTTTTGTTTAGTCACTAAATCATGTCTGACTCTTTTGCGACCCCATAGACTGTAAGCCATGGATTGAAACCAGAGATCAAACCCAAGTCTCCTGCATTGGCCTTTACTACTAAGCCACCAGGGAAGCATGTCAGTTTTACATCAATTAAAAAAAAAGATACAAGTTAGTATGGGGACAGAATTGGTGCAAGGGATAAACTGGCGAATATGGTCAGTTCCCTATTCATAACTGTGGGAAATCCTGCTCATTGACAACTGCTGGTGTCTGCATCTGTGACTAGGGCTCTTTTTCCTGCAACTATGGAGAACTGCCTGTACACATGACAGACTGAAAATACCAGTGAACCCACAGTCCCTGGAGGGCAACCCTCAGTCAATGACTCTTGTAAGCAGGTGTTGGACAATTCTGAGATATATATTTTGCATGCATCCACAAAATTCCTCTGTGGGATTAAACTTTATTTATTTATTTTTAATTTTTTTTACTTTACAATATTGTATTGGTTCTGCCACTCATCAACATGAATCTGCCATGGGTGTATGCATGTTCCCCATCCTGAACCCCCCTCCCACCTCCCTCTCTGTACCATCCCTCCGAGTCAGTCCAGTGCACCAGCCCCAAGCATCCTTTATTGAACCTGGACTGGTGATTCATTTCTTATATGATAATATACATGTTTCTTATATGATAATGTGATATATACTAATTTCTTATATGATAATATACATGTTTCATTCCCCCAAATCGTCCCATCCTCTCCCTCTCCCATAGAGTCCAAAAGACTGTTCAATACATCTGTGTCTCTCTTGCTGTCTCGCATACAGGGTTATTGTTACCATCTTTCTAAATTCCATATATATGCGTTAGTATACTGTATTGGTGTTTTTCTTTCTGGCTTACTTCACTCTGTATAATAGGCTCCAGTTTCATCCACCTCATTAGAACTGATTCAACTGTATTCTTTTTAATGGCTGAGTAATATTCCATTGTGTATATGTACCACAGCTTTCTTATCCATTCATCTGCTGATGGACATCTAGGTTGCTTCCATGTCCTGGCTATTATAAACAGTGCTGTGATGAACATTGGGGTACACGTGTCTCTTTCAATTCTGTTTTCCTCAGTGTGTATGCCCAGAAGTGGGATTGCTGGATCATAAGGCAGTTCTATTTCCAGTTTTTTAAAGAATATCCACACTGTTCTCCATAGTGGCTGTACTAGTTTGCATTCCCACCAAAAGTGTAAGAGGGTTCCCTTTTCTCCACACCTACTCCAGCATTTATTGCTTATAGACTTTTGGATTGCAGCCATTCTGACTGGTGTGAAATGGTACCTCATTGTGGTTTTGATTTGCATTTCTCTGATAATGAGTGATGTTGAGCATCTTTTCATGTGTTTGTTAGCCATCTGTATGTCTTCTTTGGAGAAATGTCTGTTTAGTTCTTTGGCCCATTTTTTGATTGGGTCATTTATTTTTCTGGAATTGAGCTCTAGGAGTTGCTTGTATATTTTTGAGATTAGTTGTTTGTCAGTTGGTTCATTTGCTATTATTTTCTCCCATTCTGAAGGCTGTCTTTTCACCTTGCTTATATTTTCCTTTGTTGTGCAGAAGCTTTAATTTTAATTAGATCCCATTTGTTTATTTTTGCTTTTATTTCGAATATTCTGGGAGGTGGGCCATAGAGGATCCTGCTGTGATTTATGTCAGAGAGTGTTTTGCCTATGTTCTCCTCTAAGAGTTTTATAGTTTCTGGTCTTATGTTTAGATTTTTAAGTAAAACTCTCACTGTTTGCAGATGCCATGATCCTCTACCTAGAAAACCCTAAAGACTCCACCAGAAAATTACTAGAGCTAATCAATGAATATAGTAAAGTTGCAGGATATAAAATCAACACACAGAAATCCCTTGCATTCCTATACACTAATAATGAGAAAATAGAAAGAGAAATTAAGGAGACAATTCCATTCACCATTGCAACGAAAAGAATAAAATACTTAAGAATATATCTATCTAAAGAAACAAAAGACCTATATATAGAAAACTATAAAACACTGGTGAAAGAAATTAAAGAGGACACTAATAGATGGAGAAATATACCATGTTCATGGGTTGGAAGAATCAATATAGTGAAAATGAGTAAACAACCCAAAGCAGTCTATAGATTCAATGCAAACCCTATCAAGTTACCAATGGTATTTTTCACAGAGCTAGAACAAATAATTTCACAATTTGTATGGAAAGACAAAAAAACCTTGAAAAGCCAAAGCAATCTTGAGAAAGAAGAATGGAACTGGAGGAATCAACCTGCCTGACTTCAGGCTCTACTACAAAGCCACAGTCATCAAGACAATATAGTACTGGCACAAAGACAGAAATATAGATCAATGGAACAAAATAGAAAGCCCAGAGATAAATCCATGCACTTATGGACACCTTATCTTTGCCAGAGGAGGCAAGAATATACAATGGAGAAAAGACAATCTCTTTAACAAGTGATGCTGGGAAAACTGGTCAACCACTTGTAAAAGAATGAAACTAGAACACTTTCTAACACCATACACAAAAATAAACTCAAAATAGATTAAAGCTCTAAACGTAAGACCAGAAACTATAAAACTCTCAGGGGATTAAACTTTAGTTGCTTACTGTTGTAGGTGGTGTAGTAGCATAGCCATTTTGGGATGCCTTCTTTTCCCCATATTAATTTCCCATTCATCACTGGTGTTACTTGCACTTTACAACGGCTCTCACTTGAATTCCTGTCTCAAGCCCTGCTTCTGGGACAATTTAAAATAAGACAGTTCCTAAAACCTTATATAATTACTTATATTTTATTTGATCAATATGCAGAGAATAATTACAAACTGTAATACAAAGCTGGCTAACAATAAGCCTAACAAGAAAAAGCTTGATTTCTTGGTACTGTTTTTGTTCCTAAACAAAATCACACTTATGATGTAAAATTAGAATACTATATCAGAAAAGATGCATGTAATTTGAATTAAAACACATTGACTCCAGATTTCTAGTTGTCAGATGATGCTGGGAGGGAGACTGTATCTGTTTAGACAACCATTTTGCCTAGAAGTTCAATGACATGACATTTTAGATTATCTACAATACTTTTGCCTAGATGAGTAAGATTTCCAGAGGTCAAGTAAGGAAAGAGAGGGTGCGGATCACAGCACAGAGTTGGGACTTATCAACAATCCTGTGAGTCACATAAAACTTTTTAATACCAAATATTTGTGCTAAGCAAAAAGCATATTTGGTTAGCAGAAAACTCAAATGAAGCCTCTCTATTTTTCTTTTTTCCAATGTCTGACCACTTTCAGAGAGAGATGATAATATAAAGTGAACTAGCATAAAGACTGCAATAAAAGAGGAATAAAACAATACAGAATGGAGACAGAGAATATGTCTTATAAGAGGAATTATCCAGGGGAACACAATAAGGATTAGCTCAGAAATAAAAATTCACTTCAACTTATAAAAGTCAATATTCTCTTTCTAGACTAACAAAAACCAACAAGAAATACAATAGAATAGAATGTTATTTGTGAAAAGAAAGCAATTCTATATTATGTAGGAATTAACCTCAGAAAGAATGAACAAAAGAAAAATCTTAAAACTCAATTGAAGGACATGGAAAATATCAAAATGAATGAAAATCTGTGATATCTATCTAGAATTAGATAGGTATCTATGTACCTGTCTATGTGTGTATCTATTATCAAATGTCTTTCTTCTTTTCCTTCTTCTCCTCATTTCCTTCTTCCTTTCCTTCCTTCTCCTCCTCCTCTTCATTGCTTCCTTCTCTTTCTCTTCTTCATCACCACCTTCATCATCATCTATTCATCCATAAGATACAGAGAGGTTTAAGGTCAAAGATATCACAATGACAGGGATGTTGAAAAAAAAAATGGACCTATGAAGTAGTAAAAAGAATACAAAATTAAGGAAAGGATAAGCCATTGGTCTAGTGGGAGAGAACTCAGCAAACTGAAAGCCAGAGGAGAGAGAACCTGAGAGAGAGAGAGATATTGCTTTCTAGAGATTTATCAGTTCCAACTGCTTGTCAGTTTGTGGGGTCGCACAGAGTCGGACACGACTGAAGCGACTTAGCAGTAGCAGCAGTTCTAGATCATATATATGTTTATGATAAATTCCGTTTTTCTTAAGGTGGTCCGAGTGCCTCACTTTCCCTTTTAAAAAAGCAAGTCTCAGGATCTCTGCTCATTATTATTAATATTGATTGATTCAGTTCAGTTCAGTCACTCAGTTGTATCCGACTCTTTACGACCCCATGGACTGCGGCACGTCAGGCCTCCCTGTCCATCACCAACTCCCGGAGTTTACCCAAACTCATCTCCATTGAGTCGGTGATGCCATCTAAACCGTCTCATCCTGTGTCATCCCCTTCTCCTCCTGCTTTCCATCTTTCCCAGCATCAGGGTCTTTTCCAATGGGTCAACTCTTTGCATCAGGTGGCCAAAGTACTGGAGTTTCAGCTTCAACATCAGTCCTTCCAGTGAACACTCAGGACTGATCTCCTTTAGGATGGACTGGTTGGATCTCCTTGCAGTCTGAGGGACTCTCAAGAATCTTCTCCAATACCACTGGCATTTAAACTTTTATATTATACATTTACATCCCAGGCAATCAAATAGGGACCTCACACACTGCTTTGATTCCAGAAGAGCACAGAACATAGGAAGAATGTGTCAAAAGGAAGGAATGTTGCTGTAGACTTATCCATTACTTAATAAACTTGAATAGATACGTGGTGAGTATTCCAGATAATAGAATAAGTATCATAGTAACTTACTAAAAGAATTTTAATGTTTGTTGGGTAACATGTCATATAACTTTTGGAACTTGAGAGAAAACAGACTTATC
The DNA here is from genome assembly GCF_032405125.1 of Capricornis sumatraensis. Lineage (NCBI taxonomy): Eukaryota > Metazoa > Chordata > Mammalia > Artiodactyla > Bovidae > Capricornis > Capricornis sumatraensis. The sequence goes on along the minus strand of NC_091080.1, from coordinate 34,374,870 downwards.
TTTATTATTTGCAAAAGTGTAGATTTTATATAGTGGCAAAATTAAAAAAAATGTTCACTGCACATGAGGTGTGTGCAGCAAAAGGTAAGACTTGAGAAGACTGGTATTTTCTTCAGCAATTAAGTAACTCTGACACCCAGTACCAGCAATCTCGAATTAGATTATAAATTGATAATAGAGATATACTTGCACTGAACTTGAATCTTCATTTTCAGTTATTTTATTAAATATTTCATGATGCTAAAGAAAGTATGATCTGTCACTAGAATTTACTTCTTTTTAGGGGTAAAGGAAAGAGTCTATGGAATATTTGAACTTATAAAAACAATTTTTTTGAAAAATATGGTTTACCACTCTTAAAAAAAAATTTTATATATTTATTTTACGAGCTTTGCCAGGTCTTAGTTGTCTCACATGGGTTCTTTTTTTTTTTTTTTGTAATGGTTCCTTACCTTTTTTTTTTTTTTTAAATTTTAAAATCTTTAATTCTTACATGTGTTCCCAATCACATGGGTTCTTGAATTGCAGGATGTGGGGTCTGGTTTCCTGACCAGGGATCAAACTGGAGCCCCTCTATTGGAAGCATGGAGTCTTAGCCACTGGACCACCAGGGGAGTCCCTGAACTTGTTAAGCTTTTAGATCATAGCATCATTCTCATTTTTATTAGGTTGGTAATAATGAGTCATTCCTAAATCTGGACTCTTTCTCCTACTCTACTTAGTCACATAGGGTTAGACAAATAAGGAATGTGCTACTTCAATAGGATCCAAGTCAAAAAGAGTCAAAATAACCTGATTAGTTTTAAAAATACCAATGACTGATGAAGACATGGAAAGGAGCAATAAGCCCAAGGATGGTCTCAGAGAAGAATGATAAGCAGTTCTCTAAATTTATCTTCAGATACAGAGTAGTTATAATCATGTAATATGTTCCAAGTCTGCATATACATGAAGTTGCTCTCAGATAATGCCTTAGTATCTGAATAATTATAAGTTTCACTTCTAGTTAGGAGTATGTGTATTCAGTTGGAAATAATTTCACCTCTTATAAATAGATCAAAATAAACCAAATTAGTACATTCCCCAGAGCAATTGAATTCAGTAATTTTTTTTCAGCAAAATCTTCTGAAATCCAATATGGTGTTAACCACTTAATTTCAGACAGGTTTGAACTTATGTGGTACTGCTTAAAGAGTTGTGAGGAGAATGATTTCCAGGCCAGTAGGAAAAAGTACTGGAATCAAGTGATTAGTGGTCACTGTGTGTCAGGGGACAGAGTGTCAGCCTGTTTCCTCTGACCCCTCAGTATTAACAGAGATGGCCTGCAGGTGCACATATTTTAATTTTGGTATGATTCTTAGGTAAACCCCAACCAAACAGAGTGAGGAGAATGATTTTGATGAATGAATAACTGCAGTATTTTGATAAATGAAATTGTAAGCACAATATTGATCATTTTCATTATCCCTTATTGAGGGTGTCTGACTCTTTGTAACCCCATGGAGTGTAGCCCCGCCAGGCTCCTCTGTCCATGGAATTCTCCAAGCAAGAATACTGGCGTGGGTTGCCATTCCTTTCTCTAGTAGATCTTCCTGACCCAGGGATTGAACCTTGGTCTCCCGCATTGCAGGCAGATTCTTCACCGTCTGAGCCACCAAAGAAGCCCTATCCTTGATTGAAGCCTTGCTAGCTCATACCTCTGGGCAGAGCATAAGTGCTGTCCTCTTCATGAAGTCTTCCTTGATACCCTCATTGAACCTTGGCATTTACTGAAATGAACCACTGTAGCAATTTATTTGTATTCTGTGGTGACACTTTTCACATTCTATCTTTTAGTCATTACTTTGTAATGATAATGCTTTCTAGCATTTGCATAGTTTTGATAGCTTTAAAAGTTAACACATTTAAAAGCTTATTCACATAATCAGTTCTCACATAGACCTTATGATTTAATAATCATCCCCATTTTCACTGGTATGAGGGATGTGAGGTGGTGCAATGGGCAAAGATCACAAGGCTTGAGTTCTGGCTTCCACTTTATTACTTATGAGCCCACTTATGCATGTGAAATTCTAGTTTTCTCTTCTGAAAAATACATGGGGGTGATGCAGTGTGCAGGGATCCAGTGTGTGCAGCATTAACCAGGCTTGATATCCTTCAAACACCATTCAGGTGACATTAATTTATCACCGTATGTATATGCTTAGTCGTGTCCAACTCTTGAGACCCCACAGATGGACGCCATCCAGGTTCCTCTGTCCAGGGGATTTCCCAGGCAACAATACTGGAGTGGGTTGTCATTTCCTCCTCCAGGGCATCCTTCTGATGCAGGAATCAAAAGCCTCTCTTGCTTCCTGCATTGGCAGGCAGATTCTTTACCACTGTTTCACCACTAAAGCCCAGTACATAATAAGTGCTCAATAAATATTGTTTTAAACATATGAATAGAAAGAGAATCCTCAAACTTTTCCTGTGGAGGGCCAGATAGTGAATGACTTAGATTTTGTGGGCCACAGGAGTCTGTTGCAGCTACTCAGTGCTGCTCTTGTGCGGAAGCAGCCACAGACAATATATAAATAATGAGCATGGCTCTGTTCCAATGCAATTATTTATGAACACTGAAATTTTAATAACATATCATTTTTCATATCATAAAACACTCTTTTTAAATTTTTCAACCATTTATGAATGTAAAAATCATTCTTAGCTCATAGGATGTACAAAAACAGATGGTGGGCTGGATTTAGCTTGCAGTTTATAGTTGCCAATCCTTGGAATAAAATATTAACAACTGGATATTAATTTTGATTTACTGTGGTAATTATAAGAACATATTTTGTATCATATTATGTGACTAAGGCAAGAATATTTAATCGTTCACTAACATAATATTGTGAGGATAAGAATTGTAGTTAAAGGCAAATTGAACATGCTGCTGCTGCTGTATTAAATCTAACTTTGTCTTTCTTGTATTATGGTATATAGATTTTCATCAAATATTGTGGATTTTTAACTCATTTCTGGGTTCATTTAAAAGTATACTGGAAAAATTGAAAAGGAGAGTATTCATTGAGGAACAACTGATGAGGCGATAAGATGAGGTAACCCGTTTGGTGTTACAGAAAGTCACGAAGCTGTGCAGACTTTGTTCACTGCAAATTCATGCTATGTAACCTCATTTGGGCTTTTAATGCTTCTTGTCAATAAAGAATGCTTGTTAAATTCTTATTGCATTCCTCACGGCAGCTGTTTTCGATTTTCTACACGTTTCAGCTTCCAGTCCTCTGACATCTCCCTTACTCTAAGAGATGACCCTTGCTCCTCTTGGACGTGTCATCAGACGACCCCCGGCAACTTGACTCCCCTTGCCCTCAGATGTTTGTATTGTCACTCTTTCCTGATAATCTCATAATGCCTCTTTATCTTCACCTCTCTTACTCTCTGCTTTAGGGGAAAATGCTTTTCTTCTTTTTCCATCGCTTGATTGTCACGTGTACTCTTTAGGCCACGATTTTTTAACCCTTTCCATAAAATTCATCAGCGAATGACCTCCTCTGTCTCTGATGTGAACGTCTCTCTGCCTCTTTCTCTTCCTCCTATAGAACTGGACTCATTCAACTTTTCTGCACTGGTGTGACCTGCCAGCCAGCATCTCCTCTGATTGGTGAAGCTTCTATTCCCACTGGGAGGCACCTTAGCATATTACCCCTTTACCTCTTTTAAAACATATAATCAAAAATTCATACAGAAATTAATCACCTCTTGAACTTTCTGTTTATTTCTAAGACTACTGTCCAATGTCTTTTGTGTCCAACCACAAAAGAGTTGGTTTTCAAAGTATGGTCTACACTTGATGCCTCCATGACTTATTTCTTTTGCCCTTGCAGTCTGCCTTCCCTCTTCTCCATTTTTTGAATCTGTTCTCAAGAATCACCAATGAGCTTCCTGGGGATAAATGTAACAACTTTTTGTTAATAATGAACTTCTTTTACTTCCGTAGCATTACACCTTGATAACTAATTCGAACTTTTTAGAAATCTTCATTCTTTGGCCTCTAAAAATGGCCATCTTCCAGATGTAACAATCTCTTATATCAGATTGTTTCTTCTTTAAAAATCTTAGTTACTCTTTCTCCTCCCTGCAATTGGTGTTCTCTAAAGTAATATCTTTGTTCCTCTCTTTTCTTTTTCATCCAGATTCTATCTTATTACCTTTAGCTGATGTTTTTCACTTCCCTCCGGACCTCTCTCTCATAAACTCTAGTTCTACTTGGTCAGGGGTCTCACGGATATCTCCACCTGGATGTCTTATAAGCACTTCAGACTCATCATATTTAAGGCAGAATTCATGATCTTTTCATTCAAATTTTCTCTCACTGTCTTAATTTATTTCCTAATTTTTATAAAGGAAGAGTAACAAAATCTTGGAGCCTCCTCGATTCATTCCTTTTTAGCACCTCCCAAACTGTGGTGTTGGAGAAGACTCTTGAGGGTCCCTTGGACTGAAAGGAGATCCAACCAGTCCATTCTAAAGGAGAGCAACCCTGGGATTTCTTTGGAAGGAATGATGCTAAAGCTGAAACTCCAGTACTTTGGACACCTCATGCGAAGAGTTGACTCATTGGAAAAGACTCTGATGCTGGGAGAGATTGGGGGCAGGAGGAGAAGGGGAAGACCCAGAATGAGATGGCTGGATGGCATCACGGACTCGATGGACGTGAGTCTGAGTGAACTCCGGGAGATGGTGATGGACAGGGAGGCCTGGCATGCTGCGATACATGGGGTCACAAAGAGTTGGACACAACTGAGCGACTGAACTGAACTGAACTGAAAGATAACCAGTATCTAAATCCTGACAACTTTTCCTTTGGAATATTTCTGATAGCTTTTACCTTCTGTATTTTCCCACTGCTACTACCTTATTAGCCCTTAATCACCACATATTTAAGAAATTGGTGGTATTCTCTTTATTGCTCTCATTTCTTAGAGTCACCCTTCTCCAGAGTATTTGGACACTTTCCTAAATCTTTGATTTATAATATTTTAAGCTCAATTATAATAGCAATACTGGGGAGTTCACTTTGTGGTAGGCATAGTTCTAAGTAGTTATGTGGGTAGACTTAATTAATTGACACAAGAATCCTTTGAGATGACTAGTATTATTGTTTAACAGCTCAAAGAGTTCAGCAGCTCACGGAAGATCAGATAACTTGCAAGACCCAAGGTCAAGAGTCAAACCCCAGATGTGGATGTGGTTGGACGTGTGGGGAAGAGGGAACAGTGCCTAGGCTCTTAATCACACACTGGAATGCCTTCTGTTCAAGTGACTGAGTGAAGCTCAGACTCATTAACTTGTCTTTCTCTTACTAACTCAACTCTCTGACCTTCAACTTCTTTTAACTTCCACAAATATCTAACATGAAACCGGGGTAATGGCTCATCTGTCTTATTCATAATTCTCATATGTATACACTGGATTTTTGGTCTGCATAGTCCTATTTACATTGTTTTCTTTAACCCCGCCGTGCGTTCCCTCCTCCCCCATTTAACCAAAGGTCTTCAGCATAAAACATCTGATCATCTTGGAACACTTTCTTAAGCACCCTGTCCTCTACCTCACTCAGGAGTGACCCTTGTCCTCTGCTACCAATTACACTTAAGTACATTTGTAGTTAAAAATATATTTTGTTATTTATATGTCATATGATATGTTGGGTGGTATTTTGAACTTTGATGTTTATGTATTATCTCTTCTACTACTAGACTGTGGATTTCTCTGGTGGCTCAGATGGTAAAGAATCTGCCTGTAGTGCAGGAGACCTGGGTTTGCTTCCTGGGTTGGGGGGATCCCCTAGAGAAGGGCAACCCACTCCAGTATTCTTGCTTGGAGAATTCCATGGACAGAGGAGTTTGATGGGCTACAGTCCATAGGGGCACAAAGAGTTGAACACGAAGGAGCAAGTAACACTATCACAGAGTACTAGACTGTACTCTCTGCATGTTTTAGAGTTATATGAAATAGCTGTAAAATAATTTAAATGGGTCAGATATATTTTCTGATTGTTATTTTAAAAAATGCAGAAATTCAATTGAAGAAATGGAAAAAAACAGTAGCTTTCTCCCAACTCAGAGTGATCACAGATTATGTCACAGTTTCTGGTTTTTAGTTACTATTGAATCTCAAGTACTGTTACCACAAAAATGGAGAGCTTCCCAATAGTTCTGACTCGGAATAAACAGGAAGTACAGTTCCAGAAATCTCGCTTGAAAGTGTGGTCTGATGAAACCTCTGGACCCAGTGCTTTAGCTTCTTTGTAACTCTTGCTAAATTATTTCAAGTGTGGTTACCATTTTCTATTACCTAACTAATTGGGACTCTGGAATATTAGTCCTAAAACCACATACAGAATGGATGGAAACCAAATGTTACAAGCATAAAAGCTGCTGCAACAAGACCTCCCTGACAAATAGAGCTGTCAGGTTTGTGGGGTGATATGGTTGCAGGCATACAGACTCACAGCAGGGTGGTGAAGAAGCACCAAACTCAAATGACGCATGCAGGGCTGTATTTTCCCCTTTGAGTGACTCCAAATGCAACTTGTACTTGGTCATTGAAAAAGTGGTCTAGTTGAAGTATATAGTTATAGGAAAAAAAATTGTGACTCAGTTTTTCCCTTCTAAACTTTAGCCTAGCCAAATTAAACCCTTGTAATCAGAGGCTCCTTGAAAATGCATATTGTTTGCTGATCTTATGAGGGCCATGAATTTCCTAAAATTAAATTCAGAATGATATCAAGAGTTCCTAAACTTGTGAAAGTTTAGATTTAATGGCATCCCACTCCAGTACTCTTGCCTGGAAAATCCCATGGACGGAGGAGCCTGGTAGGCTGCAGTCCACGGGGTCGCTAAGAGTCAGATACAACTCTCAGCGAAGTGAGCGACTTCACTTTCACTTTTCACTTTCATGCATTGGGGAAGGAAATGGCAACCCACTTCAGTGTTCTCGCCTGGAGAATCCCAGGGACAGGCGAGCCTGGTGGGCTGCCGTCTATGGGGTCGCACAGATTCGGACACGACTGAAGTGACTTAGCAGCAGCAGCAGCAGCAGTGTTTTTAATAACAAGTTAAATGTTTGTCTTGGTATCTAGTAGGTCCGTTCTTGAAGAGAGTTTCTTAGTTCTTTCCCATTTTTGTGGTAGAACAGGCAAAATGGGCAACTACATTTTATAGTTTCTATGACAACACAGGCACCTTGTAGATTTCAGTAAATGTTTTTTTGCTCTGCCATTTTAAGAAGCATACGATATGGTCTGTAATACTGATCCATGGAGGACCACATTGTCAGAGGAGAATGGGAGGAATCTGTCTTCCTACACACGGGGTTCAAGAGATTCTATTCTTGTATTTAGGTAATTAATTCAGGTGTTGTATCCCATCCTAGTTGGTTTTTCCTGTGTTCTGAATTTTTCTGGAAGGTTTCAGAGGATAGAAAGATGAGCTTTAGGTGGAGATGGAGGTTAGAGAAGCCTTTATAAATGAATCACAACCAGGAGGAAGAAAGATGTGGGCTGATAGTGTACTCTGACATTACAGGTCACTGTTTGATAAAACTAGGTATTTAGGAACTGTTCATGGGGTTCACAAGGCAAGAATACTGAAGTGGTTTGCCATTCCCTTCTCCAGTGGACCATGTTTTGTCAGAACTCTCCACCATGACCCGTCTGTCTTGGGTGGCACTACATGGCATGGTTCGTAGTTCATTGAGTTAGACAAGGCTGTAGTCCATTTGTGGTCGGGGAACTAAGAGCCCATAAGCCTTGCTGGGTGACAAAAAAAAAAAAAAAAAAGATGATCTAGGAAGGAGAAGCAGGGTAAGGACCACTAGGCAAGTTGCAAGCCCAGGTTACAGCCCCACACACTTTGCACTTGGCCAGTTGAACATGGAACAACAGACTGGTTCCAAATCAGGAAAGGAGTATGTCACAGCTGTATGTTGTCACCCTGCTTATTTAACTTCTATGCAGAGTACATCATGCAAAATGCCAGGCTGGATGAAGCACAAGATGAAATCAAGACTGCTGGGAGAAATATCAATAACCTCAGATACGCAGATGACACCACCCTTATGGCAGAAAGTGAAGATGAACTAAAAAGCCTCTTGATGAAACAGGAGAGTGAAAAATTTGACTTAAAACTCAACATTCAGAAAACTAAGATCATGGCATCTGGTCCCACCACTTCATGGCAAATAGATGGGGAAACAATGAAAACAGTGAGAGACTTTATTTTTAAGGGCTCCAAAATCACTGCAGATGGTAACTGAAGCCATGAAATGAAAAGACGCTTGCTCCTTGGAAGAAAAGCTATGACCAACATAGACAGCATGTTAAAAAGCAGAGATATTACTTTGCTGACAAAGGTGCATCTAGTCAAAGCTATGATTTTTCCAGTAGTCATGTATGAATGTGAGAGTTGGACTATAAAGAAAGTTGAGCACTGAAGAATTGATGCTTTTGAACTGTGGTGTTGGAAAAGACTCTTGAGAGTCCCTTGGACTGCAAGGAGATCCAACCAGTCCATCCTAAAGGAAATGAGTCCTGTCATTGGAAGGACTGGTGCTAAAGCTGAAACTCCAATACTTCGGTCACCTGATGCGAAGAACTGACTCATTGGAAAAGACTCTGACTCTGGGAAAGACTGAAGGCGGGAGGAGAAGGGGACAACAGAGGATGAGATAGTTGGATGGCATCACTGACTCAATGGACATGAGTTTGAGTAAGCTCCAGGAGTTGGTGATAGACAGGGAAGCCTGGTGTGCTGCAGTCCATGGGGTGGCAAAGAGTTGGACATGACTGAGCGACTGAACTGAACTGATTTAGTAACTGAAAAGATAAGCAGCATAATACCTCCTAGGAAGATATTTCAGGCTAAATATAAGCACACAAATCTATACCTTATAAGACTGTTTTAAGTATTAGCCGTTAGTTAATAGGGAGCTTCTCAGGTGATACTAATGGTAAAGAAGCCGCCTGCCAATGCAGGAGACATAAGAGACATGGATTCAATCCCTGGGTCAGGAAAATCCCCTGGAGGAGGGCATGGCAACCCATTCCAGTATTCTCACCAGGAGAATCCCATTGACAGAGGAGGCTGGCAGGCTACAGTCCATGGGGTCACAAGGAATTGAATATGACTGAAGTGACTTAGCACATGTGCATTAGTTAATAGAACATGTTTTCTGTCATTTACCAGCTTAAAAATAGCACTCTCCTTTTATTTGCTATACAGTCTCATATAGCAAAGATTGATTGTAGAAAGCTAGATAGCACATAAATTCCTGTAGTTAAATTGGTGAGCAATGTAATAACACTGCTGCTGCTGCTGCTGCTGCTGCTAAGTCGCTTCAGTCATGTCTGACTCTGTGCGACCCCACAGACGGCAGCCCACCAGGCTTCCCCAACCCTGGGATTCTCCAGGCAAGAACACTGGAGTGGGTTGCCATTTCCTTCTCCAATGCATGGAAGTGAAAAGTGAAAGTGAAGTTGCTCAGTCGTGTCCGACTCTTCGAGACCCCATGGACTGCAGCCTACCAGGCTCCTTCGTCCATGGGATTTTCCAGGCAAGAGTACACTGAGGTGTATGTAAAAATAAGGGAACGTAAGGTCTGGGGTAAGAATGCTATCTTCCAGGCATTTTAGAGTGCAAATGTAAGTCTCTGTGATGCCTCAGAATCTTATCACCTGTGTCTAGATACAGTGGATTCTTGATATTCATAGAAGCTACATGTTCTATAAAGTTGTGGTAACCATCAGATCAGCTCCTAGGGGGTTCGCGTATCTTACATAGTGTATAATTTTCAATGCTAAAAACAACTCACCCTAGTAAATTCTATTCTCTTTATTTTACAAAAGAGAAAATAAAGTTCAGGAATGTTAAGTGATTTGCTTGGGGCTGCCGCACTAATAGCTGGCAGAGTTAGAATTCAAACCCGCTGACCCCATTGCTGGTGCTTCACCACTGCGCCCGTGATCTCCATCCTCTGGTCGTGTCTGTGTTACAGTGAAGCAAGAAACCAGAGCGTCTCCTTGCCTAACCGCAGCTGGAAATGAATACTTTGGATAGCTCAATTTTTTTTTTCCCCTGCTCTGAGCATGTTCATGAATTATCACAAAAGTGATTTTTAGTGTGATATTGATTTGGGGATTATAAATTTTAGAAAGTAGCTGAATTCACAATTATGGAACCTGTGAAGAGTGAGATTTGAATGTATGAGAATATAATTGCACACATACCCACACATACAATCATATGCCATTCTTGGAGGGGCAGAACTGAGGGGAATGGGGGTATCAGTAAGGTACCAGACATTGTCTCTGACCTTTTTTCACTCTGTCCTAAATTGGAAGCTAGCGAGATTCTTTGATTGTTTTTAGATCTTTGGCTTATGTTCTTGACCTTGTCTATGTGGCTGGTTGACTTTTTGTGGATCAAAATGAATCAATCCATTGGCTAACAGGCACAGAATCTGAATCATATAAACATCTAATCATTTACTTTTCTGTGGTCTAGCCTTACATCTCAAATTAAGCAAATATTGGTAGAGTTGGTAAGTCATATTGATGCAATTTGAATCACAAAGCATAGAAGAGTTTCACTAGCTATTATGTCCTTGCTTTTCTCATTTTTTCATTTCAACTCATCAAAGGTCTGTATGAGATGATTCCAGTTATTTCCACAGTTCAGTTTGAGAAATGAGGTAATGACATTTGGCAGAAACATTAAAGCTACACTAACTTCATACAAGTGCTAACATTCAGAATATTATTCCAGACAGCTTGGACCTACGAGGCAACTGGAAGAACACAACAAATCACAAAATTGGAGTAGGTGAAATTTCTCCAAGTGAAAATCATTTGGGTATAAAATCTATTGTCTTAGGTTTTCCCCTCAGTCTTGCACCCCTTTCTTTAGAAAAGAGAATTATTTTGGAGTTAGCCTTTTTCACTGTTTTGATTTTTTCTAGACTATGCTGTGTCATTTGTTTATAATATGAATATTTTAACTTTTTAGACTACTTGATAGCAAAAATTTTATGATTGATTTTTCTTTATCTTAATGTAGTGCTTATCATATTTTGAGTAAGAATTTTAAAATTTTATCTAATAATAAACATTTTAAAATAAATTTATGTTTGCATTTTATGCTCTGTAATAGGCTAATACTTTTTTGGATTTTAAATGTATCAGACATTTAATTTCTGGTTTGTTTATGAAATCTGTGTATTTTAAAATAAAATGCAACTATTTAAAAACTATCAGAATTGTTATTTTGCTTATTATACTGCAGTATCAATTTGAATAGGAATATTTGCCTAGGACTGTTGACTACTGCCAACTCTAGAACTTTTGTTCAGTATTTAAATAAAAATCATTATATTAAGGACTTTGAAGATACTTCTGCACAATTGAATTACAAAATAAGATGTGTTTGAGGAGTAGAATGAATCATTTATTGAATGAATGGATGAATAAGTGACTTTGTTGGCTTGTTACTTTAAAAATGGAACTATTTCCATGGAAGTCATGGTAAATAGAAGTGACATTTTTTAACTTGCAGACTGACTACTTAATAATTTGATTTAATAGTAAGAATGTATTTAGTATTTGAAGAGATATTTCTAGGCATTAGAGATCTGAACATAATGTATTGTCTTTGGCCTCTAGGGGCTTCTATAAAGACCAGTAAGAGGTCTGTACAAACTACATTGTACAGTGTATCAAGTCCTCTGCTGGTGTCACAAAGAAATGTACCTGTCATGAGCTACTTGCATGTGCATGCATGATCAGTCATGTCTGACTCTTTGTGACCCCACGGACTGTATCCTGCCAGGCTCCTCTCCCCATGGGATTTTCCAGGCAAGAATACTGGAGTGGGTTGCCATTTTCTTCTCCTGGCAATCTTCCCGATACAGTATCAAACCTGTGTCTCCTGGGTCTCCTGCATTGCAGGCAGATTCTATACCACTTGAGCCATTGGGGAAGTGCCGTCATGAGTTATAGTGGCAGCTAGAAACCTAAGTAAATTACAGAAGAGACCTTAAAATTCATGAAGCATGGAATGGAGAGAGAATGCTCAGAAGATACAGAGGAAAGAGACATCATGCATCTCTATTTAGCCACGTGTTTTCTATAGATTGGACCAGACCACACAGAAGGAATGTGACACTGGATGAGCAACAGCCTAGAATCAATTTTGATTTGTTCCTTTGTCCTTTCTCTCTCTTTGAAGAATGGATTTCATGCTTTGCTTGAGCAATGTAGAAGATGCCAAACCACAGAACCCAAGCTTCTCTTGTTTGTGGTCCAGTTACAAGAAGGGCTAGCTTTTTTCTTTTAGCCCCTCTCTTAACTAATTGTCCCAGATTGGATCAGGTGGACAAGCCAGCTCCAACCAACAGTGGTCAGTGTACAAGCATGACTCATGGGAGATCACTGTATGGACATGTTAACTGAGGTCACAAGAGTGATTGCTGTGTTTAGAGTATAGATGTTGGGCTGACAACACAATGATTCATTGACACACTAATGTAACTCTATGCCTCTGATACCTAGCTATTAATTCCCATTTGCATAGACTACTTATATACTTATATATATCATAAAATATATTATAATAGGAACATTATACACTGTTTATATAAAGCAGGAATATTTTTTAGTAATAGCAAAAGGATACCTTGCCTGTGAAGACCAGGGTATCATCCCAGTCTTTCTACTCCAGACTTTACAGGAAATTCCTCACCAAATTACTGAAAACCATTCTTAGACAAAACTTTTTATAGTCCTGTCATCAATTAGTTTTCAAACAGCAAGGATCCTCTTCTTATTCTGTATAAAACCATATGCTTTTATTGGAATAATGAGCCAGAAATAGAAATTCATTCCAACCCATGATTCCAGTCTTTCCTATAACAAAAACATTGAAAATAAGCTTTATATTTTACCATAAGAACCAGAAGTAATACAGACATTTCTTTTAAGAATTTCTAGTCCAATGTGGTATGGCCAAGCTGCAATGTTCAGTTAAATCTTATGTATTGTTTTAAATTGCCACCTCAGAGTCCACAATAATTAGTCACGTTTTTATAAAGTATCTTTTCTTATCAAATTTGATTATCTTTTCTGTCACTGGCTACTAGACTGTGGACATGAAATCAGTAGACTCTTGTTCATTTCTGTATCCTCCATTGTTTGAACAGTGCCAGACATACAGTACGTGCTCAGTATTCCTAAAAAGTGCATGAAAAATTTATAGGAATTAAAGTATCATTATAAGTGATATCATTATAAAACTTAAAGTATTTAGTTCATTTCTAAAACATCACTATGGTATTTGCTTCTGATTTTATTTGGATCTATAATTTAAGTCCTTCATTCCACCCCAAGTAAGAGAAGGTCATGTCAAAGAGAAAACATTATTGCAATTCTCAGGCCCAGCAATAGAACCTTAGTGTTAGGAGTGTGTGTGTGTGTGTGTGTGTGTGTGTGTGTGTGTGTGTGAGTTGCTCAGCCATGTCTGACTCTTTGCAACCCCATGGACTGTAGCTCTCCAGGTTCCTCTGTCCATGGATTCTTGTCCAGGCAAGAATACTGGAGTGGGTAGACAATCTCTTCTCCAGGGGATCTTCCTGATTCAGGGATTAAACCCAAGTCTCCTGCATTGCAGGCAGATTCTTTACCATCTGAACCACCAGGAATGCCCAGTGATAGGAGTAAATGGTTACAGTGAGAGAAATGTAAAGGTGAAACAGAAGTTATTCTCTTATTTATTTTTTAATTTCTTTTCCTGAGGGTAAAATTTAGGACCAGAAATATCTTTGCTTGAGAAAGGCCTACATCTTTGGAGAACTGAAGGACTCGAGGTTGAGAAAAGACGGTAAGGGTCAGGATGAGGCTGAGAGCTAATAGAAGACCCTTGATAGGTATTTGCTGCTTTGCATAAAAATGCCTCCTACAGCCTGGATTGGCCTGGGTTGTAAGAGAGTACCAGGAGGGTTAGCCTTGAGATTTTTACACAGTCCAGGCTTTTTCACCAGCATTGATAATCAAGTAGGCATTTGTAACTGGAGTGAAAGTGAAAGTGTCAGTCACTTATTCATGTCTGACTCTTTGCAAACCCATTGGCTGTAGCCCTCCAGTCTCCTCTGTCCATGGATTTCTCCAGACAAGAATACTGGAGTGTGTTGCCATGCCCTTCTCCATGGGATCTTTCTGACCCAGGGATTGAACTTGGGTACTTTGATATAAAGAATGCCTATTTGACTGATTAGAACTCTGATATCTCATGGATACCTAAATATCAGACCAGGGATCTGGCTGATCTGCGCAAATAGTGGAGTCAAGGGAGAAATTAAAGTAATGTCTGATGTCAGCTCTCTGGTCCAAATTATTGGCTTTAATAATTTACCAAGTTGCTCCTTGGCTGAAAGAACTAATTTCCGCATCCATTCTGAACCCATTTGTAGTCTATTTACTGCATGCTAACCTGGGCTTTGCCTTGAGAATACCAAGAAAAACAATACTTATTTCTTATCTTTCAAAGAATCATAATCTAGCTAGAAAGGAAGTCATGTGCAACCAACCTCACTTGGATGTGATCAGTAAATATTGGAATGAAGACAAAGAGCTCTAAGAACCTACATGAAGGAGAAAATAATGTTGCATGGGAGAAAGTGGGAATCAGGAAGGGTGAATTAATGCACACGCTTAACTTTCCGTCAGCTTGTAAAGAATGCACAAGATGAACATATTAATAGTTCTAACTTCTGTTGTACTCTTCTTGACTTACGCGTGGTTCTTTCACTAGATGTTTTGAGGATGCCGGGGCAGGAGGAGTGCGTAAAAGCAGATTCCTGTTGAATCTGACCACCTGATCCTGTTAGGTCTCAACAGGACCCACTGAATTGAAACGAGACTTGAATTTCAGAACTCACAGCAATTTCTCATGCCCCCGCCCCTCCCAAATGTGGCTCAGATATCAGAGGTTTATGGGTGGGTTTATGGGTCCAAACTCTTATACTTCCCCAATACAGCCTCTTTCAACTCATGATAATCAAACAGACTAGAAGTGGGAGGGAATGGGAGGGACAACCCAAGACTGGGGATGGAGGCACTGCTGCTTCGTGGAGTCAGGGCCACATTGGGGCAGCTGCAGGTCATTCAGTCGACTATTACCATTAACTTCTGTTTGTATCCAGTGTAAGTGAACAATAGTGTGATGGTGATATTTAGGATTTCACTTTGCAGTCTCCTCCCAAATAAGTTGGTAGATCCATCTCTCCCTCCAATGAGGGGATGGGCACCACATTATAGTGCCTCCTACTTTTGTGACAAGTGAAGCCTCAGAAAACAGAAAAACAACAATATGACTGAATTAAAGGTGAATACATAAGTCAATAGATATTTATACCCAGTCAAAGCACTGGAGAAAATCAATCTTTAGGCATATTTTGAAGTTCCTTTTATATGCCATATTTGCATTTTGTTGACTGAGTTGATCTCCCAATTCCACCCTCCCATCCCAGCATGGAAGTAGAGAGGGTATAAAAGATAACATGGCTTCCCTGGAGGCTCAGTGAAAAGAATCCAGTGAAGGAGACATGGGTTCTGTTCCAGGTTGGGAAGATTCCACCTACCGTGTAACAACTAAGCTGATGAGCCATAACTATTGAGCTTGTGCTTCAGAGCCTGGGAAGCGCAGCCACTGAGCCCATGTGCCCTAGAGCCAATGCTTCACAGCAAGAGAAGCCTGCTCACTGCAACTAGAGAGCAGCCCCGCTCTCTGTGACTAGAGAAAAGCCCACGCAGCAACCAAGACCCAGCACAGCCAAAAATAAGTAAATAGATAAAATTATTAAAAGACGAACCACTTGCAGGGAGATGTGCTCTGAAGCGTCAGCAAGATGACAGGCGCTTTAGTCTGCAAAAGCCCTTTTCTTATGGCAGAAACTGTCTGTGCTGTGATTGTGCTTTCGCCTTTTAATAACATGTCCACACGGATGTGTAGTGGTGAGACTGATGATGTTTCAGAACTAACGTCATGGCCTGCCGAGGCAGGGCCCCTATCAGGAACACAGGTCATGTGTGGGGAGAACCTCCTTTCTAGGAGAAACCCTGCGGGCTCACTGAGTCTTCAGAGGCATGGATCACATTGCCCTTGCCATTTTTTTCCTCTCGGACAGAGAAACACAAATCCAGTTTCGGAGGGACTGAGTGAAGTTGATAAACAGGCAGTGGAAACTTGACTTTGCAGCTCTGTACAGCGCTATGCCTGCTGTGGGAGAAGTTTGCTTTGGCCATTTACAGGAATAATTGAATTTAGAGGAAAAAGGTCTATTTCACATCTTACATCTGGCTCTGTTAAATCGTTAATGTAAAAGCAGATGCCCCTGAATACTTTCCTTGAATTTTAGGAACACAAGCAACAAATCAGAACCATCAGAGCTGGACTTATATAACATCCATTCACTCATCTATTTATTCAACAAATATTAAACATTCCCTATGAGTTAAAATGTGCTGTTTCCTGGGGCTGTAAGAGCAGAACATAGAAGGAAGGACCCTGGCTTGCACAGAAATGATTGTGAGACATCATACAAATGATGTGTGCGTGCCTGAATGCATGCTTCTTTGCTCAGTTGTGCCCGAGTCTTTGCGAGCCTGTGGACTGTAGCTTGCCAGGCTCCTTTGTCCATGCGATTCTCTAGGCAAGAACACAGGAGTGAGTTGCCTTTTCCTCCTCCAGGAGATCTTCCCAATCCAGGGATCCAGGGATGTATCTCCTGTATTGGCAGGCAGATTCTTTATCACCGAGGCACCTGGGAAGCCCAGAGGTGATGGCTAGGAGATACTTATTGGATACTATAGAGATGAAAATAGTGGCTCCTCCATCCATGGGATTCTCTGTCCATGGGATTCTCCAAGCAAGAATGTTGGAGTGGGTTGCCATTTCCTTCTCCAGGGGATCTTCCCTGACCCAGGGATCGAACCCAGGTCTCCCGCATTGCCGGCAGACGCTTTAATCTCTGAGCCACCAGGGAAGCCCAATAGTAAAGAGAAAGGCAGAGAAAGCAAAAGCACTCCAGGCAGAGGACCTGGTAAACAATCTGAGTGGGAAAGGACATGGGGAATGGAAACTTGGCAGACTACAATCCATGGGGTTGCAAAAGAATTGAACATGACTTAGTGACTGAGTAATGATGACAACTATTATATGTAATATATATATGCAATGCCTATCATAGTACCTGGCATAGGGAAGATATTGAAAATACCTTTGAATAAATGAACGTGAGACTTATTACCAAAATCTAGTGTATCATTCTGCTGCTGATTGGGAATCATGACATGAAAGTATGCAGCTGTTCCTTGCCGCTTTTCCAACCACAGGGAGGGAGTGTTTTGTAGATGTAACAGCATCAGGCTGCCAGCTGATGCCAGGAGGCTATCAGCTTCTAACTTTGGTTCATTTCTGCCACTCAGTCCTGATCAGGTCACTCATCCTTTCATTTTCCCATTGGTTAATTAGATGATAGATGAAAAATATTCCTTAATAGCTTAAGTAACCAATTCCATTCTTTCTGGATTTGTGATGGCAAAATACTCCATAAAGAACTAGAGGGAAAAATGTATTTTTTAAAGTTCTGTTTTAGTCAATTTTTGGGTACAATCACCTGTGTTATAAAAGTGGTAAATTTTTTTCGAGAGTTTTAAGTATATGTTCTATGTTAAAGAAATTTCAATGTGTGTGTAGAAAGTATTTCCCATAAGTTTTTAATAGTATAAAAAGTTTAATTTATACTGTAAAATAATTTCCTGTTTCTAGGGATTTAAGGGAACACTTGAATATGACTCATATTGCTGAAGCAAAAAGAAAAATGTGTCTTAGAAAACTAGACAGTTCCTCAAGTCCTTCAACTGCTCCTTCTTGTTTTCTTGCTAGTATAGTTTATAAATATATACGTGTACAAATGTAGAAGGTAGAAAGCTTAGGCACTTTGAAATTTTATATTTACATACTTTTCCATTTTGCTTTTGGAATTTTTTCTCATTTTTTACTGACCAAATGCCTCATAATGTTATCTACATGAAAGACACATTTTACTCTTGCTTCGTGATGCTTAAGAATAAAGAAATTGAAGTGTATTTTGGCCTCTGTGAACACATAAAGTAGTCAGATGTGTCTGTCTCATACTTAACTGTACTTACAAATCATGGCTTCTTGGTGAAGTCAATTTCTTAAAATGTTTTCAGTTGCCTACATGTTGCAATGTCACAGGTGAGATTCAAATCTGTGTGTGTCTGTGCTAAGTTGCTCAGTCAATTGTCTTCAACTGGGAAGTACCTGAAACAGATAGGGACATGGAAGCTGTTTTCACATTAAAAATAATTGCTCTTAATCAGGCCACTTTTTTTCCCAGAAAATATGGTTTTTAGAGTAGACTCTATTGATTCCTGAAGATACTTGAATATATATATTAGCCTTAGGCATGATCTTTATTCACTTGGACACTGTACAAATACTACAATTTTCCTTTTGTTGCAAAAAGTAGAAAAGTAATATTTATATAGTAATCCATCCGTTACTGCAAATCTTTTGAAATCTGCAAATGGCTCTAAATGAGGGTAAATGAATAAATAGGAGGGGGGCTAGGGGGCAGAGGGAGGCTGGGCCAATCCTTAGGGACTCAGCAGCCCAGATTCTTAGCTAGAAATCTCCATTCCTTCCTGTTAGTACCCCCACCGCAACACGTTCTCAGGGCCAAGGGCCCAGTGGAAGAGGGGGCACACAAGAGAAGGTGTGTGATCGGGCATGGGGAGAAGTTAAGGAGGCCACAGGTGGTGCTGGCATGGGCCCATCCCCACCCTAGACTTCCTCCTGGAAGGGAGAGGGGCTGGCAGGTACAGGGGAATGGGGCTGGACAAATGGCCCTGTGAGGGTGATGGAGGGTCCTTGTTTCTGTGCCACTGGGTGGCAGCTGAACCTGCACTCTGGGAGGGCTCGAGGAGGTAGGGTAAGGCCCCCCCCAAAAGGAGAGGCAAACACTTGGCTCCATGGTAGAGGGGGCTACACTCCTTTCCCTGGCTCTCCCAGTACAGAACAGGTATTGGTGCAAGAGCGGGACTTGCGGCCAGAAGTGTGCAGTGAGGAAAGGCTGGGGGAAGCCAGGGTTCTGCGGCTCTCAAGCTATGGGGGAGTGGGACGGGGAGAGTTCCCTAGACAGCCCCCAGGTCAGAGAGTCAGTGTCCCAGCCAGAAAGGCATGCCCCTGTCAGTCAGAGGTTGAGAACAGGTGCTTCTAAGAGGCCACAGACACCTTCATTCTCGACCAGGTTGTAGATGTAATCGTGGTCTCCAGGGGGTGGAGAAAGGCAGCAGAGGGGTGCAAACACTTCTGAGGACATCAGCTCCTGCAAGAGCTCTGAGCTCATGCATTCTTGAGGGGGATCAAAGATTTCTGACAGCTCTTTCAGTTCAGTTCAGTTCAGTCGCTCAGTCGTGTCCAACTCTTTGTGACCCCATGGACTTGCAGCACGCCAGGCCTCCCTGTCCATCACCAACTCCCAGAGTTCACTCAGACTCATGTCCATCGAGTCGGTGATGCCATCCAGCCATCTCTTCCTCTGTCATCCCCTTCTCCTCCTGCCCCCAATCCCTCCCAGCATCAGAGTCTTTTTCAATGAGTCAACTCTTCGCATGAATTGGCCAAAGTATTGGAGTTACAGCTTCAACAACAGTCCTTCCAATGAACACTCAGGACTGATCTCCTTTAGGATGGACTGGTTGGATCTCCTTGCAGTCCAAGGGACTCTCAAGAGTCTTCTCCAACACCACAGTTCAAAAGCATCAATTCTTCGACAGTTCTTTGGGAAGTTCCAAAACACCAGTGGGGTCTGCCGTGATGGACTCAAAGGAGGTAGAAGGGTTGGGTCCAGATGAGCTACTGTTGCTGCTGCTGCTGCTGTCCAACAGGGCAGAGGACTGCAGTGGCCAGGTGTCCAGTGCTGCCAGGCCCAGCGGGAAGGAGCTGAGCTCACCACTGTCCTTGCTCTTGGTCCCATGGCCACCAATCCCTGGGATCTCAGCTGCTGGACCAGACACCCCCTGGGCCTCGGTGCTGCTGGGGACAGGGTTGGGGGTGGTCGCCTGGGGACTGCTCGGGCGTGAGGCATCCTGGGGCTGGGCCAGGGCAGGCTTGGGCAGAGGCAGAGGGGTAGAGAATATTTTTTAATGAAGCCCAAATACATTTTATACAAACATGAAAGAAATATTTCTAAGATCTAGTCTTTATTGTCTAACTATAAAAAATCAAACAAGTCATTTATTTTCTTTTTGTTTAGTTTCTTGTTCTAAAAGTTGAATTCATTAGATTCTTTTTTTAAAGTAAATTTATTTTAATTGGAGGCTAATTACTTTACAATATTGTATTGGTTTTGCCGTACATCAACATGAATCTGCCGTGGGTGTACACGTGTTCCCTATCCTGAACCCCCCTCCCTCTTCCCTCCCCGTACCATCCCTCTGGGTCATCCCAGTGCACCAGCCCCAAGCATCCTGTATCCTGCATCGAACCTAGACTGGCGATTCGTTTCTTATATGATATTATACATGTTTCAATGACATTCTCCCAAGTCATCCCACCCTCTCCCTCTCCCACAGAATCCAAAAGACTGTTCTATACATCTGTGTCTCTTTTGCTGTCTTGCATACAGGGTTATCGTTACCACATTTCTAAATTCCATTTATATGCGTTAGTATTCTTAACGTGTTTTCAAATTGTCTGTGGAATTACTGAGAAGAAAGAAACATCTCTTTGTGTTTATTTCTAGGTATGCATAATTCCATGATGAAATTTATTAACCTGTATTTCCTTCCATTCTCCAAGGAAAAAAAATGTAGCTTTCTAAATTTCATTGAAGATATTTTAGCTCCTTAATGTTGCATTTTAAAAGCTTTTTTAAAAAATATAATTGGCATCTTAGGATGTGTAATTTTGAATCTTTAAAACACACTGCAATGTACATATTCATAATCTTATTTTAATATAAAGAATGAAAGGTTGGAGTGATTAAACCATTTTTTCCAGAGTCAGAGCCAATAAAAATTAAGTGAGATTTAAACTGAGGTTTGTGTTTAATCAACGTTTCTTATTTTTAGAAGTTCTATTTCCTTCTTTATTGGGCTTTGTGAGTCAGAAATACAAGGATATGATTAGCAGACGGTTGATGCTAAGAGGGAATCTATCAGTGTGTCTTATTTATGTAAAGAATGGTTAACTCTGTGCTGTGTTTGGTCCTTAGTGTACTCTGAGAAATTTATTGTAGTTGTAAGTTTATGGATGATCTATAGCTCATCTTAGTGGAATATGAAGACCTTATCTCTTCTCTTTGGAAGATTCATTGTAAACATAGAAAATTATTTTATTTATCTTTGCTGCAATAAAAAGAATAATTATTCTAGATAGAAAACTCCAAAAAAGCAGGGCTAGAATTGGTTTCACTTGCTTGTAGGATACTTTTAAGTATTAATGCTAATAAAGGACAATGAAGTGGATCTTTGTTACTTGTTTAGTCCATACAGCATCTAAACTATTTTCTGCTTGGGAGAGCCTTTTCTTTTTGAGTGGAATAAAGATGATCTTGCCTAGAAAAAGCTGAAAATGCTAGATATTCAGTTTATTTTGTAGCTTCATCATGACACAAATGCCATCAAAGGATGGCTACACCAAGGGATGTAGAGGGCAAAGAGAGGAGTAACTCTTTCTTTTTCTCAAAAGAGACATTAGAAATGATTATCAGGTTAAATTTCTAATATGAGGGTGCTGGTCATATTAGCACATGGAATACAGCTGTATTCCTGGCAGAGAAATTAGAGCAGTGAAAACTGTAGGATCTATTGCTTAGTGGAAGGTAAAGTTTTTCTCACTGGCCCAGACCTGTAGCATATTATTTATTTATTCTGATTGGGAGAAAATGTTCATAGTACAAATAAAAAGGACCATTTTCTAGATTAATTGTAGATTAATTCTCTAGAAGAATTTCTACGTATCAATAAAGAAAAGGCCAACAACCTAAAGGAAAAATGACCTAAGGGCATATAGGGACAATTTACAGACAAGGAGACACAAACAAATCTATTAAAACTGTAAGAAGAGTGAGATTATCTTTCACATCCTCTAGAATGGTAAATGGCTTCCTGGGGGTGGTGCTAGTGGTAAAGAACCTGCCTGCCAATGCAGAAGAATAAGAGACCCGGGTACAATACCTGGGTTGAGAAGATGCCCTGGAGGAGGGCATGGCTACCCATTCCAGTATTCTTACCTGGAGAATCTGATGGACAGAAGAGCCTGGTGGGCTACAGTCCATAGGGTCACAAAGAGTCAGGCAAAACTGAAATGACTTAGCATGCACACAGAATGGTAAATATTATATTGTCAGGTAACCCTAGGAGTTGTTGAGGATGTAAGAAAGGGGCTTGGTTAACATTACAACTGAGAGTATGGATTAATATAACACAATTGGAGAGCCATTAATCAATATCTAATAAAATTAAAGATGAACATACCTTCCATTCAGCAAGGGCATCTCCCCAGGTATATCTACCCTGGAGAACTCTCAAATGTGGCAAAAAGAGACATGCCAAAAATATTCATACAAGGCTTTTGCAATAGCAGAAAATGGAAATAATCTAATTGTTCATCAGTCTAAGAACTAAGTAAACTGTAGTTTATTATTATAGTGGAACACGACACAAAAAATGAAGCTAGTAAACAAGATCTAAAGCTGAAACTCCAGTACTTTGGTGACCTCATGCGAAGAGTTGACTCATTGGAAAAGACCCTGCTGCTGGGAGGGATTGGGGACAGGAGGAGAAGGGGACGACCGAGGATGGGATGGCTGGATGGCATCACTGACTGGATGGACGTGAGTCTGAGTGAACTCTGGGAGTTGGTGATGGACAGGGAGGCCTGGCGTGCTGCGATTCATGGGGTCGCAAAGAGTCGGACAAGACTGAGCGACTGAACTGAAACTGAAACAAAATCTACATGGCCTTCCCTTGTGGCTCAGCTTGTGGTAAAGAATCGGCCTGCAATGCGAGATACCTGGTTCAATCCCTCTGTTGGGAAGATCCCCTGGAGAAGGGAAAGGGTATCCACTTCAGTATTCTGGCCTGGAGAATTCCATGGACTGTATAGTCCATGGGGTCATAAAGAGGAGTACATGACTGAGTGACTTTCACTTTCACATGCCAGCAACATGGATAAATACCGAACATACTGTGTTTTAAATATGTCACAAAGCTTATTTTTATATAAAGTTTAAAAACACTAGGATTAGTTGTTCATAGATCCATGTATATACAGTCAATGTATAAAATATATCAACTTCAGAATATTGGGTAATTTAGGGGAGGAAATGAGAGTCATGGGGGAATTATTTTTTCTTTAAAATAAAAAGAAATAAGAGAAATGATAAAACTTTAATATCTGTTTAAACTTGATTGTGGGTACACAGATGTCTGTTGTGTTACTTTTCTATTTCAAATACCTCAAATTTGAAATTGAGGAAAAATTTGCTTTCAGTTCAGTTCAGTTCATTCGCTCAGTCGTGTCTGACTCTTTGCGACCCCATGAATCGCAGCACGCCAGGCCTCCCTGTCCATCACCATCTCCTGGAGTTCACTCAGACTCATGTCCATCGAGTCCGTGATGCCATCCAGCCATCCCATCCTCAGTCGTCCCCTTCTCCTCCTGCCCCCAATCCCTCCCAGCATCAGAGTCTTTTCCAATGACTCAACTCTTCGCATGAGGTGGCCAAAGTACTGGAGTTTCAGCTTCAGCATCATTCCCTCCAAAGAAATCCCAGGGCTGATCTCCTAGGTACTTTAAATTAATGGAGAAGCATTAGCTTCATTATTAAAATAACTCAAATGTCTGTCTATTCCTGCTGCTGCTGCTGCTAAGTCACTTCAGTTGTGTCCGACTCTGTGCGACCCCATAGACGGCAGCCCACCAGGTTCCCCCGTCCCTGGGATTCTCCAGGCAAGAACACTGGAGTGGGTTGCCATTTCCTTCTCCAATGAATGAAAGTGAAAAGTGAAAGTGAAGTAGCTTAGCCGTGCCTGACTCTTAGAGACCCCATGGATCGTAGCCCACCAGGATCCTCTGTCCATGGGATTCTCCAGGCAACAGTACTGGAGTGGGGTGCCATTGCCTTCTCCGTCTAGACAGTTAAAATTTTATTCTTATGGTTTTGCTTTTATCTATTCTCTAATTGAAAGATTGCATTTGTTAAATACACGGTGATTTTAGAATATAAATATTTATATTTTTATGTTTAAAAATACATATACTGATATACATATCATATATGCATATATATGTTGTTTGCTTCAGAGAAGGCAATGGCACCCCACTCCAGTACTCTCGCCTGGAAAATCCCATGGATGGAGGAGCCTGGAAGGCTGCAGTCCATGGGGTTGCTGAGGGTCGGACACGACTGAGCAACTTCACTTCCACTTTTCACTTTCATGCATTGGAGAAGGAAATAGCAACCTACTCCAGTGTTCTTGCCTGGAGAATCCCAGGGATGGGGGAGCCTGGTGGGCTGCCGTCTGTGAGGTTGCACAGAGTCAGACACGACTGAAGCGACTTAGCAGCAGCAGCAGCAGCTTCATATAGTAGACAGAACTGATTATTTTAGTTAAAGAAAGCTGAGTACTTCATCTCTTTGAGGCTTAGCTTTATTTTGTTCTTCTCAAACTTTCTGCCACCCAGCTTGAGAAAAGATGCAATTTTACTCAACATGTTGCTTAACTCATTGGAGATGCACTTTTCTTATGTATAATATTTGAATACTCTTAATTTATCTAGAAGTTTGTAAGCATTAAATACATCATGTACGTGAAAATTATTTTTAAACTCTAAGGACTTCCCTGGTGGCTCAGATGGTAAAGCGTCTGTCTACAATGTGGGAGACCTGGGTTCGACCCCTGGGTCAGGAAGATCCCCTGGAGAAGGAAATGGCAATCCATCCAGTACTATTGCCTGGAAAATCCCATGGACAGAGGAGCCTGGTAGGCTACAGTCCATGGGGTCACAAAGAGTTGGAAATGACTGGGCGACTTCACTCACTCAAAAAGCAATTAAAAATAGATCTTAGCATTTTCTTTAATTTCTACTTCAATGCCTCCGGGCTGAAAACTAAGAAATTCTCATACATTTCTGTATTTATTTATTGCATGCCTACTAGGGGCTTCCCCAGTCTCTCAGCGGTAAAGAATCTGCCTATAATGTCAGAGACATGGGTTTGATCCCTGGGTTGGGAAGATACCCCGGAGAAGGAAATGGCAACCCATCACAGTATTCTTGCCTGGGAACTCCCAGGACAGAGGAACCTGATGGGCTATAGCCTATGGAATCTCATAAAAGATGGAAATGACTTAGTGGCTAAACAAGAACAACAGTACACAAAGTACAAAATTAATTGTTGTCATTATATCAGCTTTTTTTTTTAAGTAGCATTTACTCAATATCTTTGTCGAAAGATGTGATAGTGACCCAAGAAGGGAAATTATCCTGTGAACCTATGAAGTATTTGATGGCAAAATAAAACTCAGATCCTGCTTTTGTAACATAAATTCAAAAATGTAAAGATTTCCTAGCAAACTGCAAAGTGAAAAAAAGGTTATTTTAATAACAGTATGTCTTTTTAGGGTGGGCCTTTTGGTGAAAAATTCTCTTATTTTTTATAGAAAATATCTGTATTTTGGTTTTCATTTTTTGAGGATATTTCTGCTGGATACTGAATTGTAAATTAGCCTGTTTTTTTTTTTTTTAATCTTTCATCATTTACAAAATGCCACTTCATTATCTTCTAGATTCCATAGTGTCATTGGAAAGTTAGCTGTTAGTCTTGCTGTTGCTCTTTGGGAAATAATGTGTGGTTTTTTTTTTTTTTTTTTTTTCTCTGCTTGCTTTTAAGTTTTTTTCTGCCTTGGAATTTCAGCAGTTTGTTTTGAGCCATGAAGTGTTTGTGCTTATTTTGCTGTAGGCTTGCTGGCTTCTTAGATCTTTCTGTGGCTATCTTTTATGCATTTTGCAGAAGTTTTGGCTATTACTTCTTAAATATTACTTCTGACTTAATTTATCCAATCCCTCTATTTTTAAACTTCAGTTTACATGTTCATTAGAGGTTTTGAGTGTCTTACATGTTTCTTATGCCCTTTAGATTTGTTTGTTTTGGTTTTCGGTCTCTCACTCTGTCTCTCAAATTGCATATTTTCTATTGACCTACCTTTGAGTTCAGTAATCCTACCTTTCGCTGTGTCTACTTTGCTGTTAATCACTTCTCACTAGATCGTAATTTCTGATATGATATATTTTAGATCCAGAATGTCCATTCAGTGATGTTATTTCTTCCAGAGATAGTATCTCCTTTACTCTGTTAGGCAGATAATAGGATAAACCATTATATCAATCCAGCCCAGGATTGCAGTTGGTTGGTTTGGGTTGCACTTTTAGGAAGACCTATCCAATTTGTTTTGACCTTCTTCCTTGGGCATTGCCCTCAAAGTTTGTGACTGAGAATCTGGAAAATCTCTATATTTTCAGCCCTGAGAAACTTAGAGATTAAGTTATGCCTTTCAGACTTTTTTGAGCCTGATTCTTTGATTTCCTATCACAAGTTTCAAAATCAGGCAAAGATCCTGAGGGGGAGACCAGTGGAGTGTTTGAGGCAGGCTTTCTCTCTCTAGTAGACTTATATTTTGTTTCCAGTCTAGAATGTCTGGCTTTTTTGCTACTCCAGAACTCAAGAATTATCCTTTGGGGTGAAACAAATCATGATTTCAACTCTAGTCGTCTGTTATATCATCCTAGTCCATGTGAACTTCAAAGGCTTAGTATATTTCTTTTCCACAGTAGAATACCTCTACCTCATCCAAGCTGGATCCTCAGGACTGTTCTTAAAAATCAACAGATTCCTCCAGAGACAAAATGATTATCAGCTCAGTTGGGAAGGACTAGACTTTTAGTCCTTCTAGTGCTCTTTGTTTTCATACCTCTACAATGTTTTTAAGAATATAATTCTTTTTTTAATATAAATTTATTTATTTTAATAGGCACCTACTTTACAATATTGTATTGGTTTTGCCATACATTGACATGAATCTGCCACGGGTGTACATGTGTTCCCCATCCTGAACCCCCCACCCACCTCCCTCCCCATCCCATCTCTCTGGGTCATCCCAGTGCACCAGCCCCGAGCATCCTGTATCATGCATCGAACCTGGACTGGCGATTCGTTTCACATATGATAATATACATGTTTCAATTCCATTTTCCCAAATCATCCCACCCTCACCCTCTCCCACAGAGTCCAAAAGACTGTTCTGTACATCTGTGTCTCTTTTGCTGTCTCGCATACAGGGTTATCATTACCATCTTTCTAAATTCCATAATATGTGTTATTATACTGTATTGGCGGAGAAGGCGATGGCACTCCACTCCAGTACTCTTGCCTGGAAAATCCCATGGACAGAGAAGCCTGGTAGGCTGCAGTCCTTGGGATAGCAAAGAGTCGGACATGACTGAGCAACTTCACTTTCACTTTTCACTTTCATGCATTGGAGAAGAAAATGGCAACCTACTCCAGTATTCTTGCCTGGACAATCCCAGGGACAGGGGAGCCTGGTGGGCTGCCGTCTATGGGGTCGCACAGAGTTGGACGTGACTGAAGCGACTTAGCAGCAGCAGCAGCAGCATACTGTATTGGCATTTTTCTTTCTGGCTTACTTCACTCTGTATAATAGGCTCCAGTTTCACCCACCTCATTAGAACTGATACAAATGTATTCTTTTTAATGGCTGAGTAATACTCCATCGTGTATATGTACCACAGCTTTCTTATCCATTCATCTGCTGATGGACATCTAGGTTGCTTCCATGTCCTGGATATTGTAAACAGAGCTGTGATGAACACTGGGGTACAAGTGTCTCTTTCAATTCTGGTTTCCTCGGTATGTATGCCCAGAAGTGGGATTGCTGGGTCGTATGGCAGTTCTATTTCCAGTTTTTTAAGGAATATCCACACTGTTCTCCATAGTGGCTGGACTAGTTTGCATTCCCACCAACAGTGTAAGAAGGTTCCCTTTTCTCCACACCTACTCCAGCATTTATTGCTTGTAGACTTTTGGATTGCAGCCATTCTGACTGGTATGAAATGGTACCTCATTGTGGTTTTTTGATTTGCATTTCTCTGATAATGAGTGATGTTGAGCATCTTTTCATGTGTTTGTTAGCCATCTGTATGTCTTCTTTGGAGAAATGTCTATTTAGTTCTTTGGCCCATTTTTTGATTGGGTCATTTATTTTTTCTGGAATTGAGCTCTAGGAGTTGCTTGTATATTTTTGAGATTAGTTGTTTGTCAGTTGGTTCATTTGCTGTTATTTTCTCCCATTCTGAAGGCTGTCTTTTCACCTTGCTTATATTTTCCTTTGTTGTGCAGAAGCTTTAATTTTAATTAGATCCCATTTGTTTATTTTTGCTTTTATTCCCAGTATTCTGGGAGGTGGATCATAGAAGATCCTGCTGTGATTTATGTCGGAGAGTGTTTTGCCTATGTTCTCCTTTAGGAGTTGTATAGTTTCTGGTCTTACGTTTAGATCTTTAATCCATTTTGAGTTTATTTCTGTGTATGGTGTTAGAAAGTGTTCTAGTTTCATTCTTTTACAAGTGGTTGACCAGTTTTCCCAGCACCACTTGTTAAAGAGATTGTCTTTAATCCATTGTTTATTCTTGCCTCCCTTGTCAAAGATAAGGTGTCCATAGGTGCATGGATTTATCTCTGGGCTTTCTATTTTGTTCCATTGATCTATATTTCTGTCTTTGTGCCAGTACCATACTGTCTTGATGACTGTGGCTTTGTAGTAGAGCCTGAAGTCAGGCAGGTTGATTGCTCCAATTCCATTCTTCTTTCTCAAGATTGCTTTGGCTTTTCGAGGTTTTTTTGTGTTTCCATACAAATTGTGAAATTATTTGTTCTAGCTCTGTGAAAAATACCATTGGTAGCTTGATAGGGATTGCATTGAATCTATAGATTGCTTTGGGTTGCATACTCATTTTCACTATATTGATTCTTCCAACCCATGAACATGGTATATTTCTCCATCTATTAAAGGAGATCAACCCTAGGATTTCTTTGGAAGGAATGATGCTAAAGCTGAAACTCCAGTACTTTGGCCACCTCATAAGAAGAGATGATTCATTGGAAAAAACTTTGATGCTGGGAGGGATTGGGGGCAGGAGAAGAAGGGAACGACCGAGGATGAGATGGCTGGATGGCATCACTGACTCGATGGTTGTGAGTCTGAGTGGAACTCCGGGAGTTGGTGATGGACAGGGAGGCCTGGCGTGCTGCGATTCAGGGCGTCGCAAAGAGTCGGACACTACTGAGCGACTGAACTGAACTGACCTGAACTGATTAGTGTCCTCTTTGATTTCTTTCACCAGTGTTTTATAGTTTTCTATATATAGGTCTTTTGTTTCTTTCGGAGAAGGCAAAAGATATATTCCTAAGTGTTTTATTCTTTTCATTGCAATGGCGAATGGAATTGTTTCCTTAATTTCTCTATTTTCTCATTATTAGGAATGCAAGGGATTTCTGTGTGTTGATTTTATATCCTGCAAATTTACTATATTCATTGATTATCTCTAGTAATTTTCTGGTGGAGTCTTTAGGGTTTTCTAGGTAGAGGATCATGTCATCTGCAAACAGTGAGAGTTTTACTTCTTCTTTTCCAATTTTGATTCTTTTTATTTCTTTTTCTGCTCTGATTGCTGTGGTAAAAACTTCCAAAACCATGTTGTATAGTAGTGATGAGAGTGGGCACCAACTCCTTGTCTTGTTTCTGACTTTAGGGGAAATGCTTTGAATTTTTCACCATTGAGAATAATGTTTGCTGTGAGTTTGTCTTATATAGCTTTTATTATGTTGAGATATGTTCCTTCTATTCCTGCTTTCTGGAGGGTTTTTATCACAAATGGATGTTGAATTCTGTCAAAGGCTTTCTCTGCATCTATTGAAATAATCATATGTTTTTTATTTTTCAATTTGTTACTGTCGTGTATTACACTGATTGATTTGTGGATATTGAAGAATCCTTGCATCCCAGGGATAAAGCCCACTTAGTCATGATGTATGATCTTTTTAATGTGTTTTTGGATTATGTTTGCTAGAATTTTGTTAAGGCTTTTTGCATATATGTTCATCAGTGATATTGGCCTTTAGTTTTCTTTTTTGTGGCATCTTTGTCAGGTTTTGGTATTAGGGTGATGGTGGCCTCATAGAATGAGTTGGGAAGTTTACCTTCCTCTGCAATTTTCTGAGTAGGATAAGTGTTAGCTCTTCTCTAAGTTTTTGGTAGAATTTACCTGTGAAGCCATCTGGTCCTGGGCTTTTGTTTGCTGGAAGATTTCTGACTACAGTTTCAATTTCCGTGCTTGTGATGGGTCTGTTAAGATTTTCTATTTCTTCCTGGTTCAGTTTTGGAAAGATATACTTTTCTAAGAATTTGTCCATTTCTTCTACATTGTCCATTTTATTGGTATATAATTGCTGATAGTAGTCTCCTATGATGCTTTGTATTTCTGTGTTGTCTGTTGTGATCTCTCCATTTTTATTTCTAATTTTATTGATTTGATTTTTCTCCCCTTGTTTCTTGATGAGTCTGGCTAATGGTTTGTCAATTTTATTTATCCTTTCAAAGAACCAGCTTTTGGCTTTGTTGATTTTTGCTATGGTCTCTTTTGTTTCTTGTGCATTTATTTCTGCCCTAATTTTTAAGATTGTTTTCCTTCTAGTAACCCCGGGATTCTCCATTTCTTCCTTTTCTAGTTGCTTTAGGTGTAGAGTTAGGTTATTTATTTGACTTTTTTCTTGTTTCTTGAGGTATGCCTGTATTGCTATGAACCTTCCCCTTAGCATTGCTTTTACAGTGTCCCACAGGTTTTGGGTTGTTGTGTTTTCATTTTCATTCATTTTTATGCATATTTTGATTTCTTTTTTGATTTCTTCTGTGATTTGTTGGTTATTGTTGTTGTTCAGCCTCCATATGTTGGAATTTTTAATAGTTTTTTTCCTGTAATTGAGATCTAATCTTACTGCATTTTGGTCAGAAAAGATGCTTGAAATGATTTCAATTTTTTTGAATGTACCAAGGCTAGATTTATGGCACAGGATGTGATCTATCCTGGAGAAGGTTCCATGTGCACTTGAGAAAAAGGTGAAATTCGTTGATTTGGGCGTGAAATGTCCTATAGATATCAATTAGGTCTAACTGGTCTATTGTATCACTTAAATTTTGTGTTTCCTTGTTAATTTTCTGTTTAGTTGATCTATCCATGTGAGTGGGGTATTAAAGTTTCCCACTATTATTGTGTTATTGTTAATTTCCCCTTTCATACTTGTTAGCATTTGTCTTACATATTGTGGTGCTCCTATGTTGGTGTATATTTATTTATAATTATTATATCTTCTTCTTGGATTTATCCTTTGATCATTATGTAGTGCCCTTCTTTTCCTATTTTCACAGCCTTTGTTTTAAAGTCTATTTTATCTGATATGAGTATTGCTACTCCTGCTTTCTTTTGGTCTCCATTTGTGTGGAATATCTTTTTCCAGCCCTTCACTTTCAGTCTGTATGTGTCCTTTGTTTTGAGGTGAGTCTTTTGTAGACAACATATATAAGAGTCTTGTTTTTGTATCTATTCAGCCAGTCTTTGTCATTCACCCCATTTACATTTAAGGTAATTATTGATAAGTATGCTCCCGTTGCCATTTACTTTATTGTTTTGGGTTCACGTTTATACACCCTTTCTGTGTTTCCTGTCTAGAGAAGATCCTTTAGCATTTGTTGGAGAGCTAGTTTGGTGGTGCTGAATTCTCTCAGCTTTTGCTTTTCTGTAAAGCTTTTGATTTCTCGTTCATATTTGAATGAGATCCTTGCTGGGTACAGTAATCTGGGCCTTAGGTTATTTTCTTTCATCACTTTAGGTGCCATTCCCTCCTGGCCTGAAGAGTTTCTATTGAAAGATCAGCTGTTATTTGTATGGGAATTCCCTTGTGTGTTATTTGTTGTTTTTCCCTTGCTGCTTTTAATATTTGTTCTTTGTGTTTGATCTTTGTTAATTTGATTAATATGTGTCTTGGGGTGTTTGGCTTGGGTTTATCTTGTCTGGGACTCTCTGGGTTTCTTGGACTTGGGTGATTATTTCCTTCCCCATTTTAGGGAAGTTTTCAACTATTATCTCCTCAAAGTATTTTATCATGGTCTTTCTTTTTGTGTTCTTCTTCTGGGACTCCTATGATTTGAATGTTGGGGCATTTAACATTGTCCCTGAGGTCTCTGAGATTGTCCTCATTTCTTTTAATTAGGTTTTCCTTTTCCCTCTCTGTTTCATTTATTTCTACCATTCTATCTTCTACCTCACTTATCCTATCTTCTGCCTCCACTATTCTACTGTTGGTTCCTTCCAGAGTGTTTTTGATCTCATTTATTGCATTATTCATTATATATTGACTCATTTTTATTTATTCTAGGTCCTTGTTAAACCTTTCTTGCATCTTCTCAATCCTTGTCTCCAGGCTGTTTTCCTGTAACTCCATTTTGTTTTCGATTTTGGATCATTTTCACTATCATTATTCGGAATTCTTTATCAGGTAGAGTCCCTATCTCTTCCTCTTTTGTTTGGTTTGATGGGCATTTATCCTGTTCCTTTACCTGCTGGATATTTCTCTGCCTTTTCATCTTGTTTATATTGCTGAGTTTGGGATGGCCTTTCTGTTTTCTGGCAGTTTGTGGAGTTCTCTTTATTGTGGAGTTTCCAGTTTCCTCACTGTGGGTGGGGTTGGACGGGTGGCTTGTCGAGGTTTCCTGGTTAGGGAAGCTTGTGTTGGTGCTCTCATGGGTGGAGCTGGATTTCTTCTCTCTGGAGTGCAATGAAGTGTCCAGTAATGAGTTATGAGATGTCAATGGGTTTGGTGTGACTTTGGGCACCCTGTATATTGAAGCTCAGGGCTATATTCTTGTGTTGCTGGAAAATTTGTGTGGTATGTCTTGCTCTGGAACTTGTTGGCCCTTGGGTGGTGCTTGGTTTCAGTGTAGGTATGGAGGCGTTTGATGAGCTCCTATCGATTAATGTTCCCTGTAGTCATGAGTTCTCTGATGTTCTCAGGATGTGGACTTAAGCCTCCTGTCTCTGGCTTTCAGTCTTATTCTTTCAGTAGCCTCAAGTCTTCTCCATCTATACAGCACTGATGATAAAACATCTAGGTTAAAGATGAAAAGTTTTTCCACAGTGAGGTACACCCAGAGAGGTTCACAGAGTTACATGGAGAAGAGAAGAGGGAGGAGGGAGCTAGAGGTGACCAGTAGGAGAAGAGGGGGAATCAAAAGAGGAGAGAGCAAGCTAGCCAGTAATCACTTCCTTATGTGCGCTCCACAGTCTGGACCACTCACAGATGTTCACAGAGTTACACAAAGAAGAGAAGAGGGAGGAAGGAGACAGAGGTGGCCAGGAGGATAAAGCGGGGAATAAAAAGGAGAGAGACAGATCCAGCCAGTAATTAGTTCCCTATGTGTTCTCCACAGCCTGGAAAACACAAAGAGATTCACAGAGTTGGGTAGAGAAGAGAAGGGGGTGGGAGGAGATAGAGGCGACCTGGTGGAGAAAAAGGAGAGTCCAAAGGGGGAGAGAGGAGTCAAGTCAGTAATCTCACTCCCAAGTAAAAATGGGGACTGAAGATTGGGTTCTTAAAGGTACAAAATTGATAACAAATACCAAAAAGCAAAGATTAAAAATCTAGAGTAGAGGTTGGATTCTCAAAAATACAATATTAAAGAAAAAAACAAAGTAACAAAAATTATAAAATATATATATATGAAGTTTGCTTTAAAATATAGGATTTTTTTTTTTTGGCAAAGTGATCAGTTCAGTTCAGTCATTCAGTCGTGTCTGACTCTTTGCGACCCCATGAATCACAGCATACCAGGCCTCCCTGTCCATCACCAACTCCCGGAGTTCACTCAGACTCTCGTCCATCGAGTCCGTGATGCCATCCAGCCATCTCATTCTCGGTTGTCCCCTTCTTATCCTGCCCCCAATCCCTCCCAGCATCAGAGTCTTTTCCAATGAGTCATCTCTTCTTATGATGTGGCCAAAGTACTGGAGTTTCAGCTTTAGCATCATTCCTTCCAAAGAAATCCCAGGGTTGATCTCCTTCAGAATGGACTGGTTGGGTCTCCTTGCAGTCCAACGGACTCTCAAGAGTCTTTTACAACACCACAGTTCAAAAGCATCAATTCTTTGGTGCTCAGCCTTCTTCACAGACCAACTCTCACATCCATACCTGACTACTGGAAAAACCATAGCCTTGACTAGATGGACCTTAGTTGGCAAAGTAATGTCTCTGCTTTTGAATATGCTATCTAGGTTGGTCATAACTTTTCTTTCAAGGAGTAAGCGTCTTTTAATTTCATGGCTGCAATCACCATCTGCAGTGATTTTGGAGCCCAAAAAATAAAGTCTGACACTGTTTCTACCGTTTCCCCATCTATTTCCCATGGGGAGTGATGGGACCGGATGCCAGGATCTTCGTTTTCTGAATGTTGAGCTTTAAGCCAACTTTTTCACTCTCCTCTTTTACTTTCATCAAGAGGCTTTTTAGTTCTTCTTCACTTTCTGCCATAAGGGTGGTGCCATCTGCATATCTGAGGTTATTGATATTTCTCCCGGCAATCTTGATTCCAGCTTGTGTTTCTTCCAGTCCAGCATTTCTCATGATGTACTCTGCATATAAGTTAAATAAGCAGGGTGACAATATACAGCTTTGACGTACTCCTTTTCCTATTTGGAACCAGTCTGTTGTTCTATTTCCAGTTCTAATGTTGCTTCCTGGCCTGAATAGTAGGTTATAAAAATGAAAATTAAAGGAGTAATAGAAGACTTAAAAAAATTTTTTTTTAAACAATTTAAAAAATAATAATAGTAAAAATATATCTAGGACTTTTTTCTGGTATTGTTGTGGACAATGTGGGGTCAGTTCATTTTCAGATAGTTCCTTGATCTGGCTTATACTTTTCAAGATCTACAGGCCCCTTCCTATGTAGTTGGTACTAACTACAGGGTTTTAATCTATTGCACCTGTCACTTCCAAGGCAGTTTCCTCTGTTTTTTTTTCAGCTTCTTCTGTTTGCTGGTCTCTTCAGTGTCTAATTTCCACCCTGACACAAGGGCGTGGTGGTGGACACTTTTTTTTAGGCTCACTTGTTCAGTCGTGCTGTGGGGAGTGAGAAACACTGCAAACCAATAACACTGGCATGTGCTCGCAGTGTCTTGGCCACACTGGGTTTGCCCCTGCTCATGGTGTGTGTGCTTTCCCTGTATACACTGCTTAGTCTCTGTGTTGCTCTGCTGGGAACTGTCTGAGTCCGGCCCTGGGTTGTATGCACTTCCCAGGTCTAAGCCATTCAGGTTCAGGTACTCAGGTACTCAGGTACTCCACAAAGGCGCAGACGCAGTTGGGTCTGCGTTTTGTGCCCTTCCCAGGTCTGAGCAGCTCAGGTGACTAGGTGCTTGGTGAGTGCAGTCGCTGCAACTTATTGCCTCCCCCATTCCTGCCACTCGGTTTTCTGGGTATATAACTGGCGCACCTTCTCCGGTGTGCCATGTGTCTCTTCTGGGGAGCTGATCTCTGGCTGTGACCTTCCCGATGGATGTCGACCGTCCAGAATCCCAAGAAGTCTTGGTTAGCAGTGAAGCCTGCTTGCAGTTTGGTAGATGATGCCTCTTTGGGGCCGCGGTTGCCCCCTTCCGGCTCTGGCTGCCCTTGCCTGCCTGTCTCTGGAGGGGATGGGCTGGTCTGCAGCCGGCTAGCTCTGCTCAGTCCTTTGTTCTGTGAGCAGACCTGGCAGTATCTTCAGTCAGTTCAGTTCAGTCACTCCATCGTGTACGACTCTTTGCAGCCCCATGAATTGCAGCACACCAGGCCTCCCTGTCCATCACCAACTCCCAGAATTCACTCAGACTCACGTTCATCAAGTCAGTGATGCCATCCAGCCATCTCATCCTCTGTCATCCCCTGCTCCTCCTGCCCCTAATCCCTCCCAGCATCAAAGTCTTTTCCAATGAGTCAACTCTTCGCATGAGGTGGCCAAAGTACTGGAGTTTCAGCCTCAGCATCAGTCCTTCCAATGAACACCCAGGACTGGTCCCCTTTAGGATGGACTGGTTGGATCTCTTTGAAGTCCAAGGGACTTGCAAGAGTCCTTAGGTTATGGCTTTTTGTGGGATAGCTATCCCAGTCTGGTTTGCTATCTCAAGTTAGTTCCCTCAGATTGCCCTCGTGGCATTCAGGCCTGGTCCTTACTCTAAGCAATGCAGCCCGTGCCTCCCTGCCTGGCCCCCACTTGCTAGTGGCAGATGCGGGCATCTGCGCTGCTTCTCCACTGGGAGTTACCATTGGGCACGTAATCTGTGGGTTTTAATTATTTATTTATTTTTCCTCCCAGTTATGTCGCCCTCTGAGTTTCCAAGGCTCACCACAGACTCACCAGTGAGAATGTTTCCCGGTGTTTTGAAACTTCTCTCTTTTTTAAGACTCCCTTCCTAGGACGGATCTCCATCCCTACCTCTTTTGTCTCTCTTTTTATCTTTTATATATTTTCCTACCTCCTTTTGAAGACAATGGGCTGCTTTTCTGGGTGCTTGATGTCCTCTGCCAGCATGCAGAAGTTGTTTTGTGGCATTTACTCAGCGTTCAAAAGTTCTTTTGATGAATTTGTAGGGGAGAAAGTGGTCTCCCCGTCCTATTCCTCTGCCATCTTAGGACCGCCCCCCTAAGAGTATAATTCTTGTTCATTCATTTATTTATTTTTTCAGCTGCCTCAATGGGAATGTTGACCTGCTGCATCCCTAGTATATTCTACTCAGAAGTAGAAGTTCTATGGCATAGTTTGGATTCTGTTTCTAGAAGCCCAGATTCAAGTCTGGCTTATAATCATGTCAGTGTTTCTTCAAGTCATGCAAAATATTCTTTAGCTGTTCTCCTTCACCTACACTGCCCTATTCAGGGAAAATCTACTTCTGTTGTTTACAACAAGGAACCTCGAATATTGAAATAGAGGCTGAGGATGGGAAAGGAGTGTTAAGAGAATCAGTCATAATAAGCCTGATGTTGGGATAACGAGGCCATAGAGTATGTGGCATTTCAGGAGGCAAGG
This sequence comes from Capricornis sumatraensis, assembly GCF_032405125.1. NCBI lineage: Eukaryota > Metazoa > Chordata > Mammalia > Artiodactyla > Bovidae > Capricornis > Capricornis sumatraensis. Next base: position 34,337,534 of record NC_091080.1, on the reverse strand, counting down.
CAACGTTCTATGGTTTTCTCAGCAGCACATGAGCCTAATTCTAAACAGATCAAGTGGGAGCAACTACATCCCTGTGGATGCTAAGTTAGGGTAAGCAGTGACCAGACAGACCAGTTATATCTTAACAGATACAGCGAGAACAGGGGTCAGTGCTTTCACCAAATGGGATGAGTTTTCCAGTCAGAGAAAATCATAAGGACGAGACACGTCCTACCCTTTGTTGATTGGAAATTTAAGTTTATCTTATACCTCTGTTTAGTAGCTCAGTTGTGTCCGACTCTCTGAGACCCCATGCACTGCAGTACGCCAGGCTTCCCTGTCCATCACCAACTCCTGGAGTTTACCCAAACTCATCTCCATCGAGTTGGTGATGCCATCCAACCATCTCATCCTCTGTCATCCCCTTCTCCTCTTGCCTAGGGACTGTGTTGAGAAGAAATCTGGAAATCTCTTCCAGGAAAAGCACAAATCTGGAAATGAGTAATTACTCTAAATAGACAATTTTCAAATAAAACCACCAGGGTACATTTAGTTGGCAAAGTTGGAAAGGTAGCTCGAGAGCCAAGATGAGGTAAGTAATTTAAAATACAGAAAATCATACACTTGCATGTCTGAGTATATAGACTGTAGATTTCATTCCCTTGATAATACATGATGAGACACAGCCTGATGTTGGTGCAAGAAATAATTTTTTCCGTTGGCTATGGAAGACAAGAACTAAAAATTCAGTTCAAGTTACTGAAAATATGTGTAATTTTAGTAAACATAAATTTCCTTAACAAAAACTTTTTTGTCAAGTCACACTTTCATCTAGATAAATGAACACAAAAGTATTTGTTTACTGTGAAATAAGTGCTTACTTATAGAAAGCACACAAAGCCTGTTCTCTGATAAGCTTCTGAATAAGGAATATATGAGCTCTAAGAATACCTGTGGTTTTTATACTTACTGTTTTTATACTTATTGCTTTCTATCATTTAAAAAATAAAATTAGAATTTATTTTGTCTGCCTCACCTCCAAAAAATGTAATAACAATAATAATCTTTCACTGCTTTAGAATTTGAAGTTTAAAAGAAGGAAGATAAGCTATAACAAGATATATGTGTCCTTATTTATTTCACAATTGACAGTATAAATGCAAATACCTAAATTGTTTTGTTTGGGCTCTTTCACAGGATGAAGAAACAGTTTATAGTAGTGATTGAAGGTTTATTCTAACTGTAACCTGTTTGCTAAATGGCCTGGGCTTAGAGGTGTACAAAGTAAGAAACAACTATCCTCTATCCTCCTCCCCACATTCCCCCAGTTTCAAAAATGCTCCACCACATCTCGCTGCCCCTGGATGACAGCTCTGGAAGATCCTGTGGTGGTTTAGTCATTAAATCGTGTCTGACTCTTGTGACTCCATGGACTGTAGCCCACCAGATTCCTCTGTCCATGGGATTTTCTAGGCAAGAATACTGGAGTGGGTTGCCATTTCCTTCTCCAGGGGATCTACTCAGACCCAGGAATCGAACCTGGGTCTTCATCATTGCAGGCAGATTCTTTACCAACTGAGCTAGGAGGGAAGATCCTATAACTTTTAGTAAATTTCAGCTTTGAGTATTTTCTTTTTTTCAAAGTAGTATACTAACAATATATATACTAAGTAAAATATTAATACTAAAAATATATCCAACCCAGATTACATTGACGTTTTAATCTCATACCCAATTCAAAGTTTCTCCTTTTTTTTTCTTCTCGTTTTTAAATTGAATTTTTTTTTTTTTTCTTGTTTTTTGGCTGCGTGGTGCAGTATGTGGGATCTTAGTTCCCTGACCAGGGATCAAATTCATGCCTCCTGTGTTGGAAGCTCGGAGTCTTAATCATTGTTTTCTCTCCTCACAGTCTCAGCTCCCACTCTTGTCCAGCCAGATCTGGGGCTCAAGGACTAGTAGTAATTGTTCCTTCACGTGCCTAAACCCCCCACTTATGGTTAGTTCAGGGTCTAAGCAATGAGAATGGGGGTGAGAGGGAAAAGGAGAACCCGTTTTCTTTAGCTGGGGCTCTTTCTTCTTTGGCTCATACTGGCTAAATGTCAAGATTTCATGAAGTGAAAGAAAGTGAAGTCACGCAGTTGTGTCCGACTCTTTGCGACCCCATGGGCTATAGCCTACCACCTGCTCCGTCCATGGGATTTCCAGGCAAGAGTACTGGAGAGGGTTACTGTTTCCTTCTCCAGGGGATCTTCCTGATTCAGGGATCGAACACAGGTCTCTCGCACTATAGGCAGACGCTTTTACCGTCTGAGCCACCAGGGAAGAGCATGAGTCTAAACGCTGTCTCCTCAGTTATTAGAAGATTCTTGTTTATTTATTTGGCCGCAGCATGCAGTGCTTGGGATCTCCATTCCCCAACCAGGGATAAAATGTATGTCCCCTGCATTGAAATCTTTGGAGTCCCAACCACTGGACTGCCAGAGAATTTTCTGGAAAGTTAATTTTGACCCCCCCCCCCCACACCAGTTGATCCCTAAGGCAAGTGGTGTAGTTTACAGCAAACTTATCGTAATGTTTTTTCAGACTCAGTCCTATTTTGCAGTGGAATTCCCTATTTGGCATCATCTTTCTTGGACAAGTTCCCTCAAGACATCTTTGCAAGTGCCCACATGCTCTTGAGTTTTAAGAAAGAGGGGGATGTTTGAAAAACTAGGGAGGTACTAAGTCAGAATAGGAACCCTCAAAATAGATTTAAATTAGCAGCAAAATAGATAGCTAGTGGGAAGCTGCTGGATAGCATAGGAAGCTCAACTCGGTGCTTTGTGACAGACCTAGAGGGAAGGGACAGGGCTGAGGGGGTGGCAGGGAGGGTCTAAGGAGAGGTTATATGCATACATATAGCTGATCTACCATTGTTGTAGAGCAGAAAACTAACGACACTGTAAAGCAGTTATACTCCAATAAAAATAAATACACCTACCACTGAAAAAAAAGCACTATTTCCCCTAGCCCAAATTGATTTCTAAAATCAATTAATTAAACCTATTTTGTATTCTATAGAAAAACAACAATAGAGATTATACTCGTGTCTGTTTTCCTATTATTATGTTTGTAATACTCATTCATCATATTTTGATTTTTCTGATTGTTTTCATTGATCTGTATAGTATCTCAGTGTGTGAATATGTGAGAATTAATTTATCCATTCTCTTGTTTCTAGAGATTTGGGTCATTTCTCATTTAGCGCTGTGTTGAGTAGCACTGGTTTGAGCATTCTGGAATGTCTTTCAGTGTATATATGTCTTCTGTTGTTTCTTTTTAGCATGTTTTATATTGTAATTAAGACAATTTAAAATAAAAAATGAGGACATGAATAAAAAATAAATTAGTAGTAATCAGTATTCCACGTTAATTCTTTTGGGATTGAGAAGCAGTTTTAGTCCTACGTTTTCATGCTAAGATGGGAAGATTTCTGTAATTCTGCATCTTTTGTTTAAAAACTTATGCATTCGTAAAAAGGTAGAGGGTAAAATAACAAAATTGGTTTAGAATCTAAAAGGATAGCAGGTAGCCTGCATTTTTTGAAGGGGTGGGAGTTAGTAGGGTTCCTCAGTTCTTAACACAAAACATTTTTGACACGTGTACATGACTTTCAAGTATCCCTACTTAATGAATTCACTTTTGGTTCCTGACTCACATCTATACTCTGAAAAAACTATAAATAATAAGCGGCATGTTTAAATGAAGTTAAATATGTCTGACAGAGTTTCACTCAGTCACTGAAATTTCCTTTGGACAATGTTTTCTTTTTATTATTTTACTCTTGATTCCATATATATTGCCACAAAGCAGTTTTACACATTTTTCCCCCAGAAAATTGTGCTGTATAGAATAAATCTGAAAGAAGAGAGTCTATTATCCTCAGCTTTGAGGCAAATTCCGTGCATCAAACTTTCCTGCAGTAAAGCCAGATACAAATACAGAGCAATTAAATGACAGAAATGAGAAACACAGGACTTGACCACGCATATGGTGTTCTTCTGCCCTGTGGGACTTTATTTAAGCAGTTGATAACTGTTTTTTGGAAAGAAAATCTTCCATAGTATGCATTTATCATTCATGTGTTTATCATTCATGTGTCATGGGGCATATTTACTTGGGCAAGAATTATTTTTGAGAAATTAAGATTCTCTAGAGCCAAACAGACAATTTGAAAATAAATTGACCAAAGCTGCTCTCTACTTTTTAAAAATTATGTGCTCAATTTTACTAGTTTTGGAAGTATACAGTGTACAGGATGTGTGTGTGTATATACATATATATATATATATATATATATATATATATATATATATATATATATATATGTATGTGTGTGTATATGCTATGTGTGTGTTCTAAGTTGCTTCAGTCATGTCTGACTCTTTGTGACCCTATAGACCATAGCCCGCCAGGCTCCTCTGTCCATGGGATTTTCCAGGCAAGAATATTGGAGTGGGTTGCCATGCCCTCCCTCAAGGGATCTTCCTGACCCAGGCATTGAACCTGCATCTCTTCTGTCTCCTGTCCTGGCAGGACGGTTATTTATACTAGTGCCGCCAAGAAGCCCAAACAAGAATGTGTCAGAAGTGGGATATATGCTGTACTTCATTATTAGTCATTACTTTTGCATGTGAACATGTTGGTTTTGATAAACTAGAAAGACATTTTAATATCTATGAAAGGAAATAGTAATTTGCAACATTTGGGCTTTTTTTTTTTTAATGTAAGTCATTTTAAAAGTCTTTATTGAATTTGTAACAATTTTGCTTCTGTTTTGTGTTTTGGTTTTCTGGCTATGAGGTTTGTGGGTTCTTAACTCCCTAAACCAGTGATGGAACCCTCACCCCCTGCATTGGAAGGGGAAATGTTAGCTACTGGACCACCAAGAAGTCCTAATGGGACTGTTCTTAAGGATCTGTTTGTTTCCCACTGTTCCACAGAGACCACCAGAGAAGTCCTAGTAATATGCAGTATTTTATAGTCTGATTTACATTCACTTGAACCTGATATATTTCCAACTGTTTAACTCCCACACCAACGCTATGATGAAAATAGTATTAATTATAACTCAGATTCTTGAATGCTTTCTATATTTTAGGAATTATTTATAGCAATTTGAATGTATTTAGTAATTTAATCTTGTCAGTGACTCTGTGAAGTAGATACTAACATTGTTTCTGGGTTTTTCAGCTGAGGAAAATGAAGACCAGAGGCGATTTCTGAGTGTCGTGGAGCTAGGGAGTGAACTTGTATCCCAATTTTACATTTTTAAGTACTGTACAAGGTTGTGAAATGGGAAATAGGTATCAAAAACATTTTGATCAGTTAGAGTCAGTAAAAATCAGTAGATTTATCTTAAGTCTTTCTTTTTGATTTCCTTGGGGTTGGCGTTTTGATTCCTTGTTTTTTTGGCAGTTTTGAGGCAAGGTGCATGAGATAAAAAGGAGAACTACAGCATCAGTCTTAGAGCAGGGATTGACAAAGGTTCCTTCAGGGCCTGCTAGTACCACTTTTTAAAAGGACTTCTTATCCCGACCCATGGAGATTTTGATTTGGCAGGTTGGGATGTGATTTAGGAATATATTTTAAATCTCTCCTATAGGTTCGGGTGTGATGTAGATCATAGAATTCCAATTTAGCTCCTTTTAAGCTGTTACGTGGTTGTTACTTAAACTGTAATCTGATATTTTAAATTTTAACTCATCTCTTTAAATAGGTTTATTTTAAAAGTTTAATTAAAGAGGTTAATTTTTGAGCATTTTCTATGATGGGACAAATAAAAGATTACTCTGGTGAGAGCAGTGGTTTAATGAAAATGTATTATGTATTACTTTTCCTCCATTCAAAGATGCCTTTGTTTTCTTTGCAGTCTTATGCTTCTGAGGCTAAATACTTATTACAGTTGAAGGTCATACGTGAAGCATCTCACTCCACTTTTCATTGTTATTAACTCAGTGGTGCCTTTGACTTAAGGAAACAGACTGCTTCTTTCTCCTTGTACCCTGTACTTTCTTTGAGAAAATATTGAAACTCTTCTTGAGACTTGTGTTGGGCATCATAGTTATAGGAACTGTATTTGGTGTGGCAACAGGGACTCCAGAAACCATGGTCAGTGGTCTAAAACGCTGTATCTAAGGGACAGGGCATCATTGACTCAATGGACATGAATCTGAGCAAACTCCAGGAGATAGTAAAGGACAGAGGAGCCTGGTGTGCTGTGGTCCATGGGGTCGCAAAGAGTCGGACACGACTTAGCAACTGAACAGCAAGGGGAAAGGAGTGAAATTGGGTCCAGGTAAAATAAACAACTAGGTCATGCTCCAAGTGGAGAGTCCTAAGTAAGAGGAAACGGGAAGGAAACAGGACAATCAGACTGGGATGAGAGAATATGGAGTGTAGAGAGGAAGCCTGAGCAAAAAGCATTTGTAAAGATTTTTTAAGGGTGAATTTTATCAAGTACCTACAGCCTTACTCTGGCTGAATAGAGGGTCCTGGTGGGACGTCAGGACTCCACCTAGAGGGTTGAATTTGTGTAGATGGAGGAGATGGATTGTATTGAAGAGAGTTACTAATCTTCTCTTTATTCATTGCATATGGAAGCCAATCACTCACTATTAAAAGTATAATGGAGCCAGATAGGGCTCAGATTCATATGTTTACATTTATTCCTATATTTCTCCCACTCCTCTATGGGAGTCAGGGAATAGATGGTAGTAACAAGTGAATCCTGAGCCAAAGGCAGTTTGTTTTCTGCATCACTGATATTCTACTGGTGTGAGTAATTCTCAAATTGCAAGTTGCTGCTCATGGCCCCTAGAATTCACAATATCTAGTGTTTCCGGGTAGAGACAGAAGACAGATTCTTTCTCCATCACCTTATTTTCTTTCTTCCCAGTGCAGAACTTGGCTGTCTGCATCAGTGCTGACCAATCTTTCATAGCATATTTATCAGACTACATAGGACTTGGAAATTGTGCTTACTCTGAAAAAATAAAAAGGTTTTGGTACTACCCATCTATCAAAGAAGGACACACATGCAGGAAGACTCAAATGATATTTATGCCTGCAGTGGGAGAAACACATAATAAAAAAAGCCTAGATAAATTTGTAGCAGGGATTTGTTTTTACAACTGGAAGTTTAAGTAATAATTCAGACTTACTCTATCAAATTCTATGGTCAAGATTGTTTTTTCAGCGTTCTTTAACTCTTACTACAATAGATTTTCATGTTGGGGGAGAACACGAGAAAGGAAAAAAGTAAGAAAAAGTATTGAGTTTCCCTAAGACTCTGTTAACTTAAGAAAAATTAATGTTTTTTGGGCTGATTAGTAGAGTTGTGTGTGTGTGTGTGTGTGTGTGTGTATGGCTATTGCTTATTCAATACAGAATGGAAGAATGTATTTTTGATCTTATGGTTATTGCAAGAACTCACATTTTAAATTCTCATGTCAGTTATAATAACTGTTAGTTCATGTGATTCATAAACTTAAGTATGATTTTAAAAACCATTTATGTATATGATTAAAAGTTTCCAGACATATAAAAATAAAGGAATGCATTGCTTGTTGTATCAACTTTTCTGAAACATTATTCACTTTATCTTGTTAGGTCCTGAAATGACTTGCTAAATACATTTTTAATAAAATCTGTAATCTCTTGATGTGAACAGAGTAGACAACAGAGATTTACCAAATTTATATAATGTATTAATCAATAAGACATTTGACTTTAGCATATAAGTGATGACAGAATAAATTGTTTAGTGAAGTTACTCAGAATCCAATTGCTTATTTGCTGTTTTCTATGGAGAATATTTGACTACTGAGTAAATGTTCTAGCTGGTAGCTATTGCTCCTTAAAAACCAGATGCACTTATTTCTCTTTATTGAGTGATTTATTTTCACAGTTTATTTCCCTTGCTAAATTTTTTCACTATAATGTTTAGCATTTCAAATACAGCTCTCTTCAGTTTAGTCGCTTAGTCATTTCTGACTCTTTGCAACCCCATGAATCACAGCATGCCAGGCTTCTCTGTCCATCACCAACTCCTGGAGCTTGCTCAAATTCATGTCCATTGAGTCGATGATGCCATCCAACCATCTCATCCTCTGTTATCCCCTTCTCCTTCTGCCTTCAATCTTTCCCAGTATCAGGGTCTTTTCTAAGGAGTCAGTTCTTCACATCAGGTGGCCAAAGTATTGGAGCTTCAGCTTCAGCATCAGTCCTTCTAATGCATATTCAGGACTGATTTTCTTTAGGATTGATTGGTTTGATCTTATTGCAGTCCAAGAGACTCTCAAGAGTCTTCTCCAACACTACAGTTCAAAAGCATCAGTTTTTCAGTGCTCCAGCTTTCTTTATGGTCCAACTCTCACATCCATACATGGCTACTGGAAAAACCATAGCTTGGACTAGATGGATCTTTGTCGGCAAAGTAATTTCTCTGCTTTTTAATATGCTAAGTTGGTCATAGCTTTCCTTCCAAGGAACAAGCATCTTTTAATTGCATGGCTGCAGTCACCACCTGCAGTGATTTTGGAGCCCTACAAAGTAAAGTCTGTCACTTTCCACTGTTTCCCCATCTATTTGCCATGAAGTGATGGGCCCAGATGCCATGATATTTGTTTTTTGAATGTTGAATTTTAAGCCAGCTTTTTCACTCTCTTCTTTCACTTTCATCAAGAGACTCTTCAGTTCTTCTTTGCTTTCTGCCATAAGGGTGGTATCATCTGCATATCTGGGGTTATTGATATTTCTCCCAGCAATCTTGATTCCAGCTTGTGCTTCATCCAGCCCTGCCTTTTGCATGATGTACTCTGCATATAAGTTAAATAATCAGGATGACAATACACAGCCTTGTCATACTCCTTTTCCAATTTGCCACCAGTCCGTTTTTCCATGTCTGGTTCTAACTGTTGCTTCTTGACCTGCATACAGATTTCTTAGGAGGCAGGTAAAGTGGTCTAGTATTCCCATCTCCTTAAGAACTTTTCAAAGCTCAAGCTTTCATTAATGTGGAGAGTTAGTAGTTTTTGAACTCAGATATCTGAGAGAATTTGAAAAGGAAAACTAGTAAAGTTTTTTTTTTTTTTAATAGATTAACCATTTCCACAGAAGTAGCAGCTGCTCTCCTAGCAGGTCAATTTTATGATGTGATTCTGGAGGTTGTTCCTGAGAAACAAAGCTCTGATGAGTCTGATCCTGTGACATGGATGAGATCGGTCCTGATTATTAAGGTGATTTTAGAAGTTTCTTCTTGAGGGTTTCCAGGTGACGCTAGTGGTAAAGAACCTCCCTGCAAATGCAGGAGACTCAGGAGACGAAGATGCAGGTTCCTTCCCTGGGTCAGGAAGATCCCCTGTGGTAGGAAATGGCAGCTCGCTCCAGTATTCTTGCCTGGAGAATCCCATGAACAGAAGAGCCTGGTGGGCTACAGTCCGTGGGGCCGCAAATAGTCGGACACGACCGAGTGACTAAGCACACAGCACAGCACAGCCTCTTCATGAGAGTTACTGGGAATATACCTGAAACTCAGGAGATCTTCAGAGTGACTAAAGTGTCAGATCCAGTTATAAAAGCTAAGTAGGATGACAAGAATGAACTCTCAGAAAATAATGTTTGGATTATCACCTAAAGAAGGAACACTGAATGGAAGAAATTTTGCTGTATTTTAGAATGGTTTCTTCTAGTGAGATATTTTAAAATATCATGAGAGAGGGTTTGTATTGTAATAAATGAATCTATTACTTTAAAATTAGCTACCTTTTATGACATATTTGTTTGCTTTTTTAAAGACTGTTTATTTTAGAGCATTTAATTTTACAACAAAATTAAGAGGAAGAGATTTTATTAAAATCTCTTAATCAAAATGAAGAGATTTCCCACATAACCTCAGCCTATTCACAAACAAAGCCTCCCCATTATCAACATCCCCACAAAAGTGGTACATTTTTACAGTTGATGAATCTACATGACATGCAATAATTGCCCAAAGTCCACAGTTTATATTAAAGTTCATTCTTGGTGGTGTATTTTCTATTGGTGGTTTAGTCTCCAAGTCGTGTCCGACTCTGCAAACTCATGGACTATAGCCCCTCCAGGCTTCTCTGCCCATGGACTTTTCTAGGCAAGAATACTGGATTGGGTTGCCATTTCCTTCTCCAGGGGATTTTCCCAACCCAGGAACTGAACCCAGGTCTCCTGTATTGCACGTAGGTTCTTTACCAACTGAGATACAAGGGAATCCCTGTACTTTGTAGTTTCTATGGGTTTGGGCAATGTTTAATGACACGATTCCATCATTATAGCATCATACAGACTATTTTCATTGCCCTAAAAATTCTCTGCCTAGTCACCTCACCCCTTTCTTCCGGTTATTGGCAACCACCGCATATTTTACTGTCCCATAGAATGTCATGTAGTTGGGATCATACAGTAAGTAATTAGCCTATCTTGATTATTTTCTTTCCCTTAGTAATATACATTCAAGCTTCCTTTCTGTGTCTTTTCATGGCTTGATAGATAACTTCATTTTAATGCTGAATAATATTCCATTGTCTGGATGTATCCCATTTCATTTATCCCACTCCTAATGAAGGCCATATGTTGCTTCCAAGACATAATGGTCTGTAGTTTTCTTTTCTTGTAATATCTTTGTGTGGTTTTGGTATAAGGATAGAGCTGGTCTCATAAAATAAGTTAGAAAGCATTCCCTTTGCCTCTGTACTGGAATAAATTGTAGAGAATTGGTTATTTCTTCCTTATGTATTTTATTGAATTCACCAGGGCATCCATCTGCGCATGCCACTCTCTGTGTTGAAGGTTACTAATTACTGATTCGATTTCTGTAATATGATGTGAACCCATTCAGATTGATTCTTGTGTGAGTTTTGGCCAGTTGTTTTAGGCTGTAGTCATAGTCTCACATAGAGTCAAGGGGAAGGAACAGAGGCCCTCAGACTCTGTGGAAAGAGTGGCAATATCACATTAAGAGAAGAACATGTGAAACGAGAGATCTTGCTGTGGCCATGTTGAAACATACAATATAACTAAGTTTAAAGATAATCGTATAAGTCAATAATATTAAAGTTGTAAATTTCAATAACCTTAATCAGAAAAAGTTTACTTCTTGCTTTTGCTCTGTGTTCAAGGTTGAAGATTGCTTGTTATCACATCATAACCTGGCCTTTTCTGCCTGATATGAACATAATTTAGAGTCAATTAGGTCTATAACACTTGCTCTGGCTCTTAATTTCTTCTCTTCCAGAGGTGGTAATTTTTTGTTTTTTTAGAATATCTTTTTTATCTCTGTATCTCTAAATAACATGTTTCTATTGCTACTTCTGATTTTCTCAATTTTAGGTATTATCTGTTGATTTTGCACTAAGGAAACTAAGGACTTACTTTTCTTTAATTCCCCTCCCTGAAGACACAAATATGTATTCTTGGCCCCCATTCTCTTCATAGAGTTATATTCTAATTTTTTCCAGATTAATATGTTGGTAAATATTATCATGTTACATTATCATGTTCTAAGCTATATATAATATTCAGATCTAAGCCACATGGTAAAATATAATTATTTCCCTTTCTGCATAACTTTAAAAAATTATTTAATTTTGAAAAAATGAAATGTGAAATGAAAAAGTACATATAAGTGTAAAGTTTAAACAAATATTTATGTAACAGTGAGCCAGATCAAAAGCAAATACTTTCATTACTCTACCTGTTCATACTTTTCATTCTTATTCTTAAAAATAAACATTCTGTTGATAATAATAATCACTTCTGTGTTTTATAGTTTTGTCATCTAATATGCATTCATTAACACTAAGTCTAGTCTTGCATGTTTTTAAATTTTATGTGAATAGTATTATATGATGTTCATTCTTTTGTGTCTGGCTTCTTTTGCTTGACATTACGTTTGTGAGATTCATCCATGTTGTTTTGTGTAGCTGCTATTTGTTAATTTTTACTGAAACATTTTATTGCATGAATATATTTGTTTCTTTACCCACTTAAAAAAATTATTATTTATTTATTTGGCTGTACTGGGTCTTCATTGAGGCATGCAGGATCTTCAGTTGCACCATGTGGGATCTAGTTCCCTGACCAAGGTTCAAACCTGGGCTCCCTGCATTGTGGGCACAGAGTTTTAACCAAGAGACCACCAGGGAAGTCCCACTTTACCCATTTTTTTTGTCGGTGGGCGTTTAGGTTGTTTCACAGTTTTGACCATTGAAAATAATGTTATTAGGAACATTCTTTTTATATCTCTTGGTGCATATATGTACATATTTATATGGGTCATATGTGTAGGAGTGGAATTACTGGTCATAGAATATCTTCAGTGTATGTATCTTCAATAATAAGCTGTTTTCCAAATTGGTTGCATCCATTTACGCTTCTACCAGCATCGCACATAAATTATTACTCTGTATCTTTGCCAATATCTGGTATTGTTAGTTTTTTAAATGTTTGCTAGTCTAGTGGGTGTGAAATGGCTTAATTTGGATCTCCTGAATAATAAAGTTGAATACCTTTGCCTGTGTTATTGGGTCTTGAATTTCCTTTTTTGTGAAGTGCCTGCTCAAGATTTTTGCTTATTTTTAATTAGACTGTTTCTCCTATACATTTTGCTTTGGAAGAATGCTTTTTTAAAATCGAGGCACATGGATGTGGAACCTATGGATCTGGAAGGTGAACAGTTTATTTTTTTGAAAAATATTCACGAATAAGTAGACCTGCACTGTTCAAACCCATGTTGTTTAAGGGTCAAGTTTTTTGAGAAATTATCACTAAAATTGGTCTAGTCTATATCTGTCACCATATATAATTACATTTTTTTCTTGTGATAGGACTTTTCAGATCTCTCTTAGCAACTTTCAGACATACAATTTAACATTATTAACTACAGCTTCTATCTTGTGTATTAGATCCCCATGACTTAGTTACTCTAATAAGCAACTTTTTATGTGTTTTGAATCAGTCTTCCTCTGGTTATTTATATGGCACATAGTCCTCATCATTTGTCTTTTTGCTTTCTTAGTGGTATCATTTGAGACCAGATTCTTAATTGTAATTAGCCTAATTTATTAATAACTTTTACTGTTAAGTAATTTTTATGAATAAAATTTTCTCAGCACAAGATCATGAAAATACTACCCTAAATTGTTTTCTAAAACCTCCATTGTTTTTTACCTTAGCATACAAACCTAACTTCCTTTGATTTATGTGTTTGACATGAGGCAAGGGTCAAATTAATTTTCTTTTCCATATGGATAATCAACTGTCCTAGTCCTTTTGTTAAAGATAGCCTCTGCAAAGTTGCTATTGTCATAGACCAAAAGGCCATCTTGTATGGGCCCATGTCTTGGCCTGTGTTTATTTCTTTATTCTATTTCTAAGTCTTGATTTTCAGTAGAGTAGTCTTCCTATCTTTTCTTCTACTTTAAGTTTGTCTTAGCTATTCTTGGCCTTTTGCATTTCCATATAAATTTAAAATTTGTCTTATAAATTTCCTTGGTACTTTTATGTGGATTGCATTAGATCAATCTGAGGATAAATGATACATTATAATATGGTTATTCTAATCTGCAGTTATGATTTATATATTTATATAGGTCTTCTTTAATCTCCTTCAATGTTGTTTTAAGGTTTCATGTGCAATCTTTTACATATTTTATTGGATTTATTCCTGGGCATTTCATATTTTAGATGTTATTGTAAAAGTATGTTTAAAAATTTTATTTTCTGACCTGAAGTTTTCCATGCCATATAGAATAAAACAGATTTTTGAATGTCGACTGGGAAATATTCATAGTAGGTTAGTAAAAAGTGAACTGGGTGATGCAGAACAGATACTGGACGATTAGAATTTGGCTTCCAGAAATCCTGTGCAAGGGAGACTCTTCCTACTTCACTCAGTATTTCAATATTTGTATTTTTATGTTTTTATAAGAAAATATAGCTCCCCTGTATTAGTTTCCTATTTTAACTGTAACAAATTACTACAAACTTAGTGACTTCAAACAGTACAAATTTATAATGCTGTAATTCTGGGGTCCAGAGTCTAAAACTGGTTGGTAGGTCTGTGTTCCTGGAAATTCTAGAAAGATAAGTTACACTTAAACCATGTCTTTTGTGCCACCTGACATAGCACTGAGCATTCCTTTTTCTTTTTAACCTTAACTGAAAGTTGAAAAGGATAAAGACCTGGGTGCTGCTAATTACCAGCTGTATAATCCTGGGCAAAACATATGCTAGAGTCTGAATGTTTGTGTCCCTCCAAAATTCATAAGGTCAAAATCATAAAGCCTGAAACTATGGTATGAAATAGGGCCTTTGGAAAGTGACCAGGTCATGAGGGTTCTGCCCTCATGAATGGGATGAGTCGCCTTATACAAGTGGTATCACAGAGCTTGCTACTTTCCTTTTCCCTCAAGTGAAGATTCAACAAGAAGTCTGCAACCCAGAAAACAGCTCATGATGCACCTGGGTCTTGGACTTCCAGCCTCCAGAACTGTGAGAAGTTCTGTTGTTTATAAGCTGTCCAGTGGTATATTCTTTTAGTAGCTCCCACAGACTCAGTTCAGTTCAGTTCAGTCGCTCAGTTGTGTCCGACTCTTTGCGACCCCATGAATTGCAGCACGCTAGGCCTCCCTGTCCATCACCATCTCCCAGAGTTCACTCAGACTCACGTCCATCGAGTCTGTGATGCCATCCAGCCATCTCATCCTCTGTCATCCCCTTCTCCTCCTGCCCCCAATCCCTCCCAGCATCAGAGTCTTTTCCAGTGAGTCAACTCTTCGCATGAGGTGGCCAAAATACTGGAGCTTCAGCTTTAGCATCACTCCTTCCAAAGAAATCCCAGGGCTGATCCCCTTCAGAATAGACTGGTTGGATCTCCTTGTAGTCCAAGGGACTCTCAAGAGTCTTCTCCAACACCACAGTTCAAAAGCATCAATTCTTCGGCGCTCAGCTTTCTTCACAGTCCAACTCTCACATCCATACAGAACCACAGGAAAAACCATAGCCTTGACTAGACGGACCTTAGTCAGCAAAGTAATGTCTCTGCTTTTGAATATACTATCTAGGTTGGTCATAACTTTTCTTCCAAGGAGTTAGCGTCTTTTAATTTCATGGCTGCAGTCACCATCTGCAGTGATTTTGGAGCCCAAAACAATGAAGTCTGACACTGTTTCTACTGTTTCCCCATCTATTTCCCATTAAGTGATGGGACCAGATGCCATGATCTTCGTTTTATGAATGTTGAGCTTTAAGCCAGCTTTTTCACTCTCCTCTTTCACTTTCATCAAGAGGCTTTTTAGCTCTAAGACCCCATTTAACCTTATCTATAAAATGGGAATTGTAGCGACACTTTACAGAGTTGTTTTGACAAGTGTGGAAACTGTGCTAGGTAAACCACAGTGACTCTAGTTTTTGTTATTCAGTATTTTTGCTGAGAGTGAAGTCTGACCATTAAGGACTTTTCTAGGATCACTGGAGAGAAAATCCAACCCAAACTGGCTTAAGCTAAAAGGGACGTTTGTTGGCTCACATGACTCAGAATTCCAGAGGAGCATCTGAGGCAGGAGCAGTCTGATGAAGGGGCTGAAATGCTGTCGTGGGGTCTCACTGTCTCCTGAGTCTGCTGTCCTGCACGGTGGTGTCAGTCTAGTTCCATGCGGTGTCAGTATGGCTGTCCTTAATGCTAGATCTACAGCCTCCTATGTTCAACTCCAGTGAAAACCAGTGCAGCTTCCTCAGAGTGTCTGCACAAACCCTAGGATTAACTCTAAATGGGACCAGTTTGAGGGACATGCTTCTCCCTGATGTGGCCTGATTTGATCATGAGACTAGAGGGACCGAACCAGCATGACTCACTCAGTCTGTCCCCAGAGCATGGATGGGACCTCTGAACCACAAGTACCAGGAGTGACAGAGCATTTGCTGGGTTATAACCAAAGAAGAGGGGTGGCTTCTAGATGATTAAAAAATGCCCACTTCGGGGGTATTTAATATTTCTGAGAGGATGTCACTTTATCCTTAGTTTGCCCTACTCAGGAGAGAGAACTTTCATGGAAGAAACTGCCAGTTTTGTCTTGAAATATTTTTCTCCCTCTCTTTGTTTATTCGAAGCTCATAATTATAACACGCTGTATATCTTTTCTTTCTTTCTGGCAAGCAATTTTCCCCATCTGTTTTTTGTTGAATGATGTATGGGAAAGCCACATTTTCCTAGCTAGGAAAGCTTGATGAGCCATTCTGTATGTCTTCTGCATTCTGTTTAAGACATTTCTATTTTTAGATTTTTGGGATGATTTATACATATGACTGGTAGCCAGTGTTAGCTCTTAAATTTTTTTCTTAGAAAATTTAAAGTTCCATTTATTCTTGAGCACTTTTCCATGGCTACTTAGGATATTGTTATAAATTTATAAGACTTCAGCTTATATAGGTATAGTATTTAATATTTTTAATATTTTATGGGCATATTATAAGTTTGTGTTTTTTTCTATGTAATTCCATTTGTATTCACTTATTTGGACACGACTTAGTGACTAAACAACAACAAATTTTTTAACGAATATTAAAGCAGACAAATAAAACTTAGTGACTTCTTTTTCTGAATAGCTCTGAAATTGATCATAGGTAGCTTGCAAAATTTCACAATATCAGTTCTACCAGGAAAAAAGAAAAAAAATACTTTTAAGGCTTGTACACATTATATAGCATATCTTTATATTTACAGTTTTAAATGATGAAGCTGAAGAATTCAATTTTAGAAAGAAGCATTGGAATCTTACTGTTACTCCTGGTAAATTTTGCTGGAAAACAGGAACATAATTAGATCATCAGTGGTAACATTTTTCTTCTAGTACATTTTCAAATCCTTGCAGGGACAGTTTGTGATGTTTTGTTTTTGGCTAGATTTGTCTTTTGATTTGATAATCTCAGTAATTTATATTCTTTTGGTGACATTCAGTACTTGTAAATAAAATGCATAAATAGTTTGATTGACCAAAATAATTTCCATTTTTATAAAAATGTAATTAAAACAACTATTCAGTTTCCTTCTTGTCATCCTGATAGATAGTTCAACAAAAGGGTAGGAGAAAAAAGAATTTTTCCTACATAAGCACACTGCTTACAAGAATTAGGTGCTTGGGGGTGCTTCTGTACTATTGGATTTAATAATAGGCATTGTTTATAAGAATCTGCCTGCAATGTGGGGAGGGGGTGCTGTGTTCGATCCCTGGATTGGGAATATCCCCTGGAGAAGAGAATGGCAATTCACTCTAGTGTTCTTGCCTGGAGAATTCCGTGGATAGAGGAGCATGGCGGGCTGCAGTCTACGGGGTCACAAAGAGTTGTAGACGACTGGATGACTAACACTTCCACTTCTTTCACTATTGTTTATAACAATAAACAAAGTTCCTGTCACATGGTCTTGTGGGATTACTTAATTTTTGTGTCTTCATTTTCCCCATCTCTAAAATGGGGATTATAATATTATGACTTTATAGGATTGTGGTTAGGACAAAAGGAGTCATACCTATATGATACTGAGAAGAGGAGCTGTGTAGTACTGTGAAGAGATAGTAAGTACTCTGGAAATGTTGATCATTATTACATAATGGAGTAGCGGACAGCAAGTATGCACCAGGGCTCTGAGGTCAAACTTGCTGATCTCTTCCTGATTATGCTGTTGGAAAAGATATTTAATTTCACTGAGTTATGATTCTCTCATTTGTGAAATACTGGTACCAAAGTCAGGGTTTTTGTGAGTTTAAATAAAATGATATATATGAAGCATTTAGAATAATGCCTGGGGTATGTAAGCACTCAAAAAATATAACCTACTAGCAGCATCTTTTTTGGGTTATGAACTCCACAAGAACACATAGAAGACATTTATTTAATTCAGTTTGCATAGATTCAATGAGCTAAATGATGGATAAATACAAGTAATTAGGTCTTAAATTTGGATTGATTGTGCTTTATTTTTTTCACTGCTTTATCCAGTAATATAGTAAGTGGTTGAATTTTTCTAACAAATATAAGTAAACACACATGTACTAAATGTGAAACAGTTAAATAGAAAAGCCCTGTGTTAGACAGACTAGGCTCAGCTCCAAGAGAAAACGAATCCCCAATCATATAAATATTTGTATCAAGAGGCAGGAAATAATGAAAAGTGAATGAACTTTATGAAACAAAAGAATGTAGCAGAGTCTCAGAGAAATTCCTTTCTATAGACAGGAGTATATTCACCTAAGGGTTACTCGCTTTACAGCTGCATGCCTCAGAAGGCATTCATAAACATCTGTTTGTTTTGGAGAGCTCTATAACATCTGTAGTTCCTGGGTTATACAGATTGGGGCAAAAGTATCTAGAAAGAGAGACAAGAAATACTAGCATACAAGTGATAGAAATACACTTGAGGGACTACATAGAGGTGAGTCACTAGACTCATGTCTTGTTAATTGAGCTTTGAGCAATTGCAGACAATACTTTTGAGCAATTGAAGACAATACTCTTCCTTCCTTCCCTCTCTTCTTTCTCTTCCTTCCTTCCTTCCTTCAGTTGATATATCAATATTTGTATCAGGAAAATAACCTCCCCAGTGGGAATTGGCATGGGGAAAGCAAACCTCTAAAAAACAAAAAAGTTGATGCACGTTAGAAACTGCAGGCTTGACATAAGGAGAGCAAGATCAGGACTAGGGCAGTGATATGACCCAAATTATTCCTGACCAAGGGCTTTATAATCTGTAGCGGGTGTTTACTACATACCAGGCACTTTGTCAAGTGTTTTAGACATGTGATTTCATTTAATCGTCACTGTAAACCTTTTAGACATTACTTTTGTCTGTCCCATTTTATGGTGAAGTCATTTTTTCAATGTTGTACTTTGTTCATGAAGTGTGTGTGTTTGAAACATCAGCAGCAGGATTTTCTGTTTAAATCTTGACTTTGTAATGCTATGAGTGGGTGTGTTCATTAAGTTTTCTGATATTTAAATGGCTATTCATGGTAATATCATTTGAAGAGAAAAATTAAAAAACACGTTTGTACCTTTTCCCAAAATATCTTTAAACTTTAGTGTTAGATCACAAGTTTTGAGAGGAAAAGATTTTAAAAAGTACTTATCAGGTATTAAAATGACAAAACCAGAACTACTGCAGTGTTTATAAATTATGATGGAATATAATATTACAACATAGAAATTAATTGATATAACTTTATGCTTTGATAGATAGTATGTGTTAGTTGCTTAGTCATGTCTGACTCTTTGTGACTCAATGGACTGTAGCCCACCAGGCTCCTCTGTCCATGGGATTTCCCAGGCAAGAATACTAGAGTGGTTTGCCATTTCCTACTCCAAGGGATCTTCCCAACCCAGGGATTAAACCTGGGTCCCCTGCATTGCAGACAGATTCTTTACCATCTGAGCCACCAGAGTGTAGTAGTAGTAGTCTAGTTGCTAAGTTGTGTCCAACTCTTGCGAGCTCATAGACTGTAGCCCGCCAGGCTCCTCTGTCCATGGGATTCTCCAGGCAAGAATACTGAGTGGGTTGCCATTTTCTTCTCCAGGGGATCTTCCCTACCTGGGAATCGAACCCAGGTCTCCTACATTGCAGGCAGATTCTTTACCAAATGAGCTATGAGGGGGCCAATATATATAAAATATATATATATATAAAGCAATTAATTTATATAACTTTATTCTTTGATAGTTCAATCTATACTTTTTGTAAACCTGTTGTTCTCAGAAATATATAGATGGACAAGGCTACCAAATGCCTGTTTGATGTATTTATTTGAAATGTTTAATAATTCAAATATTAAGTGCTTATAAAAAATTAGAAATTAGGAAAAGATATATATCAGTCATACACAGGTCCTGGTGAAACAAATGATTCTGACTTGAGCATCTTTATTTTTAGTCATTTTCTTTTATGCATAATTGCAATCAGGTTACGTAAGTGCTAAAACAGCTTCTGTTAATTAGTCATAATTGCTTTTTGTGTCATATAGTTAGACTTCCTAAGCCACCCTGTAAAATAGTTGGGTAGTCAATGAGGGCAAGTTCATAGTTTACTTAACTATGTATGTATCACTGATCATTTAGACAGTCTCCAAATATCTACATATAATGTACATGTGCCTTTTCTGATATTAACATTATTTCACTGAGATAGATTTATAAAGTTAGTGGATATTTTATCATTTTGACGCATGTTGCCAAATTACTTTCCTCATAATAGTATTTTCCACTACCATTAATATACAAACTATAGTTCATTTTCTCTTTTACAAATTATTTGTTCATGTCCTTTGATGGTTGAAATTTTAGCATCTTAATATTTCTCTTATCAATTTGTAGGTCATTTCTGTGATTAAACTCTTAAATACTTGCTACAAATACAGTTCCTAATAAGTTGTTTATCTTATTACTTAGAAGTGTTTTTTATTTTGTCAAAGTAATATTCACACTTTAATCTAAATTTTGATTCATTTTCTTTTCTCTAGTATTTTTTTCCCCATCAACTTTATGAAAGCTAAGGGAGAGTTAACTACTATTGTTCTGTCTTTTGATTTTTTTATATTTAATTTTGGAATATACTCTTTTTTACTGCATGTTGTTGAGGTGAAGGGATATTTTTTTCTACAGGGCTAAAGCAAAGAGAAGTTTAACTTTTTAAGATATCTATAAAATAAAATTTAAAGCAAACCTTTTAAAAAGTTAAAAATATTTCTCTTTAAGCAGTAATGTGCCTAAATTGCAATGCCCTTCAGAACTGTGTTACATCAAAGACTGCCTGGTGTCTGAGGCTTGAGTCCCTAGATAGTCTTAAAGCCCTTAATACACTGAAATGCTGACAAATTAGTCGGAGTATCATGTAACTATCTAATCCTCAGAGTTTCCATTATCATAGATGACACACACACATTTGGTTTTCTGTACATAGACCATTACTCCACTTATTCCATTGTATTTGAGTCTGTCTCACAAGCTTCTAGTTCTACTCAGGCACAGTGCTTTGAGGGGTTTGCCAAGTTCTTAGTGAACACATAGGTGTTGCTGAGCCCTGTCTGACAGCTGCTGTTCTCGTTTAATGACTTTGCCAGCAACTCGATAACTCACTTGGCCATTGGCTGGAGTTTGCATGTAGTGTCGCTTCTTGTAATTTTATGATTATGGAAAAAAGCCCTGCTATCCCCATTTAAATCAACTGAAGGGAAATTTTACCCAAGGCAAAGAGGGAAATGCTGCACATGAAAATTTGCCTTAATTGTTGATATATCTATGAAATATGAGAATCTTTGAGATAGAGGTTAATAAGTCGATGAAAATGGCATTTGGGTAGTGATAAAGCTTAAATTTGAACTTAATTTCTCCTCTCTTCCATAATCCCATTATAACAGAAGTTGACTGAAAGAAAGGTAACCAAAGGCATTTCTTTATGGAGATGAAACAGTTACATTTTCTTTATAAGTAAATTGGAGACAGAGCTGAGTAGATTGTTACAGACCCATACAAAGTAGGTATGTAGACATTGGATTGGTTATTTACTATTATGACTGGTGGGAGACAATACTCTATGAATCTCTCCTTTGTCTGCACATCTTGTGAGCAAGACACTAAACACCCTTTAATTCCACATTATATTTTCAAGGATATTTGTGCAGAGAATATCTTTGAAAAATAAAGATATTGTCTTTCCTTCTAACAGATCACAGATGTCCTTACTTTTCAGTATAATAAAGATAATATCCCCTTCCAGAGCAAAGATCAGGCAGGTTTGCTTACTGCCCATTATAGAGTGTTTGGGTTACCTAAACTGAGCCTTCTTCCGCTGTGGCACTAGTTTACTATGTGTGTAGGATCAGCCTCGTGGGATTTGAGGAGCAAGGGGAAAGACACAACCATAAAGATCCGTTTCCATGAGTAAAAATGTCTTACATCTCTGACTCAAGAGTCTTTTCTCAGATCCAGAAGTGTTAATTCTTTGGGCTAATTTTTAAAGGCAACTTCACGTCCTCTATTTCGAAGGTTTGGGAGGGCTGTTCATAATTGCCCTTGTACTGTTTTATGGTATTCAACTCAGGTAGACTTTTAAAATTGAAAGATACCTTTATTATTCACCATTTATTTTACTAGTCAGGATAGGTTATATATGCTGTGTAGCAAATCAACCCCCAAATCTCAGTGGAGAAACACAACCATGGTTTATTTCTAGCTCACACAGCATTCAGTGAGAATTAGATAACTCTCTAGGGATGACTCGTCATCTTTTATCCTTTCACATGATGATTGGTTTAGATGTTCCAACCTGGGATGTTTCCATCTGAATGTGTATACTCCTAGGTGGAGCAGGGGATGAGAGTAAGTGAGAACACCTATCCATCCTTGTGTCTTGACTCCTATCACTTTCTGTTCATTGGCTGGAGCTAGTCAAATGGCTCTACCACTATGCAAGGTGGCTGAGAACCTTAGGGGAAACGATGGCAAAAAAAAAACCACAGTTAAAAAAAATCAGTAATCAGTAATGGCTTGGTTCCCTGGAGTAGGAAATGGCAACCCGCTCCAGTATCCTTGTCTGGAAAATCCCATGGACAGAGGAGTCTGGTGGGCTCAATTTTATTGGTAAATACTCCAATAAAAATTTTAAAATAAATAAATAAATAAAATAATTTGGCTTGCCTAATTATTCTCATGTTGGAACTGCAGACACGACTGAAGAGACTTAGCAGCAGTAGCATAATAAATTTTAATAACTGTTACATGTGAATTCACGCTTCCTTAAAAAAAGGATCTTTGCTATTTTTGTCTGATTATTCTTCCAGATAAAACTCAAAATCCTTTTTTGCACATTAAAATTCTCTAAGAACTTTTGGCATTCTTACTGGGATCAAATTAAAGCTATAAAGTAATTTAGGAAGAACTGGTATTTTTATAATATTAATCTTTCAATAAAGAAACAGGACTATATTTTAATTTCTGTAGCAATAAAGATTTGTAATTTCTTTAAAAAATTCATATACATCTCTGAAAATTATTCACAGGTATTTTATGTTTTTAATAGTTTCTTGTGAATGTGTTTCTTTCATCTAATTACTTTGTACACTTGATTATGAGAGATGGAATATGTTTCTTTGAACAGATTGGTGAGCTAGGTTAACCTGTGGTAAAGCTTACTGAGAAAATGTAGAAGGAAAAACAGTATAGAAAACAAAATGTGAATAATTGCATACATATGTATAAATAATTTTAAAATATAAAGCAAATATTATGAATAATCATGTACTAATTTGAAATCAGAACTGATGTGGCTACATTTCTGGAAAAAAACAAAATGCTAAAGTTGATTCTTAGTCAAATAGAAATAGAAAAGAAACAGAAAACTTGAAAGTAAATTGAAATGGTAATCAAAACAGTTGTCTCTATAAAAGCACTAGGCTACATGATTTTTCAGGCTAATCCTACCCAACTTTCAAATAACACATTCCAAAAACCATCTTATTTTAGGTTGTTCAAGAAATTAGTAAAAAAGTCAAAAACTCCTCAATACTTCTTACAAGGAATATAACTTAGATACCAGATATGAAAATCTCAGAGACAGAAAAAAAGAGAAGATTGTAGGTCAATTTTATTTATGATTAGAGATGAAATATCTATAATAAAATCATATAATAGTAATTGTATGAGCTAAACTTACAGTTTTAGCATTTTGACTGATTTAAAGTATATGGTAAGATAACTATTCTAGTAAAATACGTTGGAATTAATAATATCTTGAATGCTCAATCCTTTTGCACATGTAGAGTTAACCAAGTTCCTCTAAGTAAAGAATAATGGGAAAAACTAATATCAATGTGATAATACTCAGAAAAAGAGAATGTGAGTGACTCTACTGATTGTGTGGTAAATCCTTCTGCAATTAGTTGATTTCCAATTCTTTCTTTTCAACAGTATTGGGGAAATACCTAATAGAGGTTGATTAATGATGAAAAAGAATTTTTAATTTTTAGGTTACTATGTGGTTTTGATGAAGGAGTACAAAGAATTGAATGACATTTGCTAAACAAATTCCTTTCATTATCATATTTGTTTATGTGACTAAAGTTCTGCACTTAATGCCTATAAAAGTAGAAAACAGAACTGATGTTGAGCATTACCTCATTCTGGCAATCATTACTGTTCTATCAGAGAGATATATGAGTGCCAAGGGGGAAGAAGGGTGCTGTGAAGAATTAGCGGATTGGGATTGACTATTAATACTATGCATAAAATAGATAACTTTTGAGAACATACTGTCTAGGACAAGGAACTCAATGCACTGTGGTAACCTGAATGGGAAAAGTGAAAGTAAAAGTGTTAGTCTCTCTGTCATGTCCGACTTTTTGTGAACCTATGAACCATAACCCACCAGGCTCCTCTGTCCATGGAATTCTCCAGGCAAGATTACTGGAGTGGGTTGCCGCTCCCTTTTCCAGGGGATCTTCCCAACCCAGAGACTGAACCCATGTCTACTGTGTTTCCAGCCTTACAGGCAGATTCTTTACCATCTGAGCCACCAGGGACCTGAATGGGAAAGAAACCCAAAAGGGAGGGGATATATGTATATGTATGGCTGATTCATTTTTCTGTACAGCAGAAACTAACACAACATTGTAAAGCAACTATACTCTAATAAAATTAATTAAAGATATTCTGTCATGGATACAGTAACCGACTGGGGAATAAAAATACCTTTACCCATTAATTGAGGTGTATAAACAAATAAAATTTACTTTCTTGTTTAAAGATGTTTACAAAAATTTGTAACATGGTTTTGATGAATTGCCAGTTATCAGTAATATTAACAAATCAACTCGAAAGAGTCTTCAGCCTAGTTTTGTTCCCTGTAAGCTCTCACTTGATGCCAAAGCTGCTGACCTGAGAAGCATGCTCTAATATGCTTGAGAAACTGCTTATGTAACTGTCTGGAAGAGCTGTGTCCCATAGCACACGGGCACTGAGGGCACCCTGGTCCCATATGTTCCACCTAGGTCAGGCACTAGGGCATCATTAGGAAGACAGAGAAACTATGGAAACTAATTATGCAATCAGGTGATATGAACTTGACATGATCAGAGACAGAACTTAGTCTTCTGGAGTCAATAACCATGAATAAAACCACAAGAAATGAGAGAGATGATAGTCTGCACAGCCTTTTCCTTTTCTATAATTTTTTTGAGTACAATCTTAATGTCTACTCTTCAAACTTGATCAAGTACTCACCTTTATCAGTGAGGCTGTAAGTATAAGATTATTGAGTGGTTTGACTCAAAATAGTCTTTTCATGAGTGTAGAATTCAGGCAGAATGGAAATATACCTGTACTTCTTTGATTTGAGTTAGAGGTGAGGGATTTTAATCATAATGAAAGTCTGAGTACACATTTAATAACCTCATTACTCAGTATAAAAATTTACTGTAATCCTATCAAACTGAATTATTTTTGTTTTCAGTCACTCAGTCATGTCCAACTCTTTGCGACCCCATAGACTGCAACATGCCAGGCTTCCCTGTCCATCACCAGCTCCAGGAGCTTGCTCAAACATGTCCATCGAGTCGGTGATGCCATCCAACCATCTCATCCTCTGTTGTCCCCTTCTCCTCCTGCCTTCAATCTTTCCTAGAATCAGGGTCTTTTCAAAAGAGTCAGTTCTTCACATCAGGTGGCTAAAGTATTGGAGTTTCAGCTTCAGCATCAGTCCTTCCAATGAATATTCAGGACTGATTTCCTTTAGGATGGACTGGTTGGATCTCCTTGCAGTCCAAGAGACTCTCAAGAGTCTTCTCCAACACCACAGTTCAAAAGCATCAATTCTTTGGCATTCAGCTTTCTTTATAGTCCAACCCTCACATCCATACATGACTACTGGAAAAACATAGCTTTGACTAGATGGATCTTGGTAGGCAAAGTAATGTCTCTGCTTTTTAATATGCTATCTAAGTTGGTCATAGCTTTTCTTCTAAGGAGCAAGGTTTTATTCCAAGTAATATCTTTTATTCCAAGTAATGTCATAGCTTTTATTCCAAGTAATAACATCATTAATATTAATAACAATATTAATATTGTTAATAGCAACATTAATATCATTTTTTTCATCATAACATACTCAGTACAAAAATTTACCGTATCCCTGTAAAACTGAATTATTAGGCTTATGAAATTGACATTTTGATTTAAATCAAAACTTGATTTAAATGTAAATTTAAAATCTAAGATTTAAAATAAATGTTACAAATATACATTTTATTTAAAAAATGAACTAGGATTTAGTTATCAATAAATCAAGCACAATTGCTGAATTATGTCAATATTTCAAAACTGGATGTATACCTTGAAAATATTTTATTGTGAAGTCCTCAGTTTGCAAGGATTTCTGGAAAGTCTATTCCTGTTTTTGGACAACTTTATACTTAACTAGAGGCTCCCCTGGTGGCTCATATGATAAAGAATCTGCCTGCAATGCAAGAGACGTGGGTTCAATCCCTGGGTCGGAAAGATCCCTGGAGAAGGGAATGGCTACCCACTCCAATGTTCTTGCCTGGAGAATTCCATGAACTGACAAGCCTGATGGACTACAGTCATGGGGTCACAAAGAGTTAGACATGACTGAGCAACTAACACTTCACACTTCATGCTTAACTAGTTCCAGTAGGATATCTAGCATTTTTCTGTTTCTGTGGGGAGATTTAAACTTTTGACATTTTTATTCCCACGTTGGAACTTTTGCTAACTTAACTAGCCCTAGAGGAAATTTGTTCCACTTGCTTCATGAATATAGTCTCATTCTGAATTGTGTAATACCAATTTGAAAATTACGTTGTTCATTCATGATGTGGTTAAGAGAGCAGGCTTCAAAGTCAAACTGCTAATGTTTCCATTCCATTTCTACCATTTAATAGTTATTTCACCTTGACCTCTCATAGCTTCTGTTTTTCTCATATGTATATCAGGAATAATAAGTAGATAATTAAAATAATACACATAAACAGCATAGTGGGTAGCGGCAATAAATTAGTCAATAAATTCTAGCTTGTATTGTTATTGTATGTAGTCATCTATCAATTTATTCCCAGCCTACATTTATTGCATTCAGAGTTGAGGCTCTTGGAAGTTAGAGATAAAGACTTTGCCCCAGTCATCAATGAACTTACAGTCCAGTTGAAGAGACAAGTAAATAAATTAATGCAATTCAGTGTCTAAGCAGTAAGACAGAGAGTGTTATGAGCCACTCATGGGTGGGATGTGAAGGCCATGATTACTTGGAGGAGGTGATAACTGGACTAAGGTTTAAAGGATGAGTGAGATTTTTAGGGCAGTAAGTAATAGTGTTGCAAGCAGAGGAAATAGGAACTGGTGACTAAAAATATATCTGAATATGATTCATTCATGTAAAAATCTTGTCTTAAAGTTTATTGATACTGTTTGTGAAATCAATGTTCTGTTTGTCAACCTGTTTCTCACACTCCTACTTTTAACTTGAATCCTACTGGACCATGAGCATTTTGAGCTTGGATGGCCTCTTCATGACTAATATAATGGCTGGAACATAGCAGGAGATAATAGGTGTTTACTGAACTGAATGAGGGAATTTAGTCTTATGAGGGAAAGTCTTCTGGAAATAAAGCAGAATTTCTAATCCCAAAGAGGGTTAGCAAGGGAGAGATTAACTGTAAATATAAGGTGTATTGCAGTGGGAAGGTCACTCAAATTCAGATAGAAAAAGCCAGCAACTCTGTCTTTTTGAGGCAAGGCACTCAAAATACATTTTTGGAATATAGGATAAGTGTAAATTCAAGAACAAAAGAGCATTGTAAAAGTATGTTCATCTTTTTCACTTACTTTCTTTTATTAGTATAAACAATTGAGAAATCTATATGGTCTCATAAATATGAGATTGAAAATAAATATGAGATGATAGCATAATTTAAAACATGTAAAGGATGTCTAATTTATTGAACATTAAAAATATAATCAAATTTATAAATGATAGCATAAGCAACTTGGCAAACACTTCATTGTAGAACAAAAATACTTCATACTGAGGAAGTTTTCAGTGTCAGTATATTTTCTGAACAGTGCAGAGTCTAAATAGATAAATCTCAAGTGAGAAATTAGGAACATTTGTCTGTATTGACTATGAAGATCTGAGCAGTAAATTGATCTCCAAAGGAAATTTTTAGACTTTGATTTTCCCACTTCAGAGAATTTGTACTTATCTTTTGATCATTGTGGTGCTAGCTACAAACCCTGTATAATTGTACCAACAACTGAAACAGTATTTTCCACTGTTTTTGTGGCCTTGATGATCATTGTTTCATATCAAATTATGGAAATAAAGCTAAGTAAGGAGAAATGGTTGGGTAGTTGGTGGCCTGCATTTCCTATGCTGTCATTGTCTATGGCAAATATGACGATTAAGTCAGCTTTCAGTTCAGTTCAGATCAGTTGCTCAGTTGTGTCCAACTCTGTGACCCCATGGACTGCAACACTCCAGACCTCTGTGTCCATTACCAACTCCCAGAGTTTACTCAAATTTACATCCATTCAGTTGGTGATACCATCCAACCATCTCATCCTCTGTTGTCCCCTTCTCCTCCTGCCTTCAATCTTTCCCAGCATCAGGGTCTTTTCAAATGAGTCAGTTCTTTGCATCAGGTGTCCAAAGTATTGGAGTTGCAGCCTCAACATCAGTTCTTCCGATGAATATTCAGGACTGATTTCCTTTAGGATGGACTGGTTGGATCTCCTTGTAGGCCAAAGGACTCTCAAGAGTCTTCTCCAACACCTCAGTTCAAAAGCATCAGTTCTTTGGCACTCAGCTTTCTTTATAGTCCAACTCTCACATCCATACAGGACTACTGGAAAAACCATAGCTTTGACTAGATGGACCTTTGTTGGCAAAGTAACATCTCTGCTTTTTAATATGATGTCTGGGTTGGTCATAACTTTTTTCCCAAGGAGCAAGTGTCTTTTAATTTCATGGCTGCATTCACCATCTGCAGTGATTTTAGAGCTCAAAGAAATAAAGTCTGTCACTGTTTCCACTTCTCCCCTTAGCGTGAATGGACTTTATATTGGTTCTTCCTAAGTCTGGGTCCCTGACCTCCTTTTCCTTAGAGCATTTACATCAGAGAATTTGTCAGTTCTTTCTCTGCCCCTTGAAAGTGAGTGTTGCTCAGTCGTGTCTGACGCTTTGCGACTCCAAGGACTTCTCCAGGCCAGAATACTGGAGTGGGTAGCCTTTCCCTTCTCCAGGGGATCTTCCCAACCAGGGATCGAACCCAGGTCTCCCACACTGCAGGCAGACTCTTTACCAGCTGAGCCACAAGGAAAGCCCAAGAATACTGGAGTGGGTAGTCTATCCCTTTTCCAGCAGATCTTCGCAACCCAGGAATCGAACTGGGGTCTCTGTCATTGCAGGCGGATTCTTTACCAACTGAGCTTCCAGGGAAGCCCAGAGATGTATGTAGATCACTTAAAAATCTTTTGCCAGTTTTATAACTGAGAAGTTTCTTTTCTGAGAGACTGGAGGGCCCTCATCTATGGCCTATTCAGTTCAGTTCAGTTCATTTCATTTCAGTCGCTTAGTTGTGTCTGACTCTTTGCGAACCCATGAATTGCAGCATGCCAGGCCTCCCTGTCCATCACCATCTCCCGGAGTTCACTCAGACTCACGTCCATCGAGTCCATGATGCCATCCAGCCATCTCATCCTGGGTCGTTCCCTTCTCCCCCTGCCCCCAATCTCTCCCAGGATCAGAGTCTTTTCTAATGAGTCAGCTCTTCTCATGAGGTGGCCAAAGTACTGGAGCTTCAGCTTTAGCATCATTCCTTCCAAAGAAATCCCAGGGCTGATCTCCTTCAGAATGGACTTGTTGGATCTCCTTGCAGTCCAAGGTTCTCTCAAGGGTCTTCTCCAACACCACAGTGCAAAAGCATCAATTCTTCGGTGGTCAGCCTTCTTCACAGTCCAACTCTCACATCCATACATGACCACAGGAAAAACCATAGCCTTGACTAGGCGGACCTTAGTCGGCAAAGTAATGTCTCTGCTTTTGAATATACTATCTAGGCTGGTCATAACTTTTCTTCCAAGGAGTAAGCGTCTTTTAATTTCATGGCTGCAGTCACCATCTGCAGTGATTTTGGAGCCCCCCAAAATGAAATCTGTCACTGTTTCCACTGTTTCCCCATCTATTTCCCATGAAGTGATGGGACCAGATGCCATGATCTTCGTTTTCTGAATGCTCAGCTTGAAGCCAACTTTTTCGCTCTCCTCTTTCACTTTCATCAAGAGGCTTTTTAGCTCCTCTTCACTTTCTGCCATAAGGGTGGTGTCATCTGCATATCTGAGGTTATTGATATTTCTCCCGGCAATCTTGATTCCAGCTTGTGTTTCTTCCAGTCCAGCATTTCTCATGATGTACTCTGCATAGAAGTTAAATAAGCAGGGTGACAATATACAGCCTTGATGTACTCCTTTTCCTATTTGGAACCAGTCTGTTGCTCCATGTCCAGTTCTAGGTGTTGCTTCCTGACCTGCATACAGATTTCTCAAAGGGCAGGTTAGGTGGTCTGGTATTCCCATCTCTTTCAGAATTTTCCACAGTATAGCTGTGAAAAGAAGAGAGGTGAAAAGCAAAGGAGAGAAGGAAAGATATAACCATCTGAATGCAGAGTTCCAAAGAATAGCAAGAAGAGATAAGAAAGCCTTCTTCAGCAATCAATGCAAAGAAACAGAGGAAAACAACAGAATGGGAAAGACTAGAGATCTCTTCAAGAAAATTAGAGATACCAAGGGAACATTTCATGCAAAGATGGCTCGACAAAGGACAGAAATGGTATGGACCTGACAGAAGCAGAAGATATTAAGAAGAGGTGGCAAGAATACATGGAAGAATGATACAAAAAAGATCTTCACGACCCAGATAATCATGATGATGTGATCACTAATCTAGAGCCAGACATCCTGGAATGTGAAGTCAAGTGGGCCTTAGAAAGCATCACTATGAACAAAGCTGGTGGAGGTGATGGAATTCCAGTTGAGCTGTTTCAAATCCTGAAAGATGATGTTGTGAAAGTGCTGCACTCAATATGCCAGCAAATTTGGAAAACTCAGCAGTGGCTGCAGGACTGGAAAGGTCAGTTTTCATTCCAATTCCAAAGAAAGGCAATGCCAAAGAATGCTCAAACTACCGCACAATTACACTCATCTCACATGCTAGTAAAGTAATGCTCAAAATTCTCCAAGCCAGGCTTCAGCAATATGTGAACCGTGAACTCCCTGATGTTCAATCTGGTTTTAGAAAAGGCAGAGGAACCAGAGATCAAATTGCCAACATCTGCTGGATCATGGAAAAGGCAAGAGAGTTCCAGAAAAACAAATATTTTTGCTTATTGACTATGGCCTATTAAGGGCAAAAAAATATATGAATTGTTATTTAGGATAGTCAACTAAAGCCAGATTTAAAAGTCTCCCCAACTCAAAAACCTAATACTGTAAAAGAAAGTCATTAGGAAAAACAAGAATCTGACACAAAAATTCTAGCAGGAATTAAACAATTCAAAGAAGTGGCTAATCAAAGAACAAGCAAAATTTCTAAGAGTTGGCATAACCTTGATTGGAGCAGCTCCGATCAGCTACTAACTTTATTATTGAGCAACAGCAACAGTGAATGTCAATGTGGAGATGGAAGTCAGGAAAAAGCTGTGTTTAAACACAATTTTGAAATACCTAATGCACCAGGGACCTGTGGCAGAAGGAGAGACAGAGAGATGATGCGAACAGACATGGGAGAAGATGGGTGTGGAAATGCACTTGAAATTGAAATCCTCTTTCTTGCCTTTCTGGTTTGTCAGAGAAAATGAATTTGCCCTATTTGGAGACTGCTGGTGAGACAAAAAGGAAGAAAGAAGACAAAAGGATCCTCAAAATATTAAATACTCATGACTACAGGAGCAAATAGAAATTAGGTGAAACAGCAGGCAGATCTAAGAGGAGACCTAAGACTAGGTCTTCCGAGGGAGACAAGGGAAGAGTTGAGCTAAGAGAATCTGGTCAAGTTTCCTTCACCACACTGTGGACTCTCTTAACATAGAGGAAAACAAAACAGAAATGCAATAAAGCCGATTTTCTCTCTCGTTTTGGTGAGTAAAACCACCTTTCTCTCTTCTCTTGGTGAGTAAAATTGACTGATGGCAAAGGAAAGGTAAAATGTGGCTAGGGAAAAACGCAGGCTGACGTCTCTAGGGACTCACGCTGAATTGGAGGAATTGTTTCAATTTCGAATTATCCATGCTGGATTAAGATAAATTTAAGATTACATAGAACTGGGGCACAGAATATTTAGCAAAATCCCTGAAAACACAGAAGAGCCCAGTCTTGCTTACAAGGATGGCTCACAGTGCCAGCTGGAACTTATTTTTCTCCAACCCTAGGTAATAAGACCTGAGGCTACAGTAAATAGAACTATGAAAGTACAGTGTGGAAATGGATTCAAGGAGAGTACGCCTAGATTCCATCAGACCAAACAGCAGATGTTGACTCAATTGCTCAGTTACCCTTCGTGCATAAGCAACATACAAATGAAACAAATAGTATGTCAATCTGGGGTCTACATAAATAAAGAGTAGTAAATATGTTAGGGGAGAAGTGGGGTGTCAACTTTTTGTCATTGCATGGACTGTAGCTTGCCAGGCTCCTCTGTTCATGGAAGTCTCCAGGCAAGAATACTGGAGTGGGTTGCCATTTCCTTCTCCAGGGGATCTTCCCAGCCCAGGGATCGAACCCAGGTCTCCCACATTGCAGGCAGATTCTTTACCATCTGAGCCACCAGGGAAGCCCAAGAATGCTGGAAGGGTAGCCTATTCCTTCTCCAGCCAATCTTCCTGATCCAGGAATTGAACCAGTGTCTCCTGCATTGCAGGCAGATTCTTTACCAGCTGAGCTACCAGGAAAGCCCCTAACATACAAATGAAACAAAAAGTAGTATGTCAATCTGGGATCTATTTAAATGAATATAGTAACTATGTTAGGAGAAAAGTGGGGAGAAAAGAAAATAAAAATCGTTGCAGAGAAAAATACATTAAAAAATTATTTCAAAAGTAAACATAACCCGGGGGAAAAATAAACTTCTTCATGAAAACATCTAATTATTAAAAATTTACAAATAAATATGAGTTCAACAAGATAATCTCAAAGATAAGATTGTGAGAGATGACATGAGTGGAACCATTTAGAAGAGAGCTGAAGCAGCCATTCCAGTGGAACTGCCTGGTATGTCCTGTTTTCCAAACCTTTGAACTGGGCCAAACTGCCGATGTTCCAAGAAGGCATGAAGAACAGTAATACCCCATTGAAAGGACTGATAAAAGTGCACTTTTACCCAGTGATCACTTCACCTGATTGATTAATGAAGTACTAATCTCGCTTTACCTCTCTGACTAATGAGCACTTCACCGGATTGATTACCTCATCTTGCACCAATAAACCTTCCTCCTTTTTAGCCACGCTGAGTGGTATGCAGGATCTTCGTTCTCCCAACAGGGCTCAAACCGATGTCCCCTCCAGTGGGAGTGTGAAGTCTTACCAGTGGACCTCCAGGGAAGTCCCAATAAACTCTTCTTAAAAACAGCTTGTCTCATCTCCCTCTCTTTTCCCATAAAAATGCTGAGCTTCTCCTGTCATTGGGACACTACTTGGGTTTTTACTTAAATCTGAGTACCTTGAATTGAAATTCTTTGATCTCAGATACATGCTTTGCCTCTTGAACTGGAACTCTTGTATGGTTTTATTGTTGTTTTTTGTTTTTGTTTTCTTTTAGGTTGATAAGAGCATAAAAATTAGATTAAGAATGAAAAAAAGAAAAGGTTTCCCAGAATAGGAGGCATGTTTGTTAATTAGCTATTGAAAGATTGAATGAACAGTACAAAATGTTAAAACTGAAGCTACCAAACAGATACCAGAATAAAATGTAAGCCACATTTCAGGCATTCTGAAAGAATCTTCAAAGTTGATGATTCCAAGAGCA
This sequence comes from Capricornis sumatraensis, assembly GCF_032405125.1. Lineage (NCBI taxonomy): Eukaryota > Metazoa > Chordata > Mammalia > Artiodactyla > Bovidae > Capricornis > Capricornis sumatraensis. The sequence continues at coordinate 34,303,414 of NC_091080.1, read as the reverse complement.
GTTCCACAATCCTTGAACTCCCTCACTGACCTGGAGAAAATAAAAGAGCAGAGTTAGTGAGTGGATGTATCAGTAAACACAGAACTATCAACAGCAGGCCAAAAGAGCGGCCCCGGAAGACCACCTGGGAGGGTGAGGAGACTCCACACTTGAGAGTGAGTGGATGTGGGCGAAATGGCGGGAGGAGAAGCACGGCCCAAGTCAGGGGAACCATGGTGAGACAGACTCACCAGGGGGCCCACAGAAGGTCACCCAGAGCCCACGAGAGAGAGAGAGAGAGAGAGAGAGAGAGAGAGAGAGAGAGAGAGAGAGAGAGAGAGAGAGAGGAGGGAGAGAGAGAAAGGGAGAGAATTTTTGACACATGACAGGCCCACTCACTAAGTAGGAACTTTCTATCCGATTCCCTGCCCTGTCTCTTTTTCACTGGCTGAGTGGAAACTACTGCCGAAGACTCAGGAGGAAGTGAGCTGAGAAAAAACCAGAAAGCAACTACTCTCGCCTTCGTCTCAATGGGACACCCTGCCAGTACAAGCCTTAGGCCGCCAGAAGTCCCACCTTTCTATAAACATTAAAGTGCTGACTACTGCCTTGGACCAAATGGATTACATTTCAGTAATATATTCAGGTGACCATAGACTTCATTTTATATGTAAAGTGAAAAGAAAATCATGAAGTTTGGTGAGTTTTTATCCAGTGGTAGGGAAAAATGTTTCCCCCATTAAAATGGAAAACCAAGAAAGTTAGGCTTTGATTACATTCCATGCTGTTCTTGTTCAATGGAATATAACAACTGTCACCTATCTCCTAGTAATTTTCCATCCATTCTTCTCCATTTGACCAAAGCCCTAGTGAGGAGACTGTGCAGAGCTGATCCTGTTTCTATTGAGAGGGGAAATGATAACCTCTGTTCATTTGTATAGTGCTGAGCATGTAGGAAGCCGAGCGGGTATGTCTGAGTGATTTGATATGGTAACAAGAGGCCAGCTTTCCTAAAGACAGGACAGGGGAAGGAGGAAAAAGATGTTTGTGGATCTAGGAGATATGTATTCTGTAGCTGTCTGAGTCCCTACATAAACTCTGTAGCAAACTCCCAATCTCAGCTTTGGAAACATTAATAGTTCCAACTCTACTTTTGAAATTAAGGTGGGCAGAGTGCTGGGCAATCATATTTTCCCTCAAACTGTTCTTTTGCAATTTTAATTTTTAGACAAACTGTCTGCTCCAAAGTTAGCAAAATCTCTGTGGGAAAGGCATGGGTGTACTAAGCCAATGGTAAGGTTGAACACGTATTGCCCTGGGAATGCCAGTAGGCTTACATTCTATCAGCCTTGAAATTACCTTGGTGATTGTATCTCATGCCAATTTTTAGCATTTATCTTTCAGACTTGGAAATGTGATCTTGGCAGCACTGAGATCAGATGCATTTCATGGGAGGAGATTCCCAGAAACCAAGTTCAAAGCATTGATATCTGAAGCCAAAATGGTAATTTGACAGTTTACGATGAGAAAAGGAAAAAAAATCTCATGGGGGATGGAATGCTTGTCTTGGCACCAGGGCTTTTTTCTCCCTGTGGTCAGGCAACCTGGGTAATACAATTATAAGCCAAAGGTGCTTGGTAAGAAGAAAGAGTCAGCATGAAGGGTTATTAACTGTGGGCTTCTATGGACCTTGCAATGCTTGAACAAGGAGGTGGTTATGAAGGTTTCCCTTTAAATATTTATTAGCTGCACAACTGTTTTCATCATCTTTCTTTTTTATTTTTTTACACTATTAATTTTACACTGGAGTATAGTTGATTAACAACGTTGTGTTAGTTTCAGGTGTTCAGCAAAGTGACTCAGTTATACCTGGACATGTGCCTATTCTTTTTCAAATTATGTTCCCATTTAGGTTGGCACATAATATTGAGTAGTTCCCTGTGTTATATAGTAGGCCCTTGTTGGTTATCTATTTGAATATAGCAGTGTGTACATATCAGTCCCAATCTCCCTAACTATCCCTTTACCCCATATGCCTAATATTTCACAAAAGCAAATGTTAAAAAAGAGTACAACATCTCAAATTGCAAAAAAATACTGTTTAGGTAGGAAGAAACTATAAGGAAAGTGTATATAGCATAGTAACACAGTTATCTCTGCTCTTATACATATTAATATTTCCTTCTTTATGATTTTCTACAGTCAGAATATTTTAAATTGTGGTACGTGTTTTTTTTTTTTTAAATCATTTCAGTAGAGTTTGGCTTCATTTGTTTCTATTTTTAAAGTCCATTTAGAAATGAGAAATGAATCTAGAAGTTTTGAGGAAAGGAAGGGAATTTTATGAAGTTTTGTGTACCTTTATATTTTACAAAGCCCTCCAAGTATTTAAAGACTTATTGAAGACATGAAGAAAGAAAAAGAAAAAGTGTAAGCTTTATACTATTCTTCATTGTAGATTAGAAGAGTGTGCTAATTTTAGTTCTGAGTTTACCCAAATCATTCTTTCACGTTCATTAGATTTTTTTTTTTAAGGCTCACACCATGTCCCAAGTCACTAAATCTATAATGAAAAGAAAGAAAATAATGGAATAGAGTGTAGCAGTCTTTAAAATGCCAAAGCTTTTCTTTTCATCTGTTGCAAATTTTCTTAATATCTCAGGGCTATGGGTAGAAATGGAATTCACAAACCAAGACAAATCAAGCCTCCTAACTGGCAGCCAACTTTTTTGCCTGGTGTGATTTCCATTTTTCCCTGGTTTTATGTTAACACCAATTGCACTTATATACTTTTCTTCTTTCAAATAGCCAAGTTTTAAGCCTGCAGCTCCAAAAGTGGAAGGATAAACAAAAGCTTAGAAAGAGTTTCTACAGAGTAACCTTTGTGTTGGATGGTGCTCCTGCCTTCTATTAATAATCAGGCTGTTTCCCAAGGGTGGAAATGTCGTAGACAACATTCTTTTACAAAGGGCCATTTTTGAATGCTACTGGGACTCTGATTCACTGCACCTCAGGTTAGGCCGGCAACAGACCCCCTACCTTCTGTGAATTCTACAGACTAAGACAGGCAGTAGTACAAGCTAGTCTTTACTAGGAGTTTGACAGTTTGGAGAACTTCTTTCCTATTACTTAGCTCAGTTTTCTCTGGAACAACCTTGGTTCTCAACAAGGGAGTGAGAAAATACAAAGTATTTAAGGAAGAAAGAAAGGAACAAGATGCACTGATGGGTAGTTTATCTCATCGCTGGTGCTCTTCCTCAAAGCAATGATTCTAATGCTTTTAATTTTCTTTTTTTGAGCTGACAACAGTCTTATATGAACAAGAGGTATAACTGCTAATCATAGATATATATTTTAATATTGAAAATAAGAAAAAACAAAAACCAAAACTCAGAACAAAAGTAGCCTAGTACATTTAATGACAGACTGAGAAGATGGGTTCCAAATAGCCATCTTCCTGGAGCTGAGGGAAAAGTTTCAAATTCCACTGAGGTTGAGAAATCCCGATTTAAAGAGATCATTCAGAGTCTGAGAAAGCAATGTTCCAAGTATTTAATTCAAAGTAGCAATTTTAAGTATAAGGGATATCAATTTGGAACTATCCCTAACTTGGAGGCTCTGTGAGCTGTTTAGTGTGCCCTTTGTTGAATACTCAGCCTTACAATAAGTTCCAAAACTGGAAAGGTCAAATCCTACATACAGACTCAGATGATGACAGTTGGCTAGCTGACTAAGACAATGACAAGGCCATCAGACATTTGAACCATGGCCATGGCAGAAATTTGTTTTGTTACACTTGGTTGATAAAAGAAGTCATAAATTGCTATCTTGGTCACTTGCCAGCAGATCCCAGGGCAACACCCCATTCTTGGAACTCTCAGCATGGGGGCTTATGAAAGTCAGATCCTTGCTCTGTCTGCTTTCCTTCCACTCCTTCCCAAGCTCCCTCACTTCTGCTTTCTCCCTGACTTTATTTCTGTAGTCTTTTTCTTTTTTCTCATAACACTGACCTTGATATCTGATACAGAAGTTCTGTGATCTCATTTAAAATTGCTTCCAAAAACAATTCCAATAGAAAACCCAACTTCCCCTCCTTTTTGGTGGAGAGGGTTCCTTTTAGAAACACAGTGTCTGGTTCTTACTTCCTGGATCGGAGGGGGACATTTCAAATTCCATTGAGGGGAAAGTTGTCTTCTTGAATATTTGTTTTGTTACACTTGGTTGATAGAAAGAAGAAATCATGAATTTCCTTATAATCTCCTAATAGGATACAATTAAAGGTCTTCAAACAGTCCCTATTTTACCATATTTTAAGAAAAAAGATTGTGAAGGCGTTAAGGACATGCCATCCCCAAATATGCTGCTTTGGCATCCTGATTATTTTGAGCAAAAAGTACTTGGAAGTCAGCTGGTACAAGAAGGGCACTCTGACCTCCTCTTTTCTTCTTGAAAGCAGAAGGTGAAACTCCTGTTTAAGAGATCCCCTCCCTATACCAGGAGGAAAGAAGTATTCTCATCACCAGAGATGTGGAACCCAGACTGAGAGAAATCTGAACAAACAGATCTTGTCAAAATAACTCTTGTCTTCATTTAGCCTACCCATATATTTTAGTTACTTTTCTACAACTTCTGCCATTTTTTTTAACCTGGCACTTAGGCACAACTGTTCCTGAGTCCAGCTCAGCCTGTGTGCCGCATGCTAACAAGGTGTTGGGTCAACAAATAGTGACTTTATTTGGAAAGCCAGCAAACTGGAAAGATGGTGAACTGATGTCCCAAAGAACCACCTTACATTAGGTAGAATCCAGGTTTCTTTTATACTAAAAGGGGAGGGAAGCTTTTGTTGCAAACTTCTTGGTGCTGGAATCCTTTGTTCTTGCAGCTGTCCCCCTAGGTCTGGTCACAATGTTCTTATAACCTCCAAAGACAACTATTATTTTCTGTTCTGTAACTTTTTATCTCTGTATGAACGGAAGTGTTATACCTTTAAAGGTCAGAGCTTTCAGAATGTGCTGGCATGTATATTTCAGGCCATATAGACAACATTATTTTACAAAGATGCAGTCAGCATGACCAAACACAGGCAGCAAAGCAGAAAGGTTAGAGCTAAAGCAATAGATCTAACATGGAGACAGGTTTGTTCTTCTCTGTTCCATAGTCACTTCTTTGGGTCTTCATTTTTCTTGTGAAGACTCCCATGCACATGTGAAAATTACTAAATAAAATTTATATTTTTTTCTCCTTTTAATATCTAGTCAAGGCTATGGTTTTTCCAGTGGTCATGTATGGATGGAGAGTTGGACTATAAAGAAAGCTAAGCACCAAAGAATTGATGCTTTTGAACTGTGGTGTTGGAGAAGACTCTTGAGAGTCACTTGGACAGCAAGGAGATCCAACCAGTCCATCCTAAAGGAGATCAGTCCTGGGTGTTCATTGGAAGGACTGATGTTGAAGCTGCAACTCCAGTACTTTGGCTACCTGATGCGAAGAGCTGACTCATTTGAAAAGACCCTGATGCTGGGAAAGATTGAGGGCAGGAGGAGAAGGGGACGGCAGAGGATGAGATGGTTGGATGGCATCACCGACTCAATGGACATGGATTTGGGTGGACTCTGGAAGTTGGTGATGGACAGAGAGGCCTGGTGTGCTGTGGTTCATGGGGTCGCACAAAGTTGGACACAACTGAGTGACTGAACTGGACTGAACTGAATATCTTATGTCAGTTTACTTCTTAGCCTTAGTTGAAGACCCTAAGAAGGTAGAGAAGCAATTTTTCTTCCCCTGCAGTGGAACAATTCCTTGGTAGAGGAAAAGAGTATAGAGTCAGATGGTTTGGAATTCAAATCTCAATTCTACCACTTGGTATTTATTGCTCTTGAATAAGTAGCAGTGTTTGAGTCTGCTTGTATCACCAATTATGATCAAGTTGTGGTGAATGTTGGGATCAGGGGACAAGGTCATTCCTCATTCTAATAAATTCTTCCACGTGAAAGGGGCTTTATTACTGTATGGGCTCCTTAGCCCCCAGTGCCTCTCCAAGGAAAGAGGGGCTTGTTTTTTAAAAAACTTTTTATTTTGTATTGGAGTATAGTGCACAGCAGAGCAACTCAGCCATACATGTACAGGTATCCATTCTCCACCAAACTCCCTTCCCATCCAAGCTACCATATAACATTGAGCAGAGTTCCCAGTGATATACAGTAGGTCTTTGTTGGTTATCCATTTTAAATATAGCAATGTGTACATGTTCATGTCACCTCCTGCCCTTTCCCCCTGGTAACTGTAAGTTCATTCTCTAAGTCTGTGAGTCTGTTTCTGTTTTGTAAATAAGTTCATTTGTATCATTTCTTTTTTCGATTCCATATAAAAGGGATGTCATATGATATTTCTGTTTCTCTGTCTGACTTACTTCACTCCGTATGACAATATCTAGGTCCGTCTATGGGGAAGGCAATGGCACCCCACTCCAGTACTCTTGCCTGGAAAATCCCATGGACGGAGGAGCCTGGAAGGCTGCAGTCCATGGGGTCGCTGAGGGTAGGACACGACTGAGCAACTTCACTTCTACTTTTCACTTTCATGCATTGGAGAAGGAAATGGCAACCCACTCCAGTACTCTTGCCTAGAGAATCCCAGGGATGGGGGAGCCTGGTGGGCTGCCGTCTATGGGGTCGCACAGAGGCGGACACGACTGAAGCGACTTAGCAGCAGCAGCAGCAGGTCCGTCTGTGTTGCTGCAAATGGGATCATTTCATTCTTTTTAATGGCGGAATCATATTCCATTGTGTATGAACCCACATCTGTATCCATTCCTCTGTCGATGGACATTTAGGTTGCTTCTGTGTCTTGGCTGTTGTAAATGGTACTGCAGTGAACACTGGGGTGCATGTATCCTCTGATGGGTGGATTAGGGAGAGGAACTGGTCCTACTCAACTCAAGCCATTCTTTTCTTGCCCTCTGAGTCCCCCAGGCCTGGTGGGTAAATCGGACTAATCACAGAGCCCAGTGCATCTAGCCATATTCTCTCAGTGCTCATTGGTAATGAAAGGGATGTTTCAATCTTCTTCTGACTTAACTGTTTGATTTTTTAATGGATTCTGGTCTCTCATCAGACAAGATTAATCAAGTCTCTCAAATTCTAGAAGACAGTCAATATATTTCTAAGTTAGCAGTTCTTAAAAGCACTTTACAAATGTTTTCTCTCTCTCACTACTCTGCCTTTCAGTTGATTATTCTTCTACCAAGTGATACTATCAGTGAGTCCTGACATATGTCTAAAGCGATTTTTTCCTCCCAAAGACTGTTTCCTCTTGATCAGTTTTCAGAGGAAATAAATCGGTGGTGAAGGGAGAACAGCTGGTTGCAATTTCTTTGAAGTTTTTTAATCAGAAAATTCCATGGTTTATTTCATTTGGCTTCTTCCTAGGGCATGACTGTTTAGGTTGATTATTTAAGTATCTTTTTCAAACCTTCCACTAAAGATTTGAAACCCAGAGTATGATCTTATAAACTAAAAATATTAGTAGAAATGAAAGGTAAAACTTAAAAAACAACTAAAATAAAGATCCTCCAATGTATTAATAATAAACCATGCCTTTATATAGGCTTGCTGTGCTTAGTTGCTCAGTCATGTCTGACTCTTTGTGACCCCATGGCTCCTCTGTAGCCCACCAGGCTCCTCTGTCCATGGGATTCTCTAGGCAAGAATACCGGAATGGGTTGCCATGCTCTCCTCCAGGGGATCTTCCCAACCCAGGGATCGAACCCAGGTCTCCCACATTGCAGGCAGATTCTTTAACGTCTGAGCTACCAGGGAAGAGGAAACTAGATATGTCTGTCCTTGGGGATCATTGTACTAATGACACATCCCTGCATTCCAATATGCTGAAGGAACAAGCAAATGAATAACATTTGTTGCTGTATCACTGAGGATGTTACTTCCAGAGTTATTCTTATGACACAGTTGAAACTTTTTTTTTCACACTGCTTTGGTTTAACTTTTTGTCTTAATTTAAATGCTCATCTGCTCTATAAGGGGCTTCCCTGGTTGCTCAGAGAGTCTTCCCTGGTGGCTCAGATAGTAAAGAATCTGCTTGTAATGTGAAAGACCCAGGTTCAATCCCATGCTCCCTAGAGCATGGCAACCCATTCCAATATTCTTGCCTGGAGAATCCCATGGACAGAGGAGACTGGTGGACTAAAGTCCATGGAGTCACATAGAGTTGGACATGACTGAGTGACTAACACTAAACACACCTCTATAAATTTACTTCATGCCTAGTCTGATTATCTCTATTTAGGTCAAGTGAAATGAAGAAATCATAGGAAAAGTGAAATAAAGAAGTCATAGGAAGAGCTCTCCCATTGAGAATTAAACAGATTTCTTATCTGGATTGATCAGCTTGATTGTAGCTGCCTGTATTTCTTGCTGTAACTGTTGCTACCTAGTTTACTTTTGGCAAATACTAATTTAGTAAGAGAAGAACCAGGGATACCAAGTATTAAAAATTCCTATGTTCGAATTGTCTCTCGCTCCACGTTAAGTTTTAGCCCCTCCAATCCAGTCGTTGCAGATTACAAAAGGATTTTTCTAAGTGTTAATATGTTTATGTCAGTCTCTGACTTAAAGCTCTCTTCAGTGACTTTCTGTCTCCAACAAGGTTAAGTTCCAGTTGGTTAACTCTGCATACAAAACTATGTAGGAACTGGCCTTGTCTCATCACCACATCCTCCCCCCAAAAGAATTTGTGTTAAAGAATGTGTGTTTCATACACAAAAATAAACTTAAAATGGATTAAAGATCTAAATGTAAGACCAGAAACTATAAAACTCCTAGAGGAAAACATAGGCAAAACACTCTCTGATATAAATCACAGCAGGATCCTCTATGACCCACGTCCCAGAGTAATGGAAAATAAAAACAGAAATAAATGGGACCTAATTAAGCTTAAAAGCTTTTGCACAACAAAGGAAACTATAAGCAAGGTGAAAAGACAGCCTTCAAAATGTGAGAAAATAATAGCAAATGAAGCAACTGACAAATAATTAATCTCAAAAATATACAAGCAGCTTATGCAGCTCAATTCCAGGAAAATAAATGACCCAATCAAAAAGTGGGCCAAAGAACTAAACAAACATTTCTCCAAAGAAGACATACAGATGGCTAATAAACACATGAAAAGATGCTCAACATCACTCATTATCAGAGAAATGCAAATAAAAACCACAATGAGGTCCCATCTCACACAGGTCAGAATGGCTGCGATCTGTAGATCAAAAGTCTACAAACAATAAATGCTGGAGAGGGTGCAGAGAAAAGGGAACCCACTACTGTTGGTGGGAATGTAAACCAGTACAGCCACTATAGAGAACAGTGTGAAGATTCCTTAAAAAACTGGAAATAGAACAGCCATATGACCCAGTAATCCCACTGCTGGGCATACACACTGAGGAAACCAGAGTTGAAAGAGACACACGTACCCGGATGTTCATTGCAGCACTGTTTACAATAGCCAGGACACAGAAGCAATCTAGATGTCCATCAGCAGACAAATGGATAAGAAAGCTGTGGTTCAGATTTACTCAGCTATTAAAAAGAATGTATTTGAATCAGTTCTAATGAGGTGGATGAAACTGGAGCCTCTTATACAGAGTGAAGTAAGTCAGAATGAAAAACACCAATACAGTATACTAACACATATATATGGAATTTAGAAAGATGGTAACGATGACCCTATATGCAAGACAGCAAAAGAGACACAGATGTAAAGAACAGACTTTTGGACTCTGTGGGAGAAGGTGAGGGTGGGATGATTTGAGAGAATAGCATTGAAACATATATGTTCCCATATGTGAAACAGATTGCCAGTCCAGGTTCGATGCATGAGACAGGGTGCTCAGGGCTGGTGCACTGGGATGATCCTGAGGGATGGGATGGAGAGGGAGGTAGGAGGGGGGTTCAGGATGGGGGACACATGTACACCCATGGCATATTCATGTCAATGTATGGAAAAGCCCACTACGATATTGTAATTAGCTTCCAATTAAAATTAATTTAATAAAAAAAGAGAATGTATGTTTCATTGTGTTCCTTGTGAGGAAACAAACATCCTTGGTTTCTTTCTTTGATAGGGTTTATGGTAAGAGTGTGTTGAGAAGTACAGGAAACCTCATGATCTGGTAGCCAGCCTCTTGGTGCTCACGGACTGTTGACGCAGATCAGTTCAGTTCATGCAATAGCAACTCCATAATGAACTCCTTATTAAAGGGCAACCATGATCTCTTATGAGGTCTACAGTCTGATCTCAGTTTCCCTGTCTCTACTTTTCTTTCTACCTGCTTCTTTTTCCTCCTCTTTTCCTCACTGGGCTTCTGCCAAGGTCTCTCTGTCTTGCTTTGTTACTGTCTACACGTGACCAGCTTCCCTGGTGGCTCAGACAGTAAAGCATCTGCCTACAATGTGGGAGACCTGGGTTCAATCCCTGGGTTGGGAAGATCCTCTGGAGAAGGAAATGGCAACCCACTCCTGTACTCTTGCCTGAAAATCCCATGGACGGAGGAGCCTGGTAGGCTACCGTCCATGGGGTCCCAAAGAGTTGGACATGACAGAGAGATTAAATAGCTTTCACTTTCTTTTCATGCATGACCAACAGAATGTGCATCCTCTTCTAGGTGACTTGGACAAGGGCCTTTCCCTGAATATCTCTGGATTTGGTTCCTTGATAATGAGACTCAAAGGAGAAGATTAATGAGTTCCCTACCGAGAAACCTGTGACCAGGTACTGAGCCAAGTCCCTGGGAGGTCCCAATGGGCAGCTCTGCTAGGGTCCACGTGATGGTTGTTACTGCTCTGTGATTGGCAGAGTGCCATTCCCTACTCCCCTCCCAGTGAGTCTTGAAGTGAATTGGAGAGCCATAGCAACTTTTACTCAGAACTCTTAGTTTTAAAATAGACAGAAGTCTATGCTTGGGGCTGGTGCACTGGGATGACCCAGAGAGATGATATGGGGAGGGGGTGTGGTTCTGGATTGGGAACTCATGTACACCTGTGGCAGATTCATGTCAATATATGGCAAAACAAATACAGTAATGTAAAGTAAAATAAAAAAAATAATAAAAAAAAGAAAGAAGAAAAAAAAAATAGACAGAAGTAGGGATTACACTGAGGTCCCTCTGTCCTTAGGTAAGACCTGAGTTCCCAAGCCAAGATTTGAGTTCAGTGGGGGCATGAGGGGAAAATTGTATTTCTTGTTTCTCTCAGATACTTGTTCATAGTAACTCTGATCCCCACAACCTTTGCCATGAGGATGAAGGAGAAACAGATACTGCTCTTTGGTTTTAGGTCTGTGATCACCATCACTAAGACCCTTGCCCACATTTGGCTATGCATGAGTACTTTGGGGTCCCTACAAATCTCCATCATCGTGACCTACACTGCTAAGTATATTATTAGTATAGATGTATTATCTATGTGCACTCTGACTCACCTTCACTCCCAGCTCCTGAATGGAATTCCTATAGTTAGGACCAACTCCGTGGGGTTAGGTAGAAGACCCTGAACCTATCTGACTATCATTGCCTAGTTTCATTTTCCTCCTCAAAACAATATTGGCTTCCTGGGGGAGAAAAAGAAATAACAGCAATTGCCAAACTTAAGGGAGCCAAAAGGAAACTATTTCTCCATTTAATAGTTCTGTTTGGCCCATGTTCAAGGCCTTGATGCTGCCCTTGGTGCTGGTGGACCTGACATTGTGACTGTCACAGAGACTATTGGCCAAGCCAAGGGATACTGGTATACGGCAGTTTATATGTCAAATGCCTTTTTAAACCATCACTTTCCATCCAGATGATCAGGATCAACTTGGTTAGAATGAGTCGCATGTGTACGTGCATGCTGTCACTTCAGTCGTGTCCGAGTCTTTGCAATCCCATGGACTGTAGCCCACCAGGCTCCTCTGTTCATGGATTACCCGGGCAAGAATACTGGAATGGATTGCCATTTCCTCCTTCAGCGGATCTTCCTGACCCAGGGATTGAACCCACATCTCTTAAGTTTCCTGCATTGACAGATGGTTTTGTTTTTTTTTAACTACTAGCACCACCTGGTGAGCAGTAGACCTTTAATATCTTTCCACTCGATCAGTCCTGGGTATTTTTTGGAAGGACTGATGCTAAAGCTGAAACTCCAGTACTTTGACCACCTCATGCGAAGAGTTGACTCATTGGAAAAGACTCTGATGCTGGGAGGGATTGGGGGCAGGAGGAGAAGAGGACGACTGAGGATGAGATGGCTCGATGGCATCACTGACTCAATGGACGTGAGTCTGAGTGAACTCCAGGATTTGGTGATGGGCAGGGAGGCCTGGTGTGCTGTGATTCATGGGGTCTCAAAGAGTCAGACACGACTGAGCAACTGAACTGAACTGAACAAGGCTACTTAAACTCTTTGCTACCTGCCATCAGTGGGTGTGGTATGATCTAGAAAAAGTCTTATTCCTTGAAGGAGCATTGGCCTTGTACCATATTGGCCTTCTGGTGGGCCCAGACAAGAGTCCTGCCCAATAGAGGCTGGGCACACTGTTGACCCACATGCAGCAACACAGCTAGGCCATTAACACAGACAGAATACATGCCCCAAGTGATTCCTGGGTATAATCTGGGAAGGGACACAATATCTCATTTCAGAGTAGATAACTGCAAAGCTTTTCGTCATCTCTCCCCACAAATAGAAAAGAAGACCAATGATTATAAGTCCTATTTGACTGCTGAAGCTCTCACATACCCCACAGATTTTGATGTCACTTTCTTAGGTCATGTTGGGCCTCTTGTCCAGTTCAGAGGGTTCTGGTGGAGCCTGATTGCATTTGAAACTTTTTAGGTGTTTGGCCTAGCCATATATAACACTGACTCACGCTACATATTCTAGACCTTACAAGACCATGTTTATTTTCTGTTTGGTTTCCTTAAGCACACTGCATTTGCTAATGGCTCGGGATTCTCAGCCCAAGCTACACACCAGTGGCCCAACATGTTCTCCCTAAAATTTGCAAACCACAAGATGGAACATTTTAATGCATAATTAGAGGAAGGGCTTAAATGGCTGATGGATGAGGACAAGATAGCTCTTCTAGTGAATTTATCAGTTCAATATTTTACTTTTAAATTCTGGGATTTCTATATTGTTCTTAATTTAATAATTTATATCTTTTTATTGGGCTTCCCTGATGGCTCAGAGGGTAAAGCATCTGCCTGTGATGCGTAAGACTCAGGTTCAATCCCTGGGTCAGGAAGATCCCTGGAGAAGGAAATGGCAACCCATTCCAGTATTCTTGTCTGGAGAATCCCATGGACAGAGGAGCCTGGTGGCCTACAGTCCATGGGGTCGCAAAGAGTCTTCAGTATTTGGTGAGATACTGTTGTCATACTCTTACTTAACTCTTTAAGCATAACTTCATTTATTTATCTATAATAGTTGATTTAAAGTTTTTGTCTGCTACCTCTGCTGCTAAGTCGCTTCAGTCATGTCCGACTCTGTGCGACCCCACAGACGGCAGCCCACCAGGCTCCTCTGTCCACGGGATTCTCTAGGCAAGAATACTGGAGTGGGTTGCCATTTCCTTCTCCAAAGTTTTTGTATAGTAAATCTAAAATCTGGGCGTCCTAAGAGATGGTTTCTATTGATTGTTATTCCTGAGTATGTGTCATTTTTGTTGTTCAGTCTTGAGGTCATGCCTGACTCCTTGCGACCCCATGGACTGCAGCGCACCAGACTTCCCTGTCCTTCACCATCTCCTGGAGTTTGCTCAAACTCATATCCACTGAGTTGGTGTATATGTCATACTTAGCTGTTTGTTTGCATGTCTCATAATTATTTTTCGCTTAAAACTAAACATTTTGAATAACATGCTGACACAACTGCAGAGTTCACAGGCCCTGTTTAGGGTTGGTTGTTATTGATGTTATTACTGTAGTTGTTTCTGCTGCATGGTTATTTGTTAAGTGACTTTCCTGAACAAATTCTATAGTCTCTATTCTTTGTTGTACATGGCCACTGAAGTCTCTGTTTGGTTAGCTTTGTAGTCAGTTAATGGTTGCTAGAGATATCCTTAAATGCCCTGAACCAGTGCATCTTCCAGCCTTTGTTTGTGGGCTTTGTGTGCTAGTGGGGGCATGCCTTCCGTGTTCCAGTTGTTTACAACTTTGTCTTAGCTTTTATTTCTTGCTTGTGCAGGGACTCGAGGTCAGCCTGAGGTGAGAGGTTTCAGATGTTTTCCTGCCCCTACTCACAGCTGTGATCTTCTCTGTTCTTTTATGTGTTGGTCAGTCAGGAGTGGCCGTAACAGGGACATGGGCGAGTCTCAGGAAAATTTATTGTACTTACAGGGTCTATAAACAGGAGGCATGGAACACCACACAGGACCATATGAGAAATGCCAGGTTTTGGTCAGGAGACAGAATTCAGGAGTGAGGGAAAACTCTAGGTCAAACCTCTATTGCAGTTTTCTCGGGAAAGGCAAGACAGTACAGGGTAAACAGCTTAGGACTGACTAGGTTGAATAACTCCAGTGAATTTTGGCCTATAGTCATGGTCTCTTGCTGCTGTACCTGGCCCTGAGATAATTAGCCCACCCCCACCCCTCCTGCCCTGAGCTGCGCATGCCAGAAAGAGTATGTATACATCTGGACCGGTCAGTTTCACATAAAGTCCCGCTCCAGCCGCCGCCCCCACCCTGCCCCGCCTGCCCCGCAGCGCCACATCCTTACTATCTCCAAGAACTGGCTGGTCTCAAGAGGAGCAGTCACTTCCCAGACAGAAAGATTCTTAAAACATCAAAACATCATAACACACAGAAAATTAAAAACATAAAAAATAAACCTACACAGTTCTTGTGGTCTTCTAAACTCCCAGATAATGTCAGACCTTCTCACAGCTTACTCTAGACATCTTATTCCCCATTTTTTCCTTTTAATTTTTTTGGTCAGCCCTCGTTTGCCCCAAATGTTACCCCTACCTTAGTCAACCATGATGTTAAACAGTTGCTACTGACAGTTGTCAGTAAATGCCCCGGGGAAAGCTATTTACAGTGAGTAAGCTCTGAGTTACGTCAAATAAAGATGAGACCTGCAAGTGCAGACTTCTAGGGAGCTAATAGTCAGGTCAAATAGTAACAAATCTCTGGGAAGAGATATATTTAAAAGAAGATCCAAACTTGTTCTTCTGTTCTTCCCCCTCCAATGGCTGCTAGGTTTACAGTTTTCACAGCTACTATAATTGTGAGACTGTTGCTTTTTATGGCTACTGTGAAAATGACGAGAGGAAAATGGGAATAGGGTGAGTTAAAATGCTATAAAGCTTTACTTTTCCTCTTGATAAGTTATTTCCTTGAATAAATTCTTCTCCTATTATTGAAAGCTTTCAGTTAATTTCCAGAGTTCCAAAAACAGTGATTTTTTTAAAAAAAATGTTGACATTGTTCTAATTACTTTTATAGAGGAGTAGATTTTTCGAGATCTTCTCTCTGATATTTTAGAAATTCTATTCACCAGACTTTTTTTTTTAATAGTATGAATGTGTTACTTTTAGAGCTACCACACTTTTCAGATGATTAAATTGATCTGATTTTATATCAGATAGGGATATAAGATCAAATAGCTTATTTAACTTCTATGCAGAGTACATCATGAGAAACACTGGACTGGAAGAAGCACAAGCTAGAATCAAGATTGCTGGTAGAAATATCAATAACCTCAGATATGCAGATGACACCACCCTTATGGCAGAAAGTGAAGAGGAACTAAAAAGCCTCTTGATGAAAGTGAAAGAGGAGAGCAAAAAAGTTGGCTTAAAACTCAACATTCAGAAAACGAAGATCATGGCGTCCGGTCCCATCACTTCATGGGAAATAGATGGGGAAACAGTGGAAACAGTGTCAGACGTTATATTTTTGGGCTCCAAAATAACTGCAGATGGTGACCACAGCCATGAAATTAAAAGACGCTTACTCCTTGGAAGAAAAGTTATGACCAACCTAGATAGCATATTCAAAAGCAGAGACATTACTTTGCCGACTAAGATCTGTCTAGTCAAGGCTATGGTTTTTCCTGTGGTCATGTATGGATGTGAGAGTTGGACTGTGAAGAAGGCTGAGTGCTGAAGAATTGATGCTTTTGAACTGTGGTGTTGGAGAAGACTCTTGAGAGTCCCTTGGACTGCAAGGAGATCCAACTAGTCCATTCTGAAGGAGATCAGTCCTGGGATTTCTTTGGAAGGACTGATGTTGAAGCTGAAGCTCCAGCACTTTGGCCACCTCATGCGAAGAGTTGACTCATTGGAAAAGACTCTGATGCTGGGAGGGATTGGGAGCAGGAGGAGAAGGGGATGACAGAGGATGAGATGGCTGGATGGCATCAGTGACTCGATGGACGTGAGTCTGGGTGAACTCCGGGAGTTGGTGATGGACAAGGAGGTCTGGCGTGCTGCGATTCATGGGGTCGCAAAGAGTGGGACACGACTGAGCGACTGAACTGAGCTGAACTGAACTGAAGGGAAGATATGATTTTATATCAGATCAAATAGAGAAAGCAATATAGCTGTTTTTTCAGTTTATTACTTTTTACATACTGTTGAATTAACCATTTCTAAGAATTACTCTGAACTCTGTGATAACATACACTGAGTTTGAGATATTAACGTGGATCTCCCCTTGGTCACAAAGTAACAGACATGAGATGATTTTTCTTTACTTCTGTGCAATATATATAGCTTCTCATCAGTCTTTGCTACCAAAGATGAAAAATGGCCAGCCACATAAAGCAGTTCTTCGTTATTTTTCAATGAGAGAGGGACACCCCTTCCAAAACAACCTTTCCTCATTGTATCTTCCCCAATGATATGTTTTTACCAGCCTTCCAGAAATAATCGCTTTAGTTTTCCAACTCAGAATAGGGACTAAAACACTGAACATATCAAGTAACATGGATCAAAAGGGAGAAAGTGCCAAGAAAAGTATAAGGAGCAAAACTGAGATAATTTAGATTTCTGTGATAGCTTTCAAATTATTCAGATCATTGCTTATTGCACTTCCATTTAAGGCTAGGTGGTTTGTAAAAAGCTCTCTTTCTTAACCAAGGGTATAACTTGGCCTTTCTAAATAGAAAACTAGAATTATTTTGAAAATGAGTCAATCAAAATTTCAAATTATTGCATTAGCTGAACTTAATGAAAGGTGTCTAGCAAGCCCTATCCTGGAATTGCCAATGAAACCTGCAGAAAATGCCAAGCTGTTTGAGAGGATTCAGGCATATTTAGACTTGTTCAGCATTGGTGTTTGTTTCTAATCACTCTGGGAAGGGGTGTAGTGGAAAATAAATCTGAGAAGAAGTGTGTGGGAACAGCCAAGGGAGCCTCTGGGAACAATCAAAGGAGGCCAAGCTGCCTGGTTCCTGATATACCTTCAGGACACTCCGTGCTGCTGCGGAGAGCTATCACTTAACAAAAGAGGAGGACTGTTTTCTTCCACTTTAGATTTTATGTTGGTTTGGATCCATAGATTATCTCTACCAGAATTTAAAATGCCTCATGGGCAAAGCCTGCCAGGGAGTGATTATCACTGGGTTATCATGTCTCTGTGCAATGTCAAGAGGAAATTTCTCTAACTTTGGTAAAAGTTTCAAGGCTTGGGTTAGACGAAGGACATATGGGCAATGATTTGAAGGGGGAACAAAGACCATTTACCAACATATTATCCTAGTCATAGGACTATTGATCCTTTCAATTGTCCCCAGAAAAAGATATGCTTTGAATATTAAAAATAATCCTTTAAAATTGGTTTTAGAAAAACTATCAAGGTTTCAGGTAGATTGATTGACCTAACAGGGTCATTCAAAGTTGGATAAGCTTTTTAGTTTTGTCCAAAAAACAAGCCTTTAAAAAGCTGTAATTGTTTTGATATCTATATGCTGATAATGTCTGCTCTGTACAGAATAAAATGAGGTTGTTCATACTTCATTCAAAATATCATTCTACTTCTTCTTTATCATGACTTCTTGAACAAGTTATTTAACCTTCTGGGTCTTAATTTTCCTTCTTTTAATGTGTATGTTTCAAGGACTGCTGCTGTTGCTGCTGCTAAGTTGCTTCAGTCGTGTCCAACTCTGTGCGACCCCATAGACAGCAGCCCACCAGGCTCCCCTGTCCCTGGGATTCTCCAGGCAAGATCACTGGAGTGGGTTGCCATTTCCTTCTCCAATGCATGAAAATGAAAAGTGAAAGTGAAGTCGCTCAGTTGTGTCCGACTCTTTGCGACCCCATGGACTGCAGCCCACCAGGCTCCTCCGCCCATGGGATTTTCCAGGTAAGAGTACTGGAGTGGGGGTGCCATTGCTTTCTCCTTTAAGGACTAAATTATATTAAATGAAATCATTTGTGAAAATATTAGCTTAGTTCTTGACATTCAGAGAGCACTGTATATAAATTGTTTTCAATCTGAATCTACTCTCTATTGCTCTTCCTTCCTCATCTCCATGGACTATCTACATGGCAGGTGGAAGTCTTTTTCTACATAATCCCTGTAATCACAGAGTTATTAAATGGCCTCGCGTATATGTGTGTGTGCTCAGTCATTCAGGCATGTCTGGATCTTCATGAGCCCATGGACTGCAGCCCTCCAGGCTCTTCTGTCCATGGGATTTCCCAAGCAAGAATACTGGACTGCTTTGCCATCTCCTACTCAAGGGGATCTTCTGGAACCAGGCATGGAACTCATGTCTCTTGTGTTTCCTGCATTGACAGGTGGATTCTTTACCACTGCACCACTTGGGAAGCCTTAAATGGCCTTATTTGCCACCAGTTATATTCAGGAATATATTCACTTCTTCCTTGAGCCCTTTGAAAAAGTAAGAGGAGTAGAAATGAGCATATAGTCAATCTATACTTAGTTTTGGGAGTTAGGAAGACAAATATTTATTGGTATCTAAACTCATATTGAAGTGAAAGAGGAGAATGAAAAAGTTGGCTTAAAGCTCAACATTCAGAAAACTAAGATCATGGCATCTGGTCCCATCACTTTATGGGAAATAGATGGGGAAACAGTAGAAACAGTGTCAGACTTTATTTTTTGGGCTCCAAAATCACTGCAGATGGTGATTGCAGCCATGAAATTAAAAGACGCTTACTCCTTGGAAGGAAAGTTATGACAAACCTAGATAGCATATTCAAATGCAGAGACATTACTTTGCCAAAAAAGGTCCGTCTAGTCAAGGCTATGGTTTTTCCAGTGGTCATGTATAGATGTTAGAGTTGGACTGTGAAGAAAGCTGAGCACCGAAGAATTGATGCTTTTGAACTGTGGTGTTGGAGAAGACTCTTGAGAGTCCCTTGGACTGCAAGGAGATCCAACCAGTCCAACTTAAAGGAGATCAGTCCTGAGTGTTCTTTGGAAGGAATGATGTTGAAGCTGAAACTCCAATACTTTGGCCACCTCATGTGAAGAGTTGACTCATTGGAAAAGACTCTGATGCTGGGAGGGATTGGGAGCAGGAGGAGAAGGGGACGACAGAGGATGAGATGGCTGGATGGCATCACCGACTTGATGGACATGAGTTTGAGTAAACTCCGGGAGTTGGTGATGGACAAGGAGGCCTGGTGTGCTGTGATTCATGGGGTCACAAAGAGTCAGACACGACTGAGCAGTTGAACTGAACTGAACTGAAACTCATATTGTTGGAACATGTCTATACCACGGTAGATTGTTTCTTATAGTCTGCTCATGATTGGCCCAACTCCATGCTCCTTGCCCATTGATGATTGTGGAAAGTTAAAGTGAAAGTGTCATTCAGTCATGTCTGACTCTTTGTGACCCCATTGACAGTAGCCTGGCAGGCTCCTTTGCCCATGGTATTCTCCAGGCAAGAATATTGGAGTGGGTTGCGATTTCCTTCTCCAGGGGATCTTCCCAATCCAGGGATCAATCCTGGGTCTCCTGCACTGCAGGCAGATTCTTTACCATCTGAGCCACCAGGGAAGCCCTCTGCTGATGGTGAAGGAGCCTCCTTCCCACAGGCTCCATCTTTCCAATGTGGAAGGATTTCCATGAGAACAAAGCTGGTGTTTTACTCCAACCTCTGGTGAGATACCCCTGGTTATTTTATCCCATCCTCTCCCCCATTGCTTCAAAGTGAATGGTGACTTTGGAAGGAGGAATTTTGAGTATGTAGCTTAGTTATTTCCTTCTGTATGGCTTTTCCTACAGAAATCACACATGATCTTCCATTCCAGACTCTGCCCTATTGAGGAAGTTTACTCCTTTCACCGCTGGCTGTGACTGTTAAATTTGGGAATCCAGTATTAGGAAGCTCATAATTAGTGAACACCTAAGTCACATCGTCCACCATTAATAATAAAATTGGTGTTTTGTTTTCCTCCTGTGTATGGCCTGCTTCTATTTCTCAATTACTTTGGAAGTTGAAAGAGGAAAAGATGATTTCATTTATTAGCTTTCTAAAACCCCAGTATACATTTAATTCACAAATATGCCAATGTGCCAGCCTTTATCTGCATAATGGCAGATCTTAGTCTATCACCTGCAACATATCCCTGTTATTTCTATATATTTCCAAGAAGTTGTTCATAATAGCCATACTCTAGATGTAGTTGTCATTTTGTGCCCAGTCTTCATATTTTTATGTTCTTGCTCCTAAGTATATAGAATTGTTGCCTGAGAAGGATTATTATTGCCACTTTATGTCATGAGTGCACTAGTTTACTCCAAGAAAAATATCTTCAGATGTGTCTCAAACTGCGGTCCTTGAGCTGCCAAGAAGTAGTAGAATTCTGGTCAGTAATGGGAAGAATGGCTTCATCCTCAATTCCACACCTCAAATTTTAAAAGATTGAGTCCCTGAGAATCTCTTCTTGGGCTTGATATTTTACAGCATCTTTCATGTTAAAGAGTTTAACCGTATTTTGAATCCCACTTCTCTAATTGCAAGCTCTAAACATAGAACCAGAGTTCTACTGGGAACAGACATCATAGTACCTCTGCCACCTTCTCCTTTCTTAGGATTTGACTTTTACCATAAACTCCCTATGCTTCTACTTACAAAACAGAAGCTCCTATGTGTATCACTTACTGCATATACGGTCCTTGGGTGTGGCTGTTTGATTGAGAGTTGATGAATGATGTAATGTATGAACTTCAATTTCACCTGTTTTAAACTGTAGATTATGTATTTATCTGTTAGTGTTCCCACTAAGCTCTATTGGATGTTTGCTACTATTATAGAAGACAAGTTATATATGTCTTTATTCTATAACTTGATATATATTTTTATAAGTAGATACAAAGAGGCACAGTATGTCAGTAATTTGGTTTTCTGTATTTACCATTTCTTAGCCAAGGCACAGAGGTAGAGAGCATGTAGAGACAGGGTGGTAGAAACCGGGAGTGGGATGAATTGGGAGATTGAGATTGACGTACTGCCATATGTAGATAGCTAATTGGAACCTGCTGTATCACACAGCTCTGTGCTCTGTAGTGACCTAAATGGGTGGGATGGGAGTATGGAAGGGAGGTCCATGAGAGGGGATATGTGTATACATATAGCTGATTCACTTGACTGTATAACAAAAGCGAACATAACCTTGTAAGGCAACTATACCCCAATAAATAAAAAAATAATATTTATTTCATTAATAGGTAGGTAGAGAGCCATGAAACTCATTCTTGCTTAGGTGCAGGTGTTTGGAGACAGTCCAAGCCCCAGGTCTTACAATCCAAAAAGTATCAAAGCCCTCAGATTCCCTCCCCCTTTTCCTTTGGCTGACTTCCTTTGATTCATGAAATTGGTCTCTTGTGAGCCTGAGAGCTTGCTTAGAGGTGGGATATGTGGGCACCCAGGAGTGAGAATGAGAGCTATGAGCAGAGCAATGGAAAGACTTAAATGTCTGGAAAGTAGTTTCTAATCCTTGAGCTACTCATACCATGGAAAACAGCTAAAATGACCATAATAGATTAGCCCTACTCCAGCCCTTGGCTATATACAAATAAAGTAGTTTTCAAGTAAAATTAAAAACACAAGAGAAAAAACATCTCATCCTAAAGTATGCTCACATTTTCCAATAGATTTTAAAATGACAACTAAAAGTATTCTTTTGCAATTGCTCATGTATTTTACATTAGACATATGGAAAGCAAAATTACTGGTAAACAAAATAAAGTGCAGATATAAGTTCTTTACCATGGATAAATATTTATTAATATTTACTCCCCCTCATTTTTTTGGAGGAGGGGCTGGGACTGGAATTTCAGCAGGGACAGTGAAAATTTTATAGAAATGGAAGAACGAAAGTCAGCATATCTCTAGTAATTGAGAAGAAAGAAAGGGCAAACACTATAAATAGGCTTTTGAGGTAATTCTCCAGTAAGATAACACAAACCAAGTTAAAAATATATCAAAACACAATTGGTTTTATTACAGCTGGTGGTTGAACTAGTAAAAATTAAGTGCCTGTTATGAGCAAGCTTTTCTACTGGGCACTATGTAGACGCAAAATTGTTAGAAGAGTCAGTGTCTGTAAGACTGCAATGTAGAGCAGTCGTCTACAAACCTTTGAATAAAGATAAACATACAGGTGGTATTATATTACACTATAGATGTATATGAGTTATTTCAAAGTAGCATGTTAGTAATTGACAAATAGTGAAAATAGCAAATGCTAAAGTGGAGATGCTACAGAAATGCTAAGGGAAAAAGACACCACTGCCTTCTATAGTGAGTTAAAACAATTTAGGGAGATCCAACATTATCCATTACTTATTATGTGCCAGGCAATGTTATAAGGACTCTACATGTATTAATTCATTTAATCCATATTATAACCCTATGAAGTAGAAGCAGTTACTATCATTTCATTTTGTACCTGAAGAAACTGAGACTGGAGAGGTTGAACAATTTGCCTAAGGCAGCAGAGGAGGCAGAATTTGAGCTCTGCTGTCTACCTCTCTGCTCTAGATACCATGTCCTTAATTACTGCTGAGGACTCTGTATGAAAGATTTTGGTCGCTGATCTTTCAAATTCATGTGACCTGGAAACACACAAGCTCAAGCAGTTTACTTCTAAAACAACTATGCATATAAATATCATAGGACAAACCATATATTACCTAAGCTAGTTTTGAATATACATTGGCCAGCCAAGATCATCTGGTCATTTATGACTATTGTCCCTTTGATGAAAGTGAAAGAGGAGAGTGAAAAAGTTGGCTTAAAGCTCAACATTCATAAAACGAAGATCATGGCATCTGGTCCCATCACTTCATGGGAAATAGATAGGGAAACAGTGGAAACAGTGTCCGACTTTATTTTTGGGGGGCTCAAAAAATCACTGCAGATGGTGACTGCAGCCATGAAATTAAAAGACGCTTACTCCTTGGAAGAAAAATTATGACCAACCTTGATAGCATATTGGAAAGCAGAGACATTACTTTGCCAACAAAGGTCCGTCTAGTAAAGGCTATGATTTTTCCTGTGGTCATGTATGGATGTGAGAGTTGGACTGTGAAGAAAGCTGAGAACTGAAGAATTGATGCTTTTGAAGTGTGGTGTTGGAGAAGACTCTTGAGAGTCCCTTGGACTGCAAGGAGATCCAACCAGTCCATCCTAAAGGAGATCAGCCCTGGGTGTTCTTTGGAAGGAATGATGCTAAAGCTGAAACTCCAGTACTTTGGCCACCTCATGTGAAAAGTTGACTCCTTGGAAAAGACTCTAATGCTGGGAGGGATTGGGGGCAGGAGGAAAGGGGATGACAGAGGATGAGATGGCTGGATGGCATCACTGACTCGATGGACATGAGTTTGAGTGAACTCCGGGAGTTGGTGATGGACAGGGAGGCCTGGCGTGCTGCGATTCATGGGGTCACAAAGAAAGAGTCAGACACGACTGAGCGGCTGAACTGAACTGAACTGAACTGAACTTTAGGTAAGAACTTTCAGGGGAGAAAAATGCATGAGTAATCTCTTATGATTGGATGATGAGATCTTAGGAACATCTCAACAACAAAAGGCAATCAATTGTTAAATTTGAAACAGGAAGGAACATTTTGCTTTTTGTGAGGTAGAAGGGAAAGAAAATGAGAATAAAAAGAAGGTCAGTGAGAAGCAAGAGTAGTTCTACGGAGGATGAGGGGCTAGGAGAAGAGATGGGATGCTTCCTAGAGAAGGGACCAAGAAAGGGCCCCTAAGTCCCATTCTTGTCAGAGAAAATTTGAAAAAAACATATCTGAACGATGAATTATAAAATTTGAGCTCTGTCACACTCTTCTGATCTTTTGCAATCTTTAATAAAATCTCCATTGGTCATACTGATCTATGTATAGTTTTTCTTGAAAAAAGTAATGTTTGTTTTAATTTTTTCAAAACCAGTGAAAGGTGTGAGTTCACAGTTTGGTTGACTCTGTGAGACACCGAGATAGTGCATGCAGACGCAGACAGAGGATGAAGGCAGAAGGGGATTGTGGGAACATGTAACACTCCCACAAGCTGGGGAGCTGGGAGTTATAAGCAGCTTTAACTTAGAGCTATCTTTACTACAATTGCAAATGTAGTGTTTATCCCTGAATTTTTTTTTTTCCTGGAGCCCCAGTCAAACCCTCTGCTTTTAGTGCGATTCTGAGAGAACTAATACTAAAGTAGTTCTCATTTTTTTTTTTTTAGTAAATTCCTTAAATGTTGAGGTGATCACTTTCATATCCCAGTTCTCCTTGATCAAATATTTTCTCTCAAATTCTAGTCAGAATTGCCAAGTATCTTTTCAGTCTCCATTGCCATTTCTCTTCCTTTTAAATACTGTATCCATTTTTGCATCTCACCCACCCACTCCAGTGTTCTTGCCTGGAGAATCCCAGGGACCGGGGAGCCTGATGGGCTGCCATCTATGGGGTCGCACAGAGTCGGACAAGACTGAAGTGACTTAGCAGTAGCAGCAACAGAAGGGAGTCCCAAACAGCCTCATCTCTTTCTCTCACATATTCGGAGCAGATATGGTCAAGAAGAAAAAGCTTGTGCTGGTGCTCAGGGGCTTATATTCGGGTTTTTCTCCCCATCTACAAAGTAGTGATTCAAGCACTGCTCTTATTTCTATGTGGGTTCAGCTGCTCAGTGGTGTCAGACTCTTTGTGACCCCACAGACTGTAGTCCACCAGGCTCCTCGGCTCGTGGAATTTTCCAGGCAAGAATCTGGAGTGGGTTGCCATTTCCTCCTCCAGGGCATCTTCCCAACTGAGGGATCAAACCCTCGTCCCTTGTGTTTCCTGCACTGGCAGGTCGATTCTTTACAGCTAGCACCACTGCGCCCCTGCTCTGGTGAGGGTTTACAAAAAAAAAAGTGGGTAGCACTTTGAAAGGTTTAAGTAGCTACAGAAGTTTAAGTATTATCTTACAATAAAATGATAAAAGATATTTTAGTAAAAACATTTTCTGGATTAAACAAAATAACCCATGCCTTTTTGCTATTAAACCTTTTGTCATTGGAAAATGGATACTGGGTGAAATCTTAGCTCCTTGATGAGTGAATTGGCTTGGGCTGAGTCTTTCACCCTTCTTTGCCATTGTAAGAAGGGGCAGAATCTTTAAAATTTTACTGAGAGGACTGAAAAAGTAAGTTGCAAAGTGTGGTAACGTGGAGTTCTGAGAAACCAGGAGGAAGCACAGCAGAAGGTAACTGACATTTGTCAGTTAACAGCTTACAGTAATTTGTGTCTATTTTCTTATTCTTTGCTCAATAAGATTTTATTTTATTTAAATGATTGTGAAGTCTTATTTGGAAAAGCTCAATTGTTCCAATTATACGAACCTATATGTCAGGAAAGATTTATCATTTTGGAAATTGGATGTTAATAGACATTGTTAGTTATAGAAATACTAGTGCACATAATATAATTAATCTGATTTATATATCTGCACAATCTTTTGAAATTTACAGAATTTTAAAAATAAATCTTTCTTTCCACATTTAGGATTCTTCTGACATCTTCAACTGCTCTGTGAAATCTGCTAGAATATGCCGTAAGGAAAGTGATTTTCCATCTTTTGTGTGTGGGGGAATATCTTGTTCTACATTTGTCATGTACACACATCATCATGCTTTCCAGTTTTAGACCAGATGGGTAAATGTCACATATTTAAAAGTAAATATACAAGCAACTTCCAGTTACCTGTTTTGTTTCTTCATGATTCAGGTTTCTTATTGGAGACACAATTCCAGAGGTGCTTCCACAGCACGTTTTCAAGTTTTTTAAGTAAATTAGCAAAAGTAGGTGAAACGATTATGTGAATAAATATTCAATAGTTTGGGAGTATGAATAGTGTATTTGTCAGGATGTCAGATGTACAGAAATACTGTTCCTAACTAATGAATTTGCAATTGTGGTTTAAATAAACTTTTCTTAAAAAAATTTTTTTTCACTTTGTAGAGAAGTGAAAAGAAGGTTTCTTCTCCCCTAGCATAAAAGGAAAAATATTTATACACATGGGTCACAAGAGCCATTTATGCTCAAACTATTTATTTGCTCAAAGCCATGTTCAAAATGTCTCTGGCATTCTGAAGCCCTGGAAAACTCAGAGCGTACTCTTCTGATTAGAACCGGGACCGATCCCAGCGGGCCTGTCATCCTTCCCTCCACCTGGTCAAGGCACCTTCTCTGTACAGTGTGTGCAGTACTGTTTGGCTGCTACTTCACTCTAATTGGAGTCAGTTGCACACGTGGGCTGGCCTCAGGGGGCCCCGGGCCCGCGGAACACTGTCTGAGTGGAGTTTTCCACTCCATGTTTGGTTTGGCCTGGTCCGTGCGATGTCTTGCCAGACCCCAAACTCCTGTTGAAGTCAGTCATCCCCGGATGGGAAGTATTCCTTATGCTGTTGTGAGAGAACTCTGATCTTTCACGGTAAACCTGGTGGGGTGTCTGTTGGCCAGACCAAAGTATGGAGAAGCCAGATTTTCCCCCTGTGAAGTACGTGTCTGCAGTGGATGGTATTTGTACTAGTAGAAGTATTTAGGGTTGTGCCGTCGGCCAGGTTCACCCACTTAAAAAATGAGAAGCTCATAAATGTAGTACTGAAAAGCCCTCCACTTAGAAATAATGGAGGCAATGACTCTTCCTGTTCAGCCGCCAAAGTAAAACATAAGGTATGGTACAGGATGTTAACTTAGGAACAGAATTGTGTGCTGAGGTCTATAGCCTTAGACAGTTAGCAGAATGTTCTTCTATAAAGTGAGCATGACACATGGGTACACACAGCTGTGCCAAGGGCGTGGTGATCTTGGCATCGACATCAGTGTCTGTCCCTCCCCTCAGCCCACCCTCAGAGTGAGGGCGGATTCCTTTAAAAAGAAAAAAATTATTTATTTATTTGTCTTATTCAGCAAACCGGATCTTTAATTGAGGCATATGAACTCTTAGTTGCAGCCTGTGGGATCTAGTTCCCTGACCAGGAATTGAACCCGGGCCCCCTGCATTGGGAGCATGGAGTCTTAGCCACTGAACCACTGGGGAAGTCTCTGGATGGATTGCTTTTTATAGTTTATTCCTGTGCCCAGATTTCTGATTCTCTTTTGACTCACTTGTGTGTATGGCAAATGAAGTCCACAAGTTAAACCAACAGATATCTAAGTTTCCTTTTATCTGACATTATACTGCGCATATAACGTATTGTGGTTTAAAGGAAGTACAGAGCTCACACATGTACAGATCAATAAAGTCTCATAGAGTACACTTACAGAGGGAAAACACTCATATTACTACTACACATTTCAAGAAACAAAACACTTGTTGGTATCCCAGAAACTCCTCTTGTGACCCTCATAGTCACTCAGTTCAGTTCAGCCGCTCAGTCATGTCCGACTCTTTGCGACCCCATGGACCTCAGCATGCCAGGCCTCCCTGTCCATCACCAACTGCTGGAGTCCACCCAAACCCATGTCCATTGAGTCGGTGATGCCATCCAACCATCTCATCCTCTGTCGTCCCCTTCTCCCCCTGCCCTCAATCTTTCCCAGCATCAGGGTCTTTTCCAGTGAGTCAGCTCTTCACATCAGGTGGGTCTTTTCCAGTGAGTCAGCTCTTCACATCAGGTGGGCAAAGTATTGGAGATTCGTTCCATTATCAGTCCTTCCAATGAACACCCAGGACTGATCTCCTTTAGGATGGACTGGTTAAATCTCCTTGCAGTCCAAGGGACTCTCAAGAGTCTTCTCCAACACCACAGTTCAAAATCTAACCTCTCCTAACTCTAACCACTCCTCTCCATAAGTTATCGCCATCCATCCCTTTGAAGTTTATGTAAATAGATGAGTTTATTTAATGAATCATGCGGTATGATGATTTTTTTTTTTTGGCCTGGTTTTGTTCAAAATTAAGTTTCTGGAATGCACACATTTTATTGTAAGTAGCAGCATTTTGTCATTTTCCATCATAGATAACCTTTCATTGTATGTATATAGCAAAATTTTTGATCTATTCAACTCTAAATAGATTTTGAGTTGTTTCTAGTTCTGAGCTTTTATAGTGCTGCTGTGATAATGTCTGTATAGTTTTTTTTAATGAACATAGGTTTGCATTTATGTTAGCTATTTAATTAAAAATAGAATTGCTGGGTCATGAATTATGTGTTTTTCAGTTATAGAAGCTATTACTGAAAAGTTTTCCAAGGTGATTGTATCACATTTTGCTAATGAGCAGCACAGGAGAATTCCAGTTTCTCTAGGTCCTTATCACACTTACTATTGTCAGTCTTCCTAATTTTAGCCATTCATAGCTGTCAAGTGTTGTACTTGACATATTGTCAATATTGTTGTCAAGTGTTGTGTTTGACACAGCTGTCAGTATTGTATTTGTCTAATGACTAATGTGGTTGTATACTTTTTCATATGTTTCAGTTCAGTTCAGTCGCTCAGTCGTGTCCGACTCTTTGCGACCCCATGAATCACAGCACAGCAGGCTTCCCTGTCCATCACCAACTCCCAGAGTTCACTCAGACTCACGTCCATCGAGTCAGTGATGCCATCCAACCATCTCATCCTCTGTTGTTCCCTTCTCCTCCTGCTCCCAATCCATCCCAGCATCAGAGTCTTTTCCAATGAGTCAACTCTTCGCATGAGGTGGCCAAAGTACTGGAGTTTCATTCCTTCCAAAGAAATCCCAGGACTGATCTCCTTCAGAATGGACTGGTTGATTTCATATGTTTAGTGGTTATTTATATGTGTCCAATCCTCTTTTTAATGATTTTGCAAGTTTTCTATGGGCTTATCTTTTTCCTATTGATTTGTAGTTGGGCTTCCCTGGTGGCTCAGAGGTTAAAGTGTCTGCCTGCAATGTGGGAGACCTGGGTTCGATCCCTGGGTCGGGAAGATTCCCTGGAGAAGGAAATGGCAACCCACTCTAGTATTCTTGCCTGGAGAATCCCATGGACAGAGGAGCCTGGTGGGCTATAGTCCACAGGGTCGCAAAGAGTCGGACAAGACTGAACGACTTCACTTTTCTTGTGATTATTTGGAATCATTTCCTTGTTGATTATATTTTCTTCCACTCTATGTATTTCTGTTATCATAATTGTGTTTCTTTTGATGAAGAAATGATTAATTATCTGTGCGTGTGCGTGCTTGTGTGTGTGTGTATGTGTGTGTGTGTGTATCCTGTTTAGGAAATCTTTGTCTAGCACAAGGTCATAAGTATATGCTTTATATTCTAGCAGCTTTACTCTTCTTTTATATTTATATCTATAATGGCAACCCACTCCAGTACTCTTGCCTGGAAAATCCCATGGATGGAGGAGCCTGGTAGGCTACAGTCCATGGGGTCGCTAAGAGTCAGACACAACTGAGCGACTTCACTTTCACTTTTCACTTTCATGCATTGGAGAAGGAAATGGCAACCCACTCCAAAGTTCTTGCCTGGAGAATCCCAGGAATGGAGGAGCCTGGTGGGCTGCCGTCTATGGGGTCGCACAGAGTCGGACACGACGGAAGCGACTTAGCAGCAGCAGCAGCAGCAGCATAGTCTACTTACAAGTTGATTTTTGAACATTGTGAGGTATTAACATTTTTCCATATGAAAACCAGTTGATTCAAAACTGTCTATTGAGACAACATCCTTTTCTCCACTGCTCTTCAGCATCACCTTGTAATAAATCAAATGTATAAATGCGCATTTTTGAATTCTCTATTCTGTTCCATTTATCTGTTTGTCTACATCTTTTTGGCATAACTATGTTTTCTTAATTACTGTAGGTTTATAATTTATGTTTTCCTAGATTATAGTTTTCCAAATTTGTTCCTAGGCCCCATAATCTTGTCAAGTCAAGGTCCTTATACTTGTCACAATTGGGCAAGAGATTCCCAGTGGTGCCCCAAAGTGCCCAACATTACCAGTGCTGTAAAATAACAACACTGCCTCTTTCTGATGCTCAGGGCCCATGATTCCTGTTACGATGGTGATTCTTCCTGCCTGTTAGTCCCTGGTGGTGCTGTAGCTTGGAGTGAAAAGGAACTACTGTTTTTTTTTTCCTGTGGTGAAAGTGTGCTGTCTTTAGGGATCAAGGCCTCTAGCCCTACAGAGCTCAGAGCTTAAAGCTGTTTATTCCAGAGTCCTTCAGTGGGTCACGGGAGTGGCCGTGACAGTAAGCAGGCTATCACATGCGCTGGTTCCTGTGTTCATGCCGTCTTCCTATTAGGTGCACATGATCACATCCAGTTCTGTAGTTTAATAGATATACTGTCACAGAGGATGGAATTCTCTCCTCATGCTGGGTAGCCTCTCTGGCACATTGATTGTGACTCAGCAACAACAACAACAGCAATAACAACAGTCTTTTTGGTGGTATAATATGCAATCCCACCAGTAGGTCCTACATTTCTGTTATCAGGGCTCACTTTTGTACCTCCTTTGCCGTAGACATAAGTCATTTAGTCATCCAATCTGATCCAATGTGATGTGAGTCTGATACAGTGGAGAAAATACTCTATAAACATTTATGCAGTGGTGCTATTTGAAGCTTGAAGTGCAGGAATAACAAACTCACATCTAGAAGGTCTATCTATTTCTTTGAAATCATGTTACATTTTAGGAAATAAAAAGCCCATTTAGGGGTGGGAGGTGGGAGGGGGGTTCAGGATTGGGAACTCATGTACACCCGTGGCGGATTCATGTCAATGTATGGCAAAACCAATACCGCATTGTAAAGTAAAATAAAGTAAAAATAAAAATTAAAAAAAAAAAGCCCATTTAGTTAACTTGGCCCCGTATGGTAGAACTTGGCAGAGTTCCTTGAGGAACAGTGCCATGTTGGGGTTCAACATGGGCCTCGTTGCTCTCAGGTTGGGAACTCAGTGGCTACAGTAGCTAAATGGGCTCCAGGCAGTGGGAGCTAACACAGCTGGACCTGTGTGCAGTCTCCATATCTTTTCCCTTGGCCGCTCCATTCACGTGCCAATTGCAGCTTTGTGGTGACTTATCACTGACACCAGCTGATGTCCACAAACTAAGCCCTTTTTTTCTGTTTGGCTATTTAGTGCCTCTCCTGCAGTGGATGCTCTCTGATCTGCTCTAACATGTGACAAAGGTCTTCACAGCTGGTGCTCACTCCCTTATGCGCCTCCACATGACTCTATACCAGACCTCCTTGTCTCTATCTTCCAATCTTCTGGATAGGCTATTCCCCATCCATGAGTTTATATATATTATAACCTGGGACTGTTTCTTCACACAAAGGGATTACTAGTCATTCTGCCTGAATCTCCAACCACTGAGAGGGTTTTTCTTTGCACTGTCCTTTAAGGATGCTTCTGAATAAGACTGTGGTGAAGCTATTGTTCATTTTTTGTCTTGCGTTTCATACTGAACTAATTCATCTATAAAGTTTTCTTAGGTTCTTTCCTTCTCTATCAGATGGTCATAAGAAATTCTCTGTGCAGTCATAGGTCTGAGCTATGGAGGTACACTGCAATAATACTGGTGAGTGACATTGGGAACTGGGCCCTCTCTTGATGTAGCTGGCTTATGTCATCTGGTCCTGCCAGTGGTGAATCTAGGATACACCATTTCCATCTTATGATGGACTATTTTTGAGATATTTTTTTCCTTTGGCTCCAAATCACAGCAGATGGTGACTGCAGCCATGAAATTAACAGATGCTTGGTCCTTGGAAGAAAAACTAGATCGAGGTGTGGTCTGACACACCTAGACCACATATTAAAAAGCAGAGACATTGCTTTGCTGACCAAGGTCCATCTAGTTAAACCTATGGTTTTCCCAGTAGTCATGTATGGATGCGAGAGTTGGACCATAAAGAAAGCTGAGCACTGAATAATTGATGCTTTTGAACTGTGGTGTTGGAGAAGACTCTTGAGAGTCTATTAGACTGCAAGGAGATCAAACTAGTCAATCCTAAAGGAAATCAGTCCTGAATATTCATTGGAACGACTGATGCTGAAGCTGAAACTCCAATCCTTTGGCCACCTGATGTGAATAACTGACTCATTTGAAAATACCATGATACTGGGAAAGATTGAAGGCAGGAGGAGAAGGGGACAACAGAGGATGAGAAGGTTGGACGGCAGCACTGACTCGATGGACATGAGTTTGAGCAAGCTCTGGGAGTTGGTTCAAATGAGTCAGTTACTCACATCAGGTGGCCAAAGGATTGGAGTTTCAGCTTCAGCATCAGTCGTTCCAATGAATATTCAGGACTGATTTCCTTTAGGATGGGCTGGTTGGATCTCCTTGCAGTCTAACAGACCCTCAAGAGTCTTCTCCAACACCACAGTTCAAAAGCATCAATTATTCAGTGCTCAGCTTTCTTTATGGTCCAACTCTCACATCCATAAATGACTACTGGGAAAACCATAGCTTTCAATAGACAGACCTTTGTTGGCAAAGTAATGTCTCTGCGTTTTAATGTGTTGTCTAGGTTGGTCATAACTTTTC
Source organism: Capricornis sumatraensis (assembly GCF_032405125.1). Classification (NCBI taxonomy): domain Eukaryota; kingdom Metazoa; phylum Chordata; class Mammalia; order Artiodactyla; family Bovidae; genus Capricornis; species Capricornis sumatraensis. The sequence goes on along the minus strand of NC_091080.1, from coordinate 34,270,459 downwards.
TTCCAAGGAGCAAGCATCTTTTAATTTCATGGCTGCAGTCACCATCTGCAGTGATTTTGGAGCCCAAGAAAATAAATAGTATACATGAATAGTTTACATAAATAGTATTCATGAATCTACTGACTCATGGTTCAAGGGCAGAGCCACTTGCAGCCCAGCCTAGACCTGGTGCAGAGTGTTTGGTGTTCTGACTTCCTCTCAAAGTTTGCAGCCTTACATGTCACCTGGTATGTAGGTTGAAACAGTGTCACCAGATGTGGAATTTACTGCTTTGGAAGCCAGGAAAGGTTACCAGGCTTTGTGCTTTCTTCTTTGTGATGGGAGACATAAGATACAGCAATTTGTCTTTTACTTTGGAGGGGACCTCGTGACATATCTCTAATCTCTGAATCCCCAAGTTTTACTGCTCTGGAAGGCAAAATAAGAGCACCAATCTCAGCATAACAGACCTAACATGTTGGGGTGTTTCATTTTCTCTGGAATTTGGCTTCTCTAACTCCTAAATCCTGGTCCTGATCTTTCTTTGCCCTTTGCCTGCAGAAGATGAAACATTCTTTTTGAACTACTAAGGAGGTCTGGTGTTTTTCACATTTATCTTTCAGTAACCTGTTAACCCCTTGCAAATTTTCATTATTGTTTTAGGGTATCAATGACATGCAGCAATAGCCATCTAATCCCATTGCCCTTATAGGTAGTGTTTTGTCTGTTACTTCTTAAAACCCTGATATTTGCTTTGTGTAGTACATTCTCCTCCACTGGCACACTACCACAGTGATTGCTTGTTACAGTTTTTTTCTTTTTTAAACTTTATATTTTATACTGGCTACTCTCTAACTGTGGTGCATGGGCTTCTCACTGCAGTGGCTTCTATTGTTGTGGAGCACGGGCTCTAGGGTGCATGGGCTCAGTAGATATGGTGCACGGGTTTAGTTACTCTGTGGTGTGAGGGGTCTTACTGGACCAGGAATTGAACCTGTGTGCCCTGCACTGGCAAGCAGATTCTTAACCCCTGGACCACCAGGGAAGTTGTGAAATATAATTGATTTTTACATACATTCTCTGTATCTAGCAACCTTGCTAAATTTACTTGCTTATTCTTATAGTTTTTAATGTGGATTCTTCTGGGTTTTTTATGACTTATTTCAACTGCCCAGAAAGATTTATAAAAATTGACTGTTCAGTTCAGTTCAGTCACTCAGTTTTGTCCAATTCTTTGCGACCCCATGGACTGCAGCAAGCCAGGCCTCCCGGTCCATCACCAACTCCTGGAGTTTACTAAACTCTTCTCCATTGAGTCAGTGATGCCATCCAACCATCTCATCCTCTGTTGTCCCCTTCTCACAGGCTTTCAATCTTTCCCAGCATCAGGGTCTTTTCAGATGAGTCAGTTCTTTCCATGAGGTGGCCTAAGTATTGGAGCTTCAGCTTCAGCATCAGTCCTTCCAATGAACACCCAGGACTGATCTCCTTTAGGATGGACTGGTTGGATCTCCTTGCAGTCCAAGGGACTCTCAAGGGTCTTCTCCAACACACAGTTTAAAAGCATCAATTCTTCAGCACTAAACTTTTTTTATAGTCCAACTCTCACATCCATACATGACTACTGGATAAACCATAGCTTTGACTAAATGGACTTCTGTTGGCAAAGTAATGTCTCTGCTTTCCAATATGCTATCAAGGTTGGTCATAACTTTTCTTCCAAGGAGCAAGCATCTTTTAATTTCATGGCTGCAATCACCATCTGCAGTGATTTTGGAGCCCCCCAAAATAAAAGTCTGTCACTGTTTCCCCTATTTCCCCATCTATTTGCCATGAAGTGATGGGACCAGATGCCATAATCTTCATTTTCTGAATCTCGAGTTTTAAACCAACTTTTTCATTCTCCTCTTTCACTTTCATCAAGAGGCTTTCTAGTTCCTCTTCACTTTCTGCCATAAGGGTGGTGTCATCTGTGTATCTGAGGTTATTGATATTTCTCCCAGTAATCTTATTCCAGTTTGTGCTTCAACCAGCCCAGTGTTTTTCATGATGTACTCTGCATAGAAGTTAAATAAGCAGGGTGACAATATACAGCCTTGATGTACTGCTCTTCCTATTTGGAACCAGTCTGTTGTTCCATGTTCAGTTCTACCTGTTGCTTCCTGACTTGCATACAGATTTCTCAAGAGGCAGGTCAAGTGGTCTGGTATTCCCATCTCTTTAAGAATTTTCCAGTTTGTGGTGATCCACACAGTCAAAGGCTTTTTGGCGTAGTCAATAAAGCAGAAGTAGATGTTTTTCTGGAACTCTCTTGGTTTTTTGATGATCCAACAGATGTTGGCAATTTGATCTCTGGTTCCTCTGCCTTTTCTAAAACCAGCTTGAACACCTGGAAGTTCACGGTTCACGTACTGTTGAAGCCTGGCTTGGAGAATGTTGAGCATTGCCTTGCTTTACTAGCTTGTGAGATGAGTGCAATTGGGCTGTAGTTTGAGCGTTCTTTGGCATTGCTTTGTTTTGGGATTGGAATGAAAACTGACCTTTTCCAGTCCTGCTGTGGCCACTGCTGAGTTTTCCAAATTTGCTGGCATATTGAGTGCAGCACTTTCACAGCATCATCTTTCAGGATTTGAAATAGCTCAACTGGAATTCGATCACCTCCACTAGATTTGTTCACAGTGATGTTTCCTAAGGCCCACTTGACTTCACATTCCAGGAAGACTGGCTCCAGGTGAGGGATCACACCATCGTGATTATCTGGATCGTGAAGATCTTTTTTTTGTACAGTTCTGTGTATTCTTTCCACCCCATCTTAATATCTTCTGCATCTGTTAAGTCCATGCCATTTCTGTCCTTTATTGTGCCCAGCTTTGCATGAAATGTTTCTTTGGTATCTCTAATTTTCTTGAGGAAATCTCTAGACTTTTCCATTCTACTGTTTTCCTCTCTTTGCCTTGATTGCTGAGGAAGGCTTTCTTATTTCTCCTTGCTATTCTTTGGAACTCTGCATTCAAATGGGTGTATCTTGCCTTTTCTCTTCTGTCTTTAGCTTCTATTCTATTCGCAGGTATTTGTAAGGCCTCCTCAGACAAACATTTTGGCTTTTTGCATTTCTTTTCGTTGGGGATGGTCTTGATACCTACCTTCTATACAATGTCCTGAACCTCCATCCATAGTTCTTCAGGCACTCTATCAGATCTAATCCCTTGAATCTATTTGTCACTTCCACTGTATAAACGTAAGGGATTTGATTTAGGTCATACCGAATGGTCTAGGGGTTTTCCCTACTTTCTTCAATTTAAATCTGAATTTGGCAATAAGGAGTTCATGGTCTGTGCCACAGTCAGCTCCTGGTCTTGTTTTTGCTAACTGTATAGAACTTCTCCATATTTGGCTGCAAAGAATATAATCAATCTGATTTTGGTATCGACCATCTGGTGATGTCCATGTGACAAGTCTTCTCTTATGTTGTTGGAAGAGGGTGTTTTTTATTACCAGTGTGTTCTCTTGGCAAAACTCTATTAGCTTTCAGCCTGCTTCACTCTGTGCTCCAAGGCCAAATTTGCCTGTTACTCCAGGTGTTTCTTGACTTGCTACTTTTGCATTCCAGTCCCCTATAATGAAAAGGACATCTTTTTTGGGTATTGGTTCTAGAAGGTCTTGTAGGTCTTCACAGAACTGTTCAACTTCAGCTTCTTCAGCATTACTGGTTGGGGCATAGACTTGGATTACTGTGATACTGAATGGTTTGCCTTGGAAATGAACAGAGATCATTGTATCGTTTTTGAGCCTGCATCCAAGTACTGCATTTTGGACTCTTTTGTTGACTATGATGGCTACTCCATTTCTTCTTAGGGATTCTTGCCCACAGTAGTATATATAATGGTCATCTGAGTTAAATTCACCCATTCACCATTTAGTTTGCTGATTCCTAAAATGTCTCTTGCTATCTCCTATTTGACCACTTCCAATTTGCCTTGGTTCATGGATCTAACATTCCAGGCTCCTATGCAATATAGCTCTTTACAGCATTGGACTTTACTTCTATCACCAGTCACATTCACAACTGGGTGTTGTTTTTGCTTTGGCTCTGTCTCATCATTCTTTTTGGAGTTATTTCTCCACTGATCTCCAGTAGCATGTTGGGCACCAACTGACCTGGCAAGTTCATCTTTCAATGTCCTATCTTTGGTTCATGGGGTTCTCAAGGCAAGAATACTGAAGTAGTTTGCCATTCTCTTCTCTAGTGGACTATGTTTAGTCAGAACTCTCCACCATGACCTGTCCGTCTTAGGTGGCCGTACATGGCATGGCTCATAGTTTTATTGAGTTAGACATGGCTATGGTCCATGTGATCAGATTGGTCAGTTTCCTGTGATTGTGGTTTTTAGTCTGTGTGCCCTCTGATGGAGAAGGGTAAGGGGCTTATGGAAGCTTCCTGATGGGAGAGACTGAGGGGGAAACTTGGTCTTGTTTTGATGGGGCCATGTTCAGTAGATCTTGAATCCAATTTTCTGTCGATGGGTGGGGCTGTTTCCTCCCTTTTATTTACTTGGGCCAAACTATGGTGGAGGTAATGAGGATACTGGTGGCCTCCTTCAAAAGGTCCCATGCACACACTGCTACACTCAGTGCCCACAGCCCTGCAACAGGCCACCACTGGCCCATGCCTCTGCCGGAGACTCCTGGACAATTGGGCAAGTCTGGGTCAGTCTCTTGTGGGGTCATTGCTCCTTTCTCCTGGGTCCTGGTGCACACAAGGTTATGTTTGTGCCCTCCCAGAATCTTTTTCCCAGTGCTGTGTAAGTTCTGGTGGCTCTATGATAGGGTTAATGGTGACCTCCTCCAAGAGGGCTTATGCCATACCCAGGTCTGCTGCACCCAGAGCCCCTGTCCCTGCAGCAGTCCACTGCTGACCTGCACCTCCACAGGAGACACTCAGACACAGTTCTGTCTCAGTCTCTGTGGGGTCTCTGGGTCCTGGTGCACACAAGGTTTGTTTGAGCCCTCTCAGCATCTCTGGCGGCTATGGGGTTTGATTCTAAACGTGATTTTGCCCTTCCTACCATCTTGCTGGGGCTTCTCCTTTGTTCTTGGAAGTGAGGTATCTCCTCACTGTCACTGGAGTGCTGTGCAGCCGCCACCCCAGCACCTACCATCTTGCTGGGGCTTATCTGCCCTTGGACGTGGGGTATCTCCTCAGAGCCGCTCCCATGCTGTGCAACTGCCGCATATTGGCTGGCGTACCCTGGGCCATTTTATAAGTGTCAATACATTTCAAAGGATTGAAATTGTACAAAGTTTGTTCTCTGGTCACAGTGAAATTAATCTGGAAATTGATAAAAATTTCTTAAGTGGCTGGAAGTTGAGGAATCTACTTACTGGTAACAAAGATCAATTAAGAAGTCAAGACGAAAATTAGAGAATATTTTGAAGTGAATGTTAGTAAAATTAAGATGTATTCAAATATGGTACAAAGCCAAAGAGGCAAATTTACAGCCCCGATTGCATACATTAGAAAGAAGGGCGTTGTGTGCTAGTCTTAGCCTATCAGTAACCAATGTTATGCTTGGACCAGCTCTTGCGGTTTTTGTTATAACTGCACGGTGCCTGCCAGCAATAGCCATCAGAAACTTTGTGAAAATAAAAGTTTATTACTTACGAGACAGAAACTACACAGCATATCAGGGTATGCAGAACGAGGTTATTTACAGAGACCACAGGGACCTGTGGTTCTGCTTTTATTGGGGTTGAGGATGGGGTTTAAGGTTTCCTGCACTCACTCATTTTTATTTATTTATTTATTTTGCCATGTATGGTCTTCACTGAGGCATGCAGGATCTAGTTCCCTGAGCAGGGATTGAACTTGGGCTCCCTGCATTGGGAGCTCAGAGTCTTAGCCATTGGACCACCAGGGAAGTCCCTCATGGGCTCACTCTTTATTGGTGAATTTAAAACATGAGGCAAAATTTTACGAGCTAGAAGAGAAAAAGCCAAGTACCCCAAGTGGTCAGTTACAGAAATCAACCAGACCTCTAGAACAAAGAAACCTCAGTGTGGGAAGACATCTTGGCTCTATCTAGTGTGAGTCTGGCAATGTGTTCATTGGAGATAGCAATCTTTGAAGGGAATGCCTTTTTGAGATAGATGCCTCTGCAACCAAAGCTTAAGTTGGGAACTTGCATTACAAAAAACAAACAAGCAAAAACGACAAACCACATTGATCAGGGCTTGCACTACAAAAGGGCAATGTCAACAATGTAAATATCAATCGCAACAATTAGAAAGCTTAATCTAATAGAAACAAACAGAAAGCTTAATCTAATAGAAACAAACAGAAAGTTTAATCTAATAGAACAGAAGGAACAAAATTGTAAATACAACAGTACTTTTATTGTTTTAGTGGTTGCTACATAGATTACACATATATCCTTGATATAGGAGATCTACTCTAAAGTAATATTTTTCTCACTTCCTGGACTTTGTCAGGACCATGCATCTCTACCCCTTCTGAAACTCCAAGAAATCATGTCATTGTTTCATGCAGTGAATAATCACTTGGATTTATATATTTAGTCTTTCTGTTATTATTCATTCCTCTCTCAATTTCCATGCTTTTATCTAGGATATTTTTTTCTTCTGCCTGAAGAATTCATTTTTGTAGATTTTTATCTTTCTTTTCTTTTCTTTTTGAACATTGTTTTCTTTAGGTGTAGAATTTTAGGTTAGCAGTTACTTTTCATCCCTTCAAATAAACCACTCTATTGTCTTATAGATGGTTTTCATTGTTTCTATTGAAAGCCAGCCCTATTCTTTGATGGTACTGAATCTTTTTTTCTGTAGCAACTTAAACCTTTTTCATCTGTCTTTTAGCAGTATGACTATGACTTTTCGCTTCCCAGGTGGCACAGTGGTAAAGAATTTGCCTGCTAATGCAGGAGACAAAGAAGACATGAGTTCAGTCCCTGGGTTGGGAAGATCCTCTGGAGGAGGAAATGACAACCCATTCCAGTATTCTTACCTGGAAAATGCCATGGACAGAGGAGCCTGGAGGGTCCATGGGGTCACAAAGAGTCAGATGGTTTCAGTTCCAGAGCAACAGAGCGTGACGAATGATGATATGACTTTCATTTAGCCTGCTTGGGTTTCATAGAGCTTCTTGATGTTGTAGATTAATGCCATGGTTGTTTCTGTAATATCCTCAGGCAATATTATGTAAAATACTCATTTGTCTCAATATGTCCTTTCCTAGGTCTTCAATAACTTGTCTGCTAGATCTTTTATGCAGCTTTATTTTCTGTCATTTTCCCCCTCTTCTTTAGTCAACTGACCTAACTTTCCATTCTATTATTCTTTTCTTCTATTTGATATGTCTATAAATTTCTTAATTTTACTAAGCTTTTCAGTCTAGAATTTTTAATTAATTTCAGTTTCTGATCAACTTGTCCATCTTCTCCTCTATTTTCTGAAAATGTTGATCATAGTCATTTTAACATCCTTGCATGAGAACTCCAAGATCTGCATCATCTTGAGTCTGTTTCTTTCTTTTTAAAATATTTTTTCTTGATTTTTGAGCATTTAACTCTCTTGGCATGCCTAAGAATTAAAAAAAAAAAACACAAATGTTGTGTATGAAAAACTATAGAGATAATTTGTGCAGTTCTGCTTCCCGTTATCTTTGTCCAGAGAGAATTTACTATTAATTTACTCTGCCCTTGGAGCAGAAATAGATCACCTTTACCAAGGCTTAGGTTGAGGTGGATTAATGCTGGATTTTTGTGTGAGTTTTGCCGTTAATCCTAAAGTCTGCTCATTTGAAACTCTTTTCTGGACGTCTGGTTTGTTTATCCAGGGCCATTTTCTTTGAGAACCTCTAAGCTTCAATTTTTGCTTCCCCAGTCTCATTAGACTGTTCAAAACTCAACTCAGATTCTCAGCATTTTGGTGACTGTTCTCTATTTTGCTTCTCAGCCTCTCAATCCTGCCTTTCTTATAGCCCAACAAATATCTCAAAGGGAAAGTCACCACAAGATACTCAAATTATTGTATCTTTAAATGTATTCATTTAAAAATTCTCTCTAACTTTCCTAATTATTTCAGATTAACTCTGTAAAATACTGCTCTTCAACAAGCCATGCCACTAAGGTCAGGTGCACAAATTCCAGAGGTTTTTTCAATGAGAAGATTGTACTAGGTTTATTGTTGTATTCCCAATACCTTCTTCAATACTTGATACATGGAAGTGCTTAGAAATTTTTTCAGTGAATGAAAATGCATGAGAGAAGTGTAAAATAGACACATCCTTGGGATTTTTTGATCTGATAAAATAGCTAAGACTTAGTCAAAAGCTTTCTAATGCTTTAATTAGAGCATTAAATTTAATTGCTAATTAGCTTAATTAATTAGCTTAATTATATTTAATTGTTGAATTAATTCCAACATATCTAATAGAGTCTTTCTTTATGACTTGAATTCTCTTTTATCTTTTCCACCCCCTGTAAAACATTTGGAACCCATTCTACAATTTATCCCTTAGTCTTATATTGTCTTAATAGTATGCTTGATGTTATAATCTGGGAGATATGTTTGTCTTCTTAGCATAAGGTAACTCTAGAAAACAGGCTGTGTTATATTGCTACTACATTCTTCAAGGTACCTCAAGCAAAAGCAATGCTGAATACATTCGGGGCATATGATAATTTCTTCTTTACAATATAAAGTAATCAAAGTTAAAATGCTGTATTCTAAGCTCCAGGGATTCAAATGACATGTGTTGCAATGTATATTTTTTAAATTAAAATAATCTTGGAGTGTGTATATTTTTGATGTGTAGTGGTTTTTAGCAGGCTGCTTTCAGAGCCCTGTGTTTATGAACAAGTGCCCCAACACTCCATTGGTGTCATTCCTAGTGGCAACCATGGCCTGATAAGAGGAGGACAGAATGATTGTGGTTAAAAAATAAGGAGCTCTGTTTATTGCATGCTTAATATATGACAGATACCATGGTTATTATTTTAATTAATTGCCTCATTGTATCTTCATAATAACCCAATTCAAATATACTATTGTTATCCCAATTTTAGAGGAAACTGTGGCAGGAAAAGGTTAAGTCACTTCCCTAAGGTTATAGAGCTAGTGAGTGGAGGAACTTAGATAGTGATTGTGGCAGCATGTGGCCTAAGAAAAACGTGTTACACTGTTCTGCTCTCCACTTCAGACTCTCCAGTCCCTGGTCTGATAATGGAAGAGAAGCAGGGAGATACGTATGATTCAGTTTATTGTCTCATTGCCCTCAGTATAGAAGCACTGAGAGGAAGGGAAGAAATTCTTATTTGAAAGTTCTTTCACCCTAGGCATATACACTTGTCTGTAGTAAAAGACATTTTACAGTAAACAGAATTTGGTTCAAAAATACGTTTCTTTAATTTTCTGGGTTCTCTTGTTTCTTCATTTTTCACTGGAAAATTTTGCTGTACTCAAGAAGTATAAAGGGACGTGTATGCATATGGCTGGATCATGTTGATGTGTGGCAGAAACCAACAAAATATTGTAAAGTAATTATCTTTCAATTAAAAATAAATAATTTTTAAATATATGTATAAAATATTGAAAGTACCAGAGAAGAACCCTAAAAGTACTTACTGGGATGAAAATGTTGTTCTGTAAGGACAGAATGAAACATTAGGCTTCTTGAGTTGGGAAGAATAAATGCTAAATGAATGTCCTCAAAGTCTAGAAAATCACAGAAGTTATTTTTTGGATGAAAAAAGAATAAAATATATGAAGAATAATGTTTGTAATATATGAACTGTTTAGAAGGGGGAAAAATAACAGGTTTCATCTAGAAGAATTGAGAACCAGTTAGCTAGATGCAAGTGACAGAGAAGTTCATTTTCCCAGAAATTCAAAATTGGAAAACTGAAGATTGTGATGGTTTCTCTTTTTATTGGATTAATTATGAGAAAAGAGGAAAGAGAAAGAGTCAGGGACATCTCTGTTTCAGATTGAAAGAGATTAATAATGTCCTGCCAATAATCAGAAATTTAACAGATAAATTTGTTGGGCACAAAATTTAGGTATTGCAACTAGAAAGCTTTAGTGTGTGTGTGTGTGTGCGTGTGTGTGTGTGTGTGTGTGTGTGTATTTGTGCACGCGCATGCAGTCCAAACAGGGTGATGCATAGCTTCATGATATTTCTGGTTATAAACTCTAGGCACTTCAGGAGCACGGATTATAAGAGAAAAATTCAGCGCTGGTCTGCTTAAGTTGAGATAACACTGGCCTTTAAATCAACTGCTGGTCAATAGCAGATTAAGACAGTGAAGAGGAGCAGAAGACCATACTGAGGAGTTGTTAAGTCTTTTAAGCTTGCTTTCTTCCATCTCTGAACATTAGTGTAAATTTCACAAATGATTGTATGTCAAAAGGAAGCTTTGGAATTTAACTTCAGTGAAATTTACTGACAGACATTTTTATTCAATATAACTTCTGTAATTTTTCTGAGTGCTGCAAGAGACAAGTTCAAGCACTTCAGAATAATGGAGAAGGACGAAGGGAGCAAGACTCTTCCTTGCAGTCTCAGGTATGTAATCTCTGTGTGGTTTCTAGAGTCATGAGTATTCTGCTTGCCCTTTTATAGGCGAATTTAGGTTTTAATCACCTATAGTCCAACCAATGAACACAGTAATCTGGGCTGAATACAGTGGAAATTCACATGTCTTGATTTTCAACACAGCCTAAGGTAGTAGCTATTTTAGAATCAGCATCTTCACCATGAATTCCAGTTAAGGAAAGGTAGGTAAATGTTGGTCTCTACCACTCTGGCTTCCCAATTTTGTGATGTGCAGGAAGTCCAGGATGCTTTCGAGTTATTTAATGAAATTTCAAATATTCTCCAAAAGCACTGGAGTTGTTTCTCCTAAGATTCCATGAGAAACTGATGAAGGAATATGTTTTTATTTTCTTCATAACTAGTTTCTTAAAGGTGGATATTTGACCACCATCATAATTATAATTATCTGCTATATTACTCTTTTAATACTTACAATAACAAAATAGATAACTAATGAGTACCTATTGTATGGCACAAGGAACTCTACTCGATGTTCTCTGTTGGTCTAAATGGGAATCATTTCCAAAAAAGAGGAGATATATGTATATGTATAGCTGACTCACTGTGCTGTATAGTAGAAGCTAACAAAACATTGCAAAGCAACTATACCCCAATAAAAGTTAATGAAAAAATACTTTCAACAGTCCTGTGAGGTAGGTATTTTTGTGTCCTTGTTAGAGCTGTGCATACTTATGTCTGGGAAATTTAAGAAACTTACTCCAAGTCAGAGTTGGGATTCGAATTCAATTCAAAATCTGTTTTCATTGATCTCTGTTTTGTATTGATTTTTGTCTTCTGTCCTCTTCTTATAAAATAAACATGGGAAAAGGTCAGTTTTCAATCCAATCCCAAAGAAAGGCAATGCCAAATTATGCTCAAACTACCGCATAATAGCACTCATCTCACACGCTAGTAAAGTAATGCTCAAAATTCTCCAAGCCAGGCTTCATGGTTTACGTAAACTGTGAACTTCCAGATGTTCAAGCTGGTTTTAGAAAAGGCAGAGGAACCAGAGATCAAATTGCCAACATCCCCTGGATCATGGAAAAAGCAAGAAAGTTCCAGAAAAACATCTATTTCTGCTTTTTTGACTATGCCAAAGCCTTTGACTGTGTGGATCACAACAAACTGTGGAAAATTCTGAAAGAGATGGGAATACCAGACCACCTGACCTGCCTCTTGAGAAGTCTGTATGCAGGTCAGGAAGCAACAGTTAGAACTGGACATGGAACAACAGACTGGTTCCAAATAGGAAAAGGAGTACATCAAGACTGTATATTGTCACCCTGCTTATTTAACTTCTATGCAGAGTACATCATGAGAAACACTGGGCTGGAAGAAGCACAAGCTGGAATCAAGATTGCCGGCAGAAATATCAATAACCTCAGATATGCAGATGACACCACCCTTATGGCAGAAAGTGAAGAGGAACTAAAAAGCCTCTTGATGAAAGTGAAACAGGAGAGTGAAAAAGTTAGCTTAAAGTTCAACATTCAGAAAACGAAGATCATGGCATCTGGTCCCACCACTTCATGGAAGATAGATGGGGAAACAGTGGAAACAGTGACAAATTTCATTTTTGGGGGTTCCAAAATCACTGCAGATGGTGATTGTAGCCATGAAATTAAAAGATGCTTACTCCTTGGAAGGAAAGTTATGACCAACCTAGATAGCATATTGAAAAGCAGAGATATTACTTTGCCAACGAAGGTCTGTCTAGTCAAGGCTATGGTTTTTCCAGTGGTCATGTATGGATGTGAGAGTTGGACTGTGAAGAAAGCTGAGCGCGGAAGAATTGATGCTTTTGAACTGTGGTGTTGGAGAAGACTCTTGCGAGTCCCTTGCACTGCAAGGAGATCCAACCAGTCCATCCTAAAGGAGACCAGTCCTGGGTATTCACTGGAAGGAGTGATGCTGAAGCTGAAACTCCAATACTTTGGCCACCTGATGTGAAGACTCATTGGAAAAGACCCTGATACTGGGAGGGATTGGAGGCAGGAGGAAAAGGGGATGACAGAGGATGAGATGGCTGGATAGTATCACTGACTCGGATGGACGTGAGTTTGAGTGAATTCTGGGAGTTGGTGATGGACAGGGAGGCCTGGAGTGCTGTGATTCATGGGGTCGCAAAGAGTCGGACACGACTGAGCAACTGAACTGAACTGAAAAAAGATAAATAGAATACTCCATTAGATATGAAAGTGAAATTCGCTCAGTCGTATCTGATGCTTTGCGACCCCATGCACTGTATAGTCCATGAAATTCTCCAGGCCATAATACTGAAGTGGATAGCCTTTCCCTTCTCCAGGGGATCTTCCCAACCCAGGGATTGAACGCAAGTCTCCCACATTGCAGGCAGATTCTTTACCAGCTGAGATATAAGTATATATTTATACTTGAAATATTATCTTACTGCCTGCATACACATACCACATGCAATATGCATGCAAACACAATAAGTATCATGGCAGTGTTGTTGCTCGGTCGCTCAATCATGTCCAATTCTTTGTGACCCTATGGACTGCAGCATGCCAGACTTCCTGTTCTTCACCATCTCCTGGAGCTTGCTCAAACTCATGTCTATTGAGTGGGTGATGCCATCCAACCATCTTGTCCTCTGTCATCCCTTTCTCCTCCTGCCTTTTGTCTTTCCCAGCATCAGGGTCTTTTCCAATAAGTCCGCTCTTCACACAGGCAGTATTAAATATTATTTTTCTGGGCATTTGAATGATTATTAAAACTGGCTTTTGGATATGTTTATAAGGCAAGATTTATAAGTTTCAGAGATGAAAATTTTTAGATCTTCATTTATTACCCATGGACTTTCTGGCTTGGTGAAAATATACACTACGGAAAATTTCTGCAAGTCCAGCAGAAATCAGCTTTGTGGGGATAGACCGGATAGAAAAATTAATGGAGAGTGTAAAGCCACTGCATACTCCTTGGATTACTAGTGGATTCGAAAATGAACAGGTATTTGCATGAACAGTAGTTTGACTGCTTATTATATTTTGCCCTCTTCCCTGGTCACATTACATGATGTAACCCAATGAATCAGAAATTGGATCTCTATGGGGAAATGTGGGTGACCACAATTCCTTGCTAGTCACTACTTCTCCCAGTGAGCTATTCCAACATTCCCTGGAATCATTCTGGAAATCAACCAGAATGTAATATTTGTTAAGGAAGTTTGCTAAAATGCTTGCAAATAGAGCATAAAGTGCTGATCTGAGTCCTATTTCAGGGACTTCCACTCCTGACATCCAAGTAACCTTCTGAATTGGAGTCTACTTTTGTCTTAGAGTTCTGCTTCTTGTCCTCCCTTCAGAAATTACTGTTATCTCCAAGACATTAGTGTTTTTTCTTAGGGGCACCACTATCTTAAAATCTACTGTCTGTAAGCCTTTGAGACCTGGTCTTTATCCACTTTGTCTGGTTTATGCATGCCTGCATTATGAAACAGAACTGATCCAGTTGATGGGATTTACTCATGAATGAGGGATGGAACTGATACATCTACCTCTTGCTACTCTTACAATGCATGGTAGTTTAAAACATTTTGGTTTTATTAGATAAAACTTACTGCATCAGCTATAACTTCCAGTACAGTGTTAAAAAGGAGTGATGAAGATTTATTTCTAGTTCTAGTTTATTGAGAGTTTTCTTTTTCTTTTTTTAAAAATAACAAATGAGTGTTAGATTTTGTCAAATGCTTTTTTGTGTGCGTCTAATGATATGTTCCTGTGATTTGAATTAAATTAATTGATTTTCAAATGTTGAACCAACCTTATATATCTGAAACAGTTCCCAGTTAATGTGGTGTTCTTTTTATGAATTTGATTTGATTTGCTAATGTTTCGTTGAGAGTTTTTGCAGCTATATTCATGAGAGTTAATGATCTGCAGTTTTCTTTTCTTATAATATCTTTGTCTGGTTTTGGTATTCACATAATGCTGGAATCACAGAATGAGTTAGAAAGGATTTCTTCTGCTTCTGTTCTCTGAAAGAGATTGTGGAAAATTGATATAATTTTTCTTTTTATGTATTTGGTAGAATTCACTAGTGAACCCATCTCATTCTGGTACTTTCTGTTTTAGAAACTTGTTAATTACTAATTCAATTTATTTCACAGATACTGGCCTATTCATATTATTTATTTATTTTTTTGTGAGTCTGAGAAACTTGTGTCTTTCCAGGAACTTGTCCATTTCATCTAGGTTATCAAATTTGTGGGCATAGTGTTCTTTGCTGTATTCTTTTATTATTATTTTAACATGCATGGAATCTGCATTGATTTCCATCTTTAATTTTGGATATTAGTCTTTTTCCTTCCCACTCTCTCTTTTTTTTGGGTCTTAGTTAACCTGACTAGTGGCTGATCAATTTTATGGATTTCCCATCCCCCCCAAAACCAATGTTTGATATTGTAGATTTTCTCTATTGATTTTTTAAAAAAAAATTTATTGATTCTGTTCTACTTTTTGTTGTTTATATTCTTCTGCTTATTTGAACTTAATCTGCTCTTCTTTTTCCAGTTTCTTTAAGTAAAAACTTAGAATATTGATTTTATACCTTTCTTCATTTCTAATATAGAAATTCAGTGCTGTAATTTCCCACTGAGCATTGCTTTTACTGCAAACTACAAATTTTGAAAAGCCGTACTTTCATTTTCATTTTGTTAAAAATAGTTTAAATGTTTCTAATGATTTCTTCCTTGACCCATAGGTTATTTAAAAGTATATTGTTGCTGTTTTCTACCCGTGTTTCTGTTATTGATTTCTAACTTAATAAGTACCATTATGGTCTGTGAGTACATAATATAAGATTTCTATTCTTTTAAATTTGTTTAATTGTGAATTATGGCCCAGAATGTAGCCCATCTAGGTGAATGTCCCATGTGAACTTGAGAAGAATGTGTTTTATGCTTTTGTTCAAAGAAGTAATCTATAAATGTTAATTACATCCATCTGATGGATGGTTTGCTGTGTCCAGCTATGTCTTTACTCATTTCCTGCCTGCTGGATCTGTCCATTTCTGATAGAGAGGTGTTGAAATCTCTGTTTATCATAGTGGATTCATCTGTTTCTTCTTGCAGTTCTCTCCGGTTTTGCCTCATATAGTTTCCTGCTCATCCCTGTTAAAGATTGTTATGTCTTCTTAGAGAATTGATTCTCTTATCATTATGTTATATCTTTAGCCCTGATAACTTGCCTTGCTTTGTAGTCTTCTCTGACACTTACTTTTTATAACCTGTTTCATAATGCCTAAAAATGGAAAACTATTGCCTCTAGGAGTTATTGTGAGATTTACTGGACTAATGAAATTAGAGCACTTAAAACAGTGACTAATGTGTTATAAACATGCAAAAGTGCTCCCATTATTATCAATAAAGTGCCTATTACAATGTGGGTCCTCAAGAATAGCTATTACTTTATATTTTAGCTCACAGAAACATTTTCATAAAATCCTTATTCATTAATTTCTCAAGTGAGTTATGTCAGTGATATAGGCAAAGATCATAGAGAAGGAGGGATCAGATTCTGTACAGACTTTGAAGTTATAACTGATTTATTATAAGGTATGAGAGGAGCCACGGATGTCTCCAAGCTTTTAACCTTTGAGTACCAGAGTGAACAGTATTGCATTTTCTGAGATGAAGAACACAAAGCAGATGGGGTTTTTCAGAGGAAAACAAAAGCTCTGTTTTTATTGTTTAAATTTCAGAGGACTATTTGAAATCCATTAACTAGTGAAATTGGAGAAGGAAATGGCAACCCACTCCAGCCTTATTGCCTGAAGAATCCTATGGACAGAGGAGCCTGGGAGGCTACAGTCCATGGGGTGTCACAAGCAGTCAGACATGACTGAGGGACTAACACTTCTATGACTTGTAAATTGGATACAGTAAAGTTGAGCATGTAATTGACCATTTCAGCCAGGATACTTGGAGAGTGACAGGACTATTAACTGGTAGGAATCTAAGACAGTAAACTAAATTTGAACTTTCCCTGGTGAGTTGTCACCTTAGATACCAAAATCTAGAATTAAAGGGGAAGAGTAAGCCTAGAGATATGTGTGGAAGTGAACAGGGTATAGCAAGTGTTAAACAGTAAGACCAATGAAATCACGCCAATGAGTAGGTAGTGAGAATATATAAAACTGACAAGAGGCATGAAGATCAAGAACTGAACTATGGCTGGTTGACAATATGTTTATAACAGAAATAAGGACTATTGTGAAAGAGATTTGAAACCTAGAATTCTAAGTTATATAAGATAGCAATGGTGAAATTAAACCTAGAGTAAAAATCTGTCCTTTTGCTTAGGTTACTTACTTATAGGTTGCTATAAGTGATAAAAAAAACCACTTTGGGTAAAAACATTAATTTTTTTTAGTTGATTTAAAGTTTTTAAAATCAAAGTACATATTTGGTAAAAAAAAAAGTCATATACTACTATATATTAACACAAATCAATACAGATCGGAAGCCTCCTTCTATACTACTTTATATGACTTAGGATTCCTCTGAAAGAGAAATTATTTTGAACTTTTTCTCTGACTTTTACTTTATATTTCTAAATATTAGGTATTATGTGAGTATAATAGCACTTAACCTCATAGGAATGTTGAGAAGATTAAATACAGTAATACATGTAAACTACAAGGACTAAATGTGTTAACTGTTACTTTTTATTTTTAATTTACAGTTATGGAAGAAAAGGCTAAGTAAAATGGTTACACTGCTTAATTTCTATTGATACTAGAGAAAAATACTCTTGACACATATTTGCCATCAAGACAAAAACTTTCACATCATAAGGATATGATCGCTTGGCAAATGGACTGAATAATGGCCTGTTTCTCAATGGGATCTTAATAATAGTTAAATCACAATAGCGGTTGAAGAAAATGTTATGAGGCTGCTTTAAAAAGTTAACTCTAATTTGTTAGGTTTAGCAAAATGAAGAGTTTGAAAACTCCACTGTTCTTACCAAAGGAAATAAATAGAATATGTTAAACCACTGCAGACTCTGTGTATTTGAGAGCTCTAAAGATCAGTTTTGGTGTGTACCATAGTTGATTTAGCATGGAAGAGGGTTTTCAAGCACTGGTATTTCTTGCTCTCTTTATTCTTTTTCATCTCTGCATGTAAGACTGTGTGTGGTCAGTCACTTCAGCCAAGTCCAACTCTTTGCAACCCCATGGACTTTGCAGCCTATCACACTCCTCTCTCCATAGGATTCTCCAGGCAAGCATACTGGAGTGGATTGCCATGCCCTCCAGGGGATCTTCCTGACCCAGTGATTGAACCACATCTCTAATGCCTCCTGCACTGGCAGGCAGGTTCTTTACCACTAGAGCCACCTGTGACATCCATAGGTCTATTGAACTATAAATAGAAAGTTTAAAAAAAAGTAATGTAATGAACAGATTTCCCAATTCACTTGGATTTGCTTTCACAGTTGTAGGATCAAATTTTTACCAAGTCTGAAGAACTTGGTCAGTTCAAAATACATTAACTTTGTCTCAGAAAATTGCCTTTTTTCAGTATTCCTTTTAGGAAAAGCTACCAGTGATAGTAATTCTGTTTTAATTCTGAAATTTGCATTTATCATAGTGTTGGTAAATTATGTCAAATTTAGCTCAGTGGAATTAGATTTATTTATTAGATGTGTTCTTGTTCCAAACTTAGACTGGTCAAGGAGTAAAAGACAAGAAATAGGAATATAGAAAAGTTTCCTCTTTGAACAGCAATGCCAGGAGAAAATGTCAACCCACTCCGGTATTCTTGCCTGGGAAATCCCATGGACAGAGGAGCCTGGTGGGCTATGGTCTATGGGATCACAAAGAGTAGGACATGATTGAGCACACACACCAGACAGTCTCTTGTGTTGTTCTCTGGAAGAGGTTCCTTCTTGTTTTTATATGTTTACTTCTACGTGGACGCTAGCACTCGTATTAATCACAGACTTCAGTGCCCAAAAGCAAAATGGTTTATACAGCCGATAGGTTATTATACTGGACTTTGGGAAAGTAGGTTCATTAATTTTGAACCACTGAGTACTGTAGGTGAATATCATGCCCCAGATTATCAATTTAGCTTCCTGGCTGTCTCAACTGTGGAACCCAAACTTAAATATAAACTAAAGCAAAAATATAAAGCAAAAAAGGCCACTAAGAAGTCAGAACTATATTTGCAAAGTCCTAGGACTAAACCTCACATTTTTCTTCTACAGGCTCCCATTCAGGGATTATATCAATGAACTTGTTTTAGACAAGATGAATGAGGATTGTGTGATGTAATGGAGAAACTTTCAGAGGTCAAAATGATAAGGGTTAGTGAAGGGAGGAAAAAAATCATGCTAAGTTAACAGAACTATAAAAGTACAGATGTTTTGCACTATGAAGTGAAAGAGTACATCTGTATATCTAAAATTTTGATGCATCTCATTCTAGAAAAGAATGTTAATTTATGCTTAAATGAGAATTAATAATTATTAGGACATTGCTGTGAAGTAGCTAGGGTTTTCAGGACCAAAAGAATGCTGTTCTAGCCACCTTACCTTTTTCCAAACAAGAACTACGTGATAGACAAGCTGGACACTTCTTATTTCCTGGCCATGCCATGTTCTTTCATGGTTTCATGGGTTTGTTTACTCTGAATTCCTTTTGTGGAAGCTGGTCTCTATTTCCTGAACCTCTGCACATCTCTTGGAGATCAGCAGAAACCATTTTATCTGATACTCTTCTTCCTCACTCTCCTCTGACAGAAAGTGTATCTAACAGTAAACTTAGTTAATGCAACCGGCCTCAGTTCAGTTCAGTTCAGTCGCTCAGTCATGTCTGACTCTTTGCGACCCCATGAATCACAGCACGCCAGGCCTCCCTGTCCATCACCAACTCCCAGAGTTCACTCAAACTCATGTCCATTGAGTCGGTGATGCCATCCAGACATCTCAGCCTCTGTCGTCCCCTTCTCCTCCTGCCCCCAATCCCTCCCAGCATCAGAGTCTTTTCCAGTGAGTCAACTCTTCACATGAGGTGGCCAAAGTATTGGAGTTTCAACTTCGGCAACTGGCCTACCCGAATTTAAAAATTTATGAATCTAATTCTGAGTCTCGCTTTAATATAAAGAAAAGTAGGAAAAAAACTAACTTAAAATAATGTGTATTTTGATAGAAAATGTTTGGGCATTAAAACACAGGAAGAGATAATGAAAAATCAGATATTTCTGATATTTAAAATGGATATGTTTAAGAAAAATGAGGTTCACAAGCCAATCTGTATAAGAAGTGAAAGAACAAAGGTATGAATATAATGAGCATGAACTCTTACAATAAGCAATACATACTAGGTGTGAATATAACTAGCATGCAAACTATTACAATAAGTAATGCATGCTAAGTGTGAATATAATACCATGAAAACTATTTTAATAAGTAATACATACTTATTTGCATATCATCAGGAAACAAGGGACATGACCTTCATTGAATTACTGGTAGCATACCCAGACTAACTACCAACAATAGAACCAGAGTAAATAAGAAGGTATAATATTCCTGAAACTAAGTTGGGTCTTATTTATCAGTATATTGTCAAAATTGTTCCCTGATTTATGATGTAGGGGAGAAATGTGGCTTTCTTAAACTGGCATTCCATCTAACTCGAACTTCCACTTGGGAGGCATACATTTAGTCACTGGTACTTGAAAGATCATGGAAGACAGGTCCTTTGATAGGCAACTGGCAGTACATTGGAAAAATAAGCAGCGATACAAGGAACTGTAAGAAGTTGCATAGTCAACATCTGGGCCAGTATCAGAAATGAAAACAACAGGCAACTCAACATAGTTTTATAGTCATTGTTTGAGTTTGTAAGTAAACTTGAAAACAATATAAAAATATAAGTTAGCTATTATATTCGGAGAAGGCAATGGCACCCCACTCCAGTACTCTTGCCTGGAAAATCCCATGGACGGAGGTCAATGAGGGTCAGACACGACTGAACGACTTCACTTTCATTTTTTACTTTCATACACTGGAGAAGGAAATGGCAACCCACTCCAGTGTTCTTGCCTGGAGAATCCCAGGGACGGGGGAGCCTGGTGGGCTGCTGTCTATGGGGTTGCAGAGTCGGACACGACTGAAGTGACTTAGCAGCAGCAGCAGCAGCAGCAGCAGCTATTATGTTAAATATTTTTAAGCTGCATATGTTAGTAACATTTAACAAGAGCCCTGTATTTCATGTGCTTTGCTCATTTAACAGTGCTGATCTGTTAAAAGAGATCTCAAGTCTTCTTTGATATGAATTTTCAGTCGTCTCATCGCTTTCCAGTGAGTGCACCAGAGCTCTGAAACCTTGCCTATCTAGACAGTCTCTGTCGGGTGTGGTTGTATGTGGGTGCCCCAGCAACCCCGTGGGCATTTTCAGCATAACCATTTCCTGAAACAATTAAAAATGTGCATTAAATAATCAGTAGTGCTGTTCTCTGACTGGAAGCTTTCCCCAGTTCTGTGAAATATTCCATTCAACAACATGATTGATCTTCAATAAAGTCTTCCAGTTTGACTTTGATAGATAACATGAAGGAAGAACGCTCCAAAATGTGAAAATAAAGGAAATTCTTTATTAAAAATCTTATTACATCCCCCCTACAATGTAATGAAATAGTTTTTATGTGTGTTTAAGAGCATAAATTTGTGAATCCTAGTGAAAATATTCATAGTTATTGTACTTCAGAATCCTCACTTCATTTAGAAACATGAAGTTTCTAATTTTTTATATAGAACTCTACATCACAATGTTTAGGGAAACTTAGTTTTTCTGACCTGAGATATAGCATTGCTTGATAAGCCCTGATGTCCCTAGAATATGAGAGGCAGGGCTCATGGGCAAAAAATGCTATATATTTTGTTATATATGTAATGTATGATGTTAAATGTTATGATATTGTTATTATTAGTAGTAATAGTAGTATTAAGAAGAGTAGAGTCAAGAGTGGAAATTAGCTAAGTCTTCATTAGAAATGAAATCCGGAGAGGAATTATACTGTGGAATAAAACACTGGATAGGATTCAAAGGATGGGGAAAAGTCCTTGATTAGGAGAGATGTATTCCCTCAGCTTTACTGAGATATAATTAACATATAACATTGTGTAAATTTAATTTGTACAGGGTGTTGATTTGATTTGATAAAAATATATTTAAAAACAGTTATCACCATATTAATTAGCTAACATCTTCATCATGACACATAATTACCTTTTTTTTTTTTATAGTGAGAACATTAAAGATCTACTCTGGGAGGGATTTCTTAAACCATCATTTACTCATGAAGCAATTCTCATAAATATATTTTTTTTGGTTGAAGATTTTTCTGGTGTACATTCAATTTTCAAAAATATTTCTAAAGGAATTATATGAAATACAGTGTTTTGTTGTATTGGTTGCAGGTAGCATGCCAAAGCTATTCTATTCCAAGACAAAAAGAAATTTTCAGTGAAGGATGTAAGTAGGTAGGGGATTTTAACCCAGTTGATAAATCCGCAACTTTTTTTTTTTTTTGATGCATAATTTCCTACAGGTCCGTACAAATTGTGTGGATCTGTAAAGGAGAAGGCAATGGCACCCCACTCCAGTACTCTTGCCTGGAAAATCCCAGGGACGGAGGAGCCTGGTAGGCTGTAGTCCATGGGGTCGCTAAGAATCAGACATGACTGAAGTGACTTAGCAGCAGCAGCAGTAAAGCCTTAAGATGAGGGGAGGTGGTGGGGAAGTGGCTGGCTCCAGTTGAAATAGCCCTGTATGTTATTCCTGCCAAATTTCCGCAGCTTTGTAGCTAATGAAAACACCGACTAATCTGATTGGTATACATCCCTGTTTCCTTCCATCTTGCTAACACATATTTTCCACAGAAGCATCTTAATGTGATTCATAGTTCCTTCAGGTAGTATGTGGAAAAACATCAGTTAACTGGATTGCATGTGTAGACATACACAGGTATTCAGAATGGAGCATTTGGAGCAGACCATTTGCTTTCCAGTTCACTTAGGTGGAATTAATATACATAAATTCCCAATACATGAAGAGTCATTATACCAGAAAGATCTAGAAGAGATCAACCCAATCAACTCCAGTTTTTCTCTCTGTATATATTGTACCCACAGGCAACTCAATTCTGACTTAATATCTTTTCTCTGTGTAGAGGAGCT
This sequence comes from Capricornis sumatraensis, assembly GCF_032405125.1. Classification (NCBI taxonomy): domain Eukaryota; kingdom Metazoa; phylum Chordata; class Mammalia; order Artiodactyla; family Bovidae; genus Capricornis; species Capricornis sumatraensis. The sequence continues at coordinate 34,247,653 of NC_091080.1, read as the reverse complement.
AATCTGATAGGTTATAAATTGTAAATGCCCAGCTTGCATGTTAGTTTTTCATGGTCATGAGAAAACTATTAACATTATTGAATGATTGGCAAGTATCTTCAAGGGATTTGGAATTTTTAAACATGAAGAAAGCCTTGAGGAAAGATTTAGCTAACATTTTATTAAATCTGTGGAATTATTCAATTTAAGGTTGTCCCTTGGTAAAAGCTGTGAGTAGGAGGCATTTGCTTCTAGAGAAATAACCTATTGCCTTTCTCTTCCCTTTACAGCTCCTTGCTCTCCCTCCATTCATTTCAATGAATTAATTTCCTCTTATTTTCTGGGTAGCCCCCATCATCAAAATCTGTACTCAGTTGTACATCAAGGTGTGACACACTCATAAAGCTCTAAAGTTTTCTTCTTTCCAGAGTGATCCTATGTTAGTAATTGTAGCCAAACACTTTGGGGTGGGGGGCTCATTATGAGCTGCAGAATAAGGGAGAGTAATTGAAACCAGCTACTGTGAGAGACTATCCATGGAAATCAAGTCCTAAGAAATTTTCTAAAAGAGGATTCCATGTTCATATGTTTGGGAAAGATCATTTATTCCTTTGTTGGAAATTCAAAATTCCCTTTAGGATAGAAAAGACTCTGAGAAGTTTTATGAAAAGAGATTCTTTAATTCTGCTTAACACTGCATTTGGAGATTGTATTTAATCATGAAAGTCACCTTTCAATCATTTGTTTCTATATCATCTATTCATAATTATCAGAATCATTGGGTCATAGTATACATTACTGGAAATACTGGTTTAGTGGTTTTGCCTATTACCTCTGAACTCACACCACATGAGCCCCTTTTCATGGTGACATTCCCAGGATAGACTGTGTCCTTATGACCAATGATCTTTTCCACAGAGAACAGAGAGAATAAATTTACATTATTTACAAGTAAGAAGACTTTTCTGACACTGGTCATAATTTATACTTTGAATGCATCATCTGGAAAAGCTCTGAGAACTTCAGAATAAAAGATGAGTTTTAATCTCTTTGGGCCATTTTGAGGTATGAAATATTGTGTTGTGCTTATCACATGAGCCCCAGTAGATGCGCTGGAAAGATCCAAAAGTTTGTTGCAGAGAGTGTTTATGTCACTGGACTGTATTTGCGTTTTTAATGCTCAGATAAGTACCGTGTTCCTCTGCATTATTTTACCACAGTATTTATCATCATCTAATGACTATGCCAAAGACTTTGACCGTGTGGATCACAATAAACTGTGGAAAATTCTGAAAGAGATGGGAATACCAGACCACCTGACTTGCCTCTTGAGAAACCCGTATGCAGGTCAGGAAGCAACAGTTAGAACTGGACATGGAACAACAGACTGGTTCCAAATAGGAAAAGGAGTACGTCAAGGCTGTATATTGTCACCCTGGTTATTTAACTTATATGCAGAGTACATCATGAGAAACGCTGGGCTGGAAGAAGCACAAGCTGGAATCAAGATTGCTGGGAGAAATATCAATAACCTCAGATATGCAGATGACACCACCCTTATGGCAGAAAGCGAAGAGGAACTAAAAAGCCTCTTGATGAAAGTGAAAGAGGAGAGTGAAAAAGTTGCCTTAAAGCTCAACATTCAAAAAACGAAGATCATGGCGTCTGGTCCCATCACTTCATGGGAATTAGACGGGGAAAAAGTGGAAACAGTGTCAGACTTTATTTTGGGGGGCTCCCAAATCACTGTAGATGGTGATTGCAGCCATGAAATTAAAAGACGCTTACTCCTTGGAAGGAAAGTGACCAATTGAAAAGCAGAGACATTACTTTGCCAACAAAGGTCCATCTAGTCAAGGCAATGGTTTTTTCAGTGGTCATGTATGGATGTGAGAGTTGGACTGTGAAGAAAGCTGAGTGCCGAAGAATTGATGCTTTTGAACTGTGGTGTTGGAGAAGACTCTTGAGAGTCCCTTACACTGCAGGGAGATCCAACCAGTCCATCTTAAAGGAGATCAGTCCTGGGTGTACATTGGAAGGAGTGATGCTGAAGCTGAAACTCCAATACTTTGGCCACCTCATGCGAAGAGCTGACTCATTGGAAAAGACTCTGATGCTGGGAGGGATTGGGGGCAGGAGGAAAAGGGGACAACAGAGATGGCTGGATGGCATCACCGACTCAATGGACATGAATTTGAGTGAACTCTGGGAGTTGGTGATGGACAGGGAGGCCTGGCATGCTGTGATTCATGGGGTCGCAAAAAGTCGGACACAACTGAGCAGCTGAACTGAACATATTGCAATTATTATTTTTGTCACTTGCCCATCCCTCAACTGGAATGTAATTTCCATGAGGACAGGGAATTTTGTTTTCTTTTAAAAATTTATTTTTTATTGAAGGATAATTGATTTACAGAATTTTGCTGTTTTCTGTCAAACCTCAACATGAATCAGGCATAGGTACACATATATCCCCTCTCTTTTGAAACTCCCTCCCATCTTCCTCCCCATCCCACCCCTCTAGGTTGATACAGAGCCCCTGTTCCTGGGCCATACAGCAAATTCCCATTGGCTATCTATTTTACATATGGTAATATGTTTCCACGTTACTCTTTCCATGCATCTCACCCTCTCCTCCCCTCTCCCCATGTCCATAAGTCTATTCTCCATGTCTGTTTCTCATTGTTACCTTGTAAACAAATTCTTCAGTACCATTTTTATAGATTCTGTATATATGTGTTAGAATATGGTATTTATCTTTCTCTTTCTGACTCACTTCACTCTGTATAATAAGTTCTAGGTTCATCTACCTCATTAGAACTGACTCAAAAGTGTTCCTTTTTATGGCTGAGTAACATTCCACTGTGTATATGTACCACAACTTCTTTATCCAGTCATCTGTTGATGGATTTCTAGGTTGCTTCCATGTTCTAGCTATAGTAAACAGTGCTGCAATGAACAATGGGATATATGTGTCTCTTTCAATTTTGGTTTCCTCAGGGTATATGCCTAGGAGTGGGATTCCTGGGTCATATGGTGGTTTCATTCCTAGTTTTTTACGGAATCTCCATACCGCCTTCCATAGTGGATGTATCAGTTTACATTCCCACCAACAGTGCAGGAGTGTTCCCTCTTCTCCACATCCTTTCCAGAATTTATTGTTTGTAGACTTTAATGAGAACCATTCTGACCGGTCTGGGATGATATCTCATTGTAGTTTTGATTTGCGTTTCTCTAATAATGAGAGATGTTGAGCATCTTTTCATGTGTTTGTTAGCCATCTGTATGTCTTCTTTGGAGAAATGTATGTTTAGGTCTTTTTCCCACTTTTTGATTCAGTTGTTTGTTTTTCTGGTATTGAGTTGTATAAGCTGCTTGTATATTTTGGAAATTAATCCTTTGTCAGTTGTTTCATTTGCTATTATTTTCTCCCATTCTGAGGGTTGTCTTTTCACCTTGCTTATAGTTTCCTTTGCTGTGCAAAAGCTAAGTTTAATCAGGTCCCGCTTGTTTACTTTTGTTGTTATTTCCATTATGCTGGAGGTGGGTCATCGAGGATCTTGCTTTTATTTATGTCATCAAGTGGTCTGTCTATGTTTTCCTCCAAGAGTTTTATAATTTCTGGCCTTACATTTAGGCCTTTAATCCATTTTGAGTTTATCTTTGTGTATGGTGCTAGGAAGTGTTCTAATTTCATTTTTTTACATGTAGCTGTCCAGTTTTCCCAGCACTATTTATTGAAGAGGCTGTCTTTGCCCCATTGTATATTCTTGCCTCCTTGCCAAAAATAAGGTGCCCATAGGTGCATGGGTTTATTTCTGGGCTTTCCCTACCTTGTTGCATTGGTTTATATTTCTGTTTTTGTGCCAGTACCATACTGTCTTGATGACTGTAGCTTTGTAGTATAACCTGAAGTCAGGAAGCTTGATTTCTCTGGTTCCATTCTTCTTTCGCAAGACTGCTTTGGCTATTTGGGGTCTTCTATGTTTACATATGAATTGTGAAAGTTTTTGTTTTAGTTCTGTAAAAAATGCCATTGGTAATTTGATAGGGATTGCATTAAATCTGTAGATTGCATTTGGTAGTATAGTCATTTTTACAATATTGATTCTTCCTACCCAGGAACATGAAATATCTCTCCATCTGTTTATGCCATCTTTGATTTTTTTCACTAGTGTCTTATAATTTTCTGTGTACAGTTCTTTCATCTACTTAGGTAAGTTTATTCCTAGGTATTTAATTCTTTTTGTTGCAATGGTGAATGGGAGTGATTCTTTAGTTTCTCTTTCTGATTTTTCATTGTTAGTATATAGAAATGCTATATAGAATATAGTATATTCTATTAGTATATAGAAATGCAAGTGATTTCTGTGTATTGATTTTTGTATCCTGCTGCTGCTGCTTAGTCGCTTCAGTCATGTCAGACTCTGAGTGACCCCATAGATGGCAGTCCACCAGGCTCCCCCGTCCCTGAGATTCTCCAGGCAAGAACACTGGAATGGGTTGCCATTTCCTTCTCCAATGCATGAGAGTGAAAAGTGAAAGTGAAGTCACTCAGTTGTGTCCGACTCTTTGCGAACCCATGAATTGCAGCACGCCAGGCCTCCCTGTCCATCACTATCTCCCGGAGTTCACTCAGACTCACGTCCATCGAGTCCGTGATGCCATCCAGCCATCTCAGCCTCTGTCGTCCCCTTCTCCTCCTGCCATCAATCCCTCCCAGCATCAGAGTCTTTTCCAATGAGTCAACTCTTCGCATGAGGTGGCCAAAGTACTGGAGCTTCAGCTTTAGCATCATTCCTTCCAAAGAAATCCCAGGGCTGATCTCCTTCAGAATGGACTGGTTGGATCTCCTTGCAGTCCAAGGGACTCTCAAGAATCTTCTCCAACACCACAGTTCAAAAGCATCAATTCTTCGGTGCTCAGCCTTCTTCGCAGTCCAACTCTCACATCCATACATGACCACAGGAAAAACCATAGCCTTGACTAGACGGACCTTGGTCAGCAAAGTAATGTCTCTGCTTTTGAACATACTATCTAGGTTGGTCATAACTTTTCTTCCAAGGAGTAAGCGTCTTTTAATTTCATGGCTGCAATCACCATCTGCAGTGATTTTGGAGCCCCAAAATATAAAGTCTGACACTGTTTCCACTGTTTCCCCATCTATTTCCCATGAAGTGATGGGACCAGATGCCATGATCTTCATTTTCTGAATGTTGAGCTTTAGGCCAACTTTTCGCTCTCCTCTTTCACTTTCATCAAGAGGCTTTTTAGTTCCTCTTCACTTTCTGCCATAAGGGTGGTGTCATCTGCATATATGAGGCTATTGATATTTCTCCCGGCAATCTTGATTCCAGCTTGTGTTTCTTCCAGTCCAGCGTTTCTCATGATGTACTCTGCATAGAAGTTAAATAAGCAGGGTGACAATATACAGCCTTGATGTATTCCTTTTCCTATTTGGAACCAGTCTGTTGTTCCATGTCCAGTTCTAACTGTTGCTTCCTGACCTGCATACAGATTTATCAAGAGGCAGGTTAGGTGGTCTGGTATTCCCATCTCTTTCAGAATTTCCCACAGTTTATTGGGATCCTCACAGTCAAAGGCTCTGGCATAGTCAATAAAGCAGAAATAGATTTTTTTCTGGAACTCTCTTGCTTTTTCCATGATCCAGCGGATGTTGGCAATTTGATCTCTGGTTCCTCTGCCTTTTCGAAAACCAGCTTGAACATCAGGGAGTTCACGGTTCACATATTGCTGAAGGCTGGCTTGGAGAAGTTTGAGCATTACTTTACTAGCATGTGAGATGAGTGTAATTGTGTGGTAGTTGGAGCATTCTTTGGCATAGCTTTTCTTTGAGATTGGAATGAAAACTGACCTTTTCCAGTCCTGTGGCCACTGCTGAGCTTTAATCTGTGATTAATTATAATATTCTTAATGATTTAAAATAACGTGTCAGAATATAACAGAAAAATATGAAATCTCTCACTACTATTATACTTTACAAAGAATGGGCTAGACTAATTCTGTAAATGGAAAATGTCTTGTTTGAATGAAATGCTTTCATTCATCGGGGGCAAGTTAACAGAAATTTGACACAATCAGCATCTTAACATGATGGAAAGACCATTAATCTCCCAGTTAGGAATCCTGGATTTTAGCCCCTGCTCCATTATTAACTATACATTTGCTTATTGACAAATTCAGGGCCTCTGTTCATATGACTTTTTTTATGCCTCGATATCTTTAGAGTCTTATGGTTATGAATCATATTGATTGAATGAAAAAGAAACACATGTCCAAATTTGGCTTATGTCGGCATGTGGATAATCTGTTGAAATTGGATCAAGTTTTTAAGTACAAAAAGATGAGTAAGGAATTTTACTTTGTCTTTTTAATGCCAGAGAACCCTCGTAGAGTAGATGTTCAACTGCTGTGGTAGAGAATGTTGTAAATTTTGTCCCACCAAACAGCTTGACTCGCTTGACATGTGTTTTACTTTTGCTGTTGAGGGGTCTTTTGAAGTTCCTTGAAAAGAACTGTGGTGTTCTATGAAGAGACAAGCCAGGACAAGCAAAGTTAATGAGAGGAATGTGGCATACATGCTTCAGGCTGCTTGTGCAGTTTGTCATTCTTTGCAAAAGATGGGTGAAGTTTAGCTGCTGAGAAGCGGGGTCAGGAGTTCATCTTTTCACTGAAACATTAAGCCCAAAGTAAAGAATTGCTGTCATTTTAGCTAGTACCTCATTTTGTATTTTTTCAAATATAAACTATTCTTTTCCTAACTGCTTTTATAATCATTTTTATGACTATGATCTGCACTGGTAAGCACCTTGGAAAATGATAGTAAGCTGAATTCCAGGTCTTTGGAATCAGTTGTAAATCTATAGGTGTTTTGTGTTTAATATCTATATATAATATATAGATATATAATACATATATTACTTAGTTGGAAAGCAGATCAAGAGCAAATAATGTTTCACAATTTGCAGTCCATGATATATGAGCCAGAAATGGGTAAGGCTAGGCATTGGTTTGTTTTATGTGCAAAAATCCATTTTAACATTACATAAAAGAAAAAACACAACTCTTTGATGTAGGATACTAGGAATCTTACTAAATGTTTTTCCATTGAAATAGACAAGATAATAAGATAATAGACTCTGGACTCTAGTCCTTGGAATATTCTCTGTGTGGGTATAATTGTGTCTTCCCTTTCTTCTGAAATTTATAGACAGATCTGGTCCAGATCTGGTCTTTATTCATTCTAGGCTTTGGAAATATTGCCTAGTTTATACCCAGACCTGTGAATGCAACCTTGGTGAAGAAAAGTGAAGTACTGACTAAAGTTGTCTTTGAAGGAATGAACTCAGAGTCTAATTAAGGAGCAAGATTAACGTAGCTTAAGCAAAACTTGAACTCTACAAAAAAGTGTTAAATTGTGAACCAAAGGAATTCTGGAATATAGGACTTCAACTTGGTCTCTACTACTATTTTCTTTTGTTGACATATCTCCAATGTTGGAACACATGATATCCAATATAGGTAAAATTTTTCAGATAATTAAAATTTATCCTTTTGATGTTTTAATTTAAATTATTTTGATAATTTTTATAAAATATTTAACATAAGCTCTTCCTAAATAAAAATGTTTCCCTGACAAGTCAGCTAATCACTATGGACGTAGATACTTTGAGCTAGAAATAAATTTAGAGATGATTGAGTCTAATTTTTTCATTAGACAGCTGTAGAAACTGAGTTTTAGAGATTTTCCCTGGGGGAAAGAGTAACTCAAATTTAATCTCTTCTGACTCTTGGGATTTTAGTAGGGTATGTCTTCTAGGGTTTCTGATATATTGAAGGCTGTTTCTTTTCCCATGGTAAATGATCCTAGGCTGTTATTTATGGTTTTTATCATATTTTTCTCTGCTGTTAGCCCAAATTTTAGGACTGTGAAGGTGCCTGATTTGGACTAGAAAATGGGTTCTAATTATCTCCAAAATAAACCCAACAAGGGCTATGAACAAAGGGGATACATTTTATTCCATGGATTTTCAAATATTTTGGCATGTGGCTCCCTGTTTTCTGCTTCACTCCAAATTCTACCCTCATCCTGGGTTACTTTATCATCCACACTGAGGATGGATTCAAACCCTGAATTTTCAGTTCTTACAGTTTATGCTCTATCCCTTTGACCACTCTCCCGACAGTTATCCTCGACTCCCTCAACTCCCCTTTTTTGCTTTCTTGTCTGTGGTAATCAGTGCTCAGTTAACCTAGCCATCTCCTTTAAGTCTCTACCAGAAAGTCATTGGAAAGTTGGATAGCTCTTTTCAATTGGTACTGCCTTAAGTTCAAAGTCTCCAAACTTATTTCGTGTTTTAATACTATGTAGAATTCCTTCTATGTTTTCCCAGATAACTTTTTATCTTATTCTCTGTGGGCTTTCAAGCTCCTCCCCCTTTTCAAACATGTTCTTCTCTTACTTTGGCTCTTACTTTCAATGGGTGGTCGTAACCCACAGAAGAAAAGAAGCTGCTGTATTCCCAAAAAATATAGCAGGTTTTGCACATATTGTTCCCTTTTCCTCTTTGCTTACTGTGTATTTTGTGAAATTGGGATCTAATTTTATTTTAATTTTGCACATGGATAAGTGTGACTCAGACAGGAAGGAATCTGCTTGCAATTCAAGAGACCCAGGTTCAGCCCCTGGGTTGGGAAGATCCCCTGGAGAAGGGAATGGCTACCTATTCCACTGTTCTTGCCAGGAGAATTCCATGGACGGAGGATCCTGGCAGGCTAGGATTATTAGCGACCCCAGTCCATGGGGTTGCAAAGAGTTTGGACATGACTGAGAAACTAACACTTTCACATGTTTCAGTTCAGTTCAGTTCAGTTGTTCAGTTGTGTCCGACTCTTTGCGATCCCATGGACCTCAGCATGCCAGGCCTCCCTGTCCATCACCAACTCCCAGAGTTTACCCAAACTCGTGTCCATTGAGTCAGTGATGCCATCCACCCATCTCATCCTCTGTCATCCCCTTCTCCTCCTGCCTTCAGTCTTTCCCAGCATCAGGGTCTTTTCAAATGAGTCAACTCTTTGCATCAGGTGGCCAAAGTACTGGAATTTCAGCTTCAACATCAGTCCTTCTAATGAACACCTAGGAGTGATCTCCTTTAGGATGGACTGGTTGGATTTCCTTGCAGTCCAAGGGACTCACAAGAGTCTTCTCCAACACCACAGTTCAAAAGCATCAATTCTTCAGCACTCAGCTTTCTTTATAGTCCAACTCTCACATCCATACATGACTACTGGAAAAACCATAGCCTTGACTAGACAGACCTTCGTTGGCAAAGTAATATCTCTGCTTTTTAATATGCTATCTAGGTTGGTCATAACTTTCCTTCCAAGGAGTAAGCGTCTTTTAATTTCATGGCTGCAGTCACCATCTATGGTGATTTTGTTTATAATTAAATAATTTATTCATTAATTATGAATAAATAATCATAAGGAACAAGTGCCATGTATTAAGTCACTTTCCCCATACTTTTAGAAAATGTTATTGCAAGAATTTTTCCTTTTATACCAGTCTGTTTCTGAGTTCTTTATCTGTTTAAGTAGTCTATTTCCCTCTCACCCTGTTAATTATCATGTAGTTTAATTACTACAGTTTTGTTGTTGTTGCTGCTGTTAAGTCTTAATATCTGGAAAGGTGAGAGTTTCCACACTGCTCTTCTTTGCAAAATGGCCTGATCATTATTGGGGTTAGAACCATGTTACCAAGTTAGATGAAAATAGCTTTAAGGGATTTTGATTGGAATAACACTGACTATAAATTCAATAATATGTAGTTTATATATTAACTAGGGAGAGATCTGACATCTTTATAACACTGAATCTTCTAATCCATGTATGTGACATATCTCTCCATTTAAATACATCTTTTATCTCCTCTAATAATGCTTTATATTTTGTCTATGTTTTTATAATATTTGTAGGATCTTGCCTGAATATCTTAGCTTTTGAGGCTATTTTGAAAATGCACAGAAATATCATTTCTTTATTGTTATTTGAAAGTTACATTTTTTATGTCTATAACTAATAAATAGTCCCCATTTAAAAATGGTTCCAAAAAAAAAAATGGTTCCACAAAACTAATCATTCTTACATTTGAGATTTGAATAATAAAATATTATCAGCTTACTCTCTGGATCAAGCTTTAGCAGTTAAATAATGAGGATTATAAGAAGTAATTATTTAATCCTTAGAAACATACTGAAATCACACCTGTATGAGAAAAACTTTATTAATAAACTGTGTACCAATTCAAGGCAAAGTTTCATTTTGGTATCAATGATGATGATGATAAACTAGTCTGGTACTTATTTATAGTAATGATAACAGGCTTAGTCCAAATAGAGTTCTGCTTACTTGACACTCTCAAATATGGCATACTGGGGTTATTTTTTCACCTTGGCTTCAACCAAAGTTGTTCTTTCTAGTTTTCAGAAGGAAACCTTGCCAGGAAACAATTCCACTGTCTAACTTCTAATGAGTTACTATGATCAGTGAGCCAATTTTTCTTTATCCTAGGTAATATTTTATGGGTAACACTTAAAAAACATAAAGTATGTTTAAATTAGCTCTCCTACATTGACCCAGATCTAATAAATTTGCCTCATGTTATAAACTACATTAATTTAAGAATAGTTTAGAAACAAGCTTTTCATTTTCAAAATTATTCTATGCTTGATTTCTTTATTTCCAGTTCACAGCCCCTCAATATCCAAATTTTGCCCTCACCATACAAAGGTGTGGCTCTTAGCAAGGTCACTAGTAAACTTCTAATTCCCATCTCTATCTCTCTCAATTCCTCTACTCTAGTCCAAGCTTCCTCTCAGATCTACACGATTAAAATAACCTTCATTGGTCCCTTCACTTACAGTCTTGCCCACTCCAACCCACTTTCTGTATGATAGCTAGATATCTGTATTGTTGCAGTTAAGATATGGATTAGTGAGAAAAGACTGACATACACAGGTGCTGTAATTTCTGGCTTATCTTAGCTGAGAATACGGAATTCTGGAGTACAGAATTTAATAGAAATGAATAGAAATGAAATGACTGCACCAAGCAGAAGCAAGCAGCCAAATATCTTGGTGTTTGATTCCTAGCTGGTGACATTTTCCAGAATAGTAGCATCCTGTTACAGTTGAGAAAGAAGTCTAACTCTTCCACTGTCACTTACTGATTTTATCATATAAAACAAGTCTATGTTATATTGCTGGATACAGCCTTTTTGCACCCCCTGGCTATTATGTAGACAAGACATATTAAAAGTTTTACCATAGCTATATGTCAAGGAACTTGATTAGACTTGAAACATGTCCAAGAACTAATTCTCAGCAATTTTTTTAAACCATGTAATTATTTTCAAATGATCATTGTGTAGTGAGGGGTGGGTGTTTAGTACTTTTTGGAAATATGTAACTAATTTCTTTATCAAGGTCATTGAATGGCATAGAGCAGAGCTTCCTTAAATTTTGCTGTACATACAACTTATGCAACTAACGATAAATCAAAAACATTTACTGTTTTGAGAGTCTAATGACAATTTCACTTGGTGGATGAGTTTTAGGAAAGATGATTAGAGAAAACAAGCATGGTATATATTTACTATGCCTTATTGCCTACATTTTTCAGAATTATGAAGAGCCATATCATTTTATAGAGCGTAGAAGACTTTCATGTTCTGAAAGAAAGACGGAGGCGTATAAAACATCAGTGTGAATTTACTCAGTGAGATTCATTTGACTTTTATTTTTTTATGACTGCTGGGTTTAGAACCCAGCATGGTGCCTTTAAGAACTTTCTTTATGAATGAATATAAATATATTAATCAACAGATATATGTGTATATGTTGAGTATATGAATATATTTGCTGACATAGTTGTTGAATAAGTTGACAAAATTTCACAAGAATTAAAAGAAACTAGTGTACTTTTGATACAGTGAATAAGTAGAATTTCTAAAACATTTCCAACTGTATATTTTAAAATGCACAAATAATGATACAAATTAAACATGGACTTGCTCTTTCTTTGAAATTTACTTGTTATTTTTGCCTATCACAAGTATCTGTTCCATTTGGCATTTTTAATTACAGTTTTGGCCAACAAAGGTCTGTATGATGTAGATCGAACAATTAGTAGTTTACTTTTCCAATCCTTTTGATTTTTTTTTAAGAAATATTTTTTTCATTTGGTATTAAGCATTTTGACTCATATGAATAGTGTAATGTTCTCAAAATTTTTCCTTAGACTACCTAACAGTAAAACTGAGGCTCTCTAAGACACAAGCATAGGATCATGTTTGTAGAAATAAAATGTTCCTCAGTTCAGTTCAGTTCAGTTCAGTTGCTCAGTTATATCCATCTCTTTGAGACCCCATGGACTGCAGCACGCCAGTCTTCCCTGTCCATCACCAACTCCCGGAGCCTGCTCAAACTCATGTCCATTGAGTCAGTGATGCAATCCAACCATCACATCCTCTGTCGTCCCCTTCTTCTCTGGCCTTCAATCTTTCCCAGCATCAGAGTATTTTCTAAGGAATCAGTTCTTCTCATCAGGTGGCCAAAGTATTTGAGTTTCAGCTTCAGCATCAGTCTTTCCAGTGAATATTCAGGATTCATTTCCTTTAGGATGGACTGGTTGGATCTTCTTGCAGTCCAAGGGACTCTGAAGAGTCTTCGGCAACACCAAAGTTCAAAAGCATCAATTCTTTGGCACTCAGTTTTCTTTATAGTCCAACTCTCACATCCATACATGACTACCAGAAAAACCATAGCTTTGACTAGACAGACCTTTGTTGGTAAAGTAATGTCTCTGCTTTTTAATATGCTATCTAGGTTGGTCATAGCTTTTCTTCCAAGGAGCAAGCGTCTTTTAATCTCATGGCTGCAGTCACCATCTGCAGTGATTTTGGAGCTCAAGAAAATAAAGTCTATAACTGTTTCCATTGTTTCCCCATCTATTTGCTATGAAGTGATGGGACTGAATGCCATGATCTTAGTTTTTTGAATGTTGAGTTTTAAGTCAACTGTTACACTCTCCTCTTTCACTTTCATCAAGAAGCTCTTCAGTTCCTCTTCACTTTCTTCTATGAGGGTGGTGTCATCTGCATATCTGAGGTTATTAATATTTCTCCTGGCAATCTTGATTCCAGCTTGTGCTGATTATATTCAAATACTTAAATAGAAATGAGCTAGTAAACAAACTAAAGAAAAAGAAAGAAAGTATGCTCCAATTTATGTCTTATGTTTTGTCTTTTTGTTTAGTTTGTTGTATGAATCTTTTTTTTTTTAACTTGTAGCATAAGTGTTCTCAGTGAAGAGAGATTACATTCCCTGAGAAAACAGAGTTGTTACTGAGGAGAATCATCTTTTGTGTGTGTGTGTGTGTGTGCTCAATTGTGTCTGACTCTTTGTGACCCTATGGACCGTAGGCTCTAGGCTCCTCTGTCCATGGGATTCGGTAGGTGAGAATACTGGAGTGGGTTGCCATTTCCTTCTCCAGGAAATTGACCCAGGGATCAAACCTGCATCTCGTGCATTGGCAGGCAGATACTTTACCAGTGAGCCACCTGGGAAGCAATTCATACTTCACTCTATGCCAAAACCCTGTGCAAAAAAAAAGTTTTTGGAAACAGAAAAACAAACTGTGACATCCTGTTTAGCTGGCAGGGGAACCGTCAGATAGCAATATTTTCTAAGTATGGATATGCTCAGGATGCTTACTGGAAATACCCTACATCGTCTCTGAATTCCTGTGAATGTATCAACATGTTTTGCTTCCTCTTCTTTGGAAAAAACCTGATCTACACTCTCTAAACTTGCAATGTATAGGAGGAAAAATATCCTACTCTATCACTTGTATTTTGGGTTTTCTTGAGGTCGCTCAAGGCTATGTACATAGAGTCAGGGTTCCCCTGTTTATGAGAAGGCTAACTGAGAGGAGAGGGATATCTTTTACAGTGTGAGAGATTGTCTTTTTTCCTCTGTGTGAGGAGTGGCTACTGTGATGCTCTCGCTCATTTATGTCTGATCTGGAGCAAACACCTATAAATCAAATAACTAGGTCAAGACCTCTTGATTTTCTGTGCTATCACATATTCATATTTGTCTTTGATAAGGGCTAGATCAAAGGTTATTTTGATACTAAATTATCAAACTAATCTTTAGTACAAAATATATAATCACCCATCTCTTGGCCATATGATCATTTATATACATTTTCCTAACAGAAAAATGAGTTGCCTCTTTAACTGTAGGTTTTAAAGCCTGTGAGAAAATTTTGAGTAAAAGGGCAAAATGCAGTTAGCAGAAGAAAGTTTTTAAAAAATCAACACAAAATTGATATTGTCAGGAAATAACCTTGAAAACTTTAAACGTAGACAAAAAGTAGTATAGTGTAAAAGTTTAGAGCAGGAAGGAAAAATTTAGTAAAGATTGGAAGATGTTAATGAAATTTTTCTTTTTTTTTTTAGACTGGAAATCAATTATATTAAAATACAGTTATCAAATCAAATTTTTCATGTAATAATACATTGTGTTTCTTTTATTTTTCTATGTGGAAAAGTGCTTTTATTTTTCACAAAGCAAAGACAGAGACACAGATGTAGAGAAATTAATCTCCTCATCTAAACATCTTGGGGGTAAAGTTTGAGACACCCATTGAATCCAATGCACAAAAATTGTTTTAAATTACCGGTTAAAAAAATAATGCCCTTAGGTCCATCCTTGTCTTTACAAATAACCCAATTTTGTTTCTTTTAATGGCTGAGTGACATTCCATTGAGTATATGTACCACATCTTCTTTATTCATTCATTTGTCAATGGATGTTAAGGTTGCTTCTGTGTCCTAGCTAGTGTTTAAGTACTGCTTCAGTGGGCTTCCCTTGTGGCTCAGCTGGTAAAGAATCTGCCTGCAATGAAGGAGACCTGGGTTCGATCCCTGGTTGGGAAGATCCCCTGGAGAAGGGAAAGGCTACCCACTCCAGTATTCTGGCCTAGAGAATTTCATGGACTGTATAGTCCATGGGGTTGTAAAGAGTTGGACACGACTGAGCAAATTTCACGTCACTTCTTCAGTGAATGTGGGAGTGCATGTGCCTTTTGGAATTATGGTTTTCTCAGGGTGTAAGTCAGAAAGAGAAAAATAAATATTGTGTATCAAGGCATACATATGGCATCTAGAAAAATGATACAGATGAACCTATTTGCAAAGCAGAAACAGAGACACAAGTGTAGAGAACAAATTTATGGACTCACCAAGGGGGGAAAACGGGGGGGTGAACTGAGAGATTGGGATTGACATATATACATTGCTATGCATTGAATAGATACCTAGAGAAGCCTGTTGTACAGCGTGGGGAACTCGATGCTCTGCGGTGACCTTGATGGGAAGGCAATGCGGGAGGGAGGGGATATGCGCATACATATGGCTGATTCACTTTTCTGTACAGCAGAAACTAGCACATTGTAAAGCAGCTATACCCTAATTAAAAAAGAAAAGTCCTACTTCTGTAAGCACAAAAATTGCTAAGATTACCCCCACATAACTATAATCTAGATTTAGGCCTGAAACCTCTTCTAGGTTAGATGCACAAGCACAGTTAATCAAACTGTCAAGTTGCCGTTTTCCTGAGCAGCCTGGAATTTTCCAAAAGGGGAGCAAGTCACTAGGAGAAAGGCTGGAAACACACATGTTCAATGAGGTGCTATTTCTGCCAAGCACAGAAAATTAAAAGCTGAATGAGGCTCGCGGCTAAGAAATACCAAGTTAAGACAAATTAATAAAATGTGGTAAGTAATGATGATTCATGTAGCTGAGCTTCATCTCTGATCTTCAGGGAATAAAGAAGCAGCTGAGCTGTTGAAATGAACAAAAGAAGCAGCTGCTAAATTGGCAGCAAATGAAGGAATGGAAGGCTTTCCAGAACTCAAGCTTTTTGTAACAGATAAAGGAGCATGCAACCATGACCTTGTCTTCTTGAAATTAAAATGAAAGTGACTTTAATTTTGTATTTTCAGTTAGCAAAGTGACTACTATAAATCTTCAATATGAATATAATTTCAAAGATTTTTTGTATTATAAAAGTATTTTCAAAAACTACAGATAAGTAAAGAAGAAAATAACAAAATGTATTATATATCTTTTCACAACCTTTTCTACTTATAACCAAATTTATCAAGATATAGGCATGATTATACTGAATTTATTAACTTTTTTCCCCAGCTGTTTCACTTTTGAATGGCAAACCCATTCTTTAAGGACAAACTTAAAACGCTGCAAATGTGACAGGTAACTAGAATATCATTGATTATTTATGAGATTATTTGACTTATAATGCATTAGAGGTAGGCTTTATCTTTTTAAAAGTTTTTTAGGATGGAACATAGTGTTAACCAAACCTAATAAAGGATTTCTTTATGAGTTGTAAAACGACTAAGATTAAGAGCAAGCATAGCCCTTTAATCTATCCTCCCAAATGTGGGACATTTTCTGAAGTTTCTGTAATATCTAGTTTATGTGAATATGATACAAATAGCTTATCATTTATCCAGCTTGATAAAGTAATCTCTGCTCCTTAGTGGAGTCAACTGGGTAATAGTATTTATACTGAAAATGTTTCAATATATTTTAAAGAACTTAGAAGATGTGTGCTTTCTAGAAGCTCAGTTTGTGTTTTATTTTAAGATACATGTGGTAGCTACATAGATGTCAATACTAGATGAATGTGTTTTCCAAGCACCTTTTTCCTGAATACCAGAGGTCCTGGACTGACGATTGTTTTTCTTTGAAATAAAGAGCAATAACTAGGTTAAGATATTCTGAGGTACAAAAAAAAAGCAGTAAAAATCCTGCTTTTTCTATTCATAGGTTTCCTTGTAATCCAACTTTAGCTTGAGGTGTGACATAGATGAGGCTTCCCTGGTGGCTCAGATGGTAAAGAATCCGCCTGCAACGCAGAAGAACCAAGTTTGATCCCTGGGTCAGAAAGATCCCCTGGAGAAGGGAATGGCAACCTACTCTAGTATTCTTGCCAGGGGAATTCCATATAGACATGTGTTTGTGTGTGTGTTTGTATATGTAGCTGAATAAAAAAAGAGCTCTTGGGTGATTATCTTCTCTTACTTTTCTACTATTTCCTTTCCATTTTTAAAAGCAGGATTCTTGTTCATTAAAAGGAAGTTATTATTTTCTTTCTCTTACCCAAATTACCTACCTTTCTTTCTCTCTGCATTGATGAGTCAGGATCATACATTGCCACTCATTAATTCATTCAGTAAATTGGCTGATGGCTGTAAGCCAGGTGCCCCAATGCTGTTTTGAAATCCTGTGATTTCTTTGAAGATAAACAGCCAAGTTGAAAGAAATCACTTTCAATGCCTACTCTCCTAGGGAGGAGAAAATACAAAGGGTTTACTTCTATGACAAATACTGAAGAAACTGACTATTTGAAGAATTTCTTCATTTAATATTAGGAGCAGCAAGAAGTAGTTCATCTTAACTCTTAAATTAATGAAGTCCCAGACTATACAAAAACAATATATAATACACAATGTCCTTTAGTCAATATTGCAGAGTTTTGTGTGTGCTCTTGTTTATTGATGTGAAACATAGGAAGTACATGCATTTATGGTGTTCACCCAATTTTTTAAGCATTTATATATTTTCTAAAACAGGTTTACGCTTCAGGATGTATTAGGATCACATGAAGTCCCATAAGCTACTGAAATGCTGTATTGCTTTCAGTTCATACATTATGACATTTGTCCTAATTATCAATATTATTATGAACAAAAAAATTAATGAATTCAGCAAGTTAACTGAGAAGTCTGCAATCCACAACACACAATTTCTCTGGATAGGTTTGAATTTCAAAACATGAGAACACAGGCCCAGAGGGAGCTAGTAAAGATGTGAGCCAACAGATGATGGAATATTGGATTTTGGCCCTGTGTGGATTTCAGATCCTAATAGTGGAAAAGGAAAAAATGGGACACAGTTTGTATATAGGCTTTGTGTGAGATGTCAGTGACACTTAATTTTACTTTAAATAACAAATGCCTTTTGCATGCATTTAATGCCTCACCAGTACTTTTCTCAGAAATGTGAATCATCTCTGGGTGGGTCCCTAGTTTGGGGGGTTCCAGGCTTCAGCCTACCTGCAGGGAAGTTGATAGCCATGTGGTGGTAATCAAGCCGTTTCCCTTGGCTGTGCCTCTGACTGATGGTGGAAGAGTGGCGGGCAGCGAGCAGAGGGAGGGCTGCTTGCCTTCTGTTAGCTCAGTGGGCTGAGGATATATATTCTGGCACTGCTTCTTTCCTTCAATGTCTTGGCAAAGCATTTCTGCCTAAATTTACTGAGACTAAAGATGCCATGGTAGAGAGAAATTTCTTTTCCAAGCTGGATTAGTCATTGGCTTTTTCGCTGAATAGCAGCTCTTGGGAAAGGTTGTATATAGGTGTTGCCTTTGACCCCCCTCCCCCTCTTTGTGTACCTGCGTGTTTAGTCGCTCAGTTGTGTCTGACTCTTTTGCAATCCCATGGACTGTAGCCCACCAGGATCCTTCTGTCCATGGTATTCTTTAGGCAAGAATACTGGAGTGGGTTGTCATTTCCTTCTCCAGGGATCTTCCTGAACCAGGGATTGAACCTGCGTCTCCTGCATTGGCAGACAGATTCTTTAGCACTGAGCCACTTGGGAAGTCCCTTCCTCTCTTTATCTCTACCTTTAGTCATCCAGACCTATGAAATATATTTTCCTCTCTGAGAATCAATCAGCAATAGGCAAGACCTTCAGATAAAGATGAAAAGATTAGCTTTATTATTGCTAAAGCTGAATTGGAAACTGAAGCTTGAATCTGTGGGGAAAATGAGGCTTCCTGATACCTTACCCCAGGTCCAGATCTCAGGGTTTACCTGGGGAAACCACTGCATGGCATACAGCCTGCTCACTCCCTTGAAATGAAGCCTGGGAACAGGGACATGTAAAGAGATGTTCCTGATGGCAAGGGCTTCCCCGGTGGCTCAGTGGTAAAAGAATCTACTTGCAATGCAAGAGCTGCAGTAGATGTGGGTTTGATCCCTGGGTCAGGAATATCCCCTGGAGGAGGGCGTGGCAACTGACTCCAGTTTTCTTGCCTAGAGAATCCCGTGGAAAGAGGAGGCTACAGTTCAAAGGCTCGTAAAAAGTTGGACATGACTGAAGCGACTTAGCAAACACGCATGGGTCTGATGGCGTAACTCAAAAAGGAAGGAAGTCCTGCCATTTGCAACAACATCATGAACTTTGAAGACGTTGTGCTCAGTTTGATGTCAGACAGAGAAAGACAAATACTGTATGATATTACTTATATGTGGTATCTAAGAAAGCCAAACTTGTAGAAACAGAGTGTGGAACGGTGGTTGCTAAGGGCTGGGTAGTGGTAGAATTAGGGACATGTTAAAGACTACAAAATTGCAACTAGAAGATGAAGTTCTAGAGAGCTAAAACTCAGCATATGAGTATTGTTAACAATATGGTATTACATATTTCAAAATTGCCTGAGACTACATCTTAAATGTTCTCATCACAGAAAAGAAATGATAATTTTTAACGTGATAGAAATTTTAGCTAAAGCTGTGAAGAATAGGAAGGATGGCATGATGCAGTCCATGGGGTTGCAAAAAGTCAGACACAACTGAGTGACTGGACAACAAAATTAATACTTAGATAGTAATCATATTGCAGTGACTAAGTATATCAGATCCACACAGTGTACATCTTAAACTTATACAGTATGTGAATAATTAAATAATTTTTAAAAGGCAGACCCAGGGCTGTGATATGGTTGCTTACTATGTGAACTCAGGCAGGAGGAGGGCAATGATCACTCTGATGTGTGGGTGTCCCCAAAGTCGAGTTCTTTCTTTCAGTGTCACCAGTTGGAAGCCACCATCGACTAGTTTATTATTTATGATGTTTTAATTTTCTGGGTTGTTGGTGGGAAATACAGAGAGAAGGAAAATTAGTGTACTCTCATACTGTTCTTCCCAATCACCAACTTAGGTCAGGCCTTCAAAATATCTGCATTGATATGATGACTATTCTGAAGGTGCTTAATATTACCCACCAGAATAAATGTTTTTAATAAATATGATCATGTCACCACTCAGTTAAAATTTCCCAGATGATTTTCCATAGTTGCTTGGATATAATCCAAAACCTTTGCTATCTCACCATGGTGTGCTAGGCAGCTTGTAATCAGCTCTCTGATAAACTATTCACTCTCACTTTTCATCACACTCTCCTAGTCAACTTTTGCAAGCTTATCAACTTCTTTGCAGATTTTCAAGCATGCATGCCTTTCTCTACTTCTTTGCCTTCAGTTTTGCTGTTGCCTTTTCCAGAAATACCCCCACCCACTTTCTTTATCTAGGTAGACCTTTCTGAGTCTTTACAACTCAGCTTAGGCATGATTTTGTTGTTGTTTAGTCGCTCAGTCATGTCTCATTCTTTGCAACCCTTTGGACTGTAGCTCACCAGGCTCCTCTGTTCATGGGATTTCCCAGGCAAGAATGCTGGAATGGGTTGTCATTTCCTTCTGCAGGAGATCTTCCTGACTCAGGGATCAAACCCATGTCTCCTGCATTGCAGGCAGGTTCTTTACCGCTGAGCCACCTGGGAAGACCCTTTCATCTTAGCTGTTGTTCAGTGGCTAAGTCATGTCTGACTCTTTTGAGATCCCATGGGCATAATTAGCTCCTATTGAATACCTGCATCAAATCATTGAGTCATGTCTGCCTTCAAGTTGGGTTAGGTTCATTCCAGTGTTCCAAGCTTTGTGCTTTTCATAAAATACTATGAGAGAGACTATGAGACTAGGGAACAGGTCTTATCTGCATATTCATACTGTGTGGAGTGCTTGCCATATAGAAGACAATCGTCGTCAGACACGTTAATCATTTACTACTGGCTATAGTAAACAGTCCGGAGAAGGCAATGGCACCGCACTCCAGCACTCTTGCCTGGAAAATCCCGTGGGCGGAGGAGCCTGGTGGGCTGCATTCCATGGGGTCGCGCAGAGTCGGACACGACTGAGCGGTTTCACTTTCACTTTTCACTCTCATGCATTGGAGAAGGAAATGGCAACCCACTCCAGTGTTCTTGCCTGGAGAATCCCAGGGACGGAGCCTGGTGGGCTGCTGTCTTTGGGGTCGC
Source organism: Capricornis sumatraensis (assembly GCF_032405125.1). NCBI lineage: Eukaryota > Metazoa > Chordata > Mammalia > Artiodactyla > Bovidae > Capricornis > Capricornis sumatraensis. The sequence goes on along the minus strand of NC_091080.1, from coordinate 34,226,408 downwards.
ACAGAGTCGGACACGACTGAAGCGACTTAGCAGCAGCTGCATAGTAAACATCAATAAATATTGCCAGGATCTTTCACATGATTTCCTTCCTTAACCAGAGTTTTCATTGTTTTGCTTGTTACACTCTCAAATGTACTTTGCAGTAAAAACCGCCTTGATTATGATAGAAATAGGCAAGCAGATATTTATAAAATTTTGGTAGCTTTAGGATATTGGAACAGTGCTTTTCTCATGAAATGATATTTTTGTTTTTCAGTAATTACCATTCTTTCAAAACATAAGTGAGCTGATTTTAATTAACTTGTTCTAGAGTTTGTGAAATAGTCCTCAAAATGGTAATAAACATGTTTTTGTTATTCAAAATGTGAGAATATTCATTAATGATTTCCAAACCCTCATAAAGACAAACATGTACGCTGGCCCAAGGGTTTGGGTGGTGTGATTTTGAACTGAGTTGCTTAGGGATTTAGTTATATGCTGCATGAAAGAGTAAAAATCATATAAGAAATAGAGAATACATAATGTTAGATTGAACTTCCCTGGTGGCTCAGTGATAAAGAATCTGCCTGCCAAGCAGGAGACGCAGGATTGATCCCTGGGTCGGGAAAATCCCCTGGAGAAGGAAATGGCAACCCATTCCAGTATCCTGGCCTAGAGAATCCCATGGACAGAGGCACCTGGAGGGCTACGGTCCATAGGGTCGCAAAGAGTTAGACACAATGACTAAACAACACACAGTGTTAGATTATTCTAACAGGCATCCTTAAACCTTTTTGCAATGTTCAATATTTAACACAAAAGAAGAACTGCGCAGTCTTTGAGGGTCAGAGAATTACATCTAATTAGTTACATTCAGGTTGAAGTAGAAAGCGACTGCCTGTTTAGCCTTTTGACCTAACATTAAATCTCCTCCAGGAAGAGTCAAAATAATTTGGGGGTAACTTGACTCATTGTTTATCTCTGAGCTCAATTTTGTCCAATCAGGTAAAAATATTTGCCTAGTGTATATTATGATATGATTATCTGAGGACTGAAAAACGTGGTCTGAATTATAAAGACTGGTTTCTAATTTTTAATAAAACCTCACTGTTTCACATTTCCCCCCCTAACTTACAAAGAGCTTTTATAATCATAAGAAAGGAGCTTTATTCATCCATCCATTATACTGAACACCTATTATGTGGTGGGCAAAATCATGCACATATTAAAATATTCTATGGTTTGGTATACAGGAATATAATTACATTTATTCCTATTTCTAGCAATTTGTAGTTGAATGTTCTTGTGATCAGAAAACATGCTCTGTATAATTTTGATCTTTTCAAATTTATTAAGAATTATTTTGTAGCCCAGCACATTCCATCTTGGTGAATATTCGACATGGACTTGAAAAGAATGTTTATTCTCTAGTTGTTAAAAGTAATAACACACCATTATATAAAAGTGGTAGATACAGTCTTATGTATCTTTGCCTTTTAGAAAATATCATTGTTCAACAATACTTAGAATATCTTTAAAGACTTTGCATATTATTGTGAATTTGTCTATTCTCTGGCTTAGAGCTTTTTATTTTCTGTTTGACATTTGAAATAAGTACCTTGTGAAAATGTATGGCAGCTTTTAACATCCTTCACACAATAAAGACAGTAGAGAGTAATTACAAGTATCAAACAGTAATGAAATACTCCAAGAATATTCCAGCTTTTGGAGATAACTGCCATTGGAGAAGGAAATGGCAACCCACTGCAGTATTCTTGCCTGGAGAATTTCACGGACAGAGGAGCCAGGCAAGCTACAGTCCATGGGGTCACAGACAGTTGGACACGACTGAACGACTATCACTGATAGTCACTCATGCCAGTTAAAGTCACTATATTTGTTCATTCATCAAACCATTTTAGGACTTGCTTAGTGGCAGATCACAGTGTAGATACAGATAAGAGACATAGTCTCCACTTTTGCGACTCTCCTCCCCTGGAAACATGCAGCAACATGGCTGGACCTAGAGATTAGCATACTAAGTGAAGTAAGTCAGATGCAGAAAGACAAATATCATATGATATCACGTTACATGGGGAATTTAATTTTAAAAATGATATAAGTGAACTTATATACAAAACAGAAACAGACTTACAGATTTTGAAAACAAACGTATGGGTACCAAAGGGGAAATGTAGGGGAGGGGTAAATCAGGATATTGGGATGAACATACTCATACTGCTGTATATAAGATAGATAACCATAAAGGACCTACTGTGTAGCACAGGGAACTCTACTCAATGTTCTGTGATAACCTATATGAGAAAAGAAGCTAAAAAATGAATATAACTAACTTTGCTATATCCCTGAAATAGCACAATTGTAAATCAGCAATCCTCCAATGATATAAAAAATTTAAACACTTAAAATACAATATTATATATTCTACAACAGAGAGAGTAATCATTACAAAAGATAATGCTTATGTCATTATCAAACCCTATTTAAATAAATCCAAATTTGCTCAGTTCAAATTATATGTGGACATTGCAAGCCTGGCATAATCAGAAATGTCTTAGTGTTATTAAAAAAAATATTTGGACTTGATGCTGCAGGTCATCAAAGGTGTGAAGGGAGGCAACATGATGTTGGAAGTTTGAGAACAAAGGCATGGAATGGCTAGAAATTGAGATTCAGTGGGTCTGCAAACATTGGTCATGACAAATTCTAGGCTACAGCCTTGAGAGTGAGTGGTTGGAGGTAGCATGAAGGATCAGCTCTTTGGAGGAGAGGGTCAAGATATCGAGGACAAGAGTGTTGGAAGGATATCTGTGTTCACACAAGTATAATTAGAATTATAATTAGAATCAAATTAGAAGATCTGAATGATAAAGTAATGATCAGTCAGTTCAGTTCAGTTCAGTCGCTCAGTCGTGTCCAACTCTTTGCGACCCCATGAATCGCAGCACACCAGGCCTCCCTGTCCATCACCAACTCCCAGAGTTCACTCAGATTCACGTCCATTGAGCCAGTGATGCCATCCAGCCATTTCATCCTCTGTCGTCCCCTTCTCCTCCTGCCCCAATCCCTCCCAGCATCAAAGTCTTTTCCAATGAGTCAACTCTTCACATGGGGTGGCCAAAGTACCAGAGTTTCAGCCTCAGCATCATTCCTTCCAAAGAAATCCCAGGGCTGATCTCCTTCAGAATGGACTGGTTGGATCTCCTTGCAGTCCAAGGGACTCTCGAGAGTCTTCTCCAACACCACAGTTCAAAAGCATCAATTCTTCGGTGCTCAGCCTTTTTCACAGTTCAACTCTCACATCCATACATGACCACTGGAAAAACCATAGCCTTGACTAGACGGACTTTAATTGGCAAAGTAATGTCTTTGCTTTTGAATATGCTATCTAGGTTGGTCATAATTTTTCTTCCAAGGAGTAAGCGTCTTTTAATTTCATGGCTGCAGTCACCATCTGCAGTGATTTTGGAGCCCTAAAAAATAAAGTCTGACATTGTTTCTACTGTTTCCCCATCTATTTCCCATGAAGTGATGGGACCAGATGCCATGATCTTCATTTTCTGAATGTTGAGCTTTAAGCCAACTTTTTCACTCTCCTCTTTCATTTTCATCAAGAGGCTTTTTAGTTCCTCTTCACTTTCTGCCATAAGGGTGGTGTTAATAATAAATGCTTTCTGATATAGAACTTAACTGTGGATGTCATTTTCTGATATATTCTTCAAATGCCATCTGTAGATAAATACAAGAAGATTAAAATTTTGAAGTTACAGATGAAAGGTCGAAGGAGGCAGTACAGTGCAGGATCCATTTTGATGTTTGCACAACAGAGTCACTTAATAAAATGTCTCTTCTGCAGTTAAAATTCAGCTGTGCTGCCTTATTATAGTTCTCATCTTTTGAAAACAACTGGCAACAAAGAAAAGTGCATTGGATTTAGTTTTCCAGTGTAATTGCACACTGTGGTTTAGTTTCCAGGCAATTTGTTCTCAAAACTTGGAAGATTAAGCATAGCATTATCCAGTATGGTAGGATCTGGGAAATCGTGATTGTGGTAGACTGACATCATCTTCTCTAATCAATTGAATTATTATAATATATAATTGCAGGCTTTGTGTGCTCTTCATGGCATTATGCTGTTACAGTCCTAAGTGACCCTGTAAAGTTAAGTGACAAACTAAATTTCAGAGACATTAAATGAATTGCCCAAGTGACTCCACCACTTCTGTCTGATTCCAAATTTATTTAATCAATAAATATTCATTAATCATTATGTGGCTATGCTAAACACCAGGTGGACAAGACACCCCCACAGTCTGGGCCCTCATATAGGTTACAATCTATTTATGGAATGTTCAGATATCGTAAAATTATACAAGAATCTATTACATTCATGCTATCAGAAATAAGGATTTGACAAATAAATTATGTTGCTTAAATCTTCTTTGCATTCTGAAGCAGCAGTGTTCTAAATGGCTGTCTGAGGAGGCCTTACAAATAGCTGTGAAAAGAAGAGAGGTGAAAAGCAAAGGAGAAAAGGAAAGATATAAGCATCTGAATGCAGAGTTCAAAGAATAGCAAGAAGAGATAAGAAAGCCTTCTTCAGTGATCAATGCAAAGAAATAGAGGAAAACAATAGAATGGGAAAGACTAGAGATCTCTTCAAGAAAATTAGAGATACCAAGGGAACATGTCATGCAAAGATGGGCACATTAAAGGACAGAAATGGTATGGACCTAACAGAAGCAGAAGATATTAAGAAGAGGTGGCAAGAATACACAGAAGAACTGTACAAAAAAGATCTTCATGACCCAGTTAATCACGATGGTGTGATCACTCACCTAGAGCCTGACATCCTGGAATGTGAAGTCAAGTGGGCCTTAGAAAGCATCACTATGAACAAAGCTAGTGGAGGTGATGGAATTTCAGTGGAGCTATTTCAAATCCTGAAAGATGATGCTGTGAAAGTGCTGCACTCAATATGCCAGCAAATTTGGAAAACTCAGCGGTGGCCACAGCAGGACTGGAAAAGGTCAGTTTTCATTCCAATCCCAAAGAAAGGCAATGCCAAAGAATGCTCAAACTACCACACAATTGCACTCATCTCACATGCTAGTAAAGTAATGCTCAAAATTCTCCAAGCCAGGCTTCAGCAATATGTGAACTGTGAACTTCCAGATGTTCAAGCTGGTTTTTGAAAAGGCAGAGGAACCAGAGAGCAAATTGCCAACATCCGCTGGATCACTGAAAAAGCAAGAGAGTTCCAGAAAAACATTTATTTCTGCTTTATTGACTATGCCAAAGCCTTTGACTGTGTGGATCACAATCAACTGTGGACAATTCTGAAAGAGATGGGAATACCAGACCACCTGACCTGCCTCTTGAGAAATCTGTATGCAGGTCAGGAAACAACAGTTAGAACTGGACATGGAACAACAGACTGGTTCCAAATAGGAAAAGGAGTACGTCAAGGCTGTATATTGTCACCCTGCTTATTTAACTTACATGTAGAGTACATCATGAGAAACTGTGGGCTGGAAGAAACACAAGCTGGAATCAAGATTGCCGGGAGAAATATCAATCTCCTCAGATATGCAGATGACACCACCCTTATGGCAGAAAGTGAAGAGGAACTAAAAAGCCTCTTGATGAAAGTGAAAGAGGAGATCAGCCCTGGGTGTTCTTTGGAAGGAACGATGCTAAAGCTGAAACTCCAGTACTTTGGCCACCTCATGCAAAGAATTGACTCATTGGAAAAGACTCTGATGCTGGGAGGGATTGAGGGCAGGAGGAAAAGGGGACGACAGAGGGTGAGATGCCTGGATGGCATCACTGACTTGATGGACGTGAGTTTAAGTGAACTCCGGTAGTTGGTGATGGACAGGGAGGCCTGGCGTGCTGCAATTCATGGGCTCGCAAAGGGTTGGACATGACTGAGTGACTGAACTGAATTGAACTGAACTAAAACATCTATAAACTTTCATGGCAGTTAGAGGATTCCTAGGTAGTTCAGTGGTAAAGAATCCACATGTCAATATGGGAGACACTGTAGTCCCAGGTTCTATCCCTGGTTCGGAAGATCCCCTGGAGGAGGAAATGGCAACCCACTCCAGTATTCTCATCTGGAGAATCCCATGGACAAAGTCTGGTGGGCTACAGTCTGTGGGGTTGCAAAAGAGTTATGATTCTTTTGCATAAGACATGACTTAGCAACTCAACAACAACAGCAGTCTTCTGCATTCTACACATCAGTGTTCCAAGGGCAGCGAATATTTACGGAATAATTTTTACATTATTAGTTGTCAAACTTCACTGTGCATGAGACACACTTGGAGAGCTTAAATATGCAGATTTTCACAATCTACCCCAAAGTTTCTGTTTTAGAACATAAATAAGAAATGTTCCATGCTCTCAAAGGACTTAAAATAATTTCAGTATTATAGGGTAACAAAACCTTTTCAGCATTTCATATAGCCCCAAGTAGAATATTCATTTGAAATTAAATATAATTAAAATATACTATGTGTAATACAAATGCTTTTTTGCACCTGTGTAAACTTTCCTGCTAGACCTTTATTTTAAATGACTCTGTCACTATTTTCATTTGTTATTATATTATACAAATGGAGGATTATATCACCATCTGATGTTTAGAGTTTCTGAACATTAGCACTAAATGAATTTGGCGTTCCATATTTGGTTATTGTGCCTATTAAAGGGGAATAATTTGGGATGTGTATTTGATAACTGTGGGTTTCTGATTATTATCTTAAATATTCAAATGTTTTGAGAAGTCTCATACAGACTTGGTTATATTACTAAGACAGTTTGATGAAGACGCAGAGTAGTTTAATAATTATATATTTGACATTCTCTAATAAATTAGCTATTTACCACTTAAAATCGAGGTCATGCTTATTCTGAAGAAATGTCTGCACATGTTGATCAAAGAACTTTATGTTTTTGTTGTTTATTTTTGTCATGACTCACTCAGACTAGATGACAGAATGAGAAACTTCAGTCTAAATGTAGTTTTAAACTTTATTCCTTTAAAATTCCTTGGAAAAATAACTGTATTAATTAAATACAAATGATTATTGGGAAACCAAATTCCTTACTGGAAAGAAAAAGTCTGTTTTTAGTTCTGAAGAACTCTTCATTCAGCTGTCTCTAGAAAGGACCTTGTGAACTGACAAAAATTGGATTAAGTGAAGTCTGGTTAGTGAATGAGGGCAGGCAATGGAGAAAAAGGTTCAGACATCTGGATAAATGCATCTGGGAAATGAGAGATGAGATAAAATAAAATAATAACAGTAATTCCAGGGTCAAAATCAAGAGCAAATATTTTAAAATTGACTTATGTCACCCTGCTTATTTAACTTCTATGCAGAATATATCATGTGAAATGCCCAGCTGGATGAATCACAAACAGGAATCAAGATTGTCAGGAGAAATATCAACAACCACAGATACACAGATGATACTCCTCTAATGGCAGAAAGCCAAGAGAAACTCAAGAGCCTTTTGATGAGGTGAAAGAGGAGAGAGAAAAAAAGAGGACTGTTGGCTTAAAACTCAACATTCAAAAAATGAAGACCATGGCATCCAGCCCCATCATGTCATGGCAAATAGAAGGGGAAGACGTGTTAGCAGTGACAGATTTTATTTTCTTGGACTCCAGAATCACTATGGATGGTGACTGCAGCCACCATATTAAAAGATGCTTGCTCCTTGGAGGAAAGCTATGACAAACTTAGACACTATGCTAAACCTAGACACTAAAGCTATGGTAAAAGTAGACACTCGGAATTTGTCCAAGTTCATGTCCATTGAGTCGGTGATGCTATCCAGCCATCGCATCCACTGCTGCCTTCTTCTCCTTTTGCCTTCAGAATATACTTTTGTTGGTGTGTAAGTTAAAGTCACTCAGTCGTGTCCGACACTTTGTGACTCCATGGACTGCAGCCCACCAGGCTCCTCAGTCCATGGGATTCTCCAGGCAAGAATACTGGAGTGGGGTGCCATTTCCTTCTCCAGGGGATCTTCCCGACCCAGGGATCGAACCTGGGTCTCCTGCATTGCAGGCAGACGCTTCACCCTCTGAGCCACCAGGGAAGCCCAGGAAGTTAAAAAATGTAGAGAAATCGTATGGAGGATTAAATGAATAATCATCCTTTTACAGAATTACACTTACTTAGTTTACAGGTTTAATATAAAGAGGTAAAGGGAAGGGGAAGAGTGAAATAACTTCCCTTGAACACAAAATCAACTTGGTTTGTTCGAGTTCCCAAATTGTCTTAGCTACTTTAGCAGCATTTAAGGAGCAAAGGGTGCCATTTGCCTCTGCAAATCAGGAAAGGACTTGTTATGTCCATATTACATTCATTGTGTTGAAATGCCTCCACTAAACAACTAAGTTTGTATTTATGATTTGAGTAAGAGACCCTTGGAAGGTGGAAATCTGTCTATATACCTGCTAACTAGTAAGTGCCAGCAAAGAATCTGCTTGCAGTTCAGAGACCTGGGTTTGATCCCTGGGTTGGGAAGATCCCCTACAGAAGGAAATGGCAACCCCCTCTAGTATTCTTGCCTGGAAAATTCCATGGACAGCAGAGCCTGGTGGGTATAGTCCATGCAGTCTCAAAAGAGTTGGACAGGACGTGGCAACTAAACAATAACAACAACAACATTTAGCCTTGGTTGAATCTGTTGCAAGTTTTTTTTTTTTTAAATTTTAATTAAAGCACCGTTTAGTAAAAAGTGGTTGAGATAATTTTGGACAAATGGAGATTACAATATACACTTAGCATCTGTCTCATTAATATGACAAGCAAATCCCTCCAACATTTCTCAGGAAATTGGGCAAAATGATTATATTTTGGTACATAGTGCTTATCTGTATGCATTTTTATTGCAGTTAAGACATAAATGCTTTCTAGTGTAATGTATACTCTTTTCAAAAACGCTTTCTCCTAACACAATTTTTCTTTTGATAATAGGACAAATATTTTCTTTATATAGTGCACTCGGTACATCTGACTTACTTAGGATTAACTTTGTCCCTTGAAACCAAGAAATATGTATTTTCATAACTGTAGCTATCAATTAGCATTTTCCTTGATTTCAGATATCAAGAGCCTGTTCTGTGAGACAAATGATAACTCCATGGTTTCATAGTTTACAAGTCTCTGTGGCAGACACAGAAAATTCTTGTTTTCTGCCTCACAGCAGGGTTCAGGCGACTTCTGAAGGTCTCCATTTCTATTATTTACCTGCCTGCCCTTTACCTAGACTCAAGACGAAAAGACGGTTTTTTCCACTCCCACCTTTCCCTTTATACCTGCAACCCGAGTCTGGTGAGAGATGCTCCGTTTTATTCCTGTGCTTCCCCTCATTACACAGTGCAAAAATATCTCATCTCCTGCAGTTGCTCTCTGCCAGTCTTGCCTTATTTTGCACTCACAGCCAGCAGACCGATTTTTCTGAGCACCAGTGCATAGCCCCCAAAGGCCCTGGGGGCTTCCTATTTCCTGAAGAAAACTTTAGATTTCAAGTTCACTCGAGTTATCATTTGTAGCCATCTTCTCCTTTAATGATTCTTTCACAGCCCCCTCTGCTGGTGCCTCAGGGGTCAGTTCCTGCTCTGTGCTTTGTTCCCAGGTTGATGCCATCCTCCTCCTCTCTTCCAGGGTGTTGACATTCTCCAGCATTCGGGGTCGGGTTACCTCTTCCAGAAAGTCCTCCCAGACTTCCACAGTCCAGAATGATTTATTTTTCCTGATTCCCATCTGTTCTAAATACTGGAAAACTTACTGTTCCTGCCACTAAGTTGGCAACTGGCATTTGAGAGGGAGAGGGCAGAGGGAGAACAAGCATTTATTGAGCATCTGTCAGAAAGCCCTATGCTGGACCCATCCATACGTTTCAGCTAAAGGTCTCCATCTGTGGAAACAGAGGCTAAGGGAGATCAAGGGATTTTTATGCAGACACAAAGCTGAAGTGCTTTGAATGCACCAAAGTTCCTATTCTTTTTATATACCATGGGAGCCAATCAATCACCCCATGTACAGAAAGCAGAACACAGGTACGGTGTCTTTGATTCAGAATCCTCACTTATAATTCATTTGGCCTGTACCCACTTGATGAGCATCTATTATGTGCTAGACATGACTGTATGTGGTTTGAAGGGATTCAAATGATGATGATAGCGGTAGTGGTATTAGCATATATATTTTACTGTTTCTGTGCCAGGCACTATTCTGAACAATTTACATATTATATCTAATTTATTCTTTGCAGTGATTCTGTGGGGATGGTTCTACCATTATCTTTCTTATACTCAAGAAAATAAATATAGTGAGGTTAAGGAACTTGTTCAACATCACATAGTTGTTTTAAACCCAGGAGCCTGGTTCTTAAGCATATTACTACAGTCTTCCTCAAAGGAAGGAGACCTAGTCCCTGTCCTCAAGGTGATAAGACACATTTATGCTCCATCAGTATATTCTTTTTTTTTTTTTTTTCTGTAATGGTTTTGCCATACATTGACATGAATCCACCACGGGTGTACATGCGTTCCCAAACATGAACCCCCCACCCACCTCCCTCCCCATAACGTCTCTCTGGGTCATCACCGTGCACCAGCCCCAAGCATGCTGTATCCTGCGTCGGACATAGACTGGTGATTCGATTCTTGCATGATAGTATACATGTTACAATGCCATTCTTCCAAATCATCCCACCCTCTCCCTCTCCCTCTGAGTCCAAAAGTCTGCTATACACATCTGTGTCTTTTTTGCTGTCTTGCATACAGGGTCATCATTGCCATCTTTCTAAATTCCATATATATGCGTTAGTATACTGTATTGGTGTTTTTCTTTCTGGCTTACTTCACTCTGTATAATCGGCTCCAGTTTCATCCATCTCATCAGAACTGATTCAAATGTATTCTTTTTAACGGCTGAGTAATACTCCATTGTGTATATGTACCACAGCTTTCTTATCCATTCATCTGCTGATGGACATCTAGGTTGTTTCCATGTCCTGGCTATTATAAACAGTGCTGCGATGAACATTGGGGTACATGTGTCTCTTTCAATTCTGGTTTCCTCGGTGTGTATGCCCAGCAGTGGGATTGCTGGGTCATAAGGTAGTTCCATTTGCAATTTTTTAAGGAATCTCCACACTGTTCTCCAAAGTGGCTGTACTAGTTTGCATTCCCACCAACAGTGTAGGAGGGTTCCCTTTTCTCCACACCCTCTCCAGCATTTATTGCTTTCAGATTTTTGGATCGCAGACATTCTGACTGGTGTGAAGTGGTACCTCATTGTGGTTTTGATTTGCATTTCTCTAATAATGAGTGATGTTGAGCATCTTTTCATGTGTTTGTTAGCCATCCGTATGTCTTCTTTGGAGAAATGTCTGTTTAGTTCTTTGGCCCATTTTTTGATTGGGTCGTTTATTTTTCTGGAATTGAGCTGCATAAGTTGCTTGTATATATTTGAGATTAGTTGTTTGTCAGTTGCTTCATTTGCTATTATTTTCTCCCATTCAGAAGGCTGTCTTTTCACCTTGCTTATATTTTCCTTTGTTGTGCAGAAGCTTTTAATTTTAATTAGATCCCATTTGTTTATTTTTGCTTTTATTTCCAGTATTCTGGGAGGTGGATCATAGAGGATCCTGCTGTGATTTATATCGGAGAGTGTTTTGCCTATATTCTCCTCTAGGAGTTTTATAGTTTCTGGTCTTACATTTAGATCTTTAATCCATTTTGAGTTTATTTTTGTGTGTGGTGTTAGAAAGTGATCTAGTTTCATTATTTTACAAGTGGTTGACCAGTTTTCCCAGCACCACTTGTTAAAGAGATTGTCTTTACTCCATTGTATATTCTTGCCTCCTTTGTCAAAGATAAGCTGTCCATATGTGTGTGGATTTATCTCTGGGCTTTCTATTTTGTTCCGTTGATCTATATTTCTGTCTTTGTGCCAGTACCATACTGTCTTGATGACTGTGGCTTTGTAGTAGAGCCTGAAGTCAGGCAAGTTGATTCCTCCAGTTCCATTCTTCTTTCTCAAGATTGCTTTGGCTATTCGAGGTTTTTTGTATTTCCATACAAATCTTGAAATTATTTGTTCTAGTTCTGTGAAAAATATGGCTGGTAGCTTGATAGGGATTGCATTGAATTTGTAAATTGCTTTGGGTAGTATACTCATTTTCACTATATCGATTCTTCCAATCCATGAACATGGTATATTTCTCCATCTATTAGTGTCCTCTTTGATTTCTTTCACCAGTGTTTTATAGTTTTCTATGTATAGGTCTTTAGTTTCTTTAGGTAGATACATTCCTAAGTATTTTATTCTTTTCATTGCAATGGTGAATGGAATTGTTTCCTTAATTTCCTTTTCTACTTTCTCATTATTAGTGTATAGGAATGCAAGGGATTTCTGTGTGTTGATTTTATATCCTGCAACTTTACTATATTCATTGATGAGCTCTAGTAATTTTCTTGTGGAGTCTTTAGGGTTTTCTATGTAGAGGATCATGTCATCTGCCAACAGTGAAAGTTTTACTTCTTCTTTTCCAATTTGGATTCCTTTTATTTCTTTTTCTGCTCTGATTGCTGTGGCCAAAACTTCCAAAACTATGTTGAATAGTAGTGGTGAAAGTGGGCACCCTTGTCTTGTTCCTGACTTTAGGGGAAATGCTTTCAATTTTTCACCATTGAGGATAATGTTTGCTGTGGGTTTGTCATATATAGCTTTTATTATGTTGAGGTATGTTCCTTCTATTCCTGCTTTCTGGAGAGTTTTTATCATAAATGGATGTTGAATTTTGTCAAAGGCCTTGTCTGCATCTATTGAGATAATCATATGGTTTTTATTTTTCAATTTGTTAATGTGGTGAATTACATTGATTGATTTGTAGATATTGAAGAATCCTTGCATCCCTGGGATAAAGCCCACTTGGTCATGGTGTATGATCTTTTTAATGTGTTGTTGGATTCTGATTGCTAGAATTTTGTTGAGGATTTTTGCATCTATGTTCATCAGTGATATTGGCCTGTAGTTTTCTTTTTTTGTAGTATCTTTGTCAGGTTTTGGTATTAGGGTGATGATGGCCTCATAGAATGAGTTTGGAAGTTTACCTTCCTCTGCAATTTTCTGGAAGAGTTTGAGGAGGATAGGTGTTAGCTCTTCTCTAAATTTTTGGTAGAATTCAGCTGTGAAGCCATCTGGACCTGGGCTTTTGTTTGCTGGAAGATTTCTGATTACAGTTTCAATTTCCGTGCTTGTGATGGGTCTGTTAAGATTTTCTATTTCTTCCTGGTTCAGTTTTGGAAAATTGTACTTTTCTAAGAATTTGTCCATTTCTTCCACGTTGTCCATTTTATTGGCATATAACTGCTGATAGTAGTCTCTTATAATCCTTTGTATTTCTGTGTTGTCTGTTGTGATCTCTCCATTTTCATTTTTAATTTTATTGATTTGATTTTTCTCTCTTTGCTTCTTGATGAGTCTGGCTAATGGTTTGTCAATTTTATTTATCCTTTCAAAGAACCAGCTTTTGGCTTTGTTGATTTTTGCTATGGTCTCTTTTGTTTCTTTTGCATTTATTTCTGCCCTAATTTTTAAGATTTCTTTCCTTCTACTAACTCTGGGGTTCTCCAATTCTTCCTTTTCTAGTTGCTTTAGGTGTAGAGTTAGGTGATTTATTTGACTTTTTTCTTGTTTCTTGAGGTATGCCTGTATTGCTATGAACTTTCCCTTTAGCACTGCTTTTATAGTGTCCCACAGGTTTTGGGTTGTTGTGTTTTCATTTTCTTTAGTTTCTATGCATATTTTGATTTCTTTTTTGATTTCTTCTGTGATTTGTTGGTTATTCAGAAGTGTGTTGTTCAACCTCCATATGTTGGAATTTTTAATAGTTTTTATCTTGTAATTGAGATCTAATCTTAATGCATTATGGACAGAAAAGATGCTTGGAATGATTTCGATTTTTTTGAATTTATCAAGTTTAGATTTATGGCCCAGGATGTGATCTATCCTGGAGAAGGTTCCATGAGCACTTGAGAAAAAGGTGAAATTCATTGTTTTGGGGTGAAATGTCCTATAGATATCAATTAGGTCTAACTGGTCTAATGTATCATTTAAAGTTTGCGTTTCTTTGTTAATTTTCTGTTTAGTTGATCTGTCCATAGGTGTGAGTGGGGTATTAAAGTCTCCCACTATTATTGTGTTATTGTTGATTTCCCCTTTCATACTTGTTAGCATTTGTCTTACATATTGCGGTGCTCCTATATTGGGTGCATATATATTTATAATTGTTATATCTTCTTCTTGGATTGATCCTTTGATCATTATGTAGTGGCCTTCTTTGTCTCTTTTCACAGCCTTTATTTTAAAGTCTGTTTTATCGGAAATGAGTATTGCCACTCCTGCTTTCTTTTGGTCTCTATTTGCGTGGTATATCTTTTTCCAGCCCTTCACTTTCAGTCTGTATGTGTCCCTTGTTTTGAGGTGGGTCTCTTGTAAGCAGCATATAGAGGGGTCTTGTTTTTGTATCCATTCGGCCAGTCTTTGTCTTTTGGTTGGGGCATTCAACCCATTTACATTTAAGGTAATTATTGATAAGTATGATCCCGTTACCATTTACTTTATTGTTTTGGGTTCGGGTTTATACACCCTTTTTGTGTTTCCTGTCTAGAGAATATCCTTTAGAATTTGTTGGAGAGCTGGTTTGGTGGTGCTGAATTCTCTCAGCTTTTGCTTGTCTGTAAAGCTTTTGATTTCTCCTTCATATTTGAATGAGATCCTTGCTGGGTACAGTAATCTGGGCTGTAGGTTACTTTTTTTCATCACTTTAAGTATGTCTTGCCATTCCCTCCTGGCCTGAAGAGTTTCTATTGAAAGATCAGCTGTTATCCTTATGGGAATCCCCTTGTGTGTTATTTGTTGTTTTTCCCTTGCTGCTTTTAATATTTGTTCTTTGTGTTTGATCTTTGTTAATTTGATTAATATGTGTCTTCGGGTGTTTCGCCTTGGGTTTATCCTATTTGGAACTCTCCATGTTTCTTGGACTTGGGTGATTATTTCCTTCCCTATTTTAGGGAAGTTTTCAACTATTATCTCCTCAAGGATTTTCTCATGATCTTTCTTTTTGTCTTCTTCTTCTGGGACTCCTATAATTCGAATGTTGGAGCGTTTCATATTGTCCTGGAGGTCTCTGAGATTGTCCTCGTTTCTTTTAATTCATTTTTCTTTTTTCCTCTCTGATTCATTTATTTCTGCCATTCTATCTTCTATTTCGCTAATCCTATCTTCTGCCTCTGTTATTCTGCTATTTGTTGCTTCCAGAGTGTTTCTGATCTCATTTATTGCATTATTCATTATATATTGACTCTTTTTTATTTCTTCTAGGTCCTTGTTAAACCTTTCTTGCATCTTCTCAATCCCTGTCTCTAGGCTATTTATCTGTGATTCCATTTTGATTTCAAGATTTTGGATCATTTTCACTATCAATATTCGTAATTCTTTCTCAAGTAGATTCCCTACTTCTTCCTCTTTTGTTTGGTTTGGTGGGCAACCCTCCTGTTCCTTTACCTGCTGAGTATTCCTCTGTCTCTTCATCTTGATTATATTGCTGCGTTTGGGGTGGCCTTTTTATATTCTGGTAATTTGTGGAGTTCTCTTTATTATGGAGCTTCCTCACTGTGGGTGGGGTTGTATCAGTGGCTTGTCAAGGTTTCCTGGTTAGGGAGGCTTGTGTTGGAGTTCTGGTGGGTGAAGCTGGGTTTCTTCTCTCTGGAGTGCAGTGGAGTGATCAGTAATGGGTTATGAGACGTCAAAGGTTTTGGAGTAACTTTGAGCTGCCTGTATATTGAAGTTCAGGAGTGTGTTCCTGTGTTGCTGGAGAATTTGCGTGGTATGTCTTGTTCTGGAATTTCTTGGTCCTTGGGTGGAGCTTGGTTTTACTATAGGTATGGAGGCATTTGATGAGCTCCTATTGCTTAACGTTCCCTGAATTCAGTTCTCTGATGTTTTCAGGCTTTGGACTTAAGCCTCCTGCTTCTGGTTTTCAGTTTTATTTTTACAGTAGCCTCTAGACTTCTCCATCTATATAGCACCGATGATAAAACATCTAGGTTAAAGATGAAAAGTTTCTCCACATTGAGGGACACCCAGAGAGGTTCACTGTTTTTGAAGACAATGGTCTGCTTTTCTGGTTGCCTGATGTCCTCTGCCAGCCTACAGAAGTTGTTTTGTGGAGTTTTCTCAGTGTTGAAATGTTCTTTTGAGGAATTTGTGAGGGAGAAAGTGGTCTTCACGTCCTATTCCTCTGCCATCTTAGGACCGCCCCTCATCAGTATATTCTTATTTCTGTACATGAACAGCTATTAGGTCATGGGTAATAGGTATAAATGTTTATAATTTATTCTCTAAGATTTGAATCCAAGACTTTATTTATTCTTCCATATGTCTTAAGTATATGACAATTTAAACAGGTGGCTTTTCCCTCAATCTATAAAAGGCCAAACTTCAGATCTTCATTTCAGAGCAAACTATCCCTAGGACACCATTTGTCCCACGGCCCTGGCAAGGTTTGAGTAAACATTTATTTATTGACTGACATCCAACTTCCCTCAAGTTGGCAAATCCACAAATAATGTCAGAAGTAAGCAGTTTCACATCTAATTTGGATTAAATCAATGACATTCATGAAGATTTTTTTGAGTGTGAATATATATATTCTCCCAACTGTTTGCTTGTTTTGTGTCTGTTTGCTCAGTCATGTCCAGCTCTGTGGCCTCATGTGCTGTAGCACGCCAGGGTCCACTTGCCTTGGAATTTCCTAGGCAAGAATACTGAAGTGGGCTGCCATTTCCTTCTCCAGGGGATCTTCCCGACCCAAGGATGGACCCAGGTCTGTTGCATCCCCCACACTGGCAGGCGGATTCTCTACCACTGTGCCGCCTGGGAAGCCCCTTGCTTGCAATATCCAATCCCAGCTAAAGCAAAGGTTGACTAACAAAGCACTTGGAGAAATAATGAATAGTGATATTTAGCAGACTTTGTAGAGATCACAGCCTGGGGTGTTCTTCCCCTCATGGCCTGAAAGCTATTGTTAAGGAAGAACAGAGAGATCTTCTAACAGAGGGGAAGTCTGCCCCCACTTCGATGACACAGCAGCCAGAGTGCAGACTGTCACTCAGATACTGTGAGAAATGTGGAAAGGGTATTCCTGTCTTTCCAGGCGGCTTCAGAACTCCTTTCCCACCTCAAACAATGTCTGTATCTACTCTGACTCATATGTTTGGGTGAATTTTGCTTGGTACTCATCTGTATAGTAATACCAAAAAGTATTTCCAGGCAGAAAATCAGCATTTTAGTGGGTGCATTGTTTTGTGTTTGGTGACCATTTTGTTCTCTGGGTTCTAGAGTTATAGGCACATTTTGAAGGCTATCCTGGCCAGATTTCAGTTAGTCTTTGGCAGTAGGGGACAGCACAGAAAACCATCCCCATCTACTCTTTTCTAGAAAGAACACTTCTATCAGAAGCACCATTTTATTTCCACACCCACCATCAGGCTCAATAAATGAAAGGCAAGTAACATTTACTAAGTATAAGTACCTGCCATAAATTACACTAGCTCTTAATGTGCTTGTCTTTAATTATTCATAGGCCCTTGAGATGCTATATTATTATATTCATTTTATAGAGGCACAGGAGAGGCTGAGAGAGTTAAAGTTGCCTGAAATCAGCATATTTGGGGCAATACAAACCCACATTTAGGGGCACTGGGGCCTGGCAGGGGAAGAGTAGAACTTAAGCACAAATTGATTGGTCATGAGTGTTTCATATCACCCTCATTCCCACTTGCCCTCCTCCCTTTCCTCAGCTGCATTTTCCTCCATGAGTTGGCCCTAGCTCTTTGCAACAACCCATGGGCTTTCTCCATGAAAAGGCAGTTGATAAGGGGGCTGGAGGCTGAGTTGCCATTAACCCTCTGAGACCTTGGTTGAGAGCCCTCTGTTCTCTCAGAAGCCCCATTTGTTAGTTGAAGGGTTGGAACTGAGGTCACTCCCCTTCTCTCATTCTTAGATGTCCACCAAGGGACCATACACATCCTTCCTTCTCATCTCATCTTGTCTCTTCTTGCCTCATCTCATCTTGTCTTGCTTCCATAGATGCTCCTTAATATTTTCTGATTTACCCTTAGCTGTGGTCACCCAGCAGAACTGCAGTCGCTTACCCGAATTTCTCTGTTTGAAATAAAAATGTTAAGCTCTGAACCTGAAAGGGAAAACAAAATCACACTATGATCAAACAAAAACACTGTAGTCTAAGAACTTGTGAATTGTTGTCCTATACATGTACTGGGGAAATGTTGAAAGAATGAAGACAAGTCACTTCATTGAACTTCAGTTGAAATTGCTGCTTATTTCCAACTGGCTTTGACATTGCACTTTATAAGTAGAAATGACTCTCTTGGGTTATGTCCCCATTTCTAAACCCATCACTGTATTTAGGGTCATAGGATACTGTAATTAGTCAGGCCTGGGTCAGGTCAAGTGTTCCTCCTAGAGGGCTATACACATATGAAAAGGTTTTCAGGAAAATATATATAAAATTAATGCTGAAGATAATATTTGGGGCTTCAGTGATTCTTTAAACAATAGTTTTGACATGTTTCAGTAGTAATGGGTAATGATCACAAAGTGTCTAAAGATAATAATTGATTTGTTATAAAAATGACTATTTAATTCCAGTCTTGTAATTCATTGCTCAAGTGAATTTTTAGAGAAAATGAGATGCCTCTTCCAGCAGATGTACTTTGGGATGTAGCATAGATCATTACAGGAAAAATTAAAACTAAAAAATTCTCCTGAGAGGTAATCTTTCTCTGATTTATAGCAAGAAAATGTTACTCTGTGAATCATTAATTACAATTAAGCAAAATAGATTTTAAATAGAGTCATTATACAGATATTTTCACAGAAACTTATTTTTCCAGTGACATTTACTTTTTGGATAGCAAGGGGACCTAAAACATTTTTGTGGGAGGGAGAATAATTTTGCATTGCAATTACTGCTATTGTTGATGCTTCTCTTGTGTAAACTTTTCAAAAACAAAAGCCTTTTCCTAAGGCTTTAGGAATTGTGATTCAGAGCATGTCACTGAGCATGAAAAAGAGAAGGAAGAGACTGGTCTTAGACAAGCATGTCTTGAAAATAGGAGTTGATAGCTTCTTAAGGTTTTTTAAAATACAATTCTTATTTCAAAATGAATGTCATAAATGACAAACATTATGTATTTTGAGGTGATCTCAGTGAGATGAATGCAGCATGAGCTTCAGCTGAAGGAGATTAGTCTGTAATGTGAAGTAACTAAAACTTTCCCCCGTTTTTTTGTCGAGACAGGACATTTTCCCCATGAATAATCACTCTTCAGGCATGGTCAGGAGGGTGCTAGTATACCAGACTCGGAAAACTCAGACTGCTCTGGAGAAATCATTAACCTCCATAGCTGTGGTCAGACTGAAGATACACGGAGAGCATGGCTTTGTCCGAGACATACATCCGGGCCATCTGACGTACCCTGGCAAGCGAGGGGGTGATTCTTTCAGACCTGAGATTTATCGCAGGCCTTGATTCTAAGCTATCTACAGGCACAAGCAAGACCAAGATGGACTCTTGGGCTTAGTCCTATGGCATTTTTTCATCCAGTCGTATTACTTTAACTGCTCCGTTAGAGAACTTACTTTACCTGGACTAGAAGGATTAGTGCTGGAGTGGGAAGATGTGGTTGGACTCAGAATGTATTCCAAGGATAGAGCAAATGATCTGCTGAGGAGTTGGGTATAGGATGCAGAGAAAAAGGGGCAAAGATGACCCCAAGTCTTTAGTCTGAGGTGTGGAGTCATCATTTGCTGATATGATTAAGACTGAATGATATGATATAGTATATGCGAGGCAGGCTGTGGAGTGGGGAGATGATTAGAAATCCAGAGTTCAGCTCTGGATACATTGTTCACACTCTTGTGCAAACACACATGCACACACTTAAGTAGATCACTGGATAGATAGATACATCTGAAATTCAGGGAAGAATTCCAGGTGGAGTGGGAGTTGTCAGCGTATAGGCGGTGTTTAAGGCCATGGGACTACATCAGGCCACTCAGGGACTCAGAATAGAGAATTTATGTGACCTTTAGATGCAATAGATTATGAGTGAAAAAGTATGGGGTGAACACAATATCATAGTGCCAGTAAGGTATTTATTTCAAATCAAAGAGCATTCATTCATCCACCAACATTATTTAACAAATATATATTTGGTGCTCCGTCAGGCTATACCAGGTACCAGGGACAGGCACAGTGAGGAAAAACAGTGACGTACTTGCTTGGATAATTCAATGCTATAAAACCCATCTCTAGCATACTCCAAAGTACGAAGACCATTATGATGTCAATGGTTTCCCTTTAATAGGTATTTTCTCCTTTGATGCCTTATCATATCTGTCCCTAAAGAATAGTGATACCATGTTGTTAGAATTATTGGGTATATGACTAGAAATGACTATAACTTTGGTTATATATGGGTGTAGTCCTAATAATTTGAGTGGAAATAATATTTTGAATATTCAAATATTACAACTCTGAAGGGAGTTTAGTTATTTTTATTTTTTAAAATAATCTCAAAACTTTCAAATATTAGAAAATAGCACATACTTCTTTTGATCTACCAGATATAGAATGCTGAGTTTGGAATTTTTGGCTTTCTTTACTGAAATAAACTTCAAGGGAAAAATGAATTTATTGTAGTATAGGCCAGGAATGTCTGAAAATAAGTTAACTGCACATTTTCCATATAGTTTGTAAAATATGGTTTCATGGCTCATGAGATGAGGTGAGCTTTAACAAATCCACTGGGTTGAATAAACATGAGCCTAGAATAGATGGAGTTGAAGATGGAGCTCCAGGAAGTTAGCATAAGGAAAATGTGAATGACGATGCTTATTTACGATATAAATACCTGCCCTAGTCTGATTGAGGCTGACCCATAGCCTGATCTTTTTTCTCTTGTAATTGAGGTTGTTTCTCAAGGGATGCCCAAGCTTAGACCGGAGTCTCTCTAGCCAAATTTTTTCCCCTGGCTCAGAGAGACTGCCATGCACTCCAAACCAGAAAATGAAACATTTGTGACACTATGTGAAAAGCAAAAAAATTACTAGAAAGAGAAATTGGATAGATGCTCAGGCCATTTTCAGATATTTACAAAACTGAAATCCAGTTAAAGCTCCTTCAGCAACAGGTCTTACTAAATAGATCAGAGATGGTTGGCTGGCATCACCGGCTCAAAGGATAAGAATGTGAACAAACTCCAGGAGATGGTGAAGGACAGGGAAGCCTGGTGGGCTGCAGGCCATGGGGTTGCAAAGAGTTGGACACGACTGAGTGACTGAACAACAGCAACAAATAGATCAGAAGCCACTTCCTTCTGATTTTGGCTATCAGCCTTGTCACCCTAATTGCCTGTGATTTTAATCAGTTTGGATGGTCAGTCATGTCAGTGAGAGGAGAGAGACACAGCACACACATAAATAACAAAACAACAAAACTGGTTAAGAGAGATTTTGACTCACATGATTTATTTGTTTGGAAGCTTTGTTTAAGTTCATCTGTCTGCTGCAGGAGGTTACATGTCTGCCCCTGTGGGCCCTGTGGTGGAATCCAGATGACTCTGCCACATCCTGCCAGAATGATTATTCTAGCATGTTGTCAAACCCAAGTGGCACAAGCTAAGAAATCTCTTTCGTTGTTTAGTTGCTAAGTCACGTCCGCCTCTTTGAGACCCTGTAGACTGTAGCTCACCAGGCTCCTCTGTCCATGGGATTTACCAGGCAAGAATACTAGAGTGGGTTGCCATTTCCTATTTCAAGAGGATCTTTCCAATCAGGGATTGAACCCAGGTCTCCAGCATTGGCAGGCAGATCCTTTACCACTGAACCAGCAGGGAAGCCCAAGAAATCTTTAGTGCCTCCCCATTGCCTATGCAATGAATTTATGCTTTATAGCCTGACATTTGAAACCTCCGTACAAGGTGGCCCCAAGTTACCTTCTGTTTATTCAACAATATTTGTCAAGTTGCTACTATACACTCGGTGTCGTGCTTAGAGCTGGATATAGAACAGTGAGCATGAAGAATGTAGACAGTGACATGAAGTCTGATGTGGCAAGGCAGGTGTTAAAGAGTCACACAAATGATTAATTACAAAATTTAAACCAGGATACACAATGAAAACATTACGAAGGCCCTTGGCTTTGTCAATTAGGTCATGGACACCGGTCTCTTAAGAGTGCAGCTGTGGGAGTAGAAGGCTGGTTTTAGGAGTCCAAGGGAGAATCTGGGACACACACAGGCTTTGGGGAGAGAGGAGTGTGAATTCTGGATGCACCAGGGCCTCATTGATCTGTGGCCTAATTCTGACTATATTCCCTTACATTTGCTTTGATGTACTGCATGCCTTTCTTTCATTGTTTAGCGGTTACACTGGAGGTTAACGCTTTTCCAAAAACTGTCCTCAGCGTGGGATCTTTTTTTCTCTTGTAATTGAGGTTTCTCAAGGGATGCCCAAGCTTAGACTGCAGTCTCTCTAGCCAAATTTATAAATCTAAAGTTCTGCTGCTCAAGCTGGGCTGGGTGGGACTGTTATCTTCCCAGTAACTGCCAGTTCCTAGAATACTTGCACCTCAGCATAGAATATGCTCTGACATCCCTGTTGTCAGAGCATTGGGTGTGTCCTAAGTCAATACATCAAGTACTTTTGCTCATGAGTAAGGAATCCCCTTTAAATTGCTCTAATATAACTGACTAGCTAGCTATTAGATGTGTGTGTTCACATATTTTTATAGTATTTTTGAAGAAAGTTTCTGACTCTTTAACAGAATCATCAATATCATCTTCCCAGTTTGTCACTGGAGAATCTATATATCTATGGCGGGACTGTTGTACCTCATAGTTCCTATTCTTACTCTGCCGTGAGGGACCTTCTTGGGGGATTTCACTCTAATTAATGCCATTATGACACTATGTAAGGGATGTGAGTTTTAAAGCTGTGCACTGACTGGATACTAACAGGTGAGAGCAAACTGGAACATTAAAATGAAAACTTTATTAACTGCTTAGTGCAAATGAAAGGAAAATAACTAGAGAGCAGCATACGCTTAGAGAAGATACTTTGCCAGGCAAATTCAGTTCCTCCTCATTTGTAATTCCTACAGTGACGACCCTCTCTCAGCCAATTACCTGATTCCCTAGGGCAGAGGGAGCCTGTGATCCTTAAAGCCACCAGTTCATCAAACAAGCTGAATGCTAGCTGCAAAAAGACAGCAATGTTGTTTGTTCTCACGGCTTTCCACTAAACTTGTTTTGTCAAATACCTCCTTGGCTGTGCCTGGGACTTGCCCAAGTGCCGTGATGTTTCTGTTTATTGTTAACACAGTGAAAGATCCATTTCAGTGTAATCATGTTATCCCCCTCTTTAGTGCAGATTCGTTCTTCTCTTTCCCTGACTCAGGCACATTTCAGGCTTAGGAGACAGCAGTTGAAGGGGGTTACTAAGGTTAGTGTCTATTCTGGGTTTTTTTTTTTCATCTTCTCTACTCGTTTTCCATCATTCGGTATGGCACGCAGGCTCTCCTGAGTTCTGAGCGGGAGGGGCAGGCGATGTAAATGTGGAAAGTCTTACTTGAAGTGAATCTGGTATCGATGCCCTCTGGATGCAGCTAATTCAAAATAATGATGGTTTTTGTTGATTTATTTTATTTTATTTTATTTTTTTAATTTTAAAATCTTTAATTCTTACATGTGTTCCCAAACATGTTTTTGTTGTTTTTTGATGTTGCTGTGATAGTGGGGTTTTTAGGATTCTTTGGAGAACTCCCTCTCAGTTCCCTTTGATGTAGTACATACTTCCTGTTGCTAATTGCTTGCTGTCTTCCTCCAAGACCCCTGGATACTGGTGCACGGAGCTGAGCACCCCTGCTACATCCTCCTGTGCCTCTGGGCCTTCCTCTTCAGCAACCCCGCTCAAGATGACTCTGGCCAGCTTCTTTCTGAGGGGTCCACATCTGACCCTAGGATAGCACTCACAGCCTTGAACGTCCAGACCACTTCCATCTAAGCCACCTCTTCTTGCTTCAATAACCCAGGGCGATTAGGTAACCCAATGCATTTCTTTCCTGAAAAGAAACTAATTTTAGTCTCCTCATCTGTCAAACTTTAGGGAACATAAAACAAGTTGTCTGAAGTTGTTCTATTCCATGCCACGTCCTGGAGGAATCCCATTTCCTCTCTCTCGAAAGAGAAAAGGAAAAATGCACTACACCCTGACAATCTCTGCAAAGGAATTGTCACTACCACCTTACTCAAACTCTTTAAAATTTGTCAAATAAATTCATCTTCCTTATTCATTTGTGGATTTACCTAGTAGCTCAAGTGGTAAAGCATCCACCTGCAATTCAGGAGAGCCAGGTTCAATTCCAGGGTTGGGGAGATCCTCTGAAGAAGGAAATGGCAACCCACTCCAGTATTCTTGCCTGGAGAATTCCATGGACAGAGGAGCCTCTCAGGCTACAGTCCACGGGGTCACAAAGAGTCGAAGCCTGAAGGTGGGTGGTGGCTGAGGCTAGAGGAATCTGCTTTAAAATTCCACAGATCTTCCTGTATAGGTGACCCAGTTATTTGCTTTAAGATATAAAGGTACCTTGTCTTTTTTGTTTGTTTTTTACTTCTTATTGACCATCATCTGAAGCTCTGAGAAGACTGAAAATATTACATTTAGCATCCATTGTCCAAGGGTGGTGGTGGTGATTTAGTTGCTAAGTCATATCCAACTCTTGTGAGGCCATGGACTGTAGCCCGCAAGGCTCCTCTGCTCATGGGATTCTCCAGACAAGAATACTAGAGTGGGTTTCCCTTTCCTTCTCCATCGAACCTAGGTCTCCTGCACTGCAGGCGGATTCTTTACTGACTGAGCTACCAGAGAAGCTCATTTCAACACCAGTCTAGATTTCATGAAGGCCAAAGTCAAGTTTTGGGGGGGAAGCACTAGAACAGACAGGATGCCCTCTCCTGCTGATTTAAAGTCTGCCCCTGCAGTTCTGATAGTTTGTCCATGGATCTGCTTCTTCTCCATTCAATCAGATCAGGAATGCCTTTTGTTCTGGGAGACTCCAGTGCCTTTCCACATTGGTCTGTCCTTTAAAGTCTCGGTAGGATAATACTAGAGTAGTTAGCCATTCCATTCTCCAGGGGCATTTTCCCAGCCCAGGGATCAAACCTGGGTCTCCTGCATTGCAGGCAGTTTCTTTACCATCTGAGCCACCAGGTAAGCCCAAGGATAATGGGATCAGAGTACAGTGCAGTGAAGCTCACAGGCAGGCAAAAGCACAATAGCAACTGGTTCTCTTGATAAAAGGATTTTTTTGGGACTTCCCTGGTGGCCCAGGTGTTAAGACCACAACTTCCAGGGCAGGGGGTGCAGGTTTGATCCCTGGTCAGGGAGTTAAGATCCCACATGCCTCATGGCTAAAAATCCAAAACATGAAACAGAAGAAATATTATAACAAACTCAATGAAGACTTTAAGAAAAGCTCATATAGCATTTGTTTAAAAGAAGTCTTTTTTTTTTTTTTTTTGCCTGTTAGCTTGTTCATCTCCATGATGTCTGGCACTGATCAAGGCTATAGTATATTGTCTTAGAACAGCCAGAATAAAGCTAACTGGTTCATCAGGGGATTACAGCTGGCCTCATAATTCTTTAACAACTGAGCCAGCCAGAAACAGCCTCCTCATAAGGGAATACATTATCCTTACTTCATAGTTGGATTCAAGACAAAAAAAATATTAGAAAAATTTAATTAGTTTCTAACGAATTGCCAACATTAAAAAATGTCTCTCTTAAAAGATTAATGTTTTTGGAGATGCTTTTCAAGAAAATGGACGCAGAAAATACTTTCGTGGAACAAATTTTGTCTCATATTCTGTAGTACTTAACTAGTATCCTAACATTCTTGATAAGTGAAGGAATGAATCCTTCTACCTGTATATATGCAAATTTCCCAAGATAAGTTT
This sequence comes from Capricornis sumatraensis, assembly GCF_032405125.1. NCBI lineage: Eukaryota > Metazoa > Chordata > Mammalia > Artiodactyla > Bovidae > Capricornis > Capricornis sumatraensis. The sequence continues at coordinate 34,200,271 of NC_091080.1, read as the reverse complement.
CTTCCCTTGCATTGCAATTGCAATTATTGCAAACATTGACATTGAGTGACTGCTATGTTGTGACTATATACTGAGAAGTTTTGTCCCTAAGTCTTGAAACTTCGGCAATCAGTTGTATTCTTTCTGTTTGTCAAAGTATATTCCTCTAAATTTGGGGGAGAGGAGATTGTGTATCTTCATAATGCTCACAAGCATGGATTTAACTGGCAAAGTTTATGCTGCAGTGCTTCAAGAATTGTTTCTATATTCATGCTAACTGTAAATTTTTATTTGTCTCATTTGGAGGGGGAAAAAAAACAGGTCAGATTCCAGTTACTGTAATTCAGCTTTATATTTCCTGCCTTTCTTCACTTCAGTGTCTTCCAAATGGAGTCACCTGCAAGCTAAGTAAGTCTCAGCTGAATCCCCAAGTCAGTCCCACCTTGTGATAGAGCCTGGATCTTGCATTCAGAGTTCTGCAAACATACCTGGTCACCTCTGTGGTTCCATTGCATTTCTCCTTCCTTTTTTTGTTTCTGTCCAGTTGATGAATGGGTGCTTTGTTGGTTCATCAGAGCCTTGATATCCTACCTAACTTTCCAATGAGCCCTGCCTTATACTATTGCCACTATTATTGGACCAGTGTCCTTCACAACTTTACTCACTGCTTGGAACAAAGGCCCTCCCTGTTCCCTATGTTGTGACTTATGGAATTTGATCCCATTCATATTCGTAATATGCAAAGTACGTCTGAATTCAAGCTTGCCCCAAACATCTATTCTTGGAGAGTTTATTCTCTATTCCCTCCCTTTATTCTCTGCTCCACGCTTCTAAGATTCCAAAACACCTGTGTCTGAGCTGTGGCACTATAAAATTATCATTGGCATAGAATATCTGGAATTTCTAGGAATCTGGCAGATGTGGGGAGGGACATCATTGAGGAAAGGGAATAAAATAGGTTGAAGAAGTATTATTTGATGGTCAGTGTGTCTTTGTGGAAAGAAGAAGAGCTTTCTTGTTGGACCAATCTGGGTTTGGATTTCAACACTGACAATTTCTAATTTAGGGAAAGTTACTTTGCTACATTGAACTCCAATTTCTTCACTTATCAAAAGGAGGTTTGTAATAGTTAGCTGCTACCATGACTAATATGAGAATTAAATAGGATAACATATACTATGAGCTCATCACATTTAGTGCTTATGTATATAAGATGTCTAATAAGTATTTCTTCTGGAGACCACCTGGAGTGTGGTCTCTAGTGGGGTTCTAGGAATTCAGATTGGGGTCTAACATGTTCAATATTTTTCCCAGTGACTTAAATGAAAACATACTTGTAAAATATTTAGATGACATAGAAATAGGAATATATAATATAACTAACAAAGTTAGACTGGAATCATTAGATAAAACTTGAAAGGAATAGAGATCTTGGTTTGCAGAGGAAGAAGTAAAGCAGTTTATGTGAAAGTGACTTAATGCTATAATTAACACATTCACTGTTATTGGCTTATTGAAAGTGTTCACTATATTCTTTGGGTATAAAAGCATGAAATGGGTTTATCTCTTCTAATACTGGCGCCCAACCCTGTTATTCATCCTTTTTTCTCTTGCTAAATGTTAGGTCCCATAAGAGCATTTTGGGCACCAGCACAGGAATATAAAAATGAACTCATTTGGAGAAGCCAAGTTTCAGCAGACAGGATCAGGAAAGTTTTCTGTCAGAAGGTGTTGAGAGGAACTGTATAAACAAGGCAAATGTTGCCTCTGTGTATTGGCCCCTAGGTTGTTTATTTCTTCCCTGTGGGCTGAGACTCGTTAACTCAAACGCCCACTGATGCCAAGCTCAAACTTTCCCACATCCAATTGTTTAAACAGTCGCCATACAAGCAGATTTTTAGCCAGTTGGACTCTACCTGTTTTGCCCACTCTGCAAAATCTGGCCGCACACAGTGGCTAGCAATAGATAAGCCCCTGCTGTTGCTGCCTTCTAGAACTCTTTGACCTGGAGACTCCCCATCTTATGAGCATATATCTCCCAGACACAAGCTCCCTCTCTGATCTCTTTCTCCCCCAGGAGTTCCTTTATCCTCCTTCTGCATGGGCACTCCTGCACCATATCCCCTGGAGAGACTTTACTGAGAGAGGATTTCCCCCACATGTAAACCTGTTCAAGCATCGCCTAGTTAAAGCTTGCTGTGGGTTACTGCCTCACATGGTAATTTTTTTTTTTTTTCTTGATCAGTTCTCAAATCCTTCCAGCTCCCTTATCTCTAGGCTGGGGAAGCACTAGAAGTTGGCTGGAGTTATTGAGATAATATCTCTAAATAGTGGAAGCAAGAGAGGATATATGCCTTTTACATTTTAGAAGGTTCTCTCCTTGAGAGTCCCTTGGATAGCAAGGAGATCAAACCAGTCAATCCTAAAGAACATGAACCTTGAATATTCATTCGAAGGACTGATACTGAATCTGAAGATCCAATACTTTAGTTGCATGATACGAAGAGCTGACTCATTGGAAAAGACCCTGATGCTGGGAAGGATTGACAGCAGGAGGAGAAGGGGGCGGCAGAGGATGAGATGGTTGGATGGTATTAATGACTCAATGGACATGAGTTTGAACAAGCTCAGAGAGATGGTGAAGGACAAGGAAGCCTGGCATTCTAGCAGTCCATGGGGTCGCAAAGAGTCAGACACAATGACTGAATAACAACTCCCACTGTAGTATGGAGGATGGATGGAGGAGGGCAGGAATGAAGGCAGAGAAACTGATGTCATAATCAAGAAAATAATGCTAAGGACTATAGCTAAGAAGAAGAAGTGTGTAGGGTTTGGTGGCCAGCTATGGTTAGGGTTGGTGAGTAAAACAGAATGAAGAATTGAGGTGACTCTAAGATTTCTTGCTTAGGGATTTTAAAACTGGTGCTGTCATTAACCCTGGGAGATCTGATGTGGGAAGGATGACTAAATCAATTCAGGCAGTTTTCATAGGAAGAGGGGAGTTGAATCTTGGAGAAGATGAATCTTTTCAAAAGAGTGGGCAGAATGAGATGTTAAGAGGACTGAAGACAGACACTTAAGAAATGCTAGGATTTAAGAAACCTGAAGAAGAAGATCCAGAGTCCACAAACGAGGCTGGGAAAGAAGGATGTGAGAGGAAACTCAGAACTGAGTGCTGTGGCAGAAGCCAATGGTGGAATATCTCAAAAAGGAGCAATGATCAATCATAGGTCAGATGCCACAGAGTTCAGATCACAGACAGACTGGAACTTATCCATGGAATTTTTCCAGCCTTGAGGATATCTGGACTTGTTAGAGAGAGAATTTGTATCTCTGATTACTTCACCAAGAAATAAACAGTACATGATTAACATTCATAAACAATGATGAGAGATGTGAATGATTGTTAATATGTTATATAAATGAAGTGGTTACATCAACCGTGTGAAGTAAACATCACATTCAGTTCAGTTCAGTTCAGTCGCTCAGTCATATCTGACTCTTTGCGACCCCATGGACTGCTAAGTTATTAATAATAACAATCTATAATTTACTGTGGGGCTTTCCAGGTAGCGCTAGTGGTAAAGAACCTGCCTGCCAATGCGGAAGATTTAAGAGACGCAGTTTCGATCCCTGGGTTGGGAAGATCCCCTGGTGGAGGGCATGGCAACCCACTCCAGTATTCTTGCCTGGAGAATCCCATGGACAGAAGGTTGCTAAGAGTCAGACATGACTGAAGCAACTTAGCACGCATGCACATAATTTACTGCATCTAAGAAAATAACACTCATGTATTGATTTTTCTGAACTTTGCATTTGACCTAGAAAATTGAAAACCCCCTAGTGATATGAGACAATATGGAAAACGGTGCTCTTTTCATTCACATTAACATATGTACCTAATTATGATTATTGCCATAAAATATGTTTGAAAGAAGAAAGAATTTTCCACAAGAGTTCGTAATGTTTTATATCAGTACAGATTTAATTGTTGCTGTAGATAATTTATTTGTTTTACTAAGGTGATTTTCAAACTTTATGTTTAAGCAATAAAAGTTGCAGTAATGATTTTTCTTTATACACTTACTGTATTAAAATATTTGCATGTAGTCACATTATGTCAAATGATACTATCATTTGTATTTTCTTCCAGAAGAACAATATGTAGATACCATTCCAAAATAATACTTTATCATTATGTTCCCAACTGTTTTCCTTCACTCAGATTTTTTGGCTCCAGTAAATATTTCCCTTGCACTTGAAAAAGTGCTCTGCATTGTATCTGCATGTCAGTTACAAACCACTTCTCAGTTCTGATTTTTCTTGAGGGAGGAGAATAGAATCATATAAACCAGAAAAATAAAAACTACCAGAGTTAAAAGAGACCCAGTGTGGCAGTGGCAAAGATTTCCAGTCTTCCTGGAATATTCTTCCTCTCTCCTCCTCACCTCCAATCTCATTCTTTACCTTGCAAATCTTTATTTATTCTTTAAAACAATACAACCATTCTGCTTTCTCTGTTGTATCTGCTGTGTCTTAATAAGGCAATGTTGGTTGCCCCCTTCTTGTGCATTTTAGTACACTTTCCACATTGTTTTGTCAACATCTATTTGTATATTTGTCTGTTTCTCTAAACTGTGACCACTTTGAGTTACTTTTCAAAAAATATATGCCAACATCTGCCAAAAGTAAAGGAAAAAAATCTAACAATTATTTTAAGCAAAATCTTTTGATCTTAATTGCTTTTGTTACCCTGTACAATGACACTTGTAAATAGCAAGAAATAAAACTAAAGTTTTAAATTCCAGTGTAACAGATGGACTGAGTCCATGTATGAGCTTAGAACACAGTTTATGACCTTCATTCTGAATCTGGAAAACATCACTTAATATTTCCTTTTATAATATTTTTGGTAATGCTTATTTCCAGAAGTAGTTTTTACTACGTTTCTGTATACAACTTGGCATGTGAAAATTTTAAAATGTTGAACTCATTATTACCATTGTAAAACTTTTAATAGGTATTTTGGGGAACTAAATGAGGCAAGATATTAGAATCACATTGAAAACTCTTCTAATACTCTTTAGCCTATGACAGTTTGTGTTCCATACTACATGTAGTTGTATTTACATAAATGAGTTTACTTGGTCCAGAAATAACCCCAGGTGTTAATTCTTACCTGATAGGTGTCAGTATTGACTGCAGAGAATTCTTCCACTCTGACCCTTAGGGGTCAGTGCAATCCATCATTGTTACAGTAGAAAGGTTGTACCATATTGCCGCTGTTGCTGCTAAAGATTAACAAAATGTAGTTTGTAAATATGTTCAAGTTTCCAGAAGTGAGAGAATTCTTCAGGAATTGTCTGCTACCAATATTCAATAAGCTTAAGCTACACAGAATTGCTGAATATTTGTCCCTTAAGATCCATTTTCAGTGAGGATAATAATCTTGGCCAATAGGCTTTATATTTTACAAACAAAGACAGCCAACCATCACAGTGATTCTTTTCTGTTAAGTCAATCAGTGCTGTCTGTATTCAAAATAAAATTTATGCGTCTGTTCTCAACATGTCTGGTGACTCATGAAACACATTTCCCTTCCTCTAAGCCCTATGATTAGTAACAAAAGATTTTTTATTGTCATGTAACAATATAGGAGTTTGTGTAAATTCTAAAACATGAAAAAGAACAAATTTACAAATTGTGTTTTTAAAGGCCCCAGAAACACACTCACTAGTTCAGCATGAGTTGAGGTTAGAGTCACAAAGTGAATCTTTTAATTTCCTGAGACCTAAGTTATATTTATCATAAGCATGTGAGACAAATTCTTTCTTTTGCTGTATTCCACTAAGATAATTGATAAGGTATTTGATTTTGAATGAAAAAACAATTTCAACTTGAAACAGTGTGTGTAATTCAAGATTGAATTGAACTTAAAAAATTAGTGAGGGGAAGAAGCAAGTGATCCTTTCTTACCTTAATAAGAAAGAGGAACCTCCATTAAGATGTACGGAAATGCTTCCTTCTTGGGTACCAGCAATGGGCAGATTGACTTCCAGGCAAACTCCTTGTTTAGGAAGAAGGGCGTGAACGGGAGTCAGAGCATCAGAGCATCTCCTGCTGAATTTGGTGTCAAAAGAGGTTCCTCACAAAGCGTTTAAAGTCCCAGCTGAAAGACACTAGTATCTTCTGTGGGAAATTTAATTAATGTTAAGAACCATCCTTTACACTGTGATTATGTTCTTCTTAGTTGTTGGTAATATGTATGGTTTCTTACATGAAATGAGAATCATAGTGGATGGAAGGGTGTTGTCTATCCAACTCCTTTTTCCTCCCCCTTCTCTCTCTCTTTTTTTCCATCTTCTTCCTCCTTGCTTTAATTTGTTTGTTTTGTATGTCCTAGCCTTACCACCCCCCCAAAAAAATTCTCATTCCTATCAGTGAATAACCTTGAATAAATTCTTTACCATCTCAAAGCCTGTAATTACTGCTTAAATTGGAACAATAATAGCACTCATTTATAGAAGAGACAAATAATTGAGTATGGCCAAGTCAGAACTGATTCTGTCTTTTTCTCCATCTGCAACATTAGCTTAATCATATCTTTAAAACCTAATCATATCTTCAGAACCTCTGTTAACTCATAAGGTAACAGATTCATAGGTTCTGGGGCTTAGAATGTGGACATTTTGGGGTAACCATTATTCGGTTTACTACACTCGTGGTTATTGTGCACCCACATCTCTCTTAAAAATAAAATTATAGGATAGAAAACCATGTAGGATAATAATAAAGACCAACACGAACATTCCCTGAAATACATGCAACATCACAACCGACTGAAGAGTTAAAGAACATACGACCTTGTGTTCCTTCTCACTTGGTGGATGTATGCATGGCAAATACTTAGGGCTTAGCCAAACATATGTGATTTAATTTTTTCCCATTAGATACTTATTAACTTGATGCTTTGTTGTGCAAACTGGTTAATCTTTATCTGATGTTGAAATATCACTTCTTATGTCTTTTTGTTTAACATACTCTTGGGAAAAGTCATATACTGAGAAAAAAGGCACTGATCAAAATGTAGTATACCTTTCCAAGTACTGTTTTGGCAAAGAGATGTACATTGAACAGTTGTTCAAGTGTAGTCTCTATTTATTAGGAAGTTTATGTTAACTAATATGTTAAGTAATCCCAGCGAAGGCAATGCCAAAGAATGCTCAAACTACTGCATAATTGCGCCAGGCTTCAATAGTACATGAACCGTGAACTTCCAGATGTTCAAGCTGGATTTAGAAAAGGCAGAGGCAGAGATCAAATTGCCTACATCCTCTGAATCATTGAAAAAGCAAGAGAGCTCCAGAAAACATCTACTTTTGCTTTATTGATTATGCCAAACCCTTTGACTGTGTGGATCTGAAAAATTCTTCAAGAGATGGGAATCTCAGACCACCTGACCTGCCTCTTGAGAAATCTGTATGCAGGTCAAGGAGCAACAGTTAGAACTGGACATGGAACAATAGGAAATCGGGAAAAGAGTATGTCAAGGCTGTATATTGTCACCCTGCTTATTCAACTTATATGAAGAGTACGTCATGAGAAACACTAGGCTGGAGGAAGCACAAGCTGGAATCAAGATTGCCGGCAGAAATATCAATAACCTCAGATATGCAGATGACAACACCTTTATGGCAGAAAGTGAAGAAGAACTAAAGAGCCTCTTGATGAAAGTGAAAGAGGAGAGTGAAAAAGTTGGCTTAAAACTCAACATTCAGAAAGCTAAGATCATGGAATCTGGTCCCATCACTTCATGGGAAATAGATGGGGAAACAGGGGAAACAGTGATAAACTTTATTTTGGGGGGCTCCAAAATCACTGCAGATGGTGACTGCAGCCATGAAATTAAAAGATGCTTACCCTTGAAAGAAAAGTTATGAGCAACCTGCTGCTGCTGCTGCTAAGTCGCTAGGCTCCCCCGTCCCTGGGATTCTCCAGTCAAGAACACTGGAGTGGGTTGCCATTTCCTTCTTCTAGACAGCATATTAAAAAGCAAAGACATTATTTTGCCAACAAAGGTCCATCTAGTCAAGGCTATGGTTTTTCCAGTAGTTATGTATGGATGTGAGAGTTGGACTATAAAGAAATCTGAGCACCAAAGAATTGATGCTTTTGAACTGTGGTGTTGGAGAAGACTCTTGAGTGTCCCTTGGACTGCAAGGAGATCCACGCAGTCCATCCTAAAGGAAATCAGTCCTGAATAGTCCTTGGAAGGACTGATGCTGAAGCTGAAACTCCAATACTCTGGCAACCTGATGCAAAGAACTGACTCATTGGAAAAGACCATGATGCTAGGAAAGATTGAAGGTGGGAGAAGGGGACAACAGAGGATGAGATGGTTGGATGGCATTGCTGACTCAATGGACATAAGTTTGAGTAAACTTTGGGAGTTGGTGATAGACAGAGAGGCCTGATGTGCTGCAGTCCATGGGATCTCAAAGAGTCAGACATGACTGAGCGACTGAACTGAACTGATGTTAACTAATCCAAAATATTAAATTTAGTACAAGAGAAATTTGAATGAGCCACAGAAGAATCATAGTGATACTTACATCCAGCATTTTAAAGTACTTAAGTACATTTTCAAATCACTGGCATCTGTGGTCTCCATTTACACCTACATCATCTTTAAGAATTTTGGAGACAAATCATAGAGACACAAACCTTTTCTCCCACCACTCAATTCCTTTCCAGCACATATTACTTTCTTAACAAAAATTCTCTCAGTGACTCTTCTCCTCTGTTCTGGCTGAATATATTCAATTCCTCATGACTTCATCCCTTCCTGTTCTTTGCTTACAACTGGTGGGACCAAAGGAAGAAACATGACCTAAGTGAGGCAATTATATTTTCTCTCCCTGGAGCTTGAATTGGAGTTTGGAAAGACTTGCTCCCTTAGTTGTGGGTGTGCTATTTGTAAGGATATATGAGTGAAGATGGGCTTATTTGGGGCTTTGTGCTGGTAAATAAACTCATGGAACCAAGAAAGAGGGAGAAAGGAGAGAAACCACACAGAAAAGAAGCCCGACTGAAACATTTGCTACACAGAGAGAAAAGTGGAAAGTAAATGCCTTGGTTCCCAACAGTTTTATTTCCTGGTTCTATTTCCTCTGCTCTTGCTGAATTTCACTTTTTTAGGTTTTATGAGGCATCCATCTTGTTATCCAATAAATTTATTTTTTATATAGATTTAAGATATTTGCCTGGAGAAGGAAAAGGAAACCCACTCTGGTATTCTTGCGTAGGAAATCTGATGGACAGAGGAGCTCAGTGGGCTACAATTCTTGGGGTCGCAAGAGTCGGACACGACTTAGCGACTAACCAACAACAGCAAGAAGTTGTTTGCATTTAGTCATCTTTTGACTAATAGATGGGGAAAATCTAAAGCATGGATAGGGCAAGGATTTGGAAGGTATAAAAGCAAGTTATCAGAAAAGCTAGGAACAGACTCAAGACTTGAGATCTGTGTGTTAGAATTCCATGCCAGGGAGTCAATGGGCAAAATTAGGAGCAGGGAAAAGTATTCCTTCTGAGCATCCATCTGAACACTTACATAAAGGGCTTTCTGTTTCCTTAAGAATTCTGTGAATGTCCTTTAATTTTCTGTATTCATTTTCTCACATGTTTGTGTTTCAGTTCAGTTCAGTCACTCAGTCGTATCCGGCTCTTTGCGACCCCATGCATCGCAGCACGCCAGGCCTCCCTGTCCATCATCATCTCCTGGAGTTCACTCAGACTCACGTCCATCGAGTTCGTGATGCCATCCAGCCATCTCATCCTCTGTTGTCCCCTTCTCCTCCTTCCCCTAATCCCCCCCAGCATCAGAGTCTTTTCCAATGAGTCAACTCTTCACATGAGGTGGCCAAAGTACTGGAGTTTCAGCTTTAGCATCATTCCTTCCAAAGAAATCCCAGGGCTGATCTCCTTCAGGATGGACTGGTTGAATCTCCTTGCAGTCCAAGGGACTCTCAGGAGTCTTCTCCAACAACACAGTGCAAAAGCATCAATTCTTCGGCGCTCAGCCTTCTTCATAGTCCAACTCTCACATCCATACATGACCACAGGAAAAACCATAGCCTTGACTAGACGGACCTTGGTCAGCAAAGTAATGTCTCTGCTTTTGAACATACTATCTAGGTTGGTCATAAATTTTTTTCCAAGGAGTAAGCATCTTTTAATTTCATGGCTGCAATCACCATCTGCAGAAATTTTGGAGCCCCCCAAAATAAAGTCTGACACTGTTTCCACTGTTTCCCCATCTATTTTCCTTGAGTGATGGGACCAGATGCCATGATCTTAGCTTTCTGAATGTTGAGCTTTAAGCCAACTTTTTCACTCTCCTCTTTCACTTTCATCAGGAGGCTTTTTAATTCCTCTTCACTTTCTGCCATAAGGGTGGTGTCATCTGCATATCTGAGGTTATTGATATTTTTGCCGGCAATCTTGATTTCAGCTTGTGTTTCTTCCAGTCCAGCGTTTCTCATGATGTACTCTGCATAGAAGTTAAATAAGCAGGGTGACAATATACAGCCTTTTCCTATTTGGAACCAGTCTGTTGTTCCATGTCCAGTTCTAACTGTTGCTTCCTGACCTGCATACAGATTTCTCAAGAGGCAGGTCAGGTGGTCTGGTATTCCCATGTCTTTGAGAATGTTCCACAGTTTCTTGTGATCCACACAGTCAAAGGCTTTGGCATAGTCAATAAAGCAGAAATAGATGTTTTTCTGGAACTCTCTTGCTTTTTCCATGATCCAGTGGATGTTGGCAATTTGATCTCTGGTTCCTCTGCCTTTTTGAAGACCAGCTTGAACATCAGGGAGTTCATGGTTCACGTATTGCTGAAGTCTGGCTTGGAGAATTTTGAGCATTACTTTATTAGCATGTGAGATGAGTGCAATTGTGCAGTAGTTTGAGCATTCTTTGGCATTGCCTTTCTTTGGGATTGGAATGAAAACTGATCTTTTCCAGTCCTGTGGCCACTGCTGAGTTTTGAAAATTTGCTGGCATATTGAGTGCAGCACTTCCACAGCATCATCTTTCAGGATTTGAAACAGCTCAACTGGAATTCCATCACCTCCACTAGCTTTGTTCATAGTGATGCTTTCTAAGGCCCACTTGACTTCACTTTCCAAGATGTCTGGCTCTAGATGAGTGATCACATCATCATGATTATCTGGGTCGTGAAGATCTTTTTTGTACAGTTCTTCTGTGTATTCTTTCCACCTCTTCTTAATATCTTCTGCTTCTGTTAGGTCCATCCCATTTCTGTCCTTGAGGGAGCCCATCTTTGCATGAAATGTTCCCTTGGTATCTTTAATTTTCTTAAAGAGTTCTCTAGTCTTTCCCTTTCTGTTGTTTTCCTCTATTTCTTTGCATTGATCACTGAAGAAGGCTTTCTTATCTCTTCTTGCTATTCTTTGAACTCTGCATTCAGATGCTAATATCTTTCCTTTTCTCCTTTGCCTTTCGCCTCTCTTCTTTTCACAGCTATTTGTAAGGCCTCCCCAGACAGCCATTTGCTGTTTTTGCATTTCTTTTCCATGGGGATGGTCTTGATCCCTGTCTCCTGTAAGTATCACGAACCTCAGTCATAGTTCCTCAGGCACTCTATCAGATCTAGGCCCTTAAATCTATTTCTCACTTCCACTGTATAATCATAAGGGATTTGACTTACGTCATACCTGAATGGTCTAGCGGTTTTCCCTACCTTCTTCAATTTCAGTCTGAATTTGGTAATAAGGAGTTCATGAACTGAGCCACAGTCAGCTCCTGGTCTTGTTTTTGTTGACTGTATAGAGCTTCTCCATCTTTGGCTGCATAGAATATGATCAATCTGATTTCGGTGTTGACCATCTGGTGATGTCCATGTGTAGAGTCTTCTCTTGTGTTGTTGGAAGAGGGTGTTTGCTATGACCAGTGCATTTTCTTGGCAAAACTCTATTAGTCTTTGCCCTGCTTCATTCCGTATTCCAAGGCCAAATTTGCCTGTTACTCCAGGTGTTTCTTGACTTCCTACTTTTGCATTCCAGTCACTTATAATGAAAAGGACATCTTTTTTGGGTGTTAGTTCTAAAAGGTCTTGTAGGTTTTCATAAAACCGTTCAACTTCAGCTTCTTCAGCATTACTGGTTGGGGCATAGACTTGTATAACTGTGATAAAGAGTGGTTTGCCTTTGAGACGAACAGAGATCATTCTGTCGTTTTTGAGATTGCATCCAACTACTGCATTTTGGACTCTTTTGTTGACCATGATGGCTACTCCATTTCTTCTGAGGGATTCCTGGCTGCAGTAATAGATATAATGGTCATCTGAGTTAAATCACCCATTCTAGTCCATTTTAGTTCGCTGATTCCTAGAATATCAATGTTCACCCTGCCATCTCTTGTTTGACCACTTCCAATTTGCCTTGATTCATGGACCTGACATTCCAGGTTCCTATGCATTATTGCTCTTTACAGCATCTGATCTTGCTTCTATCACCAGCCACATCCACAACTGGGTATTGTTTTTGCTTTGGCTCCATCCCTTCATTCTTTCTGGAGTTATTTCTCCACTGGTCTCCAGTAGCAAATTGGGCACCTACTGACCTGGGAAGTTCCTCTTTTGGTATCATATCATTTTGCATTTTCATACTATTCATGGGGTTCTCAAGGCAAGAATACTGAAGTGGTTTGCCATTCCCTTCTCCAGTGGACCACGCTTTGTCAGACCTCTCCACCATGACCCGCCCATCTTGGGTTGCCCCGCAGGCACGGCTTGGTTTCATTGAGTTAGACAAGGCTGTGGTCCTAGTGTGATTAGATTGACTAGTTTTCTGTGAGTATGGTTTCAGTGTGTCTGACCTCTGATGCCCTCTTGCAACACCTACCATCTTCCTTGGGTTTCTCTTACCTTGGGCGTGGGGTATCCCTTCACGGCTGTTGTGTTTGGTACTCAGGTTTTCCAGGTTATTGATTCCTGAGCTGAATTCTCCTGTGGAGGCTAATATGTAATTAGAAGTGGAGACAGCTTCCCTATTTAAAGTACATACATTCTTAGAACCAGCAAATTGGGGAAATGAATATCATAAAATTTGACATCACTACCATAACAGAAAAGTTTAAATGACATAAATGACACATTTGCTGTTAACATACCATAAATTCTAGAGGTTTAGTACAGTAAAAGTAATTTACTTTCATATATGAAGTATTTGCAGTTTCCTTAGTATACATTCCCGAGATTTTTCACATTAAAATGAATATTAAAGCAGGAAAAGTTAAATTCCTCTATTTTTCTACCAACTATTTATGAAAATAAACTACTGAATCTAATTCAGAAAATATGGTTACCATTTAGATTACTTTTTTGGAAATTTGAAAGAAGTGCTGAAAATAAAAGTGCAATAAAATTTACTTTTAGAACTGCCAAATTGTTATACAAAGCAATCATTTATTGTGAAGCATTTTTTTAGGATTAACTAGAAACATGCTTTAGAAAGTGAAAATTACAATCATTCATTAAGACAGTTTTGATCATTTCTTTTTCCAGAATTAGAAATTTGAAAAATTATTTATTTTCATTCATTTTAAATTGTCAATTGTGGTAGAGTGGCTCCCCATTCAGCATAATATTCTGTTTCAACTATGTAACAGGCCTGTGTTTCACTCATGGAACTAAATATATGCATATACCCACGTGCATGCACAAACTCACACATATGAATAGATCATTGTAAAGATATATATATATTTTAATGAAATTTGAACGTAATTTGATTTGATGTTAAAATGTTTTTAAAATTGAGAAAGTTTTTATGTTTTCTATTTTACTTTCAAATTATTTTTAAAAATAACAGCTGATAATTTTTTTTAACTTAGTGAACTTTTAGGATGAAAACAAAAAAGTTTCACCCATCTCACTAGTATTTTACATACATGTGGTGTTGGTAGTGATCTTAATAAATGCAGGATATATAGCTACAGAATTGCAAAAGAGAAATGTGACTAAATTGAGAAGAGCTGATGCAGAAATGGTTTCAGTGTTTGATGACATTTTGGATCTCCTCCTTTGAGGAGGTGGTCTTGTACCTTTTCACTGATGTGAGGAAGGTTGCATTATGGGGAGTGAAAATATTGCTATTGTTATTTGGAAGTTTCAGGGTCAGAGTTAGTGAGTCTATTGATGTAGGGTAGTCACAGGGTGGGATGTGATACACGATGCAGTTGGTTTACTATGCACTCACTCACACTTCCTTGTTGTGTCTTCCTGGAGAATGCCAAGACAAAAGACTGGAAAACGAAAGACAATATTTATCAGATTTCCCTTCACCTATGGTTGTACTTATGACCTAGGTTTTAGCCAAGTGGGCATTTCCATGGTGGCACTCATGAATGAAGAGATGGGATATTCTGACAAGAATGATGACAAAAGGAGTCAGTTCTGCTTGGGTTGAAACAGTGGCCACAGTTTCCTGATTTGATTGCTTTTTAATTGTAGGTCAGGCTATGATTTTAGCTGCTCCTGGCTGCTCCTTTACCTAGAAAATGTTACCTTGTGATTCTGGGAATTATTAGAAAATGATCCTCTATAATTTTACTTCATTTGTACCAAAGATAAATGTCTAGTAATTTTCCTCAAATTAGCTAGAGTGATTCTAGCTAATTTATAAGAATTAGCTGGTTAATATAATTATTCTTGCCATGTTTATCAGAATGTTGATTAATATAGATATTCTTACCATGTTTATTGAGCAAATGTGTATTGAGCCGCTAGTATGTGCCAAGTAAGACAGAAATTGGCAATAAATTTAATAAGTAAGTTAGGTAATATATTAGAAAGCATTACATTATATGGGAAAAAAAATTAAAAACCAAAGCACAGAAACAATATAGGGAGATACAGGGAAAGTAGAGGTGTGGAGAGCAGATTATAATTTTAAATTAAATCATCAGAGCAACTTTCATTGCAAAGAAGGGATTCAGTAAACACACGAAAGAAACAAGAGATTAAATCATCCCAAGCAAAGGAAAGAGCAAGTGCAAAGGCCCTGAGGTGAGCCTACACCTAATGTGTTGAAGAAACAGCAAAGAGGCCAGTGTAAACTGAGCAAGACAATGAGATCAGAGAGGCAATGGTACACTGTCATAAGAAATTTGGCTATTTTCCTAGTGAAACTGGAAGTCTCTGGAGACCTTTTAGAAGTGGCATCTTACTTATCATCTTATTCATATTTTAAAAGAGATCACCTGGTTGCTTTGCTGAGCAAGGCTGCAGTAGGTTCAGGATAGAAGCAGGGGATCAATTAGGAGCTCAGCCATTAGCAGTGGGAGAAGGGGAGCTCGCTGCGGAGACAGAAGGAGCAATGCGTGAGCTAAGTGAGGGGCCACTGAGAGACTCATGAAGAGTGTACTTAGGAAGAGAAACTGAGCACTTGAGTTGGGTACTGTTGAAGAAAGAGGAAACCTGAGAATGAGCTATTATATTTAATTACTGGGAAGCCATTGGCAACCTTGAAAAAAGCAGTCAAAAGAGAGTGGTGGGTAGAGTGAGTTTAAGAGAAAATAGATGGTGAGGAATTGGAGACACTTAATACAGACAATTTCTCAAGGATTTAAAAAAAAATGTTTATTTATTTATGTTTGTGTTGGGTCTTAGTTGCCACATTCAGGCTCTTTGTTGGGGCAAGATGGCTTTGTTACTCTATGGCCTATGGGATCTAGTTCCTAGACCAGGGATTGAACACAAATCTCCTGCACTGAAAGGTGGATTCCTAACCACTGGGCCACCAGGGAAATCCTTCTCAAGGATTTTTGATATAAAAAGGGAAAAAGAAATGGGTCAGTAACCCACAGGCAAGGTGAGCAGTCAGAAAAAGCCCAGTGATCAGGGTTGGAAACTGGATCTGGAATAAGTCTTTTGCCTGAATGACTTAGCAGGACTTTCTACAGAGTAGTTACATAGTTCAGTCGCTCAGTTGTGTCTGACTATTTGCGACCCCATGAATCGCAGCACGCCAGGCCTCCCTGTCCATCACCAACTCCCAGAGTTCACTCAGACTCATGTCCATCGAGTCAGTGATGCCATCAAGCCATCTCATCCTCAGTCGTCCCCTTCTCCTCCTGCCCCCAATCCCTCCCAGCATCAGAGTCTTTTCCAATGAGTCAGCTCTTCGCATGAGGTGGCCAAAGTACTGGAGTTTCAGCTTTAGCATCATTCCTTCCAAAGAAATCCCAGGGCTGATCTCCTTCAGAATGGACTGGTTGGATCTCCTTGCAGTCCAAGGGACTCTCAAAAGTCTTCTCCAACAGCACAGTTCAAAAGCATCAATTCTTCAGTGCTCAGCCTTCTTCACAGTCCAACTCTCACATCCATACAGGACCACAGGGAAAACCATAGCCTTGACTAGACAGACATTAGTCAGCAAGTAATGTCTCTGCTTTTGAATATGCTATCTAGGTTGGTCATAACTTTTCTTCCAAGGAGTAAGCGTCTTTTAATTTCATGGCTGCAGTCACCATCTGCAGTGATTTTGGAGCCCAGAAAAATAAAGTCTGACACTGTTTCCACTGTTTCCCCATCTATTTCCCATGAAGTGATGGAACCAGATGCCATGCATGATCTCCTTTTTCTGAATGTTGAGCTTTAAGCCAACTTTCTCACTCTCCTCTTTCACTTTCATCAAGAGGCTTTTTAATTCCTGTTCACTTTCTGCCATAAGGGTGGTGTCATCTGCATATCTGAGGTTATTGATATTTCTCCTGGCAATCTTGATTCCACTTGTGCTTCTTCCAGCCCAGCATTTCTCATGATGTTCTCTGCATACAAGTTAAATAAGCAGGGTGACAATATACAACAAGATGCTGAGCAAAGCTGGAATGAATACGGCTAAGATGCTCTGCAGATGCTAAACAACTGTGTGAGACACAGGGTCACAAGGAGACAGAGGTCGACTCAATGCCTTAACCCACAGGGACTTCAGGGACCATAGTTGAACTGGATTAGTATGAAAATCGATTGAAAAATTATCTGACAAATATAAAGCTGTTTAAATAATCAAAGAAAAACATGGTGGTCACAAGTTATATATTTGAATTCAAATTTAAGTGAGAACTTCACCCTGGAAGCTAGCATGTTATAAAGCTTTCACTATCCAAAAATGGGAAGCTCAGAAATTTATCAAGTGTATTTATATCTTTAATCTGGCCATGAGATTAGAGAGAAATTTTTCATGTGGATGTTTTCATAAAGGACAGAATGAGTGATAATATTTTTACAACAATTGGAGACAGTTTGTATATGAGGTCAAGCATAGCATGTTCCAGTTTTGTGGTTTTATGGATTCTGGTTTAATGCAAGAATCAAGCTTGGAGCCTTTAGATGAATATGGAGCTGCTATAATGATCAGATATTTGAGTTGGGCATTTACCAGAAGCAGTATGAGGTCACTGGAGATGAAAGTTGCTGGTGAGAAGCTACAGAAAGTTGATCCATGTTGGCTGTTTGATGACAGCGATGATATTTTGATGCAGAAATTCCAGACCTGGGTTCTTATCTTTATAAAGAGCTATCCTATCTCCTTATGAAGGTGGGCCAGATGAATGCCTGCAGCCTCTTAGGGCTTCTCCAAAAGTAATGTTCAGTGTGTGCTCAGTTGTGTTTGACTCTTTTGCGATCCCACAGACTGTAGCCTACCAGGCTCCTCTGTCCATGGGATTTCTTAGGAAAGAATATGGAAGTGGGTAGCCATTTCCTCCTCTGGTAGATCTGGGGATATTCTTTGCCAGTGCTTCTCCTGCATTGGCAGGTGATTTCTTTACCACTGCACCATCTGGGAAGTCCCCAAAATAGTGTTGCTGCTGCTGCTGCTAAGTTGCTTCAGTCATGTCCGACTCTGTGCGACCCCATCAATGGCAGCCCACCAGGCTCCGCCATCCCTGAGATTCTCCAGGCAAGAACACTGGAGTGGGTTGCCATTTCCTTCTCCAATGTATGAAAGTGAAAAGTGAAAGTGAAATCGCTCAGTCGTGTCCAACTCTTAGCGACCCCAGGGACTACAGCCTACCAGGCTCCTCCATCCATGGGATTTTCCAGGCAAGAGTACTGGAGTGGGGTGCCATCGCCTTCTCCCTTATAGAGACTAATGACTAGAAATTGCTTTGTTTCTCCATTTTGCTGATGAGGTTAATAAAAACCTCCCTGATGTCTCAGAAATAGTAACTAGAGCCTAGACACTGACTTTGGGGACTGCCTTACTTCCTACTTCACCTGCTTCTTGGATGGTTCTGGAAACATGAAATTTCAGATATTAGTGGTCCTTTTGTCTTCCTGTTTGCTAAAATTGAGGAACATAGAATGATACTAAATAGATTGTGCGGTGGTACGCTCAGTTGCTCAGTCATATCCGATTCTCTCTGACCCCATCGACTATGACCCACCTGTCTCCACTGTCCGTGAGGTTCTCCAGGCAAGGATACTGAAGCAGGATCCCATCTCCTACTCCAGAGGATCTTCCTGACCCAGGATTGAACCCACATCTCTTGCCTCTCCTGCTTTGGCAGACAGATTCTTTACTGCTGCACCACCTGGGGAGTCCACTAAATAGACCAGATACAGATTAAAAAGTGGTGTGTGTGTGTGTGTGTGTGTGTGTGTGTGTGTAGGGGTTGGAGTGTTGTGGAATGTTTTGGAAAGAGGAAGAAGAAGCAGAAACTATAATCCATCCTTGTTTTAGGCCCTTTTAAAACAGGAATTGATTCTACATAAAATAGAATTAAAATATGGAAATACCTAAGATTGGAGATCTGTTGGCCACGACCACTATCAATTGGCCATGAAGAAAATTATTTATATTGCAGCACAGGGAAGCAGAGAGTGGAATAATTATGTGAGTGGGTCCTGAAGTCAGATTTCCTAGGGTCCAGTCCTTTTTCTGTTTATTTCTTCTCCCCTATAAACCTTACTTTCCTCCTTTCTTCCTGAATCAAAGGATGATGAGGATTAAATGAAACAGTCCACATACTGCATTTACCATAGCATCAGTTGCTTTTAGCCTTTATCATAATGAGGAATTTTCATTTAATATTGGGAAGTCATTTCTGATGACTTTTTAAAACTGGGATTTGTTAGGAAGGATGATGGTAGGGCGTCTTTTACTGGGTTTATTTTAAAGCAAAATATACTCCATAGTCTGAAATGACTGATGTGTGATTTTTCCTGGATCTGCATGAACAGATAAGATGACCTTCAAAGATTCTCTTTAACCTTGTGACCTTTTTATTTTTTTATCAAATTACTCCAGTTTTCTTCAAAATATGATTGTGTTGTCTATTCCAATTCTAATGCTTAGAATAATTGTTAACTTAGGCTCTCATAGACTTTCTTTTGGACCAGTATTAAAAGTTTTGGCTACAAACAAACACTCAAAAACATTTAAACGAACAAAAGACACATTCATTTTCAAACACAATAATATATTCAAATAATCTTAAATGAATTTGAATATTTTTAAAATGAAATAATAGTGAGAAAATTGCAAAAAAAAAAAAAAAAAGCTAGGTAAAAAAATGTCAAGCCATTGCATTTAGGTACTCTCCTGTGTCTTCCTTTATTCACTAATTCATGTATTCATCTTATTCATCTGCTCCTGCATACAATAATCACAAGTCTCTTAAGTGACTCCTACATGTTATGCTGGCTACCATTTCCACAGCCTGTGATTTCTACTCTTGTGGAGCTTGAAAAAACTTTGAACATGAAGTACAAATGTTGAATAAAATTTCAAGAAAATAATGCAGCTGATATTTTAAGAAACCATATAACAAATCTCATCTTTCTTTCAAAACATGAATAAACATAAGACTTAACCACGACTCGTTTAGTTCAGCCACACTTAGGTCATCTTCCCCTCCTTCGTTTCCTAAATGCAGAGAACTCTTTATGACACAGATTTAATGGGATAGAGTAATTCTTAAAAGCTTAATCCTGCTTTGCTCAAACTAAAGTCTCTGTATTTAGGCTGTTTGGATGAATTAATTATGGACAAAGACCAGGATACTAACTAATATCAGAAGTGGAGATATAGAAAATATATGAATTGTGATTTGAAGCTTATTAAGACTTTCATATCAGTGGTATGCTGATAATAGTTTTTGATCAAGCTTGTTATCTCCAGTAAATATAAAGTCATGAAGGCATAGGAGCATGTTTTTGTCCATGTTTGAGGGTAATCAGTTCCTCCTCTAGTAAGTTACTGCTGCTGCTGCTAAGTTGCTTCAGTCATGTCCGACTCTGTGTGACCCCATAGACGGCAGCCTACCAGGCTCCACATGGTCCTAAAAGTGTCCAACTCTTTGCAAACCCATGAACTGTAGCCCACCAGGCTCCTCTGTCCATGGGATTCTCTAGGCAAGAATACTGGAGTGGGTAAACATTCCCTTCTCCAAGGGATCTTCCCAACCCAGGGATTGAACTTGGATCTCCTGCATTAAAGGCAGATTCTTTATTGTCTGAGCCACCAAGGAAGCATGGTCCTAAGTTGTTTATATTGTTCATGAGTGAGATTAAAACATTAACTTTAGAAATCATTAATAAAAATAAATGATAAAAGTTCATGTTACCACTTTTTTTAAAAAAGAAAAAGAACAAATTATAAATATATAAAAAAGGAAAAAAAGGAGGAAACAAGGAAAAAACTCAGTTACCCCTAAAATAGTAAAAAGATAGAATTAATTTTATCTATATAGAATGAACTGGAGGGGACTACGTAGGAAAAGAAATATAAGGTGATAAGCAGGCGAATTCATTTAGTAAATTGTCACTTAATAGTAACTATTTTTTTTAAACTAGAGCATGAATTTGGATACAAATACTTCTAGTAGTAGACAAAATACATCTTATTCTTTGGATTTCACATAATTTGTTTACCAATAACACATCAATAAAGATTCAGATAGATTATACATGGTTTACTGTGAGCTATACAGAGATTAAACTCATGAACTATTTCCCATGATCTGTGCCAGGTGTTTTAACCACAGTTTTTATAATATTCACAGATAATTTTGAATAGGACTTTACGAAGCTACTGTAACAGGAGGGGACAGAGGAAGCTTAAATTTTCTTATTTTGTTGTTAGTAAAGGGAGTAACTTAAATGATACCCACTTATTCTTCATTTGATAGAAAGTGAAAGTGAAGTCGCTCGGTCATGTCCTACTCTTTATGACCCCATGGACTATACTACCAGGCTTCTCTATCCATGGGATTTTCCAGGCAAGAGTACTGGAGTGAGCTGTCATTTCTTTCTCCAGGGGATCTTCCCAATCCAGGGATTGAACCTGGGTCTCCCTCGTTGTAGGCAAACGCTTTACCCTCTGAGCCACCAGGGAAGTCCATTTGATAGAAGAGCACTACCATGAATTAATTTTAGAAGAAACTTTAACCATCACTGCTAGATTTTTCCCAAAAAATGTAAGGAGTTAAAACTAAACAAAATATAGTCCATGTAGCAAAAGAAAATCCAAACAAAATATCAAGGAAAACAGATAACGTCTTAAAACACAGATAACTGCTGCTGCTGCTGCTGCTGCTAAGTCACTTCAGTCGTGTCTGACTCTGTGCGACCCCATAGACAGCAGCCCACCAGGCTCCACCGTCCCTGGGATTCTCCAGGCAAGAGCACTGGAGTGGGTTGCCATTTCCTTCTCCAATGCAGGAAAGTGAAAAGGGAAAGTGAAGTCGCTCAGTCGTTTCTGACTCTTAGTGACCCTATGGACTTCAGCCTACCAGGCTCCTCCATCCATGGGATTTTCCAGGCAAGAGTATGAGTGTGACATAATTTTAAATATAGAATATGAGCTATATTAAAATATCATAAAATGTACCAGAATATTTCTTTTAATTCCTATGGTGTCATTATAGTGAGTTTTATTTCTTTTTTTATACTTACATGTATTTTACACATTTTTTTAAACTTTAAATATAGTGGAGGTAATTGACATATATTGAGAAACGATCCCTAGGATAAGTCTAATTAACCTCTATCGTCAAACATAGTTACAAAATTTTCTCTTTATACATTTTTTGTAATAAGCAAATATTATCAGGAAGAAAAGTCATAAAATACCTGGCCTAAAACTCAAATAATTGAAAATTTGACCCAAGGAATTATTTTAACCAAATAATTAGATATAGAGTGTTTTTTAACAAGTAAGTGAATTTTATTTTACTTAAAGGCCAATATTCTTTCCTTACAACACAAAAATACTGACAAGGGGCAGATCCAGTTGATGTAGAGCTGTACAATTGAATACCTGTAATTTTGGTAAGCTGTGATATGTCCACTGTAAGTTAAGTTTGGCCTACTGAAGGAGTAAAATACACCGTGTGTTGTGCTATGCTTAGTCGCTCAGTTGTGTTCGACTCTGTGTGAGGTGGATCATAATAATGTGGGCACGTGACCAATGTAAAGTGCAAATCAAACACCTTCCAAGTAGCTTTGCTTTTTATTCTTTTTATCAAAATACATTTTGTGGCAGTTTATTTCCACTTCAATAGACCATACAAATCACATTTTAGAAGAACAAAAGAGTCAAATGCTTGGGAAGGCAGTGGTGTTAGATGAAGAGAATTGATGGCTCTGCAGATTTTAGAGTGTCTTTTAAGTTGACCATGGCAAATCAGTTTTTGAGGATACTTTCAGGAAGATGAAGGGGAAGCTTTGCTTTTGTGCTGTGGAACTGGTACAAGTCTCTGTGCTGTGGGGTAGGGGTTGGGCTGACTCAGGAGTCAGGCAGGAAGATCCCAGTTGCTCCTGGGGGAGACATTCTCTGACACGTGCTTGCCCTTGGAGGAACAGAAGGGTATAACACATCTTACCATAATTCTTCAAATTTTTCTGCCTAATGCCTGGATATCACCATTTCTCAGGCCTCTGGGCCGATGCTGCGTGATACCAATTAGGAGCATGATATTGAACTTCCTGCTGTGCAAGGCAATATCAAGGAGTCAATGTCTTTGATCTTCTGTTTTCCTTCTGAAAGTTGGCATAAACATGAGAATAAACCATAATGTCACTTTGTGCAGCAACCATGACCTCACTGTCAACTTGTCTGCATAACCATGAAAACGCAGCTCTTATAAGACACATATTTTAAAAACCATAATGAGCCTCATGTGATCTGATCTTGCTTCCATGAAGTAAGTCACTGGAGACGTGCGATGAGGGATGTATGGGAGAAAATGCTTTTCTAAGTCCCTGAGAATTGAGGCAAAGTGTTCTGAATCCCATGAACCAAATAAAGCCTTTGGATGTAGCTTCAATAGGTAAATCTACATGAGCCCCTGAAAATTTTCTTTTGATTCATATCCCCCTCTGGGCCTTGGCCGTGACTCTGGCAGCTCTGACCCTCCTGAATCATCTCATAAAGAGTCAGCACATTGAAGGCTTATATCAGCGCGTTGCACAGATGCCTCCCAAGTGATGCACATTTAATTCACAGAAGTAGCTCTGACAAGTATCAGAGTTCCACACTTTGTTTTAGGTGTGTTTAATTCAACAGATTTTTTTTTTTTTTTTGTAGTTTTCCTGTGACTCTACGTCACTAAGTTTGGAGAGAGTATTGAATGTGACCTCTTTGGATAGAGTAGATATCTATTAAGTTCCTTCCGAGTCCTAAGATTCCATATTTCTATGGCTTGATACTTAACCTACAGATCCCTCAAAACATATTTCAACTGTTCCCCCTTTTCTTCTTTAGCTTTCTCCTACTCATCAGTAAATATTTAAGAAAGAAGCATTGTGATAATTGGGCTGCATGCAATATGAGTACCAAAATAACAGTGATTTAAGTAGATAGAAATAAATTGTTTCTCCTTTGGACGTTAGGATTTCGAGTTCAAGACTGGTGAGGCAGATCTATAGCTGTCTGAGACTTAGGCTATTTCAAGATTTCCACAATGTCGTTCTAGGGAATCATCTTCATTCTTAAGCAGGGTGGAGGAGAGGCAGAAGTAACCTGCACTTGCCTTTAAGATTTGTCTTGGAACTTACTTCCATCATTTCTCTAACATCCTATTGGTCAGAACGTCCCATAGGGTCACTGCTAGCTGCAAAGAAGACTGCAAAGTTTATCAACTCCCTGCCCCTCTCCCTGCCTTTCTGCTCCCAGATTAGCCATGTGCTCAGTTTTTGCTGAGGGTTTCTATTATTGTAAGAAATTTAAAATGCTTATTATAATATACATAGCACAGTCAAACACTATACACGTGGTGTGCTCAGTCACTCAGTCATGCCCTATTCTCTGTGACCCCACGGACTGTAGCCTGCCAGGCTCTACTGTCCATGGGATTCTCCAGGCAAGAATACTGGAGTGGGATGCCATTTCCTTCTCCAGGGGATCTTCCCAACCCAGAGATCAAACCCATGTCTCCTGCAGTGGCAGGCAGATTCTTTACCACCGAGCTACCTGGGAAGCCCAACTACATGCACACAGACACACACACAAATGAATTTTCCATAAAATCTCATCATTTTTCAATCTTTAGCATCAGGAAGAATATATGTTTTCCAGATGCCAATTAAAGTTTGATTCAATAGCCATCAATCGCATGCCTCTTTAGAACTGCAAGTTAATCCAGTATGTAAGAGCATCAGTGTCTGCATGGCTATAATGTTGTTAGTTACCCCTGTGTGTTATGAGCAAGTTTATCTCTGGGATTTCCATTTCCTGACCTGAAAATGGGTATAATATGTAACTTGCAGAAGTAATCGTATTTAAATGATATAGTTTATATAAATCTCTTAAAACAGTGTCAAATACATATCAAGTACTCAATAATGTTAGTTTAAAAATTAAAAAAAGAATTCTTAAGTTCTCCGACAATAAAAGATAAATGAATCACAGTCTCTCCACTAAATGACTTTATGTGGCAGGCCAGATGTATGGTGGAGAAGAAAAGAGTGAGGTTTAGAAGTAAGCAAGACATTTTTATAATTCTTATCTGATTGTATGAGCTTGGGCAAAGTTATTTCTCTTCAATTTGAGTTTATTCAGCTGAAAAAATGGCAAGAATTATGTGTCAGAGTTTCTTAAGCATCAACTGACAATGTGTATGATATACTATGAAAACTCAGAAATACTAAGCTTAGTAGTGATATAATATCTGGTATTAACTAGTATTAATTCATACCAAATTTGTGCTGAGATCTATACAGGTATTATCTCATAAAACCTCTATAAGAAATCTGAATCATCGTATTTTTCTTTCCACTGTAGGATGAGAAACAGGAGTCTTAAACTCCAAAGATCTCACAACAGTTTGTTGGAGGAGCTAAGAATTCATACCTCGGTATGAAGCCATTATTGTAAAATACATCCTACAGTGGAGTGGTTTGAAACAGGAGGAAATATGCTGGGAACAGCGACTTTTAATTTAGCCAGGTCACAGTGAATACAGTGGATGTGTGGACGTCAAGACTGGAGGTTACACTGGAGACACATTTGGAGAGCTTTGAATATAACAGTGGGGGTTCAATACTTCACTGAGAAACAAAGGAGGAAATGTGGAGGATTTTTATGAATAGACAAGCCGTGGCTTAGAAAGGGTGGAATAGATGAATTAAAGAAAGAAAAAAGTTTTTTTTTTTTAAAGCAGGAAGATGACTAAGAGGCTATTTTAATATTCTGCAGTGGACGAGATCTAGGGCACTGGTCACGGGAAAATGTAGTGAGTCTGTGTCTGGGAATGTTAAAGTCGTCACATGTCACTTATTAAGCAGTGTGTTCAAGAGGAAGCTGTTAGTGTGCCGTTTTAAGGAGACCCTCCCATATTAGCAGGAGGGCACCCAAGTTATAGCACAATCAGTTCTGGGTTTACGAGAACTCTACCTAAGCCATTCATTTGCCACGTTTTCCCTGCCTGCATCTTACCTCTTCTTTGCTCGTGTCTGCTATAACCCTGCCTCTGACTCTGGCACCTTTAGTTTTCCTGGCCTTTGACCTGTTTGTTGTAAAATGTAAGTATCTCTAGTATTCAGATATGGTGAAGCCAACAGATGCGGAAAGGACTGCCACTGAAGAACTGTTTTGCTACTCACTGTATCCAAGTGGAGGGAGGACATTTACCATACAGGGCCACGTGGAGAAGCACCAGGGTTAGTCAGGAGGCAGAGAGCCTGAGGGGAAACGTGACAAGAGCCTCTATTGTGGCTTGAGTCACAGGCAAGACAGAACAAGCAGGTCTAGGTTCAGTTAGTTTGGTTAGTTTCAGTGGGCTCTGGCTGTTGGCACTGTCTCTAGTTATCTGGTACCTGGCCTAAGAGTACTTAGGGCAGGGAGATAATGGACTAGAGAGTGGGAACCTGATAAACAGGAGTTAGTTGGGGTGTGGGTTCTGGTCATTCCTTTACTATCTTTGCTGCTGCTGCTGCTGCTGTCACTTCAGTTGTGTCCGATTCTGTGTGACCCCATAGACGGCAGCCCACCAGGCTCCCCCGTCCCTGGGATTCTCCAGGCAAGAACACTGGAGTGGGTTGCCATTGCCTTCTCCAATACATGAAAGTGAAAAGTGAAAGTGAAGTCGCTCGGTCGTGTCCGACTCCTAGTGACCCCATGGACTTCAGCCTACCAGGCTCCTCCGTCCATGGGATTTGCCAGGCAAGAGTACTGGAGTGGGGTGCCATTACTATCTTTAGGAGCTGGCTAGTCCTGGGAGGAGCAGTCCCTGCAGTCTTCAAGACCCCAAGATGTTGAAGCATCAAATACAGAAACTGCAAAGCATGGTTATTACACTCTGACCCACTGCTTTTCCTCCTAGCTTGTAATAGAGGCTTTTCTTCTTGACTCAGCAAAGTCAGACTCTTTTTTTTACAAGCTAGTATTTTTTTTTTGAGCTTTCTGGCTTAGTCAAAGGCCCTTATTAATGGGCGGAAAGAAGTGTGGGGAAATGGTTTAGTGAGCAGATAGTCCCAGATCAGCATAATGGCTAATCACTTATGCCCACTGTGAAGAAGACACTGAGAACTTGAATTTAGATGGATTCAAAATGGTATATCACAGTCTGAATGATCTGCGGCACTGGTTAGTGGTTAACATACTGAATTGATATATACAATCCTTTATGCAGGAAAGTCATGCTACATTAGAAGCTGGGGGAATACATTCTGTTCTTTGTGTTGACACTCTATGACTGTTAAGTAATTTGCTTCAGAATCTTTCAGATTTTGCTTTTATAAAGACGAGATTGGATTAGGTGATCTGTGAGATCCTTCTTGTTTCAGGATTCCAAATATTAATGCTGACACTTAAAAATAAAATTATGAAATACATATGGTGCAGTATTTATAGGGATTTCTTTTCATTTTTAACTTGATACGCCAACTAGACAAACTCTTTTAGCTTTCAGCTCAAAATATTCAATTACATCCCTCATCTTTCCCTTCAAAAGAAGTGCAATGTTAGGGAATTTATTGCACATAACATAACATGTGTTTATGGTTCAGTATGAGAGAACCCACTATTTTTTTCCCCCGATTTTGGGTAAAAAACAGCAGCTTAATCAGTGATTATAAATTCTGAGTCCAGCTTTCCATTTACAAACAGTGAGGCTGAAAGCTATAAACATTCTGACTTCTGCCTGGGGAAGAGTGAGTGTTCCAGCAAATGTACATTATTGTTGGAAAATTCAGGATTCATTTTTAATGTCTCCATAGCATGCTGTTTCCATAAGTACTGCTCGAGTTTACAGAATGTCCTCAGGACTTGGGACACCACTTTGCCTCACAGAATTCATACTGCATCCATAGACCTGGACACATTGAAATAAAGTTCTCATGGAATTAAGAAATTGTTTATCATCCTCTCTTCTTTTTTGGTTGAACTGAGGTGGAAAAATTGATCTATTGACGTGTAAAAGTCAAAGAGATTGATCTTTTAAAAAAATCTTTTATTTTTTATGTAAAGCCCTTGACACATTATTTGCATCTTGGATGAGGAGAAGCAGGACTGCTTACTTACATTGGTTGAGTAGCAGTCTTTAAGTTCATATTCTAATTTTGGTGGCTGAAACAGGGGAAGACAAGTGGTAATTTGTAAACAGTGGTGATGAGAAGTAGGTGAACTGAAGAAGGGAATCTAGTTCTTGAGAGCTACTTGTTTGGAAATGTTTTCTTAACTTGGATTATAGGAGCTCAATAATATTGCTCTTTTGCTTGTAAATTGTTAAGAGGATGTCTTGAAGTTCAAGTACTCAGAAATGTAAATAAACAGATTTTTAGTGGTATATTTTCTTTCTGAACATGTGGTCCCATGTTTCTCATACCTCTAGGTCAGTGTGATGTCCCAAGGAGTTTTTGAAGCTAAAGAATAAACATGCCCATTTCCCTGGGATGTCAGTTTTTGCTTGTTTATTAATAATAAAATAAATGTTATGAAAATAAAACAATGTCTATACTTTAGTAAAACAAAAATTGAAAAGCATTTTCACCAGTGAGAAGCTTTTCTGTTTGTACTCCCTCATCTGGGGGTGATTGCTGTCCAGTGCTGGGTATCTGTGGAGAATTGCCTCCAAGACCTCAAGGTCCACTGGCACACAAGTTCCTTGTAGAAAATGGTGTAGTACTTGCATGTAACTTACACATACCTTCCTGTATGATTTTCATCCTCTCTAGATTTCTTATAATAGTACAATGTAAATCCTAAATGAATAGCTGTAAATACAGCATAAATGCTATTTCAATAGCTATGGGCACACCACAAATTAAAATTTTGCTTTTTGGAACTTCCTGGAATTTTTTTTCCCCTCAAATATTTTTGATTAAGGATTGGTTGACTGCAAGGATGTGAGGCCCTTAGATGTGTATTTGTTCTTCTCTGTCGGTAGTGTAAGTCTCCAATCTAAAACTACCCCTTTTCCTTTAGAGTTGAGGAAATTGTGCCACAGAGATGTTAAGCTGCCATAGCAACCCAGATTTGCACACTCTAATACTAATCACCCATTTGGTCAATAAATGTTTAGCATCCCCTTGCTATGTTCAAAGTTTTGTGGTCAGACAGGCTCTACCCTCCTGGTCACATGATGATGGGTACCATGCTCCAGACCTTATAATATCTCATTTTTACATCTAATGTGCAAAATGAAAAAATCTGTTTTCTACAAATAACAGGAAGATTTTATTGCATTGCACCAGGCCTGTTTGGTTCGTGTGCTTATGACAAAACCAACCACTTTCTGGGGGATTATAATGCTTTGATTGACTTATGCTAGGT
The DNA here is from genome assembly GCF_032405125.1 of Capricornis sumatraensis. Classification (NCBI taxonomy): domain Eukaryota; kingdom Metazoa; phylum Chordata; class Mammalia; order Artiodactyla; family Bovidae; genus Capricornis; species Capricornis sumatraensis. Next base: position 34,170,986 of record NC_091080.1, on the reverse strand, counting down.
CAAATGTTGCATCTCTTCCTGGTAGAGGGGAACTCATTCAAAACACATAGTCAGAAAATAGAGGAAAGATTGGTTGCCCTGAAGGAAGAATGGATTTTGATTAAGAAAGGAATAGTGACTAAATTCTAGGTGTCAAAAATGTCAAAAATAAGAGTGCTGAAATGATAATATTTCAATGACAGTAAAGATGATGATTATTTTTTATAATTTAAAAAGTTTACTTTTTCATACTGCTATGGCAGACGTTGTAATTCGGCAGCCTTTGGGCTAAATTTAGCCTGTATAGCGTCCTTAAAGGACTTCCCAGGCGGCACTAGAGAATGGTAAAGAACCTGGTTGCCCGTGCAGGAGATGTAGGAGACATGGATTTGATCCCTAGGTGGGGCAGATCCCCTGGGGGAGAGCATGGAAACCCACTCCAGTATTCTTGCCTGGCGAATTCCCATGGACAGAGGAGCCTGGTGGGCTATAGTCCATAGGGTCACAAAGAATCAGGTATGAATGAAGCGACTTAGCATGCACACATACAAGTGTTCTTAAAAATAAGTTTGTGTGCTTCTATCATTCACTTCTTGTTGTCTTTTTTTTCATTCACACACATTACTTATGACCTATGACTCCATTCAAGAAGGACTCTAGGGACTCCTCAAAAGGTCATAATTAAAGAATAATTATTTTAAGAATGGTTATCATCCTGTAGACATAAACATGATGCTTTCTGTACCTTAAGTGATTTGCTAATGACCTCTCCCCTACCCATGATATTTTCCATATCATGGGTCAATTCTGCTTTGAAATTTAGCACAAGTTAGCAAATGGGCCCATGGGAAAGGTCCAAAGTTTGTACCAGAACACACTCTCATCACTCATGTGTTCACTCTCCATAACTTTGATAGTTTTCCAGGCAGTCTGTCCTTTTCTGCCACATCTCATTAACTTTGAGTAAACATAGACTGGGCCTGGAATAGCTCACAAGCAGGGTCCGTCTCCAAGCAGTCTTGTTCAGTATCACGCAGAAGATAACCTTAGTAGAATGTCAACTCCATGTGAATAGAAACTTTCCTTTGTACATCATCCTTTCTTCAGCTCCTGAAATAGTACCAGGCATAAAGCAAGTACTCAATATTTATTGAGATGAATGAATGAGAGACATGTACCTAGTACATGAGGCCAGAGTCAATAATGTGGAGATAGCTGTCTTTCTCTGTTTTATCTTCTTCTCAATGTGAAAATTTGGCATTGTTGTCTTCCTTGATTATTCTCCTCTCCTGCGAGGTGAATGTCATCAAAGATTTTAGAGAGAACTGACTGTTGTTCTCGTACCATACCACTGATTTCCAATATACCCTTGGGCCAAGTCTGGGTTAGTCTGGGGAGGGTGAATGTCATCAAAGAGAACTGTGTTGATGCCCAAGGATATTGTACCACACTGCAATCACACATTTTAATGCAAATTTCTGATATTATGAGGTGCACTAAGACCAAGACCAGATGAAGCGGTCTCTTGTACATATTTACAGTTGCCTATGTGTTGAATAATTTCACCATATGTAAAAAGGATATGTGTTTATGAAGCTGGGTCTTCTATCCTGGAAGCTGGGCTTCCAGGTAAAGACCTTGTTATTTCAGACACTCTCTTTCTATCAGTATAATCCTGCTATGGATTTGGGGGTTCAGAATTTTATGCTTCCCTCTATCTTGGACAGTGTGACTGGTCTCTCTGCCCCGTATCCTGAGAGTACGTGTGTGCTTGGTTGCTCAGTCATGTCCTACTCTTTACCACCCCATGGATTGTAGCACACCAGGCTCCACTCTCCATGGAATTCTCCAGGCAAGGTACTAATTTTCTTATTATAATATAAAGTAGAAAATTCATATATACACTTAATATGATAGGTCAATCATTCAATTTTATTGGAAATTAACACAAAGCTACTGCTCATGGAAAATACATTTTCTTTCCAAAATATTATCAGTTCAGGTCAGTTCAGTCACTCAGTCGTGTCCAACTCTTTGCAACCCCATGGGCTGCAGAATGCCGGGCCTCACTGTCCATTGCCAACTCCCGGAGCTTATGCAAACTCATGTCCATTGAGTCGATGATGCCGTCCAACCATCTCATCCTCTGTTGTCCCCTTCTCCTCCTGCCTTCAGTCTTTCCCAGCATCAAGGTCTTTTCAAATGATTCAGTTCTTTCCATCAGGTGGCCAAAGTATTGGAGTTTCAGCTTCAACATCAGCCTTCCAATGAATATTCAGACTGATTTCCTTTAGGATGGACTGGTTGGAACTCCTTGCTGTCCAAGGGACTCTCAACAGTTTTCTCCAACACACAGTTCAAAAACATCAATTCTTTGGTGCTCAGCTTGCTTTATAGTCCAACTCTCATATCCATACATGACTACTAGAAAAACCATAGCTTTGACTAGATGGACTTTTGTTGGCAAAATAATGTCTCTGCTTTTTAATATGCTGTCTAGGTTGGTATTATAATGCTTTATATTTTAGTGATGACCTCGGAAAAAAGGCCATATATTTTAGTTTAGTTTAGTGTAAAGTTACTTTAAGGGAAACAAAGACAAAGATAATTGATCAAAACTTCAATACAGAATTTCTTTCTGATTAAACAAAGCAGTTTTATTTTGGTTTAGTGAGAAAAGAAGTAACTACACAGTTTCTCTGGCTCTTGTTTCTTTTAATTTAAACACGCATTGACTTCTTGCACCAACAAAAGTACTAATAACATGTTGAGGTTAGTTGTGTAGTGAATCAAACTCTAAACAAACCAAGAAGAAGGAGCTGTTTTGATCAATAACATGTGGCTATAAAATGTGGTATAAAATAGCTTTTAAGAAAAATATTTTATAAATATAGCAGATGTTCAGAAAACTGACTTTTTAATATACTTTCAAACTAAAGGACACTTTTATTTCTTTCTCTAAAACAAAAGGTGTTGCCTCCAAGTTGAAGCTATAATTATGTATTTACAAGGAGGATATACAACCCAGGTTTCTGAATAATGTGATTTTCAAATCCAACTTACAGAAATAAGCATGACTACTAATTAACAATAGCTTGAGCTCCCATTAAGTACAAAGAAATAATTTAGATTTCTGGGCATCTTTTGTTGGTTGTTATTTTCAAAAGAAATATTCCCCTCTAGTTTAAAGGGTTATGAAAGAATGGAAACAAAAGGAGTCACTTCCGTGATGGGCTGCCTCTGACTTCAGCATCTGAGTGCCTTCAAGCTAACCATGTGTCCTGCCAACAGTGGGTTGGGTGGGGAGTGAGAAAGGGCTGTGGGTTGTGGGAACTGTGGAGACTGTGGGAAGAGAAATGCACAGAGAGGCAAGAAAGAGTTCCATGAAATTAGAGATGGCAGTGGCATGAGTTGGTAAAATGGGCGATCCTGTCTGGCGTGTGTGTTTTCTTCCTTAGTCTGGGCTTTGCCCTCTCATCAGCCCCACACAGCTTTGGATCCCTGGTCCTCACTTGAAGAAAAAGACTGATTCAAGGGAAATTCTAGATGAGCTCTGATGCTCCGAGCACATGGCTGATCCTTTCTGTCCCACTGTCCTTCCCTTCACGTTATTTCTTCTGCCCGTAGGTGTGGTTGAGAAGCCAGAGGTCCAATAGGACACTCAGTGTGTGTGGCTGAGAATGGCACTTCTTTCAAGGCTGGTTTGAAGTAGTGCCTTCTCAACTTGGTGTATACAGACATTTAACAGCTTCACAAAAAGAGAAAACGTTTTTTTGTTTTTTGGACTGTGCTCGTATAGTATCAGGGATCTTAGATCCCTGACCAGGGATCGAACCTGCGCACCCTGCAGTGCAAGGGCAGTCTTAACCACTAGACCACGAGGAAAGCCCCTAAAAAGTGAAATGTTTTGTCGATACTTTTACTTTTATTGTTTTTAAATATCTAATTGTAGTTCATCTTATAGGCCAAATACCTGCCAAGTGGGCTGTTTCTGCTCCCTTTCCTTTCCTATGGTTTGGACCCATTCAGTATATGTACCTTTAAACTCACGACTGCCTCTTAAGTCTTTGCTTTCATCATTCAGTGCAGAATAGACACTGTTCAGTTTCACCATTTCCATCCAAGTAATGTAAGCACTTGTAAAGATTGCTTATAAAAAAGTCTTTAAATGTATTTTGAACTTTTGTTCCATTGGCTCAACTTGATTTGCATTTAACTCTAGCCTAAGATAGAAACCAGGTCCTCTAGGGTTAGTTTCTTTTGCAGTTGTTGGTATCTGTGCCTCAAATTTACTTGTGGACCAGAAGAGTCAGTTAAATTTGGCTGTTAGTAATGAGAAAATTTGGGGCTAGCATTTGTTCAACGTTCTCAGGACAGTGTAACCAAGGAAGAAATTCCCTGATTCTCTTGGGGAAATTTCTCGACTTCCTTTCCTGGTTCACAGAGTTATGAGTCAAAGCATAAAAGACTGTTCTAACTTGGCTCCATCTGTGACCCTTGCTTTTGTCTCCACATTTCGCTCCACTGAAATTAAGACATCATTCTAAGAATTATGTTTGTCGCACATTATTTTTGTTTTACCAAGATCAATACATAAGCCCTCCATTTAAGTTGTGCCATCTGTATTTCCCTCTCAATATCTTCATTTACTGATGATGCCCAATTACATACAAGTTACTGTTTGATTGGGGATACAGTGGCTTTTGCATGAGTGGCGGAACTACAGTTGAGTGTAGCATCCAGCTCAAGTTGCATTGCTTCCTAGAAACTTTGGCCAACTCAGAGAGGTATTCTTCTGATGTCAAAAACAAACAAACAAACAAACAAAAAAACCCCACCAAACCCATGTCAAAAAAGGAAACGTCTTCATGTGAATACACACAAATATTACCACATAGCCCTTCACTTAAATGGGGCTTCCCGGGTGGCTCAGTGGTAAAGAATCCACCTGCCAATACAGGAGACACAAGAGACATAGGTTTGATCCCTGGATCAGGAAGATCCCCTATAGTAGGAAATGGCAAACCACTCTAGTATTCTTGCCTGGAGATTCCCATGGGTAGAGGAGCCTGCTGGGCTGTAGTTCTTGGGGTTGCAAAGAGTTGGACATGACTGAGCATGCAAGCATGCATTATTTAAAATAGTGCTCTTAACACAGTTTAAGCCAAATATCATTGTCAAAATATAATGAAATATCTTTAAAAGAACAAAGAAATAAGAGATGATTTCAACTGAGAAGTCTTTATTGAAGGACAGGATTTTAAGTTGGGCATTAAAAAGAAATAGCATCTTACCAGATAGAGGAGTAGAAGTAACTTCTGGGCATAGTGCATACAAATATATGACTCTTAAGGGAACTGGGTAAACCCCAGAGAGCCTGAGCATACACCAGTGATGGAAAGTGGGGAGATTATAGTGGGAGAGGGAGACCAGAGCAAATTTCTGTGGAAGATTTTGAATGCCATGCTACAGACTCTGAAACTCAGATAAGAGAAAAAAGTTTTAAGATTTTGTTAAAATAGAGTGACATTGTTTTTTGTTTTTCATAAGCAACTTTGCCATCAGTTAGGAGACAGATGATACATTCAACTCAAGCAACTGGAGAAAAGTTTAATAAAGGGATTCTGGAAAAGAAATAAGCAAAATTCTGGAAAAGAAAATCAAATGGAATACAACCTCTAGAACTTGATACTGGGACTAAGCTCAGTGTTTTATCATCCACAACTCTAGATGATACAATCTGGAGAGAGAGAGGTGTGTACAGAGGGCCGCCTGATAGGATCAAAGACAGCAGGGCGGTGAAAGACCTGAGTGCCCTCTGTCTGTTGCTTGATCACCTACCATCATTTCCCATACGTCAAACCAGTGGGAAGCTAGAGGACAAGAGCTCTGGTTGACATATTCCACATATTTCAGCTTTCAGAAGGACAGGTCAATGTGGAGAGTAGATTTAAAGGGATAAAAGGAAGAGATTTAGCAGAGCTGCAAGTGAATGGGGAGGGCAGTCAAGGAAATGAGAGAAATGATTGTAGTCGGAGCAAAGGACCTGAGTCTACCCAGAGCAGCATTAATAACAATGGAAGAGAGGGAAAAGGGCAGGATAGCTGGTATATGGAGATAGAATCACCAGCACTTTACAATGGTTTGCATGTAGGAGAGGAAAGAGAGGAACACATCAAGGCAACTGGTGTATATCCTTGTTTCCCCAAAATACAGGTTACAGAAGAAAGGATTGATGGGTTTTAGGGATGATAATGAGTCAAGTGGGGTATCATTGTAAACTGAACATTTGTCTCTGAGCTTGGGAAAAGAGATCGGAGCTGGAGAAGTATAATTAAGCATAATTTACTCTGGAACTGACAGCTGAACTCTGTGAATGTTGTCCAGGGAGATAACTTAGAAATGTGAACTAGGTCAAGCAGAGAACATCAGGGAATGCCAGCATGTCAGGGGGCAGTGATATGAACTGGTTGAGAAAACCAACAAATAGTCATCGGAAAGTATGAGAGGAGAGCAGGCAGGAGCCAAGGGGTGACAAACATTTCAGCAATGAAAAGTCCTAACTTTTGTATATGCTTTATCGTTAGAGAAAGCTTGGGGAGAAGATTCAGTCTTCTTTTCTTCAGGGCAGAATTCTGGATGATTTTGCTAGTTATGATTATTTGATATTTCTTCGGAGAGTAGGCAATAATTTTAATCTCTTAAGTTTCTATTGAGCATGTACTTTGCATTGAGCTCTAAGATAAGCAATACTGAAGATATAAAATTGATATGAAATATACTGTTGCTCTTTAGGGACTTATAATCTTATTGAAATTACTGGAATATAGCACAAGGGGGGAGAAGGCAATGGCAGCCCACTCCAGTACTCTTGCCTGGAAAATCTCATGGACGGAGGAGCCTGGTAGGCTGTAGTCCATGGGGTCACTAAGAGTCAAACACGACTGAGCAACTTCACTTTCACTTTTCACTTTCCTGCATTAGAGAAGGAAACGGCAACCCACTCCAGTGTTCTTGCCTGGAGAATCCCAGGGATGGTGGAGCCTGGTGGGCTACTGTCTATGGGGTCGCACAGAGTCGGACACGACTGAAGTGACTTAGCAGCAGCAACAGCAGCACAAGGGAATATATCTATATCTTTCTATCTATATATGCATGCTCAATTGCTCAGTCATGTCCAAATCTCTACAGCCCCATAGACTATAGCCTGCCAGGCTCCTCTGTTCATGGAGTTTTCCAAGCAAGAGTACTGGAGGGGGTTACCGTTTCCTACTGCAGGGGATCTTCCTGATCCAAGAATCGAACCTGCATCTCTTGCACTTCCTGCATTGGCAGGTGAATTTTTACTACAACACCATCTGGGAAGCTCATCTATCTCGTTTTACTTGGACATGTAACAAAATAGATGCATCAGGATCTCTGGTTTCCAGTTCACTAGAATATATTAAGGCTGTCACAAAGAAATACTGCTGACATTTCTTTTGAGTAACAGTGGTTTCTTTTCCACTCTAAAATTTGAAAAAGCTAAACTGAAGTGTGAGTTAACAATAGAACTGCTTGCGATGAATAAAATGCGAAGGAGACCCTTGGACAGAGGCAGGCACATGAGAACTCCATGTGAAGAGTGGAAGTGTGCAGCCATAGCCAAGGAACTTCCAGAAGCTAGGGTGGAAGCCTGGAATGGAGCTTTAGCACTTCAGAGAGGGGCCGTCCCTGTTGACACCTTGATCTCAGGCTTCTAGCCTCTACGACTGTGAGACATTCAATTTCTGTGGTTTAAGGTACTCACTTCACAGTACTTTGGCACTTTGTTAGTTTGTTAGAGCAGCCCTAGCAAACCAATACACCCTCTTACCACATGCAGGATTTCAACCACCATTAGAAGCCTACTGTTTTCTAGGAAGATTTCCAAAGTGTGTGCCTCCCAACACTGGTCCCTGGAGAAGCTCCATAGAGAAGTGCATTATGACCACATACCCGGAGCCCTGTGACATATTGTAGAAAATTTTCTCAGAAGTCCTGCAGCCACGAAGCCTGAATTCCTCCCATATTTGACCAAAGAACATTTTTCATTTGAGCATGCCTCGAGGCTTTTGTTCTGGAGATATGCAGCTCTAGTGAAATGAACTGCAGCCTTTCACATTTAATTTATTTGATCAAAAAAACCCTCCTATTACAAAGCAGATGATGTCACAAATATGTTTTAAATTACATTGCTTTAAGGATTTGGAAAAAGTTAACACTCTTTATAATAGCTTGTAATGCTTTTGCATTTCCCCAAACACATCTTGCTAATTGCTTTGTTAAGAGACATCTTAACAAACATGATTTCAAATGCAGCATGCTGTGTTCTAAAGCTCAGAATTACATTTTTGGATCCCTAAAAACACAATGACTTTTATCCGAAGAGTGACTTGTCTCAATATATCTCTGTAAATAAATTGGATAATTGAAATAATTTAGGATGAGCATATTGACCTAAGAATTGCAGTTCTCCAAAATTTTTTTTTTTTTTTACATAAAGCACTGCTTTAAAATAAGCATATTGTTGGGAGGAAGTCAAGTGTCAAGTTTTCCTTTCTGCAGGGTAGCACCAACCTCTTGCTAGTTTTTGCCCAAAATGATTCTCATTAACATCAAGTGTTTTTTTCCTCCCCCTTGGGAATGTTTGCTTTTATTTTCAACAAGAGGAAGTTTTCCCTAATTGGCATCTTATGTAAGATATCTGTTACATTCTACCTGCTTGAACTTATTGCTAATTTGCTCCATTAGGGCAACTGAAGGGACCACTCTGCAAACATTTCTTCAGCCACAAAGAAGCAACTTTAGGACAGAATAAACAGGCAACCATGACCACAGAGACACTGAGAATGCAGAGCAATAATAATCAGTCCTTAAATCAATCATGGTTTACTACTTTAGGACATAAGCTATTGCATTGTGTCACAATAGCACTTTGTGAGAAATACTCATGCTGGAAATACTTGGAGACACCCATAGCCTTGATAGCTTCCCTGATAGCTCAGTTGGTAAAGAGTCCACCTGCAATGCAGGAGACCCTGGTTCGATTCCTGGGTTGGGAAGATCCCCTGGAGAAGGAATAGGGTACTCACTCCAGTATTTTGGGCTTCCCTTGAGGCTAGCTGATAAAGAATCTGCCTGCAATGCGGGAGACCTGGGTTTGATCCCTGGGTTGGCAAGATCCCCTGTAGAAGGGAAAAGCTACCCATGCCAGTATTCTGACCTAGAGAATTCCGTGGACTGTATAGTCCATGGGGTCACAAAGAGTTGGACACGACTGAGTGACTTTCACTTTCATAGCCTTGACTACTTTGTACTTCACATGAAGGGTTTGGCCCGTGAAGTCAGCAGAGTCGGGTTTACTAGAGGAAAATGACTATTCATCACCCCATTCTTTTCTAGATGAGTAAAGTAGCTTTAAAAGAAGTCTGGCATTGCCTCACACATAGTGAAAGAAATCCAACAAGGACAGAAGATAATTTCCAACTCTCTGCATGACCCTCTGGGTCTCATGTGTATAAATGTGGATGTTTCAAGGCCAATAAAAACAAATATATAAAACCCTTGGCCTTTTACCCATTAGTCCTATTGACAATTGTTAGGGGAGAAAGAGCATTGCAAAGGAAGGTTGTGGTAAACTTTTATCACGAAAAGTTTTGACTAAGGTCTAGTATTTTCTTAACCAAACATCTTTAGACTATTTAGTCTATTCTTTCCTAATCATTGGGCTTCCCTGATGGCTCAGATGGTAAAGAATCCGCCTGCAATGCAGGAGACCTGGGTTCAATCCCTGCATCAGGCAGATCCCCTGGAGAAGGGAATGGCTACCCACTCTGGTATTCTTGCCTGGAGAAGTCCATGGACAGGGAGCCTGGTGGGCTGCAGTCAATGGGGTTGCACAGAGTTGGATATGACTGAGCAACTAACACTTTCACTTTCCTAATCAATAGTTTTGCCCACAGTGGGGTTGCTTTTCCCCTGAATCTAGACATCCCTCAAGGGATGCAGAGTGTAAGAGGTGTGACTGAGCATTTATCATTTTGCCCTTTTAGCATAGGGGTGACTTTAGCAACAGTCTGTACCACTTGGGGGTTTCATTTTTTGTGTTATGAGTTCCCTAAGTCAATTATGTTCTTTGATGGCTTTGCTACTGTGGAAAAATTTTAGACCGCAATTGTTCCTAACTCGACTGGCCAGGGACTCGGCAGCATTGGAAGGTCAACCTTCTCAACCTCCACCTAATCCCAAGTAGTTTCCAGAGATCCTCCCACTGAGTTGCCAAACGCTCAGGACTGTCCTTGATGGACTGAGAAAGCAAGACCCTCACGTTGCCCTTGGAGTCATGTCGCCATCTTTGTTGAGAGGAGCGAATGCATCATTTTCTTCACCTTTCCAACCGAGCTCCCTTCAAAGAAATATGTGTCCTTTGTTACAATGCCAGGCGGATTACCTAGCTTTTATTTTGTGGAGGGCAGTGAGTGAGCTGGATGGATTTTATAAGAGATGTATGTTGAGGTATGTGTGTGTCGTTGTGTCTCTGTGTGTGAGTATTTGTAGGGAAGGATGGAGGGAGGGAGAGAGCAGGAGAGAGGATGAGAAGGAGAAAGTGGAAGATGCAGTAGGGAGTAGACACTGGGTGAAAGAGCAGGGGTCTATAAAGGAGGTATTTGGGAAGCTTGACTCTGTTTGGTTTATTTCCCTTCTCTATTTCCTCAAAACAAATTAGTGTAGATATCTGTGCTTATTTAATGTTCCTTGGTTTTTCATTTTGGAAATTAAAGCAATTGTCAATTGTACCCTTTACATAGACCCACTTGTTTCCATGATTTTGCCAAATGTGGCCCTCTCTCTCCATTCACACATATTACTTGGTGAATTATTTGAATGTACAACTCCAAATACTTTACCATGTAACTTCTAAGAATAATGATTATCCTGGGTAAACATTATTACACATAAGAAAATTAGCAGTAATTCAAAAATGTCAAATCATATACACCTCATAACCAAATTTCTTCAATGGTCCCCCAGTTTTCTTTTATTAGTAGTGGTTTTTAAAAGCCAAGATTCAATCAAGATTCATGTTGTGAATTTCCATTTGTATATCTCTACAGTATCTTTCCACCTAAAACTGTCTCCTGACCTCAACTTTTTTTTTACATTAACTTTTTGAGACATTCAGGGAAGTTATCATGTATAATGTCTCACATTCTAGGCTTATCTGATCATTTATTTATGATTGGATTAAGGTTAAACCTTCTTGGCAAGAATTCTAGATGATGTTATATAATTTTTATGCTATTGCATAATGACCAGATGTTCAACTGTCTCTTGGGTAAGTTGTTGAATGCTAGATTTCTCCTTTCTCAGTTCAGTTCAGTTCAGTCGCTCAGTCGTGTCCGACTCTTTGTGACCCCATGAATTGTAGCACGCCAGGCCTCCATGTCCATCACCAACTCTTTCTAGATATAAGCAATTTATCAAGTGGTGCCTTGAGTCCTGGTAGCTCAGTGTTAAAGAATCTGCCTGCCAGTTTAGGGGACGTGGGTTCAATCCCTGCTTCAGGAAGATCCCCAGCAGAAGGAAATGGCAACCCACTCCAGTATTCTTACCTGGGAAATCCCATGGACAGAGGAGCCTGGCTGGCTACAGTCCATGAGGTCGCAAAAAGGTCAGACACAACTGAACGAGTAAACAACAACATTCTTGAGTTCATGTTACAATTTTGTCTTCAACAAACTTTCATTAGTTTTATATCCTTGCTGAGTCAATTATTGTATTATAGGTTATAAAAATCCATCTTTAAAGTTATTTCAATCTTTCTACATACATTAGAGCCCTCTCTCTCCCTCAGTCTCTTAACTATTGTATTTATTTATGGCCTCCCTAAGTTAGTACTTCCCTGGTGGCTCAGATGGTAAAGCGTCTGTCTACAATGTGGGAGACTCGGGTTTGATCCCTGGGTTGGGAAGATTCCCCTGGAGAAGGAAATGGCAATCCACTCCAGTACTATTGCCTGGAAAATCCCTGGTAGGCTACAGTCCATGGGGTTGCCAAGAGTCAGACACAACTGAGTGACTTCACTTTCTTCACTTTCTTCTAAGTTAGTATCTAAACCTTTATTATTTTTGTTGTTCAAATTATACAAAATATTTCCAGTTAGAGTCTTCAAATTCAACACTTTGTTATTGTGGTAAAAAACACAAAACATAAAATTTACCATCTTAAACTTTTTAAGTGTAGAGTGTAGTAGCGTTAACTATATCCATATTATTGTGCAACAGATTGCTAGAACCTTTTCACCTGGCAAAACTGAAACTGCACCCATTGAAGAGCTCCTATTTTTCTCTTATTCCTAGCCCCTAGCAACCACCATTTGACTTTCTATTTTTAAACGTTTGACTACTTAGATACTTCTTTTAAGTGGAATCATGCAGGATTTGTGTGTTTGTGGCTAGTTTATTTTACTCAGCAGAATATCCTCAAGGCTTACCCACGTTTAGCATTTGATAGGATTTTCTTTCTTTCTTTTTCTTTTTTGATGCTGAAAAACATTCCACTGTATGTTTATAACACAGTTCCTTTATCCATTCATCCTTTAGAGGACATCTAGGTCACTGGTACCTCTTGGCTTCTGTGAATAATGGTTCTTGTGAACATGCTTGTACAAATATTTCTTTGAGATCCACTTTTCAGTTCTTTTGGATACATACCAAGAAGAAGACTTGCTGGATCATATGGTAATTCTGTTTTCAATTTTTTGAGGAATCACCATACTATTTCCCATAGCGGCTGCACCATATTACCACCAACAGCATGACCATTCCCACTAGCAGTGCACAAGGGTTCTCTACATCCTCACCAACACAATTTTTTTTTTTTGTTTTTGATAGTGGCCATCCTAGTGGGTGTAAGGTGTTCTCTCATTGCTTTGATTTGCATTTCTGTGATAATTAGTGATGTTGAGCATCTTGTTATATGCTTGCTGTCCACGTGTATATTCCTTTGGAGAAATGTCTGTTCAAGTCCTTTGCTCATTTTAAAACTGGGTTATTTTGTTGTTGTTGTTGAGTTTTAGTTCTTTTTAGAGTCTAAATATTAACCCCTTATTGGATATATGTTTTACAAAATTTTTCCCCCCATTCCATATAGATTGCTATTTCACTCCTTTGATTGTTTTCTTGCTACAGAGAAGTTTTTAAGTTAGGTGGAGTCCCATTTGTCTGTTTTTGTGTTTGCTGCCTATACTTTTGGTTCCAAGAAATCACTGCAAGATCCAGTGTTATGAAGCTTCTCATCTATGTTTTATTCTAGGCTTTTAGTAGTTTCAGATCTTAAAATTCGACATTTAATCCATTTTAAGTTACTTTTTGAGTTGTATGATGCAAAATAAGTGTCTACCTTCCTTTTTTTTGCATGTAGATATACAGTTTTCTTAACATCATTTGTTGAAGAGATGGTTCTCCCCCACTGTGTAGTCTTGGAACCCTTGTTGAAGATTATTTGGTCATATGCTAAAGGTTTACTTCTGAGCTTTTTATTCTGTTCCATTGGCCTAAGTGTGCGTGCTAGGTCATTTCAGTCATGCCCAACTCTTTGTGACCCTATGGACTGTAGCCTGTCTGGTTCCTCTGTCTGTGGGATTCTTCAGCAAGAATACTGGAATGGGTTGCATGTCCTTCTCCAGGGGGTCTTCCTGACCCAGGGATGGAACCCTGGTCTCTTATGTCTCCTGCATTGGCAAGTGGGTTCTTTACCACTAGTGCCATATGGGAAACCCTCTGCATCTGGCTTTATGCCAGTACTGTGCTGTTTTGATTACTGTTGTTTTACAACATGCTTTGAAATAAGGAAGAATGAGACCCCTAGCTTTGTTTTTATTTCTCAAGATTGTTTTGGCTATTTGGAGTCCTTTGAGATTCCATACGTATTTTGGAAAATTTTTCTATTTTTGAAAAAAATGCCATTAGGATTTTGATGATGGTTGCATTGAATCTGTATTATGTGTCAAGTAGTATGGACATTTTAACATATTAAGTCTTCCAAATCCATGAACATGAGCTGTCATTCCATTTATTTATATCTTTTTAAAAAATAAATGTTTTTTTAGGTTTCAGTGTCCAAGTCCTCTTTTCCTTGGTTAAGCTTATTCCTAAGAATTTTGTTCACTTTGATGCTATTGCAAATGAGATAATTTTTAATCCCATAATTTCTTTTTGAATTATTCATTGTTGGTGGATGTAAATACCTTGGTTTTTTTGTGCACTGATATTTTATATCATATCTTTGCTTAATTGACTTGCTAGTTATAGCAATTTTTGATGTGAGTTTTCTACATGTAAGATCATGTCTTATGTGAACAGAAATAATTTTCCTTCTGTTTTCCAAACTGAATACCTTTTATTTTTCAAATAATAAATGTTTTCCAAATAATAAAAAATATTTTTTCAAAAATAAAAATAGTTTTCAAAAATAAGCACTTTTCAAGCAAGAAACAGTATTACAAATTGAATACCATTTATTTTTCTTGCCTAATGGCTCTGGCTAAGACTTTTGGTACTGTGTCAAACAGAAGTGGTAAGAGTGGGCATCCTTGCCTTTTTCCTGTTTTTAGAGGAATAGCTTTCAGTTTTTCATTGTTGACTATTATGTCAGCTATGAGCTTTTCGTATATAGCCTTTATTATATTAAGGTAATTTCCTCCCATTCCTAGTCTGTTGAATGTTTCCATAGATTGTTGAGTTTTCTCGGAGGCTTTTTCTGTGTGGGTGGAGATGATCATGTGGTTTTTGTACTTCATTTTTAAATACATTGTATTACATTGATTTGCAGGTGTGGGTTTCTTTGTATTCTAGGAATATATCCACTTGGTTATGGTGTGTGATTTCTTTAATGAGCTGCTGAATTTAGCTTCATAGTATTTTCTCTTCTTGTATTATTAGACTTTTGTATCAAGATAATGCTGGCTTCACTAAATGAGTCTGGAAGTGTTTCTTCCTCTACAGTATTTTGGAAAAGTTTGAGAAGGATTGCCTTTAATTATGTTTTTTAATATTTGGTAGAGTTCACAAGTGGAGCCATGTGATACTGGGCTTTTCTTTGTGGGGAGATTTTTGATTACTGCCTCAACATGTGTATTACTTTTAGATCTGTACAGATTTTGAATTTTATTCTTTATGATTCAGTTTTGATAGGTTGTGTGTTTCTAGGAATTTATCCATTTCTTCTAGGTTATTCAGTTTTTTATTACATAATTATTTATAGTAGTCTCTTATGATCTTTTTTATTTCTGTGGCATCAATTGCGATATCTCCTCTTATTTCTGAAATTTGTTACTTGAGTCTTTTTTTCCTTAGTCTCATAAGGGTTTGTCAATATTGCTGAGTGTTTCAAAATGCCAGCTCAAATATCAATGCTCTTGCAGTTAAGTTTGTTTGTGTGTGTATTTTGAATCAACATCCTGGGGGAAGACTCAGTGGCATATAGTAGTTTCCATTACATTAAGATCATGATTTAAAACATTCTTTCTAGTTTTTGGGAAGCAAACTATATGAATGAAACATAATATCATAAGAGAAAGACATTAATGCAGATGTTGAAAAGTAAGCAAATGGCCAATACCAAGGTGATACTTAATAAAGAGTATGTTCAGGCTAATAATAGTATACCATCTGGAACTTCAGAGAACTGTGCTATTTTGTAAGCAGTTTTGTTGAACATTTTGTCTGTGCTTTCTCAATCTCATCTCAGTCTGTCTCTTCTTATCTTATGGAAACTGGCTTTACTGGGCCCTAAGTCAACATATTCACAGATTGCCATTTTCTTTCCAAAGTTCTTGCCATCAACAACACTTGTAACCACTGATGTTTATTTCCTTGTGATTCTTATGTGCAGGGGGTGAACTGTGTTACCTCTACAGAGTCCTAAAATGACTTCATCTATGAAAGACAAAGCTTTGTAGTCCATTCATGGGATCTTACTTCCCAGGTTTTTTTCTAGTCTCTTGTGTATTTAATTTGCCCTTTAGTCACCTCATGACACCCCACTCCAGTACTCTTGCCTGGAAAATCCCATGGACGGGCGAGCCTGGGAGGCTGAAGTCCATAGGGTCACTGAGAGTCAGACACGACTGAACGAGTTCACTTTCATGCATTGGGGAAGGAAATGGCAACCCACTCCAGTGTTCTTGCCTGGAAAATCCCAGGAATGGGGGAGCCTGGTGGGCTGCCATCTATGGGGTCGCACAGAGTCGGACACGACTGAAGCTACTTAGCAGCAGGAGAAGCAGCTCCGCTTGTAGCCTTTTCCCAGCACAAATCCTGTTCTCTTTCTATTCCAAGTGTTTATCCTTGGAATAGATTTGGAAGTTCTAGAGGAATAACCTGGGGCCATATTGTATGGAGCCTTGAAAAACTTGGTAAGGAATTAGGATTTTTTTGTTCTATTTTTTTTCATATCCTAATACCAACAGACTCTAACATGTAGGAAGGAACAAGGTCCATGTTATATTAGTTTTCTTGTTATAAGGAGCAGAACAGTAGAATACAGATAGAACTGTTTCTATTAAAATTAAATTTTTTTTTTTTTTTTTTTTTGTGCAACACATGGCATGTGAGACCTTAGTTCCCTGACCAGGGATTGATCCTGCCAGATAGAACTCTTCAAAATGAAAAACAGTCTGGAAATCTTTGGAAAGAAATGACCATGTTTTATCACATTTCAGTTGGGTTATATTTGGACAGCATAGACAGGTAATTAATGTTCTTAAATAGGACAAGATGAATATGTTAAAGTAAAATCCCTGCTTGTAGTGAAGAATTTTCAAATCATTTAATCCTTGGTTCAAATTGTGAGTGTAAGTATGTGTGTATGTGTAAAAGAGGGAGAGAAATATAACTGAGTTATTGCTTCCCTGTGAACCATTAAAGGCAACATTATGTAGAATTTAAATGCTTGTTGCAAATAATCACTTTCATTTTTGCCAGGATTATAAAGAAAACAAGACAACGATAAACCAATAGTAGTAATGATTTTAAAAAATTAATAACAAACATCATGGTAAATTCATGTATCATGTTGTGCTTAACAAAAATGTTTCTGATGTCAGTTGTGTTTCTAATCTCTGATAAGATCATTAACCCCTAGAAGGCTGGACCAATGGCTTTTAAATTGTAAAATACTGCATATTTATAATGAATTATTTATCTTCTGTAGCAATGTCTTATATGCAATATGTGGTAAACAAATGTTTTACTTATGATTAAGTGCTTTGTGTATTCTTAGTATTTTATAATTTTTTAAACTTAATTTAATGACAAGATCTTATGGGATGATATTCTTTTTTTTTGGTCAGTGAACAATCAGGTTTACAGTGGATTTTGTGTCTACATTTAACACACACAAACCCACCGACATATATTGTGGTACCTGATATGTTTATATATTTGCTGAGTTCTTATTCTTGAAAATATCTCAAATTGCACCAAAAAAACTAGAAGAAAAGGCAACAGAGAAAGAAGGAGAGAACAGTAGGAAGATCAACTGCCCGCTCAGCCCCTCTGACACTATCACAGCAGAAAAATTGGAGCACCAACTGCTTCCCCTAGGAAGCAGATGGAAGATAACCTTCCTCCTCAGATGGGAGAATGGACCCTGTTTCCAAGTATTTGGGGTGTGGATCCACTCTCCACTTGGCCACTGAAACTGCTGTAGTAAAGCAATTATTACTGAAATTTTTAGATTACCCTTTTCCTTAGTTTATTGGCTAGGGGAAATAGACTTTTCTTGGAACTTATTTTATCTCTGTGTTGCCTGTTCAGGGTTGGAGGGTTCTAGACCACTTCTTTGAGATGGTGAGAAAACTCAGGGAACCCACTCACTTCTCTCTTTATCTTCAAGTTCTGGGGTCTCTTGAAATAGATTCAAGGGATTAGATCTGATAGAGTGCCTGAAGAACTATGGACAGAGGTTCGTGACATTGTACAGGAGAAAGAGATCAAGACCATCCCCAAGAAAAAGAAATGCAAAAAAGCAAAATAGCTGTCTGAGGAGGCCTTACAAATAGCTGTGAAAATAAGAAAGCGAAAAGCAAAAGAAGAAAGGAAAGATATATCCATTTGAATGCAGAGTTCCAAAGAATAGCAAGAAGAGGCAAGAAAGCCATCCTCAGTGATCAGTGTAAAGAAATAGAGGAAAACAATAGAATGGGAAAGACTGGAGACCTCTTCAAGAAAATTAGAGATACCAAAGGAACATTTCATGCAAAGATGGGCACAATAAAGGACAGAAATGGTATGGACTAAGAGGTGGCAAGAATACACAGAAGAACTATACAAAAAAGATCTTCATGACCCAGATAACCACAATGGTATGATCACTCACCTAGAGCCAGACGTCCTGGATTTTGAAGTCAAATGGGTCTTAGGAAGCATCAGTGCAAACAAAGCTAGTGGAGGTGATGGAATTCCAGTTGAGCTATTTCAAATCTTAAAAGATGTTGCTGTGAAAGTGCTGCACTCAATATGCCAGCAAATTTGGAAAACTCAGCAGTGGCCACAGGACTGGAAAAGGTCAGTTTTCATCCCAATCCCAAAGAGAGGCAATGCCAAAGAATGCACAAACTACCGCATAATTGAACTCATCTCACATGCTAGTAAAGTAATGCTCAAAATTCTCCAAGCCAGGCTTCAACAGGACATGAACCAGATGTTCAAACTGGATTTAGAAAAGGCAGAGGAACCAGAGATCAAATTGCCAACATCTGCTGGATCATGGAAAAAGCAAGAGAGCTCCAGAAAAACATTTACACTTCTTTGTTGACTATGTCAAAGCGTTTGACTGTGTGGATCACAATAGACTGTGGAAAATTCTGAAAGACATGGGAATACCAGACCATCTGAATGCCTCTTGAGAAACTTGTATGCAGGTCAGGAAGCAACAGTTAGAACTGGACGTGGAACAACAGATGGGTTTCAAATTGGGAAAGGAGTACATCAAGGCTGTTTATTGTCACCCTGCTTATTTAACTTCTGTGCAGGGTACATCATGAGAAATGCTGGCCTGGAAGAAGCAAAATCTGGAATCAAGATTGCCGGGAGAAATATCAATAACCTCAGATATGCAGATGACAACACCCTTATGGCAGAAAGAAAAGAAGAACTAAAGAGACTCTTGATGAAAGAGGAGAGTGAAAAAGTTGGCCTAAAGCTCACATTCAGAAAACTAAGATCATGGCATCTGGTCCCATCACTTCATGGGTAATAGATGGGGAAACAGTGGAAACAGTGTCAGACTTTATATTTTTGGGCTCCTAAATCACTGAAGATGGTAACTGCAGCCATGAAATTAAAAGACACCTACTCCTTGGAAGGAAAGTTATTACCAACCTAGATAGCATATTCAAAAGCAGAGACATTACTTTACCAACAAAGGTCCATCTAGTCAAAGCTATGGTTTTACCAGTAGTCATGTATGGATGTGAGAATTGGATTATAAAGAAAGCTGAGCACAGAAGAATTGATGCTTTTAAACTGTGGTATTGGAGCAGACTCTTGAGAGTCCCTTGGACTGCAAGGAGATCCAACTAGTTCATCCTAAAGGATATCAGTCCTGAGTGTTCACTGGAAGGACTGATGTTGAAGCTGAAACTCTAATACTTTGACCACCTGATGTGAAGAACTGACTCATTTGAAAAGACCTTGATGCTGGGAAAGATTGAAGGCGGGAGGAGAAGGGGATGACAAAGGATGAGTTGGTTGGATGACATCACCAACTCAATAGATGTGAGTTTGAGTAAACTCTGGGAGTTGGTGATGGACAGGGAGGCCTGGCGTGCTACAGTCCATGGGGTCGCAAATAGTTGGACATGACTGAGCGACTGAACTGAACTGAACTGAACTCTGGGGTCCCTAGGCTGTCAGATTTCTTTTGTTTTCCTTTT
Organism: Capricornis sumatraensis; assembly: GCF_032405125.1. Lineage (NCBI taxonomy): Eukaryota > Metazoa > Chordata > Mammalia > Artiodactyla > Bovidae > Capricornis > Capricornis sumatraensis. The sequence continues at coordinate 34,151,047 of NC_091080.1, read as the reverse complement.
AAGTTCTTCCTATACTTGTTTGTTGAGCTATATCCAGGGATTCTAGTTGTGAGAAGGAGGACCTTGGAGAAAAGAGGCTACTCCCTCTTGATAGAAATGGAAATTGTCCAAGTACTATGCTTTCGATCATTGCAGAAAGTGAAAGCCTGTCTCATTCTCTCTTCTGTGCTTCGTGTTGGGGAAGGTGTTCCCAAATCATGCTGATGCATTGATGTTTTCATGAGAAACTTTGCCATTGGGTTACTTCCAGTGGCTGCTTTCTCCAGGACACAGGGATGCTGTCAAGGAAGGAGGTGACTATGTTGGAAACAAGCATAGCACGCAACACTATACTTAGTTCTACTCCCGTCCCCTCTGGTTCTTTCTCATCTTGGAGTAAACTCTTTCAGTAGGCTTCTCAGCTCTTAAGCAGTAAGACTTCCATCTGCCTGGTCCAACGTTTCTCAGTCTCCACACTATTGACATTTTCGACTAGATAATTCCTCTTTAGATTGTTCTCCTAAGCACTGTATGGTATTTAGCAATAACCCTAGTTTCTACCCACTATATGCAAGTAATAATCCCCATACTGTCTGCCTTTGTAACAGTGAAAAGTCTCCAAATACTGAAAAATGTCCCCTGCGGAGTACAATTGCTGAGTATGAATTGACTAGACATGCCCAACGTGTCTGAATACCATTGGATTTTAAGAGATGATCTTCATGGAATGAATTCTGCAAATAACATAAGCTCACTCTCACCTTACAATAAACACTCTTACTAATGTGGGTAAAGGTGGGAGGTATCACTTAGGAAAGCCTATCTACACTTTTGTAGAAAAGAGTCCTCCACAAACACTGTTGTGCTTTGACCAAGTTGTTTATAAAAATAATTCAATGAATTCAGTTCTTACTCTGCAGAACAGGAGGAATGGTTTTGGTCATGCTATAAGTTGATACTCAAGAGCACATCCATAGATGATCCTCTGAGAAAGTGAAAATTTTCCTTGGGAAGTCTATGCAGTCTATGAAGAAACAAGAAATTGTTTCTTCCTTTAAGGGCAGACCAAGTTGAAGCAGAAATCTGAAAAAAATAGGAAGATTTTATTCCCTTTATTATTTCTGTTGAGTTCCTATCTCTATGCCCTAGTGTACTTACCAGCTGAAAGAGATTTGGGTCCAGAATTGTTACTTGATTTCTAGAAGCCCCAGATGCCTCTCTAATCTTTCCAACATTTGCTATTTTCTTTGGAAATTAAATATTTTTTTAACATTTGGGAAACTTTTTATGTAATTTCATTTTATCCTCCAAAGAATTCTATAGGCATTCCAAAACATAATATTCTCAGTTGATGTGCCAAAAATAAATAAAAAATAAAATGCCTAAATTGAATATAAAAGCATAAAACATAACTTATTCTGAAATGACATGCTTAAGTTGACTTTTTAAACAAACCACAACATATTAAAGCATGATTTGCACGCTATAGCCTGAAATAAAACACAGACACCACCTGAACCTAAATCTCCTTTCCCTGTGTTAGCAGTTAGGACAACATTTTGTCTCAGAATAGAATATGGCCTTGAGTTGTCATTTGAGAGGTGCCTTGGGCCAGGCTGGACCAGTGGACAGCACACTCTGGAAATCTAGGGCCACTCATGAGATAGGGCAGGGACTTAGGCACCCACCTAACAAGATCTAACTGAACAGTACTGCAGTTTGATGGTGTGGTGGTTTAGTTGCTAAGTCGTGTCCAACTCTTGCGACCCCATGGACTATAGCCTGCCAAGCTCCTCTGTCCATAGGATTCTCCAGGCAAGAATACTGGAGTGGATTGCCATTTCCTTCTCCAGGGGTACAGCAGTTTAGCAGGACAAATAACAACTACAGAGCATATGACAATGCTGTTATGGAACAACCCCAGCAGCAGGCTCTCTGACGTTTCTAAGTAGGCAAAGCAGCAGAAAATGGTTCCGAGGCTCTTGGTGTCAGGCAAACAAGTAAAAGTCCCTCTAGGTGTGTTCACATAGCAATTGTAAGGTGCATGAACTGGGATCTAGTTCCTAGTAGGATTAAAAGATGGCAAGATCTTGGAGATATGGAGTAATAGGAAGATTGTAGGGCAAGAAGACTTTCTTAGAGAAGCCGCAGACATAGCCCATAGGATGGAAACTAAGTGGGATGTAATTCCAAAAGCAAGGCAGAACCTCCATTTCAAAACCTATGTGGTCAAAGGAAGCCTATAGCTGACTCATGTGAGTTATTGAACTAAGATTTCTTAAATTCCTTATATTCAAGACAAGATTGATGTCAGATGCTTGACCAGTACTTAGCAAGGGTTACCCCTAACCATGGAGGGAAGATTCTATGAGATCTGTCAATGTAAAATTGCACTGAACAAGTTAAACAGGCAAGGGAGATGTTATTTAAGACTACTGGAAAAGGAGAGAGAGTGTAAATTCAACTCCACTGAAACAAAAAGCAGAGTTGTTTTTTTTTTCAAAATCAAGAACAAATATTGCTTTTTTATTTAAAGAAGACAATGTATGTGTAACTAAAAATTAAGCAATGTGGCAGGTAGCTTAAATTTTAAGTTTGTTCCTAGGCATTCAGTTCAGTTCAGTCACTCAGTCGTGTCCGACTCTTTGCGACCCCATGAATCGCAGCACACCAGGCCTCCCTGTCCATCACCAACTCCCAGAGTTCACTCAGACTCACGTCCATCGAGTCCGTGATGCCATCCAGCCATCTCATCCTCTGTCATCCCCTTCTCCTCCTGCCCCCAATCCCTCACAGCATCAGAGACTTTTCCAATGAGTCAACTCTTCACATGAGATGGCCAAAGTACTGGAGTTTCAGCTTTAGCATCATTCCTTCCGAAGAAATCCCAGGGCTGGTCTCCTTCAGAATGGACTGGTTGGATCTCCTTGGAGTCCAAGGGACTCTCAAGAGTCTTCTCCAACACCACAGTTCAAAAGCATCAATTTTTCGGTGCTCAGCCTTCTCCACAGTCCACCTCTCACATCCATACATGACCACAGGAAAAACCATAGCCTTGACTGGCAAAGTAATGTCTCTGCTTTTGAATATGCTATCTAGGTTGGTCATAACTTTTTTTCCAAGGAGTAGGTGTCTTTTAATTTCATGGCTGCAGTTACCATCTGCAGTGATTTAGGAGCCCAAAAATATAAAGTGTGACACTGTTTCCACTGTTTCCCCATCTATTTCCCATGAAGTGATGGGACCAGATGCCATGATCTTCATTTTCTGAATGTTGAGCTTTAAGCCAACTTTTTCCCTCTCCTCTTTCACTTTCATCAAGAGGCTTTATAGTTCCTCTTCACTTTCTGCCATTAGGGTGGTGTCATCTGCATATCTGAGGTTATTGATATTTCCCCCAGCAATCTTGATTCCAGCTTGTGCTTCCTCCAGCCCAGTGTTTCTCATGATGTACTCTGCATAGAAGTTAAATAAGCAGGGTGACAGTATACAGCCTTGATGTATTCCTTTTCTTATTTGGAACCAGTCTGTTGTTCCATGTCCAGTTTAAACTGTTGCTTCCTGACCTGCATATAGGTTTCTCAAGAGGCAGGTCAGGTGGTCTGGTATGCCCATCTCTTTCAGAATTTTCCACATTTTATTGTGATCCACACAGTCAAAGGCTTTGACATAGTCAATAAAGCAGAAATAGATGTTTTTCTGGAGCTCTCTTGCTTTTTCCATGATCCAGCAGATGTTGGCAATTTGATCTCTGGTTCCTCTGCCTTTTCGAAGACCAGCTTGAACATCAGGAAGTTCACTGTTCATGTATTGCTGAAGTCTGGCTTGGAGAATTTTGAGCATTACTTTACTAGCATGTGAGATGAGTGCAATTGTGCGGTAGTTTGAGCATTCTTTGGCCTTGCCTTTCTTTGGGATTGGAATGAAAACGGACCTTTCCCAGTCCTGTGGCCACTGCTGAGTTTTCCAAATTTGCTGGCATACTGAGTGCAGCACTTTTACAGAATCATCTTTTAGGATTTGAAAGAGCTCAACTGGAATGCCATCACCTCCACTAGCTTTGTTCATAGTGATGCTTTCTAAGGCCCACTTGACTTCACATTACAGGATGTCTGGCTCTAGGTGAGTGACCACACCATTGTGATTATCTTGGTCATGAAGATCTTTTTTGTACATTTCCTCTGTGTATTCTTGCCACCTCCTCTTAATATCTTCTGCTTCTGTTAGGTCCATCCCATTTCTGTCCTTTATTGAGCCCATCTTTGCATGAAATGTTCCTTTGGTATCTCTCATTTTCTTGAAGAGATCTCTAGTCTTTCCCATTCTGTTGTTTTCTTCTATTTCTTTGCATCATAGGCATTAGAAACTGTTAAATATCTTATGGAAAAACTTAATTGACTAAATTGTATTATTTGGTCAATTAAATAACTGACAAAATCTGTATTATTATTTTATCATGCAATTAGTAAAATATTTCCTAGCTACATCACAGCTTACACCAAATTTACACACATAAATTTTGAAAGGGATTACACAAAACTTTTTCTATATGTTGTATCCAATATGCTGTAAAAATTTCTGGCATTTCCAAAATCATTCTAGTCATATTTAAATGAACCAGTAGCAGTAATTTATGGTATGTAAAAGGCAGGAGAGTTTTTTTTTTAATATTTATTTCTTTGTGTCTGTTCTTATTTGCAGCCCGAAGGACCTTTGTTGCATCACGCAGGAGCTTTCCTTGTGGTACAGGGACTCTCTAGTTCTGGCACACAAACTCTCTAGTTGCTCCATGGCCTGTGGCATCTTAATTCCTCAACCAGGAATTGAACCCACCTCCCCTGCATTGCAAGGTAGATTCTTAACCACTGCCCACCAGCGAAGTCCTGGGCAGGAGAGTTTTTAAGCAGTGGTGTGAGCAACTGAGAAAGTACCAGAGGATGTTGAAGAGGGTAGTCTATGTGATCAGGCCATCTGTGTTTGTTAATTGGTGCTTTGGAAATTAGACTACTTCTCTCTCACAGAAACTAGAAGACAGGAGCCCTATATTTATTTTTTCATAAACTTTATAGTTTTAGAGCACCTTAAAATTGAGAGGACATTCCAGGATTTCCCAAATAATCCTTGCCCCTATACATGCATAGCTTCCACCATTTTCACCATCCCCCACCAGACTGGGACATTTATTAAATGATGAAATTTCATTGATGAAGCATAATCATTTCAAGTCCATGGTTTATATTATAGTTCACCTTTGGTATATATTCTATGGATCTGGATAAGTATCTAATGACATGATTCTACCATTATAATTTCAAAGGAACTATTTTCACTGTCCTTAAAATCCTCTGTGCCCTACCTAATTCATTACTTTTCCTTCCCCAAAGCCTGGCAACTGCTTATCTTTTTACTGTTGTCATGGTCTGCTTTTTTCTAGAATGTCCGAAAATTGGAATCATACAGTATGTAGCCCTTTCAGGTAGCCTTCTTTCATTTTGTAATATTCATTTAATGTTCCTCCATGTCTTTTCATAGCTTGATATCTCATTTCTTTGTAGTGCTAATATTCCCATTGTCTGGTTGTACCACAGTTTATTATCCATTCATCTGTTAAAGAACATCTTGGTTGCTTCCAAGTTTGGACAGTTATGAGTAAAATTGCTATAAACATCCTTGTGCAGATTTTTGTGTGGATATAGGTTTTCAGTTCCTTTGGGTAAATGCCAAAGAGTTATGACTGTTGTATTTTATGGCAAGAGTATATTAAGTTTTGTAAGAAACTGTGAAACTCTCTTCCAGTATGGCTGTACTATTTTCCATTCCTAAGAGCAATGTACGAGAGTTCCTGTTGCTCTACTTACTTACCAGCATTTGGTGTTGTCAGTGTTTTGGATATCATCAGCCATTCTCATTGGGGTGTAGTGGTATATTATTGTTTCAATTTGCATGTCCCTGATGAAAGTTATGACCAACCTAGACAGCATATTAAAAAGCAGAGATATTACTTTGCCAACAAAGGTTCGTCTAGTCAAGGCTATGGTTTTTCCAGTGGTCATGTATGGATGTGAGAGTTGGACTATAAAGAAAGCTGAACACAGAAGAATTGATGCTTTTGAACTGTGGTGTTGGAGAAGACTCTTGAGAGTCCCTTGGACTGCAAGGAGATCCACCCAGTCCATCCTAAAGGAGATCAGTCCTGGGTGTTCATTGGAAGGATTGATGTTAAAGCTGAAACTCTAATACTTTGGCCACCTGATGTGAAGAGCTGACTCATTTGGAAAGACCTTGATGCTGGGAAAGATTGAGGGCAGGAGGAGAAGGGGACGACAGAGGATGAGACGGTTGGATGGCATCACTGACTTGATGGACATGGGTTTGGGTAGACTCCGGGAGTTGATGATGGACAGGGAGGTCTGGTGTGCTGTGGTTCATGGGGTCGCAAAGAGTCAGAAACGACTGAGTGACTGAACTGAACTGATGATATATAATATGGAGAATCTTTTCACATGCTTATTTTCCATTTGTATATCTTCTTTGGTGAAATGAAGAACTCTTAAAACTCAACAATATGACAACAATCTGAATTTAAGTCTTTATAATTTTTGTATAGGAGTCCTTTATCAGATGTATGCTTTGCATATGTTTTCTCCCAGTCTGTTGATTGTGTTCTAATGTACATTTCCCTGATGATTAGTGATGTTGAGTATCTTTTTTTGTGTCTATTGGCCATCTCTATATCTTACTTAAAAAAAATGTCTATTCAGATCCTCTGATCTGAATTTTTTTTTAATTATAAATCAGACTTCAATAAGTTTTTTTTTTAATTTTTATTTTTACTTTATGTTGCTTTACAATACTGTATTGGTTTTGCCATACATTGACATGAATCAGCCACGAGTGTACATGAGTTTCCAATCCTGAACCCCCTCCCACCTCCCACCCCATATCATCTCTCTGGATCATCCCCGTGCACCAGCCCCAAGCATCCTGTATCCTGTATCGAACATAGACTGGTGATTCATTTCTTACATGATAGTATACATGTTTCAATGCCATTCTCCCAAATCATCCTACCCTCTCCCTCTCCCACAGAATCCAAAAGTCTGTTCTAAACATCTGTGTCTCTTTTACTGTCTCGCATAGAGGGTTATCATTACCATCTTTCTAAATTCCATATATATGTGTTAGTATACTGTATTGGTATTTTCCTTTCTGGCTTACTTCACTCTGTATAATAGGCTCCAGTTTCATCCACCTCATTAGAACTGATTCAAATGTATTCTTTTTAATGGCTGAGTAATACTCCATTGTGTATATGTACCACAGCTTTCTTATCCATTCATCAACTGATGAACATCTAGGTTGTTTCCATGTCCTGGCTATTATAAATAGCGCTGTGATGAACACTGGGGTACACGTGTCTCTTTCAATTCTGGTTTCCTCGGTGTGTATGCCCAGCAGTGGCAGTGAATTTTTAATTAAAGTTTTTGAATTAAATTGTTTGTGTTTTGCTATTGATATTTTAAAACTTTCAACTTCAAAAAGCATTGTTTTGTCATCTAATTATGGTGGAAATTTGTGGACATATACACATTTGATTACTTTTTAAAAATAGTAGAGGCAGTCTCTCATTCACTTACTCATCATATACACTGATTATTTATAAACACTTATAAGATCTGCCTTTATCCAAGCAATCTGCTATCAACATATGGGGATGTGTTTTAAGATTATCCAGGATGTTTGGAGAAAGCATGACTTTTTTTCAGCCTAGAGATCTGAAAAAGGAGACTGTGACTTCAACTGGAAAAAAAAAAATTATTGTGCTAACATAAATATGCGTCTCATTATAAGCCTATTGTAGATATTCAGTGATGATTGCTCACAGGAGTGCCATGCCACGAATGCACATAATAACATGGATTTCAAATGAGAAAATCTAATTACACCTAAGGCATAATGGCTAAAATAGTACTGACACATGTAGTTCTTTATCCAACATTGCTATCGCATTTCATGGGACAAATGAACAGAAAAATGCTGCCAACATTAAGAAAGATTTCCTACAAGTATTCTAGGATAAATTGTTTACACATTTTTATTTTCCTTTTCCACAGTTGTTTAAACAGAAATAAAGTGGGGGGAAAGAAAAGACCTTTACAATAATCACACGTCAAGTCTAATTTATGTTGTGGTGTCACGAAGTTTGGCAAAAATATCATAATCAGATCCAGTTGTCATTGTCCAAATATGCTATTCTTAATGATGCCCTGAACTGTAAATAATAGAAAAGCAAATCATTTCTAAAAATATTTCATTATTACAGAGTTTAGTAATTAAGAGTACTGCTATTTGACATTTTAACTAATGATAAATGATAAATAACCAAAAGTCATTTTCACCTAATTTTCGATAAATATATCCAGAACACCCCCCCCCCCCCGCCCTCCTTTTTTCTTTTAAAGTGCCTATCCTAGTTTTGGGCTTCCCTAGTGGCTCAGTGGTAAAGAATCTACCTGCCAATGCAGGAGATGTGGGTTCAATCCCTGGGTCCGGAAGATTCCCTGGAGAAGAGAATGGCAACCCACTGCAGCATTCTTGCTTGGAAAGTCCCATGGACAGAAGAGCCTGGGGGCTACAGTCCATGGGATCTCAAAAAGAGTCTAACAGGACTTAGCAACTAAACAACAACAAGTCCTAGTTCTAAATGAATATTTGTATTTCTATCTTAGGTATTTGTACTCCCCAGGATCCTTTATATCCTTGGAAAGAATTCTCCACTTAATCTCTTTAGTCAGTTCACAGTGCTTTAATGAAATGAGTGCTGTTAGTGCTGTTTCTGACTCATCATACCCTATTCTTATGTACTTGCTTCTGATGTGGAACATTAAGGGTATGGCCTGTAGGTTTTTCCATTCTTTGATCTAGTAAATTAACAACTTACATACTCATAAGCTGCAGCAAAGGCCCTTGCTCAAAATCCACCAGATCTCTGTGCTCAGATCACATGTTACGTGAGCAACGCACAGGCGGAGGGTGGAAAAGAGAGGCTCAGAGCCGTGGAAAATGCACAGAAGCCAAGAGAGAGGCTTACTGTTGAATCATTAGTGCAAGTGTGCATGCGTGCATGCTAAGTTCCTTCAGCCCTGTCTGACTCTTTGCAACCCTGTGGACCGTAGCCCGCCAGACTCCTCTGTCTGTGGGATTTTCCAGGCAAAAATACTGGAGTGGGTTGCCATGTTCTTCAAGGGATCTTCTCAACCCAGGGATCAAACCCATCTCCTGGGGCTCCTGCATTTCAGATGTCTTTTTTTTTTAACCACTGAGCCACCAGGGAACCCCAGCTGAATCATTAGAGACACCCACAATCAATACAATCATGAAATGGGCTTGATCTCCACATCCCAGAGGATTAGTTCATATTCAGGTCATCTTTGCTCTTTCTATTAAAGTACAGATTGTTGCAATTTAGAAATAAAGTGGATTTTAATGATGCTGATATTATTAACAAGAAAACCAGAGAGGGAGAAGGGATTGATATTTTCCCGTTCCTCAGCAACAACTTTTTGTCCATCAAGAGTTATGAGAGAGTGCCTATAAGATCACTTCTGGTGTTGAATTTTTATAATTCTCTAAGTATGTAGCTATAATAATTTCATTTATATTCAGATCTACATTAGAAACATTTTGTATATTCATTTTATAAGGTGTATGAATTCAGATTATTGAGCCTTGTTTTGTTTTTGTTTTGAATATCATTTTGTTTCACTCTACTTCTGTTTCATTCCCAATTTGTCTTCTCTGAATCTTCCATTTCTGAATCTCTCCAAATACAGAACAATCTTTACATGTCAGCCCTGGCATTAAAGATCACTGTAGTCAGCAAGTTTTATCTTACTGCCGTCTTTCTGGAAGGTACCCACCAATGAAGTTCACTTTGTACCTTCAGTGCATATGTGGGGGCCTACTGTTCCTTGGAAGAGGGTGTTTGCTATGACCAGTGTGTTCTCTTGGCAAAACACAATTTGCTTGTTACTCCAGGTGTTTCTTGACTTCCTACTTTTGCATTCCAGTCCCCTGTAATGAAAAGAACATCTTTTTTGGGCATTAGTTCTAAGAGGTCTTGTAGGTCTTCATAGACCCATTCAACTTCAGCTTCTTTAGTGTTATTGGCTGGGGCATAGGCTTAGATCACTGTGATATTGAATGGTTTGCCTTGGAAATGAACAGAGAGCATTCTGTCGTTTTTGAGATTGCATCCAAGTACTGCATTTCGGACTCTTTTGTTGACCATGATGGCTATTCCATTTCTTCTAAGGGATTCCTGCCCGCAGTAGTAGATATAATAGTCATCTGAGTTAAGTTTACCTATTCCAGTCCATTTTAGTTTGCTGATTCCTAGAATGTTGATGTTCACTCTTGCCATCTCCTGTTTGACCACTTCCAATTTGGCTTGATTCATGAAGCTGACATTCCAGGTTCCTATGCAATACTGCTCTTTATAACATCGGACCTTGCTTCTATCACCAGTCACATCCACAACTGGGTATTGTTTTTGCTTTGGCTCCATTCCTTCATTCTTTCTGGAGTTATTTCTCCGCTTTTCTCTTATAGCATATTGGGCACCTACCAACCTGGGAAGTTGCTCTTTCAGTATCCTATCATTTTACATTTTCATACTATTCATAGGGTTCTCATGGCAAGAATACTAAAGTGGTTTGCCATTCCCTTCTCCAGTGGACCACATTAGAACAACCTAGTGGAGGTGATGGAATTCCAGTTGAGCTCTTTCAAATCCTAAAAGATGATGCTGAGAAAGTGCTGCACTCAATATGCCAGCAAATTTTCAAAACTCAGCAGTGGTCACAGGACTGGAAAAGGTCAGTTTTCATTCCAATCCCAAAGAAAGGCAATGCCAAAGAATGCTCAAACTACCACACAATTGAACTCATCTCACATGCTAGTAAAGTAATGCTCAAAATTCTCCAAGCCAGACTTCAGCAATACGTGAACTGTGAACTTCCAGGTGTTCGAGCTGGTTTTAGAAAAGGCAGAGGAACCAGAGACCAAATTGCCAACATCTGCTGGATCATGGAAAAAGCAAGAGAGTTCCAGAAGAACATCTATTTCTGCTTTATTGACTATGCCAAAGCCTTTGACTGTGTGGATCACAATAAACTGTGGAAAATTCTGAGAGATGGGAATACCAGACCACCTGATCTGCCTCTTGAGAAATCTGTATGCAGGTCAGGAAGCAACAGTTAGAACAGGACATGGAACAACAGACTGGTTCCAAATCAGAAAAGGAGTACATCAAGGCTGTATATTGTCACCCTGCTTATTTAACTTCTATGCAGAGTATATCATGAGAAATGCTGGGCTGGAGGAAGCACAAGCTGGAATCAAGATTGCTGGGAGAAATATCAATCACCTCAGATATGCAGATGACACCACCCTAATGGCAGAAAGTGAAGAGGGACTCAAAAGCCTCTAGATGAAAGTGAAAGAGGAGAGTGAAAAAGTTGGCTTAAAGCTCAACATTCAGAAAATGAAGATCATGGCATCTGGTCCCATCACTTCATGGGAAATAGATGGGGAAACAGTGGAAACAGTGTCAGACTTTATATTTTGGGGCTCCAAAATCACTGCAGATGGTGATTGTAGCCATGAAATTAAAAGATGCTTACTCCTTGAAAGGAAAGTTATGACCAACCTAGATAGCATATTACAAAGCAGAGACATTACTTTGCCAACAAAGGTCAGTCTAGTCAAGGCTATGGTTTTTCCTGTGGTCATATATGGATGTGAGAGTTAGACTGTGAAGAAAGCTGAGCACTGAAGAATTGATACTTTTGACCTGTGGTGTTGGAGAAAACTCTTGAGAGTCCCTTGGACTGCAAGGAGGTCCAACCAGTCCATCCTAAATGAGACCAGTCTTGAGTGTTCATTGGAAGGACTGATGCTGAGGCTAAAACTTCAGTACTTTGGCTACCTCATGTGAAGAGTTGACTCATTGGAAAAGACCCTGATGCTGGGAGGGATTGAGGGCAGGAGGAGAAGGGGATGACAGAGGATGAGATGGCTGGATGGCATCACCGACTCAGTGCACATGAGTTTGGGTGAACTCCGGGAGTTGGTGATGGACAGTGAGGCATAGCGTGCTGAGATTCATGGGGTCAAAAAGAGTCAGACACGACTGAGGGACTGAACTGAACTGTTCCTTATTTTTAAGTATAAATGAGGTGACTCAAATGGTAAAGAATTCGCCTGCAATATAAGAGATCTGGTTCAATTTCTGAGTTGGGAAGATCTCCTGGAGAAGGAAATGGCTACTCAGCCCAGTATTCTTGCCAGGAGAATTCCATGGACAGAGGAGCCTGGCAGGGTACAGTCCCTGGGGTCACAAACAGTTGGACATGACTGAGCGAGTAGCACTCACTTTCCTTTCACACACAAATGCAGCTGAATATGGACTTTTCATTGTTCACAGTTCAATGTACCCCAAATTCCTACATTATTTTTAAAGATTTGTTTTATTCAAGTATAGTTGGTTTATAACATTGTGTTAATTTCTGCTGTACGGCAAAGTGACTCAATTATGTTCAATTATTATTTATCATAGGATATTGAAAATAGCTCCCTGTGCTATACAGCAGAACTAGTTTTTGTCTGCTAAATCCCTTTTATTCATATTTAATTTTTTGATTTGAATGTAGTTGATTTACAATGTTGTGATCCTTTCAGGTGTATAGCAAAGTGAATCAGTTATATATATATATATACATATCCACTCTTTCTTCAGATTCTTTTCTCTTAAAGGCCATTACAGAGTATTGAGTAGAGTCCCCTGTACTGTATAGTAGGTTCTTACTAGTTATCTATATATAGTGGTGTGTATACTTGAATGAGAACAAAAATCAAAAGAATTGAAATCATGGAAGTGTAGTGTTTGTAAATAATACAATGCTTAATTTAGTATTTTTAGATAAATAATATGATGTTTTAATTTTTATTATGTTTTATTTAATTTATATATATATGTTTTACTTATTTTTAGCATTTGGCTTCTGAGTATAAAAGCTGAAAATTAAGCCTAGAATCAATTCTGCATCATTGGTTTGACTCAGTTACATACACACTGAATATTTATTTGAAGCTCATTGTCTCTTATATGTTTCTCTTTTTCATTATTATTCATACAGTAAAAAAAGCTCCTCTTTGCAGAGTTGATAATAATAAGCATATATTATGCCCTAAGGAAACTAGCATATATTATACCCTAAGAAAACTATTCCACTATAAGACATTTATCTGCATTTTATTTTTATCATCACTGTCACATCAGCTTGGCTCAGTGAATTTCTGTATCATTTTTAAAATCACCTTTCTCTTTACCAATCCTTTGCAAAATTTCAACAACTTCTTTTCTATATATAATTTAGAATAGAATATAAATGAGCATCAATATTATCCATGAAATAAATTTTAAAAGATAACTTTAGGATGGGGGACACATGTACACCCATGGCTGATTCATGTCAATGTAAGGCAAGAATCCATCCTAAAAGAGACCAGTCTCGGGTGTTCATTGGAAGGACTGATGTTGAAGCTGAAACTCCAATACTTTGGCCACCTGATGCAAAGAGCTGACTCATTTGAAAAGACCCTGATGCTGGGAAAGATTGAGGGCAGGAGGAGAAGGGGATGACAGAGGATGAGATGGTTGGATGGCATCACAGACTGGATGGACATGAGTTTGGGTGGACTTCGGGAGTTGGTGATGGACAGGGAGGCCTGGCGTGCTGTGGTTCATGGGGTTGCAAAGAGTCGGACATGACTGAGCAACTGAACTGAACTGAAAGGCAAGAATCACTACAATATTGTAAAGTAATTAGCCTCCAATTAAAATAAATTAATAAATTTAAAAAAGGGATAACCTTGGTTTAGAATGGGAATACGCTTTCTCTCTCCTCACGCTCTCTCATTTGCCATATCTGGTTAGTTGCAAGGTCTTACCTGTTCTACATTTCTCTTATCTCCATCTCATTCTGCTGCTGCTGCTGCTGCTGCTGCTAAGTCGCTTCGGTCGTGTCTGACTCTGTGCGACCCCATAGACGGCAGCCCACCAGGCTCCCCCGTACCTGGGATTCTCCAGGCAAGAACACTGGAGTGGGTTGCCATTTCCTTCTCCAATGCATGAAAGTGAAAAGTGAACGTGAAGTCGCTCAGTCGTGTCCGACTCTTCGCAACCCCATGGGCTGCAGCCTGCCAGGCTCCCCTGTCCATGGGATTTTCCAGGCAAGAGTGCTGGAGTGGGGCTCCATTGCCTTCTCCGATCTCATTCTGCTACTCTATTCCTATTGCCTCTTTCAGGGTCCTTTTGTTTACTGTCTGCTGCTGCTGCTAAGTCGCTTCAGTCGTGTCCGACTCTGTGTGACCCCATAGACGGCAGCCGACCAGGCTCCTCAGTCTCTGGGATTCTCCTGGCAAGAATACTGGAGTGGGTTGCCATTTCCTCCTCCAGTGCACGCATGCATGCTAAGTCGCTTCAGTTGTGTCTGACTCTGTGTGACCCTATGGACAGCAGCCCACCAGGCTCCTCTGTCCATGGGATTCTCTAGGCAAGGATACTGGAGTAGGTTGCCATTTTAAGTCATTGAATATCCAAGCTATCTCTCACTTCAGTTTTCCCCTTCCAGTTCATCACAGATACAGCTGCCAGATTAGTGTTCCTGAATATCTCTGGCCTTCTGAAAAAACCATCAATGGCTCACTTTTTCCAAATTTTAAAAATGTGTGCAAACCAGTCTGATAAAGACTCAAATCTGTCTTTTTAGTTTTTCTTCTCACTCTTCTCCTTTAGGTTTCCTCTAAATTAGTCAAATCAGTTTAAATTATACTAATTATAATATCTCTGCACATTTTGTGTGATTTTCTACCTCCATTTCCTTGTTCAATTTTGTGTGATTTTCTACCTCTATTTCCTTGTTCAAATTCTACCTTTCTCCTGGGAAATCGCCCCTTTTACATGTTTTTTTTTTCCCCCCCCAAATCATCACTAGAGTGGAGGCCCAGATCACACAGTGTCCATCCGAGACTGGCTGTGAGCTTTCAAGTCTTTGCTCCTCTCTCTTTAGTGGCTTTAACTGTATCTCTCTTTCCGATACTCTTTACTCTCTGGTGTATATCTGAGGACCTTCTAGAAGACCATAATTTCTTGAAAATTTATTTAAGGTTCTTTTACTTTATGTTTAGATTGTAAAATTTTGTTGTATCCTGAACTGATCAGATACTCAACAACATATCTGATAAAATAACTGAGGTTCTTCTTGAATGAATGAATAAACAAATGAGGAAAACTAGTTTGAAATGGACAGTTGAAGATGTTTCGAGCTGATGGTCTTGCTTTTCCCTCCAATGCAGTTATGAGATTGTTACAGTTGAGAGACAAGAGGGGGAGTAGAGAATGGAGACTTAGGTAATGCTTGAACATCTTTAAGAATGTATGTAGCTTATGGTCAGGGGATTCTGTGGTGGCTCAGACAGTAAAGCATCTGCCTGCAATATGGGAGACCCAGGTTCGATCCCTGGATCAGGAAGATCCCCTGAGAAGGAAAGGGCAACCCACTCTAGCACTCTTGCCTAGAAAATCCTATGGATGGAGGGGTCTAATGGGCTATAGTCCATGAGGTCACAAAGAATCAGACACAAATGGTCACATTATATATAGTAAAGGGATAAGAGTAAATGTTGCTTTCCAGTGTGATGAAGGAAGAGTTGGAAACTGAAATGGTGCAGGTCAATTTGACTTCTAAACTTTTTCTCACAGCATTTTTTTCTGTTAAGCTGAAACTTTGAGGCAGTGCATGATGGAAAAATCCTGTAAGTTTAATTAAAAAGCTTTTTTTTTCAACTGTACCAGAAAAAGTCCTTTTAAAAATTTAAAATAACTGCATGTGGATTGTATAGGGGAATATAGTCAGAGGCCTAAAAACATAATTGACACCATAAAAAAAAACCCCTCACAATCGTCAAATAGACATTGGATACTGAATTGGACAGAGTGAATTTATATGGCTGTCTGCACCCTCTATACTTAAAAAAGAGTCAAGAGATACAGTGAGCTGTTCGATCAGGTTAAGCCATGAGCTAGCTCCAGTTATTATCATTAGAAGAACAAGTTCTTTGAACAAGAGAGATAGATTATCCTTTTTGTAGAATCAAGGTGCTATTGATTGAGTCGTGTTTCGATATTTCTGCCTAAACGACAATATATCTTATTTCAATCAATTTCCCTAATGGATTGGTGTCTGAGTGATACTTAAAGGAACAGTGGCTGTTAATGGCCAGAGGATGGAGGAGACTGCCTTAGTCATTCATTTCAAGGAAAACAATTTGGTGCATCTAACTCTTCCATCATGTGAGTGATAGTTTCCAGGTGACCTATTTTCAGATTTAGTGTTTTACCTCCTTAAAAACACCGCAAGGAGATGATTGCAGAATGACCTGCGTTCATGGGTACAATGACTGCATCATTTTGGGAGCCAGAATTCATCAACTGTACATTACAAAATTCACATTGAATAATCAGTGTGTGCCAGGAATTGTGTTACACTATTGCACACATATTACATCAATGGATCCTCAAATAATTCTATATTTTAATTCCCATTTTGTAAGCAGAATGACTCAGAAAAGATGAGAAATAATGAGGAAAGAACAGTTTTCTTACTATTATCAATAATGTTTAGAATTTATACAGTGGTTCACCATTCATATTTTCATTGGGATTAATCAAGTGGAATAAACAGTGCAGGACTTTTACAAATGAGGAAAACAAGGCATTGCTCAAGTTCACCCTTCATGTAAACTACTGAACCTACAACCATACATGCATCCTTAATCTGTTTGATAATCCTTTTCTCTGAATCACAGCAAAGTGATTAAGTTCAGATGAATAAGAAGCAAGGAGCAAAATTTCAGGATAGAAGTTTGGACAAAAATATCCCTCTTGTGAATAAGATTTATCTCTGGCTTGAGATTTTTTTTTTTTTTTTTTTTTTGAGAACATGCTGGAATTTGCTCAATTGTTTAGTTGCTAAGTCATGTCCAGCTCTTTGCAACCCATGGACTGTAGCCTGCCAGGCCGCTCTGTCCTTGGAATTTTCCAGAATACTGGAGTGAGTTACCATTTCCTTTTCCAGAGGATCTTCCTGGCTCAGGGATTGAACCCATGTCTCCTGCATTAGCAGGCGGATTCTTTACCACTGAACCACCAGGGAAGCCCCGGTGCTCACTGTCCTCTATCAAAAGTGCAAATCAGGTCACTGTACTTGAGCTGTGTGCTGTGGGTCTGTGTATTCTAGAAGGAACACAGGACACTGAGTATCATTTGGAGGAGAAAGGCCAGCTTTGTGAAAAACACTGGAATCTCCATCACATCTGAGAATATTAGAGTCATTGGAAACGGTCAGCTTGAGGGATGAAAAGTTTTGCTGGGAAGAATCAGTATCATGTGGACAGAGTAGATTCATTCTCCAAGCCCTGCGGGAAGGTCTAGGGCAGATGGATAAAGTTACAGAGAATGAGTTTTTGCTTTAACCCTGAGAGTAACCGAACTATTTTAACCTCTGTGAAGGATGTGAGAGAGGCTTTATTGTAAGAAATCAAGAGAAGACTTAACTCTGTTAGCAACAATAACCATATCAAGCACTAACATCATTGGCTGTCATTACTATTCTTATTGAAACAATGCTAACAGAATAATGTAGATATTTATTTGGACCTATAAGTGAGAAACTGATGTTACGTAATCTGCTGAAATACACAGCTAGTAACTAGCTGTGAGTCTTTTGTTCTCGTTGTGAGGTTGGACTAGATGACGGTTTAAATAGTAAGAAGCTGTCATTCTATGTGACACTCTCTCACTCTGATGCCTAAAGAAGAATCAACTTAAAAGTGACCCAGGGGTGTGACAAATAAATAGAAAATTATTGACAGTGAAACACTGACCCCTTAGTGAGCCAGTGGTAGAGACAGTGATGGATTTGAGAAATTCAGAATAAAATGACAACCACTCTCTGCTTCATTCCCCAAAAGATGAAGTGAGAGAAAGCCCAGACCCAGCAATCATGGCTCATGAGTCCTGGAACTAGTTTTTCAGTGGAAGAGATGTTCACTTGTTGGGTAGCAAACAAAGAGCTGATAAAGGGAAATGAGTAGCTGGAAAGTTAAGAAGAGGGAAGTGCAAAAAAAAAAAAAAAAATTGCCCAAGTGTGTACACTTGATATTTAGTTTCTGATAGTTTTTTTAAAATACATGTGATAGGCAAAATCATATGAGAGATGTGATGATCTCAGGAGAATGGTCCCTGTACCAGGTTTAGTCAAGAGACCTTGACTTTTCTCGCTAGTAAAGCTTATTAACAGGTCCAACCTTGGTTCTGTTGATTATGTCTGTGAACTGACTCTGGTCCAGCACCCATCCTCTGCCTCTGGCCCATTCCCATCTCCTTGTTTCTTGTGTCCTCCATGAAGAGCTTCCAGAGGGTAGCACTGGAGCCAAGATTTTAAAGATTTCAAAATTCAAGTTAGCTGGTTTAGTGAAAAGTGTAAGTTCCTCCTTAGAGCAATAAGAACATAAAGTTATCAGAGCTATGTGCCCAGCGGCTCACAAGACATCTGAAATCTAGCATGTAAAACATGGCCGTTCACGGAAAGAATGAGCACATAGCTTCAGCTACTTATACCATGGGCCCAAAATAACAGCATCTGACACAAAATTGTGTTTCATTTCTCTCTCCTGTAAAAGTTAGTATTAGTCACTCAACTGTGTCAGACTCTCTGCGACCCCATGGACTGTAGCCCACCAGCCTCCTCTGTCCATGGAATTCTCCAGGCAAGAGTACTGGAGTGGGTTTGCCATTTGCTTCTGCAGCCTGTAAAAGCTGGAGGAGAGTAATTCGCTGGGTTTCCAGAGACCCGAGAGATATTCGGCGGCTGTACCATCTCTTCAGTGTCCTCATCCTCGCAGTTTTCCATGCTTCCTCCAGGTCCCAGGGTGAAGGGGGGAGGAACGGGGTGACACGTCTCCCCTTTTAAAGCAGCAGACATCCTATCAGTAAGAATTAGGTCACGTGCCCCATCCTATCTGCAAAAGGGACAGAAGCTCGTCTTTGAGTGGTCACGTGATCCAGATCAAATTTCTATTACTGTGAAAGGAAAGAATGGATTAATGAGGTCAGCGAGTGTCTCTATGGAGACCTGGCCACCCATGAAAATAGGCCTGGTTTCTCTCTGTATCTGTCTCTCTGTAGCACTATTATTTTCAAGAAAACCACACTCCAGTCATTTTTAAAAAGTGCACAGTAGTGTTCTTGCTGTACAGATATTCTCAGTGTTTCATTTGGCCAATTTATTAAAGGCAGCCTTTGGGGCAGGCCATATGGGTGTGTTTGGCTGTGGTGAGCCCACCATTTTAGTAAAGAAAATGTCTGCACAATGGAAAGACACTGTCGAGAAAGCTCAGTGTGTCTCATTCTGACGAATGCTCCCTTTCGCAGACTATTAGATACAGCAATGCTACAGGGGCAAAGGGTTAGGTGGGGGGATCTGATGCTCTAATTAGGGAACTGAGGAAGTATTTTAAATTTTAAATAATGCCCTCAAATAGGTCAAGAAAGCAGGCTTTTCATGATGCAATCATGAACTAGTTGGAATCTCAGTGGTAGTTGGTAATGATTAGACTGTCTGGAGAATGATCAGAAAACAAAACGGATGATATAAAAATACTAAAAAGACGTACCCAGTATTAGATAGGAAAAAAAAACCCTGAAAACTACAACAATAATAAAAATGAGGAAATATATTTACGAAGGAGTCCAAAGCTGGCAAAATACTGTTTCCCCTGAAACTTCAAGCTGATGGAGCCCACTGAGAAAGTGGTATTCCATTCCATACATTTTATAGTAGTTTCATGTTTTTATATTTCAGCTTTAGAGAAGAAGATGCGTATTCTGAACAACAGTTTATCCTGAGTATAGTCAGCCTTTGGCAGTTACATTCAGCAGCATTTTCATGAGAGCATGACATTTCACAATGATATTATCAGAGGTTTGGGATTATTTAAGCTCTTCTTGACTCTATGCTATACAGCACTGGACATTTAGAAAGAGCTCTTTTTTCTCCTCAGCCAAAGCACCTGAGAAAATACAACCTTTTGATTTTTATATGGCTCATTCCAGATATTTTGCTGCAGATGACATTTTATTAAACTTGGAGTCACTAGAAAGGAACTTTCTACTCACACAAAGATGGTTTTCATTATACATCCATCCATATGTATACATTGCATACATATGTGCAGATGACACACAAGGGAGAAATTTGCTAATTGTTTAGTAATCTCGGCACACGAACTTCACTGAATATATATAAAAGCATTGGCTTGGCTGAGTCTCTAGGCAGCAGTTTCTTGTTTCAATTGTAGGGAACAATTGAGTCTATTGTCACATTTGGGGGAAAAAAGAGTTTTCTCCTTAAAAATTTTCAGTTTCAAGGTCCAAAGAACCAGGGAGAGCTCTGCTTCTGTCTCCAGTTATGTATATTTTAAATCAGCTGATAAATAAAAGGTTTTGGGTGAGATTTTCAAATAGTCACTAATTGAGATTTTCTTCTTTTCCCATAAATGACAGGAGCTATGTATTCCCATTCTATTTCTCTCCATCTCTATGAGCATGTGTGTAATAGCATTTTTATTTTTCAAATTCTATAAGGCATGAATACTTATATCAGCATTTCAATAATCATATATCTTTTTAGTAAAAATTGTATGGTAGTGGCTGTTTTTTTTTTTTTTATTAAAGCAGTAGTCTAATCTGAAAAAAAAAGGCATTTGTGGGTTCACTGTGGATTGCAATCTATTCTGGAAGCAGTCAGCTGGAAATAAAACAGGAGAAAGCATTTCCAAGTTTTTGACCAGCATCTTTAAAATATAAGAACATCATTTCCCTTAGGGAAGCAATGAAACCAACTAATGGTAAAGTCACTTTAAAAAAAAAAAAAGGCAAAAAACCAAAAAGAGAAAGAGAAAAACTTTCAACTGAGAACTTTCACAAACATTTAAACCGTAAGAATCAACTTTGAAAGAGTAATTTAACTAAGTCTGTTTCTCCTTAAAAATGGACCAACATAGTGTGATAATTTATAGGTAAAATCCACTGAAATCTTGAGTTGTATGTGGTTAGCATTTGAGAATGAAAGAGAGCAATAGGTCAGCAAGAACAAGGTTTGGGAAAGCACATCCTCATTCTTGTAGGTTAATTTTTTGCAAGAGTTAAAAAAGAATACTTCTCAGAAATGTTCAATATTATCTAGCATGCTTTAGGAAGAGAGCTTTTGTATTCTAAACACAAACTTTCTAAATCAACCACTCCCAACACTGTTGAGAAGCAGTAAAAAGAAACAAAGAATTAGCAGGCTTAATGACTGGCTCTCTCCCATTTCTTCTCCTCAGTCCTCTGAAATCACTGTTGTATGCAAACCAAAACTTGGAAGAATAGAAAGCTCCCCTATGACTATAGCGCTGCCCAGCAAATACCCTGTTCTCTTTTCCCAACTCTTGAGAAAATCCTCTGGTCACCTCTGCACAGAAGTGCTTTTTCGGTAAGGATGGATCTTCTGACATGCTACACAAAGGCCAGCCAGTATTCAGTAAACACTAGTTCATTTCTGTTACACAAATTTAAACTACAACGGCCCACTTCTAGATGTGTTTGACATTGGAATGTTATTTCTTTGGTCAAATTGTTTGCTTTTGTCTTTTTCCCCACCTTGGAGCCTAGATTCTTGAGTTTTGAGAGAAATCCTATGAATCTGGAAGTATTGATTCTCCACTTGTGGGGTACAAGCAGGCAGTGTTCACCAAGGCCCCCTGATTGCAGAAGATGGCTCAGTGATAAAGAATCTGCCTGCTAATGCAGGAGATGCAAGAGACACAGGTTTGACCCCTGGGTTGGGAGGATCCCCTGGAATAGAAAATGGCAACGCACTCCAGTATCCTTGCCTGGAGAATTCCATGGACAGGGGAGTCTGGCAGGCTACAAATCTATAATGTCACGAAGAGTCAGACACAACTGAGCACACATGCATGTACACACACACACACACACACACACACACACAGAGGCTGGTAGCAAAAGTATTTAGGACTAAGTCCTATCAGAGGCAGTGTGGCTAGAGAGAGATCCCTCCAGCCTGCATATGGTGAGGGACCCACCTCATTCAGACAACCTGTCTTTGTGGAAAGCTAGACTGAGTCATGGGCTTCCCATGGAGCTAGTGTTAAAAAACAAAAAAACAAAAAAAAAAACCCACCTGCAGTGCAGGAGACGCAGGAGACCCAGGTTCGATCCCTGGGTGGGGAAGATCCCCTGGAGGAGGGCACGGCAACCCACTCCAATATTCTTGCCTGGAGAATCCCATGAATAGAGGAGCCTGGTGGACCACAGTCCATGGGATCTCAAAGAGTCAGACAAGACTGAAGCCACTGAGCACTCATGCATTTAGAATCATACAGAACTTCATTCCAGGCAAAACCAATACAATATTGTAAAGTAATTAGCCTCCAATGAAAATAAATAAATTTATATTAAAAAAGAACTTTATTCCAAACATATTGATAGTTAAAGTATTTTCAATGAGAAATAAAGTGCAGTCACCTAAAACTTCTAATCTATAAGTTTTGTCTACTTGTCTATATCACCTAAGGGGATATAGACAAGTTAGGTGATCTTAGCAGAGCTGATGGCTGAGAGATTGCCTACTTCACGTCCTTTGGAGGGAGCTGCTTATCAATGGATTATCTAAAGTCAAAGTGTCTGCTGTCCCTGCTCTGATCACCAGAGAGGAGTTCTTTCACAGCTGATCACCTGCATCTGAAGGCAGCCCTACCTGTTCCCTTTGTGCTTTGTTGGGGAACAAGCTGAAAAACATAGCCAGGAGGTAATAGAATATCTCAAAAGAGGCAGAGTCTCTTAATGGAAGTGTCTGAGCTGCAGAGACTGTCAGAAAACCAAAAGATACTTTTCTTTGTATTGTTTTTAGGACAAAGTGAAAGGTAGACATATATAGGAAGATGCCTCCCCCAACACACACCCCCTTGTTTTCACCAGAAAAAAAAGTTGAAATTAATACAAACAGGAAAGGAAGGAGCAGACCTTTGACAAGACTTCTAATGTTCTCATTGCCAAATGACTAAAGTATGCAATCATTAAATTAAACATTAAATTAAATTAAAAAACACCAACAGTAAAACTCACCTCCCACTCCATTGGTCAATAGTACCCACCAAACATTTAAGATCTGAAAAAATTTGTTTGACTTAAAAGTCTCATTTACCTTTCAAAATGGAAAAACAAAGGCTTTGCTATTTCATTGGTGTTTCAATCCCAAAGCATTGGTTCTTATCAAGCAATGGGGTTCCTCAATCAACTTAAATATCCCCTTTGAGGTGGATATTTGGCAATTGCTTCTGAACTTTTCACTTTGAGTCAGCTGGGCAGAATTTCTACACCCTATTTTCCTCCCTCAGATGGAAGAAAATTGCTTCAGATTATTTTGGGTTTATTCTTGTGGTGAAGATATGACATCAATATTTTGGACCTGAAAGGAAATTCCACATTTGGTTTTCAATGGCTGATTTAAAGGGTCCTGTGTGGGCCAAATCTAATCCTGGTCCAAACAGACCTTCCTGCTCAGATGGTTTGGAAACTAGGCTGTGGCAAGTACTGACTGATTTATAGGTTTCTCTTAATCCTACTACTTCCTATCATACATCAGGGGCTGTCACCCTCCATCATGTACATATCTGGGAAGAACTTGGGAGGTAGAACCAGGGAAAAATCTAAGACAGTGGCTAGAACCTTTAATTTTTTCAAATTGCCCAATAACCTTAACCCATCTCACTTCTGACCCCCAGAAGACAACCTGATTGTTTTCTTTTTCGTTCAGAATGAATTAAAAGTGTTTGGGTTCCATGGGTTAACAGTAAATTCTAATATCTTAAAGTGTCTTCATTGAATAGACAGATTTCAATGGAAAAGTTGGCCCTCATTTAAGGCGATAAAATTATAGTATTAGGTTACCTTGGCAACCATGCATGCTAAGTCACTCAGGGATCAAACCCACATTTCTTAGGTCTCCTTCATTGGCAGGCAGATGTGGTTTTTTTTTTTTTTTTTTTTTTTAATCACTAGCGCCACCTAGGAAAGCCTTTGCTGCTGCTGCTACTAAGTCGCTTCAGTCGTGTCTGACTCTGTGGGACCCCATAGACAGAAGCCCACGAGGCTCCCCGTCCCTGGGATTCTCCAGGCAAGAACACTGGAGTGGGTTGCCATTTCCTTCTCCAAGGAAAGCCTTTAAAAATTAGTAAAAGGGACTTGGGGCTTCCCAGGAGGCACTAGTGGTAAAGAAACCACTTGCCAGTGCAGGAGACGCAAGAGACATGAGTTTGATCCCTGGATCAGGAATATCCCCTGGAGGAAGGCATGGCAATCCACTCCAGTATTCTTGCCTGGAGAATCCCATAGACAGAGGAGCCTGGTGGGCTATAGTCCATGGGGTCGCAAAGAGTTGGACATGACTGAGCATGTTCTACTATTTATCATGTAAATTTGTTTAGTAGTTCAGATTAGGAAGTTGAGGCTTAGAAAGGTGAAATTACTGTGACTCATATAAAGTGAAAGTGCAAGTCGCTCAGTCATGTCTGACTCTTTGCGACCCCATGGACTCTAGTCCATGGAATTCTCTAGGCCAGAATACTGGAGTGGATAGCCTTTCCTTTCTCCAGGGGGTCTTCCCAACCCAGGAATTGAACCAGGGTCTCCTGCATTGCAGGCGGGTTCTTTACCAACTGAGCTATGAGGGAAGCCCTGACTCACATAAAGAGTTCCCCCAAAGCTGTATAGTTGGAATTGAAATGGCAACCCACTCCAGTATTCTTGCCAGGAGAATCCCGTGGACAGAGGAGCCTGGTAGGCTGCTGTCTATGGGGTTGCACAGAGTGGGACACGACTAAAGTGACTGCAGCAGTCACTAATTACACTATCCACACAGAAGATGTGTTTGGCACTGTGCCTGGGCACTGGAGACACATTGCTGGATAAGATGTTGCTATTCCCAAGCTCTTTAACGTAAGTCTCTGGTGATGGGGCCACCCACCCTCTAAGGTTGTTTCATGTCCTGTAAGCTTTAGCTTGGCAAGCCAGTGCCAATGGTGTCCAAAAAGGTTGGGTGCTGAGACCATCTAGCTACTCTGAGAAGTTGTCCTGCCTTGTGCTGGCTCACAGAGCCCTCAGGTCAAGCTTACTATGGATCTCAGCCAGACCCCAGTCCTAGAAGCCGTGTCCATGTTTATGGCTCATGAGATAATCTGTTTCTTAAATCTTTATCCTTAAATCATAGGCTGAGTGTTTTTTACCCTTGATCTTTACTGGAGGAAATCATTTGGGATTAGATCACAAGCCCTGTGTCATGGAGTTGAGCAGGATGGTTATAGCATGTGTAGATGAAATTCTTCTGAAAAAGAAGTTTGCTTTTAAATCCTTTCCCTTTTTCCCAACACAAATATTAGTTATTCTGCAATATGTTCAGACACTCAGTCATGTCTTCCTCTTTGAGACCCCATAGCCCCCAGGCTCCTCCGTCCATAGGATTTTCCAGTTAAGAGTACTGGAGTGGGTTGCCATTTCCTTCTCCAGGGGATCTTTTCCACCCAGGGATTGAACCTGGGTTTCCTGCATTGCAGGCAGATTCTTTACAAAGTGAGCTGCCAGAGAAGCCCTATCTTGTATCCATATATTGTTTTATAATTGTCAGTTTCCACGCACATCTTTTCTTTTAATCACACTTACACTATGTGACGGAGGTAATCTCTTTTACAGGTTAGAGACTGTAGATTGTAAGTTCCTCCAGAGCAGGCACCCTGCCTGTCTCGTGTACCATTGGGTCTGCATGGCCTGCCACACTGTGTGTGCTCAATGCTAAATCTATGACTAAACAAGGAAATAGGGGATGACTTGCTCAGGGTCCCACGGTTGACCTCTGTGATCTTTTAGTACTGACAAGCTGTTCTACAACTTCTGCTTGAACACAGTGATGAGAAACTCATTACCTTTCCAAGCAGCTGTGATGTTCATCTTTACTTCTTTTTAAATGTCTATGTTTGTTTATTCGTAGTTGTTTTGATTTGATCTGTTGCTGGCACAGCTCCCTACTGACCTCTCTTCCACTCAGATTGTTTCTGCTGATGTCAATCACGGTCGCTGCACTTCAGCCACAGGCACATGACTGCCCTGGGCTGAGTCTCTCAGAGCATCCTTCCCCCTGTCTATGGTTCGCACCCACGCAGACTCAATCACGGTTCTCGTTAATAACTCACAAATTAGAAGATGAGAGATAGAACTGTTTTCTTTTCCCTGTGATTTCCAGCTCTGGCACACCCTGTGCTTCTGGTGGCTGTCTTGGGTCTCATGCATCAGGAGGCTGCCTGGGAAAGAAACCAAACACAGGGAGATGAATGCTTAGAAATAAGAGCACTATGACACTGTTAGAGTCTTGATGTCCTGTTCCCAAAGCTTACTCCACCCTTGGGTTTGTCAAGTGTGTGGGCCAATAAGTACCCCGTCTTCGTTTTTTCGTTTTTCAACTTGAAAGCAAAAGAACTGTGACTAATATGGCACCCTATCCCATAATGATACAGTTTTGACTTTCAGCATGTTTTCCTCTATATGGAGCCCAGATGGTTTTTTGGACACAGAACAAGCGTGGCTCTTCTTTCATATAACAGCATTTCTAACACTTAGAGAAAGTTCCTCTCTCTTTTCCTGGCATTTGCCTGAGTCTCCTCTTTTCCAGGCTTTACGTTCAGTTCCTTCAACTTTTCTTCATGTGATATGGTTTCCTGCAGCATCTTAGTTGCTAGCCTTTCAGGGTATTGTTGTTTACCCATAGATATCTGACCATGAGGGAGAATGAAACATTCTATTAGGAGTAGTACAGAGTAGGATGATAATTTTATTTTTTTCATACACTGTATTCTTTCACTGCTCCTGAAGATATCAGTGGTCTTTTTTTTTTTTTTGATACCATGGTGCATATTGATTTTTAATAGAAGTATCACCAGTTAAAACTCTCGTCTGACATATTAGTTGATAATAAAGTATGTCTCTTGTAACTATTCTTTCTTTTTAAATGATTTTACATTTATTTCAAGTCCACTTCCATTTGGTTAGATAGATTCCATTTTTTTCTACACATTTTATGTATTTTCTATCTCTTTTGACTTTATATTGTCACAGCTATGTTTAATTTTTAATATTCAATTAATATTTAATATTAATATTTAATTTAGATTGATATTAATTGAAAATTAATATTTAACATTTAATTAATATCTAATTTTAATATTTAAATATTGCGTGTCTTAAATATTTTAAAATTTATAAACTTCTATGGCAGAATTCTATTTATAAATCCAAGCCAGTAATTAATAGTTTTCTTCGATGAATATAAAAGCTAACAGATTTGTGAATATTGCTTTCCTAAATCTTTAATCACCTTGAAACTCCACCAATGACTATTAGCACAAGAATGTGATTCCATTCAGTTCCTGTCTGGGAAACAGAAATAACAGAATTGCTTCTTTGTTCTATTTGCCAAATATTTTTCACAGTGCTTATTTTGTATTATTTCCCATATTAAGTGTAAGAGGAAACTCATTGACACATTATAAATAAGCAATTAATGCTGAACAGGGAACCACTTCCAAAGCTAACATTTGCCCAGGAAATAAAGATGATCTCAGTACCCCAGAGATTCTACAAGTGTCTGTATGCCTTCTGTCTCCCTCTTTTTGAGGATAAAATGAAAAACTGAGCAGGAATGCACATAATTGAAACATACACATGTTGCCTTAGTTATCTCAATGTTTTCCCACAAAATATATGCTTGGCTTGAATTGTATTATTAACCTCCATGTTTTTAGTCATCATCGTCTTGAATTTTAAAAGAAGGAAATGGTAAAAAAAAAAAAAAGGAAAAGGAAAGACATTCTGAGTTGTGTGTGCATAACAAAAGGGTGACTTGATAACAGGGAGGCAGGCATGCAGCTCAAGCCCATTATCCTCAGCAACATCTTTAACTTAAGGCAGGCCTCCTTAACAAAGAGTTCATTATATTTTACATTTAATTAAGAAAGGAGCTTCTCCAACTTAATAGAAATGATTTTTAGTTTGATCGTGACAAATGCTTTTGGCAAAAAATATTTAAAAGGATTTTTATTAACAAGAATAAGGTTTGTGAAAAATGAACGAACAAGGGTCACTGAAATGAGATTGACCGAGATACCAGCAAACACTCAGAAACAGTCCATCAGTTTGTATGTATCTCAATCATTAACTTGCAATAAAAGGGGAAGAGATTTTTTTTTTTTTTTTGCTGTTGTTTTTATTTGGTTGTTTAGCTTTGGCTTCAAGTATGTTTTCATTAATTCCAAGTGCACCCATAAAGCTGACCAGTTCCCTCTTTCAGTGTTCCAAGTTTCTTCAAATGACAACCCACTCCAGTACTCTTGCCTAGAAAATTCCATGGATGGAGGAGCCTGGAAGCTACAGTCCATGGTGTTGCAAAGAGTCGAACATGACTGAGCAACTTCACTGAAGCTATCTTGGAGATACAAATGCATCCATGCTTTGTTGTGAATGAAGCAATGCTTCTAAGTTTGTTAGACCTAATCTCGAGCTAGATTGTTTCAAAGCACGATGAACTAAACCTCACAAAGCTGGTGCATTGGAGAGGATCGCGAGTTTTGGAGGGAGAATTGATTTAGAATCCCAGTGCTGCCTCTTACTTTGTGATGCTTGGCAAGTCATCCAGCGTCTCTGATTCTCAGTGACCTCATCTGTAAAGTGAGAATAATTAACTTCCTGGGTTGTTTTGAGGATTGCATGAAATAATTATGAAAAGAACCTAACAGGACTTACAGTGGATGGTTTATCCCACTAAGAAGCAATATTATTACTCTTAGTAACACATCTAGCATTACAGGATTGCATTTTTTGACTGTCTAGCTTATGGAAAGTTTAAATATTGAATAGAGAGATTATAACAAAGATCAATATAATTTATCAAGTTCAGATATTACAATGATTAATCAGATGAGTTTTCATTTCATTGTACCCCAGATTAAAGCTTCACTCTCCACCCTGGGTTTCTGCATTGAAATGGGTGGATTTTTCCTCCTTATAAAGCTGGATATGGGTATTTTCAAGGCTTCTTATTTCAAATTTACTGAAACAAAACCTTAATTGAGCAATAGATTTAAATGAAGATTCTGTATGAGACAAACATCTCATACCATTTACTTGCTTCTTCATCAAATATTTTTTATTTTCTCCAAACTCACTTCCATCACACTACCACGGGTATTCTTCATTATCTTCTCTTCTGCAATTTTGTGTCCCTTCTCATGTGCTCCTTTATTTTGTTATCCAAGCTTTTCCCCTTAGGACCTCAAATCCTTCACCCTTTCTTGTACAGAGCAGGTCCTCACAGCCTTTTATAAGGCAGGATCTTTCCATCACAATTAGTTTTTTAATTTGGCTTTGAAGTCTGTATTCTAAATAAATACGAGGCTTTTCCTGAAAAGACGTTGCTTTCTTTTTTTCTATTTTATTATGGTTTCTTCCTTTACATTACAACAGATATGTAATTTTTTTTCCAAAGTCTGTAGTTAAGGATAGTTGTAAAAGTTAATTTAAAAATCTGAATCTGGATCCAAATATTTCTTTAAGCTCATTAACAATATCCTGGATCTAAACTCTAAGCATTTTAAGAAATTTGGTTGTGTGGAGTCACCTATAGGGATAGGACATCAAAACCTTGTGTCTAGATTTTTCTTTGGTAAACTTTCAAAAACAATTATTTTATTGAAGTGTAATTGATTTGCAGTGCTCTGTTAATTTCTACTGTACAGTAAAATAATTCAGTTATATGGTAAACTTTTATCTGAAACTGTTTTCCAAGAATAAATGCTAGTCTAGGCTCATTTGGGGCATTCCAGGGGACTCAGTTGTAGAGTCCATTTACCAATGCAGGAGACATGAGTTTGATCCTTGGATTAGGAGGATCCCCTGGATTAGGGAATGGCAGTCCGTTCCAGTATTTTTGCCTGGGAAATCCCATGGACAGAGGAAACTTATGGGCTGAAGCCCATAGATTCACCAAAGAGTCGGACATGACTTAGCAACTAAACAACAACAACAAGATTCAGTTAAGGCTCTTTTATTATAGGAAGGAAACAAAGAATAAATTGGCAGGATTTCCTATTTAATTGAAACTGGTTTTCTTGAGAAGAATTTTACTTAAGGCCTGTGTGTGTGATGTGCTAATGTGCAGACAGTCTCAAAGGTCATAACAGTAAAAAACAGGAAGAAGCGCTGAAGCAGACAACTTCTCATGTTCTTCAGCATATTCCCTGTGGAATTTGAGTTTCATATCAGGCTCTTCCCAGTCTGCCTCCAGATGTTACATAGTCATCATTTTATTTGGGGAGTATGACTTGGAATATGGTGGTTTACACATCTTGTATACAGACATTGAGATCAAAACATCGGGGATAAATCAGCTCAGTTTTAGAGAAATTTCTCATGATATCTTATTGAAGAAGCTGCTTCTTTCCAGTTTTCACACTCTCCTCTACCCTCCTTGAAGTCCTACATAACCTTTGACCTAAAGTCCATGTTTAGAGAAGTGGACCAGTAGTTAACTTATTCAATCATGTTTCTGGCTTTGGGGATTTATAAACTACTGATCACTTAATGAAAGATTCAAAAGACTGAACATTTTCACAGTTAATTGTACAGATATTAGAGTGCTTAAAAATCTTTCAAAACATTAGTGAAATACAGGTTTTAGTACATAGATTGTAGAAGAGATAATAATACAGCAGAGAACAGAGTTATATACCAGGTTCCATACATTTATCATGAAAGGTAGAGATACCTGTCAGGGTTCAAAACATTCAAAACAGAGACCCAAGGAAAGCCATGAAGAATTTGAAGGAAAATGCATAAATGTGGCCAAAGAAGATGCTATGCTAGGTGGTACTGGAGTGTTAGTGTAAATGTAAGATTAATGCATATTAACAGGAAGGAAATGATGACAAATTAATCTCCTTCTCCCTCCCCTATTTGAACAGAACAATTAAGTAAATATTTGTCTTAATATCCAGATATTTAACCAGCCTATATAAATTTACATATATTAGTGACATCTGCCCCCAAAATGCAGGAAGAAAATAAAAAGGAACCAGAACGTTGATTTTCAACTCCAATCATATATAATTAATTGAAGATATTCAAGCAGGAGATTTGGGGGGATGAGACTGAGTTGTGTTAATGGGGAAGGGAACAGAGGGAGAGAAAGAGTGTCACTCTTCTCAGACAGCTGCTCTGAACCACGTATTGGCCTGGTTAGAGCGACCACATTAGATCTTTACTGTCCCATTAGAAGCAATGTTAACAGAAATGAATGAGTCCTTCCCCCATATGCCTACCTTTGGCTGGCCACAACATGACTGGCAGGGCCGTAGGAAACCTCTGAGATGATAGCAAGACATTGAAAACAGTATTCTAAAACTACAGACAAGGTCTAACATATGGCTTTGCTTTACAGTATAAGCTTTTAATCAGCAGCTCTAGGGTTTAGAGAGGACAGGAATCTCAGATATATTGATGTGCTGTTTTAAGGTGTTTTCAATGACTGCTCTGAAGGCTTTAAGTTTCTCCTTCACAGGCAGATGGCTGGCTCCTTGGGATGCTCTTGAATGCTTTGCTTGTCTCTGACCAGGATGAACTAAAGGAAGCATTTGGTGGCGTGGAATGTTTGCCCTGGCAGGAGAAAGCAGAGATTTCAACAAGCACATGCGTTTGTGAATGGATTGATTATTATCTTTCCTCTGAAGTGATTACAAGCACAGTCCTAGTTAATTAGTAAATAGGGAGGGAGGAAGGGACCCAGGGGAGGAGAGAGAGAGGGAGAGAGAGAGAGGGAGGGAGAGAAAGAGTGGATTGGGAGGGAGAGAAATTATCCTATTGGTGCAGTTCTCATATTTAAACTAAAATAGGCCTAAGGGTCGGAGAAAGCAACCCACTCCAGTACTCTTGCCTGGAAAATCCCATGGGCGGAGGAACCTGGTGGGCTGCAGTCCATGGGGTCACTAAGAGTCGGATACAACTGAGCGACTTAACTTTCACTTTTCACTTTAATGCATTGGAGAAGGAAATGGCAACCCACTCCAATGTTCTTACCTGGAGAATCTCAGGGACGAGGGAGCCTGGTGGGCTGCTGTCTATGGGGTCGCACAGATCTGGACACAACTGAAGCGACTTAGCAGCAGCAGCAGCAGGCCTAAGGGTGATGAGACAAAAATAAAGTATATGGAGAAAGAAAAAAAATGGAACTCTTGGCAAGAAGTCTGATATCTCTGTAAACATTTTAATCAGCTGAGATCAGTCT
This sequence comes from Capricornis sumatraensis, assembly GCF_032405125.1. Lineage (NCBI taxonomy): Eukaryota > Metazoa > Chordata > Mammalia > Artiodactyla > Bovidae > Capricornis > Capricornis sumatraensis. The sequence continues at coordinate 34,118,498 of NC_091080.1, read as the reverse complement.
GATCATTAGGGTCAAAACACCATCTTCATTCATATAATCCTGATAATTTCAGCCAAAAATGGATACAGCTTATATATAAGAAAGAAAATAATATTCTTGTGGTTCCTAGTTTACCAACATTTGTTCACTTTTTTGTCAATTAATTAAATTATTCAACAGATATTTATTAAGCATCTCCTTATGCCTGGCAGTGTTCTAGGCCTTGAGGATAGAAAGAATAATAAACAAGACAAAGTCCTTATGGAACATATTTTCATGGAGGCTTTCTCCATATTGGCTAAAAGAAAAAACATTCTCCCAAGAATCTTTAAAAAGTAGTTGTAATATGCATTTTGTATTTTTTCCCTCTTTCCCTAAATCCTCTTTTGCCAGTTTTAATCCAGTTTGTAAATATTTTAAAGGGTGGGAAAAGTGGTTTATGAGTTAAGTACTACCATTTAGGACCTTTGACTGTTTGTGCTTAAAGTATAAGCATCTTTTTGTCTGGGGAAGAAGCTGCATTTCTGTGGTCCTGGTTTTTTGCTGAAATGCTTTCACAGGTTCAGCGGTATCCGGAGTGCTCCTTTTTTGGTCTGCAACACTTATCTCCCTAGGAAATCCTGTCCAGTCCACAACTTCTGCCTCCTTAAATAGGCTGCCAAGTCCCAGCTCTATTTCTAGCCTGGAATTCCCCTCCTATTACCCTTAAGTCTCTCTAAACCTTTCCCAAACACTGGGAAACTCAGAGATGGAGGGGAATGTTGGCTCCCTGTGACTGTATCTGTTGTTTTACAATTAAATATATTAATTTACTGCCTACCATTTTTCTTCAAGGTATTCACACTGGATTAGACCACAGTTTACATTTACCATCAACAAATTTGTATTTTTCCTTGTCCTTGGAGAGGTTAGTGTTTATGCTACTCAGATCATGGAGAGAAACATGATTAAAATAGGTTGAATTTTTGCTCAGGCCAGGAACAAGTTGAAAATTAGAGGCAATATGATACGGCGAACATCACAGACCCTGAGACCCTACTGTCGTAGTTCAAATCCCAGCTGAACTTAGGGAGACAGTTTGCTCATTCATCAAAAGGAATAATAATATGATGTTCTTTGCATGATTGTTGTAAAGTTTAACTTAGTTGTCCCATGTGAAACAGTTAGAATATTGCTTGGCCTATTGCAAGCCCTATTTATAAGTGACGTTATTATTTTCATCATTAAAGGCAGCCTTAAAGTCCAAGGTAGGAGAAGAACAATCCTAAACTAAGAAGACAAAAGTTTAAGCCTTTATAGAATAGCTTTTAAAGTTTGAAACTGACTTACGCGTTACCTCTGATTGCTTTAGTCAATATCAAAAAATTTAGTCTGACACCAAACAGAAAACTAATTTTAATTAATAATGAATGTGATCTCATAAAAACAAATAGTATATTGGATGTCCACTAGGGTAGGAATGATCTACTTGACAGTTTAAGTTTCCTCTTCTGTGAACTGCCTTTTCATGTCCTTTGAAGAGTTTCTGTTTTGTGTTATCTTTTCCTTATTGCTTATAGGATTTCTTGGTATAAGCTGCAAATTAGAAGAGGGACTCCACCTCTCTGGTCTAATTCTTCAATGTGATGAAATGTCCTTGCAGTTGACACTCTTGATCTCTTTGCCTACTGCTTATTGTCTCTCTTGAATGAATTATCTCATTTTGGAATGAGAAGTATCTAAGCATACTCTGTGTTGTCCTCTCTGAGTCTCTTTTTTGATGGAGAAGAAAGTGCAGGACACGTGCACAGATCTGCTCTGTGCCATGTAGCAAGGATCCTGTCCTTGGGGGCGGGGAAGCCTGGATTTATCCAGCTGTGCCAGGGCCAGATGGGTAATTCCAATTCAGAATAAAGTATTTAATAACTCATTTGACTGCAGATCTAAAACTATGTTTGCTTTATTGGCCACTTATATGTTTGTTTGTCTTCTCCTGGTAAGAAAGAGATGGCCACTCAGACAAAGTCTTTGTGGAGAGTTTACAAAGAGAGTATTTATAAAGATATTGGACAGGTTAGAGAAACCAATGAGGGTGGTAGTACTCCAGGGATTGCAAGAACAGGAGCCACTGCTCTAAGAAGACCTGGAAAGAAAGAGGGAAGGGGTAACTACCAAAGTGTGGAGAGTAGATAAATGAAGAATATCTGGTAGGAACTATGTAGCTATAAGGGACAAAGTCCCATCTCTTATATGAACTTCTCAGGGTTATGCCAGTTGGATATACACCAGTAGAACAACCTGAAATCTAGAATGCTAGTCATCATCATGTTCTTCATGGGTCTAATTGCCAACTGGACGTCCTCCTGGTTGAAGTCTCTCTTTGTGTCTTTTGCCTATTTCTCAATTTGCTTTTTTCACTACTGCAATGTGGGAGACCTGGGTTTGATCTCTGGGTCAGGAAGATTCCTTGAAGAAGGGCATGGAAACCCACTACAGTATTCTTGCCTGGAGAATCCCATGGACAGAGGAGTCAGGCGGGCTACAGTCCATAGCGTTGCAAAAAGTTGGACACAACTGAGTGGCTAACACTTTCACTAATCACTACTGTATTCTGAGATTTCTGTTTGTGTCTCAGATACTTGTTCTTTGTCAGATATGTGGTTTGCAAATTTTTTCTCTCTGTACCTTTCCTTTTCATCCTGTCAACGGGATCTTTCTCAGAGCAGAAGTTTTGAGTTTTGATGAAGACCAGTTTATCATGTTTTATTTTTATGGATCATGCTTTTGTTGTCAAGTTTAAAAACTTTTTGCCCAGTCCTAAGATACAAAATTGGGAAAACTCAGCAGTGGCCACAGAACTAGAAAAGGTCAGTTTTAATTCTAATCCCAAAGAAAGGCAAGACCAAAGAATGCTCAAACTATTGCACAATTGCACTCATCTCACATGCTAGTAAAGTAATGCTCAAAATTTTCCAAGCCAGGCTTCAATAGTATGTGAACCATGAAATTCCAAATGTTCAAGCTGGATTTAGAAAAGGCAGAGGAATCAGAAATCAAGTTGCCAACATACGCTGTATCATCAAAAAAGCAAGAGAGTTCCAGAAAAACATCTATTTCTGCTTTATTGACTATGCCAAAGGCTTTGACTGTGTGGATCACAACAACCTGAGGAAAATTCTGAAAGAGATGGGAATACCAGACCACCTGACCTGCCACTTGAGAAACCTGTATGCAGGTCAGGAAGCAACAGTTAGAACTGGACATGGAGCAACAGACTGGTTCCAAAGAGGAAAAGGAGTATGTCAAGGCTGATTGTCACCCTGCTTATTTAACTTCTATGCAGAGTACATCATTAGAAATGCTGGGCTGGATGAACCACAAGCTGGAATCAAGATTTCCGGGAGAAATATCAATAACCTCACATACGCACATGACAGCACCCTTATGGCAGAAAGTGAGGAAGAACTAAAGAGCCTCTTGATGAAAGTGAAAGAGGAGAGTGAAGAAGTTGGCCTAAAACTCAGCATTTAGAAAATGAAGATCATGGCATCTGGTTCCATCAGTTCAGTTCAGCTGCTCTGTCTTGTCCGACTCTTTGCGACCCTATGAATCGTAGCACTCCAGGCCTCCCTGTCCATCACCATCTCCTGGAGTTCACTCAAACTCACGTCCATCGAGTTGGTGATGCCATCTAGCCATCTCATCCTCTGTTGTCCCCTTCTCCTCCTGCCCCTAGTCCCTCCCAGCATCAGAGTCTTTTCCAATGAGTCAACTCTTTGCATCAGGTGGCCAAAGTACTGGAGTTTCAGTTTTAGCATCATTCCTTCCAAATAACACCCAGGGCTGACTCCTTTAGAATGGACTGGTTGGATCTCCTTGCAGTCCAAGGGACTCTCAAGAGTCTTCTCCAACACCACAGTTCAAAAACATCAATTCTTTGGTGCTCAGCTTTCTTCATAGTGCAACTCTCACATCCATACATGACCAGTGGAAAAACCATAGCCTTGACTAGACGGACCTTTGTTGGCAAAGTAATGTCTCTGCTTTTGAATATACTATCTAGGTTGGTCATAACTTTTCTTCCAAGGAGTAAGCGCCTTTTACTTTCATGGCTACAATCACTATCTGCAGTGATTTTGGAGCTCCCCCCAAAAGTCTGACACTGTTTCCACTGTTTCCCTATCTATTTCCCATGAAGTGATGGGACCAGATGCCATAATCTTTGTTTTCTGAATGTTGAGCTTTAAGCCAACTTTTTCGCTCTGCTCTTTCACTTTCATCAAGAGGCTTTTGAGTTCCTCTTCACTTTCTGCCATAAGGGTGGTGTCATCCGCATATCTCAAGTTATTGATATTTCTCCTGGCATCTTGATTCCAGCTTGTGTTTCTTCCATCCCAGAGTTTCTCATGATGTACTCTGCATATAAGTTAAATAAGCAGAGTGACAATATACAGCCTTGATGGACTCCTTTTCCTATTTGGAACCAGTCTGTTGTTCCATGTCCAGTTCTAACTGTTGCTTCCTGACCTGCATATAGGTTTCTCAAGAGACAGGTCAGGTGGTCTGGTATTCCCATCTCTTTCAGAATTTTCCACAGTTTGTTGTGATCCACAGAGTCAAAGGCTTTGGCATAGTCAATAAAGCAGAAATAGATGTTTGTCTGGAACTCTCTTGCTTTTTCCACGATCCAGCAGATGTTGGCAATTTGATCTCTCATTCGTCTGCCTTTTCTAAATCCAGGTTGAACATCAGGAAGTTCACGGTTCACGTATTGCTGAAGTCTGGCTTGGAAAATTTTGAGCATTACTTTACTAGTGTGTGAGATGAGTGCAATTGTGCGGTAGTTTGAGCATTCTTTGGCATTGCCTTTCTTTGGGATTGGAATGAAAACGAACCTTTTCCAGCCCAGTGGCCACTGCTGAGTTTTCCAAATTTGCTGGCATATTGAGTGCAGCATTTTCACACCATCTTTCAGGATTTGAAATAGCTCAGCTGGAATTCCATCACCTTCACTAGCTTTGTTCATAGCGATGCTTTCTAAGGCCCACTTGACTTCATATTCCAGGATGTCTGGCTCTAGGTGAGTGATCACATCATCATGATTATCTGGGTCGTGAAGATCTATTTTTGTACAGCTCTTCTGTGTATTCTTGCCACCTCTTCTTAATATCTTCTGCTTCGGTTAGGTCCACAGCATTTCTGTCCTTATCAAGCCCATCTTTGCATGAAATATTCCCTTCATATCTCTAATTTTCTTGAAGAGATCTCTAGTCTTTCCCATTCTATTGTTTTCCTCTATTTCTTTGCATTGATTGCTGAGGAAGGCTTTATTATCTCTTCTTGCTATTCTTTGGAACTCTGCATTCAGATGCTTATATCTTTCCTTTTCTCCTTTGCTTTTCACTTCTATTCACGGCTATTTGTAAGGCCTCTCCAAACAGCCATTTTGCTTTTTTGCATTTCTTTTCCATGGGGATGGTCTTGATCCCTGTCTCCTGTACAGTTTCACAAACCTCATTCCACAGTTCATCAGGCACTCTATCTATCAGATCTAGTCCCTTAAATCTATTTCTCACTTCCACTGTATAATCATAAGGGATTTGACTTACGTCATACCTGAATGGTCTAGTTTTCCCTACACTCTTCAATTTAAGTCTGAATTTGGCAATAAGGAGTTCATGATCTGAGCCACAGTCAGCTCCCGGTCTTGTTTTTGTTGACTCTATAGAGCTTCTCCATCTTTGGCTGCAAAGAATATAATCAGTCTGATTTTGGTGTTGATCATCTGGTGATGTCCATGTGTAGAGTCTTCTCTTGTGTTGTTGGAAGAGGGTGTTTGCTATGACGAGTGTGTTCTCTTGGCAAAACTCTATTAGCCTTTGCCCTGCTTAATTCTGTATGCCAAGGCCAAATTTGCCTTTTACTCCAGGTGTTTCTTGATTGCCTACTTTTGCATTCCAGTCCCCTATAATGAAAAGAACATCTTTTTTGGGTGTTAGTTCTAAAAGGTCTTGTAGGTCTTCATAGAACTGTTCAACTTCAACTTCTTCAGTGTTACTGATTGGGGCTTAGGCTTGGATTACTGTGATATTGTATGGTTTGCCTTGGAGACGAACAGAGATCATTCTGTTTTTCTGAGATTGCATCCAGCTACTCTATTTCGGACTCTTTTGTTGACCATGATGGCTACTCCATTTCTTCTAAGGGATTCCTGCCCACATTAGTAGATATAATGGTCATCTGAGTTAAATTCACCCATTCCAGTCCATTTTAGTTCGCTGATTCCTGGAATGTCGATGTTCACTCTTGCCATCTCCTGTTTGACCACTTCCAATTTGCTTTGATTCATGGACCTAACATTCCAGGTTTCTATGCAATATTGCTCTTTACATCATCGGACCTTGCTTCTATCACCAGTCACACCCACAGCTGGGTATTGTTTTTGCTTTGGCTCCATCCCTTCATTCTTTCTGGAGTTATTTCTCCACTGATCTCCAGTAGCATATTGGGTACCTACCAACCTGAGGAGCTCCTCTTTCAGTATCCTATGATTATACCTTTTCATACTGTTCATGGGGTTCTCAAGGCAAGAATACTGAAGTGGTTTGCCATTCCCTTCTCCAGTGGACCACAGTCTGTCAGACCTCTCCACCATGACCCACTCATCTTGGGTGGCCCCACAGGGCATGGCTTAGTTTCATTGAGTTAGACAAGGCTTGTGTTGTTAGACAAAGTCCTAGTGTGATTAGATTGACTAGTTTTCTGTGGTTATGGTTTCAGTGTGTCTGCCCCCTGATGCCCTCTTGCAACACCCACCATCTTATTTGGGTTTCTCTTACCTTGGATGTAGCATATCTCTTCACAGCTGCTCCAGCAAGGTGCAGCCGCTGCTCCTTACCTTGGACAAGGGGTATCTCCTCACCACCACCCCTTCTGACCTTGAACATGGAGTAGATCCTCTAGGCCCTCCTGTGCCCATGCTTCACTGCAAATAAGTGGGGAAATAGTGACAGACTTTATATTTTTGGGCTCCAAAATTACTGCAGATGGTGACTGCAGCCATGAAATTAAAAGATGGTCACTCCTTGGAAGAAATGTTATGACCAACCTAGAAAGCATATTAAAAAACAGAGACATTACTTTGACAACAAAGGTCCATCTAGTCAAAGCTATGGTTTTTCCAGTGGTCATGTATGGATGTGAGAGCTGGTCTATAAAGAAAGCTGAGCATGGCAGAATTGATGCTTTTGAACTGTGGTGTTGGAGAAGACTCTTGAGAGTCCCTTGGACTGCAAGGAGATCCACCCAGTCCATCCTAAAGGAAATCAGTCATTGGAAAGACTGATGCTGAAGGTGAAACTCCAATACTTTGCCCACCTGACGCAAAGAACTGACTCATTGGAAAAGACTGGGAAAGATTGAAGGCAGGAGGAGAAGGGGACGACAGAGGATGAGATGGTTGGGTGGCATCACCGACTTGATGGATATGAGTTTGAGTAAACCCTGGTAGTGGTGATGGACAGGGAAGCCTGGCATACTGCAGTCTATGGGGTCTCAAAGAGTCAGACACAACTGTGCTACTGAACAGAACTGAACTGAATTTCCAAAAGTTTTTCTCTTAAGCTTTTTTTCTTTTTTTCCCTAGAAGTGTTATAGTTTTATATTTCATGTTTAATTCCATCATCAGTGTGGAGTTAATTTTGTATATATTATGAGAATTAGGTTGAGATTCAATTTTTTGCCTATGGATGTCCAATTGCTTCAGTGCCATTTGTTGAAGAGTTATCTTTCCTATACTGAATTGCTTTGAACATTTGTCAACAATCAGTTGGATGTATTTTTGTGGATCTGTTTCTAGCCTATTTATTTTGCTTCCTTGACCTGTGTGTCAATAACTTCACCCCATACCACACATTCTAGATTACTATAATTATGTCATGTTTTGAAATTAAGTAGACTGATACCTCTCATTTTATTCTACTTTCTGAAGATTATTTATGTATCCTAGTTTCTTTGCTTTTCCATGTAAATTTTAGAATAAGCTTGCTTATATATTCAAAACTCTTGTGGGGATTTTGATAAAAGCTGCATCAGACTGTACATCAATGAAGTGAATTGACATTTTACTATGTTGAAATCAACATAGTATGTCTATTTATATCTTTTTTGATGTCTTTTATCTGCATTTGTTTCCTCAATAGTTTTCAGTATACGAGTCCGATACATACTTTGTTAGATTTATAACTAATTATTGCATATCTAATTTGAATTATCAGTTTTAGCTTTCCATAGTGTTATACCCAACTGTGCCTCTATTTTCTAGTATGTTAACATGGCTATTACATCTAAGAAATAGAATTCTTCTTAAGTTTTAAAAATTAGGATTTTTGTCTTTAGTTTAGATTGTAGCCTGTCACACATTTTCAAGCATCTGAACCATATTTGAATACTGTGTTACTGTCTGATTATTTATCAGAGTATTCCCTTTCATCTTGTTACTACTAAGGAAAAACAAGCTATATTTAATGTTTATTTTCTCTAGTATCTCTTCCATTAACTTCATCTAGCCTGAAACAAAATAGGATTATTAAACTGATATTGTTTTCTTTTAAAGTATGTAAGGACACTATGATCTAAGAAAATTCCTCTCTGAATCATACATTTTCCAGAAAATTTTGATAGCTAAGTTTCAAAACACGGCCTACATCTGAGAGAGGGACATGACTAATAAAGAACTTCATAGCTAATTTAGGGCCTACATCCTGAATCAAAGTAGAACTTTTAATATTCACTGCTTCAGGCTTTCTTCTTGATAACTAAAAAACATGTGAAAATTGCATAAAACATACTTACAGAAGTAATTCAATCCATAAAGAACACTATTTATCTTTCAAGAACAAAATTGATGTTAATGGTTATTCATTCACTTTTTCTCTTACTCTTTTGGGATATTATAGTCAGACACTGAACATGGAGAGAAGGTTCTACTCACTGTGAATATTATTATCTCTCGCAAAGTTCAAATTGTCTTTTTAGTAAATTTAAGAGTATGTTGACACAGACATAATTCCCAGTGGTGATGGTGGTTTAGTCACTAAGTTATGTCCAACTCTTGCGACCCCACAGATGGTAGCCTGCCAGGCTTCTCTGTCCACGGGATTCTCCAGGCAAGAGTACCAGAGTGGGTTGCCATTTCCTTGTCCAGGGAAAATTCTCAGTAACACTTGACTTTTCAGTAATCAAATATAAAAAATAACATTACAGAATTCCAGCCCATTACTTAAGCTCCAAGTAAAAAACAAGTATTATTTTATATGTAGCAAACCTTATGTTTTCTCTTGGTTTCTTTAGGAATAGATAAGTGATAATGTCAAGTTTTTGCCCCTCATTTTAGTAAAAATATTTGTAATGTTGTAAACATGTTAAACGCTTCTTTAAAAATTTTCTTAAATTTCTTCAGATTCCCTAAAATTTGATGAATCAACATTCTCTAACATTATACTATAAATAACAGAACGAAATCTGTAAAAACCCCAATGCACAATTAATTCTTAGAGAGATTTTTTATTTAGTTCATTGGTGCTTAGCAGCTCAGTCATGTCTGACTCTTTTGTGACCCCATGGACTGTAGTCCACGAGGCTTCTCTGTCCATGGAATTTTCCAGGCAAGAACACTGGAGTTGTCTGCCATTTCCTTCTCCAGGGGATCTTCCTGACCCAGAGACTGAACCCTGGTCTCCTGAATTTCAGGCGGATGGAATTCTTTACTGTTGAGCCACTGGGGAAGCCCTATTTTAATAATACACGTAACCTATTTTGAAAAGTGTTTGAAGTAAAATATCCTTTAAAGATAATTGTAAACAAACAATACACTGTGAGAAGAAAAATGAAAGGGTTAGACTTCCAGCCCACTTACTTTTTTTTCTTAAGTTAAGGTGGAATTGCCAAATCTAAAGAGGTGTAGGTAAGTGTTTTTGTTTTCTAGGCATATTTAACCACTATCACCTCTTCTTAGGATAGAGTAGTAAGCATGGAAATTTTGTGTTGTTTCTTATTTCTCATGTTCCTTTCTGTCTGATGATGCCCCTTTCAGTTTTGGACTTTCTACACAGTTTGTACTTGGCAGCAAGAAGTGCTTGGGAAGAATCACTCCCAATTCTTTGCTTTAATATATCATTTTTAACACAGAGAACAGAAAACTCAGAGCCTTATGTGACCAAATCACTAACTCTCCCCCTAGCCATGTATCATGACAGAAAATTTATATTCACAGTTTTGTGTTGATTTTAAGACCCCAAAAGACTTTCTTTCTCTGCCAAATATTTCAATTTCACTTAAAGTTTCTGTTTGGCACATGGTTTCCTCTTCCCTGATGTAATCATCTTGAGAATAAAGACTGTATCTTATTAATATTTTCCTGGAATGCCTACCGCCACTGCTGAACATGTAGTTGGTTCTCAGTAAATTAAAATTTAATTGCTGGTGGACAACATGCAACCTTGGCAGTATTCTCTGTTTATCAAGACCTGAAGCATACTGCATATGGCATTCCATATAGCAAAGAGAATATCCCAGGTACAGGCTGTTGCAAGCAAAAGTTGAAGTGAGGGAAAAATCCAACACAACTCACATGGAAAAAAATCCAATAGCTCTGACTTTAGTTCACAAAAATATTCCTGTGAGAAAATGACAAGAGGCAGTTTCTTTTTTTCTTATTTTTGTATCAGAATTTCATATAGTGGCTTCAGCCTGTGCAGACAGAAAACTTCTCCATCCCTCCAGATTATACAAAGATGCCCATGACCCACCAATCCATAGACTCTTACTGTGAGAATATTTTGTTTTCAAATTATGTTAAAGTTATAAACAAATTATAAATGCATTTGTGGTATTTGATTCTTTTTGCCTAAACCCAATTGGTTTTAATTTCAGTGTCTCTTAGTCAGCTTACTACAAGTAGTGAGATTCTATTTTTTTATTTGGTGATGAGCAAGGATGATTCAGATCGCTGACTAAATTAATCAAAGGTCTGTGTGATGCCTTAGAAAAGAATGAGAAGAAACTTGGAAAACTTGAAGAACAGAAAAAAATTCTAACCGTAGGAGAGAAGTTAGATATGTAAAATTTTAGATAAAAAGAAGGCCATTAGCCAAGATGTGTTTTAATGTCATGAAAGTAAGAGATAAGAGATAGCCTACTGTAACTGGTTTAGGCTTGGGAGTTAGAAAGCAGTGGCTTACGTAGAAGTGATGCACACAACACTCTTCCTTTTTGTGGAAAAGCCAATGACTCATTCTGGAGGTATGTGTATATTTAAAAATGTATGTTCCTTTCCCAGCTCCCTTTTTTAAGGCTCTAATTTGCTGTTCCTGTTTCAAATCACCTTCTTATACTCATGTTACATCCCTCCCAGGGGTGGTCCTTTGCCTCTCACTTTTCTTAGTTCTTTATTGTAGTTCTTCCTCATATGATTTTTCAGGCTAATTGGGAAATCTCAGACCATAGCAGGGTCAGCCACCAAGAAAATAGTGGTGGGCTTGAGCAGTCTCTATAGTGAAGAAGCATAAAGTTCAAATATCAGAGTCTTTATGCTCAGCAGGATATTTTGTTCCTTGTTACTGAAAAGGAACTCAAGATGTTTTAGTCTTCAGAGATACTGAGATGTTTTAGTCCTCACTGATACCTATGTAGAAGAAAGCCTAACAGCCTTTATTATGCGTTCTGTGCAATAGACGTGATACCAAGTAAAAACTCAGCCGTGAATTGAGATCTTGTTGTGAATAGCCACATTGACTAAAAAAATGAACTTCAAGTTAATATGATGGAAATCAATATACGAGTGCTGAATATGTGAACCAGATAAGGGTGGGTGGCAGTGAAGAGTTGGAAAGATATAAATAAACTCAAAGGTACAGATAATTGTACAGTGTAATAAAGAATTAGAAAATGATGAGTTTGGGTTATTTACTGTCATTGTTTTTAACGCAACTTATTTAATTGTGGGTTTATACAGTTTATTTTTGTTACTGCCTATTTTTAACAACCAACACTTAAAATTCCTGAAAATGAAACAGTGGGTTCTCACAAGCTGATATCTGCCAGCACTAGCCTACTCCTAACTCTGTCTACTTTCTTCTGTACACCGATCATGATCTATTAATTGTGCCCCCATCCTTTAGGTTTAACATGTTCAGGATTAAGTCACCAAAACTTTGTGTACATGCTTAGTCACTCAGTTGTGTCTGACTCTCTGTGACCCTATCTACTGTAGCCCGCCAGGCTCCTCTGCCCATGGAATTCTCCAGGCAAGAATACTGGAGTGAGTTACCCTGCCTTTCTCCAGGGAATCTTCCCCACCCAGGGAATCTTCCCCACCCAGGGATCGAACCCACATCTCTTATGTCTACCTGCATTGGCATGTAGGTTCTTTACCACTAGCGCCACCTGGGAAACCCCTACTATTAGTATATAACTTTAACACTGCATGTAAGAGACACATAGAGGGGTCAGTTATATGAGGAATATAATATTTTTTTAATGAAAAGGAAAGGCTCTCTGTGTAAATAAATTTTAGTAACAAAGTGGCCATAAGTGGCCCCACAAATTAGGACATTGCTTAATGTTACTATACGAAGAGCAACAGATGCATAAATTCTATAATAAATAACACTCAAACTATTGAAGTCTCGGTCAACTATAAATGAAATTTAAAATAATGTCTGGCTAGCAACTCCTTACCATTCATTTATTCAAACATTTTAAATAGATACTGCACTTCACTGTTATAAGTCCTCTGGTGGAGAAATACAGGTGCTGTAGAAAGACAGAGGGCTTGAAGTGAAGAGTTCTAACCTGCATCTTCACCAGCACAGACTCAATCCTGCCGCTTATGCCAGCAGAAAGCCTTTGGCTAGAATAAGACCAGAGTAGGAGAGAGCCAGATCGTAAGCAAAATAAATGAGAGCACTCCAGATAAACCAGGCTGCGGTTGAGACAAGGCATTAAAGTGAAAGTGAGAGTGTTAGACTCTCAGTCGTGTCAGACTCTTTGTGACCCTGTGGACTGTAACTCACCAGGCTCCATTGTCTGTGGAATTCTCCAGGCAAGAGTACTGGAATGGGTAGCCATTCCCTTCTCCAAGGGATCATCCCTACCTAGGGATCAAACCCTGGTCTCCTGCATTGCAGGTAGATTCTTTACCATCTGAGTCATCAGGGAAGCCCTTGTTCTTTAACAGATCCTCGTATTTTTTGCAACTTCAGTTTCTGTATAGATGCTTGGAGGTGTACTTTCAATCTTATTGATAGACTGTTTTCCAAGATGTGTGTCATTTGATGGAATCTTTTTCATTGCCCTTCCCCTAGAATATAATACAATACCTTAATCTTTGTGCTTAGGTACTGTTTTTTAAACTTGGGAATGTTTTCTGCACTGTATGTTAATTATTGAGTCTGGTTCAGTTGCTCTGTTTTCCTACAGGAGCGCTGTCATTCTTAGTTTGCACTTCCATTTTCCATCCTCCATTTATATTATTGATTTTGGGCTTTTTTCCCTTTTTGTATAAGTCTTGTATATCATTTTATACTTATTTTCTACATCACAGTTTTATTTCTTCAAAATAACAGTCTATTCTATTTCAGTCCAAATTTTTTTCCTACTATGCAATAGTTTCCTTGAAATCCTTAATTTATCTTTATTATTGCATCTATGAACTGTCCAAACTGGCCCATTCACTTGAAATACTTTTTCAACTTATATTGTTTTTATCAATTTGCATTTTGAAATTGTCCTCAAAATTAGCCCAAATCCAGTCAACTATTCAATAAACTTCCCTGGTGGCTCAGACGGTAAAGCGTCTCCCTACAGTGAGGGAGACCTGGGTTCGATCCCTGGGTCAGGAAGATCCTCTGGAGAAGGAAATGGCACCCCACTCCAGTACTCTTGCCTGGAAAATCCCATGGACGGAGGAGAGTAGTAGGCTACAGTCCATGGGGTCGCAAAGAGTCGGACACGACTGAGTGACTTCACTTTCACTTTCATTCAATAAATCAGATCTAACTGTGTAAAATTTAGGATGAGCCCTGGATTTTTAAGAAAGTATAGATTTTGTGTGTGCTGGGGCTCAGTGATGTCTGACTCACTGTGACTCCCCCAGGGAGGAACTGTAGCCCCTCCAGGCTCCTCTGTCCATGGAATTCTCCAGGCAAGAATATTAGAGTGGTTTGCCATGCCCTCCTCCAGGGTATCTTCCTAGTCCAGGGATCCAATCCACGCCTCCTGCATCTCCTGCATGGCTGGTGAATTCTTTACCGCTGAGCCACCTGGGAAGCCCCAACAGTAATAAAATACTAGGTGAAAATATCTGCATACCGAGAACTGATTCTGTGGACTTACCCAATTGTTATCATAGTCTCTCTTCCTTTTTTGGATGCAAATGGTTAAACCAAGCACCTTCCCAAATTAGAAACACAAAATACCATTCAGATATGTCAATTTACACTGTGTTCTGCAAAGTAATTTGTACTTTCTCACTGAGTAAAATTTATCACTCAGCGATGTGGGAAAATAGCTCTTACTTTTGAAACTCAGCAGAAATATAATTTATTTTGATTTAGATTCAACCTGAATACCCTGGTATGTTAATTTTATTCCTAACTTATTTTTTGCTCATATATGGGAAAAACATAAAAAAATTTTATGAACTGAAGACTCTCAACCATGTAGTCGTTAAAACTGTGCATAAAAACAGTCACACGCTGATTGAATATTGTGATTCAGTGAAAAATATTTTGATATTGACCTCATGCTTTAAAAGTTGGCTCATAAAAAACATTAAACTTATCTTATGAAGTACATTTTTATCTTTCTGCTTTTATATAGAAAGCACATTAATTTCTTCTTTCATTTTTATTTCATCCCCTCCCATTTCAAAGGGCTGGGGGTCAGGGCTTGATAGCCCTGGTAACCTTTCCTCTCTCTTCTGAGGGTTGAGGGGCTGGCCTTTGTTATCAGGCAGACTTGGATTCAGGTCCTGCTCTGCAATTTATAACATGTATAGTCTGAACAAATTATTTATCCACCCTCAACCATAATTACCTAATCAATAAATGAGACACTCTAAGACTTGTTAAGTTGCTTCAATAAAGTAGAAAGGACTTTGACTGACAGGACTGTCGTAGAGCAAGCACATGGTTGTTGTTTAGCCACTAAGTCATGTCTCTTTGCAACCCATGAACTGCAGCACACCAGGCTTCCCTGTCCTTCACTATCTCCTGGAGTTTCCTCAAACTCACGTCCATTGAGTCAATGGTGACTGTGCTTATTATAGCATTCTCTCCTGTTGCCATGGAAATTCATCCCTTCACACAGTTTATCTTCATAACCTTTGATAATTCCCTCTCCACTTTTCCATCCCACCTTTGAACATACCTCAGTCTCTCCTGTGATTAAAAAAGACCTCATGATCTTGTTTTTCCAAATGTTTGTCCTAGTTTTTTTTTTCCCCACCCCCACCCCATATAGTTTACATCTGCTGTCTCCCCTTGTAACTTACCCTTTTATTTTATCAAGGTCTGTATATTGGATACTTACTGCTATCATTACAAAGTATCACAAATTTAGTGGCTTCAGTTCAGTTCAGTTCGGTCGCTCAGTCGTGTCCAACTCTTTGTGACCCCATGAATCGCAGCACGCCAGGCCTCCCTGTCCATCACCAACTCCCACAGTTCACTCAGACTCACGTCCATCGAGTCAGTGATGCCATCCAGCCATCTCATCCTCGGTTGTCCCCTTCTCCTCCTGGCCCCAATCCCTCCCAGCATCAGAGTCTTTTCCAATGAGTCAACTCTTCACATGAGGTGGCCAAAGTACTGGAGTTTCAGCTTTAGCATCATTCCTTCCAAAGAAATCCCAGGGCTGATCTCCTTCAGAATGAACTGGTTGGATCTCCTTGCAGTCCAAGGGACTCTCAAGAGTCTTCTCCAACACCACAGTTCAAAAGCATCAATTCTTCGGCACTCAGCTTTCTTAAAGCAATACAAATGTATCCTCTTATAGTTCTAGAGATCAGAATTCCTCCAGAGATTCTAGGCGAATCTTTTCCTTGCCTTTTCCACCTTCTAGATACCACCTGCATTCCTTGGCCTGTGGCTCCACATTTCAGTGACCCCTGTTTCTGATGTCACGGACAGCCTCTCACACTTATCCTCTTGGCTTTCTCTTACAAGAATCTCTGTGATTATATTGAATCTGTCATAATAATCTAGGGTCATCTCCCATCTCAAAACCCCTAACTGTGTCACACTTGTCAAATGCCTTCTGCCATGTCAGGTTACACAGGTTTTGGGGATTAAAACCGTCCTTGACCCCTTTTCTTTCTCTAGGTCTGGAAGAATTTGGTTTTTGTTTATTCTGTGTACATGTATGTATAATTACAATGAACAAAGAGTAATGTCTCAAAATATGCCCATGTTCATCTGTAATTATAGTAAAGCATCTGCTATGGGAGTATTACCAAGGGAACCAAGAAAGACTTAAGAGCCAGACAAAAGTTCCAAGAGAATGTGATCTTTAAGTGGATCCTGTTCACCTTCCTTGTGTAAAATCTTTCAATGTCTAGTTATTGTCTAGATAACTAGATGGCTTCTAGGCTAAAGAGTGAATTCTACAGCTTTCCAGTTTAGCTCACAGGGCTAAGGACTGTGTTTTTGTACACTCTGATTAGCAGCGTATTAGACATGTAGATGCAGTAGACAGAGGAATATTCATTGGAATATTCACTGGAAGGACTGATGTTGAAGCTGAAGCTCCAATACTTTGGGCCCCTGATGCAAAGAACTGACTCATTGGAAAAGACCCTGATGCTGGGAAAGATTGAAGGCGGGAGGAGAAGGGGATGACAGAGGATGAGATGGTTGGATGACATCACCGACTTGATGGACATGAGTTTGAGCAAGCTCTAGAAGATAGTGAAGGACTGGGAAGCCTGATGTGCTGCAGTCTGTGGGGTTACAACAAGTTGGACATGACTGAGAAACTGAACAAAAGACAAAGGAAGGGCTTCACTTGTGGTTCAGTGGTTAAGAAACTGCCTGCCAATGCAAGAGACTTGGGTTTGATCCCTGAGTTGGGAAGATGTTCTGAAAGGAAATGGCAGCCCATTCCAGTATTCTTGCCTGGGAAATCCCATGGACAGGAGCCTAGGGGGAGTGTAATACATAAAATCATGAAGAGTCAGACACGACTAAGCCACAGAGCACACAGGCAGTCAAAAGAAAGACTCTGCAGCTTAGCATTTGTTAACTTTGCAGTCAATATACCTCTTTCAGAAATTTGACACTTTCTCTTGCTTTTGTTTTCAATCAGAATTTAGTGAAGATTCTAACTGAGGGTATTTTCCTCATTTAGAATCCTCAACAAACTTTTGTTTTACAAAAATATTGAATTATCACTAGTTCTCCCACAGTGGTATTTGTCTCAATGTCAAATTTTTTTCCCCTCTGCTTCCTTGACCCAAACAAGACAAAATAATGATAAATGTAATACTTTGAAAACATTTAAATGGAAATTATTTGAAATGTCTGTAGCACAAAGCGGTTCAAATGAGGAGCGATGAATGTCACACACGTGAGACATGAAGCAGCAACAATTTTATCATAAGGGCTGCCTGAGCGATAGTGTCTATAAGGCACCAGTAGTTACAAAATGTGCTTTGATTTCAGAATTTCAGGGAAGTTAAAATGTGAAGAATATGTGCATCTTAGAAGTGATGAAATATGACAATTCTCTTTTTGTGTTGGATTCACAGTTTGATTTTTTTTATTGAAACTGACTTTTTTTAAACTTTAATGACTATTGATTAAATAACTCAATAAAAATGGAAACCAAAATAAACTTTCAGAGGAGGACACAAGAGCACTAGCAAAATGAGTAAGGGTAGTGATTCATTTGTGTTGTATTTTAATATCCCATGAAGAGGAAGATGACAAAAACTGAGAATAAATAATGTTCTTACTAGGTGGAAACTAGTTAAAATGCTACTTTGGAAATATTAGTACTCTCAGGGAAAGGTGTTAGTTCATAATATGTCATAAAGTAAAAAACATTTTTAACAAATGCCACATTATGATTATACATTTTGTGGAAATACACATATAACATACAAGTAGCAAAAAACTGAAAATATATAGACCAAAAATGTGTGAACCCTGAACAGTTGGATAAATTTATGGTTAATGTCTTAAATTTTTTCTTTTAATATTTACAGCATTATTACTCTGTAGTTTTCCTACCATTTAAAAGGTTTTAATTGAAGTAAATTGGGATATACAAATGTAATCAAATTGTTAAGTGTGTAGTTTGGAGGCTTTTCACAAATTAAGGACACCAGTATAACCAGCATCCAAATTAAAAGACATTATGCCACCCCCTTCTACCCCCATCGATTCACTAGTTTGTAATAATTTAAGGGTATTAATATCAGTCATAGGCAGAGGCCTGTGTGAAGCATATGGCATTATGTTAATATACAAATCTCTAAATTCTCTTTGTGGTTATACTCAAACCTGTCCAGTACACCAAGTTCCAATTGAACTGACTCAGTTGAATCAGTATCTGTGAATGTTCTTTGTGAACCTACAATGCACAGAGCAAATGCTACTGATTATTATTTTATATTTCTCTGACCTCATGAGCAAAGACCATTGACTGACATTGCTTATGATTTTCTTCCATATTTTCTTAGTTAACTGATATTCATTTGCACACTCTCAGGTTGATCATATAGTTCCTAGAATCTAACAGAACCTACAACTCAAGGCTCCTTAGAGAATGGCTTTCTCCTGTTCCAACATAGTGACTGAAGATTTGGTCATTTTTGTCTAAGTGGATGACTAGGCTGCAAAGAATACAGTTTAGTTTGGATGCTCTATTCCTAAATAATCTGTGCTTGTCAGCTTCCCACACCGATCAAGTCAGAGACCATGTCCCCATGAGATTGTGCACACATGTAAGTGATATTTGTAAAGGATTTCAGAGTTAATGGGTATGAAATTTGTAACAGTCTCTCAACTGGGGACTAGTCTTCTGGACAGATGACAGTTTTACCCAGTAATTACTTCTCCGGATTTCCCCAGTTCCTCTAAGAGCAGAGTATTTTCAAAACTGGAAGACAGCCATACATTATTTGAAATCATGACTCTCAAATTTTGAATTAACAAAGTACAACTAAAATAAGCTATGCCAATTTTGAAAATATATTAAATTATGATATATGATAAACATGAAATCAGTTATGGGACGATTGAAGATACTGACCACCAATAGACAAGCAAGCCTATTCTTTCACTTCCTTCTCTAATAAAAATTTAGTATTAACCAATCAACTATGGGGCCAGGTTTGTGTCAAAGAAGAAAACTTCTACAGAATTTAGGAGGCTTTAAAAGAATGAAGTAGTGCTACATGTGCCAATGTGGAAGATGTTCACAATATATGACTATTTCAAAAAAAATTGGCACAGGAAATAGGATTAACATGTTACTTTTGATGTATAAGATGAATAGGTAGATGATAAGTAGAGAGACATATAGATAGACCTAGGTATGTTCGTATATGCATAGCTTATTTTTTTAAGCTCGCACAGGGAATTTGGAAAGAATGGCAAGGAATGGAAAGGAGGTTTACTTTCTAAAAGTACAGACCTTTGTACTTTGTATTTTATGCCATATATGTTCATTACCTCTACAAAAACATATTTTGAAAAAAGAACACAGAGTGTTCTTAGAACACTTAGAACCCTGAGAACAAAACCTATCTATAAACCCTTGATTCAAATATTTAAACCCTGCTCTCCAAGGAAGCTGACTTTTTCCCATTTTATCAGAGGCCACAAAATTTTCATAAAACATATTTATTGATTTCTTCCCTAGTGCTTTTCCAAATGCATATTAATTAGTGCCTATAACCAATCACTTATGTCACTTTTCAAGTCTATGAAAAAAAGTCAGTGGACTCAATTAATGAACATGCTTTGGACCCACAATAAGGTTTTTGTTTCAATTAATGTCAGAGCCTGCATACAAAGGTCAATATATCAATCACTTAATCAGTTTATAGTTGTTTCACATGTGTTATGTTTCATAGAAAAGCAGTTGGTATTTCCACGTCTTATAGGCTTTATTCTGGATTATGGTGAAAACTTTGGCATTAGTCTTTGATGGCTGGTATTCTGCTATGTAAGAGCCCCTGTTTTACACAATCAGACTTATTTTATTAGAAATTTTATTTCCTATTTCTGGATTATATATTTAGAACACAGAGAAGATTCAATAAAAGATAAATTACCTAACCTAAACAAAAATTTTTAATTTAAGAGATCATTAAAGTGAAACACAATAGAAACAGGTGTTAATCTGAATTTTAACATAATTCTGATTGTCACCAGTTGGTTCCATATAGTAGGGATTATATTTTTAACAAATGCACTCAATTTCATGATGTTATTTTTTCCCCTTTCTAGATTCTAAAAGGATGTATTCAGTTAGCTTCAACTTAACTGAATATTTCTGAAGAATTAGTTTTTATTTTGTAGCTTGAACACACTCTCCAAATTTATGCCAAACTGTTAACTCTTCCTGCTCTCTCACTCACTCTTGTGAGCCTTATTATTTCTACTTCATTGAGGCCTCCTTTTTTTTTTTTTTTAAATCTGGCTTCTCATGCAGCTCTTAGTTTTATTTCAGATAAACAAGAAGGCCTCAAGCATGCAGACAGGATAAGAAATGGACTCATCCAGACATTTTAGAAGTGAGAACCAGGAGATGTGATAATTGATTGGCTTCATTTTATATTTAAAATTTTTTACATGATTTTAAAAATTGAAGTTTACTTGATATCTAATATCATTTAATTTCAAGTGTATAGCAGTTATTCATGTGTATATATATATATACATATATATGTATATATATGTATATATATATATGTTAAAAAACTATAGCATCTTATTGCCCAAGAGGAACTAAAATTTCCAATTGTTTTACAATGGTTTTATTCTAAGTTTCCTCATATCAAGATGGATGTTCTTTCAGAAGCTAACAGCACAGGAAACATACATCATGATGGTAAATAACTCCCAAAACACAAGTTTGGGACCTAGAAACTAATCAGAAGATAACACAATAAGAAATACAACATACACTTTCTTTTTCTTTATCCCTTTCTTGCAATCTGAGGCTGAGAAACAAATTCTGAGTGTGTCTGTAGCAAGATTATTCAGTTGCCTATTGTTCACTTCCAAAGAATACAAGTTATGAAGAGATACTGCCTGAGTGAGAAAACAGAGGTGAATGGAACATATATTTTGAAGGGTTAATCAGTTTCAAAAATGTACATGTAAGACTGTGTCAAAGGATAATTTGTTATTTTGCCATATTATTTAAGGGGTGAACTACCTTGAAACATTTTTTTTTAAATAGTAAGACCAAAAAGTATCCTGCATCAAAATCTGCAGTGATTCTTTCACTTGATTTAGCCAAACCATAAGGAATACTAGTGTTCTTCAAAAATGTGCAGCCTATTTTGAGGAAAATATGGTTATTATTAGTGTTACTTTTTATCTTTCTCCAATCTTCTATCTGGTTCCAGGAGTGAATTTTACATTTTTCTTTGGTAAGTTTGTTGCAAATGTGCCAAAATTTGACATCTGCAATTCTTAGGATATGTTAAGAAAAACAAACTGTCCTTTTAATTAGGTATGATTTCAAACTCGTAAGCAAAACAATGAAGTAATTTTTTCCTTTTGCTTCCCAGGAACAGATAGTCAATAAGATCGGTAGTTCTCAAATAGGTTGGCATAGTGGACTTAATAATATTCAGCTGGGGAACATCTATAAATCGTAAATCCCCTTTTCTCTCCCCAGTACTCTTTCCAGTTTCCTTCCAGCTATTTTGCTATATTCAATTTTAAGAACAGTTGCCAGGCATTATGTTATGTTCAGGATAATAAAGTTCATGAACCCTTTCTCTTTCCTTCAAGGACCTTATGTTTTCTGCCGGTTTTGGCAAGAAAACCATGATACAGTGGGTTGAGTGTTATAATTGGTAAAATTTGCTTTATGGAATCAGAATCTAAAACAAATGAAATAAGGAAAGCTTACCACAAGAAGTGACATTTGAGTTGACAGTTGACAAATGACTAGATAATAGCTAGATATAAAAGGGTTCTTTAATGTGTAAGAGTATGTGTGCTTATGGATATGGCTTGAGTACTGTGATTACTGCAGAGAACATTCTAAGCAACTGTGTATTCTAAGTGTATACAAAAGTCTGAAGCAGAGAGTTGGAATATGTCTGTTTGGGAGAATGATGCATGATGGATGAAGTAGAAGATGTTCAAAAGTTTCAAAATGTAGGGGCTGATTTGAGGAGCTAAAGTAAGGAGTTCAGCCTTTGTTCTGAAAGCTTATGGTTGACTTTTTTTTAATGGTAAGACATAATTGTGTTGAGGATTTTGGAAGATTACTGATAACAGAGAAGTAAATGTGGGCTTCCGCCGTAGCCCTGCTGGTAAAGAATCTGCCTGCAGTGCAGAAGACCTGGGTTCAATTCCTAGGTCAGAAAGATCCCCTGGAGAAGGAAATGGCAACCTGTTCCAGTATTCTTGCCTGGAGAGTTCCAAGGACAGAGGAGCCTACCAGGCTCCCATCCATGGGATCACAAGAGTTGGACACACTTAGCAACTAAACCACCAAAACTAGAGGAAGTGAGAGGCTAATGTAGTAATCCAGATGAGAAATTATAGTAGAAAACATCATATCTTAAGACTGGTGGTGAAAAAAATAACGATGTAAACAAAATATTTTGAATTCATATTTACTTCAACTGGATGTGTAGAACATTTTCATGAGGTTTTTAAGATACATTTTAAGCTGTCTATCTCACAAAAAATTCTAATTGACACTTTGTAATACAAAACATCTTGCTTTCTCTAATAAAGGATTGTTACTGAACCATTTCAATAAAAATATAAAAATAAAAGCTTTTCCTTAAGAAATCACGTCCCTTGACTCTTCAGCCCTCTCCAAGCACTGCCTCAATTTCTGTCCCCTCCAAAGACAATATTTTTCTCAAGAAAGTTGTATATTTCTGCTGCTTTCCTTCTCTTACTTTTCATTTTTTGTCAGTCTACTCTTGGCTTGTACTTCCAGTCCTGCTCTTGCCAAGACTCACAATGACATCTTGTTGGAATATTTAATAAACTCACTCTGCCATCCTCTTTCTTACCATCTTCAGTTCAGTTCAGTTGCTCTGTTGTGTCTGAGTCTTTGCGACCCCATAAACTGCAGCATGCCAAACTTCCCTGTCCTTCACCGTCTCCTGGAGCTTGCTCAAACTCATGCCCATTGAGTCGGTGATGCCATTCAACCATCTCATCCTCTATTGTCCCCTTCTCCTCTCGCCTTTAATCTTTCCCAGCATCAGTGTCTTTTCCAATGAGTCAGTTCTTTGCATCACGTGGCCAAAGTATTGAAGTTTCAGCTTCAGCATCAGTCCTTCCAATGAATATTCAGGACTGATTTCCTTTAGGATGGACTGGTTGGATCTCCATGCTGTCCAAGGGACTCTTGAAAGTCTTCTTCAACACACCACTGTTCAAAAGCACTAGTTCTTCAGTGCTCAGCTTTCTTTATAGTTCAACTCTCACATCCATACATCACATCAAGAAAAACCATAGCTTTGACTAGACGGACCTTTGTTGGCAAAGTAATGTCTCTGCTTTTTAATATGCTGTCTAGGTTGCTCATAACTTTTCTTCCAAGGAGCAAGCGTCTTTTAATTTCAAGCAGTCACCATCTGCAGTGATATTGGAGCCCCCCAAAATAAAGTCTGTCACTGTTTCCTCAACTATTTGCCATGAAGTGATGGGACCAGATGCCATGATCTTCGTTTTCTGAATGTTGAGCTTTAAGCCAACTTTTTCACTCTCCTCTTTCCCTTTCATCAAGAGGCTCTTTAGTTCTTCACTTTTTGCCATAAGTGTGGTGTCATCTGCATATGTGAGGTTATTGATATTTCTCCCAGCAATCTTGATTCCAGTTTATGCTTCATCCAGTCCAGTGTTTCTCATGAGGTACTCTGCATAGAAGTTAAATAAGCAGGGTGACAATATACAGCCTTGACATACTCCTTTCCTGATTTGGAAACAGTCTGTTGTTGCATGTCCAGTTCTAACTGTTGCTTCCTAACCTGCATACAGATTTCTCAGGAGGCAGGTCAGGTGGTCTGGTTCCCATCTCTTGAAGAATTTTCCAGAGTTTATTGTGATCCACTCAGTGAAGGGCTTCGACATAGTCAATAAAGCAGAAGTAGATGTTTTTATGGAACTGTCTTGCTTTTCGGATGATCCAATGGATGTTGACAATTTAATCTCTGAATCCTCTACCTTTTCTAATTCCAGCTGCCATCCTGCCATTACCATCCTACCACTGATCAATGCATTCATCCACACTGTTTTTGAAGCAACCTGCTTCCCTTGAAACTACCATCCTGTTTTTTCTCCCATCTCTGTCACCACTTTGTCTTAATTAATCTCGTTTCCTAACTCCTGCTCTTCCAACCACCTCCAACTACTGAAATTCTTCAGGGTGCATATCTCTTCTTTCTTTTCTCTAACATGTCTCCTAATCTAATCCATTTTTTTTAAATTTCAAAAAACAGCATGTGACAACACAGGTATAATTTATATCTCCTCTAGTTAAGAGTGTCTGATCTGAATGCTAAATTCCTTTGTTCAAGAATCTACTTGTTATATCTATTTGTATGTCTTAGAAGTCCCAAGAGTTAATCAAATCCAAAATCCATCTCCAGATCTTTGTTCTCCCAGACTTTCCTATTTTATTAAAGCACGTCATCACTCACCCAGTTGCTCAAGCCGGGAACCTGGGGCTCATCCTTGATTTCTTTCTCTTTTTCTGCCACACAGCAAATGCATCACTAAGATCTGCCATTGCTACCTTCAAAATGTATTTTAAAACCATCATCTTCTCTTAACGTTCATTACCACTACCTTTGTTCAAGCCACCAGGATTTCTAATCCGAATTGCCTCAGTAGCTTTCTGACTGGTTCATTTTCCCTTTTACAGTATTGTAGATTGTATGCCAGATGTTCTTGCCTCGACTCTATCCACAGAAAGCCTTAATGAATCTTTGCCCCCATGGTCTGCTTTTATAAGGACTTCTCTTGTGGCTCAGACATTAAAAGAATCTGCCTGCAGTGCAGGAAACCCAGGTTTGATCCCTGGGTCTGGAAGAGCCCCTGGAGAAGGGAATGGCTACCCACAGCAGTATTTTCGCCCAGGAAATCCCATGGACAGAGGAACTTGGTGGGCCACAGTCCATGGGATTGCAGAATCAGACACGACTGAGTGACTAACACACACACACACACACACACACACACACACACACACACACACACACACTGTACTTGTCTTCAAAATAGAAATAGTACCTGCTTTTCTTGTACCTTCCTTTTTGTTAGTTGGAAGAAATATTCCCTAACTGTCTTTACTTCTGCCTTCAAAAGCATCACCAATCATTCTTTCATACTTGGATGGAGTACATGTAAATATATTAGAAAATGAAATTAAATAGCTAAAAATATGCCTTATAGTAAAAATTTTGTAACATAAAAGTATAATTTTATAACTAAAGGTAATTATTTTAAAGATATTTTCAAAAGTTTTATTTTTGCCTCAGTTCAGTTCAGTTCAGTCGCTCAGTCGTGTCCGACTCTGCAACCCCATGAATCGCAGCACTCCAGGCCTCCCTGTCCATCACCAACTCCTGGAGTTCACTCATCGCATCCATTGAGTCAGTGATGCCATCTAGCCATCTCATCCTCTGTTGTCCCTTTCTTCTCCTGCCCTCAATCCCTTCCAGCATCAAAGTTTTTTCCAATGAGTCAACTCTTCACATGAGGTGGCCAAAGTACTGGAGCTTCAGCTTTAGCATCATTCCTTCCAAAGAAATCCCAGGGCTGATCTCCTTCAGAATGGACTGGTTGGATCTCCTTGCAGTCCAAGGGACTCTCAAGAGTCTTCTCCAACACCACAGTTCAAAAGCATCAATTCTTCGGCGCTCATCCTACTTTACAGTCCAACTCTCACATCCATACATGACTACGGGAAAAACCATAGCCTTGACTAGATGGACCTTTGTTGGCAAAGTAATGTCTCTGCTTTTGAATATACTGTCTAGGTTGGTCATAACTTTTCTTCCAAGGAGTAAGCGTCTTTTAATTTCATGGCTGCAAATTTTACTCAAATGGATCCCTGCTGTATATTATTTGTAGTAACCTGTTGTGTAACAGATTATTCTATCGTTTTTCTGATCATTCTTCCAGTTTCTTCAAAAAAATTGTATCAAAACCTCATTTGCCTGGATATTATTCTAATAGCCATAATTTAACTGTTCTCTTGAAGTCTGAAGTGAAGGTTATTTCCTCTATATTACTATAATATATATCTATAATATTATAAATGAACCTGTACCAAACATTTTAACAAGTGTTTAGTATTGTTCTCTGATTATTTTCATCAAATAAATTATTGCAGGCTGAATTACTGGGCCAAAGTATTGGGATGGTTCTAACTCAAAATGATCCCTAGGAAAGCTGGTCCTATTTATGCTTTTACCACCAGAATATGAGGGCACCCAGGTGAACTGTCATGATACAAGTGAGAGAAAACAACCCAGTAAAACCATCTTGCACAGAATGTTAACATGGTTATAAAATAATTTGTGACTTCTGTAATAGAATTAACCTAGTTATCAGAAAATTAGCTATTGTGTTAGGTATGTGGTGACCATAAGCCATAGGTTTCAGTGCTAATTTTTAGGGAAAAAGTCTAAAACTCATTAGAAGCAATAATATCCTATCAAGCAGATACTTGCTGAAGTGAGTCGCAACTTGTGACATAATACAGATTTGGTAGTTCTTCGGAAATTCACCTCTGGTCAATAAGGTAAATTTCATGTTTTTGATGATGAGGGTTGAAAATAAATTCCAACAAGTATTTTCTAAACTAGAAGAGATCGTTTCCTCTTGAAACTACATGATATAATCTATTAAAATATCTTATAGCTGGAAGGATAAAAGAAGTTGATAGTAATTTTTTTTAGATCACCTGGGTATAAATAAAGAACCCCTAGGTATGAAAAGGACTCAATAAGGCCTTGATGATTTTTCATAATTAATGTATGTTTTCATGTGGTTCTTATATTTGGAGGGGTGATTTATGTTCTAAAAGATTAAATTTTGCTTTAGAAGATATGAAGCATAATTCTTAAATGAATGTGAGAATGAAGAAAAAGTTCCGTGGCTCACATTTCCTTCCCTGAATCAAGGAAGCCTGTTTAGAAAAAAACAATGAAGGCAGGTACAAAGCATGTCAGGTAAAGAGGCTGTTGCTGTATAGGATAGGGGCAAACTCTACAGGGACAAATGGGGGAGGAACTATGGAAACCTCCAGCATATTTCATCTCCTCCTTTGAGAGAACTTTGAATTATCATTAATCCTTTCCAATTTTACCTAACCATATGAGTTAAAAGGGTACCACACTATCAAGCTCCCTTGTTGCTCATCCAAACCTCATCCTCTCTGCGAAGCGTGGACTGTCCTGATTACTCCCCTGTGTTGCCCTGCTCTTTCTCTGTGACTTTAGCCCCAAAGTCCCCAACATGTTGCACACTGTTGTCACTGTGGGAGCTTTTTGTTGGGAGAAGTTATGTGCATTCTTCTTCCCACATTGTCCTGCCCACAGGGACTGGTCCAAAGAGTGAGCACCTCTCATGGAAGATCAGTTGGTCTCCTTCCTAGGCACTGAAATATAAAACCATTCTTTCTTCTGCAGCTTCTAGAGTAATATTATCAGTAACCATGTTCCATACCATGGGTACAACCAGAAGCAAAAACAAAAATCCAGTACAAGCTGGAGCTTATTCACGTTGAGTTTCTTATTCCAGTTCCTAAGGTTTTGGTCTGAAACTCTTTCTTTTTGAAACTTGCAGGCTATTTATTTATATTTACTAGTATATAAACTAATAATTTTATTATAAATGGTCTTTCTGTTGTTTATAAGCTAGTAAATCTTGAATAATATACACATGAAAATTAAAAAACGCTTACTCCTTGGAAGAAAAGTTATGACCAACTTAGATAGCATATTCAAAAGCAGAGACATTACTTTGCCGACTAAGGTCCGTCTAGTCAAGGCTATGGTTTTTCCTGTGGTCATGTATGGATGTGAGAGTTGGACTGTGAAGAAGGCTGAGCACCAAAGAATTGATGCTTTTGAACTGTGGTGTTGGAGAAGACTCTTGAGAGTCCCTTGGACTGCAAGGAGATCCAACCAGTCCATTCTGAAGGAGATCAGCCCTGGGATTTCTTTGGAAGGAATGATGCTAAAGCTGAAGCTCCAGTACTTTGGCCACCTCATGTGAAGAGTTGACTCATTGGAAAAGACTCTGATGCCGGGAGGGATTGGGGGCAGGAGGAGAAGGGGACGGGGGAGGATGAGATAGCTGGATGACATCACTGACTTGATGGACGTGAGTCTGAGTGAACTGTGGGAGTTGGTGATGGACAGGGAGGCCTGGCGTGCTGTGATTCATGGGGTCGCAAAGAGTTGGACACGACTGAGCGACTGAACTGAACTGAACTGAAAAAAACTAAAAAATTTAGTTTAAAAGTAATATAAAATATTCAATTAGAAAATGTGAGGGCATAACATTTAATTTTTTTCCTAACTCCAATTTGTAGTGATCTATAATATTGAAAGAAATGGCATACTGCATTAAACTTAATATCATTTTGAATTCTGTGTTCATGCATTTGTATGTACTCTATCCACAAACCAATCTAGTATTTACTCTCAGGAATAAATAACAACTGCAGTATTTTAAAACTAAAATTTTACAAACTTCAGAATTGTCAGGAGCTCGTGTTTGTGATTGGGTCTGTGTTAGTGACATATGTTTCATAACAGGGCCATCATTTTTGCCAAATGTAATTGTTCACTAACAATACACTATTAAAAAACAAATAATCTCTCAAAACCCCCAAATGGTAATTTCAAAGTAATATTTTTGTGTAAACTTTTCTTTTTTCTGAAGGAAAAAACATAGGCCATCTGGAGTTCCCAAAACTGGGTTCAATCTGACATTGATCATGAATTTTTTCACTCTATCAACAGAAAAATGAGGAATAAGATTCGGCGGGAAGCCAAGGTCTTGTACATGGGAAGAACTAGTATACACAGGATCCCATGATGGTTTGACTAATATAGAGAGACTATGAAGGAGAACCTAAATAAAACTTGTAAACTCAGATATTTTCCTATGACTAATAATGACCAACAGATGTGTGCAGATGAACAGCAGCTTGGAAAGATTCTGAGACCACTTCTTCCCTCCAGATGTCTTGTTTACAGCCTTAATTGTCTAAAAATGGCTATTAAAGATGGAGAGAAATTGGACTAATTCACAACTGGAAGCACTATAACTTTGATTTAGTGGAAATTGTTGACAAGTATTCAGTAAAATTTTGAGCAAATAAATACATTTATTTCAATCATCATTCATTAAATATAACCTATGAGAAATCCACCTACGGAAAAAAAGTAGCACTTTCTCTAAAATCTGAAGTTTTGTAGGAAAGTTGGCACAAATATGTAGCTTTATGTTTGCTGAATGAATGAATGCAGGAGAGATACAAGGTTGGCTATAACATGACAAAAGAGAGATTCCATCAAAGTCATATAGGAAATCAGAACAGGAAGAGAAATTTTGCTGGGCAAATCAAGAGGGGTGCCATGGACAGTAGAGGACTCAAGCTGAGCCTTCAACATGAGGAGGAAAGAAACATAAATATTTAGGAGTAGTACAGTCAAGTTGGTATATCTAGTGTTTGTCAAGGCTAGTGTGAGGTTAGGTTAATTTGAAGGGCATTGTGTATGCCTGCATGAAAGTTTAGACTTCCATAGTTAATGAAAGTGCTCAAAGTTGCTAAGCAATGGAGTGATGCTGTCAGAGTTGAGTTTTAGGAATAAAAACATTTAAAAATTTTAAATATGAACTAAGACAAAAAATGCTAGCAGTAGGATGCCCAGTTGAACAACTAATGGTGTTCAAGACCAGATTCAGGGAAAACTAAGAAGAGAGATTCAGTCTATCAAATCATTTAGAGCTCAGACTATAAAGCCATACTATGTGGACTCAAATTCTATTTCTGCTTCTTGCTAATCTGAGCAAATTATTTAAACTCTCTGTGATCCAATGTCCTCTTCTCTAAAATATGGAAAACAATTATATCTCCCTCCTAGAATTGTCAGGAGTATTTGTACAAAATGCTGAACAGGTTCTGTCATATAGTAGTGCCAAATAGGTGTTATTTATTTTAAAAATCATTCTTATTATTGTATAACTTCTGGTTTCCAGTAGAAATGTCAGATTGTCTGGGAGGTGGTTGCTTATAAGTATGAAGTAGAAAGTCATAAGAGAGCTGTTGTGAGTTCATTGAGAAAAAATATATATTAAATATAACCAAGTGATGAGCGAGAAAAGTGGAAACATTAGAAGAAAGGCATGAGATGATGACACAACAGTGAAAGAGGCAGTGAGCATATGACCAGAGAGGCCAGAAGAATGAAACAAAGGATTCATTCAGAGCAGATGATGTAAGGCATTTTGGGAAACTAAGTCCGGGAATTAGAGATAGCTACTGACTATCCCCCCTTTAACGTTCATCTCTTGTGCAAGAGCATGTCTATCTTCTTTAAGATCTGCAAAGCTCCTAGTTGAAAATACAGGTAATTAAGGAGAGTACACTTCATCATGACCCGTAATTTTTGCTTTTTTTGGTAATTATATTGTCTATACCAGCCCTTATGTAAGGCAATGATGATATACACGTGGCTAAAACATAGATCTCTTTCTTGATCAGGAAGTGTGAATGGTGTGTGTCATGCAGACTCTGGGATGAGAAATTACAGCATGGAAGTGTGTTGTATGGTATGTGTAGTGTAGGCAGAGGAGGTTGAGTGAAGCAAAAAAAAGCGTGTGTTCAAAGGAAGAAATTAGAAGGATATGTGAAGAGAAGACATTGCAGGTCTAATATGAGGGGAAAAAATGAGAGGAAAGGCAAGAATAACTAAAATCATCACGGACTGTAATCAGTGATAAATAAATGATGCAGTGAGAAGGTCCATAGAAGTCTGAAAAAAAGTTGTCTCTGGCATGTGTAGGGATATGTGACATGTGTTTATTATGTATAGTATGTGTTGTGTATCATGTATAAGGATTTACATGTTCCTTCATTTACATACAAATTCCATTAGCAATGTCTTTTCAATAATGTACACACATATCCATTTAAAAAACATTTTCTGATTATAAAAATCAATGTTAGAAAGTGTATACAGCATAGAAAATGATGAAGGGTTTATAAAATATCTGTAAAACTAATTTTGTTGATATTTTGAGGAATTTGTTCTAAAAATTTTTGCACTTATTGTAAGTAGATTTATTCACAAATTCGCTATTGAAAGCTTAGTATGGGAAAAGCCCAGGTGTAGACATTAAGGACCTAGCTGTGGACAAAACAGATAAGATCCCTACCCTCACGGAGTTTATATTCTAGTGAGGGAAGGGGAATATATAATAAACATTAAATAAAGTATCAATAAATTCTGTAGTATGTTTGAGTCTGATAAATGCTATGGGAGAAAAAAAATACATAGGGTAAAAGAGATGTTAAGTGCTGTTCTTTTCCTACCCCTTGAATTAATTTTTCTAATACAGTTCTTATGTTTGGCAATAAAACTGCTTAGACACAACTGTCATAGAGAAACAAGACCCAGGGATTTTATTTGCTTTTTACACTCATTTTCCTGAAGACGTACTTACACGGTGGCTAAGAAGATGACGAACACCAGAGAGCAGCTTTGGGTCTGCAGAGATGACAATGTAGTAGTTATTTTTGGTTGCAGCAGGTTCTCTGCTGACTTTGATGGCTGTGTACTTGGACCCCAGAAATCTAAGGGTGTGAGAAACGATCATTATATTATAGTAAAAGATAAGCAAATAGAAACTGTGGCACAAATATTTGAAACTCAGATGTTGGTGATACATAATGGACTGAAGAAAAAATTTAATTGAACTCTCCTAGAACAGGATAAATCATGATTTCAGTTTTTTAAAACCAAATGGTGTATTTTTCTGCCGTATAAAGAAAAAAATCCAAATTGTTTTTATAATAGTGACTTAACCTAATAAACAGTTTCTAAAGTTTAACTGAATTAAGTTGGGACTAATGTTCAGGAATAATTAATTGAGGAAGGACTTATTAAAATTCCTTCAACTAAGCTGGATCCTTAATTTACACATTGTTTATTGACCTTGTTTCTGTCCGGTTTTTAAATTCGCATGGAATATATCTTATATTTTCAAGCTAATTATTCATACCAACCCCTTGAAGGTAGTTGTAATTATGGAAATTTTTGATCTATCTTTCCTGAAGTTCCAGAATTATCTTGTACATTTCAGATGTTTTTCTGTGTTTTCAAAACTTTTTCTGAGACCGCATTTAAGTTTAAGAAATCCATTAGTTAATGACTTTATCGCTGTAAATGGAAGTCATCTAACAGCCTTATTCACATATGGTCTAAGTTTTTCAAGTGTTGTTTTTGGAACCTAGGTTGGCTAGAAAATTACTAGTCTTTTCTCATCATATTGCGTAGAAATCTCATCAATGAATATTTAACAGATGTTTTGTAAGACCTTTTGGAGACTCTCAGAAGTGAAGACAATGAGGCTATTTTCAGTTACCCTAAATAAGTGCTTAAAACTTTAAGAAATACTGTTCTCAGTGTTTGTTGCTGTTCAGTCGCTAAGTCATGTCTGACTCTTTGTGACCCCATGAACTGCAACACGCCAGGCTTCCCTGTCCTTTACCATCTCCCTCAGTTGCTCAGACTCATGTGCATTGAGTCAGTGATGAATGAAAAGAAATATATGTTAAGATGAACATAAAAAAGAAATCTCAATAAATAAAATTCAGCTACCATTTTCTCTTAGTTCTTGGTGTGTATGTGTTAGTCACTCAGTCGTGTCTGACTCTTTATGACCCCACAGACTATGGCCCACCAGGCTCTTCTGTGCATGAGATTCTCTAGGCAAGAATGCTGGAGTGGGTTGCCATTTCCTTCTCCGTAGACAGTTCCTTATCAGTGTCTAATATATGAGTGCATATGCATAGCAATGATAGTAGCTATAAGAGATTTCATCTTGAATTCTTTTCCTGTTACTCAGGATAGGTCTGTGTGCATCCTATCAACACATTTCCATCTGGCTCTTCTTATGATTAGCATCTTCCAGTTGGCTGCTCCTATTTAAAGTTATAGTTTATGATTATGAAATAGAATTAATATAACTAAATTAAATTAGAGTAGATCTTATACTTACAGGGGAAAAAACGAAAATTTCCAAAAAATGGTATTCAGGAATGGGGCCTGGGCATCAGGCAACAAATGTCAGTGATGCATCAGAGTCAGGAAACAGGCAAGGTGAGCTCTGTGATTGTTGCAGAGTTCTCTTCTGCAGGTTGCAGTGCAGGAAGGGAGAGCCTACGGGGGAGACTGGCTGAGTCATGGAAGTGATGAGAGGGAGCTGACTGTACAGGGAGACCAAGAAAGCTAGCGTTCACAGGACAGAGGACATAGCTGCACAGAGAGAGAACTTGAGAGAAATGCAGAGGGCTTCCACGAGTATTCAGCAGAGTAATCATCAGCATGTGGTTAGAAATATTAGAAAATTTTTGAAATAATTATTAATTTTAAATAATAATTATTAATCATGGTATATTAGAAAACTAATAGAGACCAGAGGTGAGGAAAACATTTGAAAAGATTAGCAGAAACAGTATCTCACATTCACAAGAGCCTAGAAAAACACCCGTTCCCACCAGCCAGATTGGAAAACCTCATAATTCACTGGGCACCGAGACAGTGCTCAACAGGACCATGGCTACATGACACTGAATAATTAGCCTCAGACTATGTAGATCGGGCACTGCCTAGCAAATCTTAGGAGCAAGACCCAAATAGATTAAACTGTTTCCAAGATGTAACTATATCCTGGAACAATATTCAAGAATATTTGTAAGAATGCAAAATATCTAGCACCCAACAAGAAAACAGTACAGTGTCTGAGAACCACTCAAAGTTTACTAGGCATGCAACAAAGCCAGTATATATGGAAAATAATGAGGACAAAATTCAACCCATTGAAGTGACTCAGAACTGGTGCATTGTTCCAGTAGCAGAGGACTTTGAAACAGTTACTATAATTATATTCCATATGTTCAAAAAGTTATGGAGAGACATGTGAGATATTAAAAAAAAGGCCAAATTGAACTTTAAGAGATGAAAGCTGTAGTTTCTGAAATGAAAAATTCAGGGAATAGATTTAGGGTCAAATTGCACATTGTGAAAGAAAGGGTTAATCAACATGAAGGTATGAAAGTAGAAACTCTCCAAAATAAAAGCACACAGAGAAAAAAAATAATTAAAACATGCAGAACAGTGAACTGTACAACAACTGAAAAGTAGTCTAATACATGTAATTAGAATGCCAGAAAGGAGGGGACAGAATAAAAACATTGATACCGGTTAAAAAAAATAAGGTTTGATAAAAATTCTAAAATCACATATCTAAGAAACTCAATACATCCTAGGAACAAAAACAAGAAAAAACCACCCCAATGCACATCATAATCAAAATTTTCAGAAACACTGGCAAAGAGGGTAAAAAGGGCATGTTACATACAGAGCAAATAAAAAGAAGACAAGCAAGAAAACAGTGAAATAGCATCTTTAAGTCAGACACAACTGAGTGACTGAACTGAAAGCATTATAAATAAAAAACAGTCAGTCTCAAATTGCTTATGTTGCAAAAATAGTTTTCAAAAGCAGAGACAAAATAGTGATTATTTTTAGACAGAAAAATTCAATTTATCACCTGTAGATCTGCACTAAAAGAAATGTTACCAAGGGGAAAATGATACCAGATGGAAATATGGATCTACACAAAGGAACAAAGAACGTAAGAAATCATCACTACACTTGAAAATAAATATTTTTCTTATTACTTCAATTTCTTAAAAAAAAAACTGACCTTTAAAACATACTTAGACAGAAAATTAGAAAGTACTTTGAGTAGAATAAAAATTAAAAAGTGAAATTTTATGAGATATCATTAAGCAGTACTTGGTGGGGGAATTTATACCACTCAGCTATGGTATTAGAAAAATGAAAGTTTCTATGTCAATGACTTCAGCTTCTACCTTAGAAAACTAGAAAATCAAGATCAAAGTAAAATCGGATAAAGGAGAAGAAAGATAGCAATAAAGATAAGAGTGGAAAATAGTGAAATAGAAAATAAAAACACATTACAGACAAACATAGGAAATAGTATTTTAAACCTATTTTAATACAGTCAGTGTGACATTTCAATTAAGATAGGCAAAGATTAATGGAACAGAATAAAAAGAATAGAGAAAATAAACAGAAATATATCCACAAATATATGGATTTTTGACAAAGGCATAAAAGCTGATCAGTAGACAAAGGATAGTTGTTTTTTTTAATTTTTTTCAGAAAATGGTGCTGGAATAATTGGCTTTTTATAGGAAAAAAGAACCTTGATTCAAATCTTGTACCACAAGCAAAAAGTAATTCAAAATGGATAACACATCTCAATGTAAAAGCTTAATCTAATAAAACTTCTGAAAGAAAACATACCAGAAAATTTTCATGACCTTTGGTTAATAAGAGATTTCTTAGATACAACACCGTGAAAGATAATAGGTAGAATCCGTGAAAGCAAAAAAAAAGATAAAAGATAAAGTAGGTGTTGGTATCTTTAGAAACAATGTTAAGAGAGTGAGAAGACAAGTCCCATATGGGGAGAAAATATTTACATATTATATAGCTGATAAAGGACTTGTATCTGTGATATATTAGAAACTCTCAAAACTCGAGTAATTTTTTTATTTTTGTAAATAAAGCAAACCAGTTAAAATTGGCGAGCTCCCCTGGTGGCTCAGTGGTAAAGAATCCGCCTGCCAATGTAGGAGACGGGTGTGACCCCTGATCCAGGAAGGCCTCACATGCTGCAGAGCAATTTAGCCTGTGCGCCATAACTACTGAACTGGCGCTCTAGGGCCCGGAAACCAAAACCACTGAGCTCTGTGCCACAACTTCTGAAGCCAGCACACTTTAGAGCCCATGCTCTGCAACAAGAGAAGCTCCCCACAATGAGAAGCCCGTGAAACACAACTGGAGAGTAGTCCCCGCTTGGCACAACTAGAGAAAAGCCTGTTCAGCAATCAAGACCCAGCACGGCTATAAATAAATAAATAAATTTTTAAAAAGAAAAAAATAATAAAACTGGCAAAAAAGTTGAACAGATACTTCATTGAAGAAGATATATAAATGTTAAATAAGCAGATGAAAAACTTACATCAGGGAAATGCACACTAGAACCACAATGAGATCACTATACCACTCTTAGCATAGAGACAATTAAAAAGATGGGCCATGGCAGGTGTTGGCTAGAGAAATGGGAACTCTCAGATATTTCTGGTGGGAGTGGAAAACAATAGAATGCCTTTGGAGTATGATTTGCCAGTTTCCTAAAACTTTAACCATACATCTTTCCTATGATCCTACCATTTCACTCCTACATATTAATGTAAGAGAAAGCCAGAAAAGGAAGCCGTGCATACTATATGACTCAGTTTATATAGAGGTCTGGAAAATGCTGTTATCTGTAGTGATGGAAAGTAGATCAGTGGCTGCTTGGATACCATAATCTCAACAGGAATCCCTATAGAGCTTTATTTCTCAAAGTTAGTGTAGAAAACCTTGTACACCAGACTTAACTAGAAAGGGTTATTTTAAAATTCAGCTTAAATTCAATGCTACTTACGCAGAGGATGGTTAGAAAAAGAGCTGAAATCAAGCAGTGCGGAGTAAGCACAATTTCAAAAAACAAGTGTTTTATTTTATTTTATTTTGTTTGTTTTATTCAAGTTGTGCTTGTTGGGTAATGAACATGTGGTAAGCTGAGTGATCGCCTGATGTAAGAGTACAGTGCAAAAGAAATAAGAAAAGTGATACAAAGTCCTTGAGCCTCATGTTTTTCACATAGAACTGGAGATAATACAACTCTTCAGAATTTTTAAAGGAATAAATATTGTATATAAAAGCATATACTATGCTGAAGTTTCCATTTGTAGAAAGTGCCCTGGTAGGATATTTATTCATTATTTATCTATTTTAAATTCTTATTTTGTGGTTTTAAATGATTTACTTTCATACAGTTTAACCTTATGTCATTTTACTTGTATTGTTATTTCTATTTTATCAATAATTTATCTTTAAATTTTATCTTTAAATATATTGACATGTATCAGTTGGCTATCCTTTACCAGAGATATGCTAGATTTTTGTACATATGTTTAGCAAATACTATTTTTATTTCTTCTATGGTACAAAAAAAATTTAAAAAGCAGGGCCTTAGAACTTAAAGGTGCCAGTCTTTAAAAAGACCTCAAGTTCATCTCTACTGTCTATGATGACCATGTTCAAAGGCAAACTCTGCATGCAATACTCAGCTCATTATCAAAAGCAAACCCTGAAGGGAGTGAAATGAATGAATCCACGTACTCTTTGTTCTATGCAGTCAACCTGTGATCTTCCAGAAGGTTAGTTAACAATATGCTGTCTGGTTAGAACTGCCATTTATCTTGATATTAGTTTAGTATATTCCACCAGCGCCACTTTACATAACCACCTCCTTTGAACCATTTTGGTTAAGTCATGGCAATGGTCTGTCCAGCTGAAATCAAAGTCCAAAGATATCTATCTGAGTACTCAGTTGGTAGGACATTTTATTTCTTGGCAAGAGCTCTTAAGTGCTGTGCATAAATCTCACCACTGTCTAAACTAGAAAGCATTCTGGAAAACCCATGCTATCTAGCAATTCTCCAGTCAGTGGCACTGTTAGAACTTAACACCTCACTTCCTTACCTCAACTGCTGCTCAAAGAACCAAAGCTTTTCAGCTACTTCAGATCTCTCCAGGTCCTTTAGTATAGTACTCTAGTACTGAGCCTCTGACCCAAGAGATATCTTTGTTTTGGTTTTCCTCAGTTTTACAGTCTTTTGATTGCTAAATTCAACACATGGTATAATTTATTAAGCTATGAAAAGTTGGTTTCTCAGCAGTATGGATTCTGATCCCTACCTGCTCTTATGTCTGGTCTAAGATAAGGATGACATTTATTGAGATCTGAGTAGATCAAACAAATCTCTTTATCATTCTCAGAAAACAAATAGTTTTCTTCTTCTCTTTTGTCA
Organism: Capricornis sumatraensis; assembly: GCF_032405125.1. NCBI lineage: Eukaryota > Metazoa > Chordata > Mammalia > Artiodactyla > Bovidae > Capricornis > Capricornis sumatraensis. The sequence continues at coordinate 34,080,062 of NC_091080.1, read as the reverse complement.
TGAAATGGACTCTTATGTGACTTCAAGTCTTCATTAAAGACATCTCTTTGGCTCCTTCTAAGTTAGCCTAAGCCTAGGAATACTTAATTGAAGTGTTTGTGTAGTGCCGTTGATTCTTCTCTAACAGTCCATGGTACATTGTGGGTTACTGGTTTGTCTTTTTGCCCTTTGAAAACAGTAGTTGTCTCATTCCTCTTTTGAATCCTCACAGCTTAGCACAGTTCAGGGGGTATATTATACACTCAGTTGATGTTTAACTTTTGCTTCACTGTGTAATGGCTATTTATGTATTATAATAGTTTTAAAAATTCAAAAAACACTAAATTCATTCAATCTCCTTTAATGAGTATTTGTTATATATAAAAAAAGAGGTATAAAGTCCTGTTCCCAAGTCCAAACCTCTTATTAACTTAAACCTTGAGTTTTTTTTGAATTACCCATTTGAAATAATTGTCTTTATACCTGAAAAATGGATTTATCAAAATGTTTGAGATAAAAAATATGTATTGCAAGAAGCATAAGACAAACATTTCAAGAGTACAAAATTAGTTGTAGAAATAACATAATTTGCCAGTAAACCCACATTTTATTAGAAATGTGCAAAGCTTTTTGGTGTAAAATTTTGGTTTTTTCATTTTAATACTGAGCACCCATTTTTATTTACCCATTTCCCACAGAGAGGTAACTCCTTGCATGCATTTTATCTCTCCATATGTAAATTCAAGGTTCAATCTTCTCAATGGGATAACAGGTCACAACTCAGAGATTTGAATTGTAATGAATCCAGTGACAAGGATTTTCTCTCATGGATTCCAAAGTCAGCTGGAACTCTTCATGTCAAGATGTAAAAGTCTGTAAGGTGTTACGTTTCCCTCAGATTCTATCCCACAGGAGGCTAAACCCACATCTCCCTCATGTTTCTCATTCAGAAAGAAAAAATAACTGCATTCAGAATTGTTCAACAATTGCTCTTTTGTCTTGGCTCATTTCTTCACATCAAAGTGGCTTTCATATTTTTCCTTTAAGACCGGATTGTTGGTTTAGGGTTGTATAAACTTTGTTGTCTGCTGTCTGGATTTTCACTGAGGACGATCTTCCCTTGATCGTCTTCTAGATGCTGATTAGGAAGAAGGCAGAGAATATAGATTGTAAATAGGATGAAATTATAGTGTTTAACAATATGATATTTGACTCATGTGTATGGGTGCATGCTCAGGGGCTTCAGTCATGTCTACCTCTTTGCAACCCCATGGACTGTAGCCCGCCAGGCTCCTCTGTCCATGGGATTCTCCAGACGAACACTGGAGTGGGTTGCCATGCCCTCCTCCAGGGATCATCTTGCCCCAAGGATCAAACCTGCATCTCCTCTGTTACAGGCAGATTCTTTATCACTGAGCCATCAGCAAAGCCCATTTTATGCATAATTATATCTATAAAAGACTATTATTTCTTATTATAATAAGTGTTAAACTATGTTTTCTTAATAATATTCTGTTTATGATGAAACCAAGTCATCTTTTGATTGAAGGTATATGAACATAATAAAGTTATGCTTTATTTCCTTAGAAAATTTGGATGATTTTTGCATGTTTAAAAGAAATCCATGATAAAGTTTTCACTTAAAAATTATTTGTACAATCGAGTCTTTAGTTTCAAATGTCTATATTGGACTAGATTAAAATCAGATATGCCTATAAATGCATTTTATAGAAAAGCCTTGCAATTTCTTTTGACTATTAGTATGTAATTCTAAGTTCCACAGAGGAAATCTTTGATATTTGATTGTACCAGAATATAAGGTATCCTAAGTGGAAGATGAGAAAATGCACGTAAATGAAGTTATAAAAAAAGTTATAGTGCATAGGTGATATATACATGTATATAACCCACACATTATATCAACATTTTGTACATAGATATATTAATCATTTTCTATAAGTGTGCAGTATATATAGCTTTGAATTTATTTTTGTCTCAAACTGCAGCCTCATCTTAAATTATTTAATAGTTTCACAGAGTTCCAGTGTATCTGCAACTTATTTTTACTCAACTTTGGTATTTAAAGATTTCTTTTCAAATTAACTCTACTTTAATCTATCCCAGTGATTCAATATATTTAACAGTTTACATGAGTATAATTTTCTTTCCATTGATGTTTGCTTTTCTTACATTTTATTAATAGTGAGTAATATGAAAGACTTATTTTCTGATTCATATCAAAATACTTTGCTGAAAATAAAGTGTATTAAAATACTCTCCTTTGTTTTGTCTTAATGTAACAGGTGTGCCACTTATGCAAATCACCATAATCAATATATTTACCTTGAACTCTTTTGTTGGCTTGTATCTTTCTCACAGGTGTGTCTGAAATTAAACAGTTGTAAGTTAAAAATACTTTGAAATTATGACTAACATGAGACAGGAAAACACATTTTAGCAGAAAAGTGTGAAGTTTTAAATAAACATCACTTAAACCTATAGATTTTCTCCTGGAGTAGTGAGACTTTGGCATTGGCCACAGACATTTGTCTTCCTTATATCATAATGAATGTTTACTATTTTTGCAAAACATATTGTTTTATTACGGTATGTGGAGCCCCAGATGGTGTTCCATTTTTGCATGGAGTAAGTGACTTACATGACTTACTTTTCATCCTTTTTATAAAAGGCATCACTTTATGATGAAAGGATGTCTAGCATCCTATGAAGTTTAGCAGAAGTATATTCCCAGAGTTATGCACTCATTTTTTTCCTAGTCATTCCTATTTGTGATATATCAGACTTCTGCCTCTGTAAAATTCTCATTGTAACTTAATTTTGATTAACTTTTAATATGTGAAGCATGCCAATAAGCAATTCAAGAAGTTTGTACCAATTCAATTCCTGAATTGAATTCCAATCCAAAAGACCATTTAAAAATTAAATAGTTAAAAATGATAAGAGCTCATATTTTAGAATTTTAACTGTTCATAACAATGCAGTGTTCATACAATGCTGCTGCTGCTGCTAAGTCGCTTCAGTCGTGTCCGACTCTGTGCGACCCCATGGACGGCAGCCCATCAGGCTCCTCCATCCCTGGGATTCTCCAGGCAAGAACACTGGAGTGGGTTGCCATCTCCTTCTCCAATGCATGAAAGTGAAAAGTGAAAAGGAAGTTGCTCATCATACAATGCAATATTTTGCAAAATATTTCCCAGTTCTCCATTTTTTCTTTTAACTTATTGACAAGACTACTTGGTCAACTGAAATTCACATTTTCATTCTGTGGTTGGACATTTGAGATCAAAGAATAAATATGGTCCCTATAGCGACTTTGCTTCTCTGCTTACCTTCTTTATTTTTTTCTCCAAAGTTTGACTTCTCAATTTTTATATATTATCTGTACTCAACAATGAAATCAAAATTTTTCTGTGATATATAAATATATTTTTTTCAGTTCTCTGAAATCTCATAAAAGTAAGACATGAAACTATGACCAACAGTATTTTTGGCTATATAATGTCAAGAATTAAAAAAAAAAAAAAGAAATATTAAGTATTTTTTGGAGAATTGTGTTTCTGTCTACATAGCACATTTCCAGCATGTCTTTTTATTCTGCCTGGATATAAGTTACATAACCATTTATCATATGCATTAATACTATAGTAAAATGTAGAACTAGGGAAAACCTCCTCAGATTGGATAGTAGGGGAGAGTTTAGGTGAGATAGAAAAGTCTGAATTATGAGTATGCTCCAATTGATATATTTCCCTTAACTTCAGTTTTATTTGGCCACAAAAAAAAATGTCAAGAAAAGATGGAAATATTGTCAAGAAAAGATGGAAATCATTGTATAAAATGGACTTACTAATTCCAAAGAGCACTTATCATGCAACTTAAAACAAGATTTCAACATTACTTTTGAAAACAAGCACTTACACTCAATTTTCTTTTATAAATTTGGCAGCATCTGATTAATGCACATCTAATTACCTAACTTGTTAATTTATCACTATTTGGCTATGACAAAATCAAAATAAGAAATATTCACTGTGGCAAACAAATATCTCTTGAAGAAAAGCTTAATTAAAATGCAGAAAATCAGATTTTCTCTCAGTGGCTCTCTACAATTTCAGACTGAATGACACTTGTATGTTGTGTTTAGAGAAGCAAAAGTGTTAAGGTAAACCAGTCATTGGAATGATCCCACGAAAATGCCCCTCCCCACCATGTTTCCTTAAACACACAAAGTGTTTCCACCCAATTATCTGCAAGATTGTTGTATTTTTACATAGCTATGACTCTGTAAATTTAAAGTAGAGCATAAAATATTACTTTGTTGACCATGTTAGTGTGAATTGACATAATCCTGATAGTAGCTAACATCACTGAGGACATTATTATTATGCAGTGAACATTATTCCAAGTGCTGTCCATATATTGGTTATTTTTATGTAGGTAACATTACCATCCCCTCTTCCCAGGTTAAGAAAAGAAGGCAGAAACACATCAGTTTACTTAAGTTCAAGTTGGAGCCCAGATTGAAAGCCAGACCTAGGACCTGATCCTCTGTTCCGTACAGAGGCCGTAAATCTTCAAATGTTATACTGGCAGATTTATCAAAACCTTCTCAAACAGCTTTTTGTTGTTGTTCCTTTCTCCATAGCCTAATTTTCTGCAATTTTCCCTTAATTACTTCAGTAGTTTCAGTAAATGTAGTTCTATTTAACATAAGAGTGAACAACTGTACACATTTTTGAGAAGAATTTTAGTTAAGGAGTCTGAAGTATTTAAATAACAAATCATAGTATTAGTACCCAATTGACCATTTAGCCAAGTTTATAAACATGAACTAAATGATTGAGGAATACATTCAATTCATCAAAATGTACTGTATGTACCATAAAATGAGCAGTTCAGATAGAAAACTACAAGCTTTGAGATGAAGACCATAGTTTAGCTATAGATCAATATTCTGAAAGAAAAAAAAAGCCTATCTTGCCTGACATAATCTTTATTCACACCAGCTTCACTGGTGTTTCTTGGGATCTAGACAAGAGGACACTTGTTACTCAGTGTTGACCCAATGGTTTTACAGGGCTGGAAAAAAGAAAACTAGAATGTCCAGTTAATGTCCAGGTATTAGTAACTATACCACTTATATTGTCTTCCTTACGAGAAAAGAATCCTTGGAAATGTTTTGATAAAAATTTATGCTGTGGCAAGGATTTACTGTATAGCACATGGGACTCTGTTCAATGTTATGTGGCAGCCTGGATGGGAGGGGAGTTTGGGGGAGAATGGATACAGGTATATGTGTGGCTCAATCATGTATATTTACGGCACAGCTCTGCTGTGTATGCATCCGTAACTATCACAACTTTGTTAACTGGCTATACTCCAATATAAAATATAACATCTTTTAAAAAAACTATTAAATTTATGTTGTGACATTGACAAAATGAATGCTTTATAAGTATGTAGAGAAACCAAACACTGGAAGATTAAGGAGTCAACCTCTGGGATGAACAGAAACCAGAATTAAACAAGGATTCTATTTCTATTGATTAAAATTAGATGATCTTATTCTTGTAACAGGTATTATCTTCTTTTGGCCGAAGTTATTCTTCAAAACTCAGTTCGTTGTTTATAATGGACTTGATAACAGGGGCGTATTGAAGGGGAGGAAAACATACTTACCGGAAGTTTAAGTCTAAATAAATTAAAGCAATATATACAAGTGCAACTACTAGTTGGTTCATTCTCTAAAAAGCACTGCCATTCTACAAAGCTGCTTACTATGGCAAGGACTGAAAAAAAAAGAATTCAACTTAATTTTCACAATATCTGCCTTTCTTCACTCAAATCTCCACCTTTTTTCTAGTAGAGTGTAAGCATTTAGATGTAGGTGAGTAAATTTTGTATTATAGCTTATAGGAAACTGGTTCTACTGTGGCTTTGGGAGTGTCATATACTCCCAGTAGTCTGAAAGGAAGTCTTGTATTTTTCAGACACACATTTTTCTATTGAGGGGAAATTCAATCATTGGTTCAAAAAAATTATTTATTTTTACTATTGCTGAACAGTATCAATATTATGTAAGAGACTCTGCTTATGTAAAAATAAAGAATAATTGCTAAATAGAGATACAGTCCCAAAAGAAATTACAAATTCTTGGACATAGTACTATAATTTTTAAAATTTTAAGCATAAAAGCTAATGGGAACCATACTTTGGATAAACACTAAACTTAAGTTGTGTTTCTTAATTCACAGTATATTTCAAAGAACATATTTGATTTTTCTAGAAAATTTAAATTCTTGTTTCTCTAAAACAATTTAAGTAGTTTTTTGTTAATAAAATGAATTAGAAATTAGTTTAGTCAAACTTCTTTGTGTAATTACCATTGAGAGCTTGTGTAAGATTTTGAATTCTTTTTCTTCTTTCCTTTTAAAAGTAGGTCCTTTTAATGCCATAGAGAACATTCCATATTTTAAAGATTAAAATTAATTTCATATGCAAAATAATTTACAGCTCCAGGTATAGATTATCACTTGAACTGTTAGAAGAAACAGATAACCCATTCCTGAGAATGTAGTTTTGGAAAATAAAATTGCTAAATGCAATTTTTTTTTGCTAGTTCTATGCACTTAAAAAAATTCATAAACATGCCTTTTATTATGGTTGTGGGGGCAGTGAATACATTTTTTAAAATAGAAAAATTATTTCAATTTGGGCTTCTTTTAATAATTACCAATTTTAAAAGCATCCCTCTTTCACATACTAAGAATATCCTTACAGTTGTCTGTATCAGAGCAAAAAAATATTCATTGCTCCCCACTGAACTTTTTAAAGACTGTTTAAGCTAGTAATTCTTTCTTTATATCTCTTACTTTAACCACCATTGACCCAATCAATCTGTTAAGACAGACTTGAAGCTGTTTTTTAACCTAATTAAAAAACAAACAAACCTGAATGGTCAGTCTTTAAAAAGCTGAAGAACTCAGTTATCAGAACCTGTTAAGTGGGTTAGTTGTTTCCCTTTTACTAACCTCCCTGAAGCAGTCTTTTAATTTCTTCATCTTCAAATAAATGACCATCACCACCTTCAATGAATTTGGTGACCTTGGTGACCTCTGAGAGGATACATGTTTACAGCAGAAATTGGTTTATGTAATAAAAGGGCTGGAGATTTGATGCGATACATAATGGCATCTGCCAAACAATAAATTCCAGACCAACACTTGGTTCTTCTTGGTTTTAAGTGCTATTTTTTGATAAGCCAATTTTCTTACAAAGTTGTTGAACAGTATATAACAAATACAGAACAAACCCATCAATATGACTATCATCTGAGTTTCATTCCCTATCTTTGGATTTTTGTCTTGTGTTGGTATGGAACTAGAACAAAGGAGTGAGATAGAGAAGAAAATGTAAAAGGCCTCAAAGATTATATTAGAATTTGATATAAATAGATAGCTTAAGAAAAGTCACATTCTTATTTTTCCAGACATACTGACCTTCTTGCAACAGTTTCTTCAGCGTTTCTTCTGTTTCTCCACCTGTAGTTGAAATCCTAGTGTATTTTATTTCAGGACCTAAAGGAAAGACAGTTTACAAAAATACCTGAAACAAGGGTAGGTACACTTCCTCTGTAACAGTTAGATAGTGAGTAATTTAGACTTTATGGGTCATATGGTTGGTGTTGCAACTATTCAACTTTTCCCTTGTAGTGTGAAAATAGCCATAGACATTGTATAAATGAATGGTCACATCATGTTCCAATAAAACTTTATTTACATAAGTATTAAAAGATGGCATGGGCCATAGGTGCTGACTGCTTGTTTAGACAAATACTTGTAAAATAGCTGAATTCAGAATTTTATGCTAATTCATTGGTGGCAGACTAATACAGAGGTTTACTGAAATTATTTATAAATTGTTTTATACTAACTTGAATATAGTTTGGTGTGTAGACCTTAAGATTAATGGAAAATTCAAAGGAGGGAATGGTTTTTCTTTTAGGATTTAGTAACTCAATAAATAGCAAAGTGAAGAAAATGTATTATATAATACATATGTGTATTCATAATAAAAACACATGCTTATAGATTTGCTCCCAAATTTCCAATTCAGGAGAAAACATAGATTATATATTTAGAGTTAGTATTATTTCTACCAAAAAAGAAATGAATAACTTCAAAACCACCATGAAAATGACTTAAGCTTCTTTAGTAATTCTTATAGAGATATTTTAGGATTAAATGTGATTTGCTCTTTGTAATCCAAGCATAGTTGCCTGGAGCATCCCATGGACAGAGGAACCCGGCAGGCTACAGTCCATAGGGTTGCATTGAATGCACACACACACACACACACACACACACACACACACAGAGTGTTCTATAGTATTGAATTAAAGACTACCTGTAATGATTCGTTCTTCCCTTGTTTCTTTTTCAGTTATTTCCACAGGCACTCCATCAATGATCTTGGTGTATTTTTTAATAATTGGCTCTAAATTGGGGAAGAAAAATGCATTTGATTTGTCCTCGTATGGTGTGTAAATGGCCATAAGCTAGACATTTAATCAAATGTATTAAATGTACATTTGATTAAATGTATTTCTCACAGTAATACCATTTAGAAATCAATCATAATCATTTGGAGAACATATCTCAAATAAATTCAGATAATAGAGGTAGTAGTCATGTCCTGAATCTTGGGTAAAGGAGAGAGCCAACTGTCAAGCTAACACTCCATGTCATACTTGTCTCCTGACTGTGCAATGAGCATTTACAGAGAATCCAAGGAATTGCACATCATTAGAATGGGAACCTTATAAAAAGTCCAGGCTGTGGCTTATTAATCTTATAGAATTTTCATTCTTTCTTCTAGGACCAACATGTTATCTGGTATTGGTGTGATTGTTTTCATTATATTCATAATCATCCTTGCATACGCAGAGTAAAGACGGTTTTGTTGGACCTGGTGATTTAATGGTAAAATCGAATCCAACTAGATCCATTAAAAGGTAAACTATATTTTAATTGATTGGCTAATAAGAATCGATAACTGACAAAAGCTTTTCACCAATGTGTATAAAAGTCAAGAGAAAACATCAGATATTCAACATATTTAAACCAGCACAATTTCAAAATGTTCACAGTGATCCTAAATAGGCTAGGGAAACAGAACGCACCTCCATGGATCACTTCAGTTACCGTTTCACCTTCTTTAATCAGTCTGAATTCAGGATCACCTTCAGTTTTGACCTTTGGTATTGTGCGTCCTGAGGCGTCGTTTTAGGAGACAAATTATCATGTTAATGCAGTCCTTTAAATTTACCAGAACAGGAAATTTATTTCAACACTGGTGTTGCTGAAATGTCAAAGTACTTTGAGGTTTTATGAAATTGGTTTTAAATAGTTCCCATTGTCTTCAGATTGAGTAGTATTTAGGAGAACAAATGACTCCTGGGTCTATTAGTGTGCTACTAAAATGAATTTCATCAGCTTTAGAATTTAAACAAATGTTTAATTGATCCATTTATTCATAGTTATAAATTCTGTTCACACAAAATGTTATATATGACTATACTTTGTGAATCACACAGTATGTACAAATTTCAGTTGCTCTAATGATAGCTAGTGTAGATCTTACTTTACCATACTGATGTCTATTACTTGCTTTTCTTATTACATTTTAAATTTAATTTTTAACTACTCTGTATCTTATATTGTTATCTAATGGGCATAACTGAACATCAAAAAAGCCCAACTTTATGCCTACCTTTAAGATACAATTTTCAGGTTTTATGGGAAAATGGGAGTACTTACCTTTTCTATGTGAATGCTGCAAATATTTACTAATTAATAGTTAAACAGTCCTTCAAATGCAAAAGTTGTGTTACATTTGACTTGCAAAATGATTTTGCTCCAAGAGAAAATCATTTTGAATGTTAGAAAGCTGATTACTACATTACTACATAGTAATTAGATGAGAAGTTCAGTACATTTAACTCATATAGTAACACCCTTTAACAGTTGAATGGAGCTATATTTCCTTATCTTTGAGAAGGTTTATTTGTTTGTCCAGAAATTGTCAATGTACACCATTACCCAGAATTAAATAGTCTAGGAAGATCTAAAATAATGAAACAAGAGTACAGCTGATTCAAACAATAAGTATTTCACACCATAATATTTGATCTATGGGGTCAAGGGACATTGAGTATCAAAACATAAGGCCAAGTTTTTAAGGTGTGGAAACTTCAAAGGGAAAGAACAGCTAAGGAGTTTAAAAGCAGGAAGTGAGTTAATAAAATATCCAAGTAAACATTTCTTTAGAAAAGCCTCAACTAGCATTTGAGAAACATCCTCCACCCTTAAGTTCTATGAAGGCAGGAATTTACTACCAAAAATTTTTTTTTCATATTTACTCTGGTGGGGACCTAGGAAAATACCCAGCACAGGATTGGTACAATAAGTATTTATTGAATTGAATTTCAGTTGATTTATTCCTAATTCTAAAATTTGGTTAAGTACCTTTTCTAAGAAACATCCTAATATATGTAGTAAGAATTCAGGAGTTACCAATGAATCAGCAAAAGTTTAAACAGTGAGAAGGAAATGCCAATAGCAATCCTAGGATGACAAAATTATAGATGGCTGCCAAGGCAAGTATTAATATTTGTCTCCCTCATTATGTTATACAAAGGCAAATTTCCAAATTTTTTAACTTAAGAGTTGTTAATGCACAGGGGACATGATCCCATTTTTCATCTTAGTTCCCTTCATAGGAGGAACCCAAGTAGAGTTGATGCTCCATTGTGTTCCTAATTGAAGAAACAGTAATACAGTAGAATCCTGTTCACAAAGACTGGGAAGATAGATAGGTTGAAAGAAGCTTGAAAGAAAAGAGATGAATCTTGGAAAACAAAAATAGTGCATCTGAATGATTTCTACTGAAGAAGATGTGTGCAAGTGATTATACACAATTTTAGGGAATCTAATTTTAAAAAAATAGTACAAGAATTTTAAAATTAAGGACCATTTTATTTTTTCATTAAAATGATCAAGAAATATTTTCTAAACAAAAATTTCTGTGATTTAACTTCTTAAAGCACCAAATTCTCTCTCTCTTTAAACAACCTAATTTTATTTATTTTAACTTTATTTTTTTGGCCATGCTACATGGCTTGCAGGATCTTAATTCTCCAAACAGGGATAAAGCCTGGGCTACCACAATGAAAACACTGAGCCCTAATCACTGAATATCCAAGGAACATCCATCTTATATATGTATACATATAAGAATATATAATACTATATATAAGAATATATAAAATATACACACACATTCAAGGCTGGAATTAAGGATTCTAAGGTTTGATTCATTGTACCAACTACTTATTTCCTCCGTTCCTAGTGGTTTAATTAAAAATTATATCATGTGTGGATGTACATTTTAAAAGTTTTCTTCAATATACAGCTTCTGTGCTCTCTGAGTCTGTTGAATAAAAAGATATGTGCACTTTTTTGGAGCACCTTCTAACAGTATGAAAGAGATTGATATGGGGAGACTGGAAACACAGCTATAAAGAGTACAGGTGCAGGGAAGAAAGCTCAGTTTAGCGAGTATCTGGGTACTAGTGCTAATGCAATGGCAAATTAAGTTCAAATGAAATCAGATACAAGCAAATGTACTGAAGGTATTAGGAACGCACATTTACTCTTCTAAATAAACTTGCATTCTGCATTCTGCTGTTAAATGAGCATGCCATCGATATGGAGATATTTAGCATGTTAGTTTCAAAAAGAATGTAGATACATTCATAGAAATCAGTCTATTACATGGATTTTTAAGGAACCATGTATACATTGATTTTTACCTTCTGTTTTGATAATAGGCTGAAGACTGCCTTCAATCACTTTAATTTTTGGTTCCACAACTTTGGTTATAATTTTAGTTGCTGAAAGTATAGAAAGTGGAACATAAATGATGCTTACATAAAAACAACCTGAATGAAATTGTCTTTTTTTTCCCCTTTGGTCTTTGTTGGGTACTGAGGTAGCAGATGTGGTAATATGTTCAGGCAGTCATATACAGGAAATAACTCATAGTAATTATCTAGTATCTTCTCTTGTCCAGATGAACTCTGAAGTCCAGTGACTTTGATTTGTTCCAGTGAAATATATACTTTCTATGTGAGGAATTCTACCTAGAAATCTACAAGTTTGAACTGCAGCACTAAAGCTCTTTACCTTCTTTTGTACTTCTTGAAAATACTGGCTGCATAGCAACAAAGACAAATAAACATGATTAATCTCATACAATTCATAGTATCTTAAATTGCATTGTTGGGTTCTTTCTCAATTAGAAGACATTGAAAGAAAAAGACTTGAAATATTTTTCATGCATTTGATGACAGTGATATAGAAAGGAAAATTAAAAAAAAATTAGTTCAGAATACTTAAAAATGGAATTTTTCAGTCAGCCAGCCGTGAGCTCTATGCAACAAATATGATATGATCATATATTTAAATATTTGTTACAGGCTAAAATGACTATAATTTTCATCATCAGTTTTAAACTGAAAGCTAAGTATTTTGAATGTATGTTATCCACTCAACTGAAATAATTATGTGCAAAATATATTTAAAATAGTAGCCAACCATTTGGTCAGCTTTTGATTGCATAGATTAATTGAAAGTGTGCCTATGGAGTCAGATACCAGAGCTACTGACTTTTTATCATTTCTAATTACAGCCTTAAAAGATGGAGTCATTAGATAAGGAACTAAAGCTGTCTGTGCAGTTGTAACAGACTGTGTTGACACACTAGAGGCAAGATGTTAGTACATTTGGATTTCTGTCACATTTTCACTTCAGGTGTTTGAAATTTGTATCTGTGTCAACTCTTTGAATTCATATGGATTCCAGGGCTTAATTGTGACTGTTTCAGTTCTTTCAGATTTAACATGTTGAGATCTCAAATTATGAAACTCTGAAATATATCAAATTGGTGAGCCCAGTTATCCATTCCACAGGTGGTCTGGCCAGAGAGAAACCTTTCCATGAAGGTCTCTGCTGCTACTATCAGAATGGGTTAATTAGCTTTAGCTTAAAAATACACTTCATGTTAAGGAACTTGAAGTTTAGAATATTTATTTGGTTCCTAGTTCTGCTTCAGTTTTGCTTTTCTGAATACTTAAATAGTTTTGACAGGTCAAAGGATGAAGATTAAATACTGATTTTATTCCTCTCCACCTCAAATGTCATATATTTGGCAACATATACTAGAGAGCATTTTTCCCCCATACAATTTAATATGTAAGGTATTTGGGGGACAAGAATAGTACATAATAAGACAAAGAAATTTTAGAGACAGGTCAATAAAGGAACATGAAAATGGAATTTTTGGTTTAATTAGTCTCAACCTTCATCTCAACTATGCTTCCAAGTAACAGCATACACGTCAGAGAGGAGTTAAAGCAATATTCCACATCAGCATGTAAATCTCAGAGCTCTTTCAAGAGCTGTGAGTAGGTAGACAAGATTCATTAGACTTGCATAATTTCATAAAATGTAGATTATTCTCTCTGAGTAGGTATCCAATGTAAGTAAAGGAAAATAAAGGAATTATAATATTTTAGGTCATTGTAAGCAAAATAGTGCATTGATACATAGAGAAAATGGTGAACCTCTCATGGATAAAGTAGGGAACTGCAGTGCAGGCATAATTTTTATGGAGGAAGATGACATAGCATTTCTGATGAATAGAGCTCATAATGTTTTCTGATTTTTTTAAATAAAAAATATCTTTAACAAGACTGTATACTTCCAGACTGGAATTTAAACCATGTGGAAGTATAACTATTTCCAACTAAATCTTTGAAACAGTGCTGATCTGGCCTGATTCTAGGATTGTCCATGTCAATATCACATACTTGAAATCAGTAAGAACAGCAGACATTTTGTTTTGCTCCTTACATCATCTTTATGCCTGTTCCATATCTGGTGTAAATCTTAAGGAAAATTTTCTTAATTGAATAACAGGATGCTCACAGTATAAAATAGAACAATTCTAGCCAAAATAAATGTACAAATGGGTGCAACGCTTTAGCTACTGATATGTTTTGAGTGTTGAACTGTAGAGTCAAAACAAAATGAAAAAGAATTTCTGCTTTGAAAGCTGCAGTGGAAAAGAGGAAAAGACAAAGAAAGAAAAAACTACACTGAATAAGAAATACTATGAGTTAACATTTATGCAAATGAAATACCTTTACCATGGTTAAGAAATAGAGGTTTAATTTTGATAATCTGGTAGAGTCAGGAATAAAAGAAACCTTGGAATCTAGAAACTCTAGGTTTATCACCTGACAATGTTTTTGTTCCTTCATCCAATTTTGAATGGGGAGAGTTTTTTGAACCACCAGCCCATAAACGTTAGAATTCTCTGACAGTCTGCCCTTAAATAGCTGAGGTCTTGAGAGTGGAATGAGCTAGAAATGTTTCAAAAATATTATTTCTATTTCCACACATTTGAATTTTCAAATAGCTCTGGAATTCATCTTAGCTGTCTTTTTCCTATATGTTTGTATGACTTTCTCCCTTGCATGTTTGCCATGCTAACAATTGAATCAAGCTGTGAGTGAAGAAGTGGTTCATTGGAGGTGAAAGGTCTCCTCCAGACTGCAAGCCCTGTTTCAAGTGGGATGAGTTTTGCCATTGTTTGGAATTCTAAATACCAGATTATCAATCATCTCAGTAAACACAAAATTATTTTCTTTTTTTTACATCTTGCCACATATATGTGACAAATATTCATTATGTACTTACTGTAGACAGTTATGGGGATTTCTTTGAAGGTACTGCCACGAACAAACTGAAAATAAATATATTTAGTAACATGAAATGTAGTCGTTGCACTAACATGAAATGTTGTCACTGTATTAACAAAATCGTGGCACCATGATTTTTAATTCTCACTAAAGAAGTGAAACTACCATTACATTTAGTAAAAAATGAAGTCTTCATGTCACCTTCAAATTTCTTGCTATTGGGAAGACGGCAAAAATGGTCGGATTTGTTACTCAGAGTTTTAAAAATTATAAAATAGCAAATCCCAAATTAAATGTTTATTACATAATATTTCATATGTTGTCAGGCACTTTAACCCTACTGATATTCAACCCAGTGTTTATTCCCAAATATTCCTTTGCCTTTAATTATTGTGCTGTGTGCTTAGTCACTCAGTCATGTCCAACTCTTTGCAACCTCATGGACTCTAGCCCACCAGGCTCTTCAGTATATGGGGATTCACCAGGCAAGAATACTGGAGTGGGTTGCCATGTCCTCCTCCAGGGGATCTTTCCAACCCAGGTCTCCTGCATTGCAGGCAGATTCTTTACCATCTCAGCAGCTAAGGAGACCCTAACTATTGTAATTAGTGGCTATCTCTTACAAGTAAATATCTTTCCCTTATATTCTGTAGCAAAAATATTTGATGATAGAAAAATTATTGCTTTTATCTACATGTCCTATCTTCCCTACTGGATTGTAAAGTATTGAAGAAATGATCCCAATGGTGTATAATCAACAGAGAGCAATGTAGTCAGGGTATACTTACTTATTAATGTATACATTTCTAGTTTTTTATGTTAAACCTGCAATATCTGTTAAGCACATTAGAAACATATGCAATAGCCAGGCTCCTCTGCCCATGGAATTCTCTAGGCAAGAATACTGGAGTGGGTTGCTATTTCCTTCTCCAGGAGATCTTTCTGACCCAGGAATCAAACCCAGTTTTCCTGCATTGCAGGCAGATTCTTTACCAACTGAGCTACAAGGAGAGCACTATGCAATGACATCTGTACCTTAATTTGGATGTATTTGATCAGTTTATTAAGTATTTCTAGCAGCTGATCATTTCCAACAGGTGTGTCTGCGAAGAGGAATATAAAATGAATATTGTGAGAATCAATGAAATAAAAATCTAGGTTTCTATTGAAAAAGATTTATTTTTCATTAATCAGTTCAATAATTACCAACCTGCTGGATAGAGGAGTTTATCTACGACATGAATGACGCCATTTGTTGTCATGATGTCAGATTCTTTTGATTTCAGTTCATTTACCAGAAGTGTATCATTTACCTGTTAAAACAGGGGATAATGTCAATGGGAAATTTAATGAACATTAGGATAACTGAATACTGGATTAACACTCTCATAGATATATTCTAGAGAACTTACTCCTTTCAGATAGATTTTACTTCCTTGTGTGGTCTTTAAAATGTTAGTAACGCCAGGTTCAAAACCTTTTCCAATGAAAACTCCTGGTGTCAGGTGATAAAGGATGATGTTTTGAAGAGCATTTTTGTCCCCTAGGAGAAAAATATATATATTTATTTAATAATATGTCATATATTTTGACATTTTGATATTATGACGACTAAGGGGAAAATATTTCTTTGTAATGATTTTTTTCCACTCTGTAATTTCTCATAATGTCATTGTTCTCTCAAGGCAGTAACAATGCTATGTCAAAACATAGTCTCTTCAGTCAGTTCAATCAAAATATTATCCAACTTACTGGAGGAAAAAAAATCAAATTATTTTTTTGAAATTGTGACTATTTCCTTCTCTGTCACCTCACTGTGTGGCCTTTAATAGAGATGACATAAGTGATTATCTAGCCCCACAACATGACAGTAAGGAGTTATTTGAGAACGCTGATGAGGGAACCTCTACATAGTCTAAGTGGAATAAGAAGAGGAAGGCTAGCCATGAATATGAAAGAGGGAACTGTGGGGGGCCGACATCTAGGTAGGAACACTTGAGGAAGAAATGAGATCATGAAATCAAGGGGCAAATATATCTGGTGTTCACTTCTACTCACGAATCAGAATTTCCTTTTCTTCATTAGTCATTCCCTTAAAGGCATCATTGGTTGGTACAAATAAAGTCCAATCTCCAGGCTGTGTTAGGAGCTCTTTCAAGTCTGCAGCTTCAAGTAGACTGAGGAAGATGCTAGGCAGGAAGGACATGTGTTTATTAGATTTAGTCTAGGTAAGCCTACAGACCATGCCTGAAATACAGCAGAATCCCTTTACGTGGAAAAATAAGAAAATGACTCATACACTTTCATATGTTTCAAATGCAATTTACTGTTAAAGGTTTATCATGGGGAAATTATTTAAATATGTGTATGATTTTTAAATTTCCAAACCTCTGTTTTTCTCCTGTAACACTTGATGAAGTCATATTTGGTAACACAATAGAAGCATTTGTTCATTTAATATTCTGCAAAATAGTCTTTGCTAATACATACTACCATTTTTAAAAAACATAATTATAAAAAATTTGCAAGGAGTAGTTCAGTCTATTAGATTGGTTTTTGTTTGTTTTTTACTCACCAAATCATATTATGGAAGAAAACTAGTGTTAAGAATATATTTTAATTTTGAAACACTTGTATAAGCTTCTTATTCTAAATTGCATTCTCAGCAATACTGAATACTGAATGCATTTTGGAATACTTACTGTGAAATAAAACTATGTCAAAAGGTCTTATTCTCTTGTGGAGGTGAAGCTTACCTGAAGCGCTTATCCTGTTTCAGTTTTTCATGGAGGGATTTCTCTGCTGGTTTGATGATCTCTCGGAATATGTGAATGGCACCATTTCTTCCTTGCTTGCTTCCTCTCACCATGCATGAATTTTCAATGCAGACAGCCTAGCAAAGGAAAGAAAGATGCAACTGTGCATTTCCTTATTTGAAATTCCCTATGTGGAAGAAGCTCCCTAATAAAATTTCTGGATGGTTTCTTCTGAAAGGTCTCTAGGCTTATGATGCCAGAGGAAACGGTTTCTCTCCTCTGTTTTTAATGACTTGTACCATCTGATCTGGGCTTCCCTGGTAGCTCAGCTGGTTAAGAATCTGCCTGCAATGCGGGAGACCCTGGTTCTATTCCTGGGTGGAGAAAAGATCAGCTACCCGCTCTAGTATTCATGGACTTCCTTGGTGGCTCAGATGGTAAAGAATTTGCCTGCAGTATGGGAGACCTGGGTTCGGTCCCTGAGTTCGGTAGATTCTCTGCAGGATGGCATGGCAACCCACTCCAGTATTCTTGCCTGGAGAATCCCTATGGACAGAGGAGCCTAGTGGTCTGCAGACCATGGGGTTGCAAAAAGTCGGACTCAGCTAAGTGACTAAGCATAGCACACCATCTGACCTCACTCATCTTATTCAACCAGGTTTTCTACTACTAGGCAAGCTACTATATGTGTAGGAAAGGTAGTGTTGTCGATTATTGTTGTTCAGGTGCTAAGTTGTGTCTGACTCTTTGCAACCCCATGGACTGCAGCACGCCAGGCTTCCCTGTCCTTCACTATCTCCAGGATATTGCTCAAACTCATGTCTATTGAGTCAGTGATGCCAAAGCAATTCCATATAATTCTATTTCTGTATTTTCTGTCATTCCTCTCCAGGTTCTACTCATTCTTTCAGACCCTTTCTAGTAAATTTCTTTAATCATGAAGTTCAGTGACTTCACTGCCTCTTGTGATCTTTACTATATATTACTATGGTGTGGCATGTGTGTGCATGATTAGTTGTGACCAACTCTTTACTACCCCATGAACTGAAGTCCACCAAGCTTGTCCGTCCATGGAATTTTCCAGGCAAGAATACTGGAGTGGGTTGCCATTTCCTACTCCAGAGGATCGTCCCAACCCGGGGATCAAAAACGCAGTTCTTGTGTCTCCTGCAATGGCAGGCAAATTACCAGTGGCACGACTTGGGAAGCCCATATATTTCCATATATTGCTGTATTTTCTATGCAAATATTTACTATATTGATAGTAAAACCCTATCAAGTATAAGCTAAGTTATTGGTTAAGTTATAGCACTTTGAACAAAACTAATCTTTGTATATGTATCATTTAGAATGCAGCACATTTTCTGTTTTGTTTTTGGGTTTTTTTGGCCTGTACCACATAACACGTGGGATCTCAATTTCCTCATCAGAGACTGAACCCACGCCCCCTGTGTTGGAAGCACAGAGTCTTAACTACTGAACCACCAGAGAAGTCCTTTCCGTATCATTTAAAAAGTGTCTTGACCTTGTGGACCTATGGTATGAAAACGCTGTGAGTCATGTTTGGTTCCAGGTCATCTTTGACTTCTCATGAATTCTTTTTACCTGTAACTGCAAGGTTGCCTGGAAAGAAACTGAATAGCACCACTTGTCAAACTGTAATTTTGATAAGCAATATCTTCTAGAAACTTTTCCTCAGATAAGGCACATTAGAACCATTTTATAGAGATCTTTATGTGCCTATAAAAGTTTACCATGAAACTCATTCAAAAGAGATTTAGTTGCTGAATGTTGACGGTACAGTTGAAGATCATCCTAAATATTTGACTCAGTATAAAAATTACCATGTAAACAGTAAAGTTCAGTACTCTATGAAACGAAAAGCTTATTTGAAAGGGGTTTTAGTTATTTATGGGATTGAAACAATGCTTTAAAAAAGTTATTGAGGATGAAACAAATGCAAATTATCAGAATTATTAATGCATAGCACTTTTGTATACTTTCCTCATGGTCTTTTCAAATATGCTACTCACTTCTCTGATCTTCCTATGAACTATTAAAATCATATTAGTAAAATTCTGAGGGACATTTGTTATAAGGACAGTCTTTGACAAGGGCGTATCTTTGGACATGTAGGCCAGTGTGGATATTTTATCTCGTTCTGGTGCACTTACTGTACGGTACACGAAGACTCTGAGCTGTTTGCCTCCAATGGTCTCAAGTTTCTGTCCATTGTAAAGCTCATTAAGGCCAACTTTTACTTTCAATATATGATTCTGTAGAATTAATTTAAGAAGGCGCTGATCCATGCTCAGTGTATCATCTATAAGTAAATTCATTACAAAAGAATGTTATTTTATTTAGAAAGCACTACAGTTTCCCCTGTAAGAGAAAATCATGAAAATGGAAAATCCCTAATATTATCGATCTTAAGGATCCTACACTTATATATGAGTTGACTAAATACTGAAGGCTAGAAACTCTATGCATCATGAGCTATTTCATCAAATGATTTCATGAGTCCAAGCAGTCCAGACAATAGGTTACATCTCAGTGAGGGGCTACATGGTTTCATGTGGTTATTGATAAAGGTTAAACTTTAAACTCTAAGGCTGGCCAAGTCTGATGTCCATTAGTCACATGAAAAACAACTAGTGAATCATTTGTAAATTTACTTTAATTTCTGGAGAGAGAGTTGGCGAATCATGCAGCCTCTTTAAAGTTGGCTTGATGTCAACAAGTTACAGACCTTATTATTACAAAAAGGAAAAACAGCATTTTTTAGAATTTGAATTTTCTTATTAATAACTTTCTATGTTACAATCTAGTATTTGGAAAAACATCAAAAATAATGATGATTATTTTTTCATTGTTAAATTTTGCCTAACAATTCACATATGTCTTTGTCATTTTTTCTGGAAAAGAAAGTAAGGTTGTATTAATCTAACCATAGTCTTTTAATAGCAGTATAAGGTCAAATACTTGTAATAATAGTTTACATCCTAATATAGAAGTATATCATATTCTCCTGTTTTTATTTTCTCATAATTTGATACCTTACTTTCAAATCCTGAGTTGCAAAATGCACCTATGTATAATGCTGGTGTTAAACAAATCAAATTTATTTTTCTTAAGATCTGTTAATGGACTCAGAGGGAGAGGGAGAGGGTGGGATGATTTGGGAGAATGGCATTCTATCATGTATACTATCATGTAAGAATTGAATCGCCAGTCTATGTCTGACGCAGGATACAGCATGCTTGGGGCTGGTGCATGGGGATGACCCACAGAGATGTTATGGGGAGGGAAGTGGGAGGGGGGTTCATGTTTGGGAACACATGTAAGAATTAAAGATTTTAAAATTAAAAAAAAATAAAAATAAAAAAAGTCCAAAAAAAAAAAAAAAGAAAGAAAACTAGATCCCACATTCTGCATGGTGTGGCAAAATAAACAAATTCTTACTATAGTCCTACAAAGTAAAAAAAATAAATAAAATAAAATAAAATAAAAAAGATCTGTTAATATATCCATTATGTGTGCTGGGAATATGATCAGGTTCACAGAGAAACTGAAGACCCTTATCACAAAATTTCATTTCCTGTAGGCCATTACCTATTATAATGAAATGTTTTGAAATAAAGGGCTTTTTAATAAAAACAGTACTAATTCATTGTATATGTAGCCAGTGAAGAAACTAATCAACACCTCATAAAAGATCTATTATTTATTAGCAGACAGTCACAGTGCAGGAAAAAAAAAAGGTGTGTAGGGGTGGGAAGAGCTGGAATGGCAGTGGCCGATACATACCAGAAAATGCGTTATTCACAGGTGCCAGCAAAGTGTATTCTCCATCTGGCCTCAGAGCAGATGCCAAGCCTAACTGGGCCACAAGGTCTGTGAAAGTGGTTTGCTGATTTCCAGCCAGCTCAATAACTTGTTTGGCTGTAAGATAAACCACGACCATTCAAACAATGTCATCGTTGTTACTACTATCATCATGAAATTAGTAAATCAGTCCTTGGCTGTTTCCATAAGCTATTTGCTGTACTAGCAATGTGATAAGAAGTCCTGCCTTTCCCTAGTAAGAAAGTTCTAGCTCCCCTTTTGTTTTGGCAGCGGGAGGTGGGAGGGTGGAGGGGTTAATAACCAAAGAATTTCAGAAGGAAAATATCTTTCTAATTTCATGCTTTGCAGTTTTATTCAGTTCTCTATTGCTCATCCCTTGTCTCTCTGCTCTTGTGAGGGCCATAGCTCTTTCATTTATCCAAAAGTAACCATTTGGTTTTATCTTTCCTTCCATTTTCAAGAAAAACTCTTGCACTGTAAGAATCTTTGATGATATTAGATATTAGGAACTCTGGAAAGCCAGAGTCTATTGCACTGGAATGACCATGACTACACAAGCTACCTATTTAGGACTCAACTCACTGTTAGTTGTTGTTATTTTTTTTTTTTAATATTTTATTGAGGGAAACATCAAACATATACAAAAGTAGACAGAATAGAATGGTAAACTCTTATGTAGCCATGACCCAGCTACAGGAATGCCCATTTGACCAGGGGTCAGCAAGTTATCACCTAAGAGCCAAGTCCAGCCCACTACTTGTTTTTATAAATAAAGTTTTATTGGACCACATCCCTGTTAGCTTTGTTTGTGCTTCACATGGGACTCCTCATACTGCACATTTATTTCCCATAGGCCTATACTTTAGAATCATGATTGATAAACAGCACTAGGTAGAAGAATGGGAAACTGTTGCTCACCAGAATCAGGAACCAGGACCTGATCAATCAAATGGATGACACCGTTATTTGTCACAATATCTTTTTTGTTCACCATTTTTATTCCATTCACTGTTATGCTGTCACCATCACATCCTATCTCAATGGTGTTTCCTTCCAGGGTCTCAAAGACTGCTCCTCCCATGATAGCCTCTGAACACTGCAGAGTGTTTAGAATGTGGTACTTCATGAGAGCTAGAGGATGAAGGAGAAAGAACATGCTTTCAGATCAAGGAAAATAGCATTTGACCCTTAACAGATGTCTTTCACTGTGGAACCAAGTATTCCTCAGAAATAGAATGCATATATAAGACCTAAGTACTGACCTAAGGGTTTAAAATTTTGTTTGTTCTCAGAATGGTTTTTTCTCATCAATTCTCCAGTAAAATTAACTCAGTTTGGTAAGAAATAAGCAGAAAAGAAGATCAACTGCATGAAATTATTTGTACAGTTCTAGACAATGTGTTAGATCAAGTTCCATTTATGATAAGAAAATAATTTCTGATGGAAACTCAAGAATAATTTCTCCTTTCAGAAAGCCTTCAAAGTTATTTGTTAGTGATACCTGTTGCAAACACCTAAGTAGTATCTTGCTTTAACTACTCATGACAGAACAGCTGAACAGGCATACTTTATTTTATTGAGCTTCACTTTTGTGTACTTTACAGATAGTGTGCTTTTTTCAAATTGGAGGTTTGTGGCAGCCCTAAAGACAACATCTAGAAAGTAACCAAAGCAAAGATGGTTTCTTGGAAGACTTCAGAAGTGATCTGTGCCTAAACTCTATTATGTCTATATTTTCACCAAAATATCTCATCATAAATTGGTTAAGCATGTTTACAGTAGGCTGCATAAGAGAAATGTGCTAGTCACAATTTAAAATCTAGTTGAAACTATCAATAAACAGGGAGTCTGGAAAGAAGCCAAATTCTGTGTATGAATAAGTAGTGACCAAATTTTCTCCCCTAACTTCAGTGTAAATTTAGAATTAAAACCATTGAATAATATATATATAATATTAAACTTGGATGTTCTAATATTTCAACACTTTCTAATTCTTTTTAATGCCTGCTACTTATTTACTTGAAAGCAGTGCAGAAACATGTGATCTTTAGTGTACCCCGAGTACTTAATTACTTGGATTATTAAATTAATTATTTAATTACTTTGTCTACTCTTTCAAAGATTTTTATCGTCTGCCTCAAAATAAAAGTTTTTCTTTGCCTTTGCTTATCAAAAATAATAGCATTGGCAGGACTTAATCTCTTTTTCATTTCCTTTTCTTGGAATCCTGGGAGGCTTCTCATAGACAAAGACACTTAAGTACCTTCTGAGGCCACTTTATCTCCCATGATCCTTTCTAGAACTCCTCGTGGAAGTTTCTCAAAAGCTTCATTGGTAGGAGCAAAGAGTGTGAAGTGACCATCTCTCCCAAGTGCCTCCAATATATCAGATGTGATGGCAGCTGCCTGAAACACAAATGTGCTTTTCAGAGGCTTGTATGTTGCAAATTCAGAAAAAAAGTTACAAGACACTCAGTCTAGGCTGACACCAGAGAGTTGACCCTATAGAAAGCTGTAGAAATTATATCTTACTCTTGTTAGATCTTTAAAAAAAATTATTTTTTTTGCACAAACAGCCATGTTATTTCAAACTTTCTACAAACTGTATTTTAGATGGGAAATTCTGCTAATGCCTGTGTGACTGAAGCAATATCCAGCAGTTAGTGTAATAACTGATAGACACATTCTAAATGTGTTCAGTATACTTCAGTCACATAGCTCATCATTCTTTATTATGTCCACATAAATATTATTCTTTCATATGAGAAGATGAGTTCTTCTGTGTAAAATGAAAACCTTTTCAAGAAATATACTGCTTATGTGTCTGTTAGAATTGACAGTCTTTTGTTAATTAATAGCTTTTTATTATTTTTTTAGAATCTGATGGAGAAGAGGAGAATTTCAGTGGTCCAAAACAATCTGCTGTTACTTCTTGGACATACCCTAAAAGATGAGAGCTCATCTTCTGCTTCAATGAAGTCCTGAATTGAGGTACCAATTTGTGTAAGGACACGGTCAATGACATGCACAACGCCATTTGTTGCAATCTGGTTCCCATGGATGATTCGAGCACAGTTCACAGTGACAACCTGCAATTATTTGGGAAAATCAAATTGCAGAAATCACAGCTGTCTGTTGATCATTGAGACTGCAAGCCCATTTCCCATGTCTCAAGTTTATTGGTAAATGTAACATGAAAGAACTGACATTCTGAATACAAATGCTGAGGATGGAGACTTACAAATTACTGTGTCTAAAAAAAAAAAAAAAAACAAACCCAAAACTAAGAGAAAATGGAACCAGTTGAGAACCCAATTGTACTTAACATGTCTAGAAACATAAGGCAAAAACATTTTTTGAACTATTGTTTTTATTGCTCACTTTCTTTTATAGAGATAGTCATACACTATTTCTAATGTAGGCCAAGTTCTGAGACAGAAACAATTATTACATAAATGTAATCAGTTCTATTTCAGTGATTTCCTGAATATTGCTTCATCACTGATCCTTTCTGTCCCTGGAAATCTGACTACTGGAAGAGCCCCATGACCTTGCTGGAAGTTTCCCACAATGACTTTATCAAAACATGCTTATCAAAACCCACAAAAATCTAAATTAGTGTAGTCGCAAGGGGACGAATAAAAGAATTCTCATTCTCTGATTATTCTTTGATAAATTCTTATTCTTTATTTTTCTCTTATTATTAATTATTCAAACACATCAGCTAATAAAATTTCCCTTTGTAGAACATCTAAGTCTACTGTCAACAAACTGTCAATTTAATTTCTTCCTTGCCAACACTCATTGGTAGAAATCAGTCACTGAATTGGAAATTCACATGCTTTACATGTAAGGAAAAGTTTATTCACCGACATTTTATTATTTCTGTAAACCTTATATAAATGTCATAGAAAAAATTAGGGGCAGTGTTATTGATCAATGTACTTTTTATTACATAAACTTACCCCATTAGGATAATGGTTAATGAAGAGCCCCAAGTTGTTATACATTGAAGGGATAATCATGCCATTTTTCAAGTCCTTGGTCAACATTCTCTTATTAACCATGTGGCTATGTAAAGCATTCAGTAATTCAACATTCACATTGCTCTCCAGACCTCTCCGGATATCCTAGGAAAAATTGAAATGGCAGAAGTTTATTTTATTATAGTTAATTATTAAAATGCCTGTAATCACACTGTTTCTACTCTCTTATTATTGTCTCATTGAATTACCCAGATGGTCAAAACAAGTTGAAATAAATAACTTAAAATTATATTATTTCAACTGATTAAGAAATTTTATAAGTACAGGTACTCAGTAAAGTCTTTCTGATCTTACAGAGTATTTGGACATTTTTAGAGTCAAAACAAAAATTTTAATGAATGTATTGATGAGGAGATGCTCTTGCTGTCAAGGCTTAGGCGGTATGAAATGATCAGATATTTAAAATTTTAGGGTGGAAAAAATTTTAAATGGCATTATATTTGCATACATACAGTATTGTAATTTTAATGTGTTTTATGTTTATTCTATAACATTCAAGAATTCAACCATTCTGTACCTTTCATTTATTCAATATCATATCATACTGTACTTGGTGTTATGAGAAATACAATGATAAGTAAGGTGAAATCTTGATCTTTGAGGTACTTATCCTATGTGTGTGCATGTTAAGTCACTTCAGTTGTGTCTGACTCTTTGAGACCCTATGGACTGTAGCCCACTAGGCTACTCTGTCCATGGGATTCTCCAGGCAAGTGGGTTGCCATGCCCTCCCCCAGGGGATCTTCCTGACCAAGGGATTAAACCTGTGTCTCTTGCATCTTCTGGATTGGCAAGCAGGTTCTTTACCACTAGCTCCACCTGGGAAGCCCACGGATGCTATAGCAGCTGGTAAATATAAGCATGATTAGATAAAGGACAGACGGAGGAAAAAATGCTTTCTAGGTCAAATGAAAATGGCCAGCAATTCAAAGTTTGGAGACAGGTCTTGCAGGATAGGTAGATAGGGTAGGAATGTTGTAGTGATCTTTCTAAGTCCAACTGCTGGCAAAGAAAACAGAAGTTGTCCAGTGTGGTTTTATGTTTCTCAGATAATAGGGAGAAATTTTAGAAAAGTGCATGGGACAATGACATAGAAGACTTTAATTCCCAAGCAAAGAGTAAATTAAACTGGCAATAGAGAGCCACTAAGCCCCTTTTGCGGCATTAGAATACAACGATTCGCCCGGGCTTTAAGAAGGTTAATCTGGTGGCAATGTGTAACAGAAGGAGAGTATTACGAGGATGAAAAACGAGCTGTGGATGACTAATAGTAGTTTCTAAGAACTGAAGAGGGGAGAAGTAAGGATGACTCATAATTTTAAAGTTTGAACTCTGAGATTGGGGTTGCCAGTTATGGAAACAGCAGAAAAGCAGTTTTTGATGGGGAGAAAGTGGCATCTGTTTTGGATAACAGTTTGCTTAAAGATATAGACGGTGTATCCAAGGAGAAATATTAAGACAGGTGTTAGAAATATTCTCCTGGGGATCCAGAAACACAGACTTCATGGTTCTGTGCATTAAGTGAAAGCTGAAGCCATCTGAAGTGCATATGAACTGCAGAGTAGAGTTCCTAGAAGAGGCTTTAATAAAACCCATTCTTAAGACGAGGAAGAAGAGGAGTCTGCAAAAAGGGCCAGCAAGATGGTTAGAGATTTGATCAAAGACAACCAGAAGAGGGACAGTTCTGTATTTGTAAGCAAGTAACCTCACAGTTAATGTATCAAGGTAAAATCCCAAAGAATCTACCTAAGTTTTACTAAATACTATATGACTCATGAGTTTGAGTAAGCTCCAGGAGTTGGTGATGGACAGGGAAGCCTGGTATGCTGCAGTCCATGGGGTTGCAAAAAGGTGGACATGACTGAGTGACTGAACTGAACTGACATGACTCTAGTAGTAATTTTCAGTTCATCTTCATATCAAGTAGAAAGTAGGAATATATTTCTATACCAGTTATATAGATCTGGATATTGAGTCATAACTTAGTGTGCTATAGATCAGACTATGCATAGAAAAACCTGAAAATTAAATGCATAATTTACAACCCTTCATTTAAATATCCATACACACTTATGTCAGTCTTTAAACAGTCATATGCATTTATATACAATTAAAATGATAAATATATATCTAATAGAGCTTATTAAAAATAACATTTCAAGAGGCTTCTTAACTTGCCTTTCTACAAGATACATCATCTAAAATTACCTATAATTCTCCACAACCAAAAGGGAAAGAGAAAAGGCGTAAAATGGAATAATAATAAGTGCTTGTTCAATCTACTGTTGGTTTGCCTTTTTTGTTATTAGTCCATGAGCCTGCTGGGCTGTTATTCCATTCACAGAGGTACTAAAATGATTTGCTCCATTTTTGTTTGTTTTTTGCATGTTCATTCATGTCCAACTCTTTGCGACCTCATGGCCTGTAGCCCGCCAGGGTCCTCTGTCTTTGGGAATTTTCCAGGCAAGAATACTGGAATGGGTTGCCACTTCCTTCTCCAGGGGATCTGCCCAATGCAGGGATCGAACCCGCATCTCCTGCACTGGCAGGCGTATTCTTTACCACTGAGCCACTTTTTCCTTACCCTCAATTAAGGAGCATCCTTAATACCCTCATCCTTTTATGTATCATCATATATGCACAACAAAAAGATATACAATTTCTATTAATTTCTAAGTTAATAAATCAATTGAAATAATGTAACAATAACAGAAAAAGTTATATTCATTAAAAATAATGAATTACAGAATCCAGGTTGTCCCAAGCTTCGTTACTCGGTGCGAAGTAAGTGAATGATCCCTTTCCTTCAATCTCCTCCCTCAGTTTTGAGACATCAGAATAGTGCTGTGTGGTGGTAGCTCCCACAATGCCCAGGGTTCCATAAACATGGTCAATAGGCATCACTGAAATAATCAAGAGATGAATAAGTACTTAGGAGAAAATGTCAAAAATGTTATTTTACAATTATTTAACCTTTACAAGAAGTCCCTCAAGATATTTAACTGATGATTTTAGCAACACAAGTCTGTGAATCATCAGTTTTCTATGAAAGTTGCCTTTTGAACGTCAAATGATAAAGTACTATTGTTGTTGCTGTTGTTTGATCACTCAGTCCTGTCCGACTCTTTGTGACTCCAATGAATTGCAGCATGCCAGACTTCCTTGTCCTTCACTATCTTCCAGAGTTTTCTCAAACTCATGTCCATTGATTTAGTGATGCTATCTAACCATCTCATCCTTTGCCATCCCCATTTTGTTTTGCCTTCAATCTTTCCCAGTGTTAGGGTCTTCCAGGCTCCTCTGTCCATGGAATTTTGTAGGCAAGAGTATTGGCATGGGTTGCCATTTCATACTCCAGGGGATCTTCCCAACTTAGGGACTGAACCTGCATCTCTTGTGTCTCCTTCATTGGCAAGCAGATTCTTTACCACTGGTGCCATCTGGGAAGCCCCAAAATACTTATCCTTCATGTTGAAGGTCAAATAATTTTAAATTATTATCCTAGTTTAATGTTTTATCTATTTAGTTGTCAAATCTGCTATGTCTATAAGGGTTCAATCACAATTATCACTAAGTATGTTTGATCATTTCATTGAAAAAAATTTCCTCACTTCTCTCTGAGAGTGGCCAAGGTAATAATTTTTTTCATGTTGGCTTAAAGCTCCTAAGTAGTATAATACTTGTAGGCATAAGGACCATAATTATACAGATTTGGATCCCTGAAAGAAATATGTAGACCTACTTCTTTTCATCATAATTTCAGGAAGAAAATAGATTAAAATATCTAACACTTCCAGAATATATCTCCTGAACTTCAGAATGAAAATTAATATGTGAATGTTAGCCTTTAGGTTGCGTACAGCCAACTTACTCTTCATGACCTTATTTGAAGTTTAGTATGACTTGGATCATATCACAGGAGAGATGATTCTCATCTTTGTGACAATAGAAAGAACAGGTATGCAATTAGTATTAATTTACTAATTATTAATTTACTAATTATTTGTAATTTAATTATTACAAAATCAGGATTTAAAGACACCCCAACAGAATGGGGAAAATGAGTCCAAATTTACAGGTTAAATGCCACAAACAAATTCCTGTGGAAGACTTGATTCGATAGTATTCATATAAAACAGACCACTAATCTGTATTAATTAATTAAAAATTCAACATGAGCTAATGGCATAACACGGTTACCAATGACATCAACAAAAGTTCAGGAGCTCCCTACACTGACATATTTGTCTTAATATTCTCTCCACTGCCTGGTCACACATGGGTTGTAGACACCAGTTTTGGATCCCAATTAAAAAAAAAAAAATGACTGGATTAGAGGTTTTCCATGGGTTGCTGTCCATGACAGTAAGGGCTCCAAAGTCTAGATCCCATTCAAACTGTGGGTGATGAGCCCACAGAAAGGAAGATTCTACTGGGGAAGAGAGAGTAGCTGGAGGAAGGGTGTGATGACTTGTGTTAAATATTTGAATGGCTGTCATCTCAAAGAGGAAATAGATTAACTATTTTTTCTCAAGTTGGCGAGTTACAGGAAACCAACTTTCAGTATGAAGAATCTTATAAAATCAGAGCTGTTGAGCGGTTAAATCAGAAAAGATTTGCCAAGGTTGCCAAGTAGTCAACCCACGTTTCTAGACAAGTTCAAAGAAAGGCATTTTGTAGTGAGGATCTTTGTCTTGAAGGAATGTTGAACTAATTTAAATTTGGAATATGCGTCTGTTGTCCAGCATCCAGTGTACAAGATGTATGTTATCATGCTTTACTGCCATGATAAACTAGTGATTAAGATATGGAGAATATATCTTGGATTTATCATGGTGCTAAACACACACACACACACACACACACACACATTGGCTTCTCTAAAAGCTAATTCAACTCTTTTTCCTCACACAAGACAAAATTTTCATTTAATTCTATAATTGATACATTACCTGCTGGGCAGCCTTTCATTCCTTCCATCCTCATATAACCAGGGCAGCATTCATATAACACAGTCCTATACATTGGAAGAAAATTAATATTAAAATGGAGGCACTGCATAGGATACATTTTGACTAAGTTAGCAAAACATATCATTTATTGCCATGACTTATTGATAATTTAGATATCAAGTTTGTTGTTCTTCTGTTTGTTTATGACATTGTTGTTTAGTTGCTAAGTTGTGTCTGACTCTTTGCAATCCCATGAAGCAGCAGGCCCGGCTTCCCTGTCCTTCACCATCTCCCTAAGTTTGCTCAAACTCAAGTCCATTGAGTGGGTGATGCTACCCAACCATCTCATCCTCTGTTGTCCCCTTCTCTTCCTGCCTTCAACCTTTCCCAGTATCAGGATTTTTCCTAGTGAGTTGGCTTTTCACATCAGGTAGCCAAAGTATTAGAGCTTCAGCATCAATCCTTCCAATGAATATTCAGGATTGATTTCCTTTAGGATGGACTGGTTTGATCTCCTTGCTGTCCAAGGAAATTTAACGAGTTTTATCCAGCACCACAATTCAAAAGCATCAGTTCTTCTGCGCTTAGCCTTCTGGATGGTCCAACTCTCACATCCGCACATGATTACTGGAAAAACCATATCTTTGACATTTTTTGACATTAAGGTAGTTATATGAGTTTCATTTCTCATTAGCCTCATGGCATGGTGGAAAAGTTCTAGGATCGTGAAGCCAGGAGAATGAAGTTTGGTTCCCAGTTCTACTGCCTAGTAGATGTGTGACCTTGAGCAAATCATTTACTATATTTCTGTCAACTGATACATAAGTTCTTAAAGATGACTTTGGAATTTTTAGCAGCTGCCAGCAGATGGCAAATCAGGCATTCTTCCTGTCAATATTATTGATTTCTTTGGTTATTTAAAACTAGCTACTAGCATTTACATTTATTCCAGAGCACAGATGTCAATGTGTTTGTGAAAATGAAGTTAACAGAAATAAACTAATATAATTAATCAAAGAAGACATGTTATATTTCTGATAAAAAGCCAGACTTCAAAGCAGGAATTTTTTTTAATGGAAAGCAAGAAGGATTCTTGGCATATGCCTTGTACAAGACTTGGCATCTCTAATATATTTAGAGGATTAAAGCAAGATTATATCAGATTTCCTTAACTTCCAGGAAGGGTGTAATAAAGACTTCCCTTAAATGTTTCAGAAAGCAGGTCCTTTCTTATGTAGTTAGTGTGCATTCCAAATAAGCTTCATGGTAATCAAGAATATAAAGAACAAAGGGAGAAGAATCCAGAGCTTTGGCATTCCCAGCTGGGGCCTGACCTAAATCATGGCCAGGATCCTTGTAACCACTGACTTACATTGCAGTTGTGTCAATGACTAACAAGTCTAGCAGATGTCTGCAAACTAATAGGAATAATGTCCTGGTCAAGAAGTAACATTAGTTACAATTATATTAAGCCAATGTGTGGGAGCAGGCAGCAGTGTCCTGTGGGGTACTAAACTTGATTACTATGGAGAGTCCAGCTAAGGCTGTATGTTTTGAATACATGATTCTTAGTAGAAATAAAGATAACCCTACTCATTTTAAATAGTATCTGTTCATACCTCCTTTTCCCACCAGTGTATATCCAATTTGCTTAAAATAATTTAAACTTAAGGATGACTAATATTATGAATTAGAGTTATTTAATTTCACATTTGTTCATTCATTTTACCTTCAGAGCTTCCCTGGTGGCTCAGACGGTAAAGCGTCTGCCTACAATGCAGGAGACCGGGGTTCAATCCCTGGGCCGGGAAGATCTCCTGGAGAAGGAAATGGCAACCCACTCCAGTATTCTTGCCTGGAAAATCCCATGGGTGGAGGACCCTGGTAGGCTACAGTCCATGGGGTCGCAAAGAGTTGGGCACGACTGAGTGACTTCAATTTCTTTCACTTTCTTTACCTTCAGAAAATGAATTAAATTCACATTTCTTAGGTAAAGCATTGAAGACTCCAAAAGGTGATGTGATTTAGTATTTGTAACCAATATTATTAAGTTAGGAATATATTTTTAACAATACCCTAATGCTTTCACCTATTTAGGGCATCTGAAGTTTAACAATGATGTGTCTCCCATATTGTGGTTCTCAGGGTATCCTTCACTGAAGGTGGGGTCCAAATTAATAGGAAGCAGGCAGGAGCCATTTCCACTGTTTTCTTGACCAAGGATGACATCTCTGACCTTTTTGATCTAATAATTTGTTCTGTCTAGAACTCAGCTCCTCCATCTTAAAATGAAGAACTTGCCAATATGTATTAATTGATTAAACCAATAAGCTATCAAGTAATAAAATATGTTTTCCAATTTTAAGTTAATCAGTGAAACAGATCACTAAATTGGGGAGTAATCATCTTTTTTGGTTATTGAAATAGTAGATATAGTGGTGGGCTTCCATTATCACCTTTGGAGACTCTGAGAATCTGACAGTTTGGGATGGAGTGACTGGATTAAATGAAAAGATGAAACTTGAATCTTTTCCAACTTTAATCTTTGATGAAAACTCTGGGGTAAAGTGAAGTATTTTAGATAATTTCTAAATGACTGGAGGCAAACAATCTTACCTTAAAATCCTGATTTTTCAGATCAATCTGTTCCTCTGGCCCACTTTTTAATAAAATGAGAAAACTGAGATAATGAGGTTAATTGACTTCCCCAAGATAAAAAAAGCCAAACCAGGAGGAGAAATGACATAGTCAAACCCTCAGTGATTCCATTCAAATTCTCTGTGATTCTATACCAAGTCACATGGCCAGTGGCCATTTCCTTTTCCAGGGATCTTCCTGACCCAGGGATTGAACGTAGGTCTCCTGGATCACAAGCAGATTCTTTACCAACTGAGCCACCAGGAAGCCCCAAGATAAAAGAGGCCTAACCAGGAGTAGAAATGATATAGCCAAACTATTACAGTGATTCTATAGCAGGTCACAGGGCCAGTGCCATAGAGTCAAGGAAAAAGTTAGTTTTATGAGTACAGGGAGAAATGCAGGGGAAATTTCTTTATTCACAGTGATCCTTTTTTTTTTTAAGCTACCAATTTTGGAGAGTATTTTCAAAAGAACAGTGTCTGTTTCTGTCCAAAGAAAGCCATGGGCATTGCAGTGTTGTCTTTGGAACTGGCACATTAAAGAAAAGATGAGACTTACGTTTTTTTTCCACAGATGGCACCTTGATACCAGTTCCTGCAGGTACTGAAGTATTTCTTTTTGGTGCCCAAAATCTGTTGAAGGGCACAGACATTTGGACTGGAAGACAGAAGTAAGGAAAGAACATTAATGTCATAACATTAACAAATAGTTTTTCATATCTGTAGGTCAGGCAGTTAAAAACAAAGAAAGAAAAAGAGAAAGTTAATATGTGGCTTAGATTTTCAAAGATGTGACTCCAGTCATGGGCAGATCTCATTCTTGATCCAATCCTACTGAGTCATTAGAAAAACTAACTGTGAGAGACAGAGAGGAAATTGTACACTTCTGGGAATACAATGCCAGTATTTCAGAAGTTAATCTAATAGATTTTAACAATATGTTTCTTATTACTTTTAACAGTAGGTAATGCCCTGACCCTTTTAAACCAAACGTGTACTCACGTAGGGCATGGGAGTGGCTCCAGGGCCCTGGAACAATGACAGATCAGACAGCAAAATAGACAAGTTTTACTAAGTCCCAAGATACTGTACTCTGTAATTTTCTAGGTAAGCAATCACAGAAGTAAATGAATGCTAAGATTAACTTAAATAATATGGCTGCCCAAAGAAAAATTTATTTCTTTGCCTGGAAGTAATTAGATTAAAACATTCTCTGCCAGAATTTTAAGTGTTTTTCTCCCTTAAAGAGATGCGAGTCTTGTTTGCTCTGTAAGGCAAGGGAACTTGGAAGCATGATGAAAAATTCCTCTGAGACATAGGCAGCAGTGCCAAGATCCATTTCAAAAATTAATACTAAATGCTTGGTTAAGTTACTAAATTGTCTGATAACTTTAAGAAACTCTCAATAGTAGTTTTTTCTATGAAATCAAGTTATTGCAAATTTTACAGAATGCAAAATTTAAAAGCATTCTTAAATACTTCAAAAAACTTCAGAAAACTTGTTACATTATCTATTGTGTAATTTTCATACATAAATGAAATTTTCCCTAAGATAATGTGAGATATTTCAAAGTTATTTATGTAATGAGAGCCTCTAGCTACAGATTCTTTAATTTTGAAAACCTCATTCCGGAAATTTAGAAGGAAATAAAACACAAATAAACTGAATCATAAAGAAATGCCCCATTAAATGTTGCTAACTAGACTAAAATCTTGCAATGTTTCATAAAAAGCAATTATACACAAATTATTTGACAGTAATTCTGAAAGTTTAAGACATGTACATAAACCACAGATTACTCATTTGTTCCTTTTTCTTATTACAAATAAGTAGAAATAAAACCCTGAGGTATAAATAAGAAACTTTATGTAGAACTATACATACAACAAGCTAAGGGGGTGGGGGTAGGGAAAGGTTTATAAAATCAAACCACTGACTTACCCCTGATCCCGGCCCCTGATACGGCTGTGAGCCAAGATCTTGTCATAGTGACCATTGGCATTTGCAGGGTTAACAACCAGCAGCAGGAACAGAGAAAATACTGGTAAGAAAGGAATCATCTTTAGTCTCTCCGCTGCAGTTAGCTCACGAAGAGAACTGGCAGTGGGCTTTGGAGAGCTCAGAGCTTATATACATGTCAGAGTTCTGGGAGGGAGCTCTGTATCAACCTGGGAATCTGAACTCTCTCCAAAAGGCATCAGCAACTTCAAGTTGCCAGCTAAAATCCGCTTTTGTCAGTTGTGTTAACTGAGCAAACTGAGCCTCCTTTTTCTTCTCACTCTCCAAAAGATATTTATTTTTGTATGATTTATTTTTCTCTTTATTTTACTTCCTGACTCATTTCAGGTTCATAGTTCCATCTTATTCATTTGTAATTTAGAGGGCTTTTATGGGAAATGATTTCATTTAGACGTTAAGGATCATTCTGTAATCCATACCTTTCAGAGTCCCTGTCCCCATGCTCAATGAGAGCATGATTGGATCTTATCACATCTTGTCATACTCAGTTCACAGCCGAACTGAAAGGTTATTATTTTTCACCAGTAAGCAAAGGTAAATGTAAGTCTGATAATCACAAGGCAGTAACGACTGCTGATTAAAAACAAATGTTGTCTAGATACAAACTTTCACAGAGTATGAGATTAGAATTTTAACTTGATGGTGAAACATGTAGGAGGGATCATATTTTCACTAAACTGGGGGGATACGTCCCATTTCACTTCTCCTTTCAGATGTCAAGGCATAGATGGAGTTAACACACATCCAGTTCTGGCAAGTTGCCCTAACTTTTGAAATGAAGCAGCAAAGGAAAACCATGTGTGCTTTGTTGTTTTTTCCTTACATACAGGGCATGATGTTGACCATTTCTGGAGAGCACATCTATTGGTAACCACAGGGCAAAAGCATGCCCTTTTGGAAACCACTATTACCAATCTAACTGAAAGGGAATAATGCAATATGTGTTAAGAAACAAGGGCATTGCCGGAATTCTGCTTCTTCTCTTTTACAAAGAGTAACTAAAGTCTCAATGTTACGCAGTGCATTTCCTAGCCAAGAGAATATCCACCCTCACCACCCCATATATGATACAGGAAATGTTCAGAACGCTTTGGATGAAAGAAATCTGAACATCAGAAGTCAAAAATTACCTGCAATAACTGCAGTCTCCCTGGATAAACAAGTCACACATTATCTTAAAGTAAAAGTGTAATTCAAATACATTCTTGTTGCAAAGTATTCCCACTATAATGGTCCATCAGAGTTGATTTCCCACTGGCAATGTAGAGAAATCTGAAAATGAAACTGTGTTGCCCAATTGGATAGACTTTTAAGGGGGACTGGAATGGGCCAGAGAGGATTCCAAGGACCAGGAGAGTTATATTAAGCTTGCTATAGGATTTTGTCTTGGGGCACTGAAATAATTCTGCAATGTGCTGCTAGTTTATTAAGAAAGCATACAATAAAATAATAAATTCTAAAATATGTTTAGAGGCTTCTTTTCAATTTGAAAACCTTGATATTAAGGTATAGAAAATGCAAGAGCAGTTCAGAAGGAGAACTGGAGAGAAGATGGTTAGAAGTAAATTATATGCTTTCCCTGGTCCCTTGTGGGAAGGAGAATTAATCTATCACTTATGTTCCTCTGAATGGAATTATTTTAATTTTAATGTCACTGATTTGCTTTACACAGTAGGTTTAAATAGTAGGTGATCAGTAATTGTTTATTGAATAGGATGGAAAAGCTTTTATGAAAACAAGTTCTAATATCAATATATTAGCTATCAGATTATTAATAACATAGTTATATAAAAGTCTTCAATTCTAGACTGGTGAGGCATTATAATGTAGATTGAGTATCTTAAGATATAATGGTGGAGTTTTGGAATTATAGAGAAACAGATCAAACTCAAAATACAGAAACCTCTCCAACATCATCACTGTAAATATTAGTAGTCATCACTATTTACTGAGATGTTCTCTGCGATTAATACAACCCTTTTCATTTTAGACAGCTGTAACTGTTAATAAGCACTTTTGTGATGAAGCTGAAATCTACTCATATCCAGTGGGGTTGGACTGGAGAAGAAGGACTGAGGTGTTCAGTGGAAGATATAAACTTGGTTAATATGTATCAAGAGTAAAAGAGTTCTTTAAATCTGGTTCAGGATGATAACACATAGACTTATGAAGATAGGTGTGAAAGCAAAATTAATAATATTCTGTTGTTACCTACTTTCTTAACAGTGCCTATAAATGGAAAATATATTGATTATTTTCAAGAACAATTTTGAAGTATTTGTTCCTGTGACCACAATTTTATCCGTGGGAATCAATGGCTTCCATTCATCCTGATTCCTTCAGTGGCACAAATGGACAAATAATTGCATGAAAAAAGTCGTGAAAATGGAAAGGCATTTGTATTTCAAAAGGCGACTGTTCTCTTCTGAAAGGAGTTAGAGATTTACTTTTTTGTAAGAAGCATGGTATATGTTCATATTTTAAAAAGAGGGTTCTTAAATCTTTCTTTTCAGAGTTTTGAATAATTGAGTCTTAAATGTAGCCATCCTGAGCATTATATTTGGAACTTGTAAAAGTCCCATGGACGTCAACACATGTTAGCTCTCAACAAATATTTACATTCAGGATGAGTAATGCCATCAAAGAGGATCTTGAAAATGAGGACCAGATTGTACATCTAAATTACATGTAAATTTAGAGGTTGGAGAACATTCCAAGAGAAGGAACATTTAGGGTAAAAAAAAAGCACTGCAATTTAAAATGCTGAGCTTATCCCAGAAGTGTGATATTGTAAGACATTATATAGTGGGAGGAAGTCCAAGCAACTACTTTATCCAGCATCCTGGCTTTAAGGAAGCTAATAATGGAACTGTGGTCCATCAACAACTTGGTGTAGGGTGAGGGAAGGAAATAGTTTCAGAGAATGGGAAGAAAACACTGTCCAAGCTGTAGAGAAAAGATTTTAAAATCTTGAGAGCAACACAATTCTCTCCTTTCAGAGAAGTCACTAAGGGTTAATCTCTTGCTTTCTCTCCACACAGGAACCTTATTCTTCTGTTTCATGAAAAGATCCTGCCCCTGTGTTGGCTACATAATTTTATTAGCAGTCTGGAGGAAGATTGAAACCTTGGCAATTGTCTGACTTTCAGGGTTGCAGAGTTTGACCTGGAAATGTAAGTCATTACTGAAAAAGAAATGATTTACAACCAAAGAAAAATAATGTGTCTGAAGGAGATGTTTGTTTCTATCAGGATGCTAATTTACTGGCAGTTTGCAAATCATCAGGTGGGTCATTGTAGAGGCCTTGTAACCTCTGGAGACTGTGATGTGATTAAAGTATTGTGCTTATTATCACCAGCATGTGAAAAGTGTTAGTCGCTCAGTCGTGTTCTACTCTTGGCGACCCCATGGACTGTGGCCCGCCAGACTTCTCTGTCTTTGGAATTCTCCTGGCAAGAGTACTGGAGTAGATTGCTATTCCCTTCTCCAGGGAATTTTCCCAACCCAGGGATGGAACCTGGGTCTCTCACTGCAGGTCGAATCTTTACTGTCTGAGACACTAAGGAAGCCCTATCACCAGCCTGTAACCAACATTAAACTTATTCTGCACGCTCTAGTATTGGACATGGCCTATGGATTCAACAAACCTAGACACTCAAGCCAAGAGCAGGTTTTTAAAAAACAGAATATCCTTGGTATTGCATGATCTGGAGTGATCCAATAATTGAATCGAATTATCCAATAATTTAAAATCTCATCTTGTTTTCTTTTTGTGTGTGTGTGTGTGTGTGTGGAATCTTGATGTTTCTTTAGTACTGCTTTTCTTTCCTATTGGCTCATTTGTAAAATACCAGTAATAGAACTTACTTGTAAAACACCTTAAGGCTTTGAAGCACCTTAGCTTAAAAGGACTTTCTTGGGGACCTAATTCTCAGTGTCCAAGCACATTCACCACTGACGGGTACAGCCTTCCTTGGTACCTGGGTTTGCAGCCTTGTAAACTGAAGTTCTGACAAAGACCCCAGAGATGTTACTTCCCTCAAATGAGAGAAAACATTTTCTGAAAGTGATTAGATTATGCTGAACTCAGTAGAAGGAATTCAAATTAAGCCCCAAATTAAATTTTGAAATTTTTTCCTCATTAAAACACTCACACGACCAAAATAAAATTGAACATTAATGGCCAACTTAAAAGAGGTCAGAAGGGCAGTATTATAGATTCAGATATTGATGGCTAACACCTTGTAAAGCCTATAAGAAAGGTCACCTCCCCAGCCATCCACCCATTGGGTTTCTTCCAGTGGATTTCTTCCTCTACAGATCTTTGCCCATAGATCTTCAGGCATGCCCTGGCCAAACATTTTTAAGATAATGAAATCATATTCCAAGAAAGATATGACTTAACCGGATCCCAAAGAAAGCATTAAATGACCTCTCTTTTAATGTTAATTCATCTAGAAATCAGTTGGCTTTCTGTGGTAAATGTGGACAGTGTGCTATCTTTTTATAAAAATGTACTTAGACCTTCATTTCCTTTAAAAATCTGTCAGTGACAGATTTTGCTCCTATACTAAGTAACCATTGTTTCACTATTTGTCCTTATTTAAGCTCCAAACTTTTGGAAATTTTAAAATGGGAGTGTATTAGCAACACTTCTTATTACCAGTATTTACTTGTATTTCTCTGGAGACATCTAGTGGAGAAAGTGCAGTATATGTTTCCAGAAGCACAGATACATTTTGATTAAAATAATAATTAATATGAACTGGACATAAAAAAAATCTTAAACATTTTATGTGCATTTCAGAATGCCAGGCAACTAAAGATTAGCAATGATCTCTTACATAAAATATTTTCAAGCTGATTTAGATTGACTGGAATAAATGATGTCAAATCCAGATAAAAAGGGAAAAATTTGGTCTTGTGTTTGTATGTATATGTCTGAAGAATGAATCACTTCATTGTTTTTTTAATCTGAGTTTTTGTTGTTGTGCTACAGTGACATAGACTAGTGACAAGGATAAGAAATTGTGATGGACTTTTCTATGTCAGGTAACTGATTGGAAATGATCGATTCTGCAGTTTATTTTCAACTGTTGGTTCCTCCTCATGTTTCTTGCCTGCTTGATGCTGTTGACAGGTGCCTTTGATCTTTTCTCTCACTGAGATTTGAACTAAGTCCTCATTTCAGAGATAGTTAAGACTCTAGTCATCATCTGTCTCCCACTTACAGATAACTTCTAATATCCTTTTAGACCAGATTGTGAGATGGAGGGATGGATAACTGCTGCTGTTGAAAGAACTCTGTATACATCCATCACTTAAAGTGCTAGAATTTCAATGTCCTGTCTGGCATATGTGTTCTCCTAAAAGAATGGTCTGAATTACGCTAACACCATCATTCACGATAATCTGTTTATCACCTCCTTTTGTCCCTCTGAAACAGAAATATTTTCAGGCCTCATATTTAGCCCTCTGTCTGCTGATATCTCCTCCATTTATTTGTCCATGTTGACATTGTCCTCAAGTCCTCAACTTCTGTGTCCAGTGTTTGTAACACATTGCCTATATTCTCTCCCTCTCTCCATACCTGAGAAGTTTCTCGTACTTCTACCAGGAAAACAACCAAAGTTGAGTTACTTCTCACATCCCTTTCTCTTTCTGTCTTTTTTAACGTATTTATTTGTTTGTTTGGCTGTGTCACGTCTTAGCTGCAGCAAGTGGGGTCTTCGTTGGGTCATGCAGGATCTTGCACTGTGGCGCTTGGGCTCTCCAGTTGTGGCACGTGGACTTTCCAGTCATGGTGCGTGGGCTCAGTTGCTCTGAGGCATATGGAATTTTAGTTATGCAACAGGGACTGGACCTGAGCCCCCTGCATTGCAAGCAGAATTCTTAACCATTGGATCATGAAGGAAGCCCCTACTTCTCATTTTTCTTTTTTTATTTTTATTTTTATTTTTACTTTATTTTACTTTACAATACTGTATTGGTTTTGCCATACATTGACATGAATCCACCACGGGTGTACATGCGATCCCAAACATGAACCCCCCTCCCACCTCCCTCCCCACAACATCCCTCTGGGTCATCCCTGTGCACCAGCCCCAAGCATGCTGTATCTTGCATTGGACATAGACTGGTGATTCGATTCTTACATGATAGTATACACATTTCAATGCCATTCTCCCAAATCATCCCACCCTCTCCCTCTCCCTCTGAGTCCAAAAGTCCGCTATACACATCTGTGTCTTTTTTGCTGTCTTGCATACAAGGTCATCATTGCCATCTTTCTAAATTCCATATATATGTGTTAGTATACTGTATGGTGTTTTTCTTTCTGGCTTACTTCACTCTGTATAATCGGCTCCAGTTTCATCCATCTCAACAGA
This sequence comes from Capricornis sumatraensis, assembly GCF_032405125.1. Taxonomy (NCBI): domain Eukaryota; kingdom Metazoa; phylum Chordata; class Mammalia; order Artiodactyla; family Bovidae; genus Capricornis; species Capricornis sumatraensis. Next base: position 34,038,591 of record NC_091080.1, on the reverse strand, counting down.
ACTGATTCAAATGTATTCTTCTTAATGGCTGAGTAATACTCCATTGTGTATATGTACCACAGCTTTCTTATCCATTCATCTGCGGATGGACATCTAGGTTGTTTCCATGTCCTGGCTATTATAAACAGTGCTGCGATGAACATTGGGGTACATGTGTCTCTTTCAATTCTGGTTTCCTCGGTGTGTATGCCCAGCAGTGGGATTGCTGGGTCATATGGCAGTTCTATTTGCAATTTTTAAAGGAATCTCCACACTGTTCTCCAAAGTGGCTGTACTAGTTTGCATCCCCACGAACAGTGTAGGAGGGTTCCCTTTTCTCCACACCCTCTCCAGCATTTATTGCTTGCAGATTTTTGGATCGCAGCCATTCTGACTAGTGTGAAGTGGTACCTCATTGCGGTTTTGATTTGCATTTCTCTAATAATGAGTGATGTTGAGCATCTTCTCATGGGTTTGTTAGCTATCCATATGTCTTCTTTGGAGAAATGTCTATTTAGTTCTTTGGCCCATTTTTTGATTGGGTCATTTATTTTTCTGGAATTGAGCTGCATAAGTTGCTTGTATTTCAGTTGTTTCATTTGCTATTATTTTCTCCCATTCAGAAGGCTGTCTTTTCACCTTGCTTATATTTTCCTTTGTTGTGCAGAAGCTTTTATTTTTTTTTTTTTTTTTTTTTTTTTTTTTTTTTTTTTTTTTTTTTTTTTTTTTTTTTTTTTTTGGGTTTTTTGTTTTTTTTTTTTATTAAATTTTAAAGTCTTTAATTCTTACATGTGTTCCCAAACATGAAACCCCCTCCCACCTCCCTCCCCATAACATCTCTGTGGGTGATCCCCATGCACCAGCCCCAATCATGCTGTATCCTGCGTCAGACATAGACTGGCGATTCAATTCTGACATGATAGTATACATGATAGAATGCCATTCTCCCAAATCATCCCGCCCTCTCCCTCTCTCTCTGAGTCCAAAAGTCCGTTATACACAGCTGTGTCTTTTTTCCTGTCTTGCATACAGGGTCGTCATTGCCATCTTTCTAAATTCCATATATATGTGTTAGTATACTGTATTGGTGTTTTTCTTTCTGGCTTACTTCACTCTGTATAATCGGCTCCAGTTTCATCCATCTCATCAGAACTGATTCAAATGAATTCTTTTTAACGGCTGAGTAATACTCCATCGTGTATATGTACCAAAGCTTCCTTATCCATTCATCTGCTGATGGACATCTAGGTTGTTTCCATGTCCTGGCTATTATAAACAGTGCTGCGATGAACATTGGGGTACATGTGTCTCTTTCAATTCTGGTTTCCTCGGTGTGTATACCCAGCAGTGGGATTGCTGGGTCATAAGGTAGTTCTATTTGCAATTTTTTAAGGAATCTCCACACTGTTCTCCATAGTGGCTGTACTAGTTTGCATTCCCACCAACAGTGTAGGAGGGTTCCCTTTTCTCCACACCCTCTCCAGCATTTGTTGCTTGCAGATTTTTGGATCGCAGCCATTCTGACTGGTGTGAAGTGGTACCTCATTGTGGTTTTGATTTGCATTTCTCTGATAATGAGTGATGTTGAGCATCTTTTCATGTGTTTGTTAGCCATCCGTATGTCTTCTTTGGAGAAATGTCTATTTAGTTCTTTGGCCCATTTTTTGATTGGGTCGTTTATTTTTCTGGAATTGAGCTGCATAAGTTGCTTGTATATTTTTGAGATTAGTTGTTTGTCAGTTGCTTCATTTGCTATTATTTTCTCCCATTCAGAAGGCTGTCTTTTCACCTTGCTTATAGTTTCCTTTGTTGTGCAGAAGCTTTTAATTTTAATTAGATCCCATTTGTTTATTTTTGCTTTTATTTCCAGAATTCTGGGAGGTGGATCATAGAGGATCCTGCTGTGATTTATGTCTGAGAGTGTTTTGCCTATATTCTCCTCTAGGAGTTTTATAGTTTCTGGTCTTACATTTAGATCTTTAATCCATTTTGAGTTTATTTTTGTGTGCGGTGTTAGAAAGTGATCTAGTTTCATTCTTTTACAAGTGGTTGACCAGTTTTCCCAGCACCACTTGTTAAAGAGATTGTCTTTACTCCATTGTATATTCTTGCCTCCTTTGTCAAAGATAAGGTGTCCATATGTGTGTGGATTTATCTCTGGGCTTTCTATTTTGTTCCATTGATCTATATGTCTGTCTTTGTGCCAGTACCATACTGTTTTGATGACTGTGGCTTTGTAGTAGAGCCTGAAGTCAGGCAAGTTGATTCCTCCAGTTCCATTCTTCTTTCTCAAGATTGCTTTGGCTATTCGAGGTTTTTTGTATTTCCATACAAATCTTGAAATTATTTGTTCTAGTTCTGTGAAAAATATGGCTGGTAGCTTGATAGGGATTGCGTTGAATTTGTAAATTGCTTTGGGTAGTATACTCATTTTCACTATATTGATTCTTCCAATCCATGAACATGGTATATTTCTCCATCTATTAGTGTCCTCTTTGATTTCTTTCATCAGTGTTTTATAGTTTTCTATATATAGGTCTTTAGTTTCTTTGGGTAGATATATTCCTAAGTATTTTATTCTTTTTGTTGCAATGGTGAATGGAATTGTTTCCTTAATTTCTTTTTCTACTTTCTCATTATTAGTGTATAGGAATGCAAGGGATTTCTGTGTGTTGATTTTATATCCTGCAACTTTACTATATTCATTGATGAGCTCTAGTAATTTTCTGGTGGAGTCTTTAGGGTTTTCCATGTAGAGGATCATGTCATCTGCAAACAGTGAGAGTTTTACTTCTTCTTTTCCAATTTGGATTCCTTTTATTTCTTTTTCTGCTCTGATTGCTGTGGCCAAAACTTCCAGAACTATGTTGAATAGTAGCGGTGAAAGTGGACACCCTTGTCTTGTTCCTGACTTTAGGGGAAATGCTTTCAATTTTTCACCATTAAGGATAATGTTTGCTGTGGGTTTGTCATATATAGCTTTTATTATGTTGAGGTATGTTCCTTCTATTCCTGCTTTCTGGAGAGTTTTTATCATAAATGGATGTTGAATTTTGTCAAAGGCCTTCTCTGCATCTATTAAGATAATCATATGGTTTTTATTTTTCAATTTGTTAATGTGGTGAATTACATTGATTGATTTGCGGATATTGAAGAATCCTTGCATCCCTGGGATAAAGCCCACTTGGTCATGGTGTATGATCTTTTTAATATGTTGTTGGATTCTGATTGCTAGAATTTTGTTGAGGATTTTTGCATCTATGTTCATCAGTGATATTGGCCTGTAGTTTTCTTTTTTTGTGACATCTTTGTCAGGTTTTGGTATTAGGGTGATGGTGGCCTCATAGAATGAGTTTGGAAGTTTACCTTCCTCTGCAATTTTCTGGAAGAGTTTGAGTAGGATAGGTGTTAGCTCTTCTCGAAATTTTTGGTAGAATTCAGCTGTGAAGCCGTCTGGACCTGGGCTTTTGTTTGCTGGAAGATTTCTGATTACAGTTTCAATTTCCGTGCTGGTGATGGGTCTGTTAAGATTTTCTATTTCTTCCTGGTTCAGTTTTGGAAAATTGTACTTTTCTAAGAATTTGTCCATTTCTTCCACATTGTCCATTTTATTGGCATACAACTGCTGATAGTAGTCTCTTATGATCTTTTGTATTTCTGTGTCGTCTGTTGTGATCTCTCCATTTTCATTTCTAATTTTATTGATTTGATTTTTCTCTCTTTGCTTCTTGATGAGTCTGGCTAGTGGTTTGTCAATTTTATTTATCCTTTCAAAGAACCAGCTTTTGGCCTTGTTGATTTTTGCTATGGTCTCTTTTGTTTCTTTAGCATTTATTTCTGCCCTAATTTTTAAGATTTCTTTCCTTCTACTAACTCTGGGGTTCTCCAATTCTTCCTTTTCTAGTTGCTTTAGTTGTAGAGTTAGGTTATTTATTTGACTTTTTTCTTGTTTCTTGAGGTATGCCTGTATTGCTATGAACTTTCCTCTTAGCACTGCTTTTATAGTGTCCCACAGGTTTTGGGTTGTTGTGTTTTCATTTTCATTAGTTTCTATGCATATTTTGATTTCTTTTTTGATTTCTTCTGTGATTTGTTGGTTATTCAGAAGTGTGTTGTTCAACCTCCATATGTTGGAATTTTTAGTAGTTTTTCTCCTGTAATTGAGATCTAATCTTAATGCATTATGGTCAGAAAAGATGCTTGGAATGATTTCGATTTTTTTGAATTTATCAAGTTTAGATTTATGGCCCAGGATGTGATCTATCCTGGAGAAGGTTCCATGAGCACTTGAAAAAAAGGTGAAATTCATTGTTTTGGGGTGAAATGTCCTATAGATATCAATTAGGTCTAATTGATCTAATGTATCATTTAAAGTTTGCGTTTCTTTGTTAATTTTCTGTTTAGTTGATCTGTCCATAGGTGTGAGTGGGGTATTAAAGTCTCCCACTATTATTGTGTTATTGTTGATTTCCCCTTTCATACTTGTTAGCATTTGTCTTACATATTGCGGTGCTCCTATATTGGGTGCATATATATTTATAATTGTTATATCTTCTTCTTGGATTGATCCTTTGATCATTATGTAGTGGCCTTCTTTGTCTCTTTTCACAGCCTTTGTTTTAAAGTCTATTTTATCAGATATGAGTATTGCCACTCCTGCTTTCTTTTGGTCTCTATTTGCGTGGTATATCTTATTCCAGCCCTTCACTTTCAGTCTATATGTGTCCCTTGTTTTGAGGTGGGTCTCTTGTAAGCAACATATAGAGGGGTCTTGTTTTTGTATCCATTCGGCCAGTCTTTGCCTTTTGGTTGGGGCGTTCAACCCATTTACGTTTAAGGTAATTATTGATAAGTATGATCCCGTTACCATTTACTTTATTGTTTTGGGTTCGGGTTTATACACCCTTTTCAGTTTCCTGTCTAGAGAATATCCTTTAGAATTTGTTGGAGAGCTGGTTTGGTGGTGCTGAATTCTCTCAGCTTTTGCTTGTCTGTAAAGCTTTTGATTTCTCCTTCGTATTTGAATGAGATCCTTGCTGGGTACAGTAATCTGGGCTGTAGGTTATTGTCTTTCATCACTTTAAGTATGTCTTGCCATTCCCTCCTGGCCTGAAGAGTTTCTATTGAAAGATCAGCTGTTATCCTTATGGGAATCCCCTTGTGTGTTATTTGTTGTTTTTCCCTTGCTGCTTTTAATATTTGTTCTTTGTGTTTGACCTTTGTTAATTTAATTAATATGTGTCTTGGGGTGTTTCGCCTTGGGTTTATCCTATTTGGAACTCTCTGTGTTTCTTGGACTTGGGTGATTATTTCCTTCCCCATTTTAGGGAAGTTTTCAACTATTATCTCCTCAAGGATTTTCTCATGATCTTTCTTTCTGTCTTCTTCTTCTGGGACTCCTATAATTCGAATGTTGGAGCGTTTCATATTGTCCTGGAGGTCTCTGAGATTGTCCTCGTTTCTTTTAATTCGTATTTCTTGTTTCCTCTCTGATTCATTTATTTCTACCATTCTATCTTCTATTTCACTAATCCTATCTTCTGCCTCCGTTATTCTACTATTTGTTGCCTCCAGAGTGTTTCTGATCTCATTTATTGCATTATTCATTATATTTTGACTCTTTTTTATTTCTTCTAGGTCCTTGTTAAACCTTTCTTGCATCTTCTCAATCCTTGTCTCTAGGCTATTTATCTGTGATTCCATTTTGATTTCAAGATTTTGGATCATTTTCACTATCAATATTCGGAATTCCTTCTCAGGTAGATTCCCTACTTCTTCCTCTTTCGTTTGGTTTGGTGGGCAACTCTCCTGTTCCTTTACCTGCTGAGTATTCCTCTGTCTCTTCATCTTGGTTATATTGCTGCGTTTGGGGTGGTCTTTTTATATTCTGGTGATTTGTGGAGTTCTCTTTATTATGGAGCTTCCTCACTGTGGGTGGGGTTCTATCAGTGGCTTGTCAAGGTTTCCTGGTTAGGGAGGCTTATCTTGGAGTTCCGGTGGGTGGAGCTGGGTTTCTTCTCTCTGGAGTGCAGTGGAGTGACCAGTGATGGGTTATGAGACATCAAAGGTTTTGGAATAATTTTGAGCTGCCTGTGTATTCAAGCTCAGGGGAGTGTTCCTGTGTTGCTGGAGAATTTGAGTGATATGTCTTGTTTTGGAACTTGTTGGCCCTTGGGTGGAGCTTGGTTTCAGTGTAAGTATGAAGGCATTTGATGAGCTCCTATTGCTTAATGTTCCCTGAATTCAAGAGTTCTCTAATGTTTTCAGGTTTTGTATTTAAGCCTCCTGCTTCTGGTCTTCAGTTTTTACAGTAGCCTCTAGACTTCTCCATCTATACAGCACCGATGATAAAACATCTAGGATAAAGATGAAAAGTTTCTCCACATTGAGGGACACTCAGAGAGGTTCACTGAGTTACAAGGAGAAGAGAAGATGGAGGGGGTAGTTAGAGGTAACTGGAATGAGATGCGGTGAGATCAAAAGAGGAGAGAGCAAGCTAGGCAGTAGTCACTTCCTTATGTGCGCTCTATAGTCTGGCCCGCTCAGGTATTTACGGAGTTATACAGGGAAGAGGAGAGGGAGGAAGTAGACAGAGGTGACCAGGAGGATAAGAGAGAGGAATGAGAAGGAGAGAGACAAATCCTGCCAGTAACCAGTTCCTTAGGTGTTCTCCACTGTCTGGAACACACAGAGATTCACAGAGTTGGATAGAGAAGAGATGGGGGAGAAAAGAGGCAGAGGCCACCTGGTGGAGAAAAAGGAGAGTCTATAGGAGAAGAGAGTGGTCAAGCCAGTAATCTCGCTCTCAGGTAAACTTGGGTCGTGAAGTTTGGGTTTTTAAATGAACATAATTGACAACAAAAACCTAAGAGCAAAGGTTGAAAATCTGTTTTTGAAGACAATGGTCTGCTTTTCTGGTTGCCTGCTGTCCTCTGCCAGCCTACAGAGGTTGTTTTGTGGAGTTTGCTCAGCGTTGAAATGTTCTTTTGAGGAATTAGTGAGGGAGAGAGTGGTCTTCCCGTCCTATTCCTCCGCCATCTTTATGAAGTCTGTGTGCAGAAGCTTTTAATTTTAATTAGATCCCATTTGTTTATGTTTGCTTTTATTTCCAGAATTCTGGGAGGTGGATCATAGAGGATCCTGCTGTGATTTATGTCGGAGAGTGTTTTGCCTATGTTCTCCTCTAGGAGTTTTATAGTTTCTGGTCTTACATTTAGATCTTTAATCCATTTTGAGTTTATTTTTGTGTGCGGTGTTAGAAAGTGATCTAGTTTCATTCTTTTACAAGTGGTTGACCAGTTTTCCCAGCACCACTTGTTAAAGAGATTGTCTTTATTCCATTGTATATTCTTGCCTCCTTTGTCAAAGATAAGGTGTCCATATGTGTGTGGATTTATCTCTGGGCTTTCTATTTTGTTCCATTGATCTATATTTCTGTCTTTGTGCCAGTACCATACTGTCTTGATGACTGTGGCTTTGTAGTAGAGCCTGAAGTCAGGCAAGTTGATTCCTCCAGTTCCATTCTTCTTTCTCAAGATTGCTTTGGCAATTCGAGGTTTTTTGTATTTCCATACAAATCTTGAAATTATTTGTTGTAGTTCTGTGAAAAATATCACTGGTAGCTTGATAGGGATTGCATTGAATTTGTAAATTGCTTTGGGTAGTATACTCATTTTCACTATATTGATTCTTCTGATCCATGAACACGGTATATTTCTCCATCTATTAGTGTCCTTACTTCTCATTTTTCAACTAACATCTGTCTGCTAGCCTCAAAGATTGAGGCTGCTTTAAAATAAACTGATTTTCTCCACTTCTCCAGATATCAGTCTTATATAATAACTTTCCAGTTGCAGAGACTGAGCATTTTTACTATTGGAGATTCTTCTTTCTCTCCCCCTATATCATGAGATTTCCCAATTTCCTTGTTCAAATTTCCTCAAAAATGTCACTTCTCTAAATGCATGCATTGCAGAAGGTTTTTACTTGCTATAACTTTCTTATGTGCAAACTAATCTTGAGGTACTGCGTTAGCACTGTAGGGGAACAGAAATGAAAAGACCTCCTATTCTCCTTGTTTAACAAATGCCATTTTTATTCTTGTTCCCAGAGATAACCTGTAGTTGTGGAAAAAATGGAATTAGACAAGTCTTAGGACCCAAGATTATATCTACATGTACAACTTACACAAGGGTTTGGACATAATAGTCTCCCAGGATATAACGAACTGCAAAAAATGACCTTATTAGAATGAGTTCTGGAGGGAAAAGTCATTCGAGTGTTATAGAGACTAATTCTATGGTTCTTATTCAGATTTAAAAAAATAAGGCTTATAGTAGTTGATGGCAGCTTTTACCTTAAATGAGAAAAGAATTTTTTATTAAGTCTGCTTTTCATTTTCATAGACACACTCATAATTGCATATTTTTTACCTGTAGCAAGTCATTTTCAGTTTAAGTAAGTGTGAGTGCTCAGTAGTGTCCAGAACCCATGGACTATAGCCCACCAGGCTCCTAGTCCATGGACTTTTCCAGAAAGTCTTAAATATGCATGTGTGTGTGCATGTGTGTGTGTGTGCACATGCATGCTCACACTCAGTTGCTCAGTTGTGTCCTACTCTTTGTGGCCCCATGGACTGTAGCCCACCAGGCGCCTCTGTCCATGGGATTCTCCAGGCAAGAATACAGCAGTGGGTTGCCATTCCTTCTCCAAGGGATCTTAAAAATAACAATAGTAGCTATTTATTATAATGAATATATTGATGTACATTGGCAGTGTTTGGAATTCACACACAAAGTAAAATGTGGGAGAGAAACTTTACTTGGGTGGGAGTTGATAGTGCTGGTACAGTAAGAAACTTTAATAGCCAAGCAGTAAAAAAAAAAAAAAAAATAGAGGCTGTAAATTAATATTTCTTCAGTCAGAGTATTTCAGTCAGTTCAGTTCTGTAACTCAGTTGTGTCCAACTCCTTGCGACCCTATGGACTGCAGTACGCCTAACCTCCCTGTCCATCATCAACTCCTAGAGTTTACTCAAACTCATGTCCATTGAGTTGGTGATGCCATCCAATCATCTCATCCTCTGTCATCCCCTTCTCCTCCTGCCTTCAATCTTTCCCAGCATCAGGGTCTTTTCAGATGTCAGTTCTTTGCATCAGAAGTCTCAAAGTTTTGGAGTTTCACCTTCAACATCAGTCCTTCCAAAGAATATTCAGGACTAATTTCCTTTAGGATGGACTGGTTGGATCTCCTTGCAGTCCAAGGGAGTCTCAAGAGTCTTCTCCATCACCACAGTTCAAAAGCACCAATTCTTTGGCACTCAGCTTTCTTTATAGTCCAACTCTCACATCTATACAGTATTTGGGGAATTTCAATTTTAAGACAGATTATGTTTTCAATTGTATTTAAACCCCTATCAGCACATATTTTTACCATGCAGCAGTGACTTTTGTGCCAGTGATTTTTTTTTTTTTACACCTTTTCTCCCCTTAATCTTACAAGCTTTATACCCAAAGGTTAATGGGTATAATGAAAGAACAAATCATTTGCCCAAATTGACCCACATTTTGGACATTTCTGCTTTGGCAAAACCCCAATTGAAGGGAGGGAGCTCAGTTAATTTCTCTGGGAGTTCCAGTTATCTAGCTCTGCCTAACACACCATTCTGAGCTTGCTGCTGCTAAGTCGCTTCAGTCGTGTCCGACTTTGTGCGACCCCATAGGCGGGAATAGCAGTGGATTTCTCTGGGTCTGGGAATTCTCACAGTGCACAGTGAAGATCCATCCTGCTGTGCTGTTGGCAGTTTCAGCTGAGGAGGCCAGAATGGCTGGTCAGTGGCTACCAGCCGCCACCCGGAACACCTTGTACTGAAGGAGGCTCTATTGCCAAGATGGTGTCTTCACTTGGAGGTCAAGCACTTTGGCAAGGTGGGCTGGAAGGCTGAGCTCAGCTGGCACTGTCAGCTGGAGCATCTCCCCATGGCCTCTCCAGTTTGTGGTGGCCTCAGAGTAGTTAGACTTTGTACATGATAGCTGTATGATCCAACTAACACGCATGTTTTTTAATGAGCTGACTCTGAGCACACACGATGTTCAGTCACAGTAATAATCACTGAAAGTGTCACAAGTCAGTCCAAACGTCAGAAGACGGCTCATAGACAACACCCTTCAATGACAAGAGGATAAAAATACTTGTGGTAATGGGAGAATAGCATTAGGCCCCGGGACTTCTGGTAGACCTAGAAATGCCTACAGAGTCCTCTAAACAGTAGTGAAATCAGATCATGTATGTGGAAGAACTATATACCTAATAGCTTTATTTCCTATTTTATTTTTTGAAAATCATCATGCCGATCGTGCTTTAACTTTCCATACTCCTGGATTACAGTTCTCTTTAGAATTTTGAAGCTTGGACTAAATAGCTTGTAAAACACCTATCCACCGAGGAAGGAAATGGCTTTGAACTTTTGAAAGGACGTGGGTTTTAATGATGGAAGAAAATTTAGAAAGTATTTTTGAAATCAGGATATGGAATTCTAAACTGGGTAACTTTAGTGTTCATGTATCATATTGCAGATTTAACTGCCTGACCCCTAGTGGTTGCAACCACTTTTTGCAACTGTAAAGGAGATAAATTTCCTTCAGAGTTTGTTCAGCCTTGACTAATTCCTTTGAGATTTTATTGGCAAAATAACAAATCCAGGAGGTAGCAGATGAAAATATTTTGGCTATAATAACTAAAGTCCTAAAAACTGACTTTTAGCTTAACTATATATTCAGTGCTGACCCTTTAAAAATGTGAGGGTTTTATAATTATATAGGGAAAAAATATTGTGACCATTCCCCAGCTAACTTGGGCTCTAAAGTACTGTTATATGAAATGTCTAGATTAATGCTTGTTGACTCTAACTGTACATTAGAATGACCTGAAGAGCTTTTTAAAAGTTCAGGTAGCCAGACCACCACCCTAGAAAATAAATAAATGAATAAATACTTTCCCAAGAAATAATAATAAACAGCCAGGATTGGCAGCCACTGGTTCAGATGTTCTGACACAAAGTGTACTAGTTGGGTTTTGTTGTTGTTCCTTTTAAGTTAATCAAAGAAATGCTTTCAGCTTCTAATTAAGTTAGCATATACAAATCACTTGAAGAGATGAAATATTTAGAAATCAATATTTTTTTAGATGAGTTCAAAATAAAGCAATTAGATGATTTTTAGGATTGCATTTGATTCAGATAATGTTATATCAACACACACGGTTAAAATGGGGGAAGGTGAGATGGATCATGTCTGGGGTTTGACTATGGACTGGAAGTGATCCAAACTATCAAATTTAAGGCAGAGAAGAGAATCTGAAAGGCTGAGTAGGAAAATTCTTGCTGGATATGTTCTCAGAGATGAGCAGAGACACTCTTTCCTTCTCTTCCAAATTCTTCATCCTGCTAAAGTCATCCACTGTCTGATACAGCCTGAAACTTTACATATATGAAAGTTTTTTTTTTTTTTTTAACAAATTCATCTGTTAAGATACAGCTCTGAGAAACAGGAGTAAAACTTTGATCGATCATCTTCTAAATGTAAAAATGAGTTTATTTCTGCTGATTTCAGATCTTGGTAAGAAAAATTAAGGAAAGCTGTAAAGAAACTTATGACTGGCACCATGTTGACCCCTTAGCAAAGATTTCTTATTTTTCGTCTTTTATTCCTTTCCATAACTTTTGCATTGGATCTTTCTTCTTTCATGGAAACTTATACATTACTGTTAAAATTTAAAAGGAGATTTAAATATTAATGAAAGTAAAAAGACAGAGTAAAGAAATTAAAAACTTAGAGATGAGACAAAGAGAGAGACACTGCTGTATATATACTTTAAAGAGGCTGCTACTTGGGAGTCAGATGGCCAGGGTGGAACCCTTTGTTATCTCGTCTTCAGCAATGAGATCATTGGAAAATTGCTTAGCATCTTTGTGCCTCAGTGTCCTTAGCTGACTAATCAGCTAATAATATCTGTCCTTTCCCCCCTCAGAAATATTTTAGGAGTTATTTTTAAAGTAAGAGAGAGTTTTAAGGTAAATGTTCAAATAGAGTAAATTCTGTGCCTTTTCAAGGTTGATGGAAGTGAATAATACTCAAAAATGCCAATTCTGTTTTTACGTCTAGTGAGACCTTCAAGAGACAGTTGAATTGAATTGAATTGAAGTCTCTCAGTCGTGTCCGACTCTTTGCGACCCCATAGACTGTAGCCTATCAGGCTCCTCTGTCCATGGGATTTTCCAGGCAAGAGTGCTGGAGTGGATTGCCATTTCCTTCTCCAGGGGATCTTCCCAACCCAGGGGTCGAACCCAGGTCTCCTGCATTGCGGGCAGACGCTTTACCATCTGAGCCACCAAGACAGTAAGAGACAATTTTTTTTTTTCAGCCTTGATAGGCATGGTGATTGAGCTCAAGGAACTATTTTGCTGTAGCAGCAAAAATATCAATGAAAATGCCCAGAGTTATTTTTGAAGTGGGATTGTGTGTATTGGTATGATTTTATATTGTACAGCAGGTGAGGAGGATTTAGAGTCAGAGGAATAAGACACTTCTTGGGGGGAGAAAAATACACAGAAGCACCTACTCAGCCTACTCAGATAGTCAACTCAGGGGACATAGAGGAAGAGCCCAGGTATGGAGGAGAAAGTACAGGTCAAATGCACAAAAGACAAAGTACTAGATGCATAAGTTCTCTGTTAGGGTTGTATGATCCTGGCATGATGACAGTGGGATGCTCAACTGACACGTTTTCAAAATGCAAAGTGTCCACATTAAAAAGAAGAAGAAAAAAATATATATTTATACACATTTAAGAGGGCTTTCCTGGTGGCTCAGTGGTAAAGAATCTCCCTGTCAATGCAGGAGACGTGGGTTCGATCTCTGAGTCAGGAAGATCCCCTGGAGAAGGAAAAGGCAACTGACTCCAGGATTCTTGCCTGGGAAATCCCATGGACACAGGAGCCACGGAGTCACAAAGAGTCAGACACGACTAAGCGACTAACACTTTCCAGTATTCTTGCCTGGGAAATCCCCATGGACAGAGGATTCTGATGGGCTTAGTCCAAGGTGTTGCAAAGAGGCTGACACAACTTAGCGACTGAACAACAACCACAATATACACATAGAAATACAGTTCAGTAATGCATCGGAAATTATACAATAATTTACATATTTGCTTGTCAATAAATGTAAGTTGAATTTTAAAGAATCCTTTTTAGTATTTTGTCTAAAAAGATCCAAGATATTTATCTGTGGATACATGGTTTGGTTTTTGGCTGCCAGGAGACATAAATAGTTGAGAATAACTGAAAAGTAAGGTGTACCTGACAGGATTACTATTCTGCTGATGTGCCCAGAAAAAGCAGCTATGCTTTGTATCCCTTTGTAACATGTGAAATGCACAGTCCAAGAAGGAACTTCTGATTGTTTGGTACCATGACTTTGAGGGTAACGCTTTATACAACCTCATTATGACAGTTGCCTTCCATCGTAGCTTAAGAATTCTGTTTAAAGTCTTTGCAGGACTTATCTATATGCCACTGTATTATATCAAGAGAAAATGAATCCTGAGAGTGTGTCAAGATCTCTGTTGCTATTTCTGTTGGGGATCATGTTACCATAGAAATATATTCCCTGTGGCTTATAAAAGACTTATTTTGCTTAAGTGCTATTTTTATTTTATTCAAAATGAAATAGAGATAAAAATTATAAAAATATTTCTCTTTAGCCTTCAGCCTTAATGGTAATTTCAGTTAAAAGGATAAAAGTAATCAATGCATATCTCTTTCTGGCAATTTTCTTTTACCACGTGTTGGCTCCTTGGGCCAGCATCATCATTAAAAGGATCAGAAGAACGGAAGTTAGTACCGGTGTGTCTTTTGTCTTCCTTTTTAATTTGTGGCTTCCTGAGTAGCAGCAGGATCAATTCCACTACTCACATTTGGTCTAGAGTTCAAGACTGATGATTCCACACATGCACAAGAGGATATAAAGACATTTATTACTTATGTAAGAAGGCTTTCTCTGGAAAGTAGGGCTGGCTCCCCACAAGGCTCAAAAGTGATTTGAGAGTAGGAAAGGGAGACTGCTATTTTTTTAAAACCAGAAAGTCATTATAATTATATATTTCAAATTTTTCCACCTTGAAATTTTTTAATTTAAAAAAGTTTATTATTGGAGTATGATTGCATTACAATGTTGTGTTAGTTTCTTCTAAAGTTCCTCCCATGTTCTGTTTTATTATTTTCTTTTTTTGAAAAAACCCATCCCACATAGTGTTCCTCTATTATAGAAACTCAATTCATTGCTAATATATGTGTGTGGCAGGAAAAATGTACAGTGTTTTGTTCTATTTTATGTACGTACACATTACAAATTTACACAAATAGTACTTTCCTACAGAGAGTGAAAGTGAAGTCGCTCAGTCATGTCCGACTGTTTGCGACCCCATGGACTGTAGCCTACCAGGCTCCTCCGTCCATGGGATTTTCCAGGCAAGAGTACTGGAGTGGGTTGCCATTTCCTTCTCCAGGGAATCTTCCCGACTCAGGGAGTGAACCCGAGTCTCCCGCATTGCAGGCAGATACTTTACCGTCTGAGCCACCAGGAAAGCCCAAGGGCAAAAGGCTTCTTCAGAACATGTCTGAGAGGGTGGAAGTTTTAATTTTTTGCCAGGAAAAAGTGTGAAAAGGGGGAGAAGACGGTTCTTACAAATTGTAAAGCAATCAAGAATTTTGTGTGTTCAGATTTCCTACAGATGTGTATTTTTCACTCAATAACATGTTTTAAAATCAATCCATGTAGCTCTGTGTATATTTAGCTTGTTACTTCTGACAGACATGTAACATTCAATCTTATAGGATATCACAGACACCCATTCCCTTAGTGACAATATCTAGAAATCTATTCTTCAGCCAATCTTTTTTTATAGAAATAATTTCTGTTCGTTTATTCTCGGCTGTGCTGGGGCTTCAGTGCTGCATGGGCTCCTCGTTAGCTGTGGTGCTTCGAGCTGTTGTGCTCTACAACAAGAGACGCTGTTAAGGGGCACAGGCTCTGTAGTTGTGGCACGTGGGCTTAGCTGATCCATGGCACATGGGATCTTCCCAGATCAGGGCCGAACCCATGTCTCCAGGATTGACAGGCAGATTCTTTACCGCTGAGCTGCCAGGGAAGCCCCTACACTCTATTTATAACGTCCTAGGCTACCACTCTGTCCCCAAACCCTCAGTTGAAAATAAACATGTTTTGTTCCCCAAGGATCTATCAGTGTGTATGTGTAAGAGAAAGAGAGAGAGAGAGAGAGAGATTTTGTCATCTTTCAACCTCTTTCTTGCTTCTGGGGCATCTGTAAGTTGAGTTCAGGCAAGATCCACCAGGCTATGTCCATTTATCATTTCTGCAACTCAAAGAACTTTCAAGCACTTTACCTCACTTGATGCTGGTAAGTCTGTAAGTCAAGTGCTATGATTAACTCTACTTTATTGTTAAGGCAACTAGCTCTTGGTGAATGTAAGTTAGAATAAGACTTAAATGATGGAGTTTGAAGTGATAGTTCAAGTCTTCTGACTTTGCACACTATTTTAGATGAGCCAGAATAAACCACTACCAACCAAATTGTGATTAGTGGGCCCCAGGTTGTGATAAACTTTTCACTAGATCCCTGGTGTTTAGTAACACCCAGAACAAATTCTACAAAGAGATGAAATATGATGAGTTATTGCCTGTTGGTTGGTTGGTGCTGGTGCTCAGTCATGTTCAACCCTTTGCAAAGCTGTAGCCCACCAGGCTCTTCTGTCCATGGATTTTCCAGGCAAGAATACTGAAGCAGGTTGCCATTTCCTTCTCCAGGGACTTAGGGATCATTTCCTTCATTTCCGTTTTGACTTAGAGATCAAACCCGTGTCTCGTGCATCTCCTGCATTGGCAGGTGGATTCTTTACCACTAGCGCCTCCTGGGCAGAATATGAATTCATTCTTAAACTTTCTGAATTTGACTTGGTGTAAATGTCATGCCAATCATACATGCTATGATCTAAGGGTGATTTTAAAATTAGAGCTATGAGCTCTTAGCCAACTACAATGTCACCTCAGGTTCTGAGAAACCCCAATCAGGTCTCATATACAGCAAGTTCTAAAATATAACATGCAATAAGTATTAGGTTCTAGTCATATAATTCTTCAAGGCTGGTCGTGTAGATGGGACTTAAGATGCTGGCTTAGGAAACTGGAAACTTGCATTCCAGAGTTGTTTCCATCTCTAACTTGCTGTGTAACCTTGTGAATGTAATTTCACTTCACAAAAACTCAGTTAAAATTAGAGTGCTGGAGAGGATTTGAAAGTTTCCCTCCAACTTGGAAATTCTCCAGCTAATACATTGTTAACTTAGGTGAGATACCAACCCTTACATATTCCTCTGAATAGGGAATTCCAAACAATAATTTGTATCTTCCTATATGTTGGTACAAGTCAGAAGTGTGATGCTACTTTATGTTTTTGACAATGAATTTTTATAAATGTCAACATCTTCATGGAAGCTGGAGGTGATGAAGTGTCATCTGCTTCTTCATACGAGTCTGAGATTCCTTTCACCAGCAGCAACCTCACATTTAAGCTCTGGGTTCCCATCAGCTACCATGGACAAAAGAAAGCAGGGATGAGAAGCTCAAAGCAGGTAGGATGTAAAAGAAGCATGGCTAAGCATTTGTTTTTAAGAGTAGAGAATGGATGATGCTCTTCTATAACATCGAGCAGTTATTAATATGAATTCTACCAGGTCTGTGACACTGGCAACTGTTTAACCTTTTACCCCTCAGTTTCATCACCTTTACATATCTAAGTGTATTATTTGGATGCAGTTATTTACACTTGTTTATTTATTTATTTGGCTGCACTGGATCTCAGTTGGGGCATGCAGGATCTTTCACTGCCACACACTGGCTGGGTAGTTGTAGGGCACGGGCTTATTCACTTTGCAATTCATGGGATCTTAGTTCCTCAACCAGGGGTTGAACCTACGTCCCCCGCAATGGAAGGTGGATTCTTAGCCACTGGACCACCAGGGAATTCCCTGGGTATATTTGATGTGAGCATTTTTGAAAGATCTGCAGAGTCTGAATCACATTTTTTGCTTTTGTTATATTTAGTATTACTATTTGCATACAGGGAATTTCATGATACTGATGATCAAAGAGAATGGAAAACTTTTTTTATTTAAAAAATTTTTATTTTTACTTTATTTTGCTTTACAATAGTGTATTGGTTTTGCCATACATTGACATGAATCAGCCACGGGTGTACACGAGTTCCCAATCCTGAAACCCCCTCCCACCTCCCACCCCATATCATCTCTCTGGATCATCCTCATGCACCAGCCCCAAGCATCCTGTATCCTGTATCAAACATAGACTGGCGATTCGTTATTACATGACAGTATACATGTTTCAATGCCATTCTCCCAAATCATCCCACACTCTCCCTCTCTTTAAAACTCTTTAAAAGACTGCTGCACTGAACTTACGAGTTTGTAGCCATTGCCGAACATTTCCCCATTGGGAAGAATTACCTCTGATCATCTCCCCTGAGCTGGGAGCCAGGCTGTGGGTACTCCCTGCCTGTGTCACAGACATGCATATATCAGTGTACAAACTCACACTCAAATACATGTTCCAAGGTCAGTATCAGTTTGAAGTCATCCTTGGACCACTCTCTTTGTGATTGGAGTTCACAGTCCCCCTCTCCCTGCCAGTCCCTCAGAAGCAAAACGTTTAGGACCTGGACACAACATATTATGTCTCTTCTGTAAAAATTCCCTCAGAGATGCCCCTGCTTCTTGACAGGGAGTGAGAGGTTGGAAATAAACAGGTTTCTATTGTAATAACCTGTGTTAGAAGAGTTAGAACTTGTGATGATTGCCATTATTTCTCTACTTGAGTCCAGTCAATAGAGCCTTCTTATATGAGAAAGGCCATCATTTATCCTGAGAACTAGCAGGCTGAGTAGGTAAGAGGATGCTGGGTAAGAGCAGAGAGGCATAAACAAAGGGCATCTGTGCCTCTATTTGTTCTCTTCCAACCAGCCAACAACCAGTTCTCTTCAGTAGCTGAAATCTTCCTGCAGAAGGTATGGCACGAATACAACAGTCACTGTATTTTAGATTCAGGTAAAGGCTGTGTGTCAAAAATTTCATGACAGAAATCTTGAAAATACAGCACTTCAAAAATGCAAACAAAAGCAGCATTTCTTAACTTTGCTCTCAAATCAAATGTTTACAATAACCCTTTGTAAGACATCATGTTATGACAATAGACTCTCCCTGACTTTGTGGTGAGGCACAGTGTCTCTCTTTTATTTTTTTGTACACAGAGCTGATTTTGCCTTCTGTAACTGTTGACTTTTCATCTGCTGCTATTATATTCATCATTACACAATAATCAGTTGACTGAAATCTTTATCAGAGTCTACAGTTATTATTGTTAGTGGTGACATGAATCCATGAGATCCATGAATCCATGAATCCATGGGAGCTCAAGAAAAAAGACAGAACAAATATGAAAAGTTAGGGTAGGCATAGCTTGTTAAAAATCCCTGTGCATTATTAATGGAAAATGCAGTCATCCTTATGCATCTTTATTGAAAAGTGTACTTAATGCCACACCACCCTCCATTTTTTTATTGCATAAATCACTTCTGGGGCTTATTTCTGGGAGCATTTCTCTAGACTCATGTGGTGAATCTGCAAGTCTACATTCTGTGGAGGCAGAAAGCAAAGGAAAAAAATCTTTCTTCTTCTTTGTGTTTCTATAGTGGTTCTGTGACAGGTTATCCAATGTGAGAGGAAACAATTACCATGATGGTGATCATATGTGTATGGGATAATAGCTTACTAATCATAATTTCCTCATAACTTTATTTTTAGTATAATGTTCACATATAAATGCAAACAACGTAACTCCAGCTAACAGAAGCATGGAGACTTGTAAATAAGAAGGAACACCTTCTCCCTCATTTACCATGACTGTAAGAATCAGCCCAAATACAGTTTTCCAAAAATCTGCCTTTCTTTTTACTGTCAAAAATAGTGATAGAATCAGAAGAGCATTGGCTTTGGGTTTACAAATAACTGAGTTCAAATCTCAACTCCACTACCTTTTAGTTATGAATCACATGGAAAGATCATAAAAACTCTGTGATCATCAATTTTTGAGTAATATTATGGGAACGGAGTTTATCACATCTGGTTATTGTGACAATGATAAGATGAAGTGTTTATCCCATGAAATATTGATTTTTCTTCAACTTTCACCTCCTCTTCCTCCCCTTCCTTTGCTGCCTCCTCTTCCTCCTCTTTCTCTTTGAAATAAGGTGCATATGTTAGAATATTCCCCAAATACGCATTTGACGCAAAGTGCTAAACTTTCTCAATCTCTTCTTCCTGCAAAACTTATTCATTAACAACCTTTATGAGTTACATTAAAGGAAATAGGTGTGAAAATGTCTTGGTATAAGTAGTGTCCCAAAATAGATTTCTTTTCTTACTTTCATTTCTTTGTTAAATTGCACAGCATGGGAACAGTGGCTGTGTGGTGCGGGAGTGACTGTGAAGAGATACCCTATGTCCAAGAACAAAGTAGAAGCTCCAGAAGATGGTAGGAGGGGCAAAATCGTGTTTAGAATCAAGACCCATACCTGCCAGAGATGCTCAGAGGGCTCAAACAAACCTTCTGTGCACCAGGACCCAGAGGCCCACAGCGACTGAGACAGAACTGTGTCTGAGTGTCTCCTGTGGAGGTGCAGGTCAGCAGTGGTCTGCTGCAGGGACAGGGGCTCTGGGTGCAGCAGACCTGGATACGGCATAAGCCCTCTTGGAGGAGGTCACCATTAATCCCACCGTAGAGCCGCCAGAACTTACACAGACTGGGAAAACAAACTTGCTGGGCACAAAGAGACCCTTGTGTGCACCAGGACCAGGAGAAAGGAGCAATGACCCCACAAGAGACTGACCCAGACTTGCCCGTGAGTGTCCAGGAGTCTCCAATGGAGGCTGAGTTGGTGGTGGCCTGCTGTGGGGCTGGGGGCACTGAGTGTAGCAGTGTGTGCATAGGACTTTTTGTAGGAGGTCACCATTATCTTCATTACCTCCACCATAGTTTGCTTGAGTGTGTGAGTGAAGTCGCTCAGTCGTGTCCGACTCTGCGACCCCATGGACTGTAGCCTGCCAGGCTCCTCCGTCCATGGGATTCTCCAGGCAAGAATACTGGAGTGGGTTGCCATTGCCTTCTCCAGGGGATCTTCCCAACCCAGGGATCAAACCTGGGTCTCCTGCATTGGAGGCAGACACTTTAACCTCTGAGCCACCATAGTTTGGTCCCAGTAAAATAATAGGGAGGGAACACAGCCCCATCCATTGACAGAAAATTGGATTAAAGATTTACCCAACATGGCCCTGCCCATCAGAACAAGACCCAGTTTCCCTCCAGTCAGTCTCTCCCATCAGGAAGCGTCCATAAGCCTCCATGAGAAGGCAGGCAGACTGAAACCCACAATCACAGGAAACTAACCAACCTGATCACATGGACCACAGCCTTGTCTAACTCAATGAAAACTATGAGCCATGCCGTATAGGGACACTCAAGATGGACGGGTCATGGTAGAGAGCTCTGACAAAACGTGGTCCACTGGAGAAGGGAATGGCAAACCACTCCAGTATTCTTGCCTTGAGAACCCCATGAACAGTATGAAAAGGCAAAAAGATAAGACACTGAAAGATGAATTTCCCAGGTTGGTTGGTGCCCGATATGCTATTGGAGAGCAGTGGAGAAATAACTCCAGAAAGAATGAAGGAATGGAGCCAAAGCAAAAACAACACCCAGTTGTGGATGTGACTGGTGACGGAAGTAAAGTCTGATGCTGTAAAGAGCAATATTGCATAGGAACCTGGAAAATTAGGTCCATGAATCAAGGCAAATTGGAAATGGGCAAACAGGAGATGGTAAGAGTAAGCATCAACATTTTAGGAATAAGCAAACTAAAATGGACTGGAATGGGTGAATTTAACTCAGATGACCATTATATCTACTACTGTGGGTAAGAATCCCTTAGAAGAAATGGAGTAGCCATCATAGTCAACAAAAGAGTCCAAAATGCAGTACTTGGATGCAGGCTCAAAAATGACACAATGATCTCTGTTCATTTCCAAGGCAAACCATTTAATATCACAGTAATCCAAGTCTATGCCCCACCAGTAATGCTAAAGAAGCTGAAGTTGAATGGTACTATAAAGACTCACAAGACATTCTAGAACTAACACCCTAAAAAGATGTTCTTTTCATTATAGGGTACTGGAATGCAAAAGTAGGAAGTCAAGAAACACATGGAGTAACAGGCAAATTTGGCCTTGGAGTACAGAATGAAGCAGGGCAAAGGCTAATAGAGTTTTGCCAAGAGAACACACTTGTCATAGCAAACACTATCTTCCAACAACAGAAGAGAAGACTCTACACATGGACATTCACAGATGGTCGATACCAAAATCAGATTGATTATATTCCTTGCAGCCAAAGATGTAGAAGTTCTATACAGTCAGCAAAACAAGACCAGGAGCTGACTGTGGCACAGACCATGAACTCCTTATTGCCAAATTAAGACTTAAATTGAAGAAAGTAGGGAAAACCACTACACCATTCAGGTATGAAGGTCAACTCCCTATGATTATACTGTGGAAATGAGAAATAGATTCAAGGGATTAGATCTGATAGAGTACCTGATGAACTATGGATGGAGGTTTGTGGACATTGTACAAGAGGCAGGGATCAACACCATCCCCAAGGGAAAAAAAATGCAAAAAGGCAAAATGGTTGTCTGCGGAGGCCTTACAAACAGCTGTGAATAGAAGAGAAGCAAAAGGCAAAGGAGAAAGGGAAAAATATACCCATTTGAATGCAGAGTTCCAAAGAATAACAAAGAGAGACAAGAAAGCTTTCCTCACAGATCAATGCAAAGAAATAGAGGAAAAACAATAGAATGGGAAAGTCTAGAGATCTCTTCAAGAAAATTAGAGATACCAAGGGAACATTTCATGCAAAGATGAGCACAATAAAGGACAGAAATGGTATGGACCTCACAGAAGCAGAAGATATTAAGAAGAGGTGGCAAGGATACACAGAAAAACTATACAAAACAGATCTTCACAACCCAGATAATCATGATGGTATGATCACCAGCCTAGAGTGAGACATCCTGGAATGTGAAGTCAAGTGGGCTTCAGAAGCATCACTATGAACAAATCTAGTGGAGGTGATGGAATTCCAGTTGAACTATTTCAAATTCTAAAAGATGATGCTGTGAAAGTGTTGCACTCAACATGCCAGCAAATTTGGAAAATTCAGCAGTGGCCACAGGACTGGAAAAGGTCAGTTTTCATTCCAATCCCAAAGAAAGGCAATGCCAAAGAATGCTCAAACTACTGCACAATTGCACTCATCTCACACGCTAGTGAAGTATGCTCAAAATCCTCCAAGTCAGGCTTCAACAGTATGTGAACCGTAAACTTCCAGATGTTCAAGCTGGTTTTAGAAAAGGCAGAGGAACCAGAGGCCAAATTGCCAACATGCATTGGATCATCGAAAAAGCAAGAGTGTTCCAGAAAAACGTCTACTTCTGCTTTATTGACTAAGCTAAAGCCTTTGACTGTGTGGATCACAACAAACTGTGGAAAATTCTGAAAGAGATGGGAATACCAGACCACCTGACCTGCCTCTTGAGAAATCATATGCAGGTCAGAAAGCAACAGTTAGAACTGGACATGGAACAACAGACTGGTTCCAAACAGGAAAAGGAGTACATCAAGACTGTATATTGTCACCTGCTTATTTAACTTATATGCAGCGTACATCATAAGAAACCCTGGGCTGGAAGAAGCACAAGCTGGAATCAAGATTGCCAGAATTATCAATAACCTCAGATATGCAGATGACAACACCCTTATGGCAGAAAGCAAAGAGGAACTAGAAAGCCTCTTGAATGTGATAGAGGATAGTGAGAAGAGTTGGCTTAAAACTAAATGTTCAGAAAACTAAGGTCATGGCATCCAGTCCCATCACTTCATGGGAAATAGATGGGGAAACAGTGACAGACTTCAATTTTGGGGGCTCCAAAATCACTGCAGATGGTGATTGCAGCCATGAAAGTAAAATACCCTTGCTCCTTGGAAGAAAAGTTATGACCAACCTAGACAACATATTAAAAAGTAGAGACATTACTTTGCCAACAAATGTGCGTCTAGTCAAAGCTATGGTTTTTCCAGTAGTCATGTATGTTTGTGAGAGTTGGGCTATAAAGAAAGCTGAGTGCTGAAGAACTGATGCTTCTGAACTGTGGTATTGGGGAAGACTCTTGAGAGTCCCTTGGACTGCAAGGAGATCCAACCAGTCCATCCTAAAGGAAATCAGTCCTGAATATTCATAGCAAGGACTGATGCTGAAGGTGAATCTGCAATACTTGGGCTCCCTGATGCAAAGAACTGACTCATTTGAAAAGACCCTGATCGTGGAAAGATTGAAGGCAGGAGGAGAAGTGTACGACAGAGGATGAAATGGTTGGATGGCATCACCGACTCAATGGAGGTGAATTTGAGTAAACTCTGGGAGTTGATGATGGACTGGGAGGCTTGGCATGCTGCAGTCCATGGGGTCACAAATAGTTGGACACTACTGAGCAACGGAACTGAACTGAACTGATTGTAAAAATGGTGATTTTCGAAAACCATTGAGTGTTTATGCATTTGACCATTTCTAATTCTTTGACTTATTGATAGAGAAAATTGGGGTGGTTGGTAAACTTGGCAGTATGAAGGAATATTTCAAACTTTATTATACAATATTTATTAGGTATATTCAAATATCCTAAACACTATTCTAGGCACCAGAAATAGAGTGAACCAGATGGATAAATCTCCTGCCTTATGGAGTGGAATTTTAGAGACAATGAGGCAGAAAACACACCGAGAAGCAACACATAAATTAATGGCTAGGAAAAAGTTTAGATAGTCTAGTGATTTTTTTAAAGTATTATAAAAATTGAGAGCTGGAAAATACCGTCTTATAAAAGTTGCACTGGATCCATTAATACCTTTTGAATAATCTTATGTCACTGTCTTAATGAATCTTTTTTTCTTTCCTAGTTTTTAGCAATAATTTTTAAGGCACTACAAATGATGATTTCAGTTAATGTTTTCACTCAACAAATGAATAAATCTAGTACTCTTGCCTGGAAAATCCCACGGACAGGGGAGCCTGGTGGACTTCAGTCCATGGGGTCGCAAAGAGTCGAACACGACTGAGTGACTTCACTTCACTCACTTCACACTTTATCACTGGAGAAGGAAATGGCACCCCACTCCAGTATTCTTGCTTGGAGAATCCCATGGACAGAGGAGCCTGGCGGGCCATGGTCCATGGGTTGCAGAGAGTTGGACATGACTAAAGTGACTGAGCACGCACTACTATTTAGGACTCCTGGTTAGATTCCTTAAAATTTTTTTTTATTAAAAAATATTTTTAATTGCTGCTGCTAAGTCATGTCAGTCGTGTCCGACTCTGTGCAACCCCATAGACGGCAGCCCATCAGGCTCCCCCGTACCTGGGATTCTCCAGGCAAGAACACTGGAGTGGGTTGCTATTTCCCTCTCCAACGCATGAAAGTGAAAAGTGAAAGTGAGGTTGCTCAGTCGTGTCCAACTCTTTACAACCCCATGGACTATAGCCCACCAGGCTCCTCTGTCCATGAGATTGTCCAGGCAAGAATACTGGAATGGGTTGCCATTTCCTTCTCCAATAGTTAATTTAGTTAATACAATGTTGTGCTAGTTTCAAGGGAACAGCAAAGTGATTCAGTTATACATATAGACTCTTAATAAAACCTATTACATGCCTGCTCACTTGAGCTCAGTTTCTCTCAGAAACACAACTAATCAAAGAGGAGTCTGGTTTTTCCCAGGAGGTATAGTAATTTGAGTAATGTCTCCACTTTCTTCCCAAATCCACCAGGAACTTAGAAAAATCTGTTATTTAAGGAAAGATTTCAACACACTGGAGCCACCCTATTTTTCAATCCTTGTTATAGAGTTAACTTCCTTTTATGTTTTTCTTTCCAGTCATCTTTTCTCTCCCATAATTTCTCCCTCAAGCTTTTCTATTTTAAATTCTGGAGCAAATATTTCTTCATTTATTTCATGGGGAATAAATGAGTTTAAAATAATCACCCACTACTTTAAACATAATGTCCACTAATTTTCACCTCCTGAATCCTTGGTTCTCACCTGAGGAAACCACTTCCCTGTGTAGCCCTGTCATGCAGATATGAGTCATACTCAAACATTCCATGTCTCTTGAGAGCAGGAAGCTGGGAGTATGAATCGTTTTCAATTTTTAATGCACCTTTCAGAGTATTTCTCCTCTACTCCGTGAAACTCATGTTAACTTGCTTCACGTTCTCTATTCTTCACCCCTGTTCTTTATGTTGCTTGACCCCTTGAAGATTTGACAATGACTTTACACTGTCTTTCTGGCTATGACCTTTAGGTTGTTCAGTTTTCTCTTTATTCTGTTCGTCCCTTGAACTGTTCATCTGCCTAGGCCAGAGATGTGAGCATGCTTCTTGAATTCTTCATGTTTCTCATCACCAGTTTGGGTTGGTCTTTAAAAACCAAACCAAACCAACCAACGAATAAACAAAAACAGGGTAGATATAGGTTTTGTTGGCATATACATTTTGTTCTATTTCAGCAAAGTCTGGTCTAAGCCCAAGTGGATAACATCTGTGATCCTTTTACTTTCTTTGTTTAGTAACTTAGGTCTTCAATGTAATGTGTAAAATGAGATTTGGCAATAATAATAATAACCATGGGTAATAGAATAGTAAATGTGCCCGGTGATACAGACAAAATATGCACCTGGGAAAGACGAGCTGGGTGTCTTCCACCAGGAGATCTCTCAAGCTGGCCTCACTTTTAACTGTTGCTGTTGTTCAGTCGATGTCACGTCTGATCCTTTGCCATCCTATGGACTGCAGCACACCAGGCTTGCCTGTCCTTCACTAGCTCCTGTAATTTTCTCAAACTCATATCCATTGAGTCAGTGATGCTGTCATTTTAATTAATTTGTCATAATTCAGTATCTGGCTCTTTTTCGACAGTGTCTGAAATCTAATTTTGTCTGCAACTATAGCTGTAGTCCCAGTTCTCACAGACTCAAGTTCAGGAGTTTGCTTTCTAAAATCAAGGTGCCCATTCTTATTTGCGTGGTTATAGCTGTCACATAAACTGGACACAGGGTTCAATGTTGGTAGTGCATTTGCTCCATGATTAAAGCCACAAGAGGACATCACTAGGATTGGAAAGAAAAGTGTGGGGCTTGGTATCAGAGGCATAGGAAACATAACTTCTTTCATGTATCCCCAAACTAGATCAGCTTTATCCTTGGGACCTGAATGATCTCAGTCAATGGACTAAGATTCTCTCTTTTCCAGGGTGATATGTGATGGGAAATGCCAGACAGGCTGCTCTGACGCTCCTTTCTCTTCTCTATGGCATTTCTCCAGATAGAGCCCCTTAGACCCACTCCGGCAAACACTCCTTTATTTTGCCAAGTTAATAAATTAGACCAGGTTGCAATGAAATCTTCTTGGCCTGCAGCTCTTCCTTAGGGTGTTACATAGTTTTACTTTGATCTAAGTCATATGACAGGAAACTTATATACCACTTAGTCCTCAATCCTTTGGGATTCCTTAGTGTTACCCTTATGTAATGAAAAGAAAATCATGCACACAGAGCTTCTTATACTTGATAAAATTCTTTTCATTTCTTTTTCCAGTTTTTAAATCATAATGATAACTTGAGCTTGGTTCAGAATAAGTTGTTATTTTCTCATTTTACAAATGAGTCAGTAAAGACATTAGGATAAAGTGGGAAATTGAACTTGCTTTCAAGTGTAATAGCCAAAGCAGAGAATTCTGGCCAACTGATTTGACTGGAGGATGGGTTTGGCTATCTTCATTTGTTAAACATGATTATAAGCAGATTCCCACTCAGTTTAGTGCGTGTCTGTACACACACACACACACACACACACACACACACACACACATCTTTTTCCTCCTTAATTGTCCTTGATAGAGACAGAAAGAGCAGATAAAGGCCAGTGTATGAGGTGCTGTCAGGAGCAGAGTTGTGGATGTGAAGTTTTGCTTGTTGTGGTCTCCATTCTCATGTTTTTTTTTTCATCTACAGTGAAATCTTAATCTTCAGATATCTTGGATCTAGTTTTCTGATGCAGCCACTCATCTTTTTCTTTTCATATCATTTTTTTCAACTCACCACTTAGTTCGGTTATGGCCTCATCTAAGGAAGTAATATGGACACAAATCCTTCCAAGCAGCTACATCTTCTTTTTGTTCTATATAATAAGATGAACATAATCTCTGGTAAAATTTATAGATATACTTTCCATATTAGACAAAAAACCCCATTATTAAGCATATAATAAAATTACAAATATTAAAAATAGTAAAGTCTTTTAATGTACTTTTCCACTCTTCATTTCTCATTATCAGTAAGATTATGATTGTACACCCATAAATGGCCTATATGGTTACTTAGTCTATATTAGCGTCAACAAACTTCAGTGTACACATACATACCAGTGTATACATATATACCAGTTTGAAACTTCCTTCTAAAAATGAAAAATGGGGAGTTTGTGTTTATTTTATGGAATGGTGAGATGGATCACATGCTAGGCTTAGGTGTAAGTACAAACACGTCATTCACACAGGTAACGACACTGAAATTTAAAGTGACAAAAGTTATGTAGATACTACACAAGGTGATTAAAATGAGACATGAGGAGGATTTCTGAATAAGTACAGAGAATCCTGTGCTTAAATACGTAATATATTTTATTCTTGGCTTTTATATATGCCACCTTTGAATCAATTTGAGCAGTTAAATGGCTTTATTAATCAAAGAGATTGGATTCTCAGAGATTGCATCATATTTAGCAAAAAGTTTCTAAGTTAACAGAGGACAGAAATTTCACTTTATGTAGTATTTTATAACACTGATGAACTTTTATGTATTTGTGTATCAGTAATTTCTGACTTTTGAGAATCTTAAAAGATACTTATAATTTCATTTATAATAGCATCATAAAAAATAAAATACTTAGGAATAAATTCAGAAAAAGAAATACAAAACTTCTACTCTGAAAATTATAAAACATTGTTGATAAAAATTTTTTAATCTAAATAATTGAGAAAACATACGCTGTTCATGGATCAGATGATATAACCTTCCTTAAATTTTAATAATCCATAAACTATCCCACAGAATCAATAAAATCCCTATCAGAATCTCACTAGCTTCCTAGTGGAAATTGAAAAGTTGATTCTAAAATTCATATGGATTTTCAAGGGACCCAAAATAGCCAAAAGTATGCTAAAAAAGAAGAATCAAGTAAGAGACTTCAAAATTACTATAAGGTAACAGTAATCAAGTGGTGTGGTAACAGTGTAAGGATAAACATATATCTCAGTGAAATAGAGCTGAAAGTTAAGAAATAAGTCCACGCATACATCAAAATTCTCCAAGCCAAGCTTCAGCAATATGTGAACCATGAACTTCCAGATGTTCAAGCTGGTTTTAGAAAAGGCAGAGGAACCAGAGTTCAAATTGCCAACATCTGCTGGATCATCAAAAAAGCAAGAAAGTTCCAGAAAAACATATATTTCCGCTTTATTGACCATGCCAAAGCCTTTGACTGTGTTGATCACAATAAACTGTGGAAACTTCTAAAAGATACGGGAATACCAGACCACCTGACCTGCCTCTTGTGAAGCCTGTACGCAGGTCAGGAAGCAACAGGTAGAACTGGACATGGAACAACAGACTGGTTCCAAATAGGAAAAGGAGTGCATCAAGGCTGTATGTTGTCACCCTGTTTATTCAACTTATATGCAGAGTATATCATGAGAAACGCTGGACTGGAAGAAGCACAAGCTGGAATCAAGATTGCTGGGGGAAATATCAATAACCTCAGATATGCAGATAACACCACCCTTATGGCAGAAAGTGAAGAGGAACTAAAGAGCCTCTTCATGAAAGTGAAAGAGGAGAGTGAAAAAGTTGGCTTAAAGCTCAACATCCAGAAAATGAAGATCATGGCATCTGGTCCCATCACTTCATGGGAAATAGATGGGGAAACAGTGTCAGATTTTATTTTGGGGGGCTCCAAAATCACTGCAGATGGTGATTGCAGCCATGAAATTAAAAGGCACTTATTCCTTGGAAGGAAAGTTATGATCAACCTAGACAGCATATTAAAAAGCAGAGACATTACTTTGTCAACAAATGTTTATCTAGTCAAAGCTATGGTTTTTCCAGTAGTCATGTATGGATATGAGAGCTGAACTATAAAGAAAGCTGAATGCTGAAGAATTGATGCTTTTGAACTATGGTGTTGGAGAACTCTTGAGAGTCCCTTGGACTGCAAGGAGATCCAAACAGCCCATCCTAAAGGAGATCAGTCCTGGATGTTCATTGGAAGGACTGATGTTGAAGCCAAAACTCCAATACTTTGGCTACCTGATGTGAAGAGCTGACTCATTTGAAAAGACCCTGATGCTGGGAAAGATTGAGAGCAGGAGGAGAAGGGGATGACAGAGGATGGGATGGTTGGATGGCATCACTGACTAAATGGACATGGATTTGAGTGAACTCCAGCAGTTGGTGATGGACAGGGAGGCCTGGCGTACTGCAGTTCATGGGGTCACAAAGAGTCGGACACGACTGAGCAACTGAACTGAACTGAACTGAATACATCTGTGGTCAACTGATTTCTGATAAGGGTACCATGACCTTTTGATGAGGAAAGAAAAGCATTTCAACAAACCATGCAGAGGTAACTGGTTAGTCTCTTACCAACCAGAATAACATTGGACCCTTATCTCATTGCATATTTAAAAATTAACTCCAAATGGATCACTGACCTAAATGTGAGAGCTAAAACTATAAAAATTTTGTGAGGAATCATGTGGCTAAATATTCATGACATGTTCACCAGATTCCTAGATATGACACCAAAAGCATAAACTGCAAAAGAAAAATAGATAAATTGGACTTCATCAAAATTAAAAATTTTGTGTTTCATAAGACACCATCAATAAAATGAAAATATAACCAATAGAGAGGTTGAAAATATTTGCAAATCATATATATGATAAGGGATTTGTATGTACAAATTGTATACACAATTAAAAACCCTTAAGATTCAATAATAAAAGATAATAATCCAGTTAAGAATGAGCAAGGAATCTGAATTGACATTTCTCCAAGGAAGTTATACAAATAGCAAAGAAGCACATGAAAAAAAGTCTCAATACCATTAGTTATCAGTGCAAGTCAAAACTACATAAGATACTACTTCACACCCAGTAGGATGGCTAGAATAAAAATCTGGAGAGAAAGTATGTTGACGAAGAAGCAGAGAATGAGAATTCTCATACATTGTAGGTGGGGATGTAAAATGGTGCAGCTACTGTCAAAAACAATCTGGCAGTTCCTCAATCAATTATATGCAGTCACCATAGGACCTAGGAATTCCACTCCTAGATAACTATTGGGGGAAAAAAATGAAAACGTATGTCCACACAAACCTTAAATATGAAGTTTATAGCATCATTATTTATAATAGCTGAATGTGAAGTTACTGAGTCGTGTCCAACTCTTTACGACCCCATGAACTAACTGTTGCCTACCAGGCTCCTCCGTCCATGGGATTTTCCAGGCAAGAGTACTGGAGTGGGTTGCCATTTCCTTCTCCAGGGGAATAATAGCTAAAAGGTGGAAACAAATCAATGTCCATCAGCAAACAAATGAATAAAAACCAAATGTATATGTATACAATGGAATGTTACTTAGCAGTACAAAGAAATGAAGTTCTGATACATGCCATGAGCCTTGAAAACATTATGCCAGCTGAAAGAAGTCAGTCACCAAACACCAACTACATGATCAAATTCATATGAATTTCCAGACTAGGAAATTTATAGGACCAGAAAGGAAATTAGTGGTTTGCTTAGGGCTGGAGATGAGTGGGGTTGGAAGATAGGTTGGTGATAGCTAAAAGGTACGGTTTCTTTTAGAAGTGATGAAAATTTTCTAAAATTGACTGTGGCAACAGTTGTACATTTCTGTGGATATACTAAAAACCATTGAATTTTATACTTTAAATGAATGATTGTATGGAATGTGCTTTTATATCTCAATAAAACTCTCAAAAAAGATAATTACTCAGTGATTAAGAATGGCCCCCAAATTTATTATAATTGAACACAAACCATATTCAGCTTTTTAAAAGATACAATATAAAACTAATTAGAATTACATTGACTTGTTTGGTTTTAGAAAACTTGAAGAAAAATGACCCATTTATCACCTGCAGATAGGAGATTAGGCTATTTAAAACAATTAAGTGAAATCCTAAAAGAAATCCTTCTACAGAATTGAAAGGACTCACTTCCCTTTAATTTTGTAGTGCAAAATCTGGTGACTTTCACATCTCTTTCCATCTCTACAGCAAGAGAATTTTGTCATAACAAATCCTATAGGAAATTCTTAAATGACTTTCAGTTGTGCCCAGAATAAAAACCAACTTCTGAATAACTATTACTCACCTCTGAGAACTGACATAGACAACCCTTGTCCTCTCTACCCATACTGGGCTTGATGCTCTCCCTAAATGCTCTCCAGAGACACCGTCATGCTCATCAGAACGAATTGTTATTTCCAGAAGATTAACTTTTTTTTTAGTTCGGTGACTCTTGGTTTATTATTTTATTCTTAGTGTGTATTGCAATGTCTGTCACAAAATGTGTGCTTAATCAATGTTTTTGAATGAAGGAATAATTGTGACAAAAGGCCACAATATGATGATGCTATTTGATCAGCATATCACCAATTAAATAATTTTTAGGCATAGAATTAAAAACCGTGTCTCTTCAGTATTTCTTATTACAGTTCTACCACGAAGAAAACTAAAATACATACCTCATTTAACAAAAATGTCTTTTCACATGACTTGCTGAATGTTGAATAAGAAATCCAGTCTATAAACCCCGACTGCTAACCACCAGCTGTGTGAAGAACAGTAAAGTTACTAATATCTTACAATGTAAAATGTAAGTGAGATTTTCCAGACTTGATATTGTGAGCTCCTCTGGAAAGTGCACGTCATCTTTTTATCCCTGTTGTCTGCCACAGGGCTGAATCTCTAATGGTGTGGAGGGGGGATAGGAAATGATAAAAAGTAAAAGCAAAATTAAAGATCTATTAATATATCACTCAATATCACTCAATATGAATTGAGTTACAGTTTCTGACTTTGCTTTTGTAAAGCAGAAACTATGAATTTTATTGGAGGATTCCAATTGTTTCCCTGTTTATGTGATTCAGTTACTTGCAGTATTTCCTTTAGTGCGTGTGCGTGCGCACTTAGCTGTGTCCAGCTCTTTGTGATCCCATGGACTGTAGCCCGCCAGGCTTCTCTGTTCATGGAATTTTTCAGGCAAGAATCCTGTAGTGAGTTGCCATTTCCTTCTCCAGAGGATCTTCTCGACCCAGGAATAGAACCTGCAACTCCAGCGTCTCCTGAACTGGCAAGTGAATTCTTTACCACTGTGCCACCTGAGGGTCCCATATTTGCTCAGGCTTGCATTAGAAAGAAAAATTGTGATTTAGCCAAAATTCTGGTCCATATTTTTATAGTTATTAGTAATTTTTCTTCCTAATGCAAGTCTGAGAAATGACTTTAATTAACATGAGAATTGTATACCACACTCAATCATTGAATCATTATTTTTTGTGTGCACTCAATTGCCTTGTTTAACGGGTCATATATATTCTCATGTACTTTTAATTTCATGATTCAAATTTTCCTAAATGTACATTAATGAATCACCTTACTTTTTTATAATCAAATACTCTTTTTTGTTGTGGTGGTGCTCAATTAAAGCCCAAAAGAAGCATTAAAAAAAAAGATTGGTAATTTTAATGGTACATACATACTAGCTTCAAATTTAGTGATTGTTTTTCAGAAAATAGAGGGTCAGGTAATATTTCAGAAACCCCAGCCTTTTTCAAACAACAATTGGATTTCATGAATGAATGCATTTGAAAAATTCTCATGTTTCTAGTTTTCAATTTCATCACAGCAGTTTTTCTCATTCCTTATTGCTTCTTCATCTGATTCAGGAAGTTGGAAGAAATGCAATGAAACTGAAATAATTTGAGTTTTGTCTTTTCAAACTTCAGAAAAGATTGGCTGTAGTTTCTGAGTAACTAAGTCAGTTGTTATGTCATAAAAATGATGACAAAAAAACTTTCTTTTTGTCACCTCAATTTCACTACCACCTGCAGGTTTACCTTCTGCAATCCTTTTCTTCCTTTCTTCTCTATGTGATTGCATTCCTCAAGATGATTTCTTTTCCATAAATCTGAATATATGCTAAAGTACTTGGAAAAAATTAAGAAAGATAGTTTTTTTAAATATGAAACATAATTTAAAACATAACAGGATAAAGATTTAGGGGAAAAAAACTGGAGAAGATCTTCATGATCTAGGCCTGCACAAAGGCTTCTTACAACTGCCATAAAACATAAGGCTGAAAAGTTGAACTTGATAAAAATTTTAAATTTTGCTCTGCAAAAAGCCCCTGTTACGAGGGTTAAAAGATGACTTACAGATTGGGAGAAAATTTTTGCAAAACATATATCTGTCAATAGAATGGCATCTAGCATATAAAAAGAACTCTGAAAAACATCAGCAGTTAAAAAAAAAAGCACAAATAATTTCATTAGAAAACATACAAAAAAACATATAGAAGCTTCACTAAGATGACATACACATGGCAGATAATCACAAGGAAAGTTGCTCAACACATTGGTCATCAGGGGAGTGCAAATTAAAACCACAATGAGATGTCATAGCACAACTATCAGAATGCATAGAATAAAAAATGGTGAAAACACCAAATACTAGCAAAAATGTGGAGAAACTGACCCACTCCTACATTGCTGGTGAGTACGGAAAACGGTATGGCCAAACAAGGATACAGGTTG
This sequence comes from Capricornis sumatraensis, assembly GCF_032405125.1. Classification (NCBI taxonomy): domain Eukaryota; kingdom Metazoa; phylum Chordata; class Mammalia; order Artiodactyla; family Bovidae; genus Capricornis; species Capricornis sumatraensis. The sequence goes on along the minus strand of NC_091080.1, from coordinate 34,004,408 downwards.
GCTGTTTCTTATAGATTAAGCACGCAACTGCCATGCTACTCAGCAGTCACAGTCCTGGTCACACCAAAATCCGTTCATGAATGTTCATCACAACTTTTTATTTGTAATAGAAAAAAACTAGAAACAGCCCAGATGCCTTTCAGTGGGTAAAATGCTAAACAAATTGTGGTACATCCACATCATGGAGTAAGACTCAGCAATAAAAAAGGAGCAAATTACTAATAGTGTAACAACTTGAATGAATCTTCAGAGAATTATGTTGAGTGAAATACACTAATCCCCAAAAGTTGCATATCATATGATTCCACATATATAACCATCTTGAAATGACACAATTATAAAAATGGAGAACAAGTTAGACTGTCAGGATTTGGAATTGAGAGGAGTTAGAATGTGGATGTGGTTAAACACAGGTGATACCAGACATCCTTGTAGCCATGAAAATGTTTTTAATCTTGACTATGGCTGTGGCTACAGAAACATATATGTGAGATAAAATTGTACAAAACTAAGTGCACACACAAGTCCACCTTCACAAGTACAACTGCAAAAATCTGAGCAAGACTGGGGGATTATATCTATGTCAATATTATGCAGTATTAGACTACAGATTTGAAAGAAGTTTTTGTTAAAAGGAAAATGGATAATTTGTACATGAAATTTCTCTGTATTATTAATATTTCTGACAACTGCAGATGAATCAATAATGATCTAAAATATTTTTAAGCTTAATTAAAAATAACCATTTTTAATGAAGAAATAGCCATTCACTGAACATTTTATGGTGTCTTTATTTTTTTTCCACATTTCCACTTTCCTATTTATTTGGTACTTAGAACTTTAGAAAGAGGATTTAGCATTATTTGATATTTTAGGGATTGTTAGGAACATTTTCATCCAGAAACTTCAAATATCAGCAGATGAAGTCTGAATGAGTGAAATACACAACTTGTCACTTCACAGTGGCTATGAAAAAATACCAACTTCTTGCCTTCTTCCAGGCCACAGGGCAGTTTGTATTGTGAATGGTGAAGCAACTCTGTGAGTTATTTCCTGGGAGTAAATTAAACCTCTCTAAATTAGTTAATGGCCTGAAAGGAAGTCAGTGCAGATAAACTCTTACTCCCAGAGTGGAGAAGCTGAATCATTATCTGCAGACTCAGGAAAAAGATCATCCTTAAGGAAAAAGACATTTGATAAAACAATTAGACCTAAAGGAAACCATAAAAATGATAGAATTATTTAAAATCCTATATTAAAGAAAATTCTTTAATAATGTTTTTAGTCCAATTATTATCCAAACCTAGAAGAACAGTATTTGGAAATGTTGGAGAAAGAGAAATATTAAGTCTTAAAGAATGAAACAAAGTCCAGGATGGATGAAGTTTAGGGAGTAGGAAAGAATGATGTTGAGAAATGATGCTGGTACCACCAAGTGGGGCCACTTTACGAAGGTCTAGCTGTGGAATCTGCACTTAAACACCAGGAAGACAGCTCTGCAAGACTGAACAGAGGAGAGAAATGAGCATATTTGCCTTTCAAAACTCACCATCCTCATCTCTCAAGTACTCCTCAAAATTTCACATTTGACCCAATAAGTAGCTCTTCTAAAGAGCCTTTAGAATAGCCTATGAATGTATTTCAGTAGGTAAAGCAACTACTGAGGGGCTTTCTTTGAATGGATTCAAATAGCTGTTATATTAAATGACTCTAGAAAAGGCATCCATGATACCCTGTTTGATGAAAAACAAAGTCATAAGCTATAGGTATAGTATAATCCCATTCTTCAGAAAAACAATTAAAAAACATAATATGTACATATTTGTATGTTAATATCTTTGCAACAGCAAGGGAAAACATATAAAGAAGAAGTAATCAGCAGTGATTCCAATTAGGATACTGGGAATCAAGAAGGCATGACAGACTTTAATCCAGCCATATCAAAATTTCTGAGTACTCGAATACATAAACTTTACCTATGAAATTCAATTGAGGCAAACAAATGAATTGAGTGAATCAAATAGCACTACGGTCCAAAAGAACTGTAGTGCAAACTACAAATGCGAGCCACACAGGTATTTCTAAATCTTCTGGTAGCTCCATTAAAAACGTAAAATTAAAACTAACTTCATTAGTACATTTTAACTCAATGCATCCAAAATATTATTTCAACATGTGACCAATATAAATATTAATCTTTTGCATTATTTTATATTAAGGCTTTGAAATCTGGTATGTGTTTTACACCTATAGCCACATTTCAAGTACTTAATAACTATAGGTGGCTAGTCGCTACCGTATTGGACAGGCTAGCTCTAATGGAAACTAATGGTTTTGCTGCTGGTGAATTTTACTGGCATTGATGTGACAGCTTCACTGTTCTGTCAGCTCGGTGAATTCATGGTCATGTCTAGCCCTGGTCCCATGGTCTTGATCTTGATTCCCCTTCATGTTTCCCAGCTCCATCATTTTTCCGTTAATATTAATTGATACACTTTATTATTAATATTACCAGTGTGCATATAGAATTGTCACATAATCTACAGGTTGAAATGAAAGTACTGAACAGTTTATTTTTGAAAAACAGTAAGAAATCAGTTTTTTAAAAAAATCTGTGACTACAGTTCTGTAGGGATAGAAGTGTAATATGATATTAACTCAAAATTTTAGTCATAGAAAATTTGAACAACTACAAATATTTCCTACTGAAGGAGAGGGCAAAGAAAACCAAATTCCACAAAAATAAAGATGCATTCATACATTTATGACTTCTCAGAATGTCTAGATGCAGGGTTTTTTCTTGAAGTTCCAACTTAGCCACTGAGTAACTTGGTAAATTTGGAAAATTGCCATAAATGTCCCGAGTTTCTCCAGTTATATATTGAGATATTATTTAACACGGTTTTCAATTTTTTAAACTATATAAGCTATATAAACAAAATACATTTTAACATATTGTAAAATAATTAGGATAACATTTTTTGGAGTTCAGTTTGAGGAGACTGACAGCTATATTAAACTTCTAAATTCTGCAGTTACTAGAAGTTCTTAATTTTGGAGATTATAAGAAAAAAACACAATAAAGCTAAACTGAAAAAAATAACTTTCAACGTGGTGAAATATACAAGTAAATTAGGCTTTTTAAAAATTTGAGTCATTTTGAACATGTTTATAAAGATACATGGGTAGTTTTTGCTAGGTTGGGGTTGTTACCGAAACTGTTAAAACTGGCAGGTGTCTAAAATGTAGAAGATTCTGCTGCAGACACAATGCATAAATAACTGAGAATGAACATATTTCAGTGCTTGATGTCTGGTCTTCAATAGTCATGAGACTGCACAATCACTCAATTAATTTACACAATTATTAAGGATTATTGAATAGTAGAAGAGAGCATTTTTAGGTTACCTATATTTTAGGTTATCTATATTCCTTAACACATTAACTGAAAATTTGACTGCTTCTTTCAGAATAATATGATGTTTACCAACCTTAACTCGTCATCAAATTTTTCTTTGCACTACTACAGTTAATCAAGAAATTTCATTGTTTGAAGTGTGTTGGGTTGCTGTCCAGGTCAAGGCAAGAAAATGAGTATGCTTTTGCAGTATTTTAATTGCCAGCCCATAAATAAAATATCTAAGAAATTTTGATATACAAATATCCAAGTTATGAAACAGTTACATTTTGGGGAGGATTATCACTTTGAAAAATAATTCATCATTTTACAAAATAATTCACCACCGTTATCTTTTTTTTTCCACAGTCAGTTCCCTACCAAAGTTAATATAGATTTATTTACACAGATATTTTTGAGAATACATCTATCACAAACAGTGAGGTTCATCTTTATAGCATTCTTTCTTGTAAGGGGTTTTTTACAAACATATCTATGGTAGGTGAAGTCGTATGAATTGAACCAAATTCTACTAAAGTTCTGTTGAATTTTCTAGGTCCTCTTTCACCCAGCCCTGCCAATAAATAAATAAATGAAGGTGAGCAATAAGAGGATCCAGAGGGCATGAAATACAAGAAACGTTGTTTTACACAAATTAAAGTGTGATGTCAAACCTCTCTCTGGTGTTTAGAAGTTTGTTGGTAGAAATATGAATAGAAATCAAAAGAAACCACAAATTACTCACTTAAAAAAAAACCCTCAAAAATACATCATCCCTTTACTTTGAAATCCTATTTTTCTCTGATCATTTCTTATTCTTTCCCTACTGTTCCTGCTTATTAATGCCACCTAATATTGCTACATATTTAGAATAATCTCCAATTCTAGGATAACCAGTACAAGCAATATCCAGTATTTTGTTTAAACCCATAAATACCTCTGTCAGTGACATCTGGGAGTTGTTAGAAACCATGATTTTTGGAACACTGAAAAGCAAGGTGTTATGTGCTCTGAAGGTCCTCTGTTATCACCATGTTCACCTGTAAAACATCAGCCCCCTAACCTCTGATATAAATAAGCTACTGGGAAAAATTTTTGGTCACTTTTATTGTTGGTGGTGTTACCAGAAGGAAGAGAGGAAATTTGAACTTAAATTTCCGGTGAAGACTGTATCATAGTGATACATACATATATGATCTTAACGGTCGAGGGAACACACACACACAAAACAGAGACAGCAGAAAAGGAATCACTGAAAAATATCACAAGTATAGAGACTAGTACTATGATTCCCCTACTACTCTATGTCTGACTTCGAACATTCAAGCATTCCACTATCTCCCAGGGCTTATTCTGAGTTCTAACCTACTTGAGCTAAAGGTGTTGTTGAAGTAGTCAGAACATTCATTAGGCTTATTGTGTCACTCTAAAGCTCCCTGACCCATTCCTCAGTCCCTCAGACGAAATCCAGATTTAGGAATGTTCAGCATCTTAGTGCCTCTTGCTTTGCTATAAACTAAAATCTAATATTGCAGGTTGAATTCTGACAGCCCCTAAGAAATCGATTTTTAAAAAATCTACTGTCTTCCATCATGTAATTGTCAAAGAGTCAAATCAATTTCACCTTTAAATTTGTAACTTCCTTTGGCTTTACAAAAGGGACACACATTTATGGAGTTTATTTAGCTCATTCGCTCCCAAACTTCAGCATTTCAGAAGTGGCCACAGTAAACTCCGTGTGTGCACATCATTTTGCTTGGCCTTTGTTAGTGTTCTGAGAGGCAGTGTGGTAAAACAGTTAAGGGCATGACCTTCAAGGACTCCTCAGAGCTTCATTTCTGGCTGTGAACTTCAGCTTAGTTATTGCCCGCCTCAATTTCCTCATCTAAAGAAGTGGGGATCAGAATAGCAGCTATTTCAGGGGTTGTCATGAGCAGTACATGTGTTTCAATACACGCATAGCACACAAAACAGTGGCTGACGTTGCTATTTGCTGTTAGTTCTTATTTTGATGTGCAGGGATCAGAAACTGGGTTTTGTCATACTATGAAGTTTTTATATGTATGTGTTAATTGCTCAGTCATGTCCGACTCTTTGTAGCCTCATGGACTGTAGCCCGCCAGGCTCCTTTAGCCATGGAATTCTCCAGGCAAGAATACTGGAATGGGTTGCCATTCCCTTCTCCTGGGATCTTCCTGACCCAGGGATCGAACCTAGGTTTCCCGCATTGCAAGCATATTCTTTATCATCTGAGCTACCTGCTTTTGGTCAATGCTAAATCATATATGATTTATCTAGTTCATGGAGGTAATTTTTGATGAAACAAACTCAGCATGTTTCTGTTGATTTGAAATAAATGCTAACTGCATGTGGTGAGGAAACGTCTATTTCCATGGTGGCTTAGATAGACACAAGTTATATAATCTAAACTTAAAGAAATTGCCAGCACCTTTTTTGGTATCAGGTAAAAACACTTCTCTTTCAGTAGCTCAGTAAATGAGGATGCTGCTGCTGCTGCTGCTAAGTTGCTTCAGTCGTGTCTGACTCTGTGCGACCCCATAGACGGCAGCCCACTAGGCTCCTCTGTCCCTGGGATTCTCCAGGCAAGAACACTGGAGTGGGTAGTAAATGAGGATAATATAAGCTAAATTACCTTGGAAACAATAGAAGAAATACTTAATTAAGAGTGGTCGCTGTAGGGAAAACCATATATCTATTCCTACTGCTAAAATTAATAGTAATTTTAGAGTGATTTTAATTTTAAAGAAATACTAGTCACTGGGGGAAAGTAGAGGGAACTACTAGGTTTTTGTACCTCTTTTGAATTATGTTGCACTGGTTAAAAATAAGATGTAACTTTGCTTAGGTTTAGATTATTAGAACAAATTCATTTTCACCTGAATGTTATGAACCTGCAATCACCTTGCTTTGTTTAAGATGTTGTACTTTATTGTTATTCTTTTCTAGCACTGAGATCTTTTGCCACATTCTTGAAATTCTCTTTATTCACAAAGCCTCATGCTTATATAATTTGCAGGTGAGACTGAAAAAGGTCATTAAAAAACAAACTTAAGAATTATTTTCTGACAAAACATTAAAAATCATCAACATGTATTAAGGACAAACATTTCTTTTACTTACTGAGAGCAAAAACTGGACACCGTCTAGAACGTATACCTGACTTTCATTTTAAGAGCTCGATCTTGATTCCATGAGGAGACTTGTTTACTTAAACTATGCATGATATTTACATGTTCTTAAGAAATAATTGGATAATATTTGTGTTTTAAAGCCAAACTTTCTGGCTTGGTGAAAAGTCCTTGATGAGTAACCATCTCTAGGGACCCTGAAAAATTATGAAAAGCTCTACTATTTCAGCTACATTTTTTTGCATATAAAAATATCCTATTATAGGAGTCAGCTACCACCTGTAGTAACTTGCTTTTGTTTAAATTGAAAAAGAGCTAAAAATTTCCTGCGGGTTATCGCAACAGTACAAGAATACAAGGTGGATTTATTTATTAACAACAACAACAACAAAAATTGTAAAACAAATTGTGAAAGCAAAAGCGGGTAACAAAACAAGGGTTTGGGATAGCCTTTGCCTTATTTAAACATGACACGGTTAATATGCCCCAGTTGATAAATGCTGTAAAGTGTAAGTTAGCATTGGCTAATTCACTGATAAACATCTCCCCCCACCACCCAGCTCACTATGGAAAATGTGCGTTACGGATGAGAAACGCTTTCTCAGGTCAAGTATCACAACCTTGTGGTCACATAGTCTTCGTGGGTGACGGTGTCTGTGAGGTTGGCATCATAGTCTACACTCGAGTCCTCCTCTTTCGCGTGTTTCTTCTCCTTTGGTATGATGGGAACCGTGTCCTCCACCACCACCTTCTCTGACTTGAATGAACACACTCTCTTGCTCACCTGTACACCCAGGGAGTCTGTATTTCTTTCTCGATGATCTACCAATATACACTGTTCGCTGAGCCCCGGGATGTTCAAGTCACCCCGTGAAACTAGAGCTCGGGACTCCAGCTGGATGCTCCTCTCCAGGGGTCCTTCAGCTTGTTGACGGGCCACCCCTTCTGAAACGGAGAAGATCTGGTTTGCGTTTTGCTCGGCGGCGGCGTGTTGTTTCGATCGTCTGTGAAACAACCCAAAGTGTCTGATATCCGTCACAAAATTCACTTTTCTCTGCTTCTCCCTCGGGGGCTCCTGCACCACGAGGGCGGAGCCGTTGCTGATGGTGTGTCGTTCGGCGGCAATTGCCGCCGACCGCGGGTGAATGAGGGTGGTCAGGTCGAAGAGGCTGAAGTTCTTTTTCTTGTCCTTGCTGCTACCCTCGTTATCACTCTTTTCATCCGAGTCTGCGGAGTTAGAAGACTCCTTCGTGCCCTGGGCAGACTGGACCGTGGGGAGTTTGCTTCCTCTTAATAACCCCAGGACTTCAAAGCGGAAGCTAGAAATGTCTTGCTTGAGTTCCTAAGTGAAAAGGAAAATGATGAAATTAGTTCGTGACCTAAACAAATAAACGTTTCTGCTGCTGCTGCTGCTAGGTCGCTTCAATCGTGTCCGACTCTGTGCGACCCCATAGACGGCAGCCAAGAAGCTGTTATTTGCTCATTTCACATATGGATCCAACACGTCTTCACTCGTTTCTGAGAGCTAGGAGTCCCCTCGGCTGTGGTTCCATTTAGAATGGTCAGTTCTCTCCACTGCACTTGTATCTATTTGATGTCTCCTAATTCTCCTATCACAGTTCTGTAGAAAGGAGGAGACTTCCTAAGGTTGATGTAAAAGAAAAGGTAAGAGTTTTCTTTCCCATTGCTCTGTAATGGGGGATGCTGGGTCTCTTTGGGACTACAGTTTCAAATACTTTCTCTCCAAAATATGCATCTGCTTTCAGGTCATCTCACATTCTCTCAGGGATGTAGGGGTTTGTTTGTTTTTTCGAGATTTTTAATATTGGAACATTTTGGTGTCCACAGGGATATCTAAAACTAAATAATTAAAGTGGAGTCTACCCTTCCAAGAGTTGGCAGTTACTTTCAATCGTTTATTACCCTGGAGCTGATTTTTTCTCAACATCTGGGTCAGCCACTAAATCCTGGGAACTGGTGAATAGACAGCATTTCCTAGATTCATCCCTTCATCTTTTTGGACAACCGAATTCTCAGTCCTAACCTACTGGTGGGCTTTGGGGTGGCCTCCTGCCTCCAACCCATCACTCTAAGTGTCAGGAATCATTTAATTCCAAAATTTGGGTGTTGTGGCTACACAGAACATTTTGGATCCTAGTCAACTTTTAACCTGTGCTTTGTTTTGCAATTTATCTCTCTTCTTACCTAATTGGCTGCTTATATTTATTCCCGTCAAGCCTACTGTTTTTCTTTGTCATGGTCTCCAATAGGGTTTTTTATATGTTTCTTTTGTCTTTGCCTATAAGATCTCATTGACTTTTAGTCAGTTGTCCAAAAATCCCTGGAGCTTCCTTGGTGGCTCAGACAGTAAAGAATTTGCCTGCAATGCAGGAGACCCAGGTTCTATCCCTGGGTCTGGAAGATCCCCTGGAGAAGGGAATCATTACTCACTCCAGTACTCTTGTCTGGAGACTTCCTAACAACCCACGCAGAGTAACAAAGGCATTTTATACCATGAGATAAGAACTACGTATTTCACGTATTCTACCTTTTTGACTCTGGTAGAATTAAAAAACAACAACAACAACTCGGAGAAAAACTACATTTGTGAGCTCCAATCAAGCTCAAACCTTAAATTTTCCTCTAGCAAAGCCGTGCAGAACACAAAGAAGGTTTTTTGTTGTGTTCAGACCATTGGTTACTAAATGTTTCAGGGTTAGAAATCAAATCAAAGTTTCAAAAAACCTGTGGCTGAGATCAGTAATCAGAATGCCACAAGGCACTAGGATTTTCTCTGTCCAAATAAGTCTCCTCGATCTTTCAGATTAAGTCTGTTTGAATGCAGTGTATTTTGAAAAGAAATTTTACCACTTAAAAAAAATGATTCAGTAGGGCTTGAATAAAAAAAAAAAGAAAAAGAAGAAGGCAGAAAGGCTTGCTCAGAACACACGACCCCCATTTCCAGCTCTGAGTTAAAATGGGCTGCCCTGCTTCCACACTCTGTAGAATCCACCTCTTAGTGACAAAGATGAAAGTGGTTACCTTAAAGTTCTCCTCTGTCAGACCTTCCTCAGTTTTGGCATCTCTAATCATTGCGGCAACGTATCGCTTTACCAGGTTCCGCATAACTTCCTGAGGCATTAGAAAATGAGAGAATTGCTCTTCAGTGCATAAATATGATCTCTCTAGAGTCAGTTCAAAAGAGGGGATTGTGCTTTATTTTAGTGTAAGTTTCAAGATATAAAAGTAACTTACTTGATATTGGTGATGTCTTCTCAAATTATCAGCAGCTCGCCTCTAAAAAAGAAGGGGACAGTTACCTTTCAGTTACAGTCATATTTTACCATTCTGTAAAGTAATTCCTGGTTCTTTTAATTAAGGATATCATTCCCCTCATTTCTGCAAAGTGGGAATTTTACTGGGCAAGGGACAACAGCTAGAGAGACAGCCTTACTCGAATCAAAAGAATGAATGAACCAAAACAACAAAGTGCAAGGTTATAATTCCTGTGGTACTTAATATATAGAATAATTAAACAATGATGGCAAGATTGTTCTTTTAATATAAGATTAGGAGAATTAGGTCATCATAGTTGGTGTGTACTCCATTTGAAACGATGCTAAGAAACACAGGTTGGAGGTATCAAACACAAATTAAATGTCAAGTAATTAAAATTTGATAGACTGAAAAGGTAGTGTTATAACAATCTGAAGGTCAACATAGTCACATTAAGAATTTAGCCATGATATACAATGTGTAATCAGAAACACTGTTAGACAATGAATTCCCCAACACTTAATTTCAAGCAGATATACATTAAGAGGAAATTGCTATTTGAATTAGATGGTTGAATTTATCAAAATAAAACATTCTGCTCAAAGATAGGGTTCATTAATTTTTTAAAATAAATGTAAGTCCCTGCTATCATTCTGAACGGATCAGAATGTTTTGGGAGCAGAGCTTGGGTTAGCATGGTGCAATGATTATGGAGTACAAAACAGAGAAAGATGTTTAATGACTAAAAATGTCTATTGTAAATTGAGTTAAATAATAAATGATAAAGTATATATTTTCAGGTTTCACTAGTATTCTAAAGATACTAGAAAAAAAACTAATACAATCTTAATTGTATGCGTGTCAAATATCAGCATTGATTCTTAAGGAAGAAAACTGGCCAAAGTAATGTAAAAACAAGTATACTTCTGTTACAAAGAAGTGAATTTGGTAAATTGTGAGAAAGCAAAAGAGATAATGTATCTTGGGTTTAAATAAGTCTTTTGATCTTGTTCCCTAGTAAATACTTAATCAGAGGCTGATAAAATGGAATTTTGAAAAGAGTTGTGCATACATCACTGTGAAATGATACTAGAAAAAAAAATCAGACAATTTAAAAGAAACTCTTTTTCTCTCTTTAAGGTAAATAGGGGAAGTTGGCATTTTTGTTGGCCATTAGAATGGATTTGTGTTTCATGACTGTTAGTGACTTTCAGAAACATATGAGACAATGCTTCACTTTGTAAAGGCCACTAATGATTGGAAAACCATTCAATTTTACATGACTCTTAGGAAACAGATTTTCAAATGATTATGGTATTAATGATAGGACTGGGAAATTTGAAACTTCATACAAAATTAGAACATCTTCAAAAAAAAATGTGGGAACTTTATGAATGGGCCACAAGATGGAGGTATGTGACTCCTGTTGAGACACAGATCAGCTGAAATCTAAGGAAAAAAGCACTTCTGGGAGGAAACATGCCTTCCAGATCTCCTTGACTTTAAGTGAACACAAAGACTTTGAGTGTGAATGCAGCTGTACACTAACTTCTTTAGCACTCTCATTGGAAACATTGTACAGGAGATCATATTCTATGATTTAAGTAAATAGAAACACTGAATTTAGTACAGAATTTAGTAGACTCAATTTTTATTATCTTGGGGCTCTATAACATTTCTCTAGTTTAGTCGTTAAAAAGCCAATTAAAATAGTCAGAAAGTAGTTTGAAGTCATGATTTAACTTTAAATTTTCTCAAAGTAAAACTAAAACTAAGGATGACAGAATCAGAGAATTATGAGTAATAAGTGAAAACTATCATGATGCCTGGGCTTCCTTGGTGGCTCAGATAGTAAAGAATCTTCCTGCAATGAGAGAGACACGGGTTCAATCCCTGGGTTGGGAAGATCTCCTGGAGAAGGGAAAGGCTACCCACTTCAGTATTCTGGCCTGGAGAATTTCATGGATAGAGGAATCTGGTAGGCTACAGTTCATGGGATCACAAAGAGTCAAACACCACTGAGTGACTTTCACTTTTCACCTTATTTTAATATTAAAAAAAGCACAACTGTCTTCCCTTCTGTAGAAACTTACTCATATAGGAAATTTAAAATTTTAATTCAAATACAAAAAGATCAAAGATCATACTTTAAAAGATAATTCCAGATTTATTTTTCTGGAAAAATTATTTTTTTAATTTTAAGCAAAATAGTCTGGCAGAAAGAAAGAACATAAAAAATTTTACTGTGATAACTATCAGGAGTTATTCAGTATCATAACCCAAGTTTACAGTTAATTGTTTTTGCCAACCAATCTGTTTCCACACCTAGATGGTCATACTATAAAACAGTCTTTAGTCTTGTGAGATTATATCAGCCAATTGAACTTCAGTAACCTAGGAAGATAGGAAGGGATGCAGTCAACCATCTTCTGAACACTAAAAACAAAATGAATGAAATGAATTCACCAATACTTATTGACCATTAATTACTATTACGAGATTAGGAGTTCCAAATATCTTATTTTCAAAGACACAAGACTTCAATCCATAATGTAGGCATTCTTTGCCATAAACATAATGATAATTTTTGGAAACTGGTGACATCATTTAATGCTTATAAAATAGAGCTGCCACCAACGATACCATGTTTGCAACCCCTTTGTTGGGTAAAGTTCAGCTGAACTTCAAAAGGATTTACTCTATTATCACTGGAAATGACCAAGAATAGAATGGACCAATTTGTGTTTATAAAAGCAGTATAACAAAGGACATTTCATTTAAAAAGTACCTAAGTGCGTAAGAGGTAGTGAATTTTTTTTAAGCTAGTCATGTTAAACTTTGATAAAGTGATCTGCAATGACTAACGGTTCTCTATTTTTTATAAAAGAAAACTAATGACTAGGTAGAATGACAGCATGGTAGACCTGTTGGGAATAAAGAAATTTTCTGCGAATGAGTTCATGTTTACCATGTTACTGAGAAATTTCAGTGGTAAAGAATCTGCCTGCAGTGCAGGAGACTGGGGAGACATAGGTTCCATCCCTGGGTTAGGAAGATCCCCTAGAGAAGGAAATGGCAACCCACTCCAGTACCCTTGCCTGGGAAATCTCATGGACAGAGGAGCCTGGTGGGCTACAGTCCATGGCGTCGCAAAAGAGTCGGACACAACTAAAACAACAATGAAAAATCTGTGGAATTGCATTTGGCAGCTTTTTCTAAAATAAATTAAGTTGATTTGCTGTTATGTTGAAGATAAGAAAAATGGGCCATATGATGGATCAGGAATCTTCCTTCCTTGACTGGATGTCTAGGAAAAATATTTTCAAGAGAGATGTGCACTTTAAGATGGGAGTTTTCTTGGCAAATTCCACCCAAAGTCTGGCAAGGTGTAGAGAATGTTCCTTGGCAGGATGGCTTTCTATGCAAGTGCCCAGGACACACCGGCTGCCATCTTGGCAGACCTCTTCCTTTCCAAGTTCCTCCTGATTTGTTAGGACAAGACAATGGCAGTATTTGGATCACAGAGATAATGATAAAGGAAAGGATCAGCTAGTGAGAAAAAACCTTTGCTACCCAGAGATAACTCTGATTTCAACAGAAGTGTCAGGTTGCTTTAGAGCAAGCAGAGCTTTGCAGCTCTGAAAGAAAGGGCTCGAGGGAATTCGTGGTAACATTTTCTCACTCTCTATCTCTGCTTCTCTCCGGGTCCACACAGTGGAACGTCAGGCTCGCTTCACCAAGCTCGGTTCCCTACGGTCCATTGTCAGTGCTGTTTTCTCTCATTCCCACTCTAGTTTGGCCCTATCACTGATTTTAAGCCCATGAATTATGCCTTTTATTCTCTGTTTTGCTCAGTGAATCCCTAAAGAGGGGCAACTGTCTGTACTCTTATTACAAAAAAAAAAGTGAAAAAGCAAGGGGTCACTGCAGGCTATGATCTCTCTGTAGAGATGGCAGTGTGGTTCATTTCCTGATGGGTCTACATATTGTTCTCCATAAACACACTTTCTAAGCATATAAAAGCAAATGATATAAAATGCTGAAGGTTGCCTTGTCCCAGCAAGTATTCAGGATCTCACTCTTGAAATACTGAGAAGAAATTCAGTCCTCTAGATTCCCACTTGGGAAAGAACATTTAATTAAAATGTCTTGGCAAATCTTACCACAGTAGATTAGGAATTCACAGGTACCCGTGGGTGAACACGGTCATATCTGTATCATTTGTTGGTAGGCATACAGAAAGTCATGAAGATTAAGGGGAAATACATTTTAATGATTCTCATTTTTAAAAAAAATGAGTTCTGAAAAGCAAGGGCTATTAGCCTTTTTCCTTTAGTAATGATAGGTGTATTAATCTAGTCACTTGTCCAGATTCCCAAGCAGTGACTTAACTGAATATATTTCTGTGGCAACTGGTCAGGCATGAGGAAACCATCTGCAGTCCCAGAGCTGAGTGATGCTAAGTGACCCTAACAGAGATGGTGTTTCATGTTCTCCTCACTAGCTGCCCCAGAGAAAACGAGAAAGTGGAAAACACAGACCTAAAGAGGTTAAGATCATTTTTTAATGATTTGGTTAAAAAGACCTAGTATTTTTTTGGTTCAATACATTGCCAACTTAAGTATTCTGTTTGGAAACCTGTCTATAGCATGAAAATTGTTTCATATTAATTAAACCCTGGAGAAGTCTTATTGCTCCAATATCTTTTTGCTTGAATTAAGTAATCTAGACCTCTTGGACAACCAATGCAAACAATGGCTTTTAGTTTAAAAAGCTGAGCTAGATGCCAGTGCCTTTTTAAACAGGAATTTCTAATTAAAGTTACAAGCTGGAAGTGCTTGTTAAAATGGAAATTTCTGATGATTCTAGGACACACTAAAGTTTGAGAACCAGTGTTTTAACACCGAGAAGGGTATTTGCTGATAAAATGTGTTAAAATTCGACTGGTAAGAGAAAAACCTATACTATAAATCCAGAAGCTATAAAATGTTGCTTAATTTATGATTATACTTTCAATAGGCTGCCACCTTGGTGGGATTTTCATGATTTCCCAGAAACAAGGCATCTCTCCTTCCTGGGCTTGCTTCCCAAAAGTGTTGCTCAATGAAGCATTTCTGCTTCATTCCTGCTTTCTCCCATAAAACATTCCAAATGAAAGGCTAATTTACCTGGAATTCCTAGTCACCCATAAAAGGAAGTCCAAAGATAAAAAAAAAAAAGTTAATGTGTTTTCAGGGCTAGTCTAATATCAGCATTACCCAGAGGCCATACAAGATAAGATCACCAATGATGGACTCCTAGACCATGGCCAATCAGTAGCCCTCAGAGCATGCAGGGGCTTCATGCCTGAAGGGAAGGAGCAGCCGCATGACATTCAGGTGGCTGCTGGTTACAAAAGTATGCAACTCACAAGTGGGACGGTTTAGAGAAAATGCCTCTGAGAATGCATAAACTCTACCACCCAGTCAGCTTCAAAATTCTGATTCAAAAATCTGAATCAAGAAATAAGAGCAGAAGATAGTCCAGCTTGTAAACCAAGGGCTTTGGGAGAGGGGAATCTAAAAGACAAACAGTGGTGGGATCTGCAAAAGCTGTTGAGAGAAATCAAAAGATGGACATGCATGGAAGGTATTGTGGAAGGTCATCAGCGTTCCCAGGAAAGCAAGAGAGGGTGATGGAAAGCTTGTGGGAACAGGAACACTAAGACCCAATTTTTTCCCCCCCTCTCTGTCACCTAAAACACTGCCCAAGGTAAAAGAGCTCTTTTTCCTAAAAGGAAATAGTTGAGCTAATTGATTTCTAAGGTCCCTCTGAAATGTCAAGCAATCTTCTAAGCTTTGATACACAAAGTGACTGCCAACAGTACTTCAAAGTCACCTTTCAGTTAATGGATGTGTCTATCTCCTCATCTTCGTCTGTCTACACAATGGACTATCAGGTGGATTAACCAAACTGAAATGAATTCACAGCACTCCCTTTCGGAATTACTTTCTCATTTAGCTCTGTGCTGTGCTCAGTCGCTTCTGACTCTTTGCGACCCCATGGATTGTAGCCCACCAGGCTCCCCTGTCCATGGGATTTTCTAGGCAAGAGTACTGGAGCGGGTTGCCATTTCCTTCTCCAGGGGATCTTCCTGACCCAGGGATGGAACCCAGGTCTCCTGCACTGCAGGTGGACTCTTTACCATTAACTCCTCCACTAATATCATAACTTTATTAATTTTTATTTACCTTATGGTTTTCTTTACAAATAATACATATGATCTATTTCCATCTAATATCTAAATGTATAAAACTCAACTAAGAGTACAAAAACCAAGATACGCCCTTCTCCTTCTGGAAGTGCAGTCTAGACAAAAGTAAATGTATAGCATTGAGTTTGATTAGGTTGGTGCTTGTCCAAAGCATCAGCTTAGCAGAGAAGAGGCAGGACTGAGGACAGGATGAGAATGGAGAAAAGAGAGACAACTCCCAATATGGGTGCCGTTTTGCCATAAATTCCCAAAGCACAGGATATCCATTACCAAAAGTTAGGAAACTACATGGCTAGGGAAAAGGGAATGGTTTGAGGTCACAATTAATTGTGAATTACCTTGTTGTGCATCAACTTGGATCAAAATATTCACATTTAGAGATAGAGACAGAAATAGAAATGAGCTTTTCTGACCAGGAATGTATAGAGAAGAACGTTCTTTAACTTATGCCATTTACCTTTTGAATCACTGCTTTCATAGGAAAGCCCAAGTCAATGTTAAGCTCCTCTTTGCATCTAAGAAATGATGGTGATGTAGTCCTAAAAATATGTCAACAGTGGGAGGATTCTGGGGGACGGGAGAGAGAGCTGGAAGTCAAATTCTTAGAGTGGTCCTCCATTATTTTGGTGGCTGCACAGATGGATCTCTTAAAATATTAGAGCAGGGCCCTGTATTCTGTTGCAAGTTCCATGGCATCTTAAAACCCAAGATTCCTTCTGCTATAGCCTAAAGTTAAAATATTAAAGACAAATTTCTTTTGTGTATGGCTTTTATTTTGGGTCCCAGAAAGTCTTCTTCAGTTGAAATACTGCTATGAGAGAAAGCATAATAAGGCAGTACTAATAATTAATATATTTTGGAGGACTGATTAAATCAATTTCTTACCAGTTTTAAGAATAACATGAGAAAAAGGACAAGTCTATTTTGACATGGAAGGGAGGCAGCCAGAGTTTGGCATCTCTGAAATCTTTTTCTGTTTTTCTCAGGGAAAACATGACTTACTTCCCGTGCTGTTCTCATGACATCTTGGATATAACTACACGGTCATGTTAAAAACGTCATGTAACACATATTATAGTAAGATATTCTCATATTGTCTCTCACATTAAAATTGAGGCCCTCAAGAATGGAAACCCTACCTTCGTATACCTCTGCCCACCTCTAGTTCCTAACTCATCTCCTGGTATGTGGAAAATGTACAGTAATTGCTTGTTCAATCCAAATCATTATATTTATTTTACAACCATATTTTTCAATAAATTCAACTTATTTTTAAGAGAAAAATTAAAAAATCAGTGATAAAATCTATGAATTAGTATGAGGATTGAAAGATAAGGCTTCATCATCATCTGACTTCCATTTCCAAGGTCAGACAGATGCCCAAATTCCAAGTTCATGGAGTGATGGTTTCTAGGAAAGACTATAACTGCCTCTCCTAACTACCCGTTTGCTTTACTTCCCTGCCTGTCAATTTCCCTTTGGAATTAGAGATGACAGGACAATCGATGCCACTTTCAGGAGAGAAAGAACCGCTCAGTGCTGAGAACACTGCCTGGTAGGCAATGAAGTTCATCAGTAAGAAGGATCACTAAGGGCATAACTAGCAGTCACAAACTCAGTGAAATAAAATTAAAAATGAGTTAATTCTTTAATTAAATAACTGACATCACTTGATAATTCTAACAGAAGGGCATATTAGAATACTTCCAAGGCAATTTCTCTGAGAATACCCAAGTGACTTCTGAATGCTACAGTATCAGTTTCTAAAACATCACTATGAGAACTTTGAAAATGAGGGAACTTGAGTGAGAAAGAAATGAAGAATGACTTATGTCAGTGGTTTGGTTGGAAAAGTTTAAATCCACGGCTTTTCTATTGGAGTTGTTTGAGCTCTTGCTTTCCAATATGAAAGAAATGTCCTTAGGGAAGTATAATATTCCAGAATAACAGAGGCATGGCTCTGCATAGTCCTATATTTTTTTACAAACACAACTTCTTGGTATTGAATATAACTGGGGGTGGAAGCAAAATGTTGAGCAGCTGAATAGATTCTGAAATCACTGCGCTTGAATATGGGACAGCATTTTTAAGTTATAATAGTTGTTCAGTCACTGAAATGAGAACTTTTTGTCAAGCATTCTGTGTTCTGTGCAGGGGTGTCTGTTAGGCAGTGAGAATATGAGGTGATTGAAACAGACAATTCCCTTACAATCCAGAGAAACAAACAATGAATCAGTCATGCTGAAAGTAACCCGAGGTTATAATTCTGAATAGAACTAGAAATTAATGGGCTAGTTTCCCGAACCTTGAGTGCTGGGTCTAGGAAATGTACAATGTGGTTCATATTAAAGTAACAGTGACCACCCTCAGTGGAGGAACCGGGTTTGTTAAACCATAGTGAACCACAGTTAATCAGGCAGTTTTTGAGACATAATGTTGTTATTTTTAGTCACTCAGTCATGTCCAACTCTTTGTGACCCCACGGACTGTAGCCTGTGAGGCTCCTCTGTCCGTGGGATTTCCCAGGCAAGAATACTGGAGTGGGTTGTCATTTCCTACTCAGGGGATCTTCCCTGACCCAGGGATTGTGTCCCTGTGTCTCCTGTATTGCAGGCAGATTCTTTACTGCTGAGCCACCAGGGAAGCCCCTTAGACACAATAACTGTGGAATAGATGTTCACTGAATGCAACCAATGAGAACAAAAAGGCTAAAATGCAGACATATTCAGTAAAGAATGCAAACATACTCAAGCGCACACACAAAAAAAACAGCAATACCAACAGCCTGTGGTCTTACCCCTATCGTTCCAAAACTTTCTGGCTTTCTTCTCATCTTTTTCTTGCACAGGTGTGTCCATATCCATTTGATCAGGTACCAGAGAGACTTGGGGCTCGGGATGACATTGAAGGGGGTAGGAAGGGTACCTCCTTCTTCAAAATAACTCATCCAAAGCTTTGTTCTAGCAAATTTCCATTCTATATCCGCATGGTCCTGAACAGGAGAAAATGACAAGCGCTGACAGGTTTCTTAATAAGGTGAGATAAAACTCACAGAGAGACTGTAGCCTGACTTTGGAGTGGCTCTTGGAACGTTAATACTTTAGACAATGGCTTAGCCTAAAAAGGACTCACAACTCTCTTGTCACTTTTCATCCTTTCCTCTTCTAGGAAACAGAAAGCTCAAATAATTCCATGTTAAAGAGACTGGAGATGAATGACCTGAAGATGAATCTTCATTTCTCATGCATGTAGGCTTACATTAGTTCAGTTTCATTAGATTCTAGCCTCAAGCAGGGCTTTATGTCTTCCCAAGGCCTTGACACCTTGCCTAGGTAGATGCCCACGGCTCATACTTCTGTTGTTTTCAGGAAAATTCTTACTTGATATGTTTCCATTTGAATAAACCTTGTCCACCTTTAAGCAACAGGCATAAACTCAGCAGTTCCTCAAATATACAACAGGCCTTTGACACAGCATTGAACCTTGACATAACCTTGGCCAAACAGTACCAGATAAGAGTATGTCTAGTGACCACCCACAAGCCTGAGGTATTCTCCCTGATTGTTTATTAATGATTTCACTTTGTTAATTGCCTGGAGAAACTTAGGAACATTTGTGGCAATTAGATATGGGGCAGTCAGTCTCCTCTTAAATTAGCCACAAATCTTATTTAAGCAGAAAATCTGGAAAGTAGGAGGTGGCAGAAACTGGGCATACATACAAATTCAAAATAGATCATCTTAACCCATTAATATTGGGTTGGCCAGAAAGTTTGCTAGGGTTTTCTCGCATGATGCTATGGAAGAATCCGAACGAACTTTTTGGCCAATCCAATATTATTTTTAAAACCCTCGAGTTTTAGAGTAGGAAAAATTAGACTATACTTCATTCTAATATTTCTAAATTGCTGTTTGCTGATGAGTGCATACATTGTTTGCATACATTTCTCCTCTGAATAATGTGGATTTTAGTCTAAACGCTGGACAGAGTGTGCTTTCAACGGGCTTCACCATGTCTAGAAAATGCATGGTCTTCATTGTTTCTTAGCCGACATCTGATTGGATGAATGGATAGATAGATCCTCAGAAGCTGTAGCTTCCCTCCCTTTGTCTCTTCTCTCCCATTCCTATCTCCTTCCCTATCTTTCTAAACAAGCATTAATGAAGGGAAGTAGATACTGTTTGCTGTAGCCGTGGAGAATGGAAATGAGTAAAATTGGCTTCAGGTCAAAAAAGGCAGTCACACAAGTGAAATGTCGGCCTGTGAGTAGTTTCTGCTCCTTCTCATTCCCAGGGAGTCACAAGTTAAGGATTATCCCGACTTCATTATGTTCTGTTACTACGGTCACAAAGCAGACTCTTCCTTAGTTCAAGGCTTGGGATTCTGAAACGGTCTGTAACAATATTAAACCATCTAGTGATTGGAAAAACTGAAGGTAGAAAGTTCCAGGCTAGTGATGACTAAAGTCATCACTGCTGCTCATCTTGCCATTGTTGTTGCTTAGTCACTAAGTTGTGTCTGACTGTCTGCAACCGCATGGACTACAGCCCTCCAGGCTCCTCTGTCCACTGGATTTCCCCGGCAAGAATACTGGAGTTGCCATATCCTTCTCCCAGGGGTCTTCCCAACCCAGGGTTCAAACACACTTCTCCTGCATCTCCTCCAATGGCAGGTGGATTCTTTACCACTGTACCACCTGGAAAGCCCTGGGCCTAAGTATATCCAGTGGGAATACTTCAGTCTGGGAATTCGTAAATAAAATTCATTTATTCTTAATGTCTTAGGCAGTTTTTCATCTGTGACAGGCGTCTTGCTTCCATAAAGAGAGTTTAATTAAAATTAGGAGTGCTGTTTCTCAAAATAACAATAATGACATCCCAGAGAACTAGCAATAGATTCAAAGATGCAATATAATTGCAGTTATTTATGGAGTAAATGGGCAACCTATAATTATTCTTATAAGATGCTACTTGTCTAAAGTATACATATGAAAGTCTTAAGATATATATTTAAGTCTTAAGATATATATTCCAATACAGATTTGTTCTATCACTGTTTCTAATGGCCACAGACACAGATCACTAGTATGCAAGTTCAAAGGGATAAAGGGCTTTGTTGTTCTTATTCATTGCAATATTTCTAGTTCCTAGGACCATCCCTGGCAACAGAATAAGAGCTTAATAAGATTTTATTGAATGAATGAATAAATAAGCTAAGCTGTTTGCACTCTAGAGTTTCAAATAAACACGTATGGTATTGTATATTCTGCTGCAGCATTCAGTGTTACTCCTCAATGACTTTTTTCTGGGCTTTAAGAAACAAAATCCTGTGCTTTTCCACTCAGACTCCTCTCTGGGCTAGCACTTGTACATTGCAAAGCTGGTATGAGTTTGCTTTTATGAAGATTGTAGATTAGACGGTGAGAGACAATGCAAAACCCAAAGGACATTATATAGAGATGAGTTGCCTGTTCATAGCCCATACCTCACCTATTGCTTGCCATAGCCAATGATTGCCTCGCAGGTTAGATTTAGTATAATCACATGTAATATGAAAAATTAAATTAGTATATAGCCAAGTGTGGTAAGAGTGCTTATAAATATCACATTGTCCATTTATAATTCTGATTTATTTCATTCATAGCAGTTACAGATTGTATTACCAATTATAATAGGGTGGAGTATAACTAACAACACATTCTAGGAGGGGAGTGATTCAACTTACAGCAATAAGTTGGTAAGAATTATTCATCATAGCTATTAACATGTTAAGCAGGACAACCAGAGAGATGACGTTGTATGTCCCAAACATGGTGGCCCCAACAAACTCGGTGAATTCGTGCTGTGCTTTGACATTGGTCACATATAAGTTGATGAGCCCAAATATTGACCAAAACAGGGACTGGAGTGTCTCAAATAACCTGGAATAAACATAAAATGACACTAATAACTATATTAATAGAACCATTATACAGTAAGATTGAATGATAGAATATGATTACTATTAGGTTATATTTGATTAATTTAAAATAAGCTTAATAAAAAGAATCCAATAATACTGTTTCCTTATTCTGCACAAATGTGTACCTAACTTTCCCTAGAGCTTTGAAAGCTATTTAGTTTCCTGGACTAGCGATGACAAATCAGACCTGTAGCCTGTTTCTATATGGCCTTGAGTTAATTGTTTTTACTTTTTCAAATGGTAAGAAAAAAATCAAAAGAAGAGTGATATTTCATGACATGTGAAAATTTTAAATGAATTCACATTTCAATGTGCATAAAGTTTTATTGAAGCACACCCATACCAACTCATTTATCTACTGTCTACAGTTTCTTTTCTGTTACGATGGCAGAGGTGACTAATTGCAACAGAGAACAGATGGCCTACAAAGCCTAAAATATGTACTCTCTCCTTTTCATAACAAGTTTGCAAACCTCTGTCCCAAGGCACTGAGTGACAGTTGACAAATTAGAGATCCTTAGGCTTAGTCTTTGAAAAATATAAGTACTTTTACCTGATTTTTCCTTTTTGATTATAAAAGGACTAAAAGGATTTCCACATTTACAATTAAAGTTGCACAGAGTAAATCCTGTAAGATGACAAGATGTCTCTGAATGCTCAGATAATCAAATTTGCTGTTTTTTAATATTTCAGGGAGCATTAAAAATTTTTTTTAATTTACTCCCAAAATGGAAAAAGATGAAGAGTGTCTGAACTCAAATGAAGGATTGTTTCAGTAGGATCATTATAACACCTTAATATAATAAAAGACAACAGGATTAAGAGTCTTTTGAGAAATGGTCAAAACAAGACTGTAGTTACATTGTGAAAACAAAAGCTGCTGCTGCTGCTGCTAAGTCGCTTCAGTCGTGTCTGACTCTGTGCGACCCCACAGACGGCAGCCCACCAGGCTCCACCGTCCCTGGAATTCTCCAGGCAAGAATACTGGAGTGGGCTGCCATTTCCTTCTCCAGAAAACAAAAGCAAAAAGTATCTTATGCCTGGCATGGTGACTAAGGAGGCAGGATTTCAGTGGCCAAGTGCTCCAAGGAGAGCAAATTCACGTGAGGCCAGTGGTATGGGTTGACATGGAAAGATGAGTTTAAACTATCAGATCTCCTCTCTGTGAACGTTTTATAGCAAGAGAATGAGGTAGGTGTTAGACCTTGTTTTGTCAGCTGGGATGTACACTGGGAAGAGTTCACCATATAGAATTTTTTTTAATTTTTGAAAATGTATCATTTATTATAAGTCCATCCTATTTTTAAACTGCATATGTAATTGTTTAATACAGTTGACACTTAAGATTTATTCACAGATTTTGTGATTCATTTTTGTACCATTTCTTTTTTTATTTATTTTAACTGGAGGATAATTTCTTTACAATATTATACTGGTTTCTGCCATACTTTTAAAGGACAATCAGATGTCAGATTCTAACAATATCAGGGAAAGTTTAATATAATTCATTGGCCTCAGACAAAGGCCACTAGAAGTTATTCTTTGAAAACTTTCAGAATTGACCCAAGGCCAGAGTTCTTTATTGCCAGTAGCTTTAAGGACAGATTCTAAGATTAATGACAGAGTCATTGGCTTCAATGCAAAATGATGTTGTTCTTCCTAAATAGTGTACATTCTCACTATGAATATAAAGAATAATTCAACTGGTTTTTTCCTAACCTCAATAGCAGTTCAGAGAAAAGTTACATGAATGATATAATTAATTGTATAAAATGTTGCCACATAAATCTCATAGCAGTTACTTTTCTAAATATTCAAATAAAAAAGGGATATAGAGTAAATGGATTGTAATGGTTAAATAATTCTGATTTTCTTCTACCTAAATAAGAACTCAGAGAAGGCAATGGCAACCCACTCCAGTACGCTTGCCTGGAGAGTCCCAGGGACAGAGGAGCCTGGTGGGCTGCCGTCTATGGGGTTGCTAGGAGTCGGGCATGACTGAGAGACTTCACTTTCACTTTTCACTTTCATGCATTGGAGAAGGCCATGGCAACCCACTCCAGTACTCTTGCCTGGAGAGTCCCAGGGACAGAGGAGCCTGGTGGGCTGCCGTCTATGGGGTCGCACAGAGTCGGACACGACTGAAGCAACTTAGCAGCAGCAGCAGCAAATAAGAACTATTCATCCTTAGGATATTAGCAGACTCTTTGGCAAACATTTATTTACATATTTAATTAAAATTTGAAAACAAGAAAATTCAAAATAAGATGACATTTTACGGTTAATTCTGAATTTCATTCTTATTTTTATTTTCACTTTTTCAGTTGAACGAATCAGAAGTAAGATGTGCAGAATAGTTCCACTTAACCAAAATATATGTACTTTTAGATGAATCAAGACCCTGGTATCAGAACACTGGTATCTCTTAGTTAATTCTCGTATTGCATGGATTAAAAAATCAATCTAAGTTAATATTTCAAAACCATTGTTTCTAAAACTGCTTTCATAATTATTGATAACAACATTGCCCATAAAATGATGAGCCATTAGCTACATCACATTTCAGATTGCCATTATGGGACAATATTTTCCTAATTCTATGGAAAGATAAGCACAGAAAGCCCAGGATAATGCCACACTTAATCAAAGCACAGTTAGCATGACATCTTGGTTAAAGACTAAAATCTGGCAACTTCTATAGCATTTCCATCCTAAAGGTAATATTTTGTCTCTTGCTTCTTGAGGCTATCTTTCAATTCCTGAAAAAAGCTTGCTCCCCAGTTAAATACTTATAACAAGAGAAAGAAAACAAGTGGGGGGCGGGGGGGGGGGAGTTATGTATTCCACAGCTGAATTTTCCTCTATTCTTTGAGATGAAACCAATGACGAAATATAAATTAATACAAGACATCTGACTTGTTTCATTCCTAGTTTATAAGAAATAAAATATATTAGAACAAAGTATGACCTCAGTTGGCCAGTTCCAGTTATCAGGAATGCAGCTCCAATCAACATTAATGGCTTTTTTCTTAGTGAGAAAATATCTGTCATGAAGTCCATGCCTCTGTATTCATAAGAAAGCGAGCCTCTTACCCAGAGACTATTGATTTAAAATTGTATGCAGATTACTTTCAGCAACTAAACATTTGGTGTCTTTTAGCAACATGTAGTTCTATCCACATCAGAGAGAAAACAAGCTGGAACCATTAAAGGAGTAGAAGGGGCCCCCTGCTGGTGGGCAAATGCATGGAGAGACACAGAAGGCAGATCACAGCCCGTTCCCACTGGGAGCTCACAGTCAGGAGGGGATCAGAAAGGCATCCGGAAAAGGTACATCTGAGATGGGTTTTGGAATCCAGAATAAAACTTCGCCAAGTAAGAGGGCAGAACAAGAGCATTCTGAGATGAGAGAATAGTATGACCTTTTTAGGGACAGCTTAACCCATTAGAAAATGTTGAAAAGTAATGTGTTATTGGGGAATCGAGAAAAGATGAAGCTAAAAAAGGAAGCCAGGGGCAGACCTCTGAGGACTCAGTATGTCAAGCTAAGAAATCTGACTGAATCCAATAAGGAACAAGAAACTACTGAGATATTTGAAATACAGGAGCGTCAAGATTTTGGTTTAGAAGATCATGCAGGCAACGGGACAGAAGACATGTCAAGGAAGGCAGGGACCAGGGGCCAGGGAACTTGGATTTAGGCAGAGGGAGTGAGTAAGGGAAGAGGGCCCGAGACGAAAAAGAGCAGGAGTAGACATTTGCAGACTGACTGTGCGTGGCAGGGGTGTGGGGACGGGGGGGGATCTAGTTTTTGATTTAAGTATCTGGATGGGTTGTGGTAGCATTGACTAAGAAAAGGAGTTGAGGAGGAGGAAGAAAAATGTTTTGAGAGACTCTCATGAGTTTTCTTTGATTGGGTTTCGATGTTTAGGACATTTGCATGAAGAGCTGTGCAAAAGACAGTTGGACTTACAGATCTTAGGGAGAAAGGTCTGTGCTAGTGGTGTAAACTGAATACAGAAGTTGTCTCTTAGACACATAAGGCCAAATCTATCAGATGAGTTTTTGCGGAGATGCAGAACAGGGCTGAAGGATAGTTAGTAAGGCAGATTAATATTGAAAAGCAATCATTGTGGGACTTCCCTGGTGGTCCAGAGGTTAAGAATCCATCTTACAAAGCAGGGGACTTGGGTTCAGTCTCTGGTTGGGAAGCTATGATCATGCATGCCATGAAGCATGGCCAAAATAAAAAGAAATCATACTAGTTACTCTTTGTAACTTTGAACAAAAATAATTTGTTGCTCGCAGATTTACCATCTTCTCTCTGGGGAAAAATTCAGGTAGAACACCTGATTTACTGGTGTTGAATGATTTGAACCTATAATATTTGAGTGATATGCCCTTATTGGTTGCTTTTCATGGTAATAGAGAAAAGTCATTGGTCAGTATATGCTAAAATAATGCATAAGCCAAGTTATTCAACATGTTTGATTTTAGAAGAAAATTTATATTAAATATTTTACATCAGATTCTCTAGCCATATTCTCCTAGACACATATTTAAATGAGCTCACAATATGTAAACGTTTGGGGCTTCCCACGTGGCAGAGCGGTAAAGCATCTGTCGATGCAGGACATGAAGGAGACGCAAGTTTGATCCTTGGGTCGGGAAGATACTCTGGAGAAGGAAATGGCAACCCACTTCAGTATTCTTGCCTGGAAAGTTCCATGGATAGAGGAGCCTGGTGGGTTATAGTCCATGGGGTCACAGAGAGTCACACACAACCGAATGACTAAACACAAGCACACACAACACAGATTAGCATTTACCACAAAACCAGTAACAGAGCAAGCAGATTTCTGAGAATCTCGTGGATCATAAATTAGGATGGGATTAGGTAGAAGCCTTGTTAACTGCAGATGAATAAGATGTCTGAAAATGGGTTGGGTCTTGGAACCACAGATGTTCCCTGAATTAAACAAGACCTGAGGAGGAAACTCAGTTCTAAGGGCTGTGTGGAAGTTTTTTCTGGAAGACAAAGCATGGATTCAGAAGGATGTGACTGCAAATATCAACAGGGTGGCCTTAGCAAACAGTCTGTATTGGAGCACACAGCACAGAGTAACTAGGGAGTTGTGAAAGATAGAGCATGGAAGAAGGATCTCTCTTTCCATCAGAAATCCAGGAGGTCAATCAGTAGGCAGACAACATCCAGGAACTTTGTTACAGGCAGCATTTGAGCCTAAGAAGCAGAGAGGTTGGTAGGATCTACAACTGTGAATTCCTTATCCTTGTTGCCAGGGGCAGATTGCCAAGTCTAGGATCATAAGTGAGTGGAGAAAGACAAGTTTTGATATTAAAACTGAGACACAGTCCAAAGCCATTCATCACCGAGATGTTGCTGCAGGGGGTTTCAATGAATCGCTGCTGAACTGGTGAGAAAAGAGCAAGACGAAGAAGACAAAGCAGGGCAAGCTGGGTGGACGGGAGAAACTGCTTAAGCTCAGGAGAATAAAGAGGCTGGAGCCAGTGATGAAGTGACAAGGTGGAACTGCGATGACTTTTTGTTTTCTTTATGATTCGTGGTTTGTATCAGATCTATCTCTGAATGGATTTGAGGCAGCTAAGACTGCAATGAAAACTTATGTGCAAATAATCAGATGTTGATGGATTAGAGTGAGGTTTTAAATACTGGGATCACAGATAAAACAAATACAGAACTGAGCCAAAAAGACTATTTTCAACCAAAAGTAATTTAGTTTATGGGACGTTACTGATTTCCTCCCACTGGAGAAATTACTGCACTCTTTTAGATTACATAAAATTCTAGAATGGCCAATGAAGGGCCATTTGACTTTCAAAGGCATCTACCAAATGACCATGTGTTCATGTGATTACTGTGGAGAGGAAGACCACCTAACTTCCCAATTCATCTGCTAATTCAGTTTATCACTGAAGGAAGTAGACACAGGAACGTATTAGGGCTATGTGAGCCTGAAATGCCGTGGCCATGAACGTGTGCTGTCAGCAAGCCTGATTGTGAGAATTACAGAAGCTTGACACCAGACAAGATGCTCATCAGCTGTAAGGACACAGAGTTTTATGCGCATCAGAATCATGGCCTAGGTTATGAGGTCTCTAGTTTGAATTATTTCCCCATGTTTAAACTTTGTGTTAGGGAACCTGGGAATAACAGAGACACGTGAAGGGACTTCAGTATCTGGAAAACACCTGAGCAAAGATTGAAAAGCATTTGGATTTTCTTCCATGACTGGTTTTCCATAAATTCTATCTGTTAACATGCTTGTACGCTGTCACTAGACACAGGTTCTTTTCTACTCCACATTTTATATTTTTAAAATATATTTCTCCATTTATTTGAAGTGAAAGGGAAAGTCACTCAGTTGTGTCCGAATCTTTGAGACCTCATGGACTATACAGGAATTCTCCAGGCCAGGATACTGGAGTGGGTAGCCTTTCCCTTCTCCAGGGGATCTTCCCAACCCAGGGATCGAACCCAGGTCTCCCATGTTGCAAGCAGATTCTTTAGCAGCTGAGCCACAAGGGAAGCCCCAAAATACTAGAGTGGGTAGCCTATCCCTTCTCCAGGGGATCTTCCCAACCCAGGAATCAAACGTGGGTCTCCTACATTGCAGGTGAATTCTTCACTAACTGAGGTATCAGGGAAGCCCCTCCATTTATTTAGGTCTTCTCTAATTTCTCTCAGCAATGTTTTTGTTGCTGCTGTTGTTGTTGGTTGTTTTTTTTTTTTTTTGGTGGTGCCATACGACATGTGGTATTTTAGTTCTCTGTCCAGGGATCGAAGCCATGGCCCCTTGCTATGGAAGTATGGAGCCCTAACCACTGAACCACCAGGGAATTTTGCTCTGTTCCACCTTATAAAACAGTATACATAGCTATCTTTTATATGAGCTCATTTAAAAGAAAAGACCATTTTACTAAAACTTAGATGTAGTAGATATCTCTGTTTTCCCCACTGAGCACAGTGTTTCCTTGCAACCACTTGTCATGGTTCAATTTCAAAATGTAAATACCCTTTAAATTCTACCGACATTTCCAAGGGAAGAGTCCATGAGACTTACGTTGAAAAGGCGTTATTCTGCTTTTCACATCGTATGCCTTTGCAGCTTAACCCTTTTGTTTCTTCATAATAGAAGTACAACTGGTTTAGGCCATTGGCAAATGCTAGCAGCACAAGGCAGTAGATGAACAGAAACTTCAAGATGTCCAGGAGCATTCTTCCCAGAGATATTTGCAGAGGTCCCAGGTGAGAATTTGCCGTGAACAGTGAGATCAGACGCAGGGAACTGAATATATTTGCAATAGCAAACAAAGCTTCAGCCACCAGTGTGGGGTGCCACATGTCCCAAGATTCACGTGGATTAAGAGCACTGTACTGGAGAAAAGAGAGAAACAAGGAGAAAATAAAATATGAAACAAACACATACAGACAAATCTGTCAAGCCCAGGCCAGGATGATTTTTTTCAGGTAGCTTCAGCACTATGACCTATTGGCAGGAAGCTGATGTATTCCATGAGGGTGGCAGCACTTCTAATCTACACAAAAATAAGAAATTTACTAAAGGAACTTATAAAGGGTGAGCTTTAATCAAAGCGACCTTCCTAGTCTGTCCTTGTCATTTGCAGTCTTTGCTAATCTGTGAATTACATCTGTCCTTGATCTTTGCAATAGAACTATTAAAAAAAGAAAAGGAAAATGTTATATAGGAAAAAAACCACAACAGTTTGATTTTATATTGGGAAAAATAGAGATATCATAATAAAAAAGAAAACTACCTTATAAAGGAAAACTGCTACTCTTTGAACAAAATCAATGACTTCACTTACCATATTTGACACATTTGTCTATTCTAGAGGCATCCATGTTGGACTCAAATGACCTATAAATGAGTGGAAGTAGTGGCCGTGGACGTAGTAATGATGAATGTGGGCATCACCATTAATATTTTGTATCTGTTATAGCCTAAATGTACATAAAACCTAAGTTGGCAATCACTCAGGCAGTCAATGGATTGCTGCTTTTAATATTTCACGTGTAGAAAGTGTGATATTTGTCTGAACATTCCCTAATGAGATAAAACATTTGATTTGAGAAAAATATTTGCTACATTAAACTTTGACCAGCAATTATTTTTAAGGTATGATTAAAATGTCAGCTTTGAACAATTTTGATATCAGGCTGTAGAAAGAGTGCATTGAAATTTATCCCTTGTAATCTTAAAGTAGATTTGTATTCTTATCAAGAAAAGGTCAAATACATGTTGAAATGCTACATTATGAACATCTATTGTTTTACCTTTATAAGAACTGAACAATAAGTTACATTCTCTTTTTCATATACATCACTAAAAATGTCTAGACAACTGCATTTTTTTCTCTAATGATCATGTAGGAAAAAAAATTACTACTCTATGAGTACCATCAGAATATTTCTATTCTTTTTATATTGCATTTTATACCAAAGACCTTTACAAATGTTAATTAATTCTCTTGAAAGTAATAGATAGTATTTTTTTAAATCTCCTTGGGGAGAAAATACAGCAGAAGTTCTTGATTTTGTTCAACACTCAGATGCCTGCTTGAGTGACAATTTAAAACAATCAAGTTTGAACTAGAAGGAAATTATTTTCTATTTTTAAATCCTGATAACTCTTCTTAAGCATTTCCACACATGGCTTCAGCATAAAATAGCTAAAGACTGAGATACAGAAAAAAGAAAATAAGATTTTTGATTCATTGTAATGAGTATTAGAGTAACAGTTTGCAGTATCAAACCTCACCTAATTCTCTCCAGTTCCTTCCCGCCACCCTGTATTTTATACCACCTTTTCCTTCAAAGACTAAGATAACATTAACCCTCCTTTTCTCATTCTCTTGAAAGATACACATATTTTAGTAGAGAATATCCACCCTTCTGTTGATGGCTAATCATCTCTCTCTCTTTTAACTTATATGGCTGAGGACCATACCTCAAAATGTACAAAATACTAAACAATAAGCATTCTTAAAGATGTAACTGTTTTCTTGGAATTTCTCACCACATTTAACACTGCAGGTCCTAGGTGCTCAAGAGACGTTTTATCCCATCAAGTATTCATGCATGGAAAAATGAGGATGAAAGGAACAGATAATTATAATAAAAATGCTCTGACAGATGAACACTAACTGCTGTGGGAACAGAGAAGAGAAAGTGACGCATTCTATCTGGCGCTGAGACTGGCAATGAATAGAGATTATATGTTGTTCAAGCTCGAAGGATCTTTGATGTTACTGAATCTAGTGGAGATGCCATTCCTTGTTCTAGGCATCATAGCCCTTTTGAGCTAGTAGGATGTAAAATCCATCATCTCATGGTCACTGACTCCAGCTCTGCTATTGACTTACTGTACTTTAGAACCCTTCTTAGCAAATTCTGTCAGCTGGGGCTTGCAAAATCATAAGAGGATGGTTTCCATTTTGCAAATGAGATGCTAGCTTCTGCCCCTATATAATTATCCAGGAGTGTTTCAGGGTCCAGCACTCCAGATAAATGATGAGAAACAATGCTATGTGAATATGTTCATGTTTATACCTGGTCGGGGCATCTTGAGAAAAATATTGCTGGTATTTGGGTTAAAGGAGGGCTTCCCTGGTGGCTCAGAAGGTAAAGAATCCTCCTGCAATGCGGGAGACCTGGATTCGATCCCTGCGTTGGGAAGATTCCCCTGGAGGACGGCGTGGCAACCCACTCCAGTGTTCTTGCCTGGAGAATCCCCTGTGGACAGAGGAGCCTGATAGTCTACAGTCCATGAGGTTGCAAAGAGTCAGACACAATTCAACGACTAAGCACAGGGTTAAAGGATGTTTGAATGAAGACTTGGAAATTAAAGAGAGAGACTTCCTGAGAGACTGAGAAATATCTCCCCGGAACCATGTGCTTACAGTCTAAGGATAATAATCCAGGGGGACCTTTGCCTCCCCAGAGAGAACTTGTTCACTTTAGAAGGTTAAGGTCTTTCTCTTTCCGTCTCCAGGGGGAATATGGGCAGCAGGCACAGCTGTACTACATAAGCTCTGAGATGCATTATTCCCCCATTGCTGTCCTGTGATACAAACTCATGTATGTGGAGGACACATCTGGCTTCTCTTCTGTTGCCCTGTGTGAGCTTGGAGCACGGGGGACCAATGTGAAGACTGTAAGTAAAGAATTTATCTGTTCTCTGACCCAGAAACCTTGTTTCCTGTTAGCAATAAACCGAGATACAAAATTTTAGGAATTCTCTCTTGATTTCATTTTTTAAACTTTACTCTTTTTCTTCTGCCATTCACATCTATGTACATTTCACTTTGGTTTTAAAGAAGGGCATTATTTTATGAAGCAATTTTAAAATTTCTTTCAAACCAAGCTATTCTGTAGCTGTGTACAGAGAAGTGGTTAAACATATTTTCCACACCTACTCTTAGGAATGAAAAGATTAACTTGAATTTTAAAGTTTCCTTTGGCTTTATTTTCTAAAAATTATTCACAAGGTCTATACTCATGTTTCATCTTTGTATGTTTGCCTCCAGCCAGAGTGATGGCTCTCGTCAATCTTCTTAGCAGGCTCTGCTTCTTCACTTGCACCTTAAATATCGAGTTCACTTCTCAGACCCCTTCTCTTCTTATTCTTTCTACTCTCCCTGGAAATTTCCTGTGATTTCAGTTGTCACTTATATGCTAATAACTCCCAATTCCTCATCTCCAGCCCAGAAGTTGCACTTCCATTCATATTTTATATTCTCTTGCCTCTTGACATTTCCTCTTAAATATCTCATGGGGGTCTCAAACTCACAGGTCAGAATTGAAACTCGTCCTCTTTTCATCCTCAAACACCTTCACAATTCATGCTTTTTCATCTCAGTGGATGGCAGCAAATTACCTAAGGCAGCATTTGAGGTTGATCCTAGAGTCCTTCCTAGCAACTCCCGGCCTTTGAAACCAAAGTCTTATATATGTCCTTACTCCTCTACATTGGTATCCTCACTGTGAAAAAAGTTTCCTACAAAAGGAACTTTTGTAGGAAATTTACTTCGGTAGGAAATCTATTCCCTACAAAAATGATTATAATAGCCTTCTAACTCTTGTCTCTGCCTTGAATCTTGTCCCTACAATCATTTATTTCCTCCAGATCATCTTTTAAAAGGACCAATCAGGCAATCTGGCTTAATGTTCTTGAATGATGCCAATGTCCTCATGATGCAATTCCATTTCCCAACATGTCACGTGAAGCCTCTGGAATCTGAGACTTGACTTCCTTTTGAGATTGACTTTCCATTTGTACCCAATTAGGTGCTTACTGCTCTGGCTCAAACCTTCAGTTCTGGCCATTCTCCAAACTACCCTCACATTCTCACCAAAATGCCTTTCTATGAATCCTGGACCCTTTGTCTAAAAAAAATGGGTTTAAATTCTAATTATTTTGATTCTTTGGCTACGAATCACTTATCAAATATGTGTTGAGTGCATACTCTGTGTCAGGCAATATCTTCAGGGTTCACAGTGGTAATCAAACAAGCTATAACTCATGCCATGCAGGCTTACAATACAGTGAAGAAGACAGATATTAAATAGGCAGTGCTTGTCTTTCCTTTGAGAAGGTCTCTTGTACTACAGATGAGTGGACACTAGGGTCCTGCTGACCAGAGCTGGCAATTCCATGTTAGAGAGAAATCAAGAGATATGTACACACCTTTAGCTCTTTGAGGACCGGAAATTCCTGCTTTCCTTTTTCTCTCATGGATTTGCTTATAAATTATAAACCTACCATAGTTTGACTTTGCCTTAAGCCTCAATTTGTATTTAGATTCTTTGTAAGGAACTTGCTCCTATGCAGACCCAGAAAACGAATATTTACCTTTGAGTTCCTTGTCAGATTTCCATTTCGGGAGCTTTGTCTAATGTGTTTTTGGTCCTGGACATCTAATAGAGTGTTTTATATGTGACAGAAGTTCAAAAAGCATTTTCGGGTGGAGAATCGTAGACATATTCTAAAGTATGATTGTTAGAAAAGATGGATCATTTGTAGAAATGTGAGCATCTTAATATAGCTGGGTTGCAGAGGCTTTGGGAATAGTGAGAAGAGAAAGCTGAAGCCAGATCATGAACACCTTAGCAGAAGTGTTAGGAGAGGAAGACGGATTGCATCATAATAGTGGGTCCTAAGTTCCTTGAATATAGGAAAAGTTCATCTTTATATTCTCTAGAGCCTGATGCATACTCATAAAAGTCAAGTATTCAAAATGAATAATAAGTTGAGGCAAAGTGAAAACATTTGTCCTACAAAATTAAATAGAAAATGTTTGCTGGTATTAATGCTTGATTTATAAGGTGAAAACATTTCCCCTCCTACAAATTGGTTAGATAATTAAGAAGTGGAAGACAATAGGAAGGCGTATGATTTTCTCCTGTGGTAGATAATACTATACAACTCATATTTAAATATCTACAGCTCTCTGTCATAAAACTAAAGAACATTTAGAAAAATTCATGATTTGGAGAATTCATTACAGTTGTAACATTTGTGAAATGGAAACATTAGCCTTCTTTCTAGCTGAAAAGAAGAGGGACAAATGAGGTAAATACTATTTAGAAGAATGGTGCTATGAAAAATTCCAGCAAGATCATTGAAAGAAATGTTCTTATTCCTAATTATTTTGATTTCTGAAAATATTATTTACACAGTGGATGAGGCATAGGATTGCAATCATTTCTGCAAAATGACAGAAGATAGACATAAGAGACAAGTTATACATAGGAAAAGGGACTAGGTAATATTTAGGAGAAAATGATTCCTAATGAAGATAAACTAACATTTTCCAAGGGTGTCCAGGCATCAACAAGCTCTAGATTGACTTAACATTTTATACATGGTGAGAACAAGAAATGATTGACAAACCTTCTCCTTCAAAAATTAAAAGCAAATTTTAAAAAGCTACAATCCCTAAGCTGTGAAATGCTAATGAATCAAGGCATTTAAGGCAGAACCACAAAGCCTTGTGGGGAAGGAGAATCCTAAAGTCACGTTAATTTCAGTGTTCTCTTTGTATAATCTAATGTTGTTTCATTTTAATCAAAATAAAAAACAACTGAGTGCTTATATTAAACTCAGTTATATGGCATTAAATGTGTTTATTAATGAGATCCTCTCGAAACATTGTCTGGAATTTGATTATTCCTGTCATCTTACAGAGAAGAATGGTGGGTGAGGCATAGGTTCAGTTCAGTTCAGTTCAGTCGCTCAGTCATGTCCGACTCTTTGTGACCCCATGAATTACAGGGCGCCAGGCCTCCCTGTCCATCACCAGCTCCTGGAGTTCACTCAAACTAATGTCCTTCGAGTCGGTGATGCCATCCAACCATCTCATTCTCAGTCGTCCCCTTCTCCTCCTGCCCCCAGTCCTTCCCAGCAGCAGAGTCTTTTCCAATGAGTCAACTCTTCGCATGAGGTGGCCAAAGTATTGGCGTTTCAGCTTCAGCATCAGTCCTTCCAAAGAACATCCAGGACTGATCTCTTTTAGAATGGACTGGTTGGATCTCCTTGCAGTCCAAGGGACTCTCAAGAGTCTTCTCCAACACCACAGTTCAAAAGCATCAATTCTTTGGCGCTCAGCTTTCTTCACAGTCCAACTCTCACATCCATACATGACCACTGGAAATACCATAGCCTTGGCTAGACGGACCTTAGTCAGCAAAGTAATGTCTCTGCTTTTGAATATGCTATCTAGGTTGGTCATAAACTTGTCCCAAATCACACTGGTAGAAAGTGGTACAGGCAGTAGTCATACCAAGTACGAATCAGAGCCCAGATCACAGCTTTGGCGAAAAGGACCCTTTTGTATGTTAAAAAAAAATCACCAGGAGGATAAATTGCAAAACAATGAACCAAATAAGAATGGCCCTTCTGCTAGACCATGAGGTTCTCTCCCTACAGACCAGTTACAGAAGGATCTCCCTCTTGAAGGATTGATGGTTCATTTGTTCTGGATCCATCACTTGACCCAGATGACCAAGGGTTAGATTTTTGCTACCATTTATGCACCCATATCAGAAGACAGAACCTGGGCAATTCCACGTTATAACCCCTTGGTCATCTTGCCTGCACCATCAGAAGTGAACTATTTACTGGGAAGCAGTGTCAAGACCATCCTGGGATCCCACCTATGATCCTAGCCTTCATAATAACAAATCACGTGTCTTGTGGATCTTACCTCCTAATTTTTTTTTTTTTCCTAAAGCCAACCTTCTATTAACTTCTCCTGTGTCCACTGCTCTACTTCAGGTAATCATCATCATTTGACTCATTCTGTTTCAGCATCATTAATGGTTCCTCTTTATCTTAGGATTCAAACCATATAGGATGATCTAGAAAGTCCTTCCCATCCTCACCCTGCCCCAGTTCCCTGGAGCATCCCTCTGAATTAGTGACCTCCTTTATACTCTCAGACTCATGCATATTGTGTCACTTCTCCCACGGACATTTATGAATGTTCATGGACACAATACATGCTCACTCACTCTGTCCTCTAAATCATTTCAAGACACTGCCAGCCAAATTTAGTTCCTTCCATGATGCCACCAAGGTCCCTGTGGTAGACCTATCACACTGTAAGGTCTTCATGTGCATTTCTCTTTCCTTTCTGTGAACTGCTTGAAGGCAGGGGCTGTATCACCAGTGTCTTTGCATTCTCAACAAATAGATGGAAAGCCAGTTTCTTAATGTGACTCCATAAATTCTCATTGCTTGATTCACAAAATGACTGTTTGCCTCATTTATGGCAGTCTATTTTTGTGCAGAAATAACGCTTCTTTTCCTGAAATCGTAAATTATGTTATTAAAAATCAGCATGAGAAAATGAATGATAGAACAAAAGATGATAAAGAAGGCTGAGTCGCCAAATCAGCATGACATCACAGCCTCCCAAAGTCAGTGCTTTTTTGCTATTATCATCATTTAAAAGAGAATACAATTGAGGCCCACATGAAACATCTTGCCCCAAATCAGACAGTTTGCAAGTGGTAAAGGCAAGTGTGAATTCATACATGAAACTCTTTTTCAACTAAAATAAAGCAAATGACACAATAAAGACATTGCAAGAGGCAAGTCCAGTGGACTCAGGGTACATGAAGTAGGAGGAAACAGCAGTAGAAGAGAAAGGAGAGAACTAATCATGCATGGTTACCAGCATTTTAAATACATTGATCGACTCATGTTTTTCTCATATTAATGGTGTAAGGCAGAAATTCCTTCTTTATAGGTGAAGCACAGAGAGGTGAAAAAACAGGTCCAAGTTCACATAACTAGTAAGTGATGGGAGAAAACTGAGCCCAGGAAACCCAGGCCTAAAGTGCAGCCATTTAAAAACTATCCAGGAAATCAGGTTTGGGGCACACAAATTAGTCATTCAGAAATAACTTCTCATCATTTATGTTTATAATCCTAGCTGAACTCCTATGACCAAAGTGCATAAGCAATCCATATATTTTCCAAAGAGTTCATCTGAGGTTATTTCTATGTACTTTTCCATCTTTTTTTCCTTTTCTTTTCTTTCTTCTTCATCACTTGGGATGAGCTGATTTTTTTTTTTTTTTCTTTTAGCCATGTGAAGCATGCAGGATCTTAGTTTCCCTGTCAGAGATTGAACTCATGCCCCCTGCTTTGGAAGTGTGGAGTCTTAATCACTGGACCACCAGGGTAGTCCCTTGTTGAATTTTTAACATAAATTTTCCCATTTACAGTATAAGGAACAATGTTTATATTTTAGTATGAAAACAGATATTCCACATAAAGAATTTACCTCATTTTATGAAAATTCAAATCCAGTTATCTGAAACCACTGAGGCCCCAAATACACAGGTGTTCATTAATTTATATAATTGTATGTAGTATATACCAGAGTTCTTATATATAAAATATATATGTATTATAAGTGAATACCATATAAATGAGATCTATAAAATGTTTCTTAATATAAATATTATATGATAGAGGTTCCTTTTGGCATCAAACCCATATTTCTTTGAGCTGCTAAATAGAATTTTTCAGCCTAGGGCTATTCATGATGTCTTCTTTAGACCATTTACTTCAAAATTAGCTGATGAATTTGCAATAAATGCAAATTTAGGCCCCTGCTTAATACTCCTGATCCATGGGAATTGAGAAAAGGGATCTGTTTTAGCAAGCTCTTCAGGTGATTCTTAGTACCTGAAAGTATGAGAAGAATTGATATGTAGAACTAGAATTTTATAACTGTACGTGGTCACAAAAAAACAGATATATTACTTTTTGGGAGAAAGATGTCCAAAACCACTTTATAGATATACTTAAGCATCATGACAGAGGAAAGAAGAATTGGGAAGATATGCACTTCAAAATGGATATCCATCTCCTACACAGACGCAAAACTTCCTTGGTTAACACAATATTTTCTGTCATCTTCAGAAAGTCCCAAGGTAATTCGTTCTTAATGCAGATAGAAAAAAATTATCAAATCATTTCCATTCTTAAAAAATAGCTAGTTTTCCATGAAATTGGCAGAAAACATTTTTTTTCTGAATGTTTTGTTGAGTGCTGGAAACATTTTAATTGAACAATTTAGGAAATGACTTTGGGCAATTTTGACCCTGTTACAGCTGAATGTTTCAGGAGCTGACTTAGAACAAAACTAAATGAATGAGAGTTCACTTTTGTTTTAGCATTTCCTAGCTCAGATCATTAGATCGCATGAATTATTCATGTACAGTCCAATTAAACACTTTATGTTTTCCTAATTCACTCATCATTTTGACACATATTTTTTAAAAAGGAAGAGAAAAGGAAGGAGTGAATGGAAAGGCAGGAAGGAGGACACGATCATACTTTGGTTTAAAAAACATCCCCCAAAGTACAAAATAATCTCAGTTGTCACTGCAGAACAAAAATGTTTTATGTAAATTATGTGGTTTGGGATGAGATTGATGCTGTATGAAATGCGGGGGAGGAAGGGGTGTGTGAGATTTCAGCACTGTCATGTTGAATGGGGTGAGGAGAAAGAATTATATTCTGCTCCAATTATATCAAGCTATATTAGTTTAAACTGAAATGATAATTTCAATGCTTTAAGAGAGTAATATTTTGATCTGTCTGTGTAATTTTATCAGTTAGTTATAACTGATAAAAATAGATTCTCGTTGCAAAAGTTTGAACAGTGTTTGAGGTAGAATTTCATTAGAAATGGAAAAGATTAGAATTGAGAGCAGCTATTGTGAATCACTTTTAGGCATCATTCAATTTAGATACCAGAAAATTGGGTGACAATTTCTAAATGTCTATTAAAATTTGTTTTACAACTATAAGCTGTGCATTATCTATGTATTTTATTCCTATGTCTCAGGAAAGTCGTGAGATGATGAATTTCACATACAGGTAATGCCCTAGGCAGCATTGTTAATAAAAGTAATAACAATGGAATATCATCAATACTTAACATAACTTTTGCTTTACCAATAACGTAAATTATAGTTACCTTTACAAATGCAACGATTTTCAAGGAGATTGTTGCTAGGTATAAGGAGTTCATCACAAAATCCATTAAATTCCACCAGTCATGGATGTAATCTTGAAGTCCACCATCCCACATTTGTTTAATCTCTCCCCATATAAAACCTGCAGTTATAGAAAGATTCATGTAAGAGTGGTTTTTCAATCAAATCATTATAAACAGAGATACATAATTAGGAATTAGAGAATCTTGGAACTTCAGGAGACTGTATAATCACTCTAATACAACACCTATTTTTATAGGTAATAATAATTGAGTCCCAGTCAGATTATAAAACTTTCAGGATTCTTAGCTAATTTGTAGAGAATTCTCTTGAGGCAGCTTCACTTTCTTTTTATTCATTAGATAAATTCAGAAAGTTGTGAAAATTTGAATCAAACTGGGATTGCTCTTTACCTCTATATCTTTCTCATGGAAAATATAATGGTCATTTGTAAACAGATACTTAAAGACATTTTTCCTCCCAAGCCAAAATTACTCAAAGATTTGTGAAAAAACTGTTTCTAGTGAATGTATGTGTGCTCGGCCGGTCTGCCTCTTTGCAGTCCTGTGGATTGCCACCAGACTCTTCTGTTCATAGGATTTCACAAGGAAACTCCGGGGAGACTCTCAAACCCAGGGGCTGAACTTGCATCTCTTATATCTACTGAACATAACTGGCTTAATACCATTGACCAGGGTACTTTGTTGTGCTTTTGTAAGCAGTTAGCACCTGCAGAGATCTGATTTCAATTCTGTTCAAAAAGCGATGATAACATTCATACTTCTAACAATAGCTCTAAAGCTATATCCAGAGAAAATAAAAATCCCTTTCTTTTGATTATGGTCATGTTTTTAATAGGAAATATTTTATTTTCAAATATTATAAGTTACTTATATCACTGTATATCTTTATTCTATTTCCAGAATATTATTAAAATTTTATAAATCTATTTTTAGAGCCTAATAATGAGAAGGGAAAATATGAAGATATCTAGAATCAGGAAATATGAAAAGGATAAATATGATTTTAAAACTACATTAAAACAAGAAAACAACTAGACTCTTTTATGATAATGATAGTTTGATCCAAATGTGGGTAGCACAGAGTTTTATATCTGTCCTACACTAAAAGTAAGAAAGTCATATAAATATAGAATCATATTTTTTCATGAATCTGTCAGAGAGGTGAGAAACCAGGGAGCCTATATTTCAAAGAAAACAGTTGCTGCAAAGAGAGTGACAAGGAGAGCATTAGCTTCCCTGGGTCAGGTGGCAGGGTGAGAGACACTGGCAGCATATCCACACAAGAGATTAAGACAAGTTCAGAAAACCTTCTTAAACAAATTTCTAAAAGCTGAGCATGAGCTACTGAGAGAGGACAGAATCCCTGGGACACAGATACGAGGAGAGTGTCCACTCAGTTGTAAGCTAATTTCCATAGATCCTGACACTGCTCAAGAACCTGGTTCTGGGAGGAAGCACAAAGCTTTAT
The DNA here is from genome assembly GCF_032405125.1 of Capricornis sumatraensis. Classification (NCBI taxonomy): domain Eukaryota; kingdom Metazoa; phylum Chordata; class Mammalia; order Artiodactyla; family Bovidae; genus Capricornis; species Capricornis sumatraensis. Next base: position 33,963,300 of record NC_091080.1, on the reverse strand, counting down.
CTAGGCTCCTGCACCCCAAGAAGCAGAACACATCGGTCCTCTGGGAGAAGCAGGAAATAGAACTGGGACTAAGATTTATACCAATATCCTTAGATGCTTCCTACCAATGGGGGAAGGTTGGGACCACCATGACAAGGAAGGTTTGGATCATTGAGATGCTCCCTGATGCCCAGGTATAGGCTTACCTAAGTCTGACCCTAGATCTGGAAAACAGACAGGCTTTCTGCTTCACATCACCAGGCTGATAACCACCAGTAAGTAGCAGAAGCTGACAACCACTACACACACACAGAAGTCGCTCAGTTATGTCCAACTCTTTGCGACCCCATGGATTGTAGCCCACCAGGCTCCTCAGTCCATGGGATTTTCCAGGCATGAATATTGGAGTGGGTTGCCGTTTCCTTCTCCAGGGGATCTTCCTGACCTAGGGATCATACCCAGGCCTCTTGTGTTAGCAGGCAGATTATTTACCACTGAGCCACCTGGGAAGCCCATGAATTGGAGAGAGGGGTACAAAGACTTGCAGTGGTGGCCTGAAACTGATTGCAGCAACAATGAAACACAAATCCAGCTCAGCTTCTGACTCTACCGCCTCAAATTCCTGCACTGATGTCCTAACAGAAGAGGCATATCCATTTTCAGGCATAAATGCTATACACTTCTGTCCAGCCTTCTACATAGGTATAAATAAATACCCTAACAAAATACACGCACATGTACACACACATACAAGCACATGCACACTGTGATACAGCATACTCAACCTGTTCAAAAAAAAGATAGAGAAAAAATATTAAAGGCATCAGGGAAAGGGATTTGGTGGAAATAAAGGACACATTGCATATAAAGGAAAAAATATAGGACTGATATCAAATGGATCATCTGAAACCACACAGAATGACATCATTAAAGTGCTGAAAAGAAAAAGAAGTCAATCCAGAATTCTACACACAGCACAGATACCTCTAATAAATAAAGGAGAATGAAAAACTTGTTTCAGACAATCAGAAATTCAGACAGAGACCCATGCTCCAAGAAATGCTAAAGAGTTATTTTTTAAAGCATAACATAACTGATTGATAGACATTTAGGCTTATAAAAAGAAATGAAGGTCTCTACTCAGAAATTACTAAAATGAAAATCAATGTAAAAGATGTTTTTCTTATTTTGAATTGCTCTAACAGATAATTGACTGCTCAAGGCAAAACAAAAATCGTAGCACTGTGCTGTGGTTTATGACATAGGTAAAACACATGACAATAGTGCAGAAGACAAGAAAGAGGAGTGAGAAACACAGAAGCACAAGGTTCTGATACTACATGTAAACCAAAATATTATTTGAAGTTAGTAAGTAAGTAAGTAAATGAAATTGCTCAGTCGTGTCCAACTCTTTGTGACCCCATGGACTGTAGCCTACCAGGCATCTCCGTCCATGGGATTCTCCAGGCAAGAATACTGGAGTGGGTTACAATTTCCTTCTCCAGGGGATCTTCCCAACCCAGGGATCAAACCCGACTCTCCCGCATTGGAGGCAGATGCTTTAACCTCTGAGCCACCAGGGAGGATTTGAAGTTAGACTGTAACAAATTAAATTTTATGTTGTAAATCCTATTGCATTCTCTCAAAATATGTTTAAATGCATAAATGCAGAGTCAAAAATATAAATAAATATGGTGTTATAAAATGCAATCCAAGAACAGGCAGAAGAAAAAAAGGAAAAGTACAACAGATGGGGCAAATAGGAAAAACAATGGGGTAGATTTAAAATCTACCAATATTAAAAACTGCATTGAATGAAAGATAAAGTCTAAACATGCTTTTAAAAGAGATGGATGAATAGGATAAAAGTGCAAAACATAACTGCATGACAATCCTTCAATAGGCCAAACAGAAATGAATAACAATGATACCATGGAATGCTAATCAAGAAAGCTTAAATGGCTATATTAATTAACTAGATATATTTCAGAAGAAGTATTACTATGTATTACAGGAATAAAACATAAGGATAAAAAGGTCAAATCTCTGAGAGGATAGATCAGTCCTAAATATAAGTGCAGCTGACAAAATAACCTGATAATGCAAGATGCCATAGAACTTAAATATAAATAGAGAAAGGTGCAATTATAGTTAACTATTCCTCTGTAAAAGCACACGAACCAGTAGGAAGAAGTTTAGTAAGAATATAGAAGTTCCAGAAAGCTGGTACTGATGAACCAATTTGCAAGGCAGGAATAGAGACGCAGAGGTAGGAATGGATTCGTGGACACAGCAGTGGGGAGGCAAAGGTGGGATGAATTGGGAGAGTAGCATAGACATATAAACACATTTGCCATGTGTAAAACAGATAGCTAGTGGGAAGCTGCTGTATAGCACAGGGGAGTTGAGCTGAGTGCTCTGTGCTGACCTAGAGGTTGGGATGGGGGTGGGGCTTACAAAGGAAGGGATATATGTATACACGTGACTGATTCATGTTGTTGTACAGCAGAAACTAGTACAACATCGCAAAACTATTATATCCAGCTAAAAAATAAATTAAAGAAAGAATATAGAAATTCTGAACAACACTGCTGCTGCTGCTGCTGCTAAGTCGCTTCAGTCGTGTCCGACTCTGTGCGACCCCATAGACGGCAGCCCACCAGGCTCCCCCGTCCCTGGGATTCTTGAGGCAAAAACACTGGAGTGGGTTGCCATTTCCTTCTCCACTGAACAACACTATCAACAGTCTAATAGCAGAAGTCACATTTTTTTTTTCCAAGTGCACACAGAACATTCACCAAGACAGACGATATAACTTCAACATATTTATATATTTGCAATGTTTAAATATTTACTGTTTATAAGAGATGGACGAATAGGATAAAAGTGCAAAAAACAGCTGCATGACAATCCTTTGACAGGCCATAGTAAAGAACAAATCAATAATAAATTGTATCTTGAATCCAAATATTCTGCAGCTAAATAATATGCTCTGATAACTTTTGTTCAAAGGGAAATTTACAGAATGATTAGAAAATATTTTGAAATGATTACAAATGAAAATACAACTAAAAATTCTGTGATGCAGTTAACACAGTACTTAGAGTAGAATGCTTAATTAGAGAACAGTAAAGGTCTCAAATCAATGATCTCAGCTTTTACTGTGACACTATGAAAAGAAGAGCAAATTAAACCCAAATCAGGCAGAAGGAAGAACATTAAAAAATAATAATAATAAGAGCAGAAATCAATACTTTTTAAAATATAAAACGAGAAAAATCAATGAAAACAGAATCTAGTTCTTTGAAATGGTCAATAAAATTGAAAAAATTCTAGCTAGAATTGATCAAGAAAAAAGAGAGAAGAGATGATCAATATAAGAAATGAAAGATGGGAATGAATATAGATCTTACCGACTTTATAAGGATAACAAGTGAATAAAGGGAATAAATTGATACTCATAAATTTCACAACATTAATGAATTGGACATTTTCCCTCAAAGACAAAACCTACCTAACTCACAAAAGAGGACATAGAGTAACCTGAGTTGTCCTATATTCATTAAAGAAAATGAATTCACAGTTAAAAACCTTCCAACAAAGAAAAATTCAGGTCTAGTTTTTCATGGTGATTCTACCAAATATTTGAGAAAGAAATAATGCCAGTACTAATGAAATACAAAATTACAAGGAAAAAGATGTTTAAAGTATGTATTATTCTGATAAAAATATATGCAAAGAAAACTATACACTAATAATCCTTATGAATATGTACAAAATCCTCAACAAATATTAGTAAATTAAATATAGTAACATATAAAACTGATAACAAGTCATGACCAAATGCATTTTTCCTAAAAATGCAAGGTTGTTTCAATATTTAAGAATCAATCAATGTAATTTATCACATCAATAGATTTTTGGGGAAAAATATTTTCATTAGATGCAATAAATCTTTACAATAGGTACAGTAAATTCATTTGACCAAATTCAACATTCATTCATGGCAAAAGGTTTCTGTAAAGTATGACTAGAAGGAAATTGTCTTGATTTGATAAAGTACATCCATAACAATCTAAACTACCATCATACTTTGTAAAGAGTCAGAAAATAAATTATTTAGGCTTTGCAGTGGTTGGATAGCATTACCGACATGAACTTGGGCAACTTCCGGGAGTTAATGAAGGATGGGGAAGCCTGGTGTGCTGTTCATGGAGTTGCAAAGAGTCAGACAAAACTTAGCAACTGAGCAACAGCAACAATAAATGAATTTGTGTGGCTTTGTTATAATGAAACTATTTATAAAAACTAGCAAAGGGCCAAATTTGGCTTGCTGGGCCATACTTTGTCCTATATGGTGATTGTGCTGGTACTATATGAGTGTATGTGTTTGTCAACGTTTTATATATCTGTGCCCTAAGAGGAGAAAAAAAAAAAACTGACATGAAGTAGTGGTACAATTTAATGTGAAGGCAACAAAAATTATGAGAGATTGATTAAAAATAAAGAAATTGTGATATATTGCTGATAGATGTGTTTGTGAGAATTTTTACAATGAAACTTTGAAAGAAAAGTATATTAGACTTGATGCTCATAAATTACTTAGTGAAAACTTGCAATATTTTAGTATTACTAATAAAGTTTTATTGTTAAATTTTGTCACATTTAAATTAAGAACCCAGATAAGAATTGATTTCAATTAATTACAGAGTGCATTTTAGAATCTGCTGTAAACCTTTGCTTTATTCTAGATTTGTTGTTTATATCTTCCTTTTGAGGTTTCTTTCATAAATAAATCTCTCTTGAGAACTAGATATGGTTGAGCATAACTGGGGAGGTGATAATGATCACATCCTCCTTCTGAAGAAAGGAATGTATCATATCTGAAAACAATGTGATGCACACACTGATTTTAGAGCTTGTGGGAAACTTACAATTTATATTATCCAATGAGGAAATGAGGAAAAATGCTCAGTACCCATGGAAAAACTCTCCCTTCCCACATTCGTGGTGCTTTTTCCTACTAAACCCAAGTACAGTCTGAGAATCCAGCATGCAACTGCAAAGTACCTAAGAGAACCAAGACCCCAAAAGGCCATGTGACTAAAGCTACTTAATGGGAAAACTAGAACTGGACCTGTCTCCTTAGGCAGTGCTTGTAGAGTTTTCACAAAGGAGTTTCTTTGTTTTGCTTTGTTCAAAACTTTGCCAGTTCCCAGAGATGAGGCCATATAAGCATTGCAATCTTTGAACAAATACATTTAAGTTAACTTTCCTCAGAAGCGCAATGATATTAATAGGTGAGTGAAGCTCAGCTCAACTAGTGATCAGCTTTGTAATCTTAGCCAGAAACTCCATATCTCTAGATTTCAGTTATCTCACTTCTAAAAATGAAAGGTTTGGATTATCACAGAATTCTACGGACAGAATCCTACATGAAGTATAATTCTACCTTAATGGTATAAATAAGCCAGACTCTACTCTTCCTGTTTGAATTATCAAAATCCTATGAAAATCAGTCATCATAATAGACGCTATGAGAGATGAAAAACTGTCCTGCACACACGTGCTTTGGTCTGCTCCAGAAAGCAAAAGTTGGATTTATGATATGAAAGATATAGAAAGGAATCTTCTTGCCCAATGTAAGGGGGGTTTTCTGGCAATCAGAATTGTCCCAAACACCTTTCAGGGTTAAGATTCCAACCAATCATACTCCAGGGAAATTTAAGCAATGATCCTGACCTAGGCATAGAACCTGGGTCTCCCATATTGTGGGCAGATTCTTTACCATCTGAGCCACCAGGAAAGCCCCAAGAATACTGGAGTGGGTTGCCATTTCCTTCTCTAGAGGATCTTCCAGACCCAGGGATTGAACCTAGGTCTCCTGTGCTGCAGGTGGATTCTTTACCAACTGAGCCAGCAGGGAAGCCCCCAGCAATCAGTTGTACTCCAGGGAATTTCTAGCAATAAGTGGAGACCTGTTTTGCTGGACCTCTAAAGGTCACTCCAGGTTTATGAATTTGTGATTCTGGTGTTTTCAAATTATGTATGTATTTTAAAATAAAATATACTAAAAGACCTGCAAACCAACAAAATGGTTTATATTTTATTTCCCTTTATAAATAAATCATATTTCTTGTTTTGCTTCTACCCAACTGGAAAGCCAAATGGGATTATTAACAGTCACCAAAATAGATAATTTCAAATACTTTATGGATAATTATGTAAAAGAGTAAAGACACCAGGACTCACTGGTAACTAATCAGCAGTGAGTCTTGGTGAGGACAGGAGGAGGACCACCAGGAAGGAGTGTTGAAGCAGCAGTTAGCAGCTCAATAGAAAGCACCATTTTAACCTGGAGCTCCATAATATCAAGCAGACTCTGTTCTTATTAGCTGGATTCAAGAGCAAGACACTTTAATTGAAAGTTTGAACTAGATGACCTCGAAGATTTCCTAAGAAGACTCAAAACAAAAACTCACAATTCAGATATATTACAGTTCCTCAAAGTTCAGCAGATAGACATTAAATATCTAACTCTCTGAATCACACAAAAAATGACTGAACTACTGACTTTGAAAAGGCACAACTGTATGAAAAAAAACAGAGATCCTGATGAAATTGAGGACTCAGCCCATCTTTTTTTTTTTTTTAGCCTGAGCCGTAAATAAGACTGTCAATTAGTGCTTCTTGACTAATGGTTTTGGGATCTTCTGTTTTCAAAGCACCAGATTCGAGAATCACTTCACATAGCTGTTTAGATCACTTCCTCCATCACCACATACCTGTTTGAGGACTACCGGTTTCTATTTGTCACGAGCACATTAGTGACATATCAAGTTTCTTCTATTCTGGCAACATTCACTGAAATTTCAGAAGAAACAAGCCTTGAGAAAAACTAGAGGGTGCTATTAACTGGCTGGAAAACACATCCAGATAGTCAACGATTCACGCTAACTAAAAGAGACTGCAGAGAACAAAGCTTGAGGGAGCGTCTGTCAGAAAATGTTTGTGCTGTTCCCACAATGGGAACATTTCAAAATTGTTCTCCGCTGTTTATAAACAGATGACATGATTTCTCAGCATGGTGGTGGAGGTCTAATTACAAGCATTGATGTAAGACTGTGGGGACCAACAACGGAAAGATCACAGTGCAAATGAGTCAGAGAACTTCCTTTTGAAAATATTTGTGGATGCCTGGAAGTTTTGACTATTTTTTTCTACCTTTCCCATAACAGTTTTCATCAAGGCTGAGTGTTCTCTTACATCCCATCACGTGAAGCTAGCTGTGGGGGATGAGATGCAGCAGGCGGCCCTCCAGTGCTGTAATTAACCAGCCTCGATTTCCTGTTAAAAAATGTGTAATTCTGCAAAACAGACGTCTTGCCTCTCCTTTCTCACTGTCAGTACTTACACAAGGAGGAAATAACCCCAAGCAAAAGAGCAAGTCACCTTTTCACCTAGGACACTCCAAGGGCTTGTTAAGGCAGCCCCAAAGCTAGCTGGGGGGTCTGACCTTGGAAGTCTCTTGACGGAACACTGAATTCCAGGCTGTGACACCAAGTCAATGAATATAGAGAGAACAAAAAGATTTTATCTTCACTGGAGGGTTTTCACCCCCCTCCATAAGTTGGGGGCCCAAGAAATAGTCTCTGGTCAAAATTCTGGTTTTGTTCAAAAAGAAATCTAAACGCAGTGATTTCATTTGGTAGAGACTCATCTTATGCCAGACCCATAGAAGGCACTAGGCCTACCCAAATGGTGCAATGATAAAGAATCTGCCTGCCAGTGCAGAAGATGTGGGTTTGATCTCTGCATCTGAAAGATTCTTGGGAGTATGAAATGGCAACCTACTTTAGCATTCTTGCCTGGAGAATCCCATGGGCAGAGGAGCCTGGTGGGCTACAGTCCACGGGGTCACAAAAGAACTGGCCATGACTGAGCATGCACACAGCACAAGAGGTATGAGGACCATGTCTTCCAGCAGTCACCTGCCACTCCTGCCCACGCCTGCACAAAGAGAACACTGGGAACAAGGGACCAGTGAGCCATAAACTCAGGGCACTCCAGTTGGGGGCCAGTTAGGAAAGCCAGAGGAAGAGATGGGAGTGGTCTCATCAGCGCCACCCCCTTCCTCAGTCAAGTGCGGGACATTCCAAGACAACCCCTCATAAAGATGGGGGATTTCTAAAAGGAGAAGATGGCATCTTAATCCCTGCTGGGGCATCTTCCCAAACCCTTGGCTTGCTCATCTCTCCCTGGGTCTAGGACTTCAGGGAAAACAGACAAACAATAGGATTCATCAGTTGGGCAGCTGGCAGCAGCCTGACCTCCTACCAGGAGAGGGAGTGGGGTTTGGAATCTCCCGGGTAGCCGGCACGCACCGCTGGAAGAAACCAGGCTTTCACCATCTTGCTCTCCTGTCCTTGTTAGGGTCACAGGACTCCTAAAGGGGCCAAGGGCTGGCTACGAGAGTTTACAGACTGGAAGATGTCAGGAAGAGCTGGATCTTGGAGAACTATGTATACAGGCCATCTGAGGAATGCTCATGGCCCCATCAGGAGAGTCAGAGGGTCAAGACCTGTCATATAGGCTACTCAGGATCAGCTAGAGATGCGGACAACAACAAGGAAAGAGCTGTGACCAGGGTACCAGGGAGGCAAAGAAGACATTGAACAAACACTTTTGGCCATCCTTCTCACCTGCAGAAACCAAGGCATGGGGAGAATAGAAAAAGCCTAGGTCCCTCCTTCGATTCCAATGTTGGGCTTGAAGGACAAGCAAAAGATCAGTGTTTTCAGGTCCTTTGAGCCCTGTGTTAAGCCTTTGTTGGGAAGAGGAGAACTTTAAACTGATGGTAAGATTCATGTTTTAAAGTGAACTGGGACTGCTTTTTAATAACTCAGAATTTCAGGAAATTGATGAATATCGCCTAGACATATGGTTAAGGGAGACAGAAAAGATATTTAATGTAGGGTGGTTGGGGAGAGTGGTTGAAAGAAGTAAAACCATAGGTGTTTAGAATCTAATGAGTCTCAATTCCTCCCTAAAACTGAAATCTGACATTTTAAAGTCTAGACTCCTAGAATTGTGCCTTAATTGTTTTGTGTTTAAAGACCTCTGAAATTTCTGAATCAGTCAACAGAGGGGAGAATTCAAAATCTGAACTTTTCATAAAAATCCATCCATTACAATTATAGTCAGCACACTACACTTCAAAAAAATACTGATTTAAAAGGACAGTCAATAATTAAATATGCTTAGTTTGAAGGCATCTGAAAATGCTTAAATTAGTATAGTTTTGATATCATCAGTTCAATATTTAGATTAAAAAATCAGGAATATATAATTAAGGAAGTATATGTTTTGAAACTGTGCCAAAGAACAATAACATGTTAGTTTCAGATTAAGATGTAAAAAATGTAGAACTTTAGAATTCTAGCTTGTCTGTTTATGACACAAATGTAGTAACTTAAAAGTCAAGTAAAATGTTTCTGTCAATGCAGTATTAGATTTCTGTTTAATTTATAATTTTTCATGATGACTAAGGCATTAGATACTTATGTAGCTGGAAAAACAATAAATATTCCTCGTCACCTTTTCAATGAGTGACAGTAGTCACTTAATAAATATTTTCTAATGAGTGGTTACTGATTTTTTCACTATGAAAATGGCCACTTTTCACCTACAGTAAAGTTCTGACTATTTTAAAAACAATTATGTACAAAAGAAATCTATATCTTTACATTTCCTGAAAACTCCCTACACACACATACATACATACATACACCAATGAAAGATTTAAAAATAGATAACTAATGAGACCCTATTGCAAAGCACAGGAAGCTCTACTCAATGCTGTGTAGCAATCTAAATGGGAAGGAAATCCAAAACAGGGGGGGGGAGCTATATATACATATAGCTGATAGTTGATTCACTTTGTGTATGGCAGGAAATAACACAACATTGTAAAGCAACTGAACTCCAACAAAAATTTTTTAAAAATTAAAGATATCCCTGGAAGCTAGGAAATTTAACTTCAGGACTTAGCAAGTGAACATGGAAACTAAAAAAGAAACAGCGCAAGGCCACAGCAAAGGACTTTGTTCTTTCTTTCCAGAATAGATTGCTTCGGTCAGTGCTAGGGAACCACTTATAATGCACAGGTTTTAGAATAGTGGTGGGCTGTGGAGATGGAAATACAGGTAATGCTGATGCGATAGTGATACATTTGCTATATTAACAAGCATAACTTTCAATAGTGAATTATATCAAGTGTATATCTTAAACAGTGTGGCCTCTGTAAAAGATCAGAAACATGGTCCTCTCAGATTTGACCTGTGTAAAGACTCAAGTTAGCAAACAGAGGCAGAGAAAGTAGGGGAAAATGTCTATATTTGGAAACTTGAGTTCCTGGACTATTTTTGACTCTTTGAATTCTACTTCTGATACTCTAGTGGCTCAGGTGGTAAAGAATCCGCCTGCAATGTGGGAGACCTGGGTTTGATCCCTGGGTTGGGAAGATCCCATGGAGAAGGGAATGGCTACCCATTCCATTATTCTGGCTTGGAGAATTCCATGGACTGTATAGTCCACGGGGTCGCCAAGAGTCTGAGACAACTGAGAGACTTTCACTTTCACTTTCTCACACTCCAAGGGCAGAGGAAGATAAAGAGGATAAAGAAAGCTCTGGAGTTAGACTACCTAGAGTTAGGTGGCAAGAATACACAGAAGAACTGTACAAAAAAGATCTTCACGACCCGGATAATCACAATGGTGTGATCACTCATCTAGAGTCAGACATCCTGGAATGTGAAGTCAAGTGCGCCTTAGAAAGCATCACTATGAACAAAGCTAGTGGAGGTGATGGAATTCCAGTGGAGCTATTTCAAATCCTGAAAGATGATTCTGTAAAAGTGCTGCACTCAATATGCCAGCAAATTTGGAAAACTCAGCAGTGGCCACAGGACTGGAAAAGGTCTGTTTTCATTCCAATCCCAAAGAAAGGCAATGCCAAAGAAGGCTCAAACTACCAAACAATTGCACTCATCTCACACCCTAGTAAAGTAATGCTCAAAATTCTCCAAGCTAGGCTTCAACAATATGTGAACTGTGAACTTCCTGATGTTCAAGCTGGTTTTCGAAAAGGCAGAGGAACCAGAGATCAAATTGCCAACATCCGCTGGATCATCAAAAAAGCAAGAGAGTTCCAGAAAAACATCTATTTCTGCTTTATTGACTATGCCAAAGCCTTTGACTGTGTGGATCACAAAAACTGTGGAAAATTCTGAGAGAGATGGGAATATCAGACCACCTGACCTGCCTCTTGAGAAATCTGTATGCAGGTCAGGAAGCAACAGTTAGAACTGGACATGGAACAACAGACTGGTTCCAAATCAGAAAAGGAGTACGTCAAGGCTGTGTCTTGTCACCCTGCTTATTTAACTTCTATGCAGAGTACATCATGAGAAATGCTGGGCTGGAAGAAACACAAGCTGGAATCAAGATTGCCGGCAGAAATATCAATAACCTCAGATATGCAGATGACACCACCCTTATGGCAGAAAGTGAAGAGGAACTAAAAAGTCTCTTGATGAAAGTGAAACAGGAGAATGAAAAAGTTGGCTTAAAGCTCAACATTCAGAAAATGAAGATCGTGGCATCCGGTCCCATCACTTCATGGGAAATAGATGGGGAAACAGTGGAAACAGTGTCAGACTTTATGTTTTTGGGCTCCAAAATCACTGCAGATGGTGACTTCAGCCATGAAATTAAAAGACACTTACTCCTTGGAAGAAAAGTTATGACCAACCTAGAGAGCATATTCAAAAGCAGAGACATTACTTTGCCGACTAAGGTCTGTGTAGTCAAGGCTATGGTTTTTCCTGCAGTCACGTATGGACGTGAGAGTTGGACTTTGAAGAAGGCTGAGCACCGAAGAATTGATGCTTTTGAACTGTGGTGTTGGAGAAGACTCCTGAGAGTCCCTTGGACTGCAAGGAGATCCAACCAGTCCATTCTGAAGGAGATCAGTCCTGGGATTACTTTGGAGGGAATGATGCTGAAGCTGAAACTCCAGTACTTTGGCCACCTCATGCGAAGAGTTGACTCATTGGAAAATTCTCTGATGCTGGGAAGGATTGGGGGCAGGAGGAGAAGGGGACGACAGAGGATGAGGTGGCTGGATGGCATCACTGACTCCATGGACGTGAGTCTGAGTGAACTCCGGGAGTTGGTGATGGACAGGGAGGCCTGGTGTGCTGCGATTCATGGGGTCGCAAAGAGTTGGACATGACTGAGCGACTGAACTGATGCTGCTCAGTGGCTTCAGTTGTGTCCGATTCTTTGCAAGCCCATGGACTGTAGCACACCAGGCTCCTCTGTCCATGGGATTCTCCAGACAAGAATACTGGAGTGAGTGGCCATGCCCTCCTCCAGGGGATCTTCCCGACCCAGGGATTGAAGCTGCATCTCCTGCAGCTCCTCCATCAAAAGCAGATTCTTTACTACTAAGCCACAGGGGCAGCCCAGAGTTCGAATGTAGTATCTACTATAGGTCAGCTCCTTGATCCTGGGAAAGTGATCTAACATTTCTAAACCAATTTCCTCTCTGAGAAATGAGATACTCTTAATAACATCATTCATAATTACTAAATGAAGTGGAGTGACTATGAAGTTCAAATGAGATCTTACATTTTAATCACTTAGCACAGTGCCTAATTTTTTGGTTTCTACTGTTATTACCACCATTACTACTGTTACTATTATATTACCATTATTCTGAACTAATTGAAACCACTTACACCTTCCCTGTAGTCTTTTACTCTGACCCTCATTCATTTCCAAGTACTCTTCTTTTTCCATCTTTTCCTTTCTTTCCTTGAACCATCAGAACCATGTTGTCAAACATTCTCCCAAGTCCTATAGATTTCACCTGTTGGTGCATCAAATTTCTATTGCATGAGTGACCCACAGGACTTAATTTTCTCTCCAATAAAGAAGTCATTTGGTCAGCAATAGAATGTACACAAATAACAATTTACACATATGTGAATATTTTGTTTGAGATTTTACTGTGTTACTGTTGATAAATCTTGGTAAAGGTGACCTTAAAATTTCTTCCTCACAGTTAAACAGGAAAATGAGGATTCTATGTCCTACTGCAATGAATATCTGGTTTTCCTGAAAATTAAAATATCCCTTTAAATGAATGAACAGATGTTCTCCAGCTGTGTTTGAGTGTCTCTCTGTGTCTGCAGCTAGTTTGATGAGGTGGTTAGAGTACGTTGTGAAGGGACAGAGTGGGGAAAGACTCTAGTCTTGTTCCTTATAATTCTGGATTTGGGGGGCTTTTTGAGCAGATAGATAATTCAGGGGTGAGGCTGAAAATATGAGTATCTGAAGCCATGTGATCTTAATGCCTATTAGAAGATGAAGAAATGGTCATCAGTAATAAAGTATACAGGATTGTTTGTCTCTATGAGTCTTTATCTAGATGCAAATGTGATCACCACTTTTCACATTTTCAATTTCTCAGGCCTTGTTGAAATGTTCAGATTTTTAAATATCAACACTTTAAAAGATAAAAATATAAAGTAAATGAGGGAAATAAGAGGCCAATTCTGTTGCAGAAAAATTGTTAAATAAGTATGTATTATAGGCAAGATGTATAATCTGGATATTATGAGCAATCCTTAATTTACGCTTAGAAATTCACTAGAAGCTATTTTTAACAGAGCTCAGATTACTTCCCCTGATATAACTTTTCCTTGGTTCACCCTTCTCATCAAGCTCAGTGTGCACAGATTTGTGTGCTACATAATTATGGCATATTCTTAAGCATACACATAATAATAAGTCACTTCAGCAGCCATTTCTATTTTCTCATTGGAAACAAGGCACTTCCTGCTTTATTAATATGATAGCTTTCATTAACATTCTACTTCTTTTGTGAAAAATGTTATCAATCTCATAATTTTACTTTGCTAAGAGATAACATATGTCTACATCTGGATATTTCATATATATGCATGCTTTTTTTTGCAGGGGGATAAGCTATGGCAGAAATTTGATTGTTACAAATTAGTTATAATGGATTCTGTGAAAAAATTCAAACTAGTTTTGGGAAGACTTTAAAAATTAGCATTCAATTTTTTTTCACATTTTACTCCATATTATCTCCAGAAACAAGTGACATCTGAGTTAAAACTTCTGCTATAACTTAGATGAATTCTCAAAATATGTATTCTACATATAATATGCTATATTTACCTTGCATTTAAATTCTGTGTAAAAATGACTTTCCCATATGAATATTATATTCATTCCCTTTCCCTAGTATTATTAATACATTGTTAAAATCAAACTCTTAATAAAGTAAGATCCTTGGGATTATGATACAACAGAAAATAGAAGTAGCCGTGTCTTTAATCTGACCCCAGGCTTCTTTTAATCCATCACGGTCTTCCCAGTGATACTTTCTCTCTAGACAGTTGAAAAGCATAGCTCTGTTATCAGGCCATATGCATGCAGGATGAAGCTTGTTTTACATTTTACTGTAGCTCAAATGGGTCATTTGACAATCTGAGAAATATACTGGTGTCTATCTGTCTATAATTTACCTTTTTATTGAGAGAGTTCTAGCTGAATTATCTGATTAGTTTTCTCTATTGCTTAAAACTGTATATCTCAAGATGACCAGAATCTTAAGGTTTAGTCTGTATTAGGCTTTTAAATTTCTTTGCTTTATATGCTAAAGTTCTTCCTGCAGGAACCATGTGTGAGAAGATCTCTAGAGGTTATTTGACAAGAGAAAAGAAGTGTTGATACAAGAATGTCTGAAGGAAAAACAATTTGAAAAATGTTGCAGGAAATGAGCTTCAATTGATCAGTGACACCACAGTGAAAGGACAGAAGGACCATTGTAGATTGTCTTCCAAAGATATCAAACTCAATAGACTTCAATTTAAATAGTCAAAAAGATGTTGAACTTCAACAGGAAAGACAGTGAAAATGACACAGAAACATTATTCTGCCATGCTACTAAATCACAAGATATCTGGATCTATAACATTGTGTAAGTTCTTACCGTTGAAACACAGCAGAGTATATCAAATAGAAATTCCTAAGCAAAAACCATACTTCTTCATCCCTTTAAGGATGGATTTGGGAGGATAAACTTTAAAGTTAGAAAATTTTTCTATTTAGAAAAAATGAAAATTTATGATATAAATATATAGAAACAAGTAAAGCAAAAGTCTTTTTTGTCAGGATAAGTGAAACGAAAGGTATCAAACTCATCATTTCCTTTAAACTACTGTATCATAGGTCTGGGAAACACCTGAAAATGGAAGGAAAGAATAGTAAAATAAAAAATGTTTCTTTACAAAGCAAATAGCTCACAGAGGCGACATCAGTTGAAAACCTAAGTTGGTTCAGGAAGACTTGAGAAATTGAAGTGTAGAGCTTCAATCAGTCATTGGGAATATTAACATGGTGAGGGAAACAGTTACAAGCCACAGTCTTATAAGTAAGTCCCTCAGTCTTGTTATTAGAAACGTAGAGCCTTACAATTTAGGGACCATGCAATATATAGTCAGTTACTCAATTTATCAAACAGCAGGACTGAGCAAGGCAATACGAAACGTTCATTAGCATAGTCATCAAATTAAACCATGCCTTTTGTGTTTACCACACTTTTGGTAAAAAGTTAAAGGATCCCTATGCTGCTGTCTTTAGTCCTCCTCTCTCTATTCTCCCCCTCTCCCCACCAAAGAAAAGATCAATCTTCTCTGCGCTAATAATGATAGGTCCCCAGCACAGGATAGTAGGACAAAATGGGACTTAAAAGTTATCACTGTGAATCTTTCATCTTATTGGTGAAAATACAAAACCCTGAGAGATTGTGACCACCCATAATTTTGTAGTCTCTTAGTGACAGAACTTGGACATGTATTCAAATCCAGTGCTTTTTCTTCTACAGTGAAATAACATGGAGAATATGCCTTATACTCATGAAGCTAGCAAAACCTTAGAACTCAGTCTCAGATACGAGGCACTCAGAATTCACCAGGCTTGATGAATGATATAACTGTTTTGACAGATCTATTTGAAACAGAAGCATTCTTTTTCTCATGCTCTGCTATTTAAGCAAGATGATCATTCATATGTATTTCTCTTTTATTCTAGAACATCTCTTTTCATCCTAAAAATTCCATATAAATTAACTCACTGCAGTCAGGATATCTTAAGAAAAGGCTGCCGTTAGCAGCTATTTCTTTTGCTGGAATTTTAATTCTCACAATTAAATTTGTACCTTGTTTAACCATTCAGCTGTAATTTGGAGATGATTTCTTCTAGCCAATTTTCATGGAAAATTCTGTTACAAGTTTTGCATGTAGAAGGCAGCCAGTTTTACTTGTATGAATTATTCAAAGTTTGGAGTTTCCACTTTTTATATTATTTACCATTTTCTGATAGTATATACATACATCATTGGTTGTTTACTATCCATTTCTTCAGTAAAAGTTAACCTTTGTAAAGGGAAGGAATATTTTCTTTTCTTACTTAAAAAGTTTTTTTGTTTCACTATTACCTTGCACAGTCCTTACTCCATAGAAAGTACACTACATATTTTCATTGACTCCCTAAAGAAGAGACTAGAAATGCTATATCTACCTATGTTGCATTTTATCTACACCATTTTTCAAAGTGAAGCATTCTGTGTTTCACTTGGGACACCAGGATTTTTAGACATTCAATATGTTACACACAGTGGGAAATTTAACCTCTAAAAGCTTCCCTGCAAATTGTTCCCAAGACATTTTCTTTGAAGGAAACTCAATGAAGAACCTAGATGTCCATCAGCAGATGAATGGATAAGAAAGCTGTGGTACATATACACAACGGAGTATTACTCAGCCATTATAATAGCCAGGACATGGAAACAACCTAGATGTCCATCAGCAGATGAATGGATAAGCAAGCTGTGGTACATATACACAATGGAGTATTACTCAGCCATTAAAAAGAATACATTTGAATCAGTTCTGATGAGATGGATGAAACTAGAGCCGATAATACAGAGTGAAGTAAGCCAGAAAGAAAAACACCAATACAGTATACTAACACATATATGTGGAATTTAGAAAGATGGCAATGATGACCCTGTATGCAAGACAGCAAAAAAGACACAGATGTGTATAGTGGACTTTTGAACTCAGAGGGAGAGGGAGAGGGTGGGATGATTTGGGAGAATGGCATTGTAACATGTATACTATCATGTAAGAATCGAATCGCCAGTCTATGTCTGACGCAGGATACAGCATGCTTGGGGCTGGGGCACGGGGATGACCCAGAGAGATGTTATGGGGAGGGAGGTGGGAGGGGGGTTCATGTTTGGGAATGCATGTACACCCGTGGTGGATTCATGTCAATGTATGGCAAAACCAATACAGTATTGTAAAATAAAATAAAGTAAAAATAAAAAAATAAACAAACAAAAAAAAACATACAAAAAAAAAAAGAATACATTTGAATCAGTTCTAATGAGATGGATGAAACTGGAGCTGATTATACAGAGTGAAGTAAGCCAGGAAGAAAAACACCAATACAGTATACTGACACATACATATGGAATTTAGAAAGATGGTAATGATAACCCTGTATGCGAGACAGCAAAAGAGACACAGATGTATAGAACGGACTTTTGGACTCTGAGGGAGAGGGAGAGGGTGGGATGATTTGGGAGAATGGCACTGAAACATGTATACTATCATGTAAGAAATGAATCGCCAGTCTATGTTCGATACAGGATACAGGATGCTTGGGGCTGGTGCATGGGGACGATCCAGAGAGATGATCTGGGGTGGGAGGGGGGTTCAGGATTGGGAGCTCATGTACACCCGTGGTGGATTCATGTCAATGTATGGCAAAACCAATACAGTATTGTAAAGTAAAATAAAGTAAAAAGAAAAAAAAAGAACATATTCTTACTGTGAGATATTTAATTTAAATGGATACAGGGAGGGTCATTTTATACTTAATATCAATTACTGTGTCAAAATTATTTTTATTCAAAAATACATTTACAGACTATCTAAACCTTCCTTCTAACTTAAGCAAGATCAGACATTATTTCAGATTAAGGCGAATGTACTTAATTTTAAAGTTCACTTTAGAAGGGGTTTTTTATTAGTAATATTTGTAAAACATCAAATCTTGTTCCTAAGAACTTTTGTTATTGTCAGTACTTTCAGTATTTGTAACCTTTAAAAGGCATATCTATGTTGACTCAGACACTTTTTTTCCCTGCCTTTTCCTCATTTTACAGTCTCTCCAGCAATTTTGACAGCTGACCCAAACTGACCTTCTGAGATAGTGAATCGCTAAATTTGTCATGTATTTTCTAATTACTAGTGCTGACATGGATATGATACCAGAGAGGTTTAAAATGATGAGCTAAACTGACGAAAGGCAATTTCTCAGCAAACTATAGTAGGAGAAGAAAGAATAATTAAAATTTAAATTTTAACTATGATTACCATAACAGGAGGAAAGGAAAACAAGGTTTTGGGTTTTGTTTTTGAAGTTTTCTACCTTACTATGATTTGCTGCAGATCCAAAACCAATTTCTTTCTTTTGGAAAGAACAGAGATAGGAAGATGTCCTATTGTTTAATTGCCTATTATTCTGATTTACTATGTAGTTTCAAAGATAAACGTAAAGGGGTGGATTTTTAAAAATGGTTATGGTTCCTTTATGTACAGTTCACAATAATTCTTCAGAGTGATTTGTACTTTTAGAAGGTGTACTTGTTAAGAGGACTTCCCAGGTGGCTCAGCAATAAAGAATCCACCTGCCAATGCAGGCGACTCAGGTTCAATCCCTGGCTCAGGAAGATCCCCTGGAGAAGGAAATGGCAACCCACTCCAGTATTCTTGCCTGGGAAATCCCATGGACAGAGGAACCTGGTAGGCTACAATCTATGGAGTCACAAAAGATCTGGACATGACTTTCTGACTAAACAGCAACAACAAATTTGTTAAGAAAATTAAAACATTAAAATGATTATTTACATAGGGTTAATGAGACATTTTGAAAGTCTTTAGAAGACTCCCTTCTCCAGGGGATCTTCTCAACCCAGCGATTGAACCCCGGTCTCCCACATTGCAGGCGGATTCTTTACCAGCTGAGCCACCACAAGACAAACATCTCAAAAAAAAAAAAAATCTCCAAAACAACCCAGAGAATCAGTCACTTCAGGTTTCAGAATTATTAAAATATATAATTCTCAAACCTAAAGTTATGTTTCATAGGTGGCATTTGGAGGCAGGTCCACCATATCTTGTGAAATCTTCATTTAGCTTTGGGGATTAGACCTTGGCGCTACAATGGTTGGAACCTATTTTAAACATTTCCGCATCCCCAGCTATAATGAATATTCTTTTCTGAGCAACACAATTCCATGGTAGCAACACGCTTGCATTATAGTTTTCTATAGTATCACATTTACCCAGGACCCACGGTAATATCATCCACTCGACGATGGTTGGTGGTGGACCTTGCCTGTTCAAGTCTGACCTGTCGATGTGCTGAGAGGCAAGCAGGAGCAGGAACAGAAAAGTCAAATAGGACGCTGTGTGGCAGATGAACTTGATAAATGGCTTTCGGATGAAGAGTCCGAGGGGGCTTTTGGGAGCTATAAGGTAGCAGACAGAGAAGACGGGGAAAAGGAGTCCTACTATGAAGCACGTCACCATCTTCACGGCCCAGTGTCGTCTCCTCCAGCCGGGGAACTCGTCATACCAGCGAGACGCCAGCAGTTGTTGACAGTTGGGCTGAGCCACGAACTACAGGGAAAAGGAAAGGAAAAAGGGAGAGTCAGGGTTAGGGGCAGGGCTCCAACCCATCAGCAGGAAACCAGTCAAGTCACCAGGTTTGTTCCAAACAATTGTATACTTACACCATCATAAAGAGCTTTAAGCCATTCTGTGGACAAAGCTCACTTACTGAAAATTTTATACCCAAAGCCAAGTGCTGTGTGCTTAGCCAGACACCACAGGGGTCAAAATACTATGGCTACATCTCAGGAAGCAAAAATAGAGCCGAGGACTAATAATGTCCATAGGATGTACTGATAACCGAACAAAACTGTGTACAAAGACACACACACATAGGTGCCTATGTAAGAACTGTCATATATATACATGACATAAAGTATACATTATACTTTTTTCCCCCATTTTTACACTTGGTGTATTTTCAGTATTTTCTATAATGAACACAACTATCAGAAAAAGTAAATATACTTTTAATTAGGTTGAGGCAATAAGTAATGACCAGGATGTAAATCACCATAGCTGAATTGGGAGGAAATAAAGCAAACACCTAAGTACAATCAATTACCACACACAACACATTCCTCAAACATGACACCGTTTTTATCCTGTCAACATGTTTTTATATAGATCTCACTCTATTTTAATGATGAAGATAGAGGGGGTTATAAGAGGTCTGAAAATGTATTCAAGAAGGTTACATATGTATTAATAGTAAATGATGAAATGTGCAGGATAATAGTAAATGATGTAAATTAATAGTAAATGATAAAATGTCCAGGATCTCTTTTTTTCTGCATGCTATCTTTCTCACTGAGACTGACAGCTAAGCATTATATAAATTCAGAGGAAATTTTTTCTTCCAGAAATTCTTTCCAGTGGTCTATGGGCAAATGTGTATAAGCAGAGAAGAAAGGGGAAGGCAAAGCATGGTGGGAGAGAGTGCATAGATGCTTGTGAGAAAGTGTTCAGCATGTTTAAAGGATGCTCTGTGGGCACTCCGCATGGACTGTAGCCCTGCCAGGCCCCTCTGTCCATGGGATTCTCCAGGCAAGAATACTGGAGTGGGTTGCCATGTCCTCCTCCAGGGATCTTCCCAACCCAGGGATTGAACTCATGTCTCTTATGTGTCCTGCATTGGCAGGTGGGTTCTTTACCACTAGCACCACCTGGGAAGTCCACTCTGGATGGTAGTAGAAGCTTTAGTTCCTTGTAAGGGACTCAAGAAAGTTCTGTCGGCATCAAAAATTAGACACACCCTAGAAGCAAAGTGGACACCTGACCCTTTCATAGGACTCTCTTCCTCCCCAATGTTTCTTACTTTTCTTCTTCACGCTTGGACTTTATTGATCTCCTTTAGGAGACCCTTACTTGACCCTGACTTACTCTTCTCTAATGGCAAGCAAGCAAACAGGCGTTAGATACGTAGAAAGTGGCTTGATGATCATAAACCAAAAGCTGTTGAAAGTGAGAGACAGGGTGACTGATTCAGTAGTTGAGATGTACAATATAGACTGGATGCAAAATGAGTGCTCACACAACTGTGTCTCTTCATTTTTTCTTAGATATCGGGTTCATCAAAGGATATAGTGGGTAAAGCAACATATATATAAATTAAATTAAATATATAATAATACATTCAGCAAATACAGCTAAAAAAATAAAAGTGCATTTCTTCAAGACCATGATGCTAGGACTCTTTTCACTACTTTGTAAGCTTCAAGCTCCATAATTAGTACAGTTTAATGTTATAATCCAAAAATAACTTATGTTAACCCATGAAATAGCTGGCTTAAAAACTAAGATCATGGCATCCAGTCCCATCACTTCGTGGAAAACAGAGGGAGAAAAAGTGGAAGCAGCGACAGATTTTATTTTTTGGGGATCCAAAATGATGGCAGCCAGTAACTGAAGCCATGAAATTAAAAGATGCTTGCTCCTTGGGAAAAAAAGCTATGACAAACCTAGACAGCATGTTAAAAAATAAAGACATCACTTTATTGAAAAAGTTTCATATAGCTAAACTATGATTTTTCCAGTAGTTATATACGGATAGGAGGGTTGGACCATAAAGAAGGCTGTACATGGAAGAATTGATGCTTTTGAACCGTGGTGTTGGAGAAGACTCTTGAGAGTCCCTTGAATAGCAAGGAGATCAAACCAGTCAATCCTAAAGGAAATCAACCCTGAATATTCATTGGAGGGACTGATGCTAAAAGCTGAAGCTCCAGTACTTTGGCCCCTGATGTGAAGAGACAACTCATTGGAAAAGACCCTGATGCTGGGAAAGATTGAAGGCAAAAGGAGAAGAGGGCGGCAGAGGGTGAGATGATTAGATATTATCAGTGACTCAATGGACATGGATTATAGCAAACTCCAGGAGGTGGTGAAGGACAGAGGAACCTGGCATGCTGCAGTCCATGGGGTTGAAGAGTTGGACACGACTTAGTGACTGAACAACAACACATTCCTTGTTGATTATTTTGGTCAAAGTCACGTGTTTGAAAGTCAAATAGAGCTTTACTTGAATATCTGCAGAGGCCTGGCAAACAGAGATATAGGTTATTAACAAGTATCACTTTGGGCTAGTTTCCCCTTCCCATCCCGAATACACATACATAATCCTTTGTGTCAGCGTTTTATAGCATAGTCTACCAACTATTTTCCCATATAAACTATTTTCTACAGTGTTGTTCATTAGAATTTAACACAGTTGAAAAACCATGATAGAAGGGAGTTAGTGAAACCTATGGAAAAATGCAAGACATAATGAACAGTTGCTATCACCTCATTAATTCTCAGAAATTGAAGGAACACATAAGGGATTAAGCATGAACAACACGTGTCATACAGGAAGAAAAAGTAAAAGAAAGATATGTACTTTGTTCAACACGGTCTGGTGAATTCTAGGACTCACATATTCTTTCCTTCTTGGCCCAAATTTCATTAGAACATGAGACATCCCAGGGCAATTAAGCAAAATAACTTTATTGGGAGCACTTAAGGTTTGCTTGGATAAATGTTTCATTGCCTAATACATAAAAACAGACCATGTTAAATCACCTAGAAAATGCAAATCATTTAATTTTTTATAGAATACCTGTCATTGTCAGGCGCTGGGTTAGCCTTAATCTTTACTAGTGCTTCTTCTTAAAAGATCTGTGTCTTTAATTGTTGCAAAGTACATATCTGTGCTTAGTAAATGAATAGCGTGCTCAATTTTTTACTAAACACCAAAGCAGTGAGGTTTACAGAGAGGTAAAGAACAGACAGGACATTATAAGAAGAGTAGGAGTGAGTGTGTGTAATCCACATTTCCCAAGATGTGGATGTCATTTGGCTACAAATTTGTTCTAATTTTAGGATTGAAACAACCACAGAAGTATTCCTAAGAATCTCTGTAAATCTAAATATTCTCATAATGATCTGACACCCTCTTTCTTCTACACTTGTTTGTTGCAGGTCTACACTAGGATTTTCCAAATTACACCTAATGTTACCAACTTAAATATTAAGAGAATTAAAATTTTACATCACAAAAATTTTCACTGTATTTAATTGCTAAGTGGATTGAAAGATATCATTTATCTCACACGTCCCCATATGCCTTTCTTCCTTCTTTCCTTCTGTTCTTTGCTTCCTTTCCAGATGCTCCCTTCTTTGCACTTTTTCTTTGTCCCCTCCTTCCTGTCTGTCTTTCTCTCTTTTTCCCCACCCCCTTGTCTCTTGGTTTCCTTGGGTTATTTGAGATGCTCAGCTTTATGCCCCAAGTGGCGCTAGTGGTAAAGAACCTGCCTGTCAGTGCAGGAGACATAGGAGGCCGGGGTTCAATCCCTGGGTGGCGAAGATCCCCTGGAGGAGGGCGTGGCAACCCACCCCACTATTCTTGCCTGGAAAATCCCAGAGACAGAGGACTCTGGTGGGCTTTGGTCCAAAGGGTCACAAAGAGTCAAATACAACTGAAGTGACTTAGCATTACAGCATTATACCAACCCCATTTGAAGGACACTCTCAGAGGTGGCCACTCCATCTCTGGGACACCTGCCATTGGTCCAGTCCAGCAAAGCCTCCCCAGGTGGGCCCTCGCATTGCCTGCCGGGAGTGTACAGATCCTCTTCCTCTACTCCATCTTTCTACTGCACAGTGAGTAACGGGAACCAGCATCTCAGCACCATCCCGGCCGGCGCTGGGGGTGGTAGGGTGTTTTTGAAACCCACAATGTTACAACCCCTTCTCACTCTACAGTTGTTGGCCAAGTCTTAAGCAATTCTATCACATTAAAATTCATATTAAAACAGGATAGATATTCAAATTCATATTTGTGCCATGAATTTATAAAAGACACACTAACAAAGAAAATATCTCCTATCCCTCTCTTGCTATAACTTTAAAAAAAAAAGTTAAAAAAACCTAATCTCATGATTAGTTATAAAATTGTTGAATCATGGTATTTTAAATATTGAAGAAACTGTGAAGATTACTGAATCTTACTTTATTTTTACAAATAAAGTGAATTCCAGTATCAATGATTTTAACAACAGTTCCACAAGGGACTTCCTTGTTGGTCCAGTGGTTAAGACTCTGCACTTCCACTGCAATGAGCAGAGGTTCCATCCCTGGTCAGGGAACTAAGATCCCACATGATGCAAGGCACAGTGCATCCCACTCCCCCCAAAGTAGCCTGTGGCTAAAAGAATAAAAACAACTACTCAAAATAATAAAACACCACAAGCCAAAAAGAAAACAAGTGAAAAATGATGAGAGAAAGAAGACAAAGCTTCACAGACAAACAAACATACAGAAATCCAAACAACCAAGAAATCTCACTATTATTGGAGAAAAAATATTAATTGAGTATGGACAAAATAAACAGAAAAAATTTCAAAAATTAATAGAGCTCTGACCTAGATAGCATATTCAAAAGCAGAGACATTACTTTGCCGACTAAGGTCTGTCTAGTCAAGGCTATGAGAGTTGGACTGTGAAGAAGGCTGAGTGCTGAAGAATTGATGCTTTTGAATTGTGGTGTTGGAGAAGACTCTTGAGAGTCCCTTGGACTGCAAGGAGATCCAACCAGTCCATTCTGAAGGAGATCAGCCCTGGGATTTCTTTGGAAGGAATGATGCTAAAGCTGAAACTCCAATACTTTGGCCACCTCATGGGAAGAGTTGACTCATTGGGAAAGACTCTGATGCTGGGAGGATGTGGGGCCAGGAGGAGAAGGGGATGACAGAGGATGAGATGGCTGGATGGCATCACTGACTCCATGGATGTGAGTCTGAGTGAACTCCGGGAGTTGGTGATGGACAGGGAGGCCTGGCGTGCTTCGATTCATGGGGTCGCAAAGAGTCGGACATGACTGAGTGACTGAACTGAACTGAACTGATAATTAAAATAACTACGCATCTGCTGCTGCTGCTGCTAAGTCGCTTCAGTCGTGTCTGACTCTGTGTGACCCCATAGACGTCAGCCCACCAGGCTCCCCCGTCCCTGGGATTCTCCAGGCAAGAATACTGGAGTGGGTTGCCATTTCCTTCTCCAACTATGCATCAGATTTGCTATTTATTTTTTATCCATCTTTTTGGTTTTTCAACATATTTTTTCATTTTAATATATTGTGTCCAAAGTTCAGACACTGACCCAATTCTCCTAACAAGCAAAATCTAGATTCTGGAAACAACTAACCTAGCAGCTTAATGCATCTTAACTCAGTCAGGTAGCTACATGTGAGTTTCAATTAGCTGTTGGACAATTATAAAGAAAGTTGAAACTTTTGGGTTGAATGAATTACAGCGATTTATGTAAGGGCTTAAAAGGCTCACAGATTCATATACAGGCCAGTTTCCCCTGGGTCTTACAATTTATTTCTTAGAATTTCACAAATAATCTATATCCTTTGGAGTTTTATTTCCTCTGTGGAGAGGAATGTTTTATTTCTTCTGCCCAGGAATATTTTTTGACAACTCATTTTGTAAAGTTGATAACAAGGCTTACAAATGTTTTGTAGGCAGAAAGCTTCAGGAAATTATTTTCTCTATAGTTGAAAACCCTTTCTTTCTTTTACTTCTGGCCTTTATTCCCTTCATAACTGCCGATGACCTTTAAATGTCTGAGTGAACAGTGTCTCTGTTTCTAGAGATAGCTTGAGTTGTGTTCCTAATTAAAACAATTCTCCAGTCTCCCCAAGCATGCTCATAACTAATCACCCTTCTACTTCATTATTCAAAGCATCCTTTTCACCTGGTCCTCCCTAGTGTGAGTCAACCATATTATGCATCATCTATGAGTTGGACATTGGCTAGACAAGTGGGAGAGGACCAAGATCTTTAAGAACCAGACACATCTGTCTTCTAGGATCTCAAAATATGTTGAGGACTGACCATGTGACTGGGTAACATAATACAGAGCATTATATGACTTGTGAGAAAAGAGATTGAATGCATAGGAAGAATTATGTCTAACATGAAATAGGGGAAATTGAAGAACAGAGGTAGAATTGATTAGTCAAGCCTGAGATAATAGATAGAATTTGGTGGGGGGGGGGCAGTTTTCAAAAGATTTATTTAAAATGTAATAGTGCATGGGTTAAAGTCAGGTGGTATCATCTTTTTCTCTTGTACCACTGTGGCTATAGATTTAATTTCATTAACAGATGACTTGCATCCATGAAATTAAAAGATGCTTGCTCCTTGAAAAAACTGTTATGATCAACCTAGACAGCATACTAAAAAGCAGAGACATTACTTTGCCAACAAAGGTCCATCTAGTCAAAGCTTTTGTTTTTTCAGTAGTCACGTATGGATGTCAGAGCTGGACTATAAAGAAAGCTGAGTGCCGAAGAACTGATGTTTTTGAATTGTGGTGGTGGAGAAGACTCGTGAGAGTCCCTTGGACTGCAAGGAGATCCAACCAGTCCATCCTAAAGAAAATGAGTCCTGAATATTCATTGGAAGGATGATGCTGAAGCTGAAACTCCAATACTCTGGCCACCTGATGTGAAGAACTGACTCATTAGAAAAGACTCTGATGCTGGGAAAGACTGAAGGCAGGAGAAGAAGGGGACGACAGAGGATGAGATGGTTGGATGGCATCACCGACTCAATGGACATGAGTTTGAGTAAACTCCGGGAGTTTGTGATGGACAGGGAGGCCTGGTGTGCTGCAGTCCATGGGGTGGCAAAGAGTTGGACATGACTGAGCAACTGAACTAAAGTGAATAGATGACCTCAAAAATCTACTTTTGGGCTCTTCATGAATGTGAAGCTCAAGCCAAGAGGCCCTCCTTGCTTTCTTGATATAACCTGACATCTAGTTTCTAATAATCTGAAGTTTGGTGATAAGTCTTTGTTTTCATGATCCAGATGTTTTTTAATTTGATTCATATTTTACATGAATGAAGAAAATTAAATAAACTATCTAGGTTGAGTTGAGAGAGCAGAAGAGTAAAAAGATGGAAAGATGTGAAAGAAAGATTGTTTTGCAGATTGGCTGTTTCCTTGGAGGTAACCTGGTTGGGCTAACTCCAGGGTACTATGCAAGGTTTAAAAAGCATCAAAGAAACAAAATAGTAGTTGCATAAAGTGGGGCAGTGACTTTTGATAGGCACAGCTTGGTAGGGGGATAATTTTAGTTCAGATTTAGAGAATATCATGTTAAAAACTAGAGGATGGAGATAACTATGTTCAGATGAGCAACCTCATGTTCTAGAAGGTTATATTCAATGATGAATATGCCAGAGATGGAGTACAAAGGATATTTCAGCCATAGTTTAGGATACAGACAAAAATGTTTACTGAAGCAATTTCTCCAGTCTAGGTCCTTGCTGCTCAGTGGAGGCTGAGGACAATAACACGAGAGATAACTGTACAATCACTTATAGTCTTATACACAAATATATGATCTTCATTCAATTTCTTGTATTACAGAGTATTGCAATTATGCCAATTTTTATATGTGCTCATATATATAAACTAAGTTTAATGAATGACAAAATAAGAACTTTTAAAAAAGATTTCTATACAAAACTTATACTCACAAGATAATACTTAAAGCATGCATGCATGCAGGCTGTTGCTTTAGTTGTGTCTGACTTTTTGTGATCCTATGAACCCTAGCCTGCCAGGCTCCTCTATCCATGACATTCTCCAGGCAAGAACATTGGAGTGGGTTGCCATGTCCTCCTCCAGGGAATCTTCCTAACCATGGATTGAACCCACGTCTCTTATGTCTCCTGTATTGGCAGGTGGGTTCTTTACCACTAGGGCCATCTGGGAAGCCCCTAATTCGAGCACAGGGAATGTCAATAAAATAACTAGTTGACTATTTGAATTTTTATCAGCTTCGTTAAAAAAAAATAAAAAAGTCAATGAAGACTTAATTATATCTGAGAAGACATTGGCTAAGAAGCCTGAGATTATTCAACAAGACTGAAAAACTTCAAGCTGTATCCCCCACAGGACACTAGTCAACAGCCTCCTGGCTCTGTCAAGTTCAAAAAAATCTCTCCAGTCATCAAATCACCTGATAATTTGTTTTGCACATGCATGTCAAATTCGGGTTTGCAGATTGGAATTCAATGAATAACTCAGAACATTATTACTAGGGCACCACTTCTGATGTCTACATATCCAGAAGGGAAGATGACAACGACACTCCATCTGACAGTGCTTGTGAGGCGGGGGCAGGATTGAACTCCTTAAATCATTTCTGGGCTGAAATTCAAAATTGATTTGGCAACTGAGCTGGGCTGATGAGTGGGCAATAGCAGGAAGTTGAAAATGCAGAGACAAAGGAAATAAGGTGGGAGGTGATAAACCCAACATTGAGTACATTAAGTTATTGAACTTGACAAACAAACAAAATGAGGTTTTGGTAGTGGGAAGGCAGAATCAAGAGATATTGTTAGTTCTCTGGAAATCACAAAGGGCAGAGGTCAGTAGAAATTCCACCTCTATTCACAGACAACCTCGTCAGGATGCCCAAGAAGAACTGTTTTAAGCTATCTTGGAAAACAGAGGAAAAACTGCCAGTCATTTCTAGCTGGCTACCTAGATGTTTTCATAAAAATGAAGAGAAATGTGGAGGCAAAAAATTAGAGTTATGAAGGGACCACCATTTGCCTGTTGAATCATGCAGGTGAATCATACGTGAGAATGGTTGAATAGAAAACAGAAGAAAGTTAGGTCTTGATCTTGGCCAGCTGTCAACGGGCTGGTTTTCCACTCTAACGAGCCACTGACAGCTTCTGCACAGATGAGCAGCAGCTCAGAAAGAGTGGTCCCTTCTTAATGTCCTGGAGACTAAACTGTTAGCTTACTGGGCACTAAACTGTGCTCTATGATCTTCCAAGAATCCAGGAGGGAAAAAAGTGACATGATGGGAATGAGTACTATTTGTTCTTTTGACATGAAAGGCTACAGTCACTCTTCTTTTCCCTTTTCTATCCTTTACACATAATTTCAAGACCAACTATTTCTTAGGGAAAAAAAAAAAGACTAACCATGATATGTGTTGATAGAAATTTGGAGAAAATGGAGCTCTCATACATTGGCCATCAAAATATAAATGGTCAACCACTTAGAAAAACACTTTGGAAAACAGTTTATTTAAAAAAATAAAAAACAAACATTTACCATATGATCGGTTTATTTCAATACCAGGCATTTCTCCAAGACAGAGGAAGATGTATGGCCACACAAATACTAGCACTCAAGTGTCACAGTAGCTTTGTTTTTTAATAGCCCCAAACAAGAATAACTCAAATTTCCATCAACCAATGGATGGATAAGCAAAATGTGGTATATCCAGGCTGTAATGCACAATGTGATAAATATAGTTCATATGGCTATATGTCATATATGAACGAACACTGGTAAGAGGTAAATCCTAAGAGTTCATATCACAAAAATCTTTTTTATTTCTTAATTTTGTATCTACTTGAGATGACAGAGGCTCCCTAAACTAACTGTGAGCATCGTTTCATGGTGTATGCAAGTCAAATCATTACACCATAAGGGCTTCCCAGGTGACTCAGTGGTAAAGAATCCACCTGCCAATGCAGGAGGTGCAAGGGACGAGGGCTTGATCCCTGGGTTGAGAAGATTCCCCTGGAGTAGGAAATGGGACCCATTCCAGTATTCTTGCCTGGAAAATTCCATGGACAGAGGAGGCTGGCGGGCTACATGCAGCTCATGAGGTCGCAAAGAGTCAGACACGAGAGCATGCATACTTTGCGCTACCCTCATGAGATATTATTGTAACATCAGAAATGGCAACCCACTCCAGTGATCTTGCCTAGAGAATCCCAGGGACAGGGAAGCCTGGTGGGCTGCCATCTCTGGGGTTGCACAGAGTCGGACACGACTAAAGTGACTTAGCAGCAGCAGCAGCAGCAGATATCGTTATTTCAGGCTTACACTAGGAAAAAAAGTGCTCTACTTTTTGCTAAAACCTATTAGCTTCTGAGTTCTTTCTCCATCTAACCTATGTACCATTCTCCTGAGATGATGGGCCTTGCAAAATGCAAATTGAACTGTGTCTCTTTCTCTATTAAAAGTCTATACCGTCATTTCAGTCTCCAGGAAAATGTCTCAGGTTTATGTAAAGCCTGCCAGGCCCTGAGCTCCTTTGCCATAAGGCTGCTTTCCTCCATTCTTGCATATTTATATTGTAGGCACACATTCAAAGTCTTCAGAGTGCTCTGATCATGTCTGGACCTTTCTTCCTGTTTTAGTAGCAATATATGCTGATATTTTGCCTAATATTATCCATTTCCTATTTCTTCACAGTGAATTCCTCATGGGTCTTCCAGCTCAGCTTCTATTCACCTGATCATTCTT
Organism: Capricornis sumatraensis; assembly: GCF_032405125.1. Taxonomy (NCBI): domain Eukaryota; kingdom Metazoa; phylum Chordata; class Mammalia; order Artiodactyla; family Bovidae; genus Capricornis; species Capricornis sumatraensis. Next base: position 33,932,645 of record NC_091080.1, on the reverse strand, counting down.
ATAGTCAACTCTTCTTTTTCTCAGTACTCAGATTGTTCCTTGAGCATACACTTACAATCGCACTTACTCCTCGTATCTCCTGCATTTTAATTATGGGCTGCAGTGAGCTACTTGAGAAGGGTCTGTCATTTTTCATCACTTGACTCTTCGCACCAGTGCCTGGTCCCACAATGTCAATGAACATTTACTCAATTGAATTAAATGCTGAACATAGTTCAGGACTTATGAGTCCATTTAATTAGGCACTAACCACTCATGTAAGTTCCACGGCAAAGCCTGGTTAAAATCATTAGCCTCTTGCTTCTTTTCAGAAATTACAAAATTAGCTGCTTCTCTTTCTTCTGAATATAACATTAATTAGCCCAGGCTGCTCCCTAGGAGATCCATGGTGCTGCTTGAATATAGGATAAGAAACTGCTTCGGTCTAGGTTACATGTCAGTGCTTAGAAGCCATTGAAAATCAAGTTGTTTTGGGAAAATATATCTTTACAAGGAGAAGAGAGGCAGAATATTTCAAGAAGTTTCCAAGGAAATATATTTCAGAGAAATATGATTCAATTCCATGAGTTCAATGAAAGAGAGACAAAAACTTGAAGTGGTGAATGTAGTCTTCAGGGTACTGATCTTAATATTGCTTTAAAAAAGATAATATGTGAAACGAATTGCCAGTCCAGGTTTGATGCATGATACAGGATGCTCGGGGCTGGTGCACTGGGATGACCCAGAGGGATGGTATGGGGAGGGAGGTGGGAGGGGTTTTCAGGATGGGGAACATGTGTACACCCGTGGAGGATTCATGTTGATGTATGGCAAAACCAATACTATATTGTAAAGTAATTAGCCTCCAATTAAAATAAATAAATTTATATTAAAAAATAAAAAAGATAATAATGCTATTCTTTTCTGTACCTTGCTCTTTTGTGTAATCAGAAGTATGCATGTCTGATGAAAATTGTAAAGAAAAAAAGACAAACCAACCTCAACAAACTCATTTTCTTGACTACAAAGCTATCCATGATGTCCAAACATTGGGAATAAATGGCAATGTTGGACTTTTATGCAAGAAAATATTGATGTTAAAAATGCGTACATACAAACTACAAACTTTTAAGAATCATTTTCATCTCTATACAGACGATGTTTATTCTTCACTACTCACATAGAACTGAAGCACCTTAAAAGTAGATTCAAAGTTTTATTCTCCTATTATGAACATTTACCAGACAACATATAGGACAGGTTAAAGCAAATTTCATATTTTGACTTGGACTTCTCAGAACCCACTATCATTCTGTTCCCAGAAGTAAATGTATCCCTAAATTTCATTGCATCAGTTGTAAGCTTTTGTAATACAATCTGTTTGTAAGTTAGGGATTGTCTCTAAAAGATTTTCAGCAGTTATCTTTAACTATCACAAGATGTGAATGTTTCCTATGCCAGCACCAGTATCCATTCCAACCTCCCCTCACCGACCCACCCCGCCACTGATGCTGCCACAGTACAATCCAGCTGGTCCTATGGACGGTCATCCTACAACTCCTAGTCCCTCTGCTAATGTGGGGATGTCCAAAACTGCACATCTACTTTCCCAGCGGCAGAACCAAGACCGTCCCTCTAGTTCTTTATATATTATGTGTGTGTGTCTGTGTGTGTGTTAAGTCGCTTCAGTTTTGTCTCTTTGAGACCCTATGGGCTGTAATCTATCAGGCTCCTCTGTCCAGGGGACTCTCCAGGCAACAATACTGGAGTGGGTTGCCATTTCCTCCTCCAGGGGATCTTGCCAACCCAGGGACCAAACCCTAGTTTCTTCTGTCCCCTGCATTGGCAGGTGGGTTCTTTACCACTAGTGCCTTCTGGGAAGCCCTATATATTCACACTTATGTCTAACTAGCAAGGGTCTGTTTACGAGATGAAAAGAATTCACACACAATGACAGCTAATTGGATTCACCTTAATCTTTCATTTGCATTTAGGAAATGATAAAAGATAGTGAATGGCAGAGATTCGGATCTCAGAACTGAAGGAACCGTGCCTTTACACCCTGGGTTCTCCCCACCATGCTATCTGTGGTCCAAGTCTCCTGGTCTAGACTGACTCTGGGAGAAGGAAGGACGAGCAGTCAGAATGTCTCCAACCTTCAGTACTCGAGTCCTCTCTATTTTATAATAGTGATTAGATTTCTTGGTTCAAACTGACTTGAGAATTTTCCATACTTGTTAGTAAACAGAGTTACAGTCTTGGCAATAATAAAGATGATGATAATTATACTGAATGCCTCATTTTTGTACCTACACTTTTCAGTGGAAATAAGTGAAAACTATGATTACGTTTACAAATGCTCAAGAATTCCTTGTAAAATTCTTCCATAGAGGTGGAAAGTCCATTTGATAGCAAGCAGAACCTATCTGCTTCATATCAACTAGACATATTATTGCCAACTGTGAGAAACTATTTAACCATCTCCAAACATTTATAATGTAATTTTTGGTACATCACACAGATGAAGAAGGTAGTCAAAATATTTACTTATATTTCTGTCAGGATAATTTTACTTTACCTAAAACACTGTTGAAAGCTGAAAACAGTATGAACTTTTGCTAAATTCAGTAAGACTATGACACCTCTTCCGGACACTTCTGTTAGGCACCTTATTCCCTAATCCCAAAAGAATTCAAATGTCACAATAGAAAGTCAAGACAGGAATTTTTTCATACCCATTTCCAGAATTTTTAAAAAAATGAGTAAGGTTCTACAAAGCATAATATTTAAAAGTACTAATTTTTAGGACCTCATTTATTTAGTTAGCAGAGTGTTAAAGTCCCTCCAAATGACAAAGCAACTCCCTTTTTTTCTCTCCATATAAATAAATAGCATCCAAGTAGTCTCAACTTTCTCAGCACACTGAAGATAGGTTTCGCATTTAGCAAAGTGAAAGTGAAAGTCACTCAGTTGTGTCCGACTCTTTGAGACTCCATGGGCTGTAGCTGCCAGGTTACTCTGTTCGTGTTATTCTCTAGGCCAGAATACTGGAGTGGGCGGCCTTCCCTTCTCCAGGAGATCTTCCTAACCCAGGGATCAAACCTGGGTCTCCTGCATTGCAGCAGATTCTTTACCAGCTGAGTCACAAGGGAAGGCCATGAATACTGGAGTGGATAGCCTATCCCTTCTTCCGCAGATCTTCCTGACCCAAGAATTGAACTGAGGTCTCCTGCACTGCACGTCGGTTCTTTACCAACTGAGCTATGAGGAAAGAAACCTTCATGGCTTAATTTCTTGAGATTGACAGTCTCACTACTTCATCTTTAGCACAATATTCTTAATGCTGTGTAAGTTACAAGTTTGTCCAGAGAAGGAAATGTCCTCTTCCAACTGGAGTGAAGTCCAAGGCAAAATTTTCCCGCCGAGGACACTGTGGAGGCAGAAAATGCCCAGCAGGGAAATGTGGGGAGTCTCCCTTGAGACAGTTTTTTACAGTGTCACTGCAGTCTTGGCCTCAAAAAGTACCTAGATGTTTAAAGATTGGGAATATTTTTGAGTTGAAGATTTGGAACATTTATTCATTATCTAAGAGGTGACAATATTTGTTGGTACTAAATGTCAGAGTCCAGATACTGCCTAATACCCAGATTTGAAGAGAATTCAAAACATCCCAAAGATCTGTCATTAACATTGGAAAGAGGTCAGATAAGTGCCCAAATACAAATTGTCTTATCTTTGTGAAGAGTATAAGTACAAATTAACATTTAAAAAATAATACTATTGATAATCAATAATCATTATAGAACTAAATAAGTGAAAAAGACAAAACTTTGTGAAGCAACTAGGAAATAAAAAATTACATCCTCTTTCATCATTCACTTTTCCTCCTTTCAGATACACATTCAAGCTCCAGAAATCTCCTGTTTTAAATCCTCCTCATTCAGCCACTCCAATCATCACCCCATCTTTCCCTCTGGCCAGCTTTTATTTTGAAAAAATGGTCCAGGAGCATTCTTCATAATAGTGGATTTTCTCTCTTTACTTTTATATCAGTACCAATGATAATACATGTATTATAATTAACTCTATATCAAATAGAAATTGGTATATTTATCTCTGTATACCCCAGTGCCAATTTGATAATATTTATTTCTGTATCTATACAGTGTTTTGCAGAGTTTCTGGTACCAAAAAGATTCTTAAGACGTATTTTTAGAATGAATGAGTAAATCTGTGAATGGCAACAATAGGAAGACTGTCTACTGCTTTCAAGATTGTATCTATTATTTTATGGTTTCCATTGCTGCCATGTAGCATGAAAGGAGAGGCTGAGTCTAAACATGGGGCTGAATGCTAAAGAAAAAAGGGCAAATACTATGACATTCCTTCTAAAGGAAGTCAAAGGTCTATAGCACAGTGTATAACTGGCGTTACTATTCTGTTCTAAGTATTAGGAAGAAAATTATTTTCTTAGCAAATAAACATGATCATGATCTATGGAAAAGTAACTACTTACTTTTATTCTGTTACAAATTAATTACTAATTTTTGACTCTTGCTGGATTATGAGATTTCTATTCTGTAGGTTTATGTAAACATTGACATTAAACATTGATCCCCAGCTCACACATTAAGACATGAACGTAAGTGGTGATGGTGACTGTGTTTTAATAGGCAATGCTTGAAGGATAAAGTTAACTAAAAAATGCACAAAACATTTTTTGGCTGCCAGTTGGAGTTTTAGAAGGAGCTTCTTATTTATGTCTTCCAGATTTTGAGAAAATAAGTTACCATCCCTACCACAAAGAAAACAGTAGTTTATACAATTTTCTTCTCCTTATTTTTCAACTATAGTAGAATTAATTTGATAGTTTTGGTATGAAAATTATTTGTTTTAAAATGAAATGGTATGGAAGTTATTTGTTTTCACATAACAGAGAAGGATACGCTTAGAAATATAAATACCAGGTGATTATTTCATAGCCACATAAACCATTCAGTGGATACATTCTGCATATCAATCATGTTATTTATTCCTTCTGTTAGAAAAATCTTTAGCTGATGACTAACCTTCTTTATAGGTCTTGAAATCTGAGGTGTATCTGACACCTGGATACTACTCCCATTTGGACAAGCTGTATTTCAAGTGCTTAACTGCCTCAAGTGGTAGGGAGATTGACAGCACAGGTCTGCGTGCTACGCGCTGCGCTTAGTCACTCAGTCGTCTCTGACTCTTCTCTCAACCCCATGGACTGTAGCCCGCCAGGCTCCTCTGTCCATGGGGATTCTCCAGGCAAGGATATTGGAGTGGGTTGCCATGTCCACCTCCAGGGGATCTTCTCAACCCAGAGGTCAAACCCAGATCTCCAGCATTGCAGGCAGATACTTTACCATCTAAGCCCAAGAATACTGGAGTGGGTAGCCTATCCCTTCTCCAGGGTATCTTCCCAACCTAGGAATTGAACTGGGGTCTCCTGCGTTGCAGGTGGATTATCTACCAGCTGAGCTACCAGGGAAGCCCAACAAAGGTCTAGTGTTTTTCAAACCGTAGACTAATAGATATCTTAAATTAGAAAAAAAAAAAAAAACTTAAAATGGTCACTGAATTCTGAAGACAGATAGCAGTAATCTTGCAGTTTCAGTGACTCTTAGTAAAAAGTCTGTTCTAGAAGAGAGTGACTGTACCTATTCCTCGGACTGCCATTTTCTCCAAAGGTGACAAGCAGATAGTCAATTCCATTTAATGATTCCTTCATATTTTCCCTTCTATCCCCTAGTGCTACATAGTGTAAGGATTTGTACTCCTCTCCCCTCTGTATGGGGCTTCACTGGTGGCTCAGTGGTAAAGAACCCACCTGCCAATACAGGAGACTCAGGAGACATTAATTCAATCCCTGTGGCAGGCAGATCCCCTGGAGAAGAAAATGGTAACCTATTCCAGTATTCTTGCCTGGGAAATCCCATGGACAGAGGAGCCTGGCGGGCTATAGTTCATAGGATTGCAAAAAGTTAGACATGACTGAGTGATTGGGCATGCATACACTCTCCTCTCTATAGTGTCTGTTCCTTGTAGTGCTAAAAAGAGATTGAATAATGAGGATATGCAAGATTTCAGAATTTAGCAACACATCAAAAAGCTCATACACCACAATCAAGTTGGGTATATTCCAGGGATGCAAGGATTCTTCAATATATGCAAATCAATCAATGTGACACACCATATTAATAAGTTGAAAGAAAAAAACCATAGGATAATCTCAATAGATGCAGAAAAAGCCTTTGACAAAATTCAGCATTCCTTTAAGATTAAAATTCTTCAAAAAATGGGCATAGAAGGAACCTACCTCAACATAGTAAAGGCTATATATGATAAGCCTACAACAAACATTATTCTCAATGGTGAAAAACTGAAAGCATTCCCCCTAAGATCAGAAATAAGACAAGGGTGTCCACTTTCACCACTATTATTCAACGTAGTTCTGAAAGTCCTAGCTACAGAAATCAGAGAAGAAAAAGAAATAAAAGGAATCCAGATTGGAAAGAAGTAAAGCTCTCATTGCTTGCAGATGACATAATACTGTACATTGAAAATCCTAAAGATAGTATCAGAAAATTACTAGAGCTAATCAATGAATTTAGCAAAATTGCAGGATACAAATTCAATACACAGAAATCACTTGCATTTCTATATACTAACAATGAAAAATCATAAAGAAATTAAGGAATCAATCCCATTCACCACTGCAATGAAAAGAATTAAATATCTAAGAATAAACTTACCTAAGAAGACAAAAGAACTGTACACAGAAAATTATACGACACTAATGAAAGAAATCAAAGATGACATAAACAGATGGAGAGATATTCCATGTTTTCCAAGATTCCAATATTGTGAAAATGACTACACTACCAAATGCAATCTACAGATTTAACGCAATCCCTATCAAATTACCAATGGCATTTTTCACAGAACTAGAACAAAAAATTTCACAATTCATATGGAAACACAAAAGACCCTGAATAGCCAAAGCAGTCTTGAGAAAGAAGAATGGAGCTGGAGGAATCAAGCTTCCTGACTTCAGATTATACTACAAAGCTACAGTCATCAGGACAGTATGATACTGGCACAAAAACAGAAATATAGACTAATGGAACAAGATAGAAAGTCCATAAACCCATGCACCTATGGATACCTTATTTTTGACAAATGAGGCAAGAATATACAGTGGAGAAAGACAGCCTCTTCAATAAATGGTGCTGGGAAAACTGGACAGCTACATGTAAATGAATGAAATTAGAATACCTCCTAACATCATACACAAAGATAAACTCAAAATGGATTGAAGACCTAAATGTAAGACCAGAAACTATAAAACTCTTAGAGGAAAACATAGGCAGAACACTTGATGACATAAATCAAAGCAAGATCCTCTATGATCTACCTCCTAGAGTAATGGAAATAAAAACAATAGTTAACAATTGGGACCTGATTAAACTTAAAAGCTTTTGCACAGCAAAGGACACTATAAGCAAGGTGAAAAGACACCCTCAGAATGGGAGAAAATAATAGCAAATGAAACAACAGACAAAGGATTAATTTCCAAAATATACAAGCAGCTCATACAACTCAATACCAGAAAAACAAACAAAAAGTGGGGAAAAGACCTAAACAGACATTTCTCCAAAGAAGACATACAGATGGCTAACAAACACATGAAAAGATGCTCAACATCACTCATTATTAGAGAAATTCAAATCAAAACTACAATGAAATATCACCTCACACTGGTCAGAATGGTCATCATCAAAATGTCTACAAACTATAAATGCTGGAGAGGGTGTGGAGAAGAGGGAATACTCTTGCATTGTTGGTGGAAATGTAAATTGATACAGCCACTATGGAAGATGCTTTGGAGACTCATTAAAAAACTAGAAATAAAACCACCATATGACCCAGGAATTCCACTCCTAGGCATATACCCTGAAGAAACCAAAACTGAAAAAGACACATGTATCCTACTGTTCATTGCAGCACTATTTACTATAGTTAGAACATGGGAGCAACCTAGATGCCCATCGACAGATGACTGGATAAAGAAGTTGTGGTACATATACACAGTGGAATATTACTCAGCCATAAAAAGGAACACATTTGAGTCAGTTCTAATGAGTTGGATGAACCTAGAACATATTATACAGAGTGAAGTGAGTCAAAAAGAGAAAGATAAATACCATATTCTAATGCATATATATGGAATCTAGAAAAATACTACTGAAGAATTTATTTACAGGGCAACAATGGAGGAACAAACATAGAGAAGAGACTTATGGACATGGAGAGAGGGGAGGAGAGGGTGAGATGCATGGAAAGAGTAACATGGAAACTTACATTACCATATGTAGAATAGATAGCCAACAGGAATTTGCTGTATGGCTCAGGAAACTCAAACAGGGGCTCTGTAGCAACCTAGTGGGGCGGGATTGGGAGGGAGATGGAAGGGAGTTTCAAAAGGGAGGGGCTATATGTATACCTATGGCTGATTCATGTTGAGGCTTGACAGAAAACAGCAAAATTCTGTAAAGCAATTATTCTTCAATGAAAAATAAAAATTAAAAAAAATATATTTCAGAAGTGTAGTGTCCAGTCACAGACCTCTGTTCTTAGATGTACTTTGCAGGGAAACATCCTCCTTGATAAGATGTACACCAGTGGAGATGGCCTGATGGCTCCCTCTCATTTCTCATGGGCACTCAATCAGTAAACAACCCACTGGTGTCAGTTGCTCCTAATTGAATGTGTAAATAACACTGGGGTAGTTCAGCTTGTCAGTAAGTACCATCTTTGAAGTGTAATGTTTTTGAACAGGAAATCACATAATTTTCTTCCTTGTTAGGATTATCTTGAGGAGCACGGGAGGGCTGCTCAGTTTTGATGTGGGAGCACTTCCTCACTGAACTGGCACTGGGAGAGGTCCTGCCGAAGGGAGATTTGGAGACTCTAACGGCCCGGGAGGAGGCCTTCGAGAGAAGGGAGTGAGGCCCAACTGGATAAGATGCAGGCATATAACAAACATCTCAAGTACCTGGGATCTTAAAACTACAAATGCCTGGCTTATTATTTTTCTGCTTTATTCCTCAAAGGAGAAAGAAATACGTGAGGTTTTTTTTTTTTTTTTTTAAACATTTAGAAGGCACAAGATGGAAAAAGTTGAATAAAAATCAAATACACAGGTTCACACATGCACGCTCTGGGTCAGACATACCAAAATTTGTCTTTCTTAGAAAGTCAGAGTGGAAGGTACTTTAAAAGTCATCAAGCCCCACCTCTTTGCTTTACAAGCAGGAAATTGAGGTCCAGGGAGGTCAGATGAATTTTTCCAGGGCCACAAAACTAGTTAAGAGCAGAGGCAAAGGTAGTTTCCTATCAGAGGTGGTGCTGATTGGGATGTGGGGTGAGGGACAGGCGCTTAGGACTCAAGTCCACCCCCAAATGAAGTCAAAGTTGCAGAGCTATAATCCCAACTCAGTAATTACAGATTTTGGATATTGACGGTAATCACTACCATCACCTTCTCCATTTTTCAATCTTTTCTGTGGACAATGAAAGATATAAAGTCAATAGTACTGGTTTAATCAAGTTCTAAAAATTGAATGAAATAAAAACGAAGCATTCAGTTCCAAAGAGGGCTTTTCTTTCTTTCTTTTTTTTTTAATCTTCTGAGTCCCTGAGATTGTTGTTGATGCCATTTCTCATGCTCTTGATAACTAATAACCTTGAGAAGAAAAAAAAATCCCTTCAAAGAGAAATGAGTATTTCCACGGCACAGCCTCTTAAATCTTACTTGATGTTTTCCGAATGGAATTAAAGGAATTTCTCAAAGTTAAAGGACTGAGGGAGAGGAGTAATTTTATGTGGGATAAGATGTAGTAGTTTGAACATATATAATCAGGAGATAAAAAGAAAAGAAGCCAGACAGAAGAAAGAAAGAAAAAAAAGTCCTTAGTGGCTTGGTTTTGTAGTTTAGTTTAGCTTTTCTCAAACTTTCCAGACAGGACAGAAAAGAGGGTCGGGTAGAAGAATCGCTTATGGATCCCAAGGGTAAACAAAGGGCAATTTTCTCTGCTTAAAAGAGAGATGTGCTGAGAAAGACGAGAAGATGAATTCAGTGACCAAGCAGTGACCACCTTTAATAAGAATCTGTGCATGCTTTACTTTGATTTCAGCTCTTATATAGGACATGTTCCAGTTCATCCCTATACATCCTTTCCCCTTGCTTCATGGATTCAAGCAGTCACTGAGAAGTATGATCTTTTTCCCCTCCGTTTGTGTTTCTCACTCTCTCCTCTTACCACTCAAGCCCAAGTTACCATCATATCTTATCTGAAGCATGTCAATTATCTCCCCCACTCTACACTCTATTCTACACTCAGCACCTAAAGAGATCTCTTCAAATCACACATTTAATCATGGCACTTGCCCGCTTGAAGCCTTTTTAAAAGCTTCTTGCAGTTTTTAGGATGAAAACAATTCTTAATGAGGATATGACTGATCTGGTGCCTGCCTCACCACTCTGCAGGGGTTTGCAAACGACTTGCCTCTCCGTTACTACCGAATTGCCCCCAGATTGTGCTCCCTTTGTCTGCAAAGCTGTCCACACCTCACACCCCGCCCAAGCGCCTCCTGATCCTCTCTATCTCCCATTCCTCATTCAATCTGCATGGATCATCTAGACTAGTTCAGATGCCTGCTGGCATTGTTATGTAGCTCCCAATATTCTGCTTCCTTATACTTTTCCAAGACCACATTCATACACTTACTTGGATATTTTTTTTTTTTTTTTGGCAACATAGCACAATATGCGGATCTTAGTTTTCTGACCAGAAATAGAACCAGTGTTCCCTATAGTGGAAGCACAGAGTCTTAATCACTGGACTGCCAGGGACAACCCAGGTAATGTGTTTTTTATATTATATTATTTTATATTTTTATTTATAGTATATATAATTCTTACTTATGCTGTACTTTTATATCTCTTTCACGCAATGACTGGTTACATAGGGCTGGAACTATATTTGTCAAACTCACCTCTGCATTTCTGATGTCTAACAATGCCTGGACTGTGTAGGTGCACCCATAATATTTGTTGAATGAATGATAACTCATCACATGGATGCATATATGGCCATCCTTGGTGGCTTAGCAGTAAAGAATCTGCCTACAACTTAGGAGATACAGGTTTGATCCCTGCGTCAGGAAGATTCCCTGGAGAAGGGCATGCCAACCCACTCCAGTATTCTTGCCTGGAGAATCCCATGGACATAAGAACCATAGGGTTGCAAGGAGTCGGACATGATTGAAGCAACTGAGCATACAGGCACACATATGTGTGCATAAATAGATGAATAAGAGGAATGGATTCTTATCTCTTCTCCCCTGACATAGTTCAAAGTGTCTCAGTGAATTTACAGCAATCTCCTGGTCTGAACCTGGTCAGACTTGTCCACCTTTTTCCTGGGACTTTCAGCTGAATATGGCTGGATGGTATAGTTTGAATCACCTGAGGTCAAAGCTGAGAGAGACACACTATTTGCAGGCAAGACACGCTATTTGCAGGCTAGACACGTGTATCACCTGTGCCAATATGTAGTCTTACAAGGAAACCAGCAAGATGACTCCTTTTAGCTTACGTTGAATAATTAGCAAATGAATACAGAAATATTCTGTTTCACAAAAAATAATAATATGGTATCATATGATCCGTATAGGTGCCAGAAAGATCTGTCGTTCCAAGGAAGATTACGAAAATAGTGCCATTTTTTTGAAGAATAAAATTATCATAGTTGTTGTTGTTGTTTAGTGATGAAGTTGTGTCTGACTCTTTGCCACCCCATGGATTGTAGCACCCCAGGCTCCTCTGTCCATGGGATTTCTCAGGCAAGAATACTGGAGTGGGGTGCCATTTCCTTCTCCAGGGGATATTCCTGACCCAGGGACTGAACCTGCATCTCCTACATTGGCAGGTGGATTCTTTACCACTGAGCCACCAGGGCAGCCTGTTTATCATGGCACCAGGTGCAAAACTATGATCAGTTCTTTCCTTTCTCCTGTCTTTCCTTCCCCATGCACATATCTGCACTGAGGCATTACACAGCTCAAAGACACAAGTATTTCTATATTCACTTGCAACTCTGCAATGAGCAAAGTGGGTTTCCTAAGTTCAATCATGTGTTTCTTACTCCCGGCATTGCATCTGACCTTATGAGAAATTATTATTCACTGGCTCTTTTGACACACAAGACTCGTGAGAAATCCGCTGACTGAAATGTGATCTTAGGAATCATCCAGAATTGGCAAATATGAAAAACTGTCTATCTTTTTTCTCTTATAACTGTATATGGAGGTTTGACTGTGGCTGGGATTGAATTGCTGATGAGGAACTCATCTTGTCAATCTATAAAAGATACAGCAAATGACTCAGAGGGCCTGTGGGAATGTGACTCAGTGTCCCGAGTCTTCTCAAAAGTCAAAGTCAAGCCTTAAGCTTCCTATAAATTTTTACATATAGGCTGATGGCATGTTCTTAAAAGCCTCTGGATTGAATCAACCTTGGCTAGAATTATGTGTTTATGTGTACTTTTATTAAGACTATCAAGGACATGAAAGCATTTTTTTCTCTTTTAGCTGCAAATTAAAGGCACAGAACAAATACTGTTAAAAACAAATATTTTTTCCAAGAGAAAGTACCTGCTGTGGCTGTTGTGACTTCCTATATAGTCTTCTCGATGGGGTAATTGCTTGAGCTATTACTTTGCCCTAAAGTTCTAAGGAGATTTTTACATATTAAAAATATAAGAATTGTAAGTGGGAAGATGAACAAGTTCATTAAAGAGTGATTGCTTCCTGGTATAGGAGAAAAAGGGATTCCCTGGTAGCTCAAATGCTAGAGTCTGCCTGCAGTGTGGGAGACTTGGGTTTGATCCCTGGGTCGAGAATATTCCCTGGAGAAGGAAATGGCAACCCACTCCAGTATTCTTTCCTGGAGAATCCCATGGACGGAGGAGCCTGGCAAGCTACAGTCCATGGGGTCACAAAGAGTTGGACAAGACTGAGTGACTTCACTTTCCCTTTCTTAGAAGAGGAACTAGAAAGAAGTTAACTGGTGAACATATCTACATCTGCAGGTTTCCTATGGAGTGTAGAGAGACACCTCTATCTTACTATTAAAAATTCCTAGTAAAGTCTCTAAGTACTCAAATTATATTTTCAATTAAACTTTGAATCATAAAATTACAAACCCATTCTCTTCAAGCTCTTCATTTAAATGTACGCTTCATTTCATACCAGCCTTCTTCAAGCAAGGATTTCTTCACCAGACGTTCACCAACAAGGACTGGTTTGTGAACTATGATTATAATTCACTGGCTTTGAGTTTCTAGGCAAGTTTTATACAAGAAAACTTCAAAAGTGAGTTATTCTTTTTCAAATCAAGTTGAACTCTGAACCTACATAGCATATAAAGAAAGTGATTGATATCAACTCTAAATCTATCTAGCATATCCGGGAAGTGGTTAATACTGTGTTGGCGGGGAGGTGGGAGTGGGGTCGGGGTGCCTACTCTGAGGACTTTTAAGACATTACTGGTGAAATATGAATGTTGATTCTTAAATATTTTTGACATGAAATGTCAGATAAACAGATCTTAAAAAAACACAATCTCTCTACTTAAGAGCTATTTTTAATCGTTGCAAGTCTCAACAAGCATGCTATTTTTAAACTAGGAAGCTGGAAAAAAATTATTTTTAAATTGTCCTCTGTGAGTTTATTTTCCTCATAGCTGTTTCTCCTGGGTACATCTGAGTTTTGTGAGGTTCTTCTATGTTCATATAGAAGATTACAGTAAGAGAGAGTGGTAAACTATAGACTGAATATATGTTTATACACACATGTACACTTTAACTCTGACAGGGTGATGTATGGACACAGGACAATAATACACATGAGTGGGAAAAAATGTCAGAACTAGGCTGCCCAGTAGACAGCAGCTTATTTCTATGACATTTCATATTCACCATGCTTTACAGGGAGCTATAGAGAAAGATATGGATTCAAGAACATTTTCCAAAGTTATTAATAGAATTCCTTCCTAATCAGTGAATTTCCAAGATTTAGAGAATTAAGATGGTTTATATTGGAGTCTTTCACAAAATGTGAACAACTAATAGGTGAAGATATCAGAAAATAGTTTTAGAACAGACGTCTATTTAAGTTTTACAAAGCATTTAAAACTACATTTTGAATACTATTGGTTCATTACTATTCTCTTAAAAGATGTCAAGATTTAAGATATTTCACATGATAATGAAATATAAAGCAGTGTCACTAATATAAAGACTCACAAAGGCTTAAAGAAAGGGTTTCTAAACAATACAATGTGTCTTAAAAAGTATAGGTAACATTCTGTACTTTGTTGGTGTTCTTTTTTTTCTGAGTTATTGTTTTCCACTAACATCATTTCAATAAAAGAAAGAATAATGGGAAAGCTAAATAATGTATTCACTCAGATTAATTCAACAAATATGTCTAACCATCTATCAGAATCTAGGCTGTATTCTATACTCTCAGATTTTGCACTGAACAAAAATGAAAACTTGTCTTTGTATCTGGGGGAGATAGGCAACAAACCCAAACTAAAAGGACTCACAACACATACGTATGTAACATAATAAAATAGTGAGAATTGGTTTATGAACTTGGAGAGCACTGTGAAGATTTTGGCTTATATTCAGAGTGAAATTTGAGAGCCACTGGAAAGTTTTAGATCGAGAACAGTAAGCAATGAAATTCACAGCCTGGGACAGACCTGAGAGATATTATGAAGAAAAATTCAACAAAAGTTGGTTATTGGATATGAAGCAATATCCAATATTAATATGGATATTAATGAGAAAAAAACACTCATGTTTGTAATATTGATATTTACTGACTAGGGTAGATTGCATTGGAAATTAACATTATACTAGACATTGTAAATATTGTGAGTGTATTTGAACAAGGATGGAAAATAGCTTTTATCTTGCATGCCAACACAAGTTTATTAGTAAACTGGAACATATACTGGATAGGAGACTGAGACTAAACTACAATGCAGAGGAAATGTGTATCTTGTGTAATATCCCTAATTGCCATGGGTGAGTTTTTCTGGTACGGCTGAAAAATTTCCTTGTCATACTGTTGTAAGCTAACCTGTGTTCAAGCGTCTTAAGATTCATATGTTACAGTCCTAATCTTCGGTAATTCAAAATAAGACTGTTTAGACACTGGGTTTAAAGAAGTAATAAAGTTAAATGAGGTAAGAGGGGAGATCGTGTGAACACAGAATAAGACAGTCACGTGCAAGCCAAGGAGAAAGGTCTCAAAGAGAAAAACCGAAGTTTGTTGTCACTTTCATCTCAGACTTCTAACCTTCAGAGCTTGTGAGAAAATAAATCTGTTTTTACTATCTTTAGTACATTGTTATGGCAGCCCTAGCAGGCTAATAGATAGAACAATCCTCTTGGAAATGAATTACATAACTTCATATAAAATACAATGAAAAACTAGCCAACAGCTCTGAGAAATCAGAAAAAAATACATACAGATTTTGGAAGAGTCAAAATGTGGAAGAAAGGACTAGGAATGTGAGTTTATCTAGCTAGCTAGCATCTATCTTATATTTATCACCACTATGGTATAATATGGAATGGCAAAGACTTTGAAAAATATGACTTATTCTGGTATACAGAAATAATGACAGTGTCTGGGGCAACCAGAGCTAATAAAAAGTGAAGAACAAATTCCAGAAATTAGAGAACCAGAGATTAAGATTCCCAAATTCTGTGTGGATCCTTGCATGTATAGGGCAAACTGCAAACTGCCTGGCTAAAGGGGCTGGAGTAAGAACTGACCTAAGATTTAAGTAAATTGGTTTCGACATTAAAAACAAAATCCACTTAGATGATTATAATAGAATCAAGAGTCTCCACAACATAACTTTTACATTATCCTAGACACAGTGCAAAATTTCTGTATATGAAAAGAACTAGGGAAAGTGAAGAAAGTGAAAATGGCTCAGTCATGTCCAACTCTTTGTGACCCCATGGACTATACAGTTCATGGAATTCTCCAGGCCAGAATACTAGAGTGGATAGCTGTTCCCTTCTGCAGAGGATCTTCCCAACCCAGGGATCAAACCCAGGTCTCCCACATTGCAGGCAAATTCTTTACCAGCTGAGCCACCAGGGAAGCCACCAAGAAGATACAATGCAAAATTTCTCTATATGAAAAGAACAAGGGAAAGTTGACCCATTCTCAAGAGAAAAGACAGTCAGTGAAGACTGATCCCTGGATGAACCACTTGATAAACTAGCAGACAATACTTTGAAGCAGTTACTATTAACTCTGCTCAAGAAGGCAAAGAAATATATGATCAAAATAAATAAACATGAATGAAATCTCAGCAGAGAAACAGAAACTATATAAAAGCCTAGTGGAATGCCTAGAGGTGGAAAATAAAATATCTAAAGTTTAAAAATATTACTGATTGGATGGACATTACAGTAAAATGGAGATGACAGAGGAAAGAGAAGTCAACTTAACAAAAATCAATATAAATTATCCCATCAGAAGAAGAAAAAAAGAAAAACAAAATAAATGAATAGAACCTCAAGAATCTGTGGAATAATATCAAAAGGTATCATTGAAGCAGCAGAAGAATAAAAGAAAGAAGATAAGTCAGGAAAAGGATATTTGAAAATAACAGTCCAAATTTTCCCCAAATAGGTGAAACCAATTTACAGATTTAAGAAGCTCGGAAAACCTCAACCAGGATAAAAATGAAGAAAGCCACGCTAGGGTACATGATATTCAAATTTCTAGAAAGGAAAGAATAATGAGACAATCTTAAAAGATGCCTGAACAAAAAAAAAGGACACATTACATATAGGGAAATGGCAATTAAAATCATTGCTCCCTTTTCATCAGAAATTATGGAGGGCAAAAAGAGTGGTTCAATAAAAATCCTGAAAAAGTATGGTAAAAACTGTCAACCCAAAATTCTATACTCAGCAAAATCCTTCTTCTAGGATGAAGGTGAAACAAGACATTTTCAGATAATAGGAAACTAAGAATATCTGTTGGTAAATATGCTAAAGAGAATTCTGGTTGAAAGGAGATGATTGCAGAATACTACTCAGATCATTCAGCAAGAATGAAAAACATAAAAGGCAAGTAGACAAGACAATTTTTTCTTACGATTTAAAAAATGTATACTCCAACATTTAAAGCAAAAATTAAAACACTGTCTTGTGATGTTTGTAACATATGGAATGTATATGTAACTAGAGCATAAAGGACAGTCATGTGGGGTAAAGGAGTCGGTTCTGGGGTAAAGCTTCTATATTTTACGTGGAATTATACAATATGAACTCTAAATAGACTGTGAAAAAGTAAAGGCATTGTAGTAAACTCAAAAATGGCACCCCAAAGATATCCACTTCTTAAGCCCCGGAACTGGTGAATATGTTATATTTCATGGCAAGAACAAATTAGGTGGCAGATGATATTGATTGCTAACCAGCTCACCTTGCTGCTACTTCTAAGTCACTTCAGTCGTGTCCGACTCTGTGCGACCCCATAGACGGCAGCCCACCAGGCTCCCCCGTCCCTGGGATTCTCCAGGCAAGAACACTGGAGTGGGTTGTCATTTCCTTCTCCAATGCATGCAAGTGAAAAGTGAAAGGGAAGTTGCTCAGTCGTGTCCGACTCCTAGCGACCCCATGGACTGCAGCATACCAGGCTCCTCCAACAATGGGATTTTCCAGGCAAGAGTACTGGAGTGGGTTGCCATTGCCTTCTCCAGCTCACCTTAATCATAAGAAATTATCTGGATTATCAGGGGCAGGGGAGGGAGTGATGAAGTCAGAGGGTCTTTAAAAGATGAAAAATAGAGGCAGAAGAGGAGACCAGTGTGAAACTAAACATTTTGCTATTGCTGACTTTTATTTTTTTTGATGTGGGCCATTTTTAACCTCTTTATTAAATTTGTTACAACATTGCTTCTGGTTAGTTTTGGCTTTTTGGCCATGAGGAATGCAGGATCTCTGACCAGGGATCGAACTCTCACCCTCTGCATTGAAAGAGGGAGTCAACTGCTAGACTGCGGGGGAAGTCCCTTATTGCTGATTTAAAGAGAGAAAAAGAAGTGTGAAGTGCCAAGGAGTGTGAAAAGCCTCTAGAAGCTGGAAAAGGCAAGGAAACTGATTCTCTCCTTGAACTTCCAGAAGGAATTCAGCCTTGCTAATAGCTCATGAGAACTGTGTTGGATTTCTGAC
This sequence comes from Capricornis sumatraensis, assembly GCF_032405125.1. Taxonomy (NCBI): domain Eukaryota; kingdom Metazoa; phylum Chordata; class Mammalia; order Artiodactyla; family Bovidae; genus Capricornis; species Capricornis sumatraensis. Next base: position 33,914,298 of record NC_091080.1, on the reverse strand, counting down.
ATATAGAACTGTAAGATAATACATTTGTGGTGTTTTGAGCTACTATATGATAATTTGTTACAGCAGCAGAAGAAAACTAATAAACATATATCTTGCAAGTCTTAAAGCATTCACTAAAATATAATGCATATATCTACCAAAGACCCTAGAAGGGAAGAGGATTCAAGACGCTTGTCATTCCTGATAGAGAGAAAGCTGATTTTGTTCTTGGCTTTGGGCTTGAGAAGCTGAGCAATAAAGCTGTTATTTTCTTTTTGCTTTCCCTCAGAATTTCTTTTTTAACATTGAACATAGTGTTCTGAGTGTTTAACAAAAACTGATTTTAAATGACATTTTACTTTAGTATCAGACATTTTATGTAGAAATCTTAGCTCAGAGCATAAAATGTATAAATTTAAAATAGGAGTAATTAGTATTTATGAGTTTTACAGATATTTACTTTTTAATCCTTCAGATAAGGACAGATCTACATAATCATTGATTAAACTAATTCTTTGCACTTGTAATGTTAGGCAGTATTTACTCGGGAGTGGATTTATTTTTCCATTTTGCACACATAACTCCCATATTGCTAGTGAGAGTTTTACTTAGGTCCATTCTGAATATACTTCATTTTTAATTATCTAGGGACATATTTTCAATAATATACAGAGATGCAGCTCAGGAAATTTATGCAACCCAACAATTGGTGGAGTCTGGTCTTTAAATGCATGGATATGTCAATGATGTACACAGCAAACACAGAGGCTAGTGTAAAAATATTTGCTGCTGGCTGCCCAGCAAAAGTATTTGTTATGAGTACTTGAAAGAATATGAAGAGAAAGACCATTAGGAAACACATCCTCCAAAAGAAGCCTTCTTCCTAACCTCACAGACTAAACACAGAGGTTTCCAAGAGCCAGACTATGAATAGCTCTAGTCTGTGAAAGAAGGATTTCTTCATTTACAGCCTGCATTTTTTCATTTTTCCTGACTGTTGATAGAGAAAATAGCTGTTCACTGTTAGGACTGAAAAAATACTTCTATAATGTTCTTCTTCCAATAGTGTCCTGAAAGGAAAAGTGGAGCAAATACAATAGCAAACTCAGGTGGTTGTTTTTATCTGTTGATTGATATACCGATCAATCTTTCTAGCATATACTACCGTTCTTAATTTTTTTAACTTGTACAGCAAGTCATTTCTTGAAAGGCTAAAGATTTTAATCAAAACTCCTCCAAAGGGTGTTGTAAAGTGACATTCAAAACATATATTTCGATATAAATGTTAAAATCTGGAGTGAGAGCTTTCAAAGAGAGAACCTTAGAGTTTATACTATGCTATTTTTATTAGAATATTAGAAAGCAATTTCTGGCCATTGTGCTGACCCTACTGTGTATCCATGACCATTATAAAGTATTCCAGAATGAACAGCCAATCAGATAGGTAGATCTGGCTAAGCACTGCAAACCCTATAATTTTACCTTTGAAAATGGAACTAAATGTTCAAAGGTTGTTCAGCTTTAACTGTGAACTGATTCATTTATAAATAACACAGAAGAAATATTTTCCAATTAATTTTATTTGAATAAATTTTAATTTCCTCATTTCATATTTCGATCTTCTATTGTTAGAGCAATGCAATGTGTGGGCTATTTTAATTTATGACTCGAGGCAGAAAGTCCTATTCAAGGATGACTATTATTAACTCTTATTTGGATTTCATGGTGAAAGATTATGAATTATTCTCTTTCCTATAACCATTTCAGACATGTATATAGAGATATATAAAAGGTAATATAAAATTTACCATTTACTGAATTTCTGTCATGCCTCACATGGTTTAGGTGTTATTTATTATCTTTCCAATAACCTTGCAGTATAGATATTATAATATACATTTTACAGAAGAGGAATTTGAGGTCGAAAAGTTAAGTAGTTTTCCCAGTTGTGCATGCATCCATGCTCAGTCGTGAGACCCCATGGACTGTAGGCCGCCAGGATCCTCTGTTCATAGAATTTCCCAGGCAAGAACACTGGAGTGGGTTGCCATTCCCTTTTGCAGGGGAACTTCCCGATCCAGGGATTGAACCTGTGTCTCCCACACTGGCAGGCAGATTCTTTACAATTGAGCCAACAGGGATGCCCATTCATTCTGATATTAGTTAATAAATGAGCACTTGTTATGTGACAATTATTACACAAGAAACAGAAAGTGAACATAGATATACAGAATCCATGCACTTGAGAATCATTCACTGAGGGACCAGAAATACAGGTAAGTAAATATGAAACGTTTGGATGTGAAATTACTGTGATTTGCACAGGGTAATATAGGAACACAAAGGAGGAACAGCTCAAAGGAAAGATTGCTAAAAGAGGGGGTGGGAAGGAAGGGTTCATTCTTAACTGGATTATTTCACTTAGCATAATGTCTTCCAGGTTCATCCCTGTTGTTGCAAATGGCAGGAGTTCCTCCGTTTATTTTAATGGCTGAATAATATCATATATTTAATGAAACCTCTTGACAAACACTAAGGTTGTTTCCATACTTTGGCTACTGTGAAAAATACTACAATAAAAATGGGAAATGCAGACTCTTCTTCGAGGTACCAAATTATTTCCTTTGCATATACACACCAAAGTGGCATTACTGGATCATGTGATAATTCTGTTTTTATTTTTTGAAGAACTTCCATACTGTTTTCCATAATAGCTATTAAACCAGACTCAGAAAGACAAAAACTGTATGATCTCCCTTCTGTGTGAAATCTAAAAGAGCTCATAGAGGCAGAGAGGAGAATAATGATTGCCAGGGACCCTGGGGAGATGGGTGCGAGAAATAAGATTTAAGTCAAAGAGATAAGAATAATACTGCATTTTACTGTATATAATAATATTGTAATAAAATGATAATAACATACTTGAAATTTGTTGAGAGTAGATCTTAAGTGTTCTCATCACACAGACACAAAGGATAACTAAGTGAGGTGATGGATGTGTTAACTAGCTAAATTTCACAACTTACAAGTATATCAAATCATCATATGTACACTTCAAATATATGCAATTTTTCTTAATTAAATCTCACCAAAGTTGGAAAAATAATCCTAAAGCTTTTTGTTTAAAAAAAAAAAATGGGAGCTGTGATATTAGTATTATAAGAGGTCCATTAAAAAAAAAAAAAACAGCGGCACACCTCACTCTCTGTCTCACATACATATACATTCTGAGGTACTGAAAGGATGTTAGGGCTTCGACTTATGAATTTCAGGGAAGAGATGACAGTTCACACCATAAAAACATTCCACCCAATTATTACAGACATTGTTGAAATGTCCTCCCAAATAATATTAAGATAATAGGATTTTAGACATAGACAGGGTCTGCCATACCTTCACTGTGAAAGCAAGATCCACCTAACATGGTAGAAGTAATACACTGAAAGTAAAATAACTTACTAATACCACCAGAGTTAGTGTTCTTACAGATTTATTACTATTATTTCCCCAATTGAAAAAAAAGTACAAATTATTTAACAAATCTTGCAACTGTGTCATTACCATAAAGACCATTATATGCTAAATATTGCTGCTGACAACCCTTCACTGCTTCTCTCCAAATACCTCTAAATTATTTGCTTTTAAAGACCTAACAATTTTTGATTACCTATTATAAAAACAGCTCAAACCCCAGCAATTTCAGTATATTTTGCATTGAAATTTGGTGGAGCATTTTATGATCTATTACAGCAAGAATAAGCATGGCTGCTAGGTGATTTGGTCTACAGTAAGTAATTAAGTTCACTTATTATGATTAGTTAGGAAAAACTCTAGTGTTCTTGCCTGGAGAATCCCAGGGATGGGGGAGCCTGCTGCTGTCTCTGGGGTCGCACAGAGTCGGACACGACTGAAGTAACTTAGCAGCAGCAGCAGCAGCAGCAGGAAAAAACTCTTGCTATATTTGGCTTATAATTAAACTATTTTCTAAATGTTAGCAGCATTTTTCCCATTTGTTCACAATTTCGATACATCTAGTGCCTGGTTAAATTAATTAAAATTTCAATAGTTCCTATGAAGTCTACAGAAATAGCTATACATTGTTTGGATTAATTATATTTTACCTTTCAAAAGGCTTTAACACTTCCATAACATGGTATCTTATTTATTTGTACACACACATACATAAATTCATTTTAAATGCAAGTAATCTGTCAGGCAACTTTGATTCACCTGAAACTCAAGAAAGTAAAAAAGTTTCAAAGAAGTTGAATAATGTCACAGTATTAAGGCCGTAAATCTTATGCATCATATTTATAGAGGTGTCCTCAAGCCCTGACACAGTTCTGCTTATATTTTCCAACACTTTTATCTGGAGTGGTTATTGGGTTGCTTTAGTATGAAACTTAGTATTATTAAAATAAGTAAATATAAAAAGGAGGTCCAATGGTTAATACTTCATCTTCCAAAGCAGCAGGTGTGGATTTGATCCCTGGTCTGGAAACTAAGATTCCCATAAGTCTCAGAGCCCCCTCCCATCCGCCCCCCCCTCAAAAAAAATATATATACATAGCATACAATACTGTAACAAATTCAATAAAGACTTTAAAAATGGTCCACATCAAAAAAATCTTTTTTTCAAAAAGGCAAGTAAATTGGCACTTTCCAGAACCCATAGCTGGGAGTTAGATTCCAAGAAGAGAGACTTCAAAACTATGTGAAGGAGAGATTTCTGCCATACTTTCATACAGGCCTAAACAGCTATTAATATCAACATTTTTAAGAATCCTAAACTGACAACTAGATCACAGAGTACAGTAACTGAACTTCACTCCATAGCTCTGAATTATAAAGAAAAAGTTAATTATGTTCTGTAAATTTTGCTTAAAAAGGAGATAATACATAACATTGCAGATTTTCAGCCAATGATTTTCATATAAACTGACCACATTATAAACAACAACAATAACAAAATGTTGCCACTTAAAATGCAACTATTTGGAATATATCTGCATTTTTATTTTTATATCTCTCCATTCTCTTGTATTCTTGGATAATACATTTTCTTGCACAGTCACTCATTGCCCTTTCTGAAATGGTGGCCAAGATTTTCAGACACTCAATCCACACAGTCACATAGAAGCTAGATTACTGACTTTATCTCAAAGCCAAAGCTGCTTATATATTCTGGGATATTGATTATTTTTTCCTTAACAGAAAAAGCTGCAAAACTCAAAACTCTGCCTCTGGAGTCATATCAGCCAGTAGCCCATGAAGAAATGATAAGACGGTAAGCAAAACCAGAACAGAAAAAAATGAGAAAGTACATAGGAAGGTCAAAAAATAAAAAGGTTCAATGCAACCAGATCTCACTTATATTTTATTAGCTGTTACAGCTTCTGCCACCTAAACTATAATCATATGATCAATGCTCTGTGAGTAATATTGACAATGCTGTTTGTTTGAACAGATAAAAGAGTCACACTGTATAAGGGATAAAGATGGAAATTGATCAATATTATTCAAAGCATTTTATTTTATTAAAATTAATTCTTTAGTTAAAATGATTCAAAGCCAACTCATACACAATTGTATTTTTGAATGTTTGCTAAATATTAAGTAATATCCCTTTATGAAGCAGAGGCTGAACATCTTAAACAAGAGGTAGGATCCAACCTGAGGTAATGGCTGTATTTCAAGGCAATAAAATAACAAGAAAAATTAAAATGGTAATGTTCACAGATCATAGCATAGGTGAGTAAATACTAGCAATCTGGATTTGCTGAGCACACAACAGAAGTCAGGACGGGGTGAGAGACAAGTCTGGGCAGGAAGTCAGCATCCAGATATAATATATTCTGTTGAGGAGACAGGGTTTTATTTTATGGGATCTTCAAAGTAAGAGATAGGGAATCAGGTTATGAGTATTATAATACAGCAGCCTTATTCACAGTAGCCAAAAGGTATGGAAACAGCCCAAATGTCTATGAACAGATTAACATATAAACTGAATGTGGTACATACATTCAGTGGAACATTATTCATTCTTAAATAGGGGTGAAGTTTTGATACAGGCACAACATGCGTAAAGCTTGAAGATACTATGCTGAGTGAAATAAACCAGACACACTGGATGGGTATTGTATGATTCCATTTACATAAGGAATCGAGAGTAATCAAATTCATGGAGACAGAAAGCAGGATGGTGGTTGCCAGGGGCTGGAGGGGGTAGGGGGTATGTGGATTTATTGTTTAAGGGGTATATAGAGTTTCAGTTTGGGGAGATGAAAAAGTCTGGGAGATGGATGGTGGTGATGATTGCACCACAATGTGAATATACTTAAAAAATAAACTTCTTACGGTGGAGAATGTTTACATATTAATATTAAAAATTCTTAAGTGTAGTGTGACTTTGGATGGAGCAAGATTGGAGCTAGGGAAACTGGGTGAGACTCCTTTACAGAGAACAGAAAGAGTAGACAAAGGTAGGAAATAATTTGAGAAGTATTAATGAATATAATTAGCAATAAGATAGGCAGCCTTCAGTGGTTCACAGGAACCTCAATGATCTGTGCTCCAAAACTTAGTGGTTTAAAACAACCTTGTATAATATTTCACAATTGTGTGCATGCCTTTGTTCACATGCTGCTGTAACAAAGTGCTATAGACTGGGTGGCTTAAACAAGACACTTTTACTTCTCACAGTTCTGGAGGCTGGAAAGTCCAAGATCAAGGTGCCACAGATTCGGTGTCTGGTAAGGGTCTGTCTTCTTGATGTACCCTCACATGGTAGAAAGATTAAAGAGCTCTCTGGGTCTCTTGTAAAAGGGCACTGATCCTATTCATGAGGGCTTCACACTCCCGACCTAATCATCTGTCAAAGGCCTCACCTCTAAATATCATCACATTGGAGGTTAGGTTTCAACAGAGGAATTTTAGGGGGACACAAACATTCAGTCCATAATAATGGACTGGGAATTTAGGCAGGGCTTAGTTGGTTGATTCTTCTGTCCATGTGGCATCAACAGAAATTACTCAGCATTATCCAGCTAGAGGGGGCTTTCCAGGTGGCGCTAGTGGTAAAGAACCCACTTGCCAATGTAGGAGACATGAGACCCAGGTTTGATCCCTGAGTTGGGAAGATCCCCTGGAGAAGGGCATAGCAACTCACTCCAGTATAAAAATTCCATGGACAGAGGAGCCTGCTGGGCTACAGTCCTTAGTGTCACAAAGAGTTGGACACAACTGAAGCAACTTAGCATGCATGCACACATCCAGCTAGAGGATGAACTAGTGTGGGTGTGCAGGGAAGTTCACGTTCATTTCTTTTGTCAGTCTTGTCATACGAGTGAAGAGCTGGAAGGCTAGGCTCGGCTGAGACTATCGGCAAGAGTGTGTACCCACTGGCTCTCTGGTATGATGGCCTTGTAGGACATTTAGACTTCTCACACGGCACCTGGGTTGCCAGAGAACACAAGTGGAAGCTGCAAGACTTCTTATGAACAAGTCTTGGGAATTATAGAAATTCATTTCTGTTGCATTGTACTATTCAGGCAGACAGCTAAGGCAGGCTCTGGTAGAGGAGAAGGATATTAGATGCCATCCTTCAATTGTGGCCATCTTTCATCTACCATATCAAAATTTTGGAAGTGATGGATGTAAAATAACCAAGGCTGACTCTCAGATTTCTAGCAAGAGTAATTAGATTGCCTCCTACTTGAACAGAGATGACAGAAGAGCCAGGCTTAGAGAAGATGATGAGCTCATCTTTGGACAACAGAAGTTTGAGAAAATAATAAAGATTATTAGGATTTCTTCCCTGGTGGCTCAGACGGTAGAGTCCACCTGCAATGCAGGAGACCCGGGTTCCATCCCTGGGTTGGGAAGATCCCCTGGATAAGAGACTGGCTAACCACTCCAGTGTTCTTGCCTGGAGAATTCAATGGACAGAGGAGCCTGGTGGGCTATAGTCCATGGGGTCTCAAAGAGGCAGACAATCCTGAGAGACTAACACAAATGTTAATAAGAATTTCTATATTTAAATGATTAAATATCACAGATTTTCTAAAACCATGTTCTTTAGGATTGCTGATTCCAGCCCTGTACAATCTATTCTCTGTCATTTTTCTCTAATCTCAGCCCCTGCCACTCCTCTAATTTATCACCATTTCTTTGGAAGGAATGATGCTAAATCTGAAGCTCCAGTACTTTGGCCACCTCATGTGAAGAGTTGACTCATTGGAAAAGACTCTGATGCTGGGAGGGATTGGGGGCAGGAGGAGAAGGGGACGACAGAGGATGAGATGGCTGAATGGCATCACTAACTCGATGGACGTGAGTCTGAGTGAACTCCGGGAGATGGTGATGGACAGGGAGGCCTGGAGTGCTGCGATTCATGGGTTTGTAAAGAGCCAGACACGACTGAGCAACTGAACTGAACTGATTCAGACTCCTATGTCCTAAGCACTATACCAACCACTGGGCTTTCACTGATAATCAAGTCAGACGAGATAACACTTAGATAAGAAGTGAAAAAAGATAGATAAAAATGTAATTAAACCCACAAATAAACAGAATGATTTTGGATTGTGATAAAAAGCTGTGATATCAACATTGTCACGTAAAGAGAATGTCTGAGAGTAAAGGGTGAAGGAAAGGGAAAGAAAGTGAAGTCGCTCAGTCGTGTCTGACTCTGTGACCCCATGGACTGTAGCCTACCAGGCTCCTCTGTCCATGGGATTCTCCAAGCAATAGTCCTGAAGTGGATTGCCATTTCCTTCTCCATGGGATCTTCCTAACCCAGGGCTTGAACCCAGGTCTCCTGCATTGTAGACACATGCTCTACAGCCTGAGCCACCAGGGAAGCCAAGGGTGAAGGAAGAGGACAGTAACTAGGGTTGGTGTTCTGGGTCTTTACCAAGAAAGTGATAATAATGAGCTGAGGCCTGATAAGAAGCCTTCTACTGCGTCAGGCAGAAGAAAATGCTAAAGCAGAAGCCATGGGGTGGGAATGAGGGTGGAAAGAATGAAGAGATTCTCTAAAACTCTTAGAGGAAAACAGAGGCAGAACACTGACATAAATCACAGCAATACTTTTTGGATCTCCTAGAATAAAGGAAATAAAAGCAAAAATAAACAAAAGGGATCCAATTAAACTTTAAAGCTCTTTTTTTCTTTTTTTGCACAGCAAAGAAATCATAAACAAAACTAAAAGACAACATACGGAATGGGAGAAAATATTTGTAAATGATGTGACCAACATGGGATTATTTCCAAAATATACAAACAGCTCATACATTTCAATGTTAGAAAGACAAACAACTCAATCAAAAATGGGCAGAAGAAGTAAATAGATATTTCTCCAAAGAAGACATACAGATGACCAAGAGACACATGAAAAGATGCTCAACATTGCTAATTATTGGAGAAATGGAAATCAAAACTACAACTAGTTATCACCTCATATGGGTCAGAATGGCCACCATCAAAAACCTACAAATAATAAGTGTTACAAAGGGTGTGGAGACAAAGGGAACCCTCTTACACTGTTGGTAGGAATGTAAATTGGTATAGCCACTATGGAAAAGAGTATTGAGATTCTTCAAAAACAAAAACAGAATTATCATATCATCCAGCAATCCCACTCCTAGAAATATATCCAGAAATGAGGATAACTTTAATTTGAAAAGATACATGTACCCCAATATTCATAGCAGTACTATTTATAAAAATTAAGACATGGAAGCAACTTATATTTTCATTAACAGATGAATGGATAAAGAAGATATATACCTGGACTATTACTTAACCATAAAAAATGAAATCATGCCGTTTGCAGCAACATGGATGGACCTAGAGATTATCATAGTAAGTGAAGCAAGCCAGACAGACAAACACAAATATATGATAACACTTAGTGTGGAACCTAAAAAATGATACAAATGAATGTATTTACAAAACAGAAACAGACTCACAGACTTAAAAAACACATTTATGGTTACCAAAGGGAAAGAGGGGAAAGGATAAATTAGGAGTTTGGGATTAGCAGATTCACTTCCGTTCAGTTCAGTTCAGTCACTCGGTCATGTCGAACTCTTTGTGACCCCATGAACCGAAGCATGCCAGGCCTCCCTGTCCATCACCAACTCCCGGAGTCTATCCAAACCCATGTTCATTGAGTCAGTGATGCCATCCACCCATCTCATCCTCTGTCATCCCCTTCTCCTCCCACCTTCAATCTTTCCCAGCATCACAGTCTTTTCAAATGAGTCAGTTCTTCACATCAGGTGGCCAAAGTATTGGAGTTTCAGCTTCAGCATCTGGCCTTCCAAGAATATTCAGAACAGACTCTGGGAGTTGGTGATGGACAAGGAGTCCTGTCATGCTGCAGTCTATGGGGTCGCAAAGAGTTGGACATAACCGAGCGACTGAACTGAACTGAATAACTTATAATGAAAAAGAGTCTGAAAAAGAACATATATAAACAGAATCATCTTGCTGTATATCTGAAACTAGCAAAAAATTGTCATTCAATTATACTACAATGGAAAAAAAAAAAAGGAATCAGACGGACATTAATTAATAAATAATAATGAAGGGATTCTCCACCTTCTTTTTTGCCTCCTTGCAGTTCTACATGGTGTTTCTTTCCATATTGACTTTTCGTAACTTCTCTGCCTGGATGATTCCTGGGTTTCCACAGAAACTTAAGCAAGCCCTTTTCTGTTCCAGGAAGCCTCCCCTAAGACCCTAAGACCAAATTAGGCAGCATTTTCCTGGGCTCCAGAAGAAGCTCTGCCACAGTCTTTGTGGCCCACATGGTGACAGTTGCGTGGACTTTTCTTCCATCCCTAATACCCTCGTAGTTATCTGAGGACAAGGCTTTTGTCTTTGATTTCAGCATCATCAGCTACTTACTAGTAGCAAACAGAAAAGACTCTCTTACATAAAGTAAGTGAAAATCCGAATAAGGAAGGAGGACAGGGAAGGAAGGAGGGAAGAAAATGAGAAAACATTATCAATGAAGGACATAACATATAAAATGTTCATGCAATATAGCTAAAAATCTATTTTTAGCTTATACCTAGGTTGCTCGGTGGTGAAGAATCTGCCTGTCAATGCAGGAGATGCAGATTCAATCATGGGGTCAGGAAGATCCCCTGGAGGAGGAAATGGCAACCCACTCCAGTATTCTTGCCTGGGAAATCCCATGGACAGAGCAGCCCGGTGGGCTGCAGTACATAGGGTCACAAAGAGTCAGACATGACCTAGTAACTAAACAACAGCAACAGCATTTTCTGCTTAAGTGCTAAAGTACACAAACACACACACACACATACATGGATTTCATTGTACTATCTAAGCAAGAATAAAATTCTAGGCTCTACCTATTTATGATAAGAATTTATTTAAAAAGTAAACTGAATATTGGCAATATTATGTGATTACAGACTTGTCAATATCATATTTATTGATATCACACATTTCTTATAACTGGCATATAATGCCATGTAATCAGAAAAATAATAAATAATAAATGCTGTTTTCTAAACACAGTATTTAAAAGCCCATTCACAATAAGCATTGTGATACTGATACCAGGGGGTTATTTAAGAAGAGGAGTCCGAATAGCAAATGTAAAGTCAGTCTTAGCATTTTGAAATAAAACATTGCTAACCAAAAAAAATTCTAGGCTCTAGGACATTTCTGGAAGAAACCCAAACTTGGCCTGGGACTTGCTGTCTTCTCATTTTGCTGTCCTCTGTCTCCAGCATAGAATACACACCCTGCAATCACGTGTGGACTTGCACTTGGAGAGAGAAAGAGCATTATCTTGACCAGAGCCCCCTAAACCCAACCACTAGGTTCCTCCTATGTTTACTTAATAGCAGCTGCCAATAAGATTTCCAGCTCCCCACTACCCAATATTAGAGGTGAATGTGGCAGAGGAAGAAAAGAGGTTTTGGGCTGCGTGTTCCAGAGCCACCTGGGAAAAATCACTGAGTTTAGGGAATGCCACAGAGCAAAACAACAATGGAGCCTCGCATTTAAAACTGAAGTGGTGGTTTTGGAATGAGGAAAAGCAGGCCTTCTTACAACTCGCAGGGAGCTTGCAAGGGGGCAGATGAAGGTAAAAACCATAAAAAAAAAAGCTTTCAGTATTTCTCCATAGCAGCAGAAGGCACACCACTGAGTGCTCCCTAAAGCCAAATGGAAAAAGGGAACAGAGTGTGCTACAAAGAATAAAAATATAATCCTATGGGATTGGTTTCCCAGTTCTATATTACCGAGAAGCAGTCAATAAACACACAGCTTCAGAATTAAGCTTAAGGCTCATAAATCGCCATATTATAGCACAGGCATTATACATCCTAGAGGGTTTCACTGTACATTTCTTTTCTCAAGACTTGAGACAAAACATAACTAACCTTTATTGAGAAAACCTGTGAATATGCCACATATGGTCAGAGGAAAATAAGGGTATGGAGAAGTGTAAAAGCTCCTTCTCATTGGCATAGTTTATCAAGGACCTCGAGCAGGATTTTACATTGTATCTCAAAGCCACTAGGTTTTCTTGACAAAAATAATACTTTGCCAACCCATTTGGTTTTTGTATTTTACTCCTGTATGTGGGCTGGAATAAGCTGTTAAATTCATGATTTTGAAAAGCAGTAATTCTTAATTTTGTTTTGTGATGAGTGATGGAGAAGATATGAAACATTAAATTATGACCCAAACAAAACCCTCAAACTTAAGTGGGAAGTTTTGTGCAAAAGCAGCAATAAACAGGGTTCTTCACTGCTGACAAATGAAAGGATAGGATCTGAATAGGGGCTGATTTTATTGCTACTCATTTGTCAATTTGGAGAAGGCAATGGCAACCCACTCCAGTGGAGTCAGAAGTCCCAGTTGGATACAGAAAAGTTATTCCTCAGAGAACCAGTAAAACGTGCTAGTAGCTCAGTTGTATCTAACTCTGTCACCCCATGGACTATAGCCTTTGTTCACAGAATTCTCTAGGCAAGAATACTGGAGGGGGTAGCCATGATTCCTTTCTCTAGGGGATCTTCCCGACCCAGTGATTGAACCCTGGTCTCCCACATTGCAGGCAAATTGTTTACCATCTGAGCCACCAGGGAAGCCCCTTGAAGGACCAGAGAGGGTGTCTAATACACAGTGAAATTTTTCAAAGATATTATCATTAACCTAATGTTTTTAGTTGATGTCTACAGCAAATGAAAGTTACGTTGAAAAGAGTTGCTTGTTCTGTGGACACAATGGATTTTTGTTAGGTCAACAAAAGTGTATACCTCTCTGAAAATAAGTCACTTAGTTGTTTCCTTTTTGTATTTATTAAAACAATATCAAGATCCCCTGGAGAAGGTAATGGCAACCCACTCCAGTATTCTTGCCTGGGAAATCCCACAGACAGAGGATTCTGGTAGACTACAGTCCATGGGGTCGCAAAGAGCTGGACATGACTTAGTGACTGAACATCAATGACATCAAATACAAGTCATATTTTATATCTAACTTCAAGTTAAAGCTTGTATTTTATGTTTTGGAAGATATAAATTTATCACATTCCACTCAGTGCTGTTCAAAAGGGTGAATTTATACAATGTTGTAGACATATACCATTTCATATTTCATTGTGGAAGAAACAGAAACAATCACTTTCAGATACGAATTAGGAAAAAGTGGTTTCATGTCATTAATTAGCTGTAAAGAAACACATGGGGATTGAATTCCAAGCTCAGAAAACCTAGTGTTAAATTAAATGCCTAATGACCTGTCATAGTACTGTCAGCTGGGCTCACAAGTCCTGAACAGGCATTTGCTTCATCCACTATCCAGTGGCAGGCGCTGAAATGTTTGGTCCCCAGGAGTGGGTGGGCAGAAGCGTTAGGAAGCTTTTACCGTGTTGCCTTTGCGTAGCAACAGCGGGTGTGTGAACACACTTGGAGGACCAAGACGCAGGGCCCAGAAATCGGTCAGTGAGTGTGCTCCCAAGTACAGAGGAAAAGGAAAGTAAGCTAAAGAAATGCAGGTTTTTTCCCCTTTTATTAATACAAGTCTCTTAATTATTTACATCACTCATTGTAGCTCATGTATTAAAACTCTGCCATATGCCTGGCATTCTTGATAAGTGCTGGTGTGATAAGAGTTCCTGATTCTGTGGTCTAGCAGGCAGCAGTCAGGTTCAAAGGGCATACATAATCAGTGCCTAAAATATATTTAAAAAATGCAAAGCAGGAGGACAAATTAAAATCGAGTGTGTAATACATCTAAGTTACTTTTGAAAGCTTATAATAAATTGAGTATTAATAATTGAGTGTGTAATAATCTAAGTTACTTTTGAAAGCTTATAATGGAAGAACTAGAGCATGGACAACCCTAGGCTCTGGCATAATGTTTACACATTATGCATTTTTGATGAGATTATTGTTTTAAAATAAATAGTTTGGCATACTGATTATAATAATAAACTGTAATGATAAACTTCAAAAAAATTTTTTTAATTTATCATTTATTTTTAGCAGTGTGTATGTGTCAGTTCCAAACTCACAGTTCAAAAGTGCTATGAAACCCATGAGGCCTATATAAATATTCAGTATACATATTAAAACATTTAATGATGAAGTCCACTCTTTTTGCTGCAGGACATTCAATAGAGTGGTATATATCATTTCTCTGCACGCCCTTAGCTTTTTATACTGAGGTTCCATGAAGGGATAACCAAAGCAATTATCATAACAATAATAACTAAATGTAATAGCTACCCTTCCATGGACTTACATGCGAGGAAGTACGCCTACGTCTGGACCTGTATTATCATGCTTCACCTTAACTACTGACCTACGAAGTAGGCCGGAGAAGGCAATGGCCACCCACTCCAGTACTCTTGCCTAGAAAATCCCATGGATGGAGGAGCCTGGTAGGCTGCAGTCCATGGGGTCGCGAAGAGTTGGACACGACTGAAGCGACTTAGCAGCAGCAGCAGCAGCATGAAGTAGGCAGTATTTTCCCATTTTAAAGGTGAGAAAACAAAAACTCAAAAGCTAATTGGTATAACATCACATACATTATTAGGCGTGGGAAAGAGAATTATATCCATTTCATAGGCTTCATACTTTTATAGAATTTTTTTCAACCATCAGAGATGAGTTACTTGAGACCAACAAAAAGCTATCTCCAATAGTTTTTAGATGGCCAGAAATTTACCTGAAAGAAGGTATGGTTAGGTATGCACACTCAGATGGAAAGTTTTCATTCCTCTATCACGTGACAGGAGAATAGTAATGTTTGACCCCTTCCCCTCCATCTTTGCATAGGTTTACTTTCCTTTTTAAAGTAGGATTTTTTTTTTCCTACCTAACTCTTGGATCTTACTTTGCAGATAAATGAAAGCTCTAAGAATCCTGTTAGCAGTGGAATAGACCTTAAGAAGAAAGAAAGGTATCAGGATCAGGGCAACCATAACAGGGTGGGTGATGACATGAGGACGGAGAGATGGGAAGAACTTGAGAGGACTTCTGTGCTATGCCACAAATGCAAGGACTTACTGAAGGGGAATTTCTGCACTTGGGGCTGAGAGAAAGAAAATTCATGAAAGTGAAAGTCACTCAGTTGTGTCCGACTCTTTGCAACCCCATGGACTATACAGTTCCTGGAATTCTCCTGGACAGAATAATGGAGTGGGTAGCCTTTCCCTTCCTTCCGGATCCTCTGGAAGATCTCCAGAGGATCTTCCCAAGCCAGGGATCGAAGCCAGGTCTTCCGCATTGCAGGCAAATTCTTTACCAGCTGAGCCAAAAGGAGAGTTACTTCCAAAAGCTGCTCAGGTGCTTCTGATAACGTTACATTTGGCAACCTCTGTCTTCTCTACTTGAGAAAGTCAAGGAAATCTAAAGAAGTTTTAATTCATGAGTTAAACTTGATATATAATTTCAAGTAGTACTTACTCCCCTTGACAGCACATTAGGATTATCTGGGTAGTCTTTTAAAAAATACCTCTGCATTTCCAGGGCTTTTTGTGTAACTGTCCTGAGCACTGGGATAGAAGCAGCAGTGCAGTGTTTAAAAACAACCTCTCAGGCAATTTTACCGAGATCCGGCAAAACCTGCAACAATGGGCAAGCAACATGAAACAGGACAGAGGTCTTTTTATGTTAAGAGAGACCTGGGTGGAAAGGCCCAACGTAGGAAAGCAGTACAATTAGTGTTTGCATTTGACTGAAATGTGAACTATGAGCAGTGATGGTGAACAATGAAACTAACGATTTAGGCAGAATCCATATGAAGTGAGCTGTGACAATTCAGACTTTATTTGCGAGAGTGAGAAAGACACTGCAATGTTTTACACAGAGCTCACATGCTCAGATTTATGATGACCAAACAGAGGGCTTCTCTAAGACAGGGGGCTTTCAGTGCTATACCTGAAAATCTATCCCTAGATTTACTGTTCCTAAAACACAAAACAAAGACCCTTAGGTGGTGCCGTGGTCAATGGATTGGAGGAGGTAGGACCAGAGGCAAGGTGTTGAATGGAAGAAACCAAAAGTGAAAACAAGCAGGGGGCAAAACAGTACTTGTAATGAAGCAACACTGCTGCCATAGCAAGAGAAACCAATGATGAATTCTGAGTTGAAAACAGGTTAAGGGCATACTTCCAGAGAAAGCGGTTTTTAAGAAGAGATCTGAACACATGAATGTTCCCCAAACAATTCAAAACAGAGAAGAGAGAAAAAAAGAGAGGGACGTGGTAAGTAATACCAAATCAAATTCAAATAACCCATTCTGTGTTAGCTAAGTAAAGCAAACTAAGACAAAGGCATTATCATATTTACTTGGGTGAATAACTCTCAAAGTTATTTCAGCAGGAAAGTCTTAGTTATGGAGGGGAACACTGTACGCAATACCCTTTGCTTACTTTTCTCCCCAGAAGTACTCCCTTTGCCATTCTTCCATAATAGTTGTTTGATGTCCACGAGACAATGTCCCAATAGTATGAGACATTTTTTTCCCTCCAAATTATCCATATTCTGATGTGGAATTTACCAGACACAAGAAAATATGAAAGGTATATTCTAGACATCCTACACTTGAATAAGAGTGAGAAATGAAGAAAATGAAGAATTAAAAGACAGTCGATGCCTAGCAAAGTTGGACTATATGCCTAACAGACTATACACCTAACAGAATTGGACTATAAAGAAAGCTGAGCACCGAAGAATTGAAGCTTTTGAACTGTGGTGTTGGAGAAGACTCTTGAGAGTCCCTTGGACTGCAAGGAGATCCAACCAGTCCATCCTAAAGAAAATCAGTCCTGAATGTTCATTGGAAGGACTGATGTTGAAGCTGAAACTCCAATACTTTGGCCACCTGATGTGAAGAGCTGACTCATTTGAAAAGACCCTGATGCTGGGAAAGATTGAAGGCAGGAGGAGAAGGGGACGACAGAGATGGTTGGATGGCATCACTGACTCAATGGACATGAGTTTGACTAAACTCCGGGAGTTGGTGATGAACAGAGAAGCCTGGCATCCTGCAGTCCACGGGGTCGCAAAGAGTTGGACACAACTGAGCGACTGAACTGAACTTAGTGCCTAACAAAGGTCAGCTCTTCTTGCCCAATTTGTAGCAAATGCAAAACTCATACACAACTGCTGACCAGCCACCAGAATCCAAAGGATCTAAGAGGAGAGAGCCAATGTTCGCCACACAGTCCCAAGTTTCTGATACCACCTGCTATAGAAAGCAGCTGATTGATACAAATCTCTTCATATTGCTCCAGGATAGGATAAACAGGTATGAGTCCAGGGCTGTCCCCATGTTGATTTCTCTCCTTCCTCTTTAACAACTCCCTTAATTTCTAAGAACCCAAATTAGTACCAAGTTGAAAGTTAATGTTGCAAAACTGTTGACTTACCTTCAAGAAAAGGAAAAGTAAATTTAAAAGAACATAAGCTGTTGACCATATAGAGATTATATATATTTTTTTCACTTTAATTTGAAGAGCTATATAGGGATTGCATTGCAACCTTTTCATACAAAAAATATATTTAATTGCTTTCCATTATTAACATAAACACTGCAAATTAATCAGGCAAGGAAACATGCAGGGAGCCTTCCAGAACTAAGAGATTTTGAAACTTTATTCAAATGCATTCATATTGAGCATATTGAGATCAATTCACATGGCGCATCCTTTCTCTATCAGGTACTGAAGTAGGACTGATGAATGAGACAAATGTGTTCCTGACACTGACAGCCTAGAAAAGTGAAGTGAAGTGAAGTGAAGTCTCTCAATTGTGTCCTAGAAAAGGCAAGTAAAATATAGCAATACAGTGCAGCCATTCTGTGTATAATGAAGGCATTTATCCTAAAGGTTGTACGGAAGAATTGTGGGAATAGAGAACTGAGTGAGGTTTTTTTTTTTTTTTTTTTTTTTGAGTGAGGTTTTAAGAGTGAGTAGGACTCAGCCATGTGAACATTAGTGGGAAGGCAATCCTAAAACATCAGAGATGGATGGGTCAAAGACAAACCTCAAACTTTTGTAGACTGAAACAAGGAGAACTTGTGGTTAAAAAGGTATAGAGCAATGTGTTGTTGGATTCGATTTGCTAGTATTTTGTGAGGATTTGTAGCATAGGGAACTCTACTCAATACTCTGTAATGGCCTATATAGAAAAATACTCTAATAAAAGAGTAGATATATGTAATATGTATAATTAACTTTGCTGTACAGCTGAAATTAATACATTACAAATCAACTATACTCCAATAAAACTTTTTCTCAAAAAAGTTTTCCGGTTCAGTCTATGCCCTTTAAAAAAAAAAAGTAAACGGGAAGACATTTATGCTAAAGTAGAGTTTTATTTAACACACATGCTCTTACTAGAAAATCTTATCAAGTATTTTCAGATCAGCAATTTTTGAATAGTTTAGGAGTAAGTTTCATAAAACACAATCTATGATTTCAAAGAATGTATGTAAATGTAAAATCTTATTCTTGATTCTATAAAGCCATTATTAGCCATCCAACATTACTTTGCTCTTGAAAAACTGTCAACTCTAGGGAAATATGCTCTTTGATATTGAATGAGATACTCCAGAACAATTCTGTAAGAATTTTGCTTTTTCCCCCTCCATTGTTATTTCAAAAACTAAAATATAAAATGCAAATGCAGAGTCATTTTAAAAAATGTATCTTTTAAAAGCTATTACTACTTCACATTTTCTTATTACATGTTGTGTGTTTTTAGCCTTCCTTCATCCTGCTGCACTGTTAGGTTCTACCACCCTCCAATTCCATAACTTCACAGAAACAAAAAGTACAAGCATCTTCAAAGAAGTGTTAGAAATTATCAAACGTTTTCTATTGCTTTGCTTCTAACATACCTAACCAAGGACTCAATTTGTGGCTCTTTGTTCAATAAACCTTGAAATTGAGTCTTTTCCTAAAATAAACAAAAGGATCTAAGCAAAGAAAAACCATCTTTAGTCAAGTGAAGTTTTTCATTAATTTCTTCTAGTTGCATATTAAAATTATTCTAATATCTTAGGAAAAAAACAGAATCCTGAGTTCTAAACATAAGACCGTAAAAAAATGAGTTGATTGTATTGACATGGCTCAACCTAGTGCATGTGATTTTAGAGTCAGAGGTAATACACACAAAAGAAGCCATTTCCTTTGCTGTTGAGGGAAAAGATTGTTAATTACTTTTAGGCTCAGTGACAACTGGCCAAAGAACTATAGGATAAACTCAAAGAAGCAAATTCAGGTATCTTGAACCTTAAGTACTTAGTAAGTAGCAACAGATAATGCAGCCAGGGCTACTGTGGAATATTCAGGGCCAACTCAAAAAAAATTAAAAACATTTTTTTCAGAAGCTTCTTTTTCTTTTTCATCTTATATATGTAGTTTTCCAATATTTTTGTTCTAGAATAATTACTATAATTCACCAATGAAAAGAAAACCAATATTTTTTGGAGGTAGAAGTAAGCATATTTTTGAGAACTTACTCAATATCAGTGATAGAAGCAAAAAACAATTACGCTAGGCAATATGTATAATAGATCTGAATTTTCCTCATTTAATATTCAAATTCACAGAAATCTAATGAAAACTGTATTACTCTCCTGCAACTGACTTCTTTAACTTCTCATTCCTGACAAATAAAGAAACTAAGCCAGATGTGAGAGAAGTTTTAGAACTTCCACCTGCTGTTGGACTAAAAGCTTTCTTTTAGTAATAATTTCTAACAATGTATTTTTATTAATATCATACATTATAATTTACTCAGAGCATTCATACATATCCACTCACTTTATACTTCCTTCAAATCTGTGAGAAAAATATTTTATATGTATAAAGAAGTATATATATATAATCAAATATAAATATTAAGTCCATTAAGCAGATGAGAAAACCAAAGCTCAAAGAAATCTGTGTGACCCTCTAAAGGAACAAGACTTATAAATGGCAGAATCAGAACTCTTCATACAGAGTCTAGAATTCATTAGTTTTACCATTTTCACCCCAGTAAATGTGTATATTTTAATACAGATGTCAAAAAACATCACCAATTATTAAACCACTTACTGCCACTCCTAAATGTGTTTCATAATCAGTAATCTGGCCAACATTTCATCCACTTACAGTTAAACAGAAAATACTTTAAGACCCCAACCTAATTTTGGAGTACCAACTTTTCCCCCTTGTGATTAAGTTCTTGTGGCATTTTGATGGATAAAGTCTAGCAACACTCACCTCTTTCTGACGGTACTTAATGGCCAATTTGAGTCTCGCGAGATCGTTTCCACTTTGTTCTTCCAGGAGACTGTTGTCATCACGGTAATTAAGAATGATTTCCAGCTCTCGGGAACTTCTTGTCTGATCCAGTAGGTCCTTAGCAAATTGTTTGCACTGTCGAGACAGCTCCTCATATTCTGACTTGAATTCATTTTCCACCTTACTCAGTTCCTGGAGCTCCCAACTCAACTGAAAGGCTGTGAGAAAAGGGTCTTCACTGGACAGGGCAATGAGAGACGGGCTGGCCAGGGCCTTGTAGATGTTGAGTCTGGAGCGAGAGTGGCGGAGACTGTCCACATCTGAGCTAGATACGCATTCAACGCAGTTACAACGGACCTCGTGGGGTCTGGGCACTGAGACGCCTTTCTGAACCAAAAGTTTTATTATCTCATAATTATTTGTATGGGCTGCCAAAATGATGGGAGTGATGTCTGGAGTGAATTCAGAGAACTGCTTATCAAGGAGTATGGGAGGCACCTAGAAAGAAGAAGAAAGTAGAGGTCACGAGGGATTCATTTGCTCAAGCCTGTGATTTAAGACAGCATGCTACAGCAATGTTGAACAAGATCATACATCTTTAGCCGGTTTTTTTTTTTTCTCTATGACAGATGCAGCTTTTTCCCCTCCAAAGACAAAAAAAAAAAAAAAAAAATTAGATTAAAAGAAAAAAAAAAAACTGCAATAGAATGACACTGTATTCTTTGTTTTATCTGAATTGTGACATTTTATGAAATCTTAAACTCAATGCCTATGAAAACCCTTGATAAAAGTCTTTCTTGCTCCCAACTTCTTTTCTGTCAATCTTTGCTTTCCTTTCCCAGTGATGTGGCCTACCTAAATAATAAGAAAGACACTGAAAAATAGTTAATGATTTGCTTTAAACCCTAGATTTTCCTCTGCGGTGCAAGTTTTTAAATTCCTCACTCAGGTTTTTGGCTTGTTTGTGTTTTATCTTCTGCAGCCCTAAGAGCCAAGCTATGATTAAAGGTGGCAGCCGAACCTGAGAGGTATCTTCTCAGCTTTCTCTTTTCATCTATCCCTTTACAGTGTATCTTCCAGATGACAAGAGATGTTCCCTTGCTAACATTGCTGTTTGTTAGAAAAAAATGCTTCCCAATGAATCAGGTCACCAGTGCACTTACAAACAATTTCCTTATTATTATTTCCTGTTATTCTCTAGGAATGGTGAAGACAAACATAATTTAATAGGCACTATTTAATAAGCCTAAAGCTCTTGAGAGTTCCATGGACTGCCAAGAGATCAAAGTAGTCAATCTTAAAGGGAAATCAGCCCCAAACATTCATTGGAAGGACTGATGCTGAAGCTGAAGCTCCACGACTCTGGCCACCTGATGCAAAGAGCTGACTCATTGGAAAAGAACCTGATGCTGGGAAAGATGGAGGTCAGGAGGAAAAGGGGACAACAGAGGATGAGATGGTTGGATGGCATCACCAACTCAAAGGATGTGAGTCTGAGCAAACTCTAGGAGATAGGAAGGTCAAGGAAGACTGGCAGGCTGCAGTCCCTGGGGTTGCAAAAAGTCAGATTCAACTTAGCAACTTAACAGCAAGAACACTTACTCTAACTATTCATTATTCATACTTTTATAGACATGCTCTCTTGGTGAGTAAGCAGGTATCCTGCTGTTAGAACCAGGCCCATCTGTCTGACACCCAGACCTGTATGTATTGCATTACACCCTGCTGCTTGACAATTTTTTGGTTTAATATTTCTTCCTGCTGCCACAAAGTCATAGAGGCCTCTGTGAAAATAAGTGCTACATAAGGACAAGTTAAACAGGCAGAGAAGAAAAAGTGATGACATAAAAATCACATTAAAATAGGATATTGGTCAAATATGATGGAAACCACAAAAGGATAAAAAGAAAATAATTGAGAGACAAACGAAAGTCACATGAAACTTCAGTTGCACTACTTTTAAGTAGACTGTAGTCTTTACAGGAGAATAATTAAACTCATATGCTTTTAATTCATCTGGTCATTTTGGATATCTATTTCATAAGCTACACACTCTATGTGTGTGTGTGTATATATATATTAACATATTCAGTATTTAATTTTTTAGAAGACAACTTAAGTATATCTCCCACCTCACCCTTTAAGTTAGTGGGACAATTTTCCATAAAAAACCACTTAGAGGAAGCTTTGGTCAAGAATGGAATAAAACAGCAAAAAAAAAAAAAACACCCACCACAAATCACTGCTGCTTCTGAAAAAACATACTTTTACCAGTTATATTCCAACAAAACACACTATATATATATAGAGAGAGTCTGCTGGTACTCTGATCACACAGCCCAGCAGGCACATATGATTGTTTATCCAGGTCCCCGAAGGTAAGCATTGCATTGAAAATAACAATAAAACAAAAACACTTAAATGATTGCTTGTTATTGAGTGCTAATTATGTGCCTACATCAGCTATTACATGGTGTTTGATAATTGAGGGCTTTCTTATTTTATCATCACTTCTGCATTCTTTTATATGTACAATTTGGTCCTCTTCTCCCTTTAATTACTAAGTATTACTCATGGGCCCATGGATTTTTCTTTTATTCTATATATTTTGATTCATTGCAATCATTATTAATTTTGAACTTGTTTTTGAGGTATAGCATACATTAGATCCCTGGGTTGGGAAGATCCCCTGGAGAAGTGAAAGGCCACCCACTCCAGTATTCTGGCCTAGAGTCCATGGAGTCGCAAAGAATCAGACACAACGGAGCGACTTTCACTTTCACTTTCATTCATACAAACAGTAAAATGCACAGTGTACAGCTTGACACCTTTTTAAAATGTGAACATGCTTGTGTGACACAACACAGACAAAAACCTGGAAGAGTGTCTGCATCCCAAGAACCTCCCTCTTGTCCTTTCTTAGTCATTCCATTTCACAATCACAAATCTAACTGCTATCACCACAGATTACTTTCACAAACTTTTAAACTTTATATAAACAAATCAAAGTATGTACTTTTTATGTTTAACTTTCTCTGTTAGTAGCAATCATTTTTGTTATGTCAATTCTGCATAAGATTTTGATTTTTGAAAATGACACAACTTATTTATCAATCTCTTTTTGATGATATCTGTGTGGTTTCCAGTCTATGGCTATTAAGAATATGGTTCCTTTGTACATTTTTGTCCATGTCTGTTGGTCTTGTACCTAGGAATGGAATTTCTGGATCGAATAATATTCTTAAACAGTGATACCAACTTTCATGCCCACTGTAAATTATACTTGGTATTGCTAGTCCTTTATCACTCTATCCACCTTCTTATTTATGGCATTCAACATTTTAAGCAATAATTTTGAATTGTTTTATTTATTATCAGGGTTGGCTATTGAATTTGTCTAAGGCTTGAAAGAATCTGTGGAAATAATCATATAATTATTCTCCTTAGTCCTAAAAGTATGGTTGCACATACACACAAATGCACACACCTACACACACACACACACAGTGTAAATTATGCAAGTGTTTTTGGCATAAATATTTAATAAATTCCCTAAAGAGAGTATAAATAAAGCAATAGGGAAATTAATTTACAGAAGACATTATTTTTACTAGGTAGAATTAGAAAAGGATTTTAGAGGGAATTTACACTTAAGATGGGTTGGAACAAACAACATAGAAAAGTTACCAGAAAATGATAACAAGAAAAAAAACAATAAGAAAGATGGATTCATAGCAAATTCTTTAGAGTATGGGATAAACCACATAGAGATAAATAATTGTAAAATGCTTGAATGCAGATTAGGGCAACATCACTGCAGATGGTGATTGTAGTCATGAAATTAAAAGACGCTTACTCCTTGGAAGAAAAGTTATGACCAACCTAGATAGCATATTCAAAAGCAGAGACATTACTTTGCTGACTAAGGTCCATCTAGTCAAGGCTACGGTTTTTCCAGTGGTCATGTATGGATGTGAGAGTTGGACTGTGAAGAAGGCTGAGCACCGAAGAATTGATGCTTTTGAACTGTGGTGTTGGAGAAGACTCTTGAGAGTCCCTTGGACTGCAAGGAGATCCAACCAGTCCATTCTGAAGGATATCAGCCCTAGGATTTCTTTGGAAGGAATGATGCTAAAGCTGAAACTCCAGTACTTTGGGCACCTCATGCGAAGAGTTGACTCATTGGAAAAGATTCTGATGCTGGGAGGGATTGGGAGCAGGAAAAGAAGGGGACGACAGAGGATGAGATGGCTGGATGGCATCACGGACTCGATGGGCGTGAGTCTGAGTGAACTCTGGGAGTTGGTGATGGACAGGGAGGCCTGGCGTGCTGCGATTCATGGGGTCACAAAGAGTCAGACACAACTGAGCGACTGAACTGAACTGAACAGAGGGAAGGTTTTCCAATAGCCATTGGTGGAGTCATAGAAGAATTTAACCAGGAGAATAATGTAATTCCTACATGCTAATGTCACTGATTATCAGATTGAAAAGTAGAATGGCTGGAGGTAGATGAGGGAGCCTGGTAACCAGTGCAGTCTAAGCTAGAGCTGTAATAATGGAAAAGGGAAGACTGTGATCAGGACCATGATGCAGGAGAGAGAGGCAGAGAGAGGAAACACACGTGTGGAGTAGGAGCAATTCAAAGCAAAGGCATCAGAGTACAAGGGAGCTCCAGTCCAGATGCCCTGATGTATCTTTGAGTTCAGGTTTCAGTTTCAATAATGTCTACTTGTCTCGGAGGGAAAGCTAGTCATAAGCAGAACTAAACAATTCAGAGTTTCATTACAGAATGGCAGTGTTCTAACGGCATATTTGCAAAATCTAGGACTGAAAAGGGATTTTCGGAGAAGTCTTTAATCAAATAAGGGCCAATGACCCTTCTCCTCTCTTTTGCCCACCAGCTGGCCAAGAATAGAAGGTAATGAAAGTCCACTTCTTACTGACTTTATAGGAAAGATGAAAGTATCATCTCAAAGGACCTCTTGGCTTGGAAGATGGTGACATTGGAGCAGAGAAGAGGCCAGCGAAGAGATGCCTGTTTGCTGAGCTCCAGCAGCAGAGACGTTTATCAGTTGATTAGCAACTTTACTATTTACCTGATACTCAGAAATTTAAGGGTTTCCCAGGTGGCTCAGTGGTAAAGAATCTGCCTGCCAATGCAGGAGACGCGGGTTTGATCCCTAAGTTGGGAAGATACCCTGAGAAGGAAATGGCAACTCATTCCAGTATTCTTGCCTGAAAAATCCCATGAACAGAGGATCCTGGCAGGCTACAGTCCCTGGGGTCGCAAGAGTCAGATGTGCCTTTGTGATTAAACAACAGAAATTTAAATAAGTCTAAAACATAAGGCATTGGAACTCAGAAACATTTAGAAAATGCAGAAAATGGGCTTCTCCTTCTTTCATGGTTCACTCACAAGTCTATTTCCTGTCCTTATCCTGTGCTTTGCTTTATTCAGTATCTTCAGTATGCAACTCTCCCTCTTTCTTTTTGTGCTTCCAATGTCATAAGTGAAAAACAGATTTTCTAACAGGAAAATAAATAGTTCACTACAGGTGCTCAGGGGCTATTACCTAAAAATAACGTTGATAGGAATATAATTTTTTTCCTCCAAATTTGACATATTTAAGGACAGAAATGAACATCACAAGAACAACCATGTAGATAAAAATTACACTATGCTTGACTTATTTTAGTCAAAATAAACTCTACAAACATAAAAGCATTACACCCATGCAAACATACCTGTATGAAAATATACTCATGTTACTTATAAGCAACACACTCTCCCATTTAACGAATTTCAACTGATTGAATTATATTGTTGACCCAGAAATCTACAACTAAGAAGAACAGGCAATTAAAAGAGGATCTGAAAACTAAACTCATATCCCTGTTTATTACACTGTATAGCTGGAAATTTGCTTTGGCTTTTTCCCTAAGATTTATGAATATTTGTTCAATGTCTTTTTCTCAATCTTACCATAACATTAGTTACATTATTAACTGAATCATTTTCATCTCACATAGTTTTCAGAGTGACTGACCTACACATAAGCTAAATAACACACATTAATGCTCATGGTAAAGAATGTGCCTGCAATGCAGGACCCTAGGTTTGATCCCTGAGTTGGAAAGATCTCCTGGAGAAGGGAATGGCAACCCAGTCCAATATTCTTGCTTGGAGAATCCTATGGACAGAGGAGGCTGGCAGCTACAGTCCATGGGATTGCAAAGAGTCAGACATGATTGAGCGATTAACAATCAGTTTAACTGATTAATTATTAACTCATAAACTGAAAGCTTTCCTCAAATCCAACCCAATGCTTTTCATGGAAGTAACTTGGCACCAGTCTGAGGCATATACTTTAAAATCTAGAGTGTGACATTTTACCCAAATATAGAAATGTCTCTTTGTCACTAACATATACATTTTTGAACTATTAATGCTGAAGTATACATTTCTAGAGAAAAATTCATCCTGGAGTGACATTCATCCAGTTTCAGAGAATTCATTCCCTTACATTCAGCATTCATTAAACTGGGTTGTATAAACAGAGTAAAAGAAATTTTCTTATATAATAGTAATTGGTATATCCTCAATTATTAAGACCAATATTTTAATTGGGCTTTACTCTGGATTAGTTATATTATCTTGTGAAAGTCCTTTAATATCTCTGTTATGAGAGGTCATTGCTGTAACATGAAATTTCTATGATTCAAAAACCTTTTTTGTACCCTTATTGATAGTAAAATAATTGAAATTTTATGAGAATTTTTTCAAGTACCTCAACAAAAATTTGTTGGAATCTTTAGCTTCATCTTACTTTTAGCTTTAATGTTTTTATCTAATGTACTGAAACCTATATTTTTAAAAACTCAGACTTATGAATATCAAATTTATCTCTCTTAATCACCCAGACAGACCTTTTAATTCAAACCAACGTAAGGAAGTTTCAACTTAAAGTTATATTTTAAAAACTAATTAAACATAATTTATTGAGAACTTGAGAAATTTTCATAAACATGCACATATGCATATACACTCAAACATGAACTTGCACAAAAATCAAGTGGTTGCTATATGAATGAATGAATAAAGTTGATGCCAAAGCCTTTGACTGTGTGGATCACAACAAACCATGGAAAATTCTTAAAGAGATGGGAATACCCCAGACCACTTGACCTGCCTTTTGAGAAATTATATGCAGGTCAGGAAGCAACAGTTAGAACTGGACATGGAACAGTGGACTGGTTCCAAATAGGGAAGGGAGTACATCAAGGCTGTATATTGTCACCCTGCTTATTCAACTTATATGCAGAGTACATCATGAGAAACGCTGCGCTGGAGGAAACACAAGCTGGACTCAAGATTACTGGGAGAAATATCAATAACCCCAGATCTGCAGATGACAACACACTTATGGTAGGAAGTAAAGAACTAAAGAGCCTCTTGATGAAAGTGACAGAGGAGAGTGAAAAAGTTGGCTTAAAGCTCAACATTCAGAAAACTAAGATCATGGCATCCGTCCCATCAGTTCATGGGAAATAGATGGGGAAGCAATGAAAACAGTGACAGACTCTATTTTGGGGGCTCCAAAATCACTGCAGATGGTGACTGCAGCCATGAAATTAAAAGACGCTTGCTCCTTGCAAGAAAAGTTATGACCAACCTAGATAGCATATTAAAAAGCAAAGACATTACTTTGCCAACAAAGATTCGTCTAGTCAAAGCTATGGTTTTTCCAGTAGTCATGTATAGATGTGAGAGTTGGACAATAAAGAAAGCTGAGCGCTGAAGAATTGATGCTTTTGAACTGTGGTGTTGGAGAAAACTCTTGAGAGTCCCTTGGACTATAAGGAGATCCAACCAGTCCATCCTAAAGGAAATCAGTCCTGAATATTCATCAGAAGGACTCATGCTGAAGGTGAAACTCCAATACTTTGGCCACCTGATGTGAAGAACTGATTCATTGGCAAAGATCCTGATTCTGGGAAAGACTGAAAGTGGGAGAAGGGGATGACAGAAGATGAGATGGTTGGGTAGCATCACCTACTCAATGGTCATAAGTTTGAGTAAAGTCAGAGTTGGTGATGGACAGGGAAGCCTGGCGTGCTGCAGTCCATGGGTTGCAAAGAGCCAGACACAACTGAGCAACTGAACTGTACTGAACTGAAGATAAAAAAGTTAAGATATAAGATACCTTATATACCTTATATATCAAAAAAATCCATGTTTTTCTCTATATTTGAAATACAGTTATAAACAAAACTGATTAAATATAGAATTAAAAAGTAGCTATTATAAATTGTGGCAAAATATACTGTACTTATGAAAATATTAAAGAAAAAATAAATAAAATATATAAGAAGAAACAACAAAACATCACAGAGTATAAAATAAGATCCAAGATATGATGAAAATATGTTCTGAATAGAAAGACCTAATATCTTAATTGTGTCAATTGTCTCAAAATAAATATGTGCATTTTGTTCAGGGCCTTCCCTGGTAGCTCAGTTGGTAAAGAATCTGTCTGCAGAGCAGGAGATCCAGGTTCAATCCATGGATCAGGAAGATCCCCTGAAAGGAAGTGGCAACTCACTCCAGTATTCTTGTCTGGAAAATCCTATGGGCTACAGTTCATGGGGTTGCAAGAGTTGGACACTACTTAGCAACTAAACACCATCTTTTTATTCAGAATCTTTTTTATCTGTAACTTGATAAAACTATTAGTTAATAAGGAGAAATATATATCTAAGAATTTCAAAAATTATGAAAGGAAGACCATGATCCAAGAATACAGCAACAAGTACAGATCAGTTGAATAGCTTTTTAACCAGTATTACTTCTTATTATATATGAAGAAGGAAATGGAAATCCATTCCAGTATTCTTGCGTGGGAAATCCCATGGACAGAAGAGCCTGGAGTGCTACAGTCGATGGGGTTGTTAAGAGTCAGAAACGACTTAGCGACTAAACTACCACCACCACTTATTATACATAGGAACTTGATATGTGAAAAAGTAAAATTTCTATTCAATTGGAAAAAGTGATTCATTTATTATATGGCACTGAAACCATTTTCTATCCCCAAAAAACAAAATTAGCCCCTATCTCATTTCATAACAACAAATTAGGGATGGGAAAAATATTTAAACATATAAAGAAAAAGTAACATTTAGAAAAGAATTTCAAAAACTAGTTGTATAGCCAAAGGGTTGGGGAGAACTCTAAAACCAAGACTGGAAACACAGAATGAAGAACTACATATTTTATTTTATATTTCTCAAGTAGAATAACCAAAGATTTTCACAGAAGAAAATCAAAACAAAACAAATTAGCAAACATAACAAAATAGAAACAGAGTCATAGATACAGAGAGTATGAGCAAGTAGTTGCCAGAGGGAAAAGGGTCAGGGAAAGAGTGAAATTGGTGAGGGAAATTATGAAGCACAAAATTCCCGTTAAAACGAAAAAAGTCACAGAAATGAAATTTACAGTATGGAGAATACAGTCAATAATAATATAATATCTTTGTATGGTGACAGATGGTAAATAGACAGATCACGATCATTTTATACTACTAGAAATATTGAATCACTATGTTGTACACCAAGAACTCACATAATGTTGTTATCAATTACACTCAAACAAAAAAACAACAATAAATCTATAGAAAAAAAGATCAGATTTGTGCTTATCAGAGGTAGGGGTTGGGGCTTCCCTGGTGGCTCAGAAGGGAAAGAATCCGCTTGCAATGGGGGGGCCTGGGTTTGACCCCTGGGTTGGGAAGATCCCCTGGAGAAGGAAATGGCAACCCACTCCAGTACTCTTGCCTGGAAAGTCCCACGGACACTGGAGCCTGGCAGGCTACAGTTCATGAGGCCGCAAAGATTTGGATACAACTGAATGACTAAGCACAGAGGTAGGGGTTGCGGGGATCAGGGAAGATGATGAAGGCAGTCAGAAGGTACAAACTTGCAGTTACAAGATAAATAAGTACTAAGGATGTAAAGTACATGATAATATAATTATCACTGTTGCATGTTTTTAAGAGAGTAAACCTTGAGATCTCAGCACAAGGAAACTCTTTTCTTCTTTTATTTTGTGTCTGCATGACACGATGGATATTGTTAAATTTATGGTGGTCATTTCATGATGTATGTAAGTCAAATCATTATGCTTTACACCTTGAATCTACACAGTGCTGTATGTTAATTTTATCTCAGTAAGACTAGAAGAAAAGATCAGAAACATTGAATAATCATTCGCATTAATAGAGAAAGGAAATATAAAAGAATAATGAACTACAGTTATTTTGCCAAAGTTAAGGAGCTGAAGATACTCCTGCCCACATTCGTCAAAAGCAAGAGGAATGCAAATTTTAACAGCCTTGCTTGAAAGAATCTGGCACTTACATAAATTCTAAGAACCAGATCCCTTCCTATAGAAAATCAGGCACCTTGAGACTATGTGTTTATTTCATCATTGTCATGATAGAAATCTGGATAGCACCTGAATGTTTTTTCAAAAAAGAGAGCCTGAACAAATTGTGGAATAACTCTTCATAAAATATTAAGATGCTACTGAATATCTGAACTTGAATGAATGCTGTATGTATCAGTCTGGAGAGATGGATCATAGTTCTTTACAAAAAGGCTCTTGATTTAGATTCTTTAAATATTAGTTATGGTACAGGGAGGGAGGAGGGAGGGGGGTTCAGGATGGGGAACACGTGTATACCTGCGGTAGATTCATGTTGATGTATGGCAAAACCAATACAATACTGTAAAGTAATTAATCTCCAATTACAATAAATAAATTTACATATAAAAAAATATTAGTTAATTTTATATCAGAGACTGTCCTTGGTATTACCTAATTATATCTTAATGAGTTTATTTGATAAGCAAAGACCTCTATAATCACATCCAACCCTGATTATTAAAATATACTTTGTACTCCACCCTGGCAGGGATCCCATGGCCCAATTATTTCAGTGTCAGACTTTCCATTCATAGCTTTCCTGTTAGTGTCTGCCTCTTTCCTCCCACTGGCCAAATTCTACCAAATTTTCAGGATGCAACTCAAACCTTATCATTTCTATGATGCCCTTTAGTAAAAATGAACTGTCATTAACTGGAAATTTTTTGTTTAAATTCAGGCAGGAGAAATGGGAGGTGTTATTATTAGCTTTTTACAAGAAGAGATAAATTTAAAAAAATAAGTTTTTTTTTTAAAAAAAGAGGAGTTTGTGAGAAAAGTGAGGAACGAGAGTGCAGATTATACAATTTACGATTCTCTTATCACCTTTACGTGTTTTCGTACAAACTATTTATAACTTTACCCAAGTTTCAGTCAATGAGACATCCAGTATAAATATAAATAATGTAATGTCCATAACTATTTTTACTCTTTTAAAGTTAACATTCATTTTGAACTGCATTGGCTATCTATTTTCACTATAAAGCCTATTTCAAGTCTACTTTGAATGAAAAATACCAGCAAATAGATATAGTTTGTATTGCTTTGAACAGGTGTAAGAGTAACATAGTAAACATACTTCTGCGATAACTTGGATAACAGATTTATTTTAGAACTATGATAAACACATGAACCAAATGAACAAAGATCTGGCAAAAATCATTTTGACTCGATGATACTATTAACACAAATATGCTTGGGTCTGATTACAATGTCACCAGCAACAGCAAACATATTTGAAGCACTTACCATGTTCCCTGCCCTGGCATAGGAGCTTATCATGCCTTATTTTAGTTAACCATCAAAATCATATTTGGAAGTAGGTGTTATTCAGAACAGGCCTTAGAGAAGTTCAATAGCTTGCTCACGGACACACAGAAACCCACACAGCCTGACTCCAGAGTCTAACTTCTTCATCAATAGATGGTCTTGTAAGTCAGGCTGCCATGAGGTCCTGGAACTAGCTCAGCCATCAAGACTAAGCGTTATATCCCGCCTCAACCATTTTCAGTCGTGTGGAAATGACACATTCAGTTAACTTCTCCGCATTTCCAGTTTCCCATTTTGAAATGTGGACATTTATCCAAGATATTTCTCCTTGTGGAATACAAATCGGAGAAATCTATATCAAAGACTTTCCGAAGTTAAAACTCCCAGGGTTGTAGTGAAGATTAAATGTGAAGGCATGCTGTAACCTATAAATCACAAAATAACAGGAGGGGACCGGTGTTATATGACAAGCCTAAGATTGTGAAGAGAAAGAGCAGAAAACTGTCTTGTTCTGTTTTGCCAGATTGACTCGCTTCTCCTTGCACAAACACAGTCCCAATTATAGTGCTTGATTCACCTGAAAAGTAGAACAATAGTCTCCCAACAGGCCAGTTTCCTAAGTATAGATGTCAAAGCCTGGGACGTGTACTTTTCATGACTGAAAATTTGAACTATGCATTTCCTAATATGGCATGGGCTTTTGTTCCATACCACTGTTGATACACCGTACATAGTAACTATTCAATATTATTTTCATCTTGAATAAAGAACTGGAGAAATTTCAATTCCTAAGATGACATCAAACAAATAGAAACTTTAAATCACCACCGGCTTTGGCTAGGTTTAATCACTAAAATAATGAGAGGATTACTAAGTCACTAATTCCCCGATCATTTGGTTCACAAATACTGCTTTTATTTTTAAAACTCTCTCTCTCTCTTTATGTCTTTTACATTGAAAGAGACTCTGTTAAATGATATCTAAGAGAAATCCTTTATTGGTTGAAAATGTAGCTCACAAGCCAAGTGTATACTTGATTTGATAAGAATTACTCATAAATTCTGGTCAGAGATTCTAATTTTAGTTTCACTTGACAGTGCTTATCACTATGTCTTTTTTGGAAGTCACCAGTCCTTTATAACTGGCCAGTGTATTGGCTCAAACCCTGGCTGTACTAATGGTCTGTGGGAGGCTATTTGGTAACAATTATTGGAAAGCTTTGGAAACATTATTTAAGTCCCCTAAACGTCAATGGAGAATATTATAGTCTTTACCTAATAGGGTTTTTTTTAAAGGATTAAAAAAGTAATAGTGAATAATAATGAATTTAAAAGTGTTTTTTACATAATGTTTGGTAAAACAAAATCTAGTATGATTGTTATAAATATCATCATTACCATCCATTAGCATTTTCTCTGGTTGCTTCTTCTCAGTCTCACTTACTGGGGCCTCTTCTATTTATCCCTTGAACACTGTTTCTTTAGGGATCAAAATTAAGCCCAGTGTTCTTTTCATTATATATATATATATATATATATATATATATATATACACTCCCTGAAAGTTGGCTGTTCTCATGTTAACTATTTCAATGTTTGCCAATTTTTATTCTTCCAACCATTCAATAACACTTTGGGGCACCCATTTTATGCCAGTCACTGTTTAAAGTTTGGGGAATATAGCAGTGAGCAGAAGAGACAAAATCTTTGCCTTTATTCAAACAGCATTCTAGAAAGAGAGAAGGAAAGCCACACCACATGAGTGGACCAGTGGACGAATAAATCCACGAACGACAGAATGTCAAATGGTAAAGGCCATGGAGAAAAGTACAGTGGAGTAAGAGGAAATAAGGAGTGTCAGAGGCAAGGGGAGACTTCTGCCCTATATAGTGTGACACAGAAGTCTTACTGATACGATGACATTTGAAAAAAAGGCTGTAGAAATGTAGATACCAAGCTAAGCTTCTAACTAAGAGGAGAACACTCCTGGAAGAGAGAACAGCAAGTGCAAAGATCCTGAGGCTCGAGTGTGATTACAGTATTTGGCCAACTTGACAGAAGTACAGTTATCTAGATTAATGTTTCATGCCTTGACTTGCATAAAATTTCTAATTAATTATAATAATTTGTAGATTAAACTTAATGTTTATATAAATTAACTGAATGTACTTTTTATTTCTTCTAGTCTTTATATCTTTTATTTTTACTCTTTTTGTTATTTAAAAGAGCCTCTAGTAGAATGTGTATGGAAGAACAATACTGAGAATCTTTATTTTGTTACTGATATTAACAATGTTTTTATTATTTCACTATTCAGAATGATATAAATGTAGGTTTTTGGTAGACACTCAATCATTTTAAGGTAAATATTTTATCTATTTCATTCCTGATTTGCTTAGATTTTTTTTTTCTTATCATGCAAGGATAAAATTGTAGTAATTGCTTATTTTTTTGCACCTAGTGAGATAATAATTTGTTTCCTTCTCCTTTACCTGTTAAAGTAGTGAACTACATTAATAGATTTTTCTAGTATATTGTTTAAGATTTTACACTTAAATTTTTGATAGGTCATAATTTTCCTTTTTCACACTGTTCTTCTTCTGATTTTGATGGCAAGGCTATAAAATTAGAAATGTTTGGGAATACCAGACCACCTGACCTGCCTCCTGAGAAATCTGTATTCAGGTCAAGAGGCAACAGTTAGAACTGGACATGGAACAACAGACTGGCTCCAAATCGGGAAAGGACTAGGCTATATATTGGCTATATCATGGCTATATATTGTCATCCTGCCTATTTACCTTATATACAGAGTACATCATGTGAAATGCCAGGCTGGATGGAGCACAAGCTGGAATCAATATTAAGTGACAACACACTTAAGGCAGAATGTGAAGAACTAAGAGCTTCTTGATGAAAGTGAAAGAGGAGAGTGAAAAAGTTGGCTTAAAACTCAACATTCAGAAAACTAAGATCATGGCATCTGGTCCCAACACTTCATGGCAAATGGATGGGGAAACAATGGAAACAGTGACAGATTTATCTTTTTGGGCTCCAAAATCACTGCAGATGGTGACTGCAGCCATGAAATTAAAAGATGCTTACTCCTTGGAAGAAAAGTTATGACCAACCTAGACAGCATATTAAAAAGCAGAGACATTACTTTGCCAGCAAAGGTCCATCTAGTCAAAGCTATGGTTTTTCCAGTGGTCACGTATGGATGTGAGAGTTGGACTGTGAAGAAAGCTGAGTGCCGAAGAATTGATGCTTTTGAAATGTGGTGTTGAAGAAGGCCCTTGAGAGTCCCTTGGCCTGCAAGGAGATCCAACCAGTCCATCCTAAAGGAAATCAGTCCTGAATATTCATTGAAAGGTTTGATGCTGAAGCTGAAGCTCCACTACTTTGGCCACCTGATGTGAAGAACTGACTCATTGGAAAAGATCCTGATGCTGGGAAAGATTGAAGGCAGGAGGAGAAGGGGACGACAGAGGAGATGCTTGGATGGCATCACCAACTCGATGGACATGAGTTTGAGCAAGCTCTGAGAGTAGGTGATGGACAGGGAAGCCTGGCATGCTGCATTCCATGGGGTTACAAAGAGTTGGACATGACTGAGCAACTGAACTGAACTGATGAAAGATTGGAATAATAGGGTTCTTGAATGGTAGATCTCACCTGTTTTTCTTCATTGTTATTTTAAAACATATTAACCATTTTTCTCTATCATATTTATTTCATATATTTTCCATGTTTTATATAAATTTTTATTATGAAGATTGTTAATGTTATTTTCATCTGAACAAATTTACCAGTCTTTTCCCCCTCATATTGCTCAGTGTTCCCTAGGAATTCTTTCTTCAAATAGATCACCAGTCTTTGAAAGGGAAAGCCATGTGTATAGGGTTTTGCATAGATTAAATATCCACTTTACTTTTAAGCTCATAGAGTCTTGTCCACATGAAAACCCCTTTTAACCCTTGCTAAAGAGATTTAATATTCACATTATGTTTTTAAATTAATTATTAATACAAAAGTGTTTATTTAATTCATATGGAATTCAGTCATTATTTGATATTTACTTATTCCTTGATAGATTTTATTTTATAAATATTATTTTGATACTTGTGAAACATTTAAATTAATAATACACTGTAATTTACTTAATCACCTCTATTTTGAATATATGAAAGAATGAATGACAAACCATGAATAATTTTTTCTTTGGTTTTGCTTTTGCTAACTGTTGCTAAGTTGCTTTTCCAAAAGGATTCAGTTCCAACAAAAATAAAAGGTGCTAGTTTCATTATATAGATAGACCATAAATACAGAAGATTGTATATTTTGCTTGTTGTCCTTTGTTGATTTATCAATGTTAAATAGAATTATTTTATAAATTTTTGTCATGTTTTTAAAATTCCTTACTCTATTTTTTACTTTATAATTTTATTTTAAACACACAAAGGAATACAAACTATTAAATTATTTCATATATTTGAAATAAAACAAATCTGTCAGTTAAAAAAATCACACTAAGTAACTTTCATTTTTTTCTGTTTTATATTTTTTGTATTTTCATAGATTTGTTTAAAGTGTGCAACATATGATTAATGTAGATTTACATGAATAAATAAGAGTTGACATAATTATGTCAAATCCTGTGATTTGAGGTTCAAATGAAGTCTCTGTGGAGCAAAATATATCTGAGTTTATGTTAAATTTAAACAAGTATTACCAAGCTTGCCTGTAATTTTCAAGTGGTCTGAGATTCTTAGTGTGATAGAAATCATAACTCTAGATTTTTGTCCTCCAAATTGGATGGAACATGTTTGGCAGCCATGTAGGGACAAATGACATGAATTCTCAGATTTTAATTCACTGCGACTAACACTCAAAAGATGGGGGATGTGGACAAGGTCTCATCAATCCAGTATGGCAAAAAAATAGTTATTAATAGTTCAATTTCTTTTAAAAGTCTGTGCTTTAGATGGATAACTCAATTTAAGAGCTTTATCTGTCACAGCGATTAGGAAACAAAGAAGATGATAAACTTCCTATGGACCATTTCTGGCAGTGAGCAATGCAGCAGAATTCCACCGGTAGAGTGCTTTAATGAAAAAACCTGCTTGTCCAAAAGAGCAGGATGGGAATCAAAATGGTTCCCATGGATGAGGAGAGGCAGAGTGAAAATACAGAACCGGTAGTTGAAGCAAAAGTGAAAGTGAAAGTCGCTCAGTGGTGTCTGACTCTTTGCGACCCCACGGGCTGTACAGTCCATGGAATTTTCCAAGCCAGAATACTGGAGTGGGTAGCCTTTCCCTTCTCCAGGGGATCTTCCTAACCCAGGGATCGAACCCAGGTCTCCCACATTGCAGGCGGATTCTTTACCAGCTGAGCCACGAGGGAAGCCCAGTTGAAGCAAATAAGATGCAAACAGCTGCAAGTTAGCAAGGTAGTGCTGGGTAGGTAGTTTGAATGTCTGGCTACTATGAATTGGGTGTGAAAAGTGAAAATTGCTCAGTTGTGTCTGACTCTTTGCCACCCCATGGACTGTAGCCCACCAGGCTCTTCTGTGTATGGGATTCTCCAGGCAAGAATACTGGAGTGGCTAGCCGTTCCCTTCTCCAGGGGATCTTCCCAACCCAGGGATTGAACCCGGGTCTCCTGCATTGCAGGTGGATTCTTTACCATTTGAGCCATCAGGGAATCCTCTGAATTGGGTGTGAGATTGGATCAGTTATTAATATATTGAGAAGAGCAGAGGAGATAAGCTAAGGAGTCATGTGACCTTGGCTCATCCACTACCAGTGTGGCCTTCAGCACATCAATCACCAGCTTCACTTTTAGACATAACGTTACCTGTTTACTCACAGGATCAAGTGATCTTAATACGAAGAAAGAGCTTTGATAGAGTTAAAGCAATTTATAAATGAAAAGAGAAAATATTTATATATTAGTAATATATAGTAATAGTATAGTATAGTAATATATAAATATAAAAGCTCAACTAGCCACAGTTGTGTATTTGGATCTTTTAAAACAAAATGGTTTTTCAGTCTGTTATACTGTGATGCCTTTTGTAGTTCAGTTTCTTCTCAAACTTCATCCAACCAGTCCATTCTGAAGGAGATCAACCCTGGGATTTCTTTGGAAGGAATGATGCTAAAGCTGAAGCGCCAGTGCTTTGGCCACCTCATGAGAAGAGTTGACTCATTGGAAAAGACTCTGATGCTGGGAGGGATTGGAGGCAGGAGGAGAAGGGGACGACAGAGGATGAGATGGCTGGATGACACCACAGACTCAATGGACATGAGTCTGAGTGTACTCCGGGAGATGGTGATGGACAGGGAGGCCTGGCATGCTGCAATACATGGGGTCGCAAAGAGTCGGACACGACTGAGCGACTGAACTGAACTGAACTGAACTGAACTGAATAGCATGAGGGGAAAACTAAAGGTAAAAAGTCTTCATTAAGAAGAATGAAATAATGTTGTTTGCAGCAACATGGATGAAGCTGGAGATTATCATACTAAGTGAAGTCAGATAGAGAAAAATAAATATCATATGATACCACTTATATGCAATGCAGAAACTCTAAAAAATGACATAATTGAACTCGTTTATAAAACAGAAACAAATTCACAGACTTAGAGAACAAATTTATGGTTACCAGAGGGGAAGAGCTGGGAAAGGACTAGACTGGGATTTGGAGACTGGCACGTACACACGGCTGTATTTAAAATACAAAACCACACAGAACGGATGCATGTATGTGTATGGCTGAGTCCCTTTGCTGTCCACCTAGAACTATCACAACATTTTTAATCTGCTGTACTGCAATGTAAAATTAAAAGTTTATAAAAATAAAATAACCAACAATCACCTACTGGATAGCACAGGGAACTCTGCCCAATATACTGTAATAACCTAAATGGGAAAATAATTTGAAAAAGAATAGATACATGTGTATGTATAACTGAGGCACTTTGCAGTACACCTACTAAGACCACATTGTTAATCAACTATGCTGCTGCTGCCGCTAAGTCGCTTCAGTCGTGTCCAACTCTGTGCGACCCCATAGACGGCAGCCCACCAGGTTCCCCCATCCCTGGGATTCTCCAGGCAAGAACACTGGAGTGGGTTGCCATAATCAACTATACTCCAATATAAAATTTTTAAAAATTAAAAAGAAAAAGTAACAACAAAAGAAGGATTAGCAAGTTAAAGTAAACGAGGATAGCTGTGCTCCATCACTGTCACATGATGTATTATATTGCTAAGTATTGATGAAAGGCAAGGCCACAAAAACTTGTCTTTTCAGGATTAAAAACATAGCTCCGAAACTAAGGAGTGCTATAGAAATAACTGGTTTTTCAGAACTTCTCCTTTGATTGCACAAAAATAATTAAATTAACACTTGGAAAAATTCTAGGAAATAAAAATGTGAAGCTAATGAGAAGAGACAGGTGCTAAGTCATGTCAGCCTTGTAGCTGGACTTTCTCAGCTAAAGAAAAGCGATGGGCTCCTGGTCCTCTGAATGGAACGATGGCTTTATTTCATCCACAACTAAAGAAAATATTACCTAGGTTTTTAAATGCGTGCTAAGAAATACACAGCTAAAAGGAAAGAATCATATATATATTTTTTTCTTTTCTCCATTGAGTTTCCTTAGCTGTGAACTTGAATCTTCAGCTACAAGAATGAAAGACTTCAGAAATTTATGAGTTCTATTAGCAACCAGCTAAGAGACTTCTTAACCTCCACTTTAATGTGTCAAAAGTACGTATCAGGATAGGTGGAGGGGGAATATGTTACCAAAATAAGAAAACTTTGGGGATTAATTCTTCATCTCTTAAGGCTCAGATAAAATATACAGGAAAAGGCTAAGCTCTAGGAAAAATCCAAACAGATTCTGACTACAGCACTAGTTACAGAATGAAAAATGACTACTCCTGCTCTTGGCCCTCTGGATCAGGGTTGTAAAGAGTGGAATGTATCAGCATTACGGCGACCCCAAAATATCATTTTTCTCATTTTGCTATAGAATTAAGTAAAGAAATCCAAAGAAATATATCATGGTGGTTTATAAATTTTTGTTTACTTTTGGTGGTAATATTTCATCTGAATTAGGTGACCTATAAAACATGCATTTGTACCAGGTAAAAATGCATAAATGTCATGGAAACTTGTGACATTTATGCTGCCTTACAAAATCTCTGCTAATAGGGTGGTGTGAAGCAACGTAATCCATTAAAAAGTAAAGAAAAATAATGTAGTGTGTGACTATTATTTTTGAGTTTGTGCCAGATGTTTAAACTAATACTGATGTATTTTTAAAGGCCTCAGATATTCACCAGGTGGCAGTCTTTTCCTTAAGTGTGGTCAAAACAAACTTGATCTGCTTTATCTCATCTTTATTAAAAGAAACAATGTGATTTATGGAAGGAGATGTTTTGCATTTATTCTCATAATGTTGCATTTAAATGACCTGCCTTCTCTGAACACGTACTCCCTAAAATATCCTTAAAGGAACTTGTTTATTCTCCCATGAGATCATCGCTGATCATTTTCTTTTATCATGATTTTTCTTTTTCTTTCTCTGTTTTCAGAGTGAAACTACATTGTATCTGATAATTAGCAACATATTTTGACTATATTTATTTCGACTTCACTGTAGTTTTTCCAGGTGGCTCAGTGGTAAAGAATCCACCGGCCGAAACAGGAGAAGAGACGTGGGTTCAATCCCTGGGTTGGGAAGATCTCCTGGAGGAAGAAATGGCAACCTACTCCAGTATTCTTGCCTGGAGAATCCCAGGGACAGGGGAGTTTGCCTCCCGAGCTCTGCATCACCTAATCACCATTACTGAGCATTGTGATGGAAATGTCAATCTTTAGACATAAATCAAATTAGCTACTTGGTTCTGAAATGAATGAAGGAATGCTGCTGCTGCTGACAATACTAACTCAAATGTCAATACACTAGGCACTTATTTTACCTGAAAGTATAAATTGCTCAGTTTGTGTGTCCAATTCTTTGCGACCCCCATGGACTATAGCTCTAGCCTGCCAGGCTCTTCTGTTCATGGAATTCTCCATTCTTTTGTCCAGGGGATCTTTCTGACCCAGGGATTGAACCCAGATTTCCCACATTGCAGGCAGATTCTTTACCTTCTGAGCTACCAGGGAAGCTCCACTTTACATGAAGTACTTAAAATTTCTAATTCTTATAATTGTGAGAGGTAGCCATTACCATTTTGCTTGCTTGTTTCAAGTTAAATAATCATCATTATGTCATGCAAGTAGTAAGGGGGTAGAACTAGGACTTGTATTCTTATCTGTCTAAATCCAAACCTGGCCCTCTCCTACCAGGAAACATTTCCTGTTATACAAAATTAAGCCTTGAAACATTTTTTAATTTTTATATTTTTATTTATATTTTTCCTTATTCTACCCAATGTTAAAGGCTGGAATTAAAGTAATGTTTATGATAAATATTTATATTTGATCCTAGACCAAAAAAAGTAAATTTTAATCCTGGCTCAAGAATGAATAATCTCAGTAATCTTGGGCTAGTTTCCTAAACTAGTATAAATTTTATTTTCTTCATACCTGTATAAGGTAATGGTTCTAGGAGTCAGTGTGTGTATGTGTGTGTTGGGGAAGTGGGGGCAAAAGAGGGGGAGAGAGGTGGTATAAGTATGATATCAAAATGCCCTCTGATTTCCCAACGTTCAGTTTGAATCTTTGCTTTTTAGTTGAGATAATCAGGCAGCATAGGCTTGGCTTAAGGAGATCATGGTATAGTGAAGTAAAAGTCATCCAAAACAGGTGCTAGAACACATGATTTAAGAAATATTACTTGCAAGTCAAACATTAAGTTTACGCTGAAAAGCACTGAATAGAATACAGTTTAAGTTTCTTTCCTAAAGCTGGTAGCTTTAGGTCAGACCAGAAGAATCAAAGGTACCTCAGATGATAAAGAAGATGAATGGGCTCTGATACTCTAGAATAAAATATGCAAGA
This sequence comes from Capricornis sumatraensis, assembly GCF_032405125.1. Taxonomy (NCBI): domain Eukaryota; kingdom Metazoa; phylum Chordata; class Mammalia; order Artiodactyla; family Bovidae; genus Capricornis; species Capricornis sumatraensis. The sequence continues at coordinate 33,871,747 of NC_091080.1, read as the reverse complement.
GAACTATGTAAATACAATTGGAAAATCAATATTGTATAAAAAAACAAAATGGATGAGTATACATATTATAAATTATTACTTCTATTTATCTCAAAGTTGCAATTGATTGCTAGATTAGATTCCTTGAGGTCAAGGGCTACTATGTGGTCATATTTTAACATTATCTTGGCCACAGAGGCAGCTAAAGGAATTTTAAAGATAGCAGAATAACCAGAAGAATGGCAGGATTCCTTTACTGACTCTGCTCACCCAGACCATTCTCCTAACTTTGCTGTCTCTTTGAGTTGCTCCACTCCAGTGAACTTGGAGGAGCAAAAGCCAGTGACTTTGTACCAAGAATAATGTAATGATTCCACATTTGCTAGGCCTGTCAGTGTGGATGATGGCATATATACCCAGTTTCTCCAAGATCAATGTGCCTGTACATAACTATACATAGGGCTTCCCTGGTGGCTCAGTGGTAAAGAATCCGTTTGCCAATGCAAAAGACAAGAGTTCGATTCCTGGGTTGGGAGGATTCCCTGGAGAAGGAAACGGCAACCCACTCCAATATTCTTGCCTGGAAAATTCCATGGACAGAGGAGCCTGGTGGGCTACAGTTAATGGGTCACAAAAGAGTTGGACATGACTGAGGGACTAAAACAACAATTAAGATGAATATACACAGAGATATGTATATAGAAGCATATATTTTTCCAATTTGAAAATAATGTATGTTCATTGTAGAGATTTTAGAGAAGACAGAAAAACACAAAAAAGAAAAACATGCACGCTATCCCAATATTCAGAGATAACTAATACTAACATTTTGCTGTGTATCTGTGACTGGCATCCAATGACCCTCACCACCTGATATTCATGCCCTTGTACAAGAAGACCCCTTTCACACTGAATCAGGCTGATCTGTGTGAGCATTAAAATCATTTGAAACTGGAAAAGAGGAATAATATGATTCTATATTACTCGTGCTTGGTGAAAAACATTCTAGGTGATTTTTCCAGATAAACTTTAGAACCTCTTTCAAACGTCAGAAACCACCTATGATTTTTAAGAGAAGCAGTTCCATTATTTTTCTTATGAAGGGGTGTGTATGCATATATGTGTGTGTAGCTGTACATGGATATGTGTGCATCCCTTGGTATCTTTGGGGATGGGTTCTAGGACCTCCACCTTGGATACCTCCACACACACACACACACATGGGCTTCCCCGAGGGCTCAGCAAGTAATGTCTGTCTGCAATGCGGGAGACACAGGAGCCCTGGGTTCAGTCCCTGGATTGTGATGATCCCCTGGAGTAAGACATGGCAACCCACTCCAGTTTCCTTGCTTGAAGAATCCCATGGACAGATGAGTCCCATTGGCTACAGTTCATGGGGCCACAAAGAGTCAGACATGACTGAACAAGCACACACGTGTGCACACACACACACACACACACACACACACATATATATATTATATACACTGTGCTGTGCTAGGACATGACTTAGTGACTAAACAACAACAAAATAATTGATTAAGGTGATCAATGAAAATGAACCCCCAAAAGTTTATCACCAAAGCTCACATTTCAAAGTTTAGTTTCCCCTTGCTCTTGAAGTGAAAGTGAAAGTTGCTCTGTCATGTCTGACTCTTTGTGACCCCATGGACTGTCACCAGTAAATCCTCTGTCCATGGGATTTGCCAGGCAAGAATACTGGAGTGGGTTGCCATTCCTTTCCCCACAGGATATTCCTGACCCAGGGATTGAACCCTGGTCTCCTGCACTACAGACTGCTTCTTTACTGATTGAGCCACCAGTATACCCTCTCTCTTACTTTAACATAAACTCAGTCTTCATACAAGTGCTAAGGCTTCTCAAGGAATTTACTTTGAAGAACTTTTAGCCTCTTCAACACACATAAGCATTTTTAATTAAATTGAATTGAATAAGTATAAAATGCTCAAATGACATCAAGGTGAAGGTGCATGTACTGAGCTCTCTAAATGCCAGCCATATTAGCGTGCTGCTGCTGCTGCTAAGTCGCTTCAGTCGTGTCCGACTCTGTGCGACTCCGTAGGCTATTAGTGTGCTAACCATCTAATCTTTACAACAACATGGTGAGCAGGGACTATTATCCCCTTCTTATTTATGAGAAAGTCAAGGCTCAAACAATTTGCCTAGACGATAAGATAGGATTTACAGCCACATCTTTCTCTCTCGAACCTCTTTACCATCTTTCCCTCCTTCCTTGTCCACAAACAGAAAATAAGGACTCTTTCTTGTATTTTCTTACCATCAGATGGAAATGCCTCAATGCTTGAAGCATTGCTTTATTGGTTGAGATTGTTTTTTATCCTCTTTTTTTCACTTGAGTTTCAGAAGGAGCTGAAAGCTTTTTGCTCTTGTGCATTCCAAACATATTTAATGATGATGCTGATGACTTTTATAATAAGTGTGATATGTTGAGAGGAAGGAACAAGAGAATTCTGGAGGACTGCTTATCTATAATTTGCTGGTCATCAAGAAAAAGAAAATGTCAATGTGTATTATCTTATGAGTCAGAATGACCAGTTAGTTTAAACCACTTTATCATGTTAACAGTGAAACATAGTCCATCTTTTAAAAATTCTTCCATTTAGGGCAGAATCATTCAGATCACTCATGATTGCCATTTGCCAACTGACTAAAGGAAATCTAGGCTCTATCTATGTTGTAACAGCATTTAAATTCCCTGCTGTGGAATAATAGGAATCAATTTAATTTTTAGACTTTGAAAGTACTTATTGGTAAAAATACTTTACGTTGGTTTCTATTTGACATTATAAAGATCATGTTGGGGATAATTTTCAGCTTTTTCATATTAATGGTGGACAATATTATAAACATTTTCTATTGACATTTTCCATCCAGAAATAAAGAAAGGATAATTGATGATGTATCCAGCTATGTTTCACAATAGGATAAGTATTTTGGGAAGTTGTTGTTGTTTAGTCACTAAGTTATGTCCAACTCTGTGACCCCATGGACTGTAGCTCACCAGGCTCCTCTGTCCAAGGAATTCTCCAGGCAGGAATACTAGAGAGGGTTGCCATTCCCTCCTCCAGGGGATCTTCCCAAGCCAGGGATTGAAACCGTGTCTCCTTCATTGCAGGTGGATTTTTTACCATCTGAACCACCAGGAAGGAGAACATCTTTAATACTTTATAATTCTCTCTCTCTTGCCTTCACTCTCTCTCTGAATTTTGATAGTAAATATGATGATGGTATTTAGTTTCACTTACTGTGAATATCCAGAATGTAACAGAAGCAAATCAAAAAGGGTAACCTCAGCTGGTTAACCACTGAGGAAGTGGAAATGTTTTCACTCTGCAAGGGGTAGCTCTAAAGACTAGAACATATAGGCTGCCTTAGCACAGGACATTTAAAAAGGACTATATGAAATTCATGAGTCTGCAGAAGTAAATTACTTGCTCTAAAGTCTAGCAACTAAAATCAAATGAAGACAAGAGATAAAAGTAAACTCTATCTCTTCCCAGTAGCCAGGGATATATTTATTAGCATCGATATCAATTAAAAACGTCCCTTATTTTTAGTCATGGGTTGGATACATATTTACATTAACTTGCCCATGCCAATCTCCTATTTCATCCTTTGATTTCCTGATTACATAATAGGTACTCTTTCTAAAGCCACAAATCGCATTAGCATATCCACAGAAATTATTTTTTGAAATCCCCTAGGAGCACTGAGATAGAAAGGAAAAGGGTAAACAATTAAATTTTCCTGTGCTCTCCCTAAATAGGGTTTCTAGTTCCAATAATTACATTTTTCAAATGAAAAAGAAGGCATGCACTCCAGAAGGTAAATTGCCAGTGCTGAACTTTATCTTTTAGTGTATGTCGTATTATTAGTATATTTGTTTGTCAATAGGAAGACAGAGATTATGACATAATATAGTAATAACAGTATATTATGTTGTTATTACATGTCACCTTGTGAAACACTTTTACAGAACTTTAACACCACCAGACATTAAAGAAGCAAGTACGTTAATTCTATGATTCCAATTAATACCGAGAAAACCAAGGCTCAGAATGATTTTCAGAGGCTTGTCCTGTTAGCAAGTGTTGAACAGGGCTAGAAGTCAGTATTTCTGTCACTCAACTCTACTCTTCCCTGGCATTTCATAGCTTCTAATTACTTCTAATGACTTAGTATCTATTGAGCAACTAAATTATAAACGGTATCATAATAGACAAGATAGAGGCACAGCCTAAGTATGTAATTCTAGAGGCTCTTTCAAATTTATGTAACTCATATCCTAAATAGGATAATTAGCTAATCATTTTAATGATTCTTATCCAAATTGGCACAGTGGCTGGAGCCAGATAGCCTGGTGATGATTTTCCGTGACTCTCGAGTTCCAGCACCGATATTTCCTGGTTCTGTTTTCTGGGATGTGTCACTAATACTTTTTTGTGCTTTCATTTCCTCATCTGTAAATGGGGAGAACAATGGGACCCACCTTCACCAGATAATGTGAAGATGAAATGAGATAATGCAAATAAAATTCTTATCATGAATTACTGGCATGATGACAAGTTCAATGAATATTCATCATTCAGGCTATCGGCAGGTTGGATGCTAGATATTGGTTTATAGATTCTTTAGGTCAGGTTAAATCCCCAATACTTTTCCCTCTTCTATAACACAAAGTGATTGGGTTAGATGATCTCCAAGGTCTCTTGAAATTATAAAATTTGATACTCTTTTTAGTGGGGCTTTCAAATCAAAATTTCTTCAATTGAAATACTCTAGGATCTTAACTACTGAATGGATAAGTAATGTTTAGCAAAGTATTTTTCCCAAAGAAGGGAAAATATAATAAATGCATTAGTGAAATTGGAAAATTATTTTGTACTAAATACCACTTAATCACTAGTATTTAAGATAGTTATTTGAAATCTCCCAAAAGCAAGGTTATCATGGTATAATGCAGCCATACCTAACATGAGGTATACAACTATAGGTATTCTGTAGTTTTCAACATTCTCTAAGTCAGCAGTTCTCAAAGTGTTGTCTCCAGACCAGAAGCATTAGTGTCACTTTCATACTTGGGAGGAACACAAGTCCCAGGGACCCCTTCCAGACCAGCTATATCAGAGACTCTTGGGGCAGGATCCCACAAACTGAAGTAAGAAGCCCTCCCAGAAATGTTGATGGTACTGAAGATTCAGTACTAGTGTCTAAGTGAAGAGTGAAAAAGAAAGTACTGCCTCTGATGAACATTTATTGAAGCAGCTGAAACTGAAATTGAATCTGGCCTTAGAAGACATCAAAGAGAAAGGTCTGCTAGAAATAATTAGAAGTCAAGTAACCAATCAATTGACTGAAAAAAGGGAGCTGAGAAGTCACTGTTGGTTATTCCCTATGGAGAAATACAGCACTAAGGAGGTTAAAGAAAAGTTCAGTAAAATCAGCAGAGAGTATCAGAGTAATGATTCTAGCCAGGAAGCAGTCTCAGTAAGAATACATAATCTCCCATCTCCCTGCCCAGTGTGGAGAATGACAGGTTCTCTGTGCTGTATACTGCATGAAAAGAAATAAAGTATTGCTTTTTTCATTTTTTATAGTAAAAATGAAAACACTAAGGACTCAGTATCTTGATTTATGAAGAAGTACATGAAATAGGGAAGAAAATAATTAATAATCTGTGCCCATCTATTTATCTGGAAAAACCTAAATATCTTCATTAGATGTGGCATTTAGAAAAGTTTTTAACATACTAACCATCATAAACATTTAAACAATATACAAGGGAAAGGACATACAACTAATGTCAAAGTGATTGGAAGACAGGTGACTTTATGCACTTCAAGGTCCTCCCTATCATCTGTATATCAATCCCAAACTCCTTTCTTAAGACTAAAATGTCTGATAATTTCCTAGATGTCAATGTCAATAAAGCGAAAGCTGAGTATATCCAAGCAGGTCTCATATACCTCTTTTAGAGTCTCTACCTCAGCTACTGGAATTAACTTTCCCCAGTTATAAACCAAACATTCATACTCCTCCTTCAGGCCTTTCTCCTGCTCCCCCGATGCCCTCCACCCAGTAAAATTTTGTATTTACCAAGTCTAGTCAGTTTAGTTTCATAATTACCCAAGGATTGATTTCTCTTTTCCATTGTGATTCAGTTCAGTTCAGTTCAGTTCAGTCGCTCAGTCGTGTCCAACTCTTTGTGACCCCATGAATCGAAGCACGCCAGGCCTCCCTGTCCATCACCAACTCCCGGAGTTCACTCAGACTCACGTCCATCGAGTCAGTGATACCACCCAGCCATCTCATCCTTTGTCGTCCCTTTCTCCTCCTGCCCCCAATCCCTCCCAGCATCAGAGTCTTTTCCAATGAGTCAACTCTTCACATGAGGTGGCCAAAGTACTGGAGTTTCAGCTTTAGCATCATTCTTCCAATGAAATCCCAGGGCTGATCGCATTCAGAATGGACTGGTTGGATCTCCTTGCAGTCCAAGGGATTCTCAAGAGTCTTCTCCAACACCATTGTGATTACATTTACTCATATCCCCATGATATTTTTCCTGTCTCTCTTCACAACTAGACTCTAGAAAACAAAAATCATGTCTCCTCCCCAGTGACGGGGCTCAGACCTGGCCCAAAAAGCATATGCAAATTGTAAACTGTTCCCTGGCGAATATACTGGAAGAATAAGCTGAGTAATCTGAAATCTCAAGCCCCCATGATTTCGGGAGGCAGTCATGCCTTGCATCTTATTCCAGAGAAAGAAATTAACACGTGACAAATTAACATTTGTCAACGAAGAGTCTATTTCCTGATCCACATCTGTCACATTTTAGTTCTAAGTAAGCATTCTGATCATTAGATTTGTGTGTTTTAATAATAGATCCTTTTCCTTGATTCATTTTAAGACAAGTTATGCTGATTTTGACCACTTGGATATTATTGTTCTTAGGTTATAACACTGAGCTTCAGTGACCTCAATAAAATTAATGGTAATATGTTCCAGGGTCTTTGAGGGTGGCCTGTAAGACTGCAAATTAGGCAAGCAGAGTAAACACAAAATGGCTTTCATGATCACAAGAATCTTCTAAGGAATTTAATTTATGAGATAAAAAATCCTGTCAAGAATTCGTTTGTTACCTACCAGATGCTGGCTAATGGAAACTTTTATTCCAAATGATGTTGGCCACACTTAAGAGATGCATTGTCTAAGTAAGTCACAGATAAACAGCCAAGCTCTAATGGGGTTCGTCTGCCCCCCTCTCTCCCCCACAAACCCCAGGGACCTCTTTTATGTGCCATACTGTATACATTTCCTGGTGTAACAACTTCTCTTTTATTGTACAAGATACCAGGAACTCTGAGGTAGGTTGGAGTTGCTGTTTCCAAATTACAAAGTTCAAACCAAAAGATACAACTTTTGTTGATTCTCAGTGTCTTTGCTGAAGAGGAATTCTAGAATGTGCAAACAGAAAAGAAAAATTCTTGGCTTATGAACTGATATAAAAGAAATCCTCCAGAAACGCAAGGCCTGGGATATTTCAGACTCCTGACAGATTGCAAACCTTTACTGCCTTTTATTAATGATCAAGGTTCCAGATCAAGTGCCTCTAAGAAGCCAAGACCTACTTGTCACACTAGAGTTTAGCTCAGAAGTTGAACATCTTCCAACAAACAATCTCATAATAGCAGATATCTTCTCCAGACACCAAATTACTTTGGCCAGCACAAATGTCATTGACTAAAGAGACACTGAAATGTTTGGTCACTGTTCTCTAGACAATAAAATTAAGAAGATTATATAGTAATAAGCAGGAAAAACACAATAGCAATTTTGTTCTATAGAACTGTTACAATCTTAAATGATCTAGACACACAGTCCCAAGTCTGTCTCATGGTTGCTCTTATAGATAATAAACGAGGGTATACAATATAAGATCATTGTTATTAAGAAATGCAAATACTTTAGGAGTATGATTGTGCAGGTGTTTCAAATTCACAAGATGACTGGAGAAGGAGCACCTGAACTTACACAGATAAGAACAGATCCCTACTCATTCCTAAGTGTCCGGTGTTTCTCTAGTAGTGGAAAACTGGGATATAACATAATATATGTCTTTAAACATTACTACTACTTGTCCACCCTTGCCAAGGATAGCACAAGTTGGAAAATTCTTGTCTTACAAACAGATACAAGAGAAATCGTCCAGAAATACATGGCCTGGGATATTTCAGACTCCTGCCAGATTTCAAACCTTTGCAAACCTTTACTACCTTTTATTAATAATCAAGATCAATATGGTGGGAAGGTAACCCAAACAACTGGATATGAAACAATTAAAAACCAGTAAAGCAAAAAGCAAAGAAGTATTGTCATTGTGGAGTGTTGTTTTATCAAAGTTTGGAGCCAGGTGAGGGAAAAGGGTGCCTGATGTTGAGACATAGGAATGGGCCAAAAAACACGGACTTTTGGGGAGAACTTTCAGGAGACATCCAGCCTTGAAATTCTTGTCCTAATCATGGCAATGATTCTGATCAAAGTCCTCCAGTAAAGCAAAGATAACGGCATTAATAGCTACAGCAGGTCTTGCTTTAAAAGAATGTAATGTCTCTAAGGTGGCTTAGTTAGTAAAGAAATCTGCCTGCAGTGCAGGAGACCCAGGTTCAATCCCTGGATTGGTAAGATCCCATGGAGAAGGAAATGGCAACCCACTCCAGGATTCTTGCCTGGGAAATACCATGGACAGAGGAGCCTGGTGGGGCTACAGTCCATGGGGTCACAAAGAGTCAGACACAACGTAGTGAGTAAACCACAACAGTGTCTCTAAGAGTCCGTCTGAAGGGTTAATAGGGTAGCAGAGATGTGCCTGCAAATGGGCCCCTCTGCTAGGGCTGGACGTCCTTGCAAATGAGGGGTTCTGCCAAAGAGTCTGGACACAGCCTTGAGTTTAATGGTCCCTTACAAACAGGGAGCATTCCCTTCTTGTGATAAAGAAGGAATAGAGGGTTTTGTACAGACTCTGCACTAGACTAGGATTTTACTCCCCTTTGCTATATAATAACATATATGCACCTGCGCTGTGCTGAAAAGTCTTATTCATGCAGTCTGGAATTCTGCCTAGGGGGCTTTTATAATAAACGGCAATTAGTTTTTTGCCCAGGTCTGTTCCTCTGGCCGGAGTGTGCGTGTCGTCTGTCTCTTGTGTGTCTTGTTCTGTGTCATTTCACTCGTAATCTCCAACATCTGGCACCCAACGTGGGGTTCGAGTGAAACCGAAAGGGTGAGTAACCCCAGGGGGATTTTAAATCCATAGCAGGGGAACTTTCGGGAAAATTATGAGGAATTTCTCACCCTAGCAGAGGGGAGCTTTCAAAAAAATCATGGGGGATTCCTCATCATTATGGGCACAATACATGGAGTTAGTCCAAGGACTTCTCCACTCCATAGGCGTTAAAGCCTTGACTCGTCGGTTGAGTGAGCTCTTTTGCTTAATATTGTCATTGGTTTCAATATCAAACTAAGTTACAGTTAAACTTGAAGGAATGGAAAATAATTCAAAAGGAATTGAGAAAGCAACATCAGAAGGGTAATGTGATCCCTTTGAAGTTATGGACTTCGTGTAGTGCTATAACACAGGCTTTGACCTTGCTCTCTACTGATAATGAAACGAAATCTAATGCTTCAAGGAGGGGAGAAATAATTTATGGGGATGTGTCAGACGTTGGTGGGGCTTCTGCATCACCTGAAGGCAAGGATACAAATGAGCCTCCTCCTGTAAATGGTGAAACATTGGATAGTTCAGAATCAGATTTGGAGGCTTCTTCGGTTTTGTCAGAGGAGGGCAAAGAGATTAAAGAAATGACCCATCTGTTCCAGGAATGGTGGAAATCCCGTAAGGAGGAGAAAAAATCTCCACCCTCTGCTCCTCCTTGTGCTTCTCTTTTCCCCACTGCGGTTCATCGGCCCGATGTGGGCAGGGAACATTGTCGGTTCTCCTTTCCTTTGTCTGTGCTTCATGATGAGGACTTGCCTGCTCCCCCTGGTGGGTTCATCGATCCTCCACAATTGTTTCCCATCCAGAGACAGCAGGATGGCAATGTGATAAATGTTCATTATGCTCCTTTGGAATATAAAGTTTTTAAAGATCTTAAGGCTGCAGTAGCGCAGTACGGTCCTCAGTCTCCCTTTGTTTTGGCTATGCTGGAATCATTGGGGAAAGGCAAATTAATCATTCCGTTAGATTGGGAATCTATTGCCCAAGCTGTCTTGGAGGGCTCTCAATGGTTGCAACTTCGTAGCTGGTGGGAAGAAGAAGCTAGAAAGCAGGCTCAGATTAATGAGGGACAGAATACCCCTGGTCCTCTTGAGGACAAGCTAATGGGAGAGGGCCAATATCAGGCTTTAAGAGAACAGACTCAATACTCTGATCAGGACTTACAACAAATCCGCCAGGTCTTTTTACGAGCATGGCGCCCTGTGGTGCCTACTGGCCACGCCCAGCCCTCCTTTGTTAAAACAATGCAAGGCCCCAATGAGCCATATACTGATTTTCCAGCAAGATTGAGGGTAGCTGTGGAATGGGCTATAGAGAGGGATGAGATTTCAGAGATATTATTACAAACTTTAGCATTTGAAAATGCAAATCCTGAATGCAAGCATATACTGGGACCTTTCAAGGGACAGGGTGCATCTATAGCTGAATATATCAGAGCCTGCTCAGGAGTAGGAGGAACTGAGCATCAGGCTAATGTCTTTGCTACAGCCTTGGCCAAAGCTATGAGACCACAAAAGGGAGGTAACTGCTTCCATTGTGGAAAACCTGGTCATATGAGAAGAGAATGTCAGAAATTAAAAGCTGATCAAGGTGCAATTCCTAAAGACAGATCTCTTGCTGGGAAGAATAAGACTCCTCCTGGACTTTGCCATTGGTGTGGGAAGGGGTTCCATTGGACTAATGAATGCAGATCTAAAACAGACAAAATAGGCAACCTGATACCGGGAAACTATCCTGCGGGCCTAAGTCCTTGGGGCCCAGGAACAATACCAGGGACTTCTCTTCCTTGCCCTCTTCCCCATCCCATCTGCCCCAACCCTATTCTCTCCCAACAACCATTATGAGTCGATGCCCCATTAAAAGGACCTCAGATGATGATTTCGGACTTACGGTCTGCTACTTCAGGGAGTGCTGCTGCTGATTTGCCACTAGCTGATAATGTTCTTTTGTCACCAGGGGAAGGCATTTATAAATTAAAAACAAATGTATTTGGACCACTGCCTAAAGGCACTTTTGACTTGATATTAGGCCATAGCAGTGCAGCTTTGAGAGGTTTAACCATAATTCCTGGGGTAATAGACTCTGATTATGTTGGGGAAATTTTAATTATGGTCTCTACTTCTACCACACTTTCATTGTTAGCTGGGGAATGTATTGCTCAAATACTTCTCCTACCTTATCACCCCTTTTTGGCTCTTCCTAATGAATGAACAGGAGGATTTGGAAGTACTGGGTGACATATATTTTGGGAAATGCTTATCAAAGATTCCCGCCCTGTTCTCGCTTTGATTATACAGGGAAACAACTTTGAAGGACTAGTAGACACAGGGGCGGATGTTTCAGTCATTTCTTCTCAACAATGGCCCCAAGATTGGGAAAAAGAAAAAAGCCCTTTAATGCTGACGGGATTGGGCTCCATGGCAGATGTCTGGAAGAGTACCCATCCCTTACAATGTCAATTCCACAATGGAAGATCAGTGTCTGTTACCTTTTATATTGTAAATATACCTTTTAATATATGCGGAAGAGATCTTCTCTCTCCTCTGGGGGCTTCTGTAACCATTCCATCGGAAAACTAGTGGCCACTGCTCAAATTCCTCGAGCACTCCCATTAAAATGGTGAACTAATACTCCAAAATGGGTTGAGCAGTGGCCATTACCACAAGTGAAGCTCGAGGCGTTAGAACAATTAGTACAAGAACAACTCCAACTTGGTCATATAGAGCCCTCTACCTCCCCCTGGAATTCTCCTGTTTCTGTTATAAAAAAGAAATCTGGAAAATGGAGAATGTTAACTGATTTAAGAGAAGTTAATAAATGTATTGAACCTATGGGACCATTACAATTGGGACTCCCCTCTCCGGCTCTTATTCCTCAGAATTGGTCCTTAATGGTGTTAGATCTTATGGTGTTTTTTTTTTTTTTACCATTCCCCTACAATTGCAAGATAGAGATAAATTTGCTTTTACAGTTCCTGTTCTTAATCATGCTCAGCCTGTTAAGCGTTATCAATGGACAGTCTTACCACAAGGAATGATAAATAGTCCTACCTTGTGCCAAGAATTCGTAGCTCGCTCTTTACAATTCCTCCGTCAAGAATACCCCAATTATAGTCTATATCATTATATGGATGATCTCCTCTTGGCAGCTCCTAGTATTGCTGAACATGATGAATTCTTTTTAAAAGTACAGGAGGCTTTAAGACTATACAATTTGCAAATAGCCCCAGAAAAAATTCAAAAGGACTTTCCTATTTCATATTTAGGGACAATATTGGAACAATATAGAATTAGGCCCTAAAAGTTGCAAATTAGAAGAGACCATCTCAAAACCTTAAATGATTTTCAAAAGTTATTGGGAGATATTAATTGGCTACGCCCGGTACTTGGGATTCCTACTTATCAATTATGACATTTGTTTTCTACTTTAGAAGGAGATACAGCTCTGGATAGCCCCCGGACCTTAACCCCATTGGCTTTACAGGAACTTCAATTTGTTGAGCAACGACTAAATGACGGCTTTTTGACTTACTTACATGCATCTCAACCTATTTCTTTTATAATATTTCATACCCCTTATTCCCTATCTGGTGTAATTGCTCAAGAAAAAGGATTAATAGAATGGGTTTTCTTACCTAACAGTTTTTCCAAAAAATTGACTATATATATGGATAAATTAGCCTTCCTTATACAGAAGGGTCACCATCGTATTTTACAATTATCAGGATGTGAACCACCACAGACTGTTACTGTTAACAACTGCTCAAATATCTTGATGTTTAAAATTTAATGAAAACTGGAAAATTTTCTCTTGCCTCATATCCTGATTCATTTTCTAATCATTATCCATCATCTAAATTGATTGATTTTCTCTGTACTAACACTATATCTCATTCCCCAATTTCAGATGTTCCAGTTAAGGGACCCACTATTTTTTACAGGTGCAAACAAAAATACTGCTGGATATTGGACCCTGGAAAATTCCAAGGTTCTCCCCCACTCATTTTCTTCTGTACAGCCCACTGAATTATGGGCTATCTATTTAGTTTTGCAAGATTTTCCCCAACTTCCTATTAACATTGTTTCAGATTCTCGATATGCTGTTCTCTCTTGCCTACAGCTTCCCCATGTCTCCCTTCCATTGACTCTTAAAACAGCTATTGATAAATTGTTTTACCAAGTACAACAATTGCTCTTGCAGCGTTCAGAGTTAATTTTCTTTACTCACATCCGTGCACATTCTGCCCTTCCTGGACCCTTATCATCCAGAAATGCTACAATTGATGCCTTACTTTATCCTATAGAAGCAGCAAAACAAGAACATCTCTTACAACATACCAACTCCAAAGGGTTACAAAAATCTCATGCTATTACTCGAAAACAAGCTCAAAATATTGTTCGTTCTTGTTCCACATGTGCACCCTTTGCTTTGCCATTTACCCCACCAGGTGTCAACATGAGAGGACAACACGCAAATCAGATATGGCAAATGGATGTAATTTACATTTCTTCCTTCGGACAACAAAAATGTGTCCATCATACTATAGATACTTGCACACGTTTTCAATGGGCCACTGCATTACATTCTGAAAAGGCTGACGCTGTTATTACTCATTTGTTATCTTGTTTTGCAGTTATGGGATTACCAGTTGAATTGAAAACTGATAATGCACCTGCCTACCAATCTGCAAAATTAGCTCACTTTTTATCTCAATACCACATAACTCATACTTTTGGTATTCCTTATAATAGTCAAGGGCAAGCTATCATTGAAAGAGCTAATCGTACCTTGCATGATTATCTTGAAAAAATAAAAAAGGGGGAACAAGAGAGATTTATGAAACCTAAAGACATTCTGAATAAAACCTTACTTACCCTAAATTTTTTGAATGTTTGGAGCAAGGGAAATTTATCAGCAGCAGAGTTGCATTTTCAAGGGAAAGAAGAGGATAAGAAGATCTTGAATACGCCTATTTGGTATAAAGATAAAGAGAAAGGTTGGATCCCAACATCATTAATATATTTGGGACGAGGGTATGCTTTCATTTCTGTTGATAATTACAGGTTTTGGACCCCAGCAAGATTGATCAAAATCAACAATGGCTGATCCCTTTGTTCAAAAATTAGAAGAGCTTACTATACAGAGAAGCCTTACTTCCCATACAAGGGAAGCAACACCTCCTACATGGGGTCAAATGAAGAGGTTGACCCAGGAAGCAGAGAAGACGTTAATGGAGGTGGGGCAACCTCTGAATCTTACCAATCTTTTGCTTGCCACGATGGCGGTGGTGACATGTCAGGTAATCATTGTATCGGCAAGTAATCATACATATTGGGCATATATACCTAATCCCCCAGTAGTAAGAGCAGTTTCCTGGGGGGAACCAGAAGTGCAGGTATGCACTAATGAGACTGCCTTCTTTCCCCTGCCAGCTTGCGGGGGAATAGAACAGCTATCTCATCATAAACAACAATATAATATTAGTAATTTGACCATTGCAGTGGAAGGTATTCCTTTATGTACAGGAGGACACCCCTTTTGTCTGTCCATCAAGGAACATTCTCATCATTCCTATAATACATGGGGGGTAAAATATAATAGTTACCATTTTGCTGCTTTTACTGTGCTTGTTTCCACCCGGGGATTTAGCACCTCGACAGAACTGATAGACATTCATAATGGAAAACACATGTCGCTATGTCCTGTTAACTTTTTTGTTCCTTCTCTAGAATCTTTGGAGTGGGAACGTTGCCAAGGTCATCGACCCTTTAAAGTCATGAATTATTCTGGGGCCATCACTATAGATTGGAATCCAGATCATGGGCAATTCTGAGAAAAATGGTCAAATAAATCTCTTAGGTGGCATCGTGCAAATACCACTTTGATGGGCAATGATAATGAAACAGTTAAATGGCAGCAATTTGCACTTGTCCCTCCTCAATTACAATTGCAAGGATATCCGCACATTCAAGGAGATATTTGGAAACTATGGGCAGTTTCTGGTAATCTCACTATCTGGTTGGGAAACTATACTTTGGACAGTGGTGACTCTTCGGGTCCATTCCATGTTAACTTACATGTTAATAAATCTTATTCTGCAATGGCAGGTGTAAAATATCCTTTTGCATTGTTATATGGGAATTGGACCTGGAATGATACTGTGGGGTCTGTGTCATGTGACTATTGTAATCTAACTCAATGTGTAAATCAGTCTTGGTGGGAAGAATTTGAAAGACGAGCCTATAATTCCAATTTCTCGCTAGTAATTGTTAAGGCTCGGACAGAAGTATGGTTACCTATAAATCTGACTCGGCCGTGGTCAGATTCTTTTGCTGTTTCTCATCTAGTAACCGCTGTACAGACTTTGCTACACCGATCTCGACGTATGCTTGGTGTGGTCATTGCTTCGATTCTAGCAGTCGCATCAGTAACTGCAACAGCGGCGGTGGCAGGTCTTGCGTTACACCAAGGAATTCAAACAGCTGATTTTATTCGGGACTGGCATAAAGACTCATTTGTTATGGCAACAACAGCGAGATTTGGATGCCCACCTTGCTACCGACGTGCTCAATCTTCAACACACCATTTCCTGGCTTGGAGATCAATTGGCTGTTTTATCTACACAAAGTGTGTTGAAATGTGATTGGAATTCTTCTCAGTTTTGTATAACACCAGTACAATTTAACATGAGTGAAGGATGGGATAAAGTAAAACGATCCTTGACTGGGCATCAAAATCTCACTACGGAGATTATGGACCTGGAACGACAAATTTTGTCTACTTTTAGCAGGACTTTACCTGACATTATGGGGTCTGATTTGCTAAAAAGTCTTCAAGAGGGAATGAATAACTTAAATCCATTAGGGCATGTATCCTCACTAATTGGGACTACTTTTGGGAACACTGTGTTTATATTACTTTTATGTTGTGTTGCTTTTCTAGTCTTCCGGCGATGGCGGAAAGGGAAACAACTAAAGCACGAAGCAGAGACGATCCAGACCATGTTACAATTTATAAAAGCAAATAAAAAAGGGGGAGATGAAGGGTTAATAGGATAGCAGAGATGTCCTTGCAAACGAGGCGTTCTGCCAAAGAGTCTGGACACAGCCTTGAGTTTAATGGTCCCTTGCAAACGAGGGAGAATTCCCTTCTTGTGATAAAGAAGGAATAGAGGGCTTTGTACAGACTCTGCACTAGACGAGGATTTTACTCCCCTTTGCTCTACGATAACATGTATGCACGTGCGCTGTGCTGAAAAGGCTTATTCATGCAGTCTGGAATTCTGCCTAGGGGGCTTTTATAATAAACGGCAATTAGTTTTTTGCCCAGTTCTGTTCCTCCGGCCGGAGTGTGCGTGTCATCTGTCTCTTGTGTGTCTTGTTCTGTGTCATTTCACTCGTAATCTCCAACTCCGTCATTTGCAGAAAATATTTACACCTTTATCAAATAGAACAGAAACTGCTAGAGGTGTAAAAACAATTGTTTTTATAAGATTTTACTTGAAAGGACAGATTTTGAGCCGCTGAAATACATGCAATGTCTTCTGCAATTAGTCAATGAGGCTTGATGTGGGGAAGTGAAGAGTTCAACGTGAAAGGATAAAGGATCAAACAGTTCAGATACAGGGCAGTACCAGGGAATAATGTAGACAGACAAAAATAGATTCCTTATTCATTTCTGTCTATGATTTTTCCACTTCCTTAGGGTGAAAAATAGGAAGATAACAGGAATTAAAACCAGATAGTATTTATAATCACGTACCATTTTAGCTTAGTTTCTACTAATGACATTAAGATATAGCTACATTTTGCCAATAGTAAGTGTGATATATTAAATCTACAGTCAGTTATTTTCTAGTAAACTTTTTTGCTTTTTTAAAAAATTTGTCTCCATTTAAAAGAATCCATTAGAGTTTGCTAACAAAACAGTATCAGAGTTAGATGTACAACTCACTTTAGCAATAAGATACAGAATTCCAAAACAGGCAAGAAGGTTAAAAGGAAAAATAGCAAAAGAATTCAGCCTGTTACTGCAGAATGTTCAGAAAATGAAGGACAAGGAGAAAACCCCCACATATACACAGTAGCGCCACCCCCCCCCAAATTTATATACTATTATATAAACATATCCCTAATGTATGAGAAGCCACCATAGGTTACTTAGTTTTGCTTTGGTTCTATTAAAGTCTGATTAGCCAGGATAAGAGGTGCAGGTGATGGTGACTTCTGTAGAGTATAAAATCTGTACTTAGCAGTAGTTTTTCATCATAATAGTTTTTATTTCAGTGCTAATATTTCTTAAAATTGGGGAAGAATTTGACCATCCATAGAAACCTTCTGCGTGTAAAATAAATGAAAACCAGTATTTTCGCAAGTACCTGTTTTTCTCCACTGGGCTTTTTGTGGTTCAGCAACAGCTCGACAGCTCCCACAACTTCTTTCCTGATAGCATGTAATAGGGCGTCTCCAACATAGACGTTAAAGCTTAAGAGGAGTTCGATGAGTTCCAAGTTCTCATTTTCAATTGCAATGAGAAGAGCAGTTCTTCCAAGAGGATCGATGCAATTAATATTGATTTTAAAATAAATTTCAGCTTCTTCTAGGGATTTCTTGACGCTTGCATAATCTCCCTTTTCCACAGCATTTAGGTAGGCTTTCTCGGAGGGTGAGAGTTCAGATTCCGCTCGGACTATCCTGAGAGGGATGCGGTCTCTATAGGGGGCGTTAACATTTCTTTTGTAATAGAACTGCGCCATGTTTATGCCATGCTATGTCTTTGTCTCTGAAAGTACAAACAAAAACCAAAACACACAAGGATTAGAGTTAGCACACTTTTTAATGATTCTGCATCACATTTAACTCACAACGATGCCAATAATAATGATAAAACTTAATTATTAAGAAGTTATTTTCCCTTTAAACCATGGAAGTGAATTCGCTCAGTCGTGTCCGACTCTTTGGTACTGCATGGACAGTAGCCTACCAGGCTCCGCCTTCCATGGGATTTTCCAGGCAAGAATAATGGAGTGGGCTGCCATTTCCTTCTCCAGAGGATCTTCCCAACCCAGGGATCGAACCCGGGTCTCCTGCATTGCAGACAGATGCTTTACTGTCTGAACCACCAGGGAAGCCTTAAACCATGGAAGTAGGTAATAATTATTCAGTGATCTCAAAACGCAGGTTACAAAAGTTCTTATCTAAGAAGAATAAAGAGAGGCTAATATTTGGCAAGTTACTTTTAAAATTTTAAGTCTTTATTGAATTTGTTACGGTATTGTTTCTATTTAATGTTTTGATTTTTTTGGCCATGAGGAATGTGGGATCTTAGCCCCCGCGGCCAGGTATCGAACTTGCACTTCCTGCATTGGAAGATGAAGTCAGAACCACTGAATCACCAGGGAAGTTCGGTAAGAAGTTGCTTTTAAAGATGACTTTAAAACTGACATTTGTCAGGGGTTGCACCTGTAATTTTTAAAAATTATTTACAAAATTTATTATAAACACATATTGTTTTAACAGAGAACCTTGAAAGTCAACTGTACCTTTGAGGTCTGCAAAATGGACCAGAGATTTTCAAGTATGTCATTCACTGTAAGTTTTGCTCATCTTGAAGATGCTGTTGAGGTTATAGAATATCAACATCTCAGCAAAATGTTTTTTTCGGTTTCATTTCTATTTTTAATGTTTGTAATAACTGACATTAAAATTTCTGTGACAGTGATATTAATGTCAATAAAATATAGCAAGCCTGATGAGTATAATTGTATTTTTTTCTTCTTATAAGTAAATTAATTGAGGAAGAAAGAATGTGAACCGATGGTATTATCAAGATGTGTCTAGGCAATTTAATTTCCAAAGGAAACATTTAGAAAGGGATTAAATATATGGTTTATTATGAAAATGCTATTTGTCTTAATTCTTTTACCTCCAAAGCACAGAACAATAAACCACAAGGCAGGAATACATTTATTGTAAAATGTAATATTATTTTGAAGTTACAGTAAAGAAACAGTTCAAGATGAGGAAATTACTTCAAATAAATGAGATTATCATTTCAAAATAGATTAATAAAAAATATCCAATGTCTCTCAAAGTCTTGCTGATATCATAATTATCTTAATGATACAAAGTTTATAAAAATGTATTGCTTTGAGCATAACTTCTTTATTTCTGTTAGTTCCTGATTTTATATGTACGGTCTGAACTATTTTATTATTCTATGTCATTAATATTCAACTCATGTTTATTTACATACATTTGCTTATCAAATTAAAATGAATGGGGCATTCTAGGTACCTGAATATGCATATTTATCTTAATTGACCTTATCATTTTATAACTCAACCAGATTTGAATAATGCATTAACTATAGATTGAATATGCATTGCATTAACAAATGTGATTATATTTAATGTAATGGTCTCAGTTTGAGAAATTATTCATTGTTTGCATGCTGCCTCAATTTAACAGTAATTTCAGTTACCAAGCAGTTAAGTTTTAATTTTTGATGTCCAGATTATTCATCATGACTTCTCAAATATCTGGGTTCAAAGTCTAATATACAATGCTGTACATTCATAATTTGTCCCTTTCTGGCATATTAGATTCAGCATTTTATTAAGGCCTCTTTATAAACTAAGCAAAAAGTGGCAATCTTATAATCCAAAACATTTTTCTCAAATGTTTCCCATCTTAATCAATCTTTTTGTTTTAAATGTATTATGATCAACTGCATAGCATGATATACATTTATTTTCACAATTGGAGACAGAGTGTTGTGAGTTTTTTAAATGGCAATATTACTTTCTTGGAGGAAGATGAAAAGTAATACTGGTTTTCAAATGTATCCATTTTAGATGTTCAAATTTCTTAATTGAACTTGATTATAATTTCAGTATTTGGAAGATGCTTTAAATTACTAGAGTAACAGGAATAAAATTTATATTATCAGATAATTAAGACAATTTAATATTCCTCAGATATAACCAAAGCTTCAATAAATCAACATCATTATGATGTTACATATCATCATTTTAATTTTCTAACCCCAAATGTACCATATATATATCAGCTGATGTTTATTCACTAAGTCGTGTCTGACTCTGTGACCCCATGGATTATAGCCCACCAGGCTCCTCTGTCCATGGGATTTTCCAGGCAGGAATACTAGAGTGAGTTGCCATTTCCTACTCCAGATACGCATCAGCGGTAGCATTAAAATATCTGCCTTAAGAAGGTAATTGTCACCCACTTCCCCAGCACTCCTTGTCTATTCATGTCAGCATCCATAAGATATGTGTGATCAATGATATAGTTTTCACATGGCAGTTTTATCAGGACTACAATATAAATACCTTATGATGATAATAACTGCCATTTCTATTCTATTTCAGCAGTATACATTCTCTATTACCTTACATTTTGTCCTTCATTTTCTAGAGTTGAATCTGAAGTTTCTCAACACAAAATTTTTGCTTAAGACTAATGTTTGATTGTTGCCCAAAATATTAATTAAAATGAAAGAAGGTATGAACATACACATGCACAGCCTATAAGAAATTCATGTGAATAGTGACTCAGTCAGGATTAGGAATCAGTCTCAAAGATGGAAAAATGGAACTTTATTTTATTACATTTGCTTTATTTTATTACTCATGGTATCCAACAGAAATTAGATAGTAAACAGCATTATCCTTTTTAGAGTGCAAGATGTTGGTGACAATGAAGGGATTAGTGGACAACATAGAATATATACAAGAAATCGGGTGAAAAGAGAAGATAGATAATGAGAAATTAGACTTATTAAAATCCATTTCGTTTACTCCAGAGAACTGCCATAAATGTAAACTACACAAGTATGTTTCAAAATAAGTAATACAATATTGAGATAAAGATATATACAGCAGATATTACTTGGCCATAAAAAGGGAATTGAAATTGGGTCATTGTAGAGATGTGAATGGACCTAGAATCTGTAACACAGATTGAAGTAAGTCAGAAATAAAAAAAAAACAAAAACAAATAGTGTACATTAATGCATGTGGAAGATAGAAAAACGATACAGATGAATATACTTGCAGGGTAGGAATAGAGAAACAGATGTGGAGAATGGACAGCTGGACATGGTGGGGAGGGGAAGGGGAGGGTGGGATGACCTGGGAGATTAGTATTGACATATATACACGACCATGCGTAAAACAGCTGGTGGGGCCCTGCTGTATAGCAAAGGAGGCTCAGCTCAGTGCTCTGTGATGCCCTAGAGGGATGGGATGAGGGGAAGGTGGGAGGCTCAAGAGGGAGGGAATATATGTATACATAGAGCTGATTCACTTTGTTGTACAGCAGAAACTAACACAACATTGCAAAGCAATTATATTTCAATAAAAAAAGACATATTCTAGTCCACATCATATTTAAGTTGTGAATTGGCCATGAGACTTTCCATTAGACAACCTGTCTCTCCATCCATAAAGTGAGAAAAACAATACTCATGACAGACAGGTGAGAAGAGTCAGGAGAGTTTGTGCTAAGAAAGCCCATTTATCTGCTATCTTCTTTCAAATGTCCTGGATCAAGTTGGGAAGGTGAGATGGATTGAAAATACATTTAAAATGTAAGTATATAAAATACAAAATTGAGTTATTTATAAAGGAATGAAATTGCTCAGTCGTGTCCGACCCTTTGCGAGCCCATGGACTGTAGCCCACCAGGCTCCTCAATCCATGGAATTTTCCAGGCAAGAGTATTGGAGTGGGTTGCCATTTCCTTCTCCAGGGGATCTTCCCAACCCAGGATTCGAACCCAGGCCTCCCGCACTGCAGCAGACACTTTACCATCTGAGCCACCAGAGAAGCTCAAGGTATTTATAATGGAATAGTAAAATATAGAAGAAATGGAGTAGCCATCGTGGTCAACAAAAGAGTCCGAAATGCAGGACTTGGATGCAATCTCAAAAATGGCACAATGATCTCTGTTCATCTCCAAGGCAAACCATTCAATATTACAGTTATCCAAGTCTATGCCCCAACCAGTAACACTGAAGAAACTGAAGTTGAACGGTTTTATGAAGACCTACAAGACCTTTTAGAACTAACACCCAAAAAAGATGTCCTTTTCATTATAGGGGACTGGAATGCAAAAGTAGGAAGCCAAGAAACACCTAGAGTAACAGGCAAATTTGGCCTTGGAGTGCGGAATGAAGTAGGGCAAAGACTAATAGAGTTTTGCCAAGAGAACACACTCGTCATAGCAAACACCCTCTTCCAACAACACAAGAGAAGACTCTACACAAGGACATCACCAGATGGTCAACACCGAAATCAGATTGATTATATTCTTTGCAGCCAAAGTTGGAAAAGCTCTATACAGTCAAAAAGAACGAGACCAGGAGCTGACTGTGGCTCAGATCATGAACTCCTTATTGCCAAATTCAGACTGAAATTGAAGAAAGTAGGGAAAACCCCTAGACCATTCAGGTATGACCTAAATCAAATCCCTTATGATTATACAGTGGAAGTGAGAAATAGATTTAAGGGCCTAGATCTGATAGATAGAGTGCCTGATGAACTATGGAATGAGGTTCGTGACATTGTACAGGAGACAGGGATCAAGACCATCCCCAGGGAAAAGAAATGCAAAAAAGCAAAATGGCTGTCTGGGGAGGCCTTACAAATAGCTGTGAAAAGAAGAGAGGTGAAAAGCAAAGGAGAAAAGGAAAGATATAAGCATCTGAATGCAGAGTTCCAAAGAATAGCAAGAAGAGATAAGAAAGCCTTCTTCAGCGATCAATGCAAAGAAATAGAGGAAAAGAACAGACTGGGAAAGACTAGAGATCTCTTCAAGAAAATTAGAGATACCAAGGGAACATTTCATGTGAAGATGGGCTCGATAAAGGACAGAAATGGTCTGGAACTAACAGAAGCAGAAGATGTTAAGAAGAGGTGGCAAGAATACATGGAAGAACTGTATAAAAAAGATCTTCACAACCCAGATAATCATGATGATGTGATCACTAATCTACAGCCAGATGTCTTGGAATGTGAAGTCAAGTGGGCCTTAGAAAGCATCACTATGAACAAAGCTAGTGGAGGTGATGGAATTCCAGTTGAGCTGTTTCAAATCCTGAAAGATGATGCTGTGAAAGTGCTGCACTCAATATGCCAGCAAATTTGGAAAATTCAGCAGTGGCGATAGGACTGGAAAAGGTTCATTTTCATTCCAATCCCAAAGAAAGGCAATGCCAAAGAATGCTCAAACTACTGCACAATTGCACTCATCTCACATGCTAGTAAAGCAATGCTCAAAATTCTCCAAGCCAGGCTTCAGCAATATGTGAACCGTGAACTCCCTGATGTTCAAGCTGGTTTTAGAAAAGGCAGAGGAACCAGAGATCAAATTGCCAACATCTGCTGGGTCATGGAAAAAGCAAGAGAATTCCAGAAAAACATCTATTTCTGCTTTATTGACTACACCAAAGCCTTTGACTGTGTGGATCACAATAAACTGGAAAATTCTGAAAGAGATGGGAATACCAGACCACCTAACCTGCCTCTTGAGAAATCTGTATGCAGGTCAGGAAGCAACAGTTAGAACTGGACATGGAACAACAGACTGGTTCCAAATAGGAAAAGGAGTACGTCAAGGCTGTATATTGTCACCCTGCTTATTTAACTTATATGCAGAGTACATCATGAGACACGCTGGACTGGAAGAAACACAAGCTGGAATCAAGACTGCCGGGAGAAATATCAATAACCTCAGATATGCAGATGACACCACCCTTATGGCAGAAAGTGAAGAGGAGCTAAAAAGCCTCTTGATGAAAGTGAAAGAGGAGAGAGAAAAAGTTGGCTTAAAGCTCAACATTCAGAAAACGAAGATCAT
Source organism: Capricornis sumatraensis (assembly GCF_032405125.1). Lineage (NCBI taxonomy): Eukaryota > Metazoa > Chordata > Mammalia > Artiodactyla > Bovidae > Capricornis > Capricornis sumatraensis. Next base: position 33,847,567 of record NC_091080.1, on the reverse strand, counting down.
GGCATCCGGTCACATCACTTCATGGGAAATAGATGGGGAAACAGTGGAAACAGTGTCAGACTTTATTTTTGGGGCTCCAAAATCACTGCAGTTTGTGACTGCAGCCATGAAATTAAAAGACGCTTACTCCTTGGAAGAAAAGTTATGACCAACCTAGATAGCATATTCAAAAGCAGAGACATTACTTTGCCGACTAAGGTCTGCCTAGTCAAGGCTATGGTTTTTCCTGTGGTCATGTATGGATGTGAGAGTTGGACTGTGAAGAAGGGTGAGCGCCGAAGAATTGATGCTTTTGAACTGTGGTGTTGGAAAAGACTGTTTAGAGTCTCCTGGACTGCAAGGAGATCCAACCAGTCCATTCTGAAGGAGATCAGCCGTGGGATTTCTTTGGATGGAATGATGCTAAAGCTGAAACTCCAGTACTTTGCCCACCTCATGTGAAGAGTTGACTCATTGGAAAATACTCTGATGCTGGGAGGGATTGTGGGCAGGAGGAGAAGGGGATGACTGAGGATGAGATGGCTGGATGGCATCATGGACTCGATGGATGTGAGTTTGAGTGAACTCCGGGAGTTGGTGATGGACAGGGAGGCCTGGGATGCTATGATTCATGGGGTCTCAAAGAGTCGGACACGACTGAGCGACTGAACTGAACTGTGTTAAATATAGAGAAAGAGAAAAGGAGAAGGAGAGAAAAGATGGAGCAACTCTGATTGATGACTAAAAACTTTAAAAAGTAAGGAATAGTATATAATTTTTCAGTACGTCGACTTGTCCTTCTGGATTGAGATGCAGTGATACTAACTGAAGGACAAAAATCAAGGTTAACAATTTAAAAATGTGATATATGAATGTAATCGCAAAGAGAAGGTGCTAATAAGGCTGATGGTTCCTGAGCTGACACTCTTATCAGAAACTATGAAATTGCTGCTGCTGCTGCTGCTGCTACGTTGCTTCAGTCGAATTGCTACTGGATAGAAAGTCTGTAAAAGAACATGGGACTCAGTGAAGCAAATATACTGATCTCCAATGTGGAAATAAAAGCCTATTCCTGATCCTGCACTTTCAGAATGAACTTTCTGAGGGGGAAAAATTTTTTCCCCATAAGTTACAAAGTTTAGTAGATCCTTTGATTTCAGTGATCCCTTTATGATGCATAAACTGGAAGTGAAATGGCTGCTTCATCAAGTTATGTTTCAAGGACTTGGAAGAGATATGGAATGTGATGGAGAAAGGCTCAAACCTTGCACGTGAATTTTAAATTATCCAATATTTATTTTTCCTAAATACATTCAGGACTTAAGGAACAAAAATGAGCTTCACCTTGACATCAATCTCAAGAGAAATTAAAAAAAATTGTCCCTAGATATGAAAACTACAGTTATCTAAACATCTTGATGATACACAGAAAAACAAAAGTTCCAGATATTTATAGTGCTCAGAAGGCATATTCCCTAAAGGATGAGCTTAGGCATGTGGTGGAAAGAACAGGGAACTTGAATTCCGAAGAACACAAAGGAAAGAATATACACAGAAATCTCCACTTCTGAGTGAACATTATTAAAAGTAAAATAAAATTTCCCCAAACAACTTCCTTTTTTTTTTCTTTTCACTTTTGATTCCCTAACTGCTAGAAGATAAATCTGTACAGGTGTGAGCTCTTGATACAGCGAGAAATAAAGGCTCTTTTTTTGTTAGGATAGTATGGCACATGTCTAGATTGTATTTGTATTTTTTTTCTGAAATCTGACAGGAAATAACAGTTTCCCAGATGACGTATTCACACTCAAACCTATTTGGATTTTTTTTCTTGCTATTGGTGTAGTACATGAAGGTGAAGTCGCTCAGTTGTGTCTGACTCTTTGTGACCCTGTGGACTGTAGCCTACCAGGCTCCTCCATGCATGGGATTCTCCAGGCAAGAATACTGGAGTGGATTGCCATTTCCTTCCCCAGGGGATCTTCCCGACCCATGGATCAAACCTAGGTCTCCCGCATTGAAGGCAGACGCTTTAACCTCTGAGCCACCAGGGAAGCCCACTGGTGTAGTATATAATATCAGTTCTTTGGCATAATGCATTGTGCACATAAAAGCATAATGCTCTCATTTTTACTATCATTCCTAATTCCAGGCCCTTTTCTTCATCATCTTTCACACGACTATACCAATATCCTTGTAATAATCTCACTGGTATTATCCTTGCTGCTGCTGCTGCTGCTAAGTCGCTTCAGTCGTGTCCGACTCTGTGCGACCCCACTTGCATCCTCCCTATTTAGCCTCCGCAATGCCACATGCATAATATTTCTAAAATATAAATCTGATTCAATCACTCTTGTACTTATAATCCTTAAATGACTTATAACCATTCACAGGGACAATAATAACCTATTATAGAATATGGGACCTGCATGATCTGGCTTCTAATGCTTTCTTAGATGTATCTCCCAAGTCAATCCCTGAAAAATGTAATTTTACACTGACAAGAACCCCAACTACTTGGCCATTACAGCTCTAAGCATTTTCTCATACTGTTCTTTAGAATAGGAATACTGTTCCTCCCCTTGAGCCTTCTGGCAACTCCTGCAAAATTTTAAAACCCCTGTGAACTATCACAGCCTCTGTGGACTTTTCTTCTCTTCCTCTTAAGGCAGAGTTAATGACCTCTTTTACGCATCTTCATAAACCCTGTGGACTGTTTTTTTCTTTTTACTGTGTAAGAGATTGTGACTTATACAGTATTGCATCCCAATCCAAAGCAAGTGGTTACTGCCCCAAATTTTCTCTGTTGTTTGGGGTAAAGGAATAAAATTAACAGAGTAAAATTGCTTTAATCATGTGCTGAAAAATTGTTTAGCCCATTGAATGCCACAATGAATAGCTGGACATCCAGTCAGTGATCATAAATTACTGAATAGCTTGGGAAAAATGCTTTCATTTTTTTTTTTACCTATTTTTATTCTCTACATACCTTACCCATAAGCTTTTTTTTTTTTTTTCCCACAAAGACCTATAACATGTAAATCAACACATCTACAACTCTCACCTTTGGAACATGCTTTCTATCACTACTATCTAAATCATCAGAATGACGTAAGGCTTTAGTCACTTGACTGATACTTCCAGGGAAATGAGAGCACAGAGAGGAGAAAAAAAAGTACAAGACACCCAGGGCTGGCAAACTGAATATCTCATAAAGGGAGAAATCAAGTTTATATACCAGTTAACAGGAGACTAAAATATGTATATTAATATTTACAGAATTATAAACAGGATAGGAGAAAAACTGAGGAATAAGAATTAATCAAGAATAAGAATAAAAAATAACAATTGGAGAGACTGGTAGAATGACCATGAAATGAACCAGCAAATGTAAAGTTCAGATCGTGACATCTTCCCAGTTTGGAAACTGTAAAAGTGAAGAGAAAAAGAGAATAGATGGGTAAGAGCCAGCATCTATAATATAGCAAATGACTGAAGAGAAAATAAATAATGGTGTGTGGGACATATTTTTAGTAGTAATGACCAAGAATTTTCATAATTACATAAGATAAAAGACCTCATATGGAAAGAATCCATAGTGCCATGTAAGACATAGAACAGCTGCTTCATAGATTAAGAAAATTATAAAGGAGGAGAAAAAAAAAAATCCCCTAAGAGAACTGCTACCACTTACAACATAAGGAATAGCTAGGTCAAAATAAATTTTTGTTCTATAAAATGTTTTCTCAGGGGTGATAAGACTGTAAACCAATAAATAATTCAGGATTTCAGTGTTCCCATCAAGAAATTCCTGCATATACCTGAGATAACATCCTGCTCACCTGGGCAAACAGCTTCCTTATCTTTCTTATCAAGACTCTCTCCAGACCCCTCATTTGGCTAAATCTGTTTAGTTGGTAAGTTGTGCCTGACCCTTTGCGACTGCATGGACTAGTAGCCCACCAGGCTCCTCTGTCCATGGATTTCCCAGGCAAGCATACTGGAGTGGGTTGTGACTAAACCACCACCAAGAGTGAAAACTGAGAGACCATCTGCCAATAGACCGAGTGAGTGCCACTCAACAGTCTACCTCATGAAGGAGGAAACATGGAACTCTAGGATTAATAAAGCAAAACTTGGGGACTTCCCTGGTGGTCTCATGGTTAAGATTTTGCCTTCCAACACAGAGGGCATAGGTTTGATCCCTGGTCAGGGAGCTAAGATCCCATGTGCCTTGTGGCCAAAAAACAAAAGCAGAAAAAATACTGTAACAAATTCAATAAAGACTTTTAAAATGGTCCACATTAAAAAAAAAAAAATCTTTAAAAAAAGAATGCAAAATTCAGACTGATGGTGGAATGTAGGTGGAGATTTAAGTGTCTGCTCATATTTTATTGAGCAAAGAGGGATAAGATGGAGATCTACTTTAGGTAGGGTGGTCAGGGGTGGTTTATTAATATTTTATTAGCTCTGATTGAATATATTTCAGGTAATCTTTCTCTAATCCTTTCCCATATTCCTATTTTTCATACCTTTGCAGAAAGTGAAGATTTTAAGGATATATCATTTTGTAACAAGAATGACTGTATATATATTGCTACTACAACACCAGAAACACTTTTACTACTTTCATTGCATCAAAGGTGTCACTAATTGTCCTGTTGACAATGAAAGCATAATTTGCTGTAAAAGAAGCAATATTAAGAAGAAATGTGGAGGGAAGGAGGTACATATTACAAGCAAGTAGTTTACCAGATTACACCAAGAATGACAAAAAAACCTGGTTTCAAAAATGACATATTCAAGAGCAAAATTTATTCAAAAGTTGCCCAGAACAATCAGATCCTGCAGTCCATAGCCAACATTCAGTTTCTGACATTGTGTGTGTGCACAGATGTGTATGTATGAATGGTACTATGGTAACAGTGAGTCCTTTGACCAAAGGAGAAAGAAATAAATCTTGTAGTCATAGCAAAAGTAATATAAAATGCTTAAATCTGTATGTATGCAATAGAATTTTTGATAAATATATGACCCTTAAATGTAAAAAAAAATGTCAATTAGATTATTGCAGAAGTAAAGATGTCACATGGCTTAGAAGTTATTGCTGGTGATGCTGGCGGTGGTAGTGGTGGTGGTAGCAGTGTGTGTGTGCGCGAGAGAGAGAGAGAAGTAACTCAATACATATTTCATAAAAGCATATTATTAGAGAAGCATTAAAAATAAGGGCAGGAAATGGAATGATAATAAGCAATATTGAGACAGTTAAAAGTTTTGGAAATAATTATTTTGGAACACCATGAGAATGATTGAATTGCATTTAAAAGTTGAATATTGAAACAAAATGATGGGAAAGCATCAATAAATGTTAATCAATCCTTTCAGTGGGGAAGAATTTTTTAAGCAAAAAATAGTGGAGAAATGACTATAAGGAAGACTCATGGTATGCATACATAGAATTCAAAAATCCTTAGTATTAAAACATAATGTAGAAAATTAAAAGATAAAATAACTAGGAGAACTATTAAAACTAAATATGACTGAGAAGAGTTTATTAAATAGAAAAGAAAAATCACTAAGAGAAAATAAAAAGAACAGCTTCTTCCAAGAATAGGAAATATAACTGGAAGATATCATTTGAAAATGCATTCTACTTTACTGACCTCTATAATTATGAAGTCTACCAGTAAGACAGACACATTGCATGCCAACTGTGATCATATTATATATAAAAGAATGACCAGTACCAGAAAGGATGCAGTGAAAATATTTCTCTTGTTAAATTGCTGGTGATAGTTGAAAGTGGAAAGGAACTGGAAAAATGTGTACTGGTCTTTTGAAAGGTTCAAGCCCTTTACGCATGAATATCTCTCCCAAGAATCTATCTTAGAGTTGTATTTTATAAAGTTGTATTTTATAAAGCAGGTGATGATGTATACACAAAAGGAAAAATATCTCCCAAAATATTGTTGGGAAAAACTGGAGAGACTTCGAGACTTAAAAACTAGTCATTGTCAGCTCATCAATCAAGAGCTAAATATCTACTTAATAAAAGTGTGCCACTTAAATAAAATAATATGTATTAGAACTTAATATTATGCAAAATAAGCATATTATGATCTGTGCTAATCACGGAAAAATTTTTGAACACAGTAAAATTAATATCTACACCAAGGATAAAACCTATGAGGAGGTAACTATTAATACACTCATAATTAAGAAAGGTCACCGATGGGTAACTGAATGATTTCTGTTCTTGCCTAAATTTTCTAAGTTTTTGATAAGGAGAACACAATATATTTTACTAAAAAAAAACAGCCTCTTAGTCAAAAGGAAATTTTAGTTTATAAAAGAAACAATCAGCTGTCCTTGATAACTAGCAGAACTCTCAAGTTTAAAAGGTATTTGACTCGTTTTTCATGACTCCAAAAGCTAGAACAAAGAGGAATGGGTAGATATGATAGAGAAAACGCTTTCTTCTCATCTAAGAGGTGATCTATTAACAATAATATTTGTTGTCAAGGACTAAATGTTTCTCTTAGAGACTAGTAAACTCTGTTGCTGACAGTATTCAAGGGTGAAAGAGACAACTCAAAGGGAAAAGCTGGAGAGAGAACTCAAGAACTAGACAGATGCCTTAAATTGGATAATCTTTAATGACTGCAGCTATTAGACTCTGATGCTATCAGTCTCTGCTTTTGTCGCTGTCTCTGACAATAAGCCATGTAACTTTAGACACATTACTAACATTGTCGTTCTTTCTATTCCTCTCTTAAAGTTATAATAAATCATCTTCATACTTTCATTTTGTTGTTTAGTCGCTAAATCGTGTCCCACTCTTTTGCGATCCCACAGACTGTAGCCCACCAGGCTTCTCTGTCCATGAAATTTTCCAGGCGAGAATACTGGAGTGGATTGCCATTTCCTCCTCCAAGGGACTTTCTGACCCAGGGATCAAACCCATGTCTTCTGTATTGCAGGTAGATTCTTTGCCACTGAGCCACCAGGGAAAATCTTCATGTTTTCATAAAGCTTGACTTAAATTTTTACAATACTAGATTATTTGTATTCAGTTTTGTTATATGACTTTTTGCTCTTAGTTACAGAAAGGGTATCTCTTCATTATATACAGATGAGGTTTCCAAGAAAATTGTTTCCAAATGTATTAGCTGTTTGGACAAACACAACTGTCAGAATTATTGACATTTATGATAGCTATGAAGAGAAATTAGCTTTTTGAAGATAGAACACGGTTTTCAGAAATTTCCATTGTCGTCTTCACTCTAAATATTTATTATGAAGTTAATTTAGGTATTTTCATTTCTAAAAAATACAATTTTATTAATAAAACTAAAATATATATTTTTACTTGGATAGTGAAGATATATATGTAGTTTTACCATCATGGTGGAATTAAACAGGAGGTTTTTATTAGGGGTATAATTTTTAAAATTCACACATTTATCTTTTTTTGTTTTACTTATAAATAAGACAGTCGACATCAGTTTCTTTTCTCCTAAATGGTAGTTACTATGCGACATTCATTCTCATATAGCCTTTATTTGAAGCATTTGGAGAAAATATAAAAGTAGTAAACAGTGTTCCCTGTACTTATTGATTATATAATTTATCTAGCATTATCAAAAGAGCTCTCCAGCACTGTCAGGACAAAACTGGACTCCCCTGTAATCACTAACATACAGTAACTAATTTTTTTATGTTTAGAGGTTTAATTCATGAATGTTTCACAATCCATTGTTCTCTATATCCCTAAAACAACCTGTCCTGTTATTAAAAAGGAAAAGACAGGGTAGTTCGTTCTGTTTCACCCATTTTCAGTAACTGAAGATAGCGTGCTGAGCCTAGTAGTAAGGTCCTGAAGCTAATTCATTTATGAGTCCTCTGCAATTTCAGGCAAGGAGTCACCTTTGGTGAAGCAAGGCCTTCTCCTCTATTTGAAGGTACATTCTTTAAAAGGAGGTATTCAGACTGAGTGAGAGTGACAGTGGACAACCTCATCTACCAACTTGACCCTGAAGACAAACTAGTTAACTGGGATGCATCTGTTTCCTGTCTGCTTCGTGTCCCCCAGAAATCTTGACTCCTCAATGTGGGCTCCATTCTTCAGCAAAGATTTATTGAGGCTTATTCTATAGCAGACCAGGACTATCTTGAGGGTTGAGGATAAAATGTCAAATAAACCGCAATCCCAGTGGTTGAACTTTTATACAAATTATATCTCGCTATAGCTGTTAAAACAGCAACAAGAATTCTCTGACCTCAGGGAGGACACTATCTAGTAGAGGAGAAGTTTTGTTAATCAGTTCAGTTCAGTTCAGTGCTTCAGTTGTGTTGGGCTCTTTGCGACCCCATGAACTGCAACACGCCAGGCCTCCCTGGCCATTACCAACTCCCGGAGTTTACCCAAACCCATGTCCATTGAGTCAGTGATGCCATCCAACAATCTCATCCTCTGTCATCCCCTTCTCTTCCTGCCCTCAATCTTTCCCAGCATCAGGGTCTTTTCAAATGAGTCAGCTCTTCGCATCAGGTGGCCAAAGTATTGGAGTTTCAGCTTCAACCTCAGTCCTTCCAATGAACATCCAGGACTGATCTCCTTTAGGATGGACTGGTTGGATCTCCTTGCAGTCCAAGGGACTCTCAAGAGTCTTCTCCAACACCACAGTTGAAAAGCATCAATTCTTCAGTGTTCAGCTTTCTTTATAGTCCAACTCTCACATCCATACATGACCTAGACAGCATATTAAAAAGCAGAGACATTACTTTGTCAACCAAGGTCCATCTAGTCAAGGTTATGGTTCTTCCAGTGGTCATGTATGGATGTGAGAGTTTTGTTAATAATCAGTAATAAATGCCACATGGCGAGTTCTCCAGTAGAGATTGGTAAAGTGTTTCTTGGGGATTCCAAAGAGAAAACCATTAATTGTACCTGGAGGGAGAGAAACACTTGCTACGGAAGTATTTAACTACGAGCAGATGTTGCCCAGGGCTTCCCAGGTGGCTCAGTGGTAAAGAATCTACCTGCCAATACAAGGGATGCAGGAGACATGGGTTCGATCCCTGGGTGGGGAAGATCCCCCAGAGGAGGAAATGGAAACCCACTCCAGTGTTGTTGCCAGGAATATCCCACGGACAGAGGAGCCTGGTGGTGTACAGCCCATGAGGTCGCAAAGAGTCAGACACAACTGAGTGACTGAGCATGCACCAGGTGTCTCCTCAGTGACTAGTGGAAGCAAGGCGTTCCAGGAAGAGGAAGCAGAGTTCTTAAAAGGAATGGGGATGAGAAAGAGCTCCTGATTCTATGCTAGTTGCTGTTTCTAGGATCATTGTCATTGTTCAGAAGCAGTTAGACTTTTTACACAATGGCTCTCCTATTACGCCTTTTAGAATTTGGGTTATGCCAAGTATGTTCTAAATTACTTTGTGATCTTTATTATTGCCTACCAAATACTGAACTATTCAATGACAGTATACATTTGGGAATATGAAAGAACTATACAAAGTCACAGGAAAAGACACATTTCTGTGTCTCAGAAAAAATTGTCAACTTCTGCTAGAGCACGCAGCCACTCAGTGTTGCATCCAGAAAATGCAGCCAAAGGGTGAGCAATCAAACCTGGTGGTTTCAGTGAGTAGTCAGAGTCAGACATGGTAAACACCTCAGGCTAAATTCTATTCCACATGCCCAACAAATTTTTGGTCTAGGCAGGTAGGAGTGAAAATTCCATTAGGGCAGCTACTTAATGAGGCCGGTCCCTCCATGTCCCTAGAAATTTGTTCTTTCATTATAGTCTAGACACCCAAAGATGAGTTTATTTTAAAACTGTCCCCTGTAACAACAAAAACAACACTTACAGAACACTAAATATATGCTAGGCACTGTCCTAAATTTTACTTGTATGAACTCAATCTTCAGGAAACCCCCTTGGGGCAATCACTATTATTAGTGACCCATAGGATGGTTAGTGAGATAACTAACTTGACAAGGTCACAAGGGTTTTATAAGTGTGTTCCTTACTCTGAGTCCAATTTTCTTTATCCCCTATTACACATTTTGCTATTCTCTCTGTTAATGAATGGCCATTATGTTTCCCAGTGACTGGGTTTTATCATGTTATCTAATTTTCCAGCGATTGCCTTACCTGTAGTTGGTCTCCTAACTCTGAACCTCAGAGTCCTCATCACTGGCTCTCAGAGAATCCTTTTGACTCTTCAACAACACTGCTGGATCTCGCCTAAACATCAGTCCCTCAGATCTTGGGCAGATTGACTCTTGGCTGCCATATTAACCTGTACTCAACATAATGGAATTTTATTTGTCATTCCCCCACTGGCTTTTCTCTTTGGAGAATATTTTCAGGCTGCAAATAACTTCTAAAAAGACCCATGGCAAGTCAGAGTCCCCTCATCTCCCCTCCCCACTCTCCAGTCACAGCATCTCAAATAATCTGGGTCAATTCACTATGAAGGCAGCTAGGAAAAGAGAACGTAATTTAGTCCTTTGCACCTGTGAGATGTAGCAATTAGTAAATAATTAACTGTGGGTTTCACTCCCAATGTTAAATTAAGCCCAAAGGTTAAAGCTCAGTAGAATTGTGCTGCAAGGCAACGCTCACTTTTTTTGCTGTTTCTGGATGATAATTCAGATTGAATAACATCCTAAAAGCACTATGCAGTTAACAGAAAAGCAGAAGGCATAAATATTATAAAAGGCAATCTCTTCCTTTTGTCTTGAACTTTAAAATCTTTCACTCAATCTTTTCATGTCCTTTCAATTTACCAAGTGAGTTTATTTCTACGCTGAACTCAAACATCAATTATGCAGAGTAAAAACAAATTAGTTTTTTTAAAACCAGAGTGCTTAGAATACTCTTCATAAAAGTTCATTATGCACAAGGAATTCAGCATCTCCTAAATACCTCTAACAAGTATAGTAATTACCATAGCAACTTAAAAGATGACATTTATTTGGCAAAGCAACTTTTCACAGGTTATTTGGTTATTGTCCAAATGTATGATAGATTTGCCTTCCAGAGAATTCTGTTATTCCGTACTGTCATTTGCTCCATGACACTGTGATCTTTTTTTTTAACTATATAAAACTAAATCATGATGTTTAAATACTCATCCTAGAAGTTTATCTTCCCTGTATATTGGCATCGAATGATTTAAGACCACATTTAAAACAGCTTTTATCAGCAGGCATATTAGTATTTTCTTCCAAATTCACTGAGCTCTATGTTTTTGGAAATTTAACAGATATGATAGGATTATTTATGTCAGTGGTATAGTTTATTTTCCATCAAGTCTTCACTTAAACTTTAACTAAATGAAGCTAATTCTCTTTAAGTCAATGTTCTCTTGTTATTCTAAGAGTTGGCCTAAACTAATTTAAGGAATTGATTTAAGAAATGAGAAAGAGCTATGGTTTATTTCATAGGATTCTCCATTCTGACTGGTTCCATTACAAACAGCTCTTAGATCTTTGCTAATTTTCTCTGCTTCCTGGGGACCCAGCTGCCTTAAGGAAATTGAGGAATTAAACTACCAACATCTACTCTAATTCTAACAGATATGATCCCACACCACCTCAGATAAAACAGTTTATTAGTTTTGTAAACATCTGCTGGTTTATTAAAATTATCATGAAAGTAAGGCTGGACGTTGATATTTTAGTTGTCAGTTTACCATTCAAAATTGCAACCCCCCAGTGCCATGATATTAAAAACCTTATAGGTGCTTTGTATGCATTAGTGGACTATTTAGATGAAAAACAAACAAACAAAAATTATCTACCAAATATTTTCTCTACAGAGTATGAGAAATTGGAATACATATAAATTTTATTTTTCTTAAACCAGATGTTTGATATATTGTAATTATAGTCTTCTGCCAAAGAAACCAACATTATTTGGAAGTAAAATAATCATTATTATCATTATTATTCAAATTCTATGACTTTTTTGTATAAATTTTAATGAAGATTAGATATACTAGAAATATATTTTCAATCAGTTCAGTTCAGTTGCTCAGTTGTGTCTGACTCTTTGCAACCCCATGAATCGTAGCACACCAGGCCTCCCTGTCCATCACCAACTCCCGGAGGTCACTCAGACTCACGTCCGTGGAGTCCATGATGCCATCCAGCCATCTCATCCTTGGTCGTCCCCTTCTCCTCCTGCCCCCAATCCCTCCCAGCATCAGAGTCTTTTCCAATGAGTCAACTCTTCGCATGAGGTGGCCAAAGTACTGGAGTTTCAGCTTTAGCATCATTCGTTCGAAAGAAATCCCAGGGCTGATCTCCTTCAGGATGGACTGGTTGGATCTCCTTGCAGTCCAAGGGACTCTCAAGAGTCTTCTCCAACACCACAGCTCAAAAGCATCAATTCTTCGGCACTCAGCCTTCTTCACAGTCCAACTCTCACATCCATACATGACCACAGGAAAAACCATAGCCTTGACTAGATGGACCTTAGTCAGCAAAATAATGTCTCTGCTTTTGAATATGCTATCTAGGTTGGTCATAACTTTCCTTCCAAGGAGTAAGTGTCTTTTAATTTCATGGCTGCAGTCACCATCTGCAGTGATTTTGGAGCCCAAAAAAATAAAGTCTGACACTGTTTCCACTGTTTCCCCATCTATTTGCCATGAAGTGATGGGACTGGATGCCATGATCTTCGTTTTCTGAATGTTGAGCTTGAAGCCAACTTTTTCTCTTCTTCTTTCACTTTCATCAAGAGGCTTTTTAGTTCCTCTTCACTTTCTGCCACAAGGGTGGTGTCATCTGCATATCTGAGGTTATTGATATTTCTCCCGGCAATCTTGATTCCAGCTTGTGCTTCTTCCAGCCCAGCATTTCTCATGATGCATATAAGTTTCTCTGCATATAAGTTAAATAAGCAGGGTGACAATATACAGCCTTGACATACTCCTTTTCCTATTTGGAACCAGTCTGTTGTTCCATGTCCAGTTCTAACTGTTGCTTCCTGACCTGCATATAGGTTTCTCAAGAGGCAGGTCAGGTGGTCTGGTATTCCCATCTCCTTCAGAATTTTCCACAGTAATATATATTTTAGTCAATACTTATTTTAGATCTCCTCTTTAAGTGTTATATAATGGATGACTATAGCAAGTACCATCTTAACAGGAGATAGCTTTCATTATCAATACTTAATCAATGCTATATTTGGGGGATTTAGCAATAGCATAGAGTTTAACTTGATCTTTGATAAATTTCTGCAAAAATCATCTGATTTTTCAAGTTGATAGTTTTTGAAAAATTTCTGTGTATGATGGTTAATTTTATTTGTCAACTTGGCTGGAATGCCCAAATACATGGTTAAACTTTTCTAGGTATGTCTATGGGGTGTTTCCAGAATAGACTAGCATTTGAAATAATGGACTGAGTAAAGCAGAATACCATCCCTAATGTGGGTGGGCTCTCAGTCTTTAGAGAGCCTGAATAGAGAACGAAAAGGTAGAGGAGGAATGAATTCTCTTCTGCCTGACTGCTGAGTTGAGACACAGGTTTCCTGATACTGGACTGGGACTGTGTTCCTGTCCTAGGCCTTCAGACTGAGACTGGAATTTATGCCACCAGCTGCCTTAGTTCTCGGGTTGACAGATGACAGATTGTGGTACTTCTCATCCTCCATAACTGTGTGAGTCAATTCCTTATGCCAAATATCATTTCAATCTGTGTATGTGTGTGTGTATTTATCTATCTCGGCATGCTCAGTCGAGTCGACTCTTTGTGACCCCATGGCCTGTAGCCCTCTAGGTTCCTCTGTCCATGGGATTTTCCAGGCAAGAATACTGGAGTGGGTTGCTGTTTCCTTCTCTAGGGGGTCTTCCTGATCCAAGGATCGAAGCTGCATCTCCTGTGTCTCCTGCATTGGCAAGCAGCTTCTTTACTACTGAGCCACCAAAGCAGCTGCTGATCATCTGTCATCTATCTGTCCATCTCTGTATCTCCTATTGATTCTGTTTCTCTGCTGCTGCTGCTGCTAAGTCGCTTCAGTCGTGTCCGACTCTGTGCGACCCCATAGACGGCAGCCCACCAGGCTCCTCCATCCCTGGGATTCTCCAGGCAAGAACGCTGGAGTGGGTTGCCATTTCCTTCTCCAATGCATGAAAGTGAAAAGTGAAAGTGAAGTCTGTTTCTCTAGGGAACCCTGATACCCTGCCCTTTCAGCTGCCTCTTTTGCAAATTTAGAACTCCTTTTGAGTGTCTGTAGTTTGCCCTTTTAAAAAATATAAGATTTGTACTCAACAACAGCTAGTTTGTACCCCAATACTATGCCTTCAACCAGTCTGGGGTCTACACATAATAACCAATCTTGGAGTTATGTTTTCTCATGTGTGAAATCAAGATAGCACTGACTCAGAATCCTGTGTTAAAAAGTCAAGATAAAATATATTAAGCTTGAATAGTGCTTGAATTCTAGAAGATACACAATAAATGCCTATTCAGTTTCAGCCTTGACCATACTGTACACTGTAATATGGTAACTAAATTTCACAACCCAGAAAGTATTGGTCTGAGAGACCTCAGGTGATTTTACATTTCTTATAAGAATAAAACACTAGAGCCTTAGTACTCCTGCTTCTAAACTGAGAATAGAAGGTGTGTTGGCTTAGGAGCCTAACAGTTGGTTTTTGTAGTCTCCTGACACTTACCTTCAGGGTAGTTATCCCTCTCCTTGGAGACTCTGTCTGGTAGATAATAATGCCCACATGCTGGGTTGTTGCTATGCAAATGTGGTTCAATGTACAAAAGTGGCTGATACACAGATATTCACTGGATGGTGATCATCTTTAGTTTCCTTGAATTTCTAACTGGCAAAATTTCTAGATGTAAACTCATGAAAATAATTTGTCAATATATGTTAAAATTGAGCTTAAATTTCTATAAATTTAAGACACATGTAAATTAGCACACATATTCCATGACACATGTATACAGAATGTAATATCCACTATATAGTTTTTTATGCAAGAAATATTTAAATTAACTTTATAAAATTAACCTCCAGACTATAACATTGATTAACTAAGTTCAAAGTTTATGAGAGGACCTAGTTTTAATAATCTACTACCATCCAATGCATTTAATATTTATCTGTCAGCTTCGGTTTTACAAGATTGGCAAAGTATAACTATGTCATAAAAATAATGGAAATGTGGATGAATACCTGATATTAGAAGCAGTCTCCAAAATGCAACATCTACAGGTGGGTAGATAGATTTAAGAGCTATCAAGATAAAATGCATGCATTTGTAAAGAAATGCATTTTAACTAATCATTTAGTGTATGAATAAAACATAGTGAATAGGACACTAAATAAGAATAATTACTATAATATGAACCAATATAAATCATAAAAGTGATGATACAACACAAAATTATCATTCAACATCGATACTCTGGACTTCGTCATGTAAATTCACATGAATTTCCTGTCTATATTTCAAGTAAAAATTCAACAATAAATCATTCCATTTAATGGCTTGATTTTTCTAAGCTAAAAAGAGAATTCCCTTAACTTCTCTGATTGTTAATATATTGTTTTGTTCAGTCACTATCTTTTTAAAGGAAATAAAAATTTTTGATATTTTAAATTCATTAAGAGAAATAAATACTAATATATCATATGTATAATAATAAGTGAGTCTACCATACTTCAACTAATCAACTATTTTATCACCTGTCTTTTGACAAGAAATAATTGGAAGAATATCTGTCTAAGAATGAAGTCAGTCAGCATCTCATTTGTCCCATACATAAGATAAGAGGCCCTAAGTGTGGCAACATATTTTATTGTTACTGTAGAGAGGAACATAAAAATTGTTCAAAATTGTTTTTCTAGGATGAGGAACACAGCTCCGTATTGGCAAATATTTTAAAAGTGAGCAAATCACTCCTCTAGCAAAGGATCAAAGTAAGCTAGCCTGAAAAATAGTTTAAAATTCCTCACCAAATAGCCCCAGTGAATGAAAAGATCATGGTAGATGATCACCCTTCACTCCACCCTGCTGGAAAGACAGCTAGAAGCCCTAACTGTGCAGCGGTAAATGCCCTTTTTAAACCGAATTGTAAGGTGATCACTTATATATAAAATGAAATTTGTTATGGGTTCTTGTGAGGTAAGAAAACAAAAAAACACTGTTTAAATAAAGGACAAACACGAATATTTCACTCCAATAACTTATAATGGGATATAATAAACAAGTCAGATACTCAGAACAATCAGTCATTCGTCCTTTCATTTTTTCATCCATGGAAACTTTATCAAACCTTTACATTCTTTGAGTGTTAAATTAAGAATTAAAAAATACAACAATGTGGCTCTTCCTTTTAGAAAACTTGCATTTTTAAATAGTGAGAAAACTAATGTATCAGGTATGATCTCATAAGTGCAAAAATATATTTAGAAAGATTTATAGATACTTGGGAAACTTCACAGAAAAGTTTGAACTGCATTTTGAAGAAGGAAGGATGTGTCAGGTAGGGAAATATGGGTCATATTAGGAAGATGGAAGCCACAAAAGGATGGAATTATAAAAAGTCCACATATAGCGCTGGTGGCCCAGACAGTAAAGAATCTGTGTGTATTGCAGGAGACCTGGGTTCAATCCCTGGATCAGGAAGATTCCTTGGAGAAAGGAATGGCAACCCACTCCAGCATTCTTGCCTAGAGCATTCCATGGACAGAGGAGCCTGGCAGACTACACTCCATGGGGTCACAAAGAGTCAGACATGACTGAGTAACACTTCCACTTTTTTTCACTTTGCCACATGTACTTAGAGGATGGCTCAACAGAAGTTCTGGAATCACATAAAAACCAAGGAAGACACAGTCAAATAGATTAAGTAATTCATTTTAAAAATGTTGTGGAATGCTTAACCTATGCTAGAAAATAGATATAAAATGCTTCTACTAGTTTAACTTTTTATTTTGAAATTATTTTAGATTTACAGAAGAGTTGCAAGGAGAGTACAGAGAATTCCCTTAACTTCTCTTAATGTTAATATCTTATACAAGCATGGTCTTTTATCAAAACTACCATTATCTGAACTGCAGACTTGATTAGACATTCACCATCTTCTTTTACTTGTAATATTCTTATTCTCTTCTAGGATCCATCCCAGAATACCACGTTGCATTTAGTCATCATACCAGTTTGTGACAGTCTCTCAATTTTTGTCTTTCATGAGCTTGACTTGTGAGGAACACTGAGCAGGTATTTTGTAGACTCTTCCTCAGTCTAGGCTTGCCTGCTTTTCGTTAAGATTAGTCTGAAGTTAGGCTTTGGGGAAAGAACGCCATCTCATTGAATCATCCCATGATGCCGACATGGCTTATCACTGATAGTGGTGACTTGATCACTCCATGAGGCCATGCCTGCCAGCCTTCTCCACTCTCCTATTTGGTAGAAACAAATCAACATGTCCACATTCATGTTCAAGGTGAAGAGAATTAAGCTTCCCCTGCAGGGAGGATTATTAAATAGGTTTTGGACATATGTTAAAACCACCAGAATAATTAATACATATCTGAGGGAGATACTTTGGGGTTATGTAAACATCCTTTCTCTCCTTGAAGTTTGCCTACTGATCTTAGCATCCATCTGTGGATCATCCCTGAAGCAATAATTACTATGGTGCTCTAGTGGTGGTTTTTCTATTTCTTTCATTCCTGTAGTTAGCACTTGAACTCTTCTTTATTTATTCAATTAGTTATTTATAGCATTATGGATTTGGAGATCTTTATTTTATTGTTGAATTATTACATAACATTATAATTGCTTTTGCTGTTCCAGCTGTTTCAACTTTGGCCTATTGGGAAGTCTTTCAGGTTGCCACAGGTGTTCTTTTGTGATGCTCATATACTTTTTATTCATTTACGGAGCACTTTGTTGCTTTCTGGGGCTTCCCTGGTAGCTCACATGGTAAAGAATCTGCCTGCAATGCAGGAGATCCGGGTTCGATCACTGGGTCAGGAAGATCCCCCGGAGAAGGAAATGGCAACCCACTCCAGTATTCTTGCTTGGAGAATCTCATGGACAGAGGAGCTCAATGAGGTACTGTCCATGGGGTCTCAGACACAATTGACTAACACTTGCTGCTTTCTACCACTATAAGAAGCACCAGGCTCATCTTCTATCTCCCTTGCCTCAGTCCTAGAAGTAACCGTTTTTCAAAGGAGTCCAGTTTTTTTTTTATTGGAGTGTGATATTGAGAAATTAATATCTGGGTGCTTGCTGTGCTTACTGCTACTGCAGTGTTACTGATGTTCATTCTGGCATTTCCGCTTGCTTACTTGTAACTTCTTTTTCGACAATAAGAAGTTTGGTGTTCTATATTTATAACATATTAACCTGTGAGTGAAACAAATGTTACTTGCCATATCAGTAAACAAAGGATGTTGTTTACAGTATCAAGCCATCACATTACAGCTGACCAGAAGGTGAGCTCTGAGAGAACTCAGGATAGAAACAGGATGCTGCTATGGAGCCACCAGCCACTACAGCCACCCCCAGCAGTGCACCCCACGGAGACTCAGGATGGGAAAACGCAAGATACTGGCCCCAGAGAGCTGCGTGCATACCAAAGGATCAGTGTCAAGGAGCCCAGACTTTTGCAGCTTCCCACACATAAAAAGAGCGCTAACTTCAGTAACTTGAGATATCTGGTTTTCCCTAACAGAAATCTTTTGAAGTTCCTGCTTGGTCTTTGTTGCAAAAGCTCCTATATATGCTGGCTTCCCACTTAGCCCTTTGAGCAATCTCTCAGAGCTATCCGAGAGGCTGCATTCTGGGCCTAAACCTTCAGTTTTGTCCACCAACATAATTCTCTACTTGTAGATTGTGCTTTTAAGTTGAGAAGTCTGTTGCACCCTAGTATACACATGGGCCTCCCTGGTGGCTCAGCAGTAAAGAATCCACTTGCAATGCAGGAGACGTAGGAGACGTAGGTTCAGTCCCCAGGTGAGGAAGATCCCCTGGAGGAGAGCATGACAACCCACTCTAGCATTCTTGGCTAAAGAATCCCACGGACAGAGGAGCCTGGTGGGCTACAGTCAATAGGGTCGCAAAGCATTGGTCACAGCTGAAGCAACTTAGCACGCAAGCAGTATACACATAATAGAGTTTTTGAATTGCTAGACTGCATCCCTGTGAGAAACAGATTTACCAACCAGAGCACAGTGGTTGTATACAGTTCTTTATGTCTCAGCCTTGTAATATTTAGACAAAGCGTTAATTTCCAATATTATTTAGATCATTTCCATTTCTTCCTCACCTTTCCACTGTGTTTTTTGATGTTAACAGTCAAAGGGAGATTGGTTATTAACAAATTACTGTGTGGGATAAAAGATGTAAAGCTTATGCTAGATCCCCTAAAGTGAAGTGAAGAGCCTTTGCTTGTGTTAATAATGTTGAAGAAATACCCCCAAACTCAAATCACAACATGTAAATATTAATGAGTATCCCAGTGCATAATTAATATTTACCATAAAATACCATGAAATCAACATTTGGTAAAATAACAAAATATTTGTTCAATCAAAGACTATTACTGAGATTTTAATATGTATTTGACAAGAGCTAGAAAATTTAAGGCGGATAGGACATGTGGGCATGCATGCTCAGTCACTCAGTTGTGTCCAACTCTTGTGATCCCATGAATTAAGATTGTGCAGTTTTGAGCCCTCCAGACTTCTCTGTCCAAGGGATTTCCTAGGCAAGAATACTGGAGTGGGTTGCCATTGCTTCCACCAGGGGATCTTCTTGACCCAAGGACTGAACCCAGGTCTCCTGAATTGGCAAGTAGATTCTTTATCACTGAGCCACCTGGGAAGCCTGTATAGGGCATGGTCTTTCCTCAAAAAAAAAAACAAAAAAAGGAAAGGAAAAAAAAGAATCTCTTACATGTGAATCAGTGCTATTCCAGGAATATGCACAAAAGGAAGTGGCTGTGAGGTCTATAGTCATGGGGTAACTAATCAATACGTTTGTAAACTCACACAGCCTAGAAAGACTTTTAAGTGTGTGAGCCTTTCAAGTGTCAACAACTTTCATGTAATGGAGTTCTGTTTTCAAGGTAGATTCTATTTGGAAATTGTTCTCTTTCTGCCAAGGATCAGAAACATTAGAATCTTCTCAATATTGAAACAAAACTCAAAAGAAAAGAATGCTCACAATGGCTGCACATAAAATAAAGAGAAAGAGGACCTGAGAAAACAGAAAGTCAGTATCATTAAAAAATGTATTGGCAACTCCAGGATTGTACATTTTTGCTCAACAGCCAGGGCTGTAAGAATACAATTGTTCAACTTGGTTAGCTCCACCTGAATTGAAGAATCAACTTAAGCTTTGCCTACTCTTGAAAGAATTTCCTGACCCTCCTCCCTGCTTGCAACAGGGAGGTTCAGATAGGTGTTTCATTGCCATTCCCGGCAGCTATAGTCTCAAGTTTTGAGCAAATAGATTCTCTGAGCATTTAAAATCTCCATTGTTATTCACTGAGCTTCTTTCAGTCCCACCCTAGCTCCAAATATACATGAAGGGATTTGATAATACAGTACCTCCATACGAGTAAAGACTGTTTCCTGCTCTTTGTATTTCCTCTGCTGCTGCTGCTGCTAAGTCGCTTCAGTCGTGTCCGACTCTGTGCGACCCCAGAGATGGCAGCTCACCAGGCTCCCCCGTCCCTGAGATTCTCCAGGCAGGAACACTGGAGTGGGTTGCCATTTCCTTCTCCAATGCATGAAAGTGAAAAGTACAGTGAAGTCGCTTAGTCGTGTCCGACTCTTAGCGACCCCATGGACTGCAGCCCACCAGGCTCCTCCGTCTATGGGATTTTCTGAGCAAGAGTACTGGAGTGGGGTGCCATTGCCTTAAAGGCAATGGTATTTCCACTACCTACCCTATAATAATCAGTTTTGTTTTGTCACAAAAGTGAATGAATTAAGATTGTGCACTAGAGCTATTTGCAAGAGCAAATGGAGATTAAGTACACCGTTTTCGTTAGCAACCTCTAGACAAAGAAAAGACTGTTCCTCAGCAGGATTGCGTGGAACACTAAAGTGGTAAACAAATGATGATAAATAGATTGTCAAAAGCAGAATGCACACTTTGCCAGGAACCATTACATTTTGTCACATGTATCAAAGGCTTCCTCTATGTTTTTAGTTAAAGGTAACTGAATGTTAAAACCCAGAACATACTTTAGATTTTGTAAGTTTTCATGAAGATATAAGCTATATAATAAACCCATGCATTCCTTTTCCACATTATGAATGTAATGCTTCTCAGCTCATCTTAAAAAAAAAAATCTTTTAGAAAAGCAAAAGAATTTCCTTCAAGCTATATGGGGTGAGACCTATTAGAAAACTGTTACAGCCTAGTATTGGCCAAACACCCAAGTATTTTCTCTTATCAAATAATATCTAACAAAAGCCTTTGCATTTAAGGAAATTATATATCATAGGAGCACATGGAAGAGTAATAAAGTTTTTCTTGTGTGAAGCTTAAAGAACTTCACAGAATAGGAATGAGTACCATTTTGACAAATAGAGAAATGTGGGAAAGGTATTCTAGATATATGAAAATGGCTCTGCCATTTTACTTGAAGTAAATGATTCACTGTTTTTATTTATGCATTCAATAAATATGTATTGCATAGTTCATAGGTGAAAATAGGCTGAAAATACTGTGGTAAGTGAATAAGTCAGATGTGGCCACTGTTCTTATGGAACTTGCAAAATTTAGGATGGGGAGATACAAACACATTTAACAAAAAAATCATGAAAATCATCGGGAAGTGCAGACAAATAAAAACTGGTGATGTGTTACGCAGGGCTCATGTGGCTACTTTAGTTCCGTTAGCGTGGTGGAGGAAGTTTGTGGTAGTCTGAATGACAAGAGGAGTGAGCATGGGAAGATTAAAGAGAACAACATCGGCAGAGAAGGAAATGGAACCAAAACTATAAGGCTAGAAGGAAGCAGACTCCCTGCGCTGGAGCACTGGGAGGTAGTTGTGAGATGCATGCCGAGGTCATTACAAAGGTCATCAAGATACACCTCTTAGTAACATGGGGACTTCCAGATCTTCTAGTTAATGGAATACGGCCCCTGAGGACTACACTCTAGAGGCCACAAAATCATGTGCAAATGCAGAATCGTCTGGAAGGTTAAAGCTAGAGAGTAAGATTCTTGATAGTCCAGATGGTTAAGAAAACTTCTTTGTATTAGGAAGTAGAAACTATCCTGGAGGAAGTAACAAGAAATGGATTAGAAACTTCCATAAAGGACCACAGTAAAGAAAGTTGGCACTCACAGTGTGCTTAGTATGTTCTCGGCTCTCTGCCACATGCTTTATATACATTACCTCATTTAATTCTCACAACAACTCCAAGAGAAAGCAACACTATTATACATACTTTATATGATGAAACTGAAGCACAGAGAAATTAAGATATTTCCTGATGATCATACAACTAGTAAGTAGTAGAACTGAGTATAAACCCAAGGAGTTTGGCTACAGATCACACACTCTTTACTTCTGCGCTATGCTGGCATTTCTATATCAATTGAAAAGAATTACAAAGAATGGATATCAGTTCTTATTAAAAGGAAAAAAAAAGTTATGATTGATTTATAAAGAGTCATTACTTTTATTGAGAAATAGTTTTAACTAAAAAGATTCATGAAGTGTTAGTCGCTCAGTTGTGTCTGACTCTTTGCAACCCCATGGACGGTAGCACACCAGGCTCCCCTGTCCATGGAATTCTCCAGCAAGAATACCGGACTGGGTAGCCATTCCCTTCTCCAGAGGATATTTCTGACCCAAGAATTGAACCCAGGTCTCCTGCATTGACTCTTTTATCATCTGAGTCAAAGCATTCCCTTTAAAAAGATTTTTATGTATTTTAGAATTTTATTAATAATGTCCTCTAATTTCACTTTGTGAATCTATAATAACAATAGAATGCTTGTGTGTTAAAAATAAATAAAAATAAATTTTAAAGTAGCTAAAAATTATCAAGATTACACTTGATAATTTGAAGAACTATAATAGGTAAAGTGATTAACAATTGCAGAGAGAATTTTAGTATATACTTAATGCTTTACTATTTCAAAGTGTTTTCCCCTATATGAAATCAATCTTCCTAACAATCCCAGGAGGGAGTGTATCCATTTTAGAAGTGGGAAAACAGGTTTAGGAGTAATGTATCCAAGTGATTTCACACAAAAGGACACATGAAAGGTAATTAAAATATTTCCACAGGACATGTCTTAACAACTTAAGAACTGCATTAACAAACTGTAGATGATCAATTATATATATATATAGGTTTTGGCAATTTCAAACTTTTTATTTTTATATGGTATAGATTATTATCAATATGTCATAAAAAGATTACAGAATTTTAAATCTGAAAGGTAACTCATGGCTCTTCTCCAATCCCCTTAGAATATTCTATGAAAGAATTCAGATTCCTACTACAGCTCCTACTGAAAATGTTTCATACTATTTTTATTATCTGAAATAATAAATACTGCTGATTAGTATTTCTTGTTTTATAAGGAGGAAGCATTGTCTCTGGATTTTGTATAAATTATTTTTATGAACTCTTGCAATGGAAATATGCTACAGGCAACCCATTATATAATCAAGTAAAGATATATTTACTGCTGCTACCATGTTGTAGATAACTTTGTGTCCCCTGAGTAAAGCCTTCACTGAAGGATTCTTGAATTATTAACCTCTATCAGATGGTAAAGCGTCTGCCTACCATGTGGGAGACCTGGGTTCGATTCCTGGGTTGGGAAGATCTCCTGGAGAAGGAAATGGCAACCCACTCCAGTATTCTTGCCTGGAAAATCCCATGGACAGAGGATCCTGGTAGGATACAGTTCAAGGGGTCGCAAAGAGTCAGACACGTCTGAGCGACTTCACTTCACTTTATTCCTCCAAATATAAACCCATGATTTTCATTTCCTTTTGCAGTAAGGACACCTACATATGGAATGCCTCCTGCAGGTACAAGGTTCTAGTGCTTGGCTGGAGAGAGACTCTTATTTCAACAATATGTGATCCTTAAGTTCTATTCTTTTGTAAGATATGTTTTGTGCCATTTTGGAAGATTATTCTTTTTTAAGCTGGGACTCTAGATAATAGTAAAGTATTAATAGCCTGGGTATTACCAAATACATCCCAAATTCTGAAACTTGTGACTTCAGATTTGCTATCAAGAGCCCTGCATTTTATATTTTACAATGAGCATCATGATAACAAGTCAGAAGAGCCAACCTAATGTAAACGCAAAGGCCCTAAGAATGAAACCTCTCAGTTAACCCCTGTGAGCAGAATTCTTCTTCTTAATATACTTAATTGTGAGAAATATCACTCTTTTAACATTGTCTCATAGAAAAATAAAAATGTATTTCTTGAGATCAAGGCAAATCCATCCTTAAGTAAAACTGAAAAGCCTCAGAAGTGTCACAAGGGTAGAGTAAGAAGATGGTACAAGCAGAGAGAGAGTAAATTCATAGCATAACACTGGGAAAATAGAAGGAAAGTTTGATAGAAAGAATGAGGCCTTGGTTGAGTTTGATGAGCTCAGTTAGAAGCCTATTGGACATTTAGCTGAACAAAAGACCTTCTAAATAGAAAGTATGGAAAGACTCCACAGTAGGTACCAGAGCAGTCCAAAATGTTGCTGGTATATAACATCAAACAATTAAGAATATTGCAGGGACTTCCCTGGCAGTCCAGTGTCTAAGACTTTGTACTCCCAAAGCAGGGGGCCTGGGTTCGATCCCTGGACAGGGAGTTAGATTCCACACATTGCAGCTAAAACTTGGCACAGTCAAATAAATAAACAGAAATTTTAAAAGTATATTGCAACTCAAGAGTTATCAAGTGCCCTTTTCCTCCTCCTTCATCTTTGACACACTGCACTGTCATCAGTAGGAATACGGACAGTGTGATCTCCACATGCTAACTTAATTGTGTGTGCATACTGCCTGCTAAGTCCCTTCAGTCATGTTTGACTCTTTGTGACGCTATGGACTATGGCCCACCAGGCTCTTCCATCCATGGAATTCTGCAGGCAAGAATACTGGAGTGGGTTGCCATGCCCCACTCCAGGGGATCTTCCCAATCCAGGATTCCAATGCCTGTCTCTTATGTCTTCTGCACTGGCAGGCAGATTCTTTACCACTAGCACCACCTGGAAAGCCCAAACTTCAACTGTAACACAAATCAACAGGTGGTGTCTTGATATAACTGTACAGAACAAGGTGATCACTGAATGTGATTAAAAACAAAAGAAAAATAAGCTAAATAGGGGATGAAGTGAAGTGAAGTGAAGTCACTCAGTCGTGTCTGACTCTTTGCCACCCCATGGATTATAACCTACCAGGATCCTCTGTCCATGGGATTTTCCAGGCAAGAATACTGGAGTGGGTTGCCATTTCCTTCTCCAGGAGATCTTCCCAACCCAGGAATCGAACCCAGGTCTCCCACATGGTAGGCAGACGCTTTACCATCTGATAGAGGTTAATAATTCAAGAATCCTTCAGTGAAGGCTTTACTCAGGGGACACAAAGTTATCTACAACATGGTAGCAGCAGTAAATATATCTTTACTTGATTATATAAGTGGACATGGAATTTGCCATCAATGGAAATGGGTTGCCTGTAGCATATTTCCATTGTAAGAGTTCATAAAAATAATTTATACAAAATCCAGAGACAATTTGCTATTATCATTTCCCAGATACCTATTGGTACCTCATCAAACTTTTATTGATATCAAATGGTTCTAGTCGTAAAGACTCTGCCTGCCGATGCAGGAGACATAAGAGACACGTATTCGATCCCTGGGTCAGGAAGATCCCCTGGAGTAGGAAATGGCAGCCCACTCCAGTATTCTTGCCTGGAAAATTCCACAGGCAGGGGAGCCTGGTGGGCTACAGACCGTGGGGTCACAGAGAGTTGGACACGACTGAGTGCCTAACCTGCACCAGCAGCAGATCATATATACAGCTGTAACCGTATATACTGGGAATTTAGTACAAATGATGAAGAATGAATGAATGAATACCTTGGACAACTGCAATAACATCCATTATCTGAGCAGTTCTTTCTTTGCTTCTGTTAAGTTCTAAAGTCAGTGTATCTACCTATGAGAGTGTTGCTGTGTGGTTCTTGCTCTTCCCTGTTTTGTCTGATGGATGCAGGAGGTGGGGAGGAGACTATGTCCTCCTAGAACCACTGCATCTAAACATAAGCCCCTGTGACTTCCTTTCTCACTCCACAGGCTTTGGTTGCTTGGCCCCCTGAGCCTTGCACTGCACCCTGTGAGTGTCTCCTGACCTGGAGCACCAGATGTGCTGAAATTTTAAGTCTTGTTCCCAGAGAACTGTCTAATCAAAACGAACCTTTTGAAGCTCCCTCCCATTCCACCCCTCTAGGTTGATACAGAGTCCCTGTTTGAGTTTCCTGAGCCATACAGCAAATTCCGATCAGCTATCTATTTTACATATGGCAATGTAAATTTCCATGGTACTCTTTCCATACACCTCAAAAGGGAGGAGATATATGTATACCTATGAATGATTCATGTTTTGGTTTGCCAGAAAACAGCAAAATTTCTGTAAAGCAATTACCCTTCAATAAAAAAGAAATTAATTTAAAAAAAAAAAACTCTGACCTTTGTAATGTCTATGAAACAAACTGCAGAAAATTACTGCCACCAGTTTATAGAATAAAGGATTTCTGGGGCATCTTATATATCCAGATGCCTTAAGAAAAAAATGCAATTATTACATATGCCAACTTCTTCCCCTGCTCTTTCTTCATATTTGATGAAAATTTCAGACTGAGTCAAACACCCCCTCTCGCTCCGCCCACCCCCCCCCCCGCTCCACTGTATATATAGAATTTGTCAAATTGCAACAATAATACTTCCCAGACCTCAAACTCTTCCTTCCTGATTGCCACCAAAGCTCATTATGATCTCCATATGCACAGAAGAGCTACTGATTCTTATGACACACTCCATTTGAGCATTTAGATTGGAGACCGATCAAAAGCAAACAGTTTCCTAAAATATGGGTGCTAAAAAGTATCACACTCACTGTTCAGCCTTTATCAGCAACATAATAATTATGATGAAGATGATGATAGCAGTATCGCTGCTATAATTAGGTGAAAATCAAGAAGTCCATGTAATACACCTGAGCAGTAGTCATAAATTCTAGTATTTTTTTTTTAAAGAAAAAACAAATCAGCAATATGAAACAAAGTGAAACATTGCAAACTACTCAAGGACGCCTGTGTTCCTCTCTCTTGTCACACCCATATCATGCAAAAGACTCTGTTCTGGACCTGCTATAAAGTACAAAGGGACTAAGTTAATTTATACTAACCCTGTCAAGCCTATGGTTTTTCCTGTGGTCATGTATGGATGTGAGAGTTGGACTGTGAAGAAAGCTGAGCGCCGAAGAATTGATGCTTTTGAACTGTGGTGTTGGAGAAGATTCTTGAGAGTCCCTTAGACTGCAAGGAGGTCCAGCTAGTCCATTCTAAAGGAGATCAGTCCTGGGATTTCTTTGGAAGGAATGATGCTAAAGCTGAAACTCCAATACTTTGGCCACCCCATGCAAAGAGTTGACTCATTGGAAAAGACTCTGATGCTGGGAGGGATTGGGGGCAAGAGGAGAAGGGAACGACAGAGGATGAGATGGCTGGATGGCATCACCGACTCGATGGAAGTGAGTTTGGGTGAACTCCAGGAGTTGGTGATGGAGAGGGAGGCCTGGCGTGCTGCAATTCATGGGGTCGCAAAGAGTCAGACACAACTGAGCAACTGAACTGAACTGAACTGAAGGGGGTCAGACAGATACCTTGGAGAAGAGCATGGCTACCCACTCCAGTATTCTTGTCTGGAGAATCCCATGGACAGAGGAGCCTGGTGGGCTACAGTCCATGGGGTCACAAAGCATCAGACATGACTCAGTGACCAAGCCACCATCTCCAACCCAATGGATGTCCATTGCAATGCCACATCCAAAGGTAAACAAATAAAAAACTCTTTCATCCTTCCAAGTCAAATCATGACCGCTCTCATTTGTGTCAATTCTGTTTCTGAAACAAATGACAAACTGTTTTAAAGGAGAAAAAAAAAAAAAAAAACACCTAGCTGACCATGATTAATGAAAGGCTTAAAAAGTTCTTTGAAAGGATATTTTGAGATCCTCGATGAAATGTTATAAATTTTGGCTTGCAAATTGTTTATCTACAAATGTGATTTTTACTTATTTTCAAAAGAAGAGTCTGACACCCTTTTGGTCACACGAAGTGTCTGATTCTCTGAGTACAGGCTGCTTTCAATCTGACAGGTGCTAAAAGGCCTACTTCATCTCACATCTATCTCTTTTTCTTCTACTGCTTATTTAGAAGAACATTTCTAAGATTCTGCTCTCTTTCTTAAGAATAAAAAGGAAGACATGAATCTAACTAGGAAGGAAATAATGTCCCATGACTTCAAAGCTATGCTTCTCATTTATTATCTCAGCATTATGTTTAAAAGGTTCACTGACACACTTAAAGCCCATGACCCTTTAAACGGTCTTTAGTGAAATTGAAATGGAAATGAAAATGTTGGCAGGCCTCAGAAAATTACATTTTTGAGTCCTTAAGAGAGGAAGCAATGATACAAAGGCTAACAGAAAAAAGAGGGATGCCCCATATTAACAATTATACAACTCTAGAGAATTTGTTTTACTTCTGCTTTATTGACTATCCCAAACCTTTGACGTAGATCACACAACAAACTGTGGAAAATTCTTCAAGAAATGGGAATACCAGACCACCTGACCTGCCTCCTGAGAAATCTGTATGCAGGATTTGTATCAAGAAGCAACAAGTAGATCCAGACATGGAATAAGAGACATTCCAAATCGGGAAAGGAGTACGTCAAGGCTGTATATTGTCATCCTGCTTACTTACCTTATATGCAGAGTACATCATGCAAAATGCTGGGCTGGATGAACACAAGCTGGAATCAAGATTGCAGGGAGAAATATCAATAACCTCAGATATGCAGATGACACCACCCTTATGGCAGAAAGTGAAGAACTAAAGATCCTCTTGATGAAAGTGAAAGAGGAGAGTGAAAAAGTTGGCTTAAAGCTCAACATTCAGAAAACGAAGATCATGGCATCTGGTCCCATCACTTCATGGCAAACAGATGGGGAAACAAGGGAAACAGTTGAGAGACTTTATTTTCTTGGCCTCCAAAAATCACTGTAGATGGTGACTGCAGCCATGAAATTAAAAGACGCTTGTTCCTTGGAAGAAAAGTTATGACCAACCTAGACAGCATATTAAAAAGCAGAGACATTACTTTGCCAAAAAAGGTCAGTCTAGTCAAAGCTATGGTTTTTCCAGTAGTCATGTATGGAAGTGAGAGTTGGACTATAAAGAAGGCTGAGAGCTGAAGAATTGATGGTTTTGAACGGTGGTGTTGGAGAAGATTCTGTAGAGTCTCTTGGACTGCAAGGAGATCCAACCAGTCCATCCTAAGGGAAATCAGTCCTGAATATTCATTGGAAGGACTGATGCTGAAGGTGAAACTCCAACACTTTGGCCACCTTAATAGAAGAACTGACTCATCTGAAAAGACCCTGATGCTGGGAAAGATTGTAGGCAGGAGAAGGGGATGACAGAGGATGAGATGGTTGGATGGCATCACCGATTCAACGGACATGAGTTTGAGTGAGCTCCGGGAGTTGGTGATGGATAGAGAAGCCCGGCATGCTGCAGTCCATGGGGTCACAAAGAGTCGAACACGACTGAGCGACTAAACTGAACTGAGAGAATTTTTTATAACTGTAGCTAAGAGTTTGGAGAAAACTTTTTGGTGGTACTGTAATATGTCACTCAGATCCCTCTTCACTTAACGCTTGATTGCATCAGTTGCTGCCCATGTGGACAGGAGACAGCTTTCGGCTGCCAGTCCCTTCACCTCACCCAAGGTCACAGCTGTTGGGCTGGTGACACAGCAAGTGATTAATTGATGCAGGCGTAGAAAGTCCAGTCACTGCGTCCCGGGTCAGGTAAATCTGGAGTCAGGCTAAGCTCTGAGCATCCTATGGGATCAGCCAAGGTTACCCTGGGGTTTGCACCAGAACTCAACTTGATGCTCTTGCCAATCCTGCTTCCTAACTTTCTCTTCCAGTCTGTAATAAATACACTGCAGGCTCTCACCTCCATTTCTGAGTCTGAGAACACAACCTGAAATGGCCAGGTCAAACCAGTCAATCCTAAAGGAAATCAGCCCTGAATATTCACTGAAAGGACTGATGCTAAAGCTGAAGCTTCAGTACTTCAGCTACCTGATGCGAAGAACTGACTCACTAGAAAAGGCCCTGATGCTGGGAAAGATTGAAGGCAGGAGGAGGAGGGGAACCACAGAGGATGAGATGGTTGGATGGTATCACCGACTCAATGGACATGAGTTTGAGCAAACTCAGGGAGATAGTGGAGAACAGGGAAGCCTGGCGTGCTACAGTCCGTGGGGTCACAAAGAGTCAGACGCTACTATTGCCTTAACAACAACAACAAGCAGTAAGACTCTCAAAACAATAATATATTCTAGAGTGTTCTTTGTTTTTGTTTCTGTGTTGTTTAAAGTTTTTAAAGCTAAATGATATGCTGTTTTTTAATACTTTAAATCAGATTTGCTCTTAATTGGTTTTAACTGTTTTATAAGTTATTATTTAAAGAAAGCTGCTACTTAGAAAAATCAAAACTTTGCTCATTGAGTTTGTCTTTGAAGATGAATTATGTTACTGATAGTGGGTCAAAAACGATCACGCTGTTTTAAGGAAATCCTTTCCTACAAACCCTATCCCTAAACAATGTCACACTGAAAAGGATTATTTTCCTTATCAGTTTGTCATGAAATTCTAAGATAGGTAGGAATGTGTTCTTATCATATTTCCTGTTAAGGTTTTTGCTTTGGAACTCTCTCTTTGACACAGTTCCTATCATAGAATCTTAGATAAGTACCAAGTGACTGAGCCTACACCCTTATTTCTCCGCCACATCTGGATGAATTCTGGATAAATCCTACTCTCTCCTCTCTCTCTCTCTTTTTTTGGTCTTGTACGTCCTCTCTATTTTGCTGCTAGAATAAAAACAAAGCAAAACAAAAGATACGTGGGAATGCTGGTCGTCATGAAACCCATTTTCTAATGGCTGTTATCTTGTCAAAGTTGCCTTGGTACACAATAGCCCTGCCTACTCCCATCTGGAGCTATCATGGGCTTTCTTTTCTTCCACTTTCCCCCCTCAGAGGGGTCCTCATTCTACTACGAAGTGATGGGAAGGACTATAGCAGAAGCCATTAGTTCTTCACCTCTAAAACTAATCTTTAATCATATCACTCTCCCTCTTTAAAACTTAAACAATATCTTTAGGGTCAAGGGCATTATCTATTTTATAATGCAGGTATATCCAGGGCATCTCCATTAGTGACAGAGAACACGATTTCAATGAAAAAAGTTACAGTCATTTCACTTAGAAACAACCTTTGAGCTTTGATTCAATTTCCATATTGAACCATCAGTAATAAATTATTAGCTGTGATCCCACCACTTAATGAAAGAATATTATGCTCCTGGCCCTGTGACATTTTGTTTTATATACCTTACCAACTGTACTTTTAGCTAGATACTCTTATCCTCAGTTTACAGATGAGAAGCCTGAGGATTAGAAATATTAATTTGTACAAGGTTATTGAATCAGTGGATGTGAAGGTCAGGACTTAAACTGGGGTCTAAATAACCTCAGATCTGAGGCTTCAGTCACTTCAACCCAAATGACTGGGGTGGTTTAGCAAAATTTAAATGGCACACCGTGTGAAAGTAGTGTGTCATCCTGTTAATATCTTTCTCAAATGCTTTTAACTATAACATCCCATCAACTAGAAAATGCCATCTGCCTTGGGTAATTTACTGTAAAAACAATCTGATTTAAGTCTGAGATATGAATCTTTTTATTAGTCAGTTCATCAATAATTAATTTTCAGACATGAATTTTACCTAAAGCAGAATTTTTACAAGCAGAAAGTAATATGCATTTTCTTGTGTTTTTGATGTTTTTGTTTTACACTACAATTTTATGGACAGGTTATGTCAGTGAAAATGCCGGGAAGATAAATCAAATCAAACAAAAGTAAGGTTGATTCCAGAAGAAGCCACATCAATTATTTAATTCTGCCTTTTCATTGTTACTGTTGTCAGGTATTTGTTACTACAGGAAAAAATATTCCCAGCCATTTCTGGCAATCAGTCTTAGAAAGGCAATGCTGCAAATGAAAAGTATTATTAAAAGTTAGAAATCTTTAATATAAATATTATTAAAAGAAGACAAAAGAAGTGTTTACATTTGTGTGTTTCCTAAAAAATTTAAAATGGAACTACCATATGATCCAGAATTCCCGCTTTTGGGTATATAGTCACAGAATATGAAAAGAGGATATCAAAGAGATAGCCACACTCCCATGTTCATTGCAGCATTATTCACAATAGCAAAGACAGGGAAACAGCCCAAATATACATCAATGGATGAATGGATAAAGAACATGTGATGGTCAAAAATTTCCTTTTGGTTGTTCCATAGGATGTTACAGAAAAATCAGAACATACTTTTCGGCCAACCCAACACACACACACACACACACACACTCATTCACACACACGAATATTATTCTACCATGAGAAAGAAGGAAATTCTACCATTTGTAACAACATGATTGAGCCCTGAGGACATTAGACCAAGTGAAATAAGCCAGACCAGAAAGACAAATGCTGTATGGTCTAACTTACATATAGAATCTAAAAAAAATAGTCAAACTCATAGAAAGAGAGTAGAAAAGTGGTTCATAAGAGCCGTGATGCGGGTTTAGGGAAACTAGTGAGAGGTTGCTAAAAGGGTACAAACCTTCAACTATGAGATGAATAAGAGCTGAAGATCTGATGTATAACATGGTGACTATAGTTGAAAAAACTGTATTTTATTGTTGAAATTTGCTAAAAGAGGAGAAGTTAAATGTGTTCATCAAAAAAAAAAAGATAAAGATACGAGATGGTGGATTTTTAACTAGGTGGGAGGAATCCTTTCACCATGCAGACCTGTATCAAATCACTACAATGTCCATTTTAAATATCTTACAATTTATTAGTCAATTACACATCAACAAAGCTAAAAAAATGTGAAGACAGGTTCAATATGAATGTGATTGGTATCTGAAAGTTAATAATTACAAAGATTAACTTTGTAAAAAAATATTTTAATATGATCCTTTAGACATTTTTCTATTGGTATCCTGCTATGAATGATAAGGACCTCCTTCTCATATACTGTCTCTTCCCAATCTTCTGTATTTTCCACCTAATGATGACTGTTATTTTAGTATTGCATGTGTACTAAGTCACTTCAGTCATGTCCAACCCTATGAGACCCTATGGTCCATAACCCACCAGGTTCCTCTGTCAATGGGATTCTCCAGGCAAGAATACTGGAGTGGGATGCCATGCACTCCTCCAGGGGATCTTCCCTGCATTGGTAGGTGGGTTCTTTACCACTAGCACCAGGTTGAATCATATGAAATAGTCATTTTGTATTAAAAAAAATCATCACATATAGGCAGTTTCATATGGTTCAAACTATTTTATATTTTAGAATAATATTCATAAATGTATATTTAAATATGCATTTATAAATCTATATTTAATAATATTCATAAGTTCAAATACCATTCCTAAATAATAATATTCATAAATTTATATTTCACGTTCTGTCCTCATTTTAAATTTCACCTCCAGACTTCTGTGAGCTATTAATTTATTTATATATTTTCAACTTTATAACATTTCCAGTACGGTCTGTCACTAAAGTTGGCCCTCCATCTTTTGAGTATTGGCTTGGGGATCTATCTTCTCTGCAAATCCAGAGTCATTCTTAATGGATTTTTTTTTTTTTTTTTTTTTTTTTTGCTTCTCAAGTAATTAACTCATCTTGAATCTGGAATTCAAGACAGACCCACCTAACTGTAATCACCACAAAGGCAATAAATATTTTATCAGTGGCTGGAGATGACACAGTGTAAGGAAGTTTTGTTGTTGCTCAGTCGCTCAGTCATGTACAACTCTTTGTGACCCCATGGACTGCAGCATGTCTGGCTTGCCTGTCCTTCATTATTGGGAATGATGAAAAATAAAATGAAAAATAGTTCAAATTGTGATTAACTGTATATAAGAACAGATGATTTATAGAAGGTCATGATAAGCATTCATGCATTTAATCAAAAATAGACAAGAAGAAATTTATGGTATACCTGTATGTCAACAGAAATAAGAATGGCCCAGACTGATGGAAACAGTATGACTATATGTATGCATGTCGTATGTGTCAGTCACTCAGTCGTGTCTGACTCTTTGCGATCCCATGGACTGTAGCCCATTAGGCTTCTGAAGCTATAACTAGAAGCAAGAGAGGAAGTTAATAAGCTGGCTTTCTTTGCTGTGGGGATTTGAGTAAATCCCTTGTTTTCTCTATGCTTTTTTTCCTTTTTAAAAAGGTGCTATAAAAGAAAAAAAAAAGATATAAAGGATTTCATCAAAATTAAAACTTTCACCCTGCAAATGATTTAAAAAGATGAAATGACAAGCCATAGATGTGAAAAAAATACTTGCAAATCACATTAGATAAATGACTAGTATATAGATACTTAATTCAGTTCAGTTCAGTTGCTCAGTCGTGTCTAACTCTTTGCAACCCCATGAATCACAGCACGTCAGGCCTCCCTGTCTATCACCAACTCCTGGAGTTCACTCAGATTCACGTCCATTGAATCAGTGATGCCATCCAGCCATCTTATCCTCTGTCGTCCCCTTCTCCTCCTGCCCCCAATCCCTCCCAGCATCAAAGTCTTCTCCAATGAGTCAAATCTCAAACACTGAAAACAAGAACAAAATCACATTAGATAATGTGCCAAATACATATGGAGAGAGGCCCTGGAAGATGATATACAGATGCAAATAAGCACATAAAATAATGCCTGACATCATTAGCCACTGGAGAAATGTAAATGAATGCCACAAAGAGATATCACTACTAGAAGAATGGCTGAATCTTAGAATAAAAAATGATAATGGTGTGAAGGTACAGATGTTACCTTATTCTATGTTCCAATGTCCTTTTATGATAAGGAGGTAGAGAACCTGATCATTCATATATTTTTGCTAAGGCTATAAAGCACTACAATCACGCGGAAAGGTGGTTGTAGCAGTTTCTTAAAAACTAAAAATAAATAAATGTGCAACTAGCATATGACTCAACAATTACACTCTGGGCATGTATCCCAGATAAATGAAGACTTATGTTCACGCAAAAATTGGTACACAAATGTTTATAACGGTATTGTTGGTGATGGTAACAACCTGAAAATAACCCAGACGTTAAGCAGCATATGCTTCATCCACACTATGGGATACTACTCATCAATAAATAAGGAACAAACTATTGAAACACAAAATACTGTGGATCAATCGCAACAGCATTGATAATGAGTGAAAGAAGACAAGGATGATCCAAAGATCAAATACTCTATCATTTCAGTTCTCTTACATTCTCAAAATGACAAAAATACAGTGACGGAAAACAAAGGAATGATTTCTCGTGGTTAGAGATGGTTTATACCAAAAACCACACAGACACACACAAAATATAAATCAAGAGGCAGACCTTGGAACAGTCTTGTTTAAAATAGACTTGAAAAGGCAACCAAAGATAAAGATTGGGTGAGTTTTCCTGAAATTGACATTGATAAATACAGATAAGAACTAAAAAGGAAGGAATAAGGACAGTGTTTTCACAGACATTGTACACTTGGATTTAAATCCAGTCCCTAAAAATCTAACACTTTAGCAAGTGGCTCGGTGGTAAAGAATCTGCCTGCCAAAATAGGAGGCGCAGTTTCTACCCCTGGGTCAGGAAGGACCTATGGAGAAGGAAATGGCAACTCACTCCAGTGTTCTTGCCTGGAAAATCCAATGGGCAGAGGAGCCTAGCAGGCTCCTCCAGTCCACAGGATTGCAAAAGAGTCTGACATGACTTAGTGAGTAAACAACAACAACAACAAATAAAATGTGAAAAGGCTTGGAAACATGATGTCATACATGCTAGGACTAATAAATAAGAAAACTAGCAACTGCTCAGTAATTCATGTGGGTACACTGAGCAAATGTTTCAGATTCCAAGCTTGTATTATCTTCAGGTTTGGGTTTAATTCAGGGCACTACCACATAATAACTATGTGACTTGGGAAAGCTATTTAATCAACCTAAGCCTTTATTTTCTTTATCTGTAAAATGGGAGGTGATGATGGTTGTCCTAAGGCTAACAAGATAATGCAGGGAAACCAAACAGCCTAGGGCCTGCCATTTAATCCCTCATTAAATGTGAACTCATGTTACCTTTGAGCATTCTTTGGCATTGCCTTTCTTTGGGATTGGAATGAAAACTGACCTTTTCCAGTCCTGTGGCCACTGCTGAGTTTTTCAAATTTGCTGGCATATTGACTGTAGCACTGTCACAGCATTCAGGATTTGAAACAGATCAACTGGAATTCCATCACCTCCACTAGCTTTGTTCATAGTGAAGCTTTCTAAGGCCCACTTGACTTCACATTCCAAGATGTCTGGCTCTAGGTTAGTGATCACTGCATCATGATTATCTGGGTCATGAAGATCTTTTTTGTACAGTTCTTCTGTGTATTCTTGCCATCTCTTCTTGATATCTTCTGCTTCTGTTAGGTCCAGACCATTTCTGTCCTTTATTGAGCCCATCTTTGCATGAAATGTTCCCTTGCTATCTCTAATTTTCTTAAAGAGATCTCTAGTCTTTCCCATTTTGTTCTTTTCCTCTATTTCTTTGCATTGGTCGCTGAAGAAGGCTTTCTTATCTCTCCTTGCTATTCTTTGGAACTCTGCATTCAGATGCTTATATCTTTCCTTTTCTCCTTTGCTTTTCGCCTCTCTTCTTTTCACAGCTATTTGTAAGGCCTCCCCAGACAGCCATTTTGCTTTTTTGCATTTCTTTTCCATGGGGATGGTCTTGATCCCTGTCTCCTGTACAATGTCACGAACCTCATTCCATAGTTCATCAGGCACTCTATCTATCAGATCTAGGCCCTTAAATCTATTTCTCACTTCCTCTGTATAATCATAAGGGATTTGATTTAGGTCATACCTGAATGGTCTAGTGGTTTTCCCTATTTTCTTCAATTTGAGTCTGAATTTGGTAATAAGGAGTTCATGATCTGAGCCACAGTCAGATCCTGGTCTCGTTTTTGTTGACTGTATAGAGCTTCTCCAACTTTGGCTGCAAAGAATATAATCAATCTGATTTCGGTGTTGACCATCTGGTGATGTCCATGTGTAGAGTCTTCTCTTCTGTTGTTGGAAGAGGGTGTTTGCTATGACCAGTGCATTTTCTTGGCAAAACTCTATTAGTCTTTGCCCTACTTTATTCTGCATTCCAAGGCCAAATTTGCCTGTTACTCCAGGTGTTTCTTGGCTTCCTACTTTTGCATTCCAGTCCCCTATAATGAAAAGGACATCTTTTTTGGGTGTTAGTTCTAAAAGGTCTTGTAGGTCTTCATAAAACCATTCAACTTCAGTTTCTTCAGCATTACTGGTTGGGGCATAGACTTGGATAACTGTAATATTGAATGGTTTGCCTTGGAGACGAACAGATATCATTCTGTCGTTTTTGAGATTGCAATCAAGTACTGCATTTCGGACTCTTTTGTTTACCATGATGGCTACTCCATTTCTTCTGAGGGATTCCTGCCTGCAGTAGTAGATACAATGGTCATCTGAGTTCACTACCGCACAATTGCACTCATCTCACACGCTAGTAAAGTAATGCTCAAAATTCTCCAAGCAAGGCTTCAGCAATATGTGAACTGTGAACTCCCTGATGTTCAAGTTGGTTTTAGAAAAGGCAGAGGAACCAGAGATCAAATTGCCAACATCCACTGGATCATGGAAAAAGCAAGAGAGTTCCAGAAAAACATCTATTTCTGCTTTATTGACTATGCCAAAGCCTTTGACTATGTGGATCACAATAAACTGTGGAAAATTCTGAAACAGCTGGGAATACCAGACCACCTAACCTGCCTCTTGAGAAATCTGTATGCAGGTCAGGAAGCAACAGTTAGAACTGGACATGGAACAACAGACTGGTTCCAAATAGGAAAAGGAGTACGTCAAGGCTGTATATTGTCACCCTGCTTATTTAACTTCTGTGCAGAGTATATAATGAGAAACGCTGGACTGGAAGAAACACAAGCTGGAATCAAGATTTCTGGGAGAAATATCAATAACCTCAGATATGCAGATGACACCACCCTTATGGCAGAAAGTGAAGAGGAGCCAAAAAGCCTCTTGATGAAAGTAAAAGAGGAGAGCGAAAAAGTTGGCTTCAAGCTCAACATTCAGAAAATGAAGATCATGGCATCCGGTCCCTTCACTTCATGGGAAATAGATGAGGAAACAGTAGAAACAGTGTCAGACTTTATTTCGGGGGGCTCCAAAATCACTGTATATGGTGACTGCAGCCATGAAATTAAAAGACGCTTACTCCTTGGAAGAAAAGTTATGACCAACCTAGATAGCATATTCAAAAGCAGAGATATTACTTTGCCGACTGAGGTCCGTCTAGTCAAGGCTATGGTTTTTCCTGTGGTCCTGTATGCATGTGAGAGTTGGACTGTGAAGAAGGCTGAGCGCCCAAGAATTGATGCTTTTGAACTGTGGTGTTGGAGAAGACTCTTGAGAGTCCCTTGGACTGCAAGGAGATCCAACGAGTCCATTCTGAAGGAGATCAGCCCTGGGATTTCTTTGGAAGGAATGATGCTAAAGCTGAAGCTCCAGTACTTTGGCCACCTCATGTGAAGAGTTGACTCATTGGAAAAGACTCTGATGCTGGAAGGGATTGGGGGCAGGAAGAGAAGGGGACGACCAACGATGAGATGGCTGGATGGCATCACGGACTTGATGGATGTGAGTCTGAGTGAACTCCGGGAGATGGGGATGGACAGGGAGGCCTGGCGTGCTGCAGTTCATGGGGTCGCAAAGAGTTGGACACGACTGAGCGACTGAACTGAACTGAACATGTTACCTTTATTGCTATTTTCAGAAGAAAAGAATTGGAAAACTTCATTCTAGCCACTATCAGAGCACCATAAACTTCCTATACTCTTAGCTGGTCCCAAAATTTATGAATAGCCAGCTAGTTAT
This sequence comes from Capricornis sumatraensis, assembly GCF_032405125.1. Taxonomy (NCBI): domain Eukaryota; kingdom Metazoa; phylum Chordata; class Mammalia; order Artiodactyla; family Bovidae; genus Capricornis; species Capricornis sumatraensis. The sequence goes on along the minus strand of NC_091080.1, from coordinate 33,808,178 downwards.
TTAGTATGATAATTGTGTATTTGGGGAACTACGTGTGACTTTATGCTCCAATGTGATACCACAAAGCAAGAGACTAGAAGATTTCAAGAAAAATTGCATTAGATGTGACTTTTCACAAAACACTCAAGAAAATGGAACCCATTATGGTTAAAGTCTGAGTGACTTAATGGCTCAAAGAGGATTTCAGTCTTGAAAGTTTTTCAATTTTGCAGTTAAAGAATTGTGTCTCAAATTGATGTTTGTAAAAAAAAAATGTACAGTATAAATTTTTTGATCATCAGAAAACTTTGGTAGAAAAGACTTTAACATACAAACTGCAACCAGGACAGCATGTGTGGAACATCAAGGCAGACAGAGACAGCAGACAAGGAGGGCAGGGGACACAGGATTATATGGAGGGGAAAGATATTCAGGTTCCTGAGTTCTTCCTTAGTCTACACCATTCCTGTCTGTCAGAGCATGTGGTCTACTATTGTGCATGTCAAGACATACAGCAATGGATGGGACTTGAGGTCTCCACTGAGAAGACCAGAAGTAGATAGAACATGGAGTGTGCATGCTCAGCTGTGTCCAACTCTGTGACCCCATGGACTGTAGCTCCTGAGACTCCTTTGCCCATGGAATTTTCCAGGCAAGAATACTGGAATGGGTTGCCATTTCCTCCTCCAGAGGCACTTCCTGACCCAGGGATCGAACCTGTGTCTCTTTCATCTTCTGCATTCACAGGCAGATTCCTTACCATGCACCAACTGATAGACCCCTCCACTTTTACATCCCACTCACATCCCATTATCTAGGTAAATGCAGATCCAGTTAGGAGACAACTGAATGTTTCTTGAAGTCATCCAAGAAAGCCTTCGGGTCCATGATAAGACACTCTTGGTCATTAGTACTAATAAGAGAATAGTGGCATGATGGCTTTCTCGCAAATCCAAATGGGGTGTGGAAACTAAAATAAGTCGTATTGAGGTCACACAAAATTAAGGACTAAATTATTTGTTTTTTTAGGTCTTTGGAAAAGAAATGAAATAGCCTTCTAGGTCAGGTTTGAAAGACCCTGAACATATACTCTTTCCTCAAGGACCATCTTGGGTAAAGGTTATAACCCCAAAGTGCTCCCGATGGCACCCCACAATTACAGGGAAAGAGCCTGGCTACCTCCCTCCAGATATATCAGAAGAGGGACTGAAGTTCCATCACAGCCCCATTGCATGGGCCTTGATTCCCACAGTTAGACGAACTCTATGGGCTTCCTGGTGAGAAGACTGGGTGTGTAGCTACAAAGGCTTGGATAGGAAGGCAGCCTTGTGGGCAAGTGAGCTCAGCTGCTCTCCAGCTTGTCCATGGTGTTCTCCCAAGTGTTAATGAAAGTTGGCCATCCACATTGAGGAACACTACTAAGGAATTTAAAGGAACAAGCTATTGATACCCACAACTAGGATGAATCCTGGGCTTGGTGGCCATGATGTTCCACTGGAAGGGAAGTCTGGCTTTATGGTAGGTGCTCCTGAAGGCTTCCTTGGTGGCTCAGATGGTAATGCATCTGCTTGCAATGCAGAAGACCCCAGGGTTCAACCCCTGCGTCAAGAAGATCCCCTGGAGAAGGGAACGGCTACCACTCCAGTACTCTTGCCTGGAGAATTCCATGGCTAGAGAAGCTTGGTGGGATACAATCTACAGGGTCACAAAGCATTGGATATGAAAGAGGAAAGCAAAAAAGTTGGCTTAAAGCTCAACATTCAGAAAACGAAGATCATGGCATCTGGTCCGATCACTTCATGGCAAATAGATGGGGAAACAGTGGAAACAGTGTCAGACTTTATTTCGGGGGGCTCCAAAATCACTGCAGATGGTGACTGCAGCCATGAAAGTAAAAGACGCTTACTCCTTGGAAGAAAAGTTATGACCAACCTAGATAGCATATTCAAAAGCAGAGACATTACTTTGCCGACTAAGGTCCGTCTAGTCAAGGCTAGACGGTTTTTCCTGTGGTCATGTATGGATGTGAGAGTTGGACTGTGAAGAAGGCTGAGCACTGAAGAATTGATGCTTTTGAACTGTGGTGTTGGAGAAGACTCTTGAGAGTCCCTTGCACTGCAAGGAGATCCAACGAGTCCATTCTGAAGGAGATCAGCCCTGGGATTTCTTTGGAAGGAATGATGCTAAAGCTGAAACTCCAGTACTTTGGCCAACTCATGTGAAGAGTTGACTCATTGGAAAAGATTCTGATTCTGGGAGGGATTGGGGGCAGGAGGAGAAGGGGATGACAGAGGATGAGATGGCTGGATGGCATCACGGACTCAATGAACGTGGTTCTGAGTGAACTCCGGGAGTTGGTGATGGACAGGGAGGCCTGGTGTGCTGCGATTCATGGGGTCGCAAAGAGTTGGACACGACTGAGCGACTGAACTGAACTGAACTGAGTGACTAACACTTTCACTTTCACACCTGAAGCTTGGAGATGGTGCATGTGTTGTTGACCATGTGATGAACTGTTTTCCATGGATATAGATGTAGTCTTCAGGACCATGGTCACAGCCATGGCGGCAGACTGTGGGCTGAGGGACAGGTTAGGACTGTCATCTCAAAAGACAAATATGCAACTCATTTCTGGGTCAGGACCAACCAGCACTGAGCATAGAATTTAATCGAACTCCTCACTCTCTTCTGGGGAAATGTAACTGATCTTTTACCCAGAGCCTTTCCACTTAGGCTTCATCATACTTAAAGCCAGTTATTAACCTGTAAGAGGCTGTGGGGAAAATGTAAGATTCTGCAGCCCCATAAGGTTCAGTGCTGACAACCTAACTCACTCATCAGGGTGGAACTGAGGCCATGCTGTGCTGGGTCCAGTGATGGATCTAGACTGTCGGCCCTGGGAAGAGAGCATCCTCCCCGTCTACTCCTGAATCCATTTTGTACAAAAGAAAACCACAGTACATATTTTTTCGAAAAAGACAATGCACATCTTCAGGCAAACAAAGACCGATTTGGATCATATGAACACAACTAGCAGATATGGTAATCAAATGCTGAAGTGATACTGATGAAGAATTCAGAGACAATATCTCATAGGCTGGTTTGGCTGATGCCTCAAGTTAAAGGAAAAGGTGTACTATCATGTTGGGTACATCCACAGAACACCTTTAAGGAAATTTATCAGGCTTTAGGCAATTTCCGCCGTAACAGTTATAACTGTAACACAAACAGCAGTGAGCACTGACACTTTCCCGTCTTTATGTAATGGATTTTGAATGGGAGAAATGAAGATTACTCAGAAAACCACAGGCCTGGAAAAAATCTCACCTCAGTGACAAAGAGGTCAAATTGCTATTGCATTACATTGCTCTACGTTTTGTTCATTTAATAGTGTGTTTGTGATTCAGTAAGAAAGAGCCATTAGTTGAAACTTCATTACAATTGATTTGAGTCACATTAATAAGGTTTTACTTAGAATTTATTATTTTATACAAAATAGCTTTAAATTGGTTGTTTAAAATAATTGTTCTAAAGTCAAAGACTTGGTAATTTTGTAAGAATAATGTTATTTCTGAGCTAATAAGAAAAATCAGATTAAAAATTCTGAAACTACATTGCAGTTGCTACATTTCTCTCTCTGTGGGTATAATTATGTGTCTATACTATACCATATACATATAATTTCTTTCTTTTAAACACTTTGACTAAATTTTTTGGCACTAAATTCAAAATATAAAAGAAGTACTTGTGTTTCTGACTATGAGAGAATGGCATGTAGTGGCCTAATATTTCTTTTGATAACATTTAGAAAAGCTGGGTAAATATAAACAAACAAGCAAATAAATCTCTATCTAAAGAAGAGCTGCCGTTATAATACTAAGTGAAGTTAAGTCAGACAAAGACAAATAGAATATATCACTTATAAGTGGGATCTAAAAAAATGATACAAGTGAACTTATTTACAAAACAGAAACAGATTCATAGACTTAGAAAACAAACATGGTTACCAAAGGGGAAAGGTAGGGCAGGGATAAATTAGGAGGTTCAGATTGACATATATACACGGCTATATATAAAATAGTCAACAAGGACCTACTGTATAGCACAGGGAACCCTATTCAATACTCTAATAACTTATGGGAAAAGAATCTGAAAAAGAATGGATATTTGTATATGTATAGCTGAATCACTTTGCTGTACACCTGAAACTAAGACAACATTGTAAATCAACTATACTTCAATATGAAATAAATTTTTAAAAAATCAGCTTAAAAAAGAGTTGCAAAGATAATAAGTACTTGAAGAGTCAGTATCTTAGTTGGAGAGAAACCACTGAGAGATGACTTGACCTTCTACAAACCACATTTCCTCTCAATGCATTTGCCAAGGCAAATACAAGGGTCTCATGTCCTGGTGAGAAGGGAGACAGATAGAAGTATGTCTTACACTCAGCAGCTCTTTTCTCAAAGCATTTGTTAAAATCTTAAGCTTTGCAGGAAAATAATTGAGAAAGCTGCTGAAATTTAGGGCAGAGTATTCATCAATCTTGCAAAACTGCAGAGATAAAATTCATTATCCTGGAACCTTAAAGGAGGAGTGGGCTTACTACATAGCCAAGGTACTTAGACCCTGGGGTCCTATAACATATCCTGGGGGTCAACCAGGGGTTCATGGGCTTGCAAAGGTTGAAATTAACCTCTTATCTGCTCAGGTTCTGATTGGTTTAAGATGTTTACTCCCATCTTATCTGCCTGCCAGAGGATAGATAAAACCATTCAAAATATCCAGATAATAGCAGAGAAAGCAAATATGCATGGAAATACATTATAAGAATAATTAATAAAAGAATACTAGAAATATGGCACAGAGGAAAAGGAAAAAAATATGAATAATTGGAGGCATTAAAGGGGAAAAGGTAAGTGCAAAACTACCTCTGAAGGTTAATGAACAAGAATTTTCCAAAACCTATGAAAGATATCAAGTCATATTTAAAAAGTGTTTCAAATACCAAGCAACAGAAATCTAAAAAGCTCAGTTTGGTACATAATCGTAAAACTAATGAAAACAAAGGACTAAAAGAAAGCATAAAAGCAACTAAAAATAAAGAATATATTGCCCTCAAAGGAGCCATACTCAGACTGATGGTTGACATTTCAGCAGAAATGATAGAAGCTAAAAGTCAACTGAGGAGCATCAAGTACTGAAAGAAAAAAAATTTCTAATCTAAAATACTCCAAACAATAGAAATAGCCTTAAAAGTGAGACCAAATAAAAACAGTTTCAGTCAAACAAAAACTGAGAAAAGTTTTGGCCCACTACACTAAACATGCTGAAGAGAGCTCTAGGTTGCCTGCAGATGGATGGCAGAGGGCATCTGAGGACAGCAGGTGTAGCATCTGCAATGATAATAATATAAAAGAAAACTAAAATAAAAATAAAACAGATTTATAATTCTTCTTAAAAAAATTAAATCTATCCCAACTCAGTCCATTCCTTTACCAAAGGCATGTGTCTCTATGAATAAAATTTTATTTTTTAAAAGATCAATATATTGTCCTTCAAGTTTATTTCCACCATTTTCTGTGATAAGAAATAAAAAAGACAACAATAGCTCATCAACAGTCAGATAAATATTTTGTATTGGTTGGTCTCACAATATAATATGTCAAATAATTGGCAAACACTTTCAAAGTGCTGCTATGAATTTTAGGAAAATAAAAGGACTTGCTGCATGCATTACAATTAAAATGTCAAATTCTTTTTAAAATTAATGAGTAGTGATAATATATCAGTAGTATATCTTAAGTATTTGTTATTTCAGATGACACTTAAAATATTCACACAGATTTTTATAGTGAATTCATATAGCATTTATCCTTATAATTATGGTTAGCATTCATTTCAGTGTAAAGCACAAAAATGGGCAGAAATCTCAGTTTCAACCACATAATGATTTTCCCTTCATAATGGAGCAGAGTACAACTGACCATTTGTCTTAAGCCCAATAGTTTAATTGTGCCCCTTCTTGTATATCAAGAAAGAATGTAACAATATGAAATCCCCTTTCTTAAAGTCCTTTGCTTAAGCCCTACTTGATATGAAATTTTCTTAAATATATTACAAAGAAACTTTTATCTGTAACTTACAGAAAAGAAACTAGAGTATTTTATCAGAAGCCATAATTCATTACAGGTTGCAATTAAATTTCGCCATAAATACAGAACCTTACCACACTTTTATAAATGTCCAGAAAAATAAATGTTCATCCTAGTTGCCATCTATCTATGGAAATAGCCTGGTCTGATAGAGGCAGCAGGGAATGTGGGTTCCTATATGGCCGTTCCTCTGTCATTAACCTCCAGTCTATGCGGGAGCAGCCCTACACACAGGACCAACTGGGCAATTGAAGATGTTCATCTGTAGGTATAATGATGGAAGGAGTGCAAACAGTAGATATGGAATGTTGCATTGGAGATGAACCAAAGGATACATGAAACCCTTTGAGCAGTCACTGTCTTTATTATACCTGTATATCCACTTCATTATGATTAAAATCAAAATAAGTTCTGTCAGACTATGAAATACTCCTAAAAGCTACTGAATAGCAATATATTCTATGAGCAGAGATTACCTTTAATCACATTCAATATTTGGCATGCAATCTTTGTATATTTTTGAAGATCTTGACTTATTAAAGAGTATCTCAGCTTTCAAATAACTTTAAACTGAGATGAATCAGGGTTATATGGTTCAAATATATCTAGGCTATTCAACAATGGATCATTTCAAAAACACGGTGTCTTGACTTCTTCTCAATTAGGTTGTCTCCTGTCTCTATTTTTATTTTGTAGACATCTACGTTAAGAAAAAAATCAGAGGCTAAAATATTGCATTATAAAACAGATTTTATGCATTTTGGGCTTACAAGAACCATTAACGATTAATCTAAAAAAGAGGTGATTTTAATATATATTTGTTCTCAATATTTCAATTATAGCAATGTAATAACTAGTAAGAAAATATTTAGGAAGATTAGAAAGTTCTGGTTTTAGTGGTTCCCTGTTCAGTACAGCAAACAAAAAGCAGCTTTTGTTCTTCAGGTTAAAATCACTGATATTTTATATGTTAGGGAAAATTCTTTATCATAAGTGCTATTATAATGAAATGTTTTTTCATTAAGGCTTCTTTTATTCATGAAAGGGCAAAATCATTTGCTGGTTCACTTTGTTCCAAGAACATGCTGGAGTGCTAAATGAAAATACGCGGTTCAGTTCTCTAAGTAGCTTGCACATTACAAATCAGAATGTTAAGCTGTGAGGTTAAAATGAACCAGATAAGCAAGTAAGTCTTTTGCCTCTGCCAACATTTTCTTTTTATACAGCACATACAGGGAGACATATCTTTTTTTTAGATACAAAGCTATTTAATATCCTACAGAGCAATAATAACCCTAATATTTGAGTGTTCTTTAAAAATATTTCTTTCTCTTTAATTGTAGAGGCTCTCAGAGGCTTAGAGATAGGCGCTCTGATTATTTCGCATGATGATTCTCAGAAAATAAACAGTGTATAGCCCTAGGAATGAAGCTCCCAAAAAATTATTCCACAAAGAAGAATGTAGCTGACTGCAGTCCCTTTTTAGTTCCGCAAATTTAAGGTCATGAGGTAGATGGTCTATTTCGAGGTCTTCAATACATCCTCAGCTGTAGACATAAGAGCTTCCTAGAAAACATGAACAGGGCATATTGAGAACTCCTAGATGATTCTAGAATGGGTCCATACAAGACTTTCTTGAACCAAAGTGTTTTACGTCCCAAGGCAATGGGACAGGGTTATGAGGATCCAAGTTAAGACGACCCTAGCTTTAAAATGGTCTTCTTCTCTTAGGTTTGCTTCCTTGGTTCAAAGGGGGATTGGGCACCATGTGGGTATATCATCACCAAAAATCCATCAAGACTTTGGAAAACAATTTATCTCCTTTGAATGGTTAACTCAGTAATATCTATATATAAAAGGAAAGTGCCATCTTTAACAGTGTCAATAATGTTATGTAATTTGAACATAAATTTATAGTTGGAAACTCGAAGCCCTATTTCTATAGGAAACAATAATTTGAGACAAGGAAGAGAAGATGGATTTGGATTTCTTCCAGTGTGACTCGAAGTCATTGTTTTTAATTCCAGTTGTAGACTATTATCTTAGTTTGACTTGTGTTATTTTCTTAATGAGTTTTCCATTTCCATGAGAAGAGATCAGGTGACAATAAAACAGTGAAATGTCTACAAGATAACAGGAGACACTTGAACACTTTTTTTGAAATCATAAACAAAAAAGGTGAGATGTACCTCTTTATTCTTAGCATCTAGTGGGGATGACTGTCATGCATTAAATAAGTCCTTCATCAAACATCCCGTGTGTATATACATGTGTGTGTGTATATGTATACAATATGTATCTGCTATTCAAAAGAAAGCATTTGGCAAGATATGAGAGTATATCTTTAAAAGAAAAACTTTTGAGTTAGATGACCTTCCAAGTCATTCAGTACATGTCTAACCATTCCATAGGGACAGTAACACACCGGCAAGTAACTTCTATTGTCTTTTATGGGCTACTCTACCTTCTTTGCTAATAATTTTAACCTCACTATCTCTGGTAATTACTCTGCAAGCATCATCTTAAGAACCTGTCCCCAGGAGCAGTCTCCCACTCTTTCTCATTCTGTACTACTTATATGGCATTATATATAGCTATATGTATAGGTTTACTTACTTATATATACACACACAGTACATACAGATGGAGATATATATATATATATTTATGTTTAATTAATGAATTCAAAACCAGGTTTTAAGTGTTGGTGTATGTTTAAATGCATATATATATATTTGTATATATATATGTGTGTGTGTGTGTGTGTGTGTATCACTATACAATTAAGTGACTTCAAAAATTGCTTATCAAACTATGACCACCACAGAAGAGAATCCATTTAAAGTGTAGTCTTCAGTGTGATCTTCGGGGTATGCAGCCCTACTCTACATATCATGAAGGAGATTTTTATATAAAATGATACCCCTGTTTCACAAACAGTTGGGATGGTTATATATAAAACACGATGGACTCTCCACCCTTCACCCAATGTACATTATGCATCACTCCTGTCCTTTCATCCATCATTTTTGGGGTGGTTCATACAGGTATGTGACCAGTTCCTTGAAAGAAGAGCATATTAAAATACAGAGGTTGAGCATAGCAGCTGACAACAATCACTCATGCATTCATTCATTCCATTCACCCATTCAAAAAGCATATGTTGAACACTAAGTATCTTAATTCTGTGAAAATAAAAATTATGATGCATTGAGCTATGAACTATGATTCCGGTATGCACAGGGTATTAGCTAACACAATTGTATAGCTTCTTCACCATTATTGAGAGGCAAAACATATTAAAAGTGTAGTAGGGTACCTGAGACCTTCCCAGGTGGCTCAGTGGTAAAGAATCCACCTGCCAAGCAGGAGAGGCAGGTTCCTTCCCTGGGTTGAGAAGATCCCCTGGAGAAAGAAATGGCAACCGACTCCAGTATTCTTGCCTGGGAAATCCCATAGACAGAGGAGCCTGGTGGGCTACAGTCCATGGGGTCACAAACAATCAGACACAAGTTGGTGACTAAACAACAAAGGGTACATGAACACTGTTCATAAACTTTCATTTGTAACAAGTTTACCAGGCAGAATAAAAAGAATAAAAAACTACTAACCGCCCTCCCAAAAATAAAAGCTCATGCCACCTACAACTGGACATCATAAGCTGTCAAGGCTTTGACATGAATTCTCAGCATAATTTAATGATTGCAAGCACACCAAAGAAGTCTCTGACTGCCTTGAGTTCAGTAAGTATTCCTGAGAAATATTCTTTCAACTCTAATCACGCTTATGGTGTAAAAGAACAAAAACTCCCTCCTAAGAATTTCAGCACAGCACCACTTAAACTAAAGCACATTAATAACTGACTATATAAATTCTGTGAAAACGAGCATTATAGAGTCACCAGTTGACTGGAAGTTATGTCCATTGAGTATCAGTGGGTTAATGTTTATAACATAGGAAGTAACACAGTACTCACAATATCATATAAGTGCAAATTATTATTATAATGGCTTCACTAGATAAATAAATTAGCTCATGATTTAGCAATGGAATTATAAAACTATGAAATAAGTATGCTTAATTGCAAAGGTGTAATATTTATGACAGTCTAAGTCACTTTAAAACTCACATATTTTTGAGTATCCTCTGGATTTCTTAAAGGAGTTTACTGTCTAGTTTAGGAGACAGCCCTCTATCCATCTGTAAGGTAGACTATAACAAGAGTTTAGCTTGTATTTATACTTGAGACACCTGGAGACATGAAGGAAGCTTTCAAGGAGACAGTGATGTTGAGCTAGGTTTAGTGCCTGGAGAACATTTTGACAGGAAGCAGTAAGAGAGAAGTTATTCTGTAGAGAGGGAGCTGTGCCTGAAAATGCAGAGATGAAGATCTCGTCACTAATCTATTTATTCAATTATCCATTTACTAACATTCAAACAATATCTACTGAATAGGTATCACTTCAGTGCTAATTTTTGTCATATATGATATATATTCAAAAAATTTATTTCCTCAACTTCAGTGTCAATGGGTTTCTGGATTTAAGCACATTGGTTTTAAATGCAGGTGTATGTTTTTTTAAAAAATGGCAAATGTGTTAAAATGTGCCACCAGCTGAACCATGTCTTTTGGGATGAATGAAAGAGTGCTCCCTTCATTAAATACCAAGGGACATGCAAAATAATTAAGCAATTAAAATTAAGACAAAAACACTTCTCTAGAAATTTCATTTAACACTGATAAGATTAACACAAACCTGTCTTAACATGACTGTGTTTTGTACAAAGACATTTTATCAACAGCCTAAAGATGTTTTCAAGGTTTGAATGACAATTTTTTATTTAGAAATTATAATCTCATAACTATTTAAAAGTCTATTATCTAGAATTTTATCCATGAAAATAAGCTTTTTTTTTCTTTCCACACACATTACATTTAGATTCAAGAGTAAGAAAGGAAATAGTTTTGAGAACAATTGGCTTAAGCTGAGTATCTCATCTCCTACTCTGCTTCAAAACAGATAGAGCCTTAGTTAACACAGTGTTGTGTCAAATTCTAGAGTTATAATGGGGTCGTGTATGTCCCAATGTTACAACATTTGAAAAGCTAAATAAATAAATGGCTATAAGAATCCAATGAACACATAGATCTTGTTAAAAGATAACATTTATTTTTGAAACCATAAGAATCAAGTAAAAGGAATATTGACTTTAAAATCAAGTAGACATGGGTTCAAATTCTGACTCTACCACAAAGAAACTATGTGATTTTTTTTTTTTTCTTTTTGGTAGTAATTTAGCCTTTTCAGATTCTTTAAAAGTTAGTAATAATACCTTAGTGTTAGGGAAGGTGTGAAGATAAAAAAATTTAAGTTTCTAGCACAGTTCCTGGCATATCTTAAGTACTCATAAATATTCACTTACTCTCTTTTTCCCACTTTCCTTTTTTGGTAATAATTCTTATCTTCCTGTCTTAAGTAAATTTTACTATTGATAATATTTGTTCAAGGAAATGACTTATGGTAACTTTTCAACATTTTTAGACCGTAGCACACTACAGGCAGTGTATAATGAATGCGTATCTGATTCATTACATTTTACTCGCCATTTCTCAAAAAGAATGGAGTGTGCTAGATAAAGCTATTGAGGCCTATTTTTAAATTAATGTTTTACTTAACATTTTGAATTTCATGTGTAAAACTGGGCCCATGTGTCACCTGTTGCTTCTCAAGAAGCCATTACTCAATGACACGGCCGAGTTTCAAAGGAAACGTTTTTTCAAAGCATTGACTAATCTACACTAATATTAATGGGCTATGACCTACAGTTTAGTTACAAGAAAAGATCAACTGCTGAAACCATTATCTCTCTTTCACAACCTGTTTAAGTGAAACAACTTTCAGAAGAACCATTGAGACTTAAGAATTTCACTCCATGTACTGAATAGTTCATGGAACCACATAGTTTCAAACTGATATATTTTCAATGTATGTGTCTTTAATTTTCAGTTCCACCAATGACGAGCTTCTTCTTCTGAAGGTATTTTTTCATCATAGGTGTTATTTTGGTAGTACCAATGTTCTCAGAGAGTGGGTCTATATCTGTACTAATTAAATAGATATAGCCATGATAGCACATTCCTGATCGAAATATTCTCAAATCTCTTAAAATATTAAGGTCTCAATGCAGCTTGGAGGAGTAGAACCAGGAAACATAAGGAGAGGAAAGATATTAATAGTTCCAAAACAGCTTTTCATCACAACTAGATAGAAGTAAATGTCCAGTTTAAGATGGGTTGAACTAATCCGTTGTAATGTTTATTTGGTATGAATATGTGTTGTGGGGAGTGATGAAGCATAAATTAGGTGAAAAGACAAGGTTTTGTTTTAAGCTGTCTCTTCAACATCATTTTTAATAAGAACCAAAATGCTTCTGGTGGGTTTTCCAAAGGTATTAAAGAGGTGAATAACCACTAGTGTCAGTTAGGCCCAGACAATACAACTTGGAAACAAAAGAGGCACATTAGAATCTGACCTCATGAAATGTTCAGCCATCATGATTTTGGAAAAAAGAAAACTTAATAGTTTATACTTCCCTTCACCTAGCTTGTTTTTAGAAATCAAACAATCACATTTTCAAAAGAAAATATTCAGTCTACAGTTTTACTTTCCTAGCTGGTGTTTATCATCTCTTCTCTATCTTTATTTACAAAACCCTTTCTCTTTGAGCACTGATATTCACAATATTAACTACTGAACAAAAATGTACCTATTTTTATTTTTATTTCAATATATGAATTAATTAGAAAAGGTAGATCATGTAAGTTTTCAGTTGCTAAATATGTTTATGATCTGAATTGTCATAAATTATCCTGGCAATTAAACATGCAGGTGCAAAATCATGACAATATTTTCTGCAACATATTTATGAAAGTATTTTCAATTCAGAGGGGTTAATTGGCACATTCATAATGGTTATTTTTGCACTTCAATAGAAATTTATCACATTTATTATAAGCTTTAAGTTTAAAATGTGTGTACTGAATAAGATGCAAATTTCCTTTAATCAGAAAGAATAAAAGCAATGTCTGGTGTTTCCTACTTATATAAAATATGAATTAATGGAGGTTATCTTATGTGAAGAAGGAAATGGCAACCCGCTCCAATATTTTTGCCTGGGAAATCCCATGGACAGAGGAGCCTGATGGGCTACAGTCCACAGGGTCTGCAAAGAATTGGGCATGACTTAGCGACTAAACAACAACAAACTTAGACGGAAAGTTATTTGAACTCTTACACCTTCAATAACCGAAGTGGCCAATAATTCATATAGAACTTTAGTTTTCTAATTTTTTTTCTTTGTAATCTGAACTTGACTTTTCAGGAATAACTGCCACAGAGACATAAATAACGTAAAATTACAAAACTTTAAAGCTTATAAGTAATGGAAGTTTACTCCACTTCTTATGCCTGTGAGAGTGACCATGAAGCAAGTAAACTGAAACATATTTTTCAAGAACCAAGCTTTTCAGAAAGAGAGTTAATATATTTGACAGGTTTTACTAAACAGACATGTCTTATATCTCTTGCACTTAGTTTATGCTTTGATGAATGCCCATGTTCCTTTAAGTTCTCACCTAAATGGAAGAAATTCTCTAAATTTGCAATTATGAATCTTCTTGCTATGCCTTATTTAAGCTGTCTACCTAACTATATATTTATTCACCCAGGGAATATTAAGCACCTCTTATGCATCAATTTCATTAACCTATTAGTATTTCTCTTCATATGTAACTTCCTTGGCATGAACCTATTGGCTCTTCAGTTCACAACATCAAGCTTAACAGAGTAACTGAGCTTTGATCAGAACTCTACTGAAAGCCTCTGCGGGTCGGTGGTCTCATTCAGGAAAGAGGAAAGTGCTTGCTTGCTTTCTACCGGTACTAACCCTCCATTAATTCAAGATATTTGCATAAAATACTTTGATAAAGCCAATGTAACTTCTATTGATGTGCTGATTTACATTAATTCAGTCTTTAAGGTGCTTCTTTAGCAAGCACTTATCTGAGTTTTGATTCTAATATTTAAACTACTAGTTATCCCTTTATCTTACTGGCTTTTTGCCTACCATACTTAAAAGGAGAGGTCTTGGTCTACTGTCCGGGTTAGAAGTGGGTATAGAAGTAGGTATTACCATCTAAGTTTAAATAGCCAATGATTTCAATACCCATGATTTCAATACCCATGATTTCAACGTTTTAACATATCCACACATTCTCACTCTCCCTAATTTAGAATTTTTCTTAAAAAAATAAAAACACAACAAACTCTAGCCAACCTTTTCACTTATAGAATTTGTAATATCTTTTGTGCAGCAATGACTGTAATAGGAAATCCAGAAATTATATGAGAACTGATTTTTTTTTCAATTTTACATGTCTCTTGTAAATTTCCTTTTAATAAAAGGAGTAAACCTTGTTTCTGCCTCCTCCCACTCTTTTGGCTTGGTGCTTACTCAGAGTAAGCCAACTTGCTGCATCTTACAGTTATGGATATTAACTGAGAAGGGCCCCCCTAAGAAAGCATGTGAACAGGGATACACCATAGTGAATACAGGCAAGTCCCGGAGCTCCCTGTCTCAGTCTCTCCCAGCCCTCCATCCCCTTCCAGGATTCTCTAGTTACCTCATCACAAAAGACAACCGACTTCTCAGCTAGAACAAGTTGTGCAGCGAATCTCAGTGATTCAGCCAAGTAGCAGATAGGGTCACTGGCTTAATTGGAATCTCAGTAGCCAAGCGAACTAGGAATCCCTTAGCCTGGGTCCAGCGACACAGATCGAAGTGTTTCCGTGTTTTGATAGAGAATGAAAATGACGCAGAGTTTAACGGACAGGATATTGACCACCGTCGTTTCTTTATTACCCCAGTTTAGGTACCAGAGTCTAGGGCTCCCTTATATGCGCCCAGGGGCCACCAAGATCTCCCACCTTTCCCAAATGCGTAAAAGGCTAAAAACAGCCTTCCCCAGCTCCCCAGCTCCACGGCGTGGCTTCTTGCTGCTTTGTTTACCATATAAGTCACAACGGGGGTTCACTCTTTGCCCTCTCCCCTGCTTGAAAGCCGGATGCGGTAAGATGCTGAGAAACATCCCCAAACTCTCGTTCAGCCCAGGTCAACCACAGAAAGCTTCACAGATTCGGTCCCCAGCCCTAAAGAGAAACCTTGCAGAGCCCGAGCCTCTGGATCCAGTAACCCCCAGGGATGTCCGCCTCCCAAGAGGGAGCAGGCTTCCCAGGCAGCTTGAGAAACTTAACCGAGATCCCAGAAACGAGGGGAGGTGCGGCTCCGGCCAGATGGAGCTCTGAGGCGACACCCTTTTTACCTGCAAAGTTGCGATCTTCTGGCCGAAGGGGGTTGGAGTCGAGGCCGGCGGCGCGAGTGCTCTGCCCGGTGCCAGCACGCCCGGCAAATTCCGACGGGATCTCAGTCTTCGCCGAGTTTCCGAGCATTCCAAGGAAAACGCACGAAGCTGGAGCCCACGCAGCTGGCACCGAACTGGGCGGAGTGAGGATGCTCTGAGAGTGATGCCGCGCGAGGCGGGGGAGGGGAGGGCCTGGGGCGAGGGGGAGGTGAGCTCCAGGGGAAGAGAACCTCACCCACCCCCGGCCCTTAAGGACCCCTCCGGGTAAAGTTAGCGTTCCCACGACTGTCAGCCGACGAACCCAGAGGAGGCACCCCTCCCTGCATCTCCGGTGGCGGCCTGACTCCGGGTCAGCGCAGCCCGGGTTCGGAGGGGACCACTCGGAAAGAAGCGCGTCCCACGCGCCGCTCTGCGAGGCGGTGGAGGTGGACCCGCGCGAGGGCAGGACCCGGGGAAGGGCCTCCGCCGCCCCGGGGCCAGATGTTTGGGGTCAGCCCGTTGGGCAGGCGAGCTCACCGCATGCCAGCGGTTATCCAGTCCAGTCTGTGGCCAGTACCCCACCCTGTGACCCTGGAGGCGAGCCAGACACACCTCCAGGCTCCGGGCGGGCTCACCCCCCAGGCTGTCCGACTTCAGTTCGCGTCAGAACCCGGCCGCTGATCACCTTGCTCCCACCCAAGTAACAAGACCCGCGCGGCAGGTCCCCCGACTTGAAAAAGTAGCCCCCCACCCTCCTCACCCGGTAACTCGCAAAGCTTCTCCCTCTCCGGCTCCCGGGGGTCCCGGCACCCCCTCTCGCGTCCTCAAGGTGTCAGACTTCCCCTGCAAGAGCAGGCGTCTGTGACTCGCTACTAGTGTCCACAATGGAGACAGTCGCAATGAGTAAATGACGAGGCGGCGTTCCACCCACCCTCAATCCAGCTCGCTCTTTCCAACGAAATCAGTAAGTTCCCAAATTTTAAACAAACCCCCTCCCCTCCCCCGCCCCCCGCCAAGTGCGCACCAGCCTAGGGGCGCGAGGTCCCGTTGCTCCAGGTGCGATGTATTGAGTGTGTGTGTGTGTGTGTGTGTGTGTGTGTGTGTGTGTGTGTGTGTGCTGGTGGTGGTGGTCCCATCAGCGTACTGACGATTTCAGGATAAAAGTTATCTTCTGGCCATCACTGTGGTGTTCACACCTGAAAATCAGATTAAAGTGTTTAGAGGAAATGTCATATATATTGGCAAAGTTGGCAGTAACTTACTTGTTGGTCACTGCGGCGCGGTGATTCCCAGCTTGTCACTCCGGGAGGCTTGCTTGGTCACGACCCTGGGACTGGAGAGTCCAATCTGTAAAATAGAGAGTGGAGTCCACGCGGAATCCTAGCTAGCGATTACTCGGCTTGAGACCCTTGGTTCTACTGGATTCCTTTTCATTTCCCGAAAGCCCTGGGGTGAGCCACTGGTCTCCAGTCGCATCTCAGCAGATGCTTCTCTGGCTTTGCGCTTGTGCAACAGGAGTGGCCACTCTTTCTCCCCGTCCCAGCCACGCGTGGTTACACCTTCTGGGAATCAGGGCTCTGACGACTGCGGGGAGGCGGACCATTTTCTTCCCAAGAAATATTCCCCCAAGGGAGTTAAGGGTAGGCGGCAAGCTGGACCCACGCAGCCTCCAAAGCCCAAAATTAAGAGAATTTCCTTCTTGGCTGTCTTATTTTCTACTTATTTTTTAGTTCACAAGAGTTGAGAGCTTTTTTTTCTTTTTGAGTATTTACATGAGTAAAGAGGAAATTGCTAAGGATCACCCACTGGGGTGATGTGCATACTGTTTTGTTTTGTTTTGTTTAATCACTTTTCTTATTCCTAAATGTTTCTTTCTCTCTAGTTTACAGCTCTTCTCATGGGTTTATCCTAAGCCCAGCGTTGACTTCTGTTGTAAATTTCTAAGTCGTCTCCTCCCCCATATGAATACCCAGTTGGCCAGAGGCAAAGGTAGTTCCTACAGTATCTCTCCAGAAAACAAGTGTGCAAACAACAGGGGGATTCTTTTCTTTCCTTGAATCTTTCTCATTTTACTTCTTTACCACAAAAGTACTTTAGTATCTTTAAACACTTTGTAGAATGTTTTCATGCTTAACAGTGATGAAATATGCAGGAATACGTGTATCTGTCAAAGAAATAGAGGAAAACAACAGAATGGGAAAGACTAGAGATCTCTTCAAGAAAATTAGAGATACCAAGGGAATATTTCATGCAAAGATGGGCTCAATAAAGGACAGAATGGGAATACCAGACCACCTGACCTACCTCTTGAGAAACCTATATGCAGGTCAGGAAGCAACAGTTAGAATTGGAAATGGAACAACAGACTGCTTCCAAATAGGAAAAGGAGTACATCAAAGCTGTATATTGTCACCCTGCTTATTTAACTTATATGCAGAATATATCATGAGAAACGCTGGGCTGGAAGAAACACAAGCTGGAATCAAGATGCTGGCAGAAATATCAATAACCTCAGATATGCAGATGACACCACCCTTATGGCAGAAAGTGAAGAGGAGCTAAAACGCCTCTTGATGAAAGTGAAAGAGGAGAGCGAAAAAGTTGGCTTCAAGCTCAACATTCAGAAAATGAAGATCATGGCATCCGGTCCCTTCACTTCATGGGAAATAGATGGGAAAAGAGTGGAAACAGTGTCAGACTTTATTTTTCTGGGCTCCAAAATCACTGCAGATGGTGACTGCAGCCATGAAATTAAAAAACGCTTACTACTTGGAAGAAAAGTTATGACCAACCTAGACAGCATATTCAGAAGCAGAGACATTACTTTGCCAACAAAGGTCCGTCTTGTCAAGGCTATGGTTTTTCCTGTGGTCATGTATGGATGTGAGAGTTGGACTGTGAAGAAGGCTGAGCGCCCAAGAATTGATGCTTTTGAACTGTGGTGTTGGAGAAGACTCTTGAGAGTCCCTTGGACTGCAAGGAGATCCAACCAGTCCATTCTGAAGATCAGCCCTGGGATTTCTTTGGAGGGAATGATGCTGAAGCTGAAACTCCAGTACTTTGGCCACCTCATGCGAAGAGTTGACTCATTGGAAAAGACTCTGATGCTGGGAGGGATTGGGGGCAGGAGGAGAAGGGGATGACAGAGGATGAGATGGCTGGATGGCATCACTGAATCGATGGACATGAGTCTGAGTGAACTCCGGGAGTTGGTGATGGACAGGGAGGCCCAGCGGGCTGCGATTCATGGGGTCACAAAAAGTAGGACACAATGAGTGACTGAGCTGAACTGAACTGAAAGTGTATCTGTAGGCAAGGTAATAAACTTTAATAATACATACAAGTCTACTTTCTAACAAGGGAAGGGAGGACAATATATATGAAAATCTATTTTATACATAATAGATTATAAAATCTATTTTTCATGAAATAATTTCTATCCCCATTGTTGTTGTTTGCTGTTGTTTAGTTGCTAAGATGTGTCCCACCTTTTTATGACCCCATGGACTGTACCCCACCAAGTTCCTTTGCCCGTGGGATTTCCCAGGCAAGAATATTAGAATGGGTTGCCATTTCCTTCTCCAAGGGATCTTCTGGACCCAGGGATGGAACCTATGTCTCCTGCGTTGGCAGGCAGATTCTTTACCCTGGCGCCACCTGGGAAGCCTCAGTTCAGTTCAGTCGCTCAGTCATGTCCGACTCTTTGCGACCCCATGAATCGCAGCATGCCAGGCCTCCCTGTCCATCACCAACTCCCGGAGTTCACTCAAACTCACGTCCATCGAGTCAGTGATGCCATTGAGCCATCTCATCCTCTGTCATCCCCTTCTCCTCCTGCCCCCAATCCCTCCCAGCATCAGAGTCTTTTCCAATGAGTCAACTCTTTGCATGACTTGGTCAAAGTACTGAAGTTTTAGCCTCAGCATCAGTCTTTCCAATGAATACTCAAGACTGGTCTCATTTAGGATGGACTGGTTGGATCTCCTTGCAGTCCAAGGGACTCTCAAGAGTCTTCTCCAACACCACAGTTCAAAAGTATCAATTCTTCAGCACTCAGCTTTCTTCACAGTCTAACTCTCACATCCATATATGACTACTGGAAAAACCATAGCCTTGACTAGATGGACCTTTGTTGGCAAAGTAATGTCTCTGCTTTTGAATATGCTATCTAGGTTGGTCATAACTTTCCTTCCAAGGAGTAAGCGTCTTTTAACTTCATGGCTGCAGTCACCATCTGCAGTGATTTTGGAGCCCCCAAAAATAAAGTCTGACACTGTTTCCACTGTTTCCCCATCTATTTCCCATGAAATGATGGGACCGGATGCCATATATGCCCATTAATCATCAGTAATTAAAATGTTTCAATACCTAAGAAGTAAAAGTGAAGCTAATATTCATGAGGTAATGTTTTATTTCAGCCTTTAATAAACAAAACTCTACATATTTTGTTTATGTGTGTCTTTTAAAGTAAAGTGTAATCAGTCAGTCAGGCAGTTCAGTTGCTTAATCATGTCCAACTCTTTGCAACCCCATGGACTTCAGGATGCCAGGCCTACCTGTCCATCACCAACTTCTGGAGTTTACTCAAACTGTTGTCCATTGAGCTGATGATGCCATCCAACCATCTCATCCTCTGTCATCCTCTTTTCCTCTCACCTTCAATCTTTCCCAGCATCAGGGTCTTTTCAAATGAGTCAGTTCTTCCATTAAAGTGGCCAAAGTACTGGAGTTTCAGCTTTAGCATCATTCCTTCCAAAGAAATCCCAGGGTTGATCTCCTTCAGAATGGATTGGTTGGATCTCCTTGCAGTTCAAGGGACTCTCAAGAGTCTTCTCCAACACCACAGTTCAAAAGCATCAATTCTTCCGTGCTCAGCTTTCTTTATAGTCCAACTCTCACATCCGTACATCACTATTGGAAAAACCATAGCTTTCACTAGATGTACCTTTGTTGGCAAAGTAATGTCTCTGCTTTTTAGTATGCTCTCTAGGTTGGTCATAACTTTTTTCCAAGGAGGATCTTTTAATTTCATGGCTGCAGTCACCATCCGCAGTGATTCTGGAGCCTAAAAAAATAAAGTCTCTCACAATTTCCACTGTTTCCCCATCTATTTGCCATGAAATGATGGGACCAGATGCCATGATCTTAGTTTTCTGAATGTTGAGTTTTAAGCCAACTTTTTCACTCTCCTCTTTCACTTTCATCAAGAGGCTTTTTAGTTCTTCTTTGCTTTCTGCCATAATGGTGGTGTCATCTGCATATCTGAGGTTATTGATATTTCTCCTGGCAGTCTTGATTCCAGCTTGTGCTTCATCCAGTCCAGGATTTCTCATGATGTACTCTGCATATAAGTTAAATAAGCAGGGTGACAGTATACTCCTTTCCCAATTTGGAACCAGCCTGTTGTTCCATATCCAGTCCGAACTGTTGCTTCCTGACCTGCATACAGAGTTCTTAAGAGGCAGGTCAAGTGGTCTGGTATTCCCATCTCTTTGAGAATTTTCCAGTTTGTTGTTATCCACAGAGTCAAAGGCTTTGGCATAGTCAATAAAGCAGAAGTAGATGTTTTTCTAGAACTCTCTTGCTTTTTTGATGATCCAGTAGACTGTTGGCAATTTGATCTCTGGTTCCTCTGCCTTTTCTAAATCCAGCTTGAACACCTGGAAGTTCATGGTTCATGTATTGCTGAAGCCTGGCTTGGAGAATTTTGAGCATTACTTTACTAGCGTGTGAGATGAGTGCAATTGTGTGGTAGTTTTGAGCATTCTTTGGCATTGCCTTCTTTGGGATTGGAATGAAAACTGACCTTTTCCAGTCCTGTGGCCACTGCTGAGTTTTCCAAATTTGCTGGCATATTGAGTGCAGCACTTTCACAGCATCATCTTTCAGGATTTGAAATAGCTCAACTGGAATTCCATCACCTTCACTAGCTTTGTTCATAGTGATGCTTCCTAAGGCCCACTTGACTTCGCATTCCAGGATATCTGACTCTAGGTGAATGATTATACCATCATGATTATCTGGGTTGTGAAGATATTTTTTGTATAGTTCTTCTGGAACTCCACATACTAAGATGAGTGCATGCCTTTGTAATACATTTAAAAATATGTGCCAAAGAAAGGGGACCTGTGATGGCACATACCCATTGGTTAAAGATTAAGAACTTGACTGCCATTTGAGCCTCTGTACCAAATATAGGCCTGCTTCTGCCTGACTCTGGCTTCCCAGGTGGCCCTAGTGGTAAAGAAGCCTCCTGCCAATGCAAGAGACATAAGAGACACGGGTTTGATTCCTGGGTTGGGAAGATCCCCTGGAGGAAGGCATGGAGGCCCACTTGTATTCTTGTCTGTAAAATTTCAGGGACAGAGAGAGGAGCCTGGCTGGCTACATTACAGAGGGTGGCAAAGTTGGACACAACTGAAGCGATTTAGCACACACGCCTGTCTCAGGATATGTTCTTTAAAACAAATGGCATCCCTATAATGATGCTAGTGAGAGACATTTTGTCTATCTCCCTAATTTGTCATTTTTTTTCATAAAAAATGTGCTCATGTATCTGCAATAAATACAAAACAACCATCTGAGTAGGCTGTGCTAGGACAACCATCTGAGTAGGCTGTGCTTCCCAGGGAAGAAGAATGTTCTATTGATCCTGGAGCCTCATTTGCAACACTTTCATGTGCTTATTGATTGCTAACCACACACCACCTGCTAAAATGATTACAAATTACATGAAAGTTATTTGAAATCTATTTAAACAATACAGTGAACTGCATATACTACAGTCATTAGCAATTGAAGGACAATTTGCTTTTGTTTAAAGTTAACACAGAAATATGACTTCATTCCACAAACCTGCCTTCCACTTAAAATGCAATTCACTGAAGTCACAGATATTTAGAATAAATTGTTACAGGGTTACCTTAAATTTCTTTTTAGAATTTGAATCAGAAAAACAAGAAAGTCCTCCATTTGAAATCGTGCGCTCAGTTGCTCAGTTGTGTCCGACTCTTTGCGACCCCATGGGCTGTAGCGTGCCAGGCCTCTCTGTCCATGTGATTCTTCAGGTAAGAATACTGGAGGTTGTTATCCAAGGATGGAACCTGTATCTCCTGCATCTCTTGTACCTCCTGCAAGGTGGATTCGTTCCTACAGTGCCACCTGGGAAGCAGCAAAAGATAAGTGAGCAACCCTGGAAACGATAGCAGTGAAACAGTTCTCTACAATGCCAATTTGTTCATAGCTAAACTGTATCCTTTATCTACCTTCAAAAAATGTTTTCTGTTTCCAAGTCTTCTTCAAAAATATTCATTTTAATGGATTACTATATATTTGCATAAAATACTTAAGTGGTTCTCAAGTCATGAATGTGTGGTTTGTTCTTACAGTATTATTCCTATTGTAAGATTTTGCTGAAAGCCTTTGTATACCCACTTTTCTCTGTAAATCCAATTACATCCTCAGAGTAGATTTTTGGAAATAGAACCATTGCATCAAAATGATGACATATCTTACAGTTAATGCTATGTGTTATACGTGATTTAGTGAGCCCTCATCAACATGAGGTATATGTAAACTTTTTTCCCCTCTTTTCTTTCTACAGTTTTTTCTGACTTCCTATTTTTTAAAAATGTCACCTCAGTGTAATGAGTTATATTATTAGACAATGTGACTGTCTGTGTATTATGCTTTTCTATTTGTTTCCTTTTATGGTGAGTTAGTATAACTTTTTAATACTTGGGTTTTAAAGGGTTTTGCCCATTTGACTTGTAATAGATTTTTGTTGTTGTTGTTCAGTCACTCAGTCATGTCTGACTCTTTGCAACCCCATGGACTGCAGCACACCTGGCTTCCCTGTCCTTCATTATCTCCTGGAGTTTGCTTAAACTCATGTTCATTGAATCTGTGATGCCATGTAGCCATCTCATCCTCTGTCATCCCGTTCTCCTCCTGCCCTCAATCTTTCCCAGCATTAGAGTCTTCTCCAAAGAGCTGGCTCTTCACATCAGGTTGCCAAAGTTTTGGAGTTTCAGCTTCAGCCTCATTCCTTCCAGGGAATAGTCAGGGTCGATTTCCTTTAGAATTGATTGGTTTGATCTTCCTGTTGTCCAAAGTTTACCATACATATAGTAGATATTTCTCATTTTTACTTACTGTTGACGTTTTGGATAATGTTTTATTTTAAAAATGGAGACTGTTGAAAGAAACTAGGAAATAGGGTATGGACCAACTTAGTTAAACCTTTTTGAATTTTCCAAAATGCTTGTGCTCCAGATATAAGAAGAGTTAAGCATGGCTATAGGAGCTTTCCAGGTAGTGCTACTGGTAAAGAACCCACCTGCCAATGGAGGAAACATAAGAGACTAGGGTTTGATTCCTGGGTCAGGAAGATCCCCTAGAGGAGGGCATAACAACAACTTCAGTGTTCTTGCCTGGAGAATCCCATGGACAGAGGTGCCTGACAGGCTACAGTCCATAGAGTCACAAAGAGTCGGACACAACTGAAGCAACTTAGCACACACACAGGGATTTGTTCAGCTGCTCAGTCGTGTCCAGCTCTTTGAGATCCCATGGACTGCAGCATGCCAGACTTCCCTGTTCTTCATCTCCCAGAGTTTGCTCAAACTCATGTCCATCGACTTGGTGATGCCATCCAACCATCTCATTCTCTGTCATCCCCCTTTCCTCCTGCCTTTAATCTTTCCCAGCATCAGCATCTTTTCTAAGGAGTCAGCTCTTCACATCAGGTGGCCAAAGTATTGGAGATTCAACGTCAGCATCAGTCCTTCCAATGAATATTCAGGATTGATTTTCTTAAGGATTGACTGGTTTGATCTCCTTGCTGTCCAAGGGACTCTCAAGAGTCTTCTCTAACACCACAGTTCAAAAGTATCAATTCTTTGACGTTCTGCCTTGCTTATGGTCCAGCTCTCACATCCATACATGACTACTGGAAAAACCATAGCTTTGACTATAGTGATCTTTGTTGGCAAAGTGATGTCTCTGCTTTTTAATATGCTGTCTAGGTTTGTCATAGCTTTTCTTCCAAGGAGCAAGCATCTTTTAATTTCATGGCTGTAGTCACCATCTGCAGTGATTCTGGAGCCCAAGAAAATAATGTCTGTCACTGTTTCCATTGTTTCCCCATCTATTTGCCATAACGTGATAGGACTGGATGCCATGATCTTTGTTTTTTGAATGTTGAATTTTAAGCCAGCTTTTTCACTCTCTTCCATCACCTTCACCCATTACAGTCCATTTTAGTTAGCTTATTCCTAGAATGTCAACTTTCACTCTTGCCATCTCCTGCTTGACCACTTCTAATTTGCCTTGATTCATGGACCTGACATTCCAGGTTCCTGTGCAATATTGCTCTTTATGTCGTTGGACCTTGCTTCTATCACCAGTAGCATCCACAACTGGGTATTGTTTTTGCTTTGGCTCCATCCCTTCATTCTTTCTGAAGTTATTTCTCCATTGATCTCCAGTAGGATTTTGGGCACATACTGATCTGGGGAGTTCCGCTTTCAGTATCCTATCATTTTGCCTTTTCATACTGTTCGTGGGGTTCCCAAGGCAAGAATACTGAAGTGGTTTGCCATTCCCTCCTTCAGTGAACCACATTCTGTCAGGCCTGGCTTCCCTGTCCTTCACTATTGATATTGATATTTATTGATATTTCTCCTGACAATCTTGGGACACTCATCCACTATTTCTCAGTCTTCTGGCTTTCTGAATAAATTCACTCATTATTCCTTGCCCCAACATATCATCTCTTGATTTACTGGCCTGTTGAGCTTCAAGCAGTATGAGCTTAGACAAATTCCAGCTTTGTTATATTTTGGAGGTTGCAGTCTTTTCCTAGATCTAGAATGGAAGTAGGTACCATTAGGGGACCTGAGAAAGATATTTTGGTTGCCTCAAGAAACAGAAGGAATAGCCTTGCAGAAGCCCATTTGCCTATTGTATATTAATGTTTAATAATGTACATAATGCATATTAATTTTGAAAAAGGAAGGAGATAGTGAGACTTGGCTAAATCCTGATTTCAGGAGAGTAGCTTTGCACAATATCTAATGCAAAGTACTGGTGCAATATCAATTTTGTTGTACAATTCATGTTCTTTTCTCTTACTCTGAAATTTAGTGGAAGTCCTTCTACATTTTGGTGACAGAGCATCAGATAGTCCTATATAAGATCAAGATTGTTATGAAATCTCTTCTCTGAGAGATGAATTTGGGGAAAGTTAAGAGAAGTTGTAAAAGGGATGCTAGCTAGATGTTATTTTAAGCCAGAACATTTTACCCCATCTTTAAAATCAGAGCATTCTCGAAAAAGGAAAAAAAAATTCTGTTACTGGTTAGAGACAGTTCTCTTTAGCAATTATATGTTTTGATTTATCTGGGTATTTACTGTTTTTATAAGGATTGTAAGTTTATGAGAAAATAAGTGAATGTTAAATGGAATGGCTCTTGTCAAATAAAAATAATATGTCAAGAAATAATATTCAGGTTATGGGTTATGCATAACTCATAGCTGGAACCCAATCACTGTTGAATGACCAGCCTTTAGTTTCTAGATAACTGATTAAGAATACCTCAACTGATCAAATGATTTTCGAAAGTAGGTGAAATGGGCGATTAATACAATGGAAGAGAATACATATTCTATACCCAGATTGCCTAGATTTGAGTTCAAGCTCTGTCGCTTACTGTTTGTATGACTTTAGGCATACCACCTAACTTCTTGGCCTCAGTTGTACCTCTTCTGTAGAGACGTAGAGATTTGTAGAGAAATATGTGTCAATAATGTAAAATAATGAATGTAAATTATTTACAGTACCTGCCATTATAAGTGTGACATGTTGCTTTATATTTTACTTTACATAGAAGTATGTTTGTTTTCTGACTTCTCAGAGAGGGTGAAGCTATTTCCTACAGTGCTAATAAAAACGTGGTCTATTCGAGAAAGTTAAGGCTTATTTTGATGGAATTCTTGCAGTGTATCAGGGCAGAACAAAGCAGCGTAGAGGTTTGCCATTTATCAGTGAATTTAAGCAGAGGAAAGAACAAATTCAAAGACCTCAAAGTTGTAAGAGCAATGCAGTGCAGGATTGTCTGTCCTTCCAATGTTGCTGGAAACACTGGCTCTTGCTGTGTAGGAAACAGGACCAAATCAGGGGCAATTATGTCAAAGAATAAATTCTGAGCTCTTAACTCAAAAAATAGTTTTGAGGTTTCAACCCACAGATATACATTTGTCCTCAAAAGTAAGAAAATTAGGTATATCTATCTTTCATGAGTTCTTTATGATGCAGAGTTTTAAATTATTTCATGTTCTTTCCAAGTACTGAATATTGTATGGTGTCTGAGCACAGGGGCTTTAGAAATGGGAATACCAGACCACTTGACCTGTTTCTTGAGAAACGTGTATGCAGGTCAGGAAGCAATAGTTAGAACTGGACATGCAACAACAGACTGGTTCCAAATAGGAAACCCAGTATAACAGAATTCAAATACTGCTGATTACATCAGAGTTTTAATTATTTTTTCTTAAATTATGAAGTTTTCTTATCAGCAGCTATTGTAGCATGTATGATTCTCAGTCTAAAATGAACCTTATTTTCTCTATAATAAGTTTGAAAAAATTAATTTTATCAGTTATAATACAAAACATAGATAATGTTGGAAAATGTCTACTTATATTTAATTTATAGTTTTATTAAATAGATTTTATTGAAAGTATAAATACATTTAAAATTATGTTATAGGAAATAAAAATATTTAGAAATATTGCTTTTTTTCTGCTCTCATGTTTGATGAAACAATTTAATTCAGATACTTTACCTACAACATCAAAATACATTTCCTAGTCATCTTTAGTAGGTGATACCCCTCTAATGGCAGAAAGTGAAGAGGAACTAAAGAATTTGTTAGTGAAAAGTCTGGCTTAAATCTCTACATTCAAAAAATGAAGATCGTGACATCCAGTCCCATCATTTCATGGCAAATAGAAGGGGAAAAGTAGAAGCAGTGGCAGATTCTATCTTCTTGGGCTCCAAAATGACTGTGGATGGTGACTGCAGCCACAAAATTAAAAGATGCTTGCTCCTTGGAAGGAAAACTATGACAAATCTAGACAGAGTCTTAAAAAGCAGAGACGTTATTTTGCTGACAAAATGCATATAGTCAAAGCTATGGTCTTTTCCAGTAGTCATATACAGATGTGAGAATTGGGCCATAAAGAAGGCTCTGTGCCAAAGAATTGATGCTTTTGAACTGTGGTGCTGGAGAAGACTCTTGAGAGTCTCTTGAACAGAAAAGAGATCAAACCAGGCAATCCTAAAGGGAATCAACCATAAATATTCATTGGAAAGACTGATAATGAAGCTGAAGCTCTAATACTTTGGCCACCTGATGCAGAGAGGTGGAAAAGACCCTGATGCTGAGAAAGATTGAGGGAAAGAGGAGAAGGGGACTTTAGAGGATGAGATGGTTGGAAGGCATCACCAATTCAATGGATATGAGTTTGAGCAAACTCTGAGAGATAGTGAAAGACAGAGAGGCCCAGTGGCTGTAGTCCATGAGGTGGCAAAGAGGTGGACACGGCTTAGCAATTGAACAACAGAACAACAGTTATCATTAGAACCATTATTCAGAGATATCTAACAGAGTTTTACAGAAAACCTTATTATACTTTTCATTTACAAACTTGGATATATGCTGCCTTTTAAAAATGCATTACGTGCTCTGTGCGTGATGTTGTCACTGGGAGGTTTAGCTCAAGCCTCAAGAATCCATTCACATAAATTAGAAAAGTTGTTTTTTTTTTCATCTAAGTATAGTGCTGATTTCCACGAAACAGACAAATAGAAACATGTAATGCTTTAGGCTATCATAAGGCTAATTTACAATGCTAATGAACACAAATTATGAACACATAAGGGAAGCCTGGAGTTATGCAGTCCACGGGGTGGCAAAGAGTTGGACACGACTTGGTGACCGAACAGTAACAACAAATGAACACATATTCTTAGAAATCACTACCATGTGTGTATTGTATCTCTTTGACTCCTTTTTTAGATGATAACGTTCACTGATGCGGTCTAAGCATCCATGACCTGCATTGATTACGATTCTTTAGGATTAGTTTGTATTTCTCCTAGATATTACTTTTCATTTCCTCCATCAAAATGAGATTTTTAACAAACTCCCAGTGCCACCACTGCATAAGGTGAAAGGCTACTTAAGGCCTCTGAGAAGGGTATTGTTTCTTTTCTGAGTTGTAAATTGAAGGCTACAGATGGAAATAAAGCAAAGATTCAACTGGACTACATGATACATGCAGTTGTGCTGACAGGCGTGTTGAATGCTAAGATGGTTGCTTTCTCAGATGGCGGTGTTGGTTATTCTCATTGCACCCATATTCATATTTCATTTGGGAGGAAAAAAAAGTAGTCATTAGTTATTGCTAAGGACAAAATGCATAAAGATGGAGAGAGAGAAGGCACAGGAAGGAAGAAGGGGGAAATAAGGAGAGAGAGAAGAAGGAAGTGACCTGGTCTTTAGACATCCTAGAAATAGTTCACCTGACCCTAGCCTGTCAAGCTCCCTGATATTCTTTAAGAAAGTAATAAATACAAATATATTCTCATTTTCTCATGAAATGGGATGCATTTTATTATTCTTTGACCATGCAGTGATGGTTTCAGATCAACGGAGTCGCTTTCCTGCCAGAGGTCCTTTGAGTTTAATTCAGATTGGCTGCTGTAACCCTGGCCTCTGCCCTGCCTCCTGTCACAGCCCAATGCCAGCAGGGAAGTGCTTGTTGTCAAGATGTAAATAGTTGATGTAGTGGAGTGTAATGACGCACCTCAGCTTCTCTAGAAAGGGAAATGTTATAGGGATGGTTTTGCTTGTTTCTTTTGGAGAATCTTTTCCATTTATGAGAGGGTAGAAACTTGGTTGCACATATTAAATGGCAGAGTTTTGCTAATTCTCTTTGGAAGGGGATGGAGTATGTGTCTGAATATCCAGAAAAGTTGCTCTTTAAAAGATGAGGCTGGGTCCCTCTCAAGATGGACTTAAACCTCTTTAAGTACTGTTACACAGGTGGCGCTAGTGGTAAAGAACCCCCCTGCCTGTGCAGGAGATGCCAGAGATGCAGGTTCGATCCCTGGGTTGGGAAGATCCCCTGGAGGAGGGCATAGCCACCCACTCCAGTGTTATTTCCTGGAGAATCCCCATGGACAGAGGAACCTGGTGGGCTACAGTCCACAGGGTCGCAAAGAGTTGTACATGACTGAAACGACTTAGCACACGTGCACATTAGTTATGCATTAGTATGTTATGATTATTTTTATTGTTGAAATGTTTTCAATTTCAGGAAAATTGTTGATTTCCTAAAGAATGTAAATACATATTAGAAAACTAAAAATATATATCTGTAAAGAGAATACGACCTTATTTCTAGAAAGTCAATTGATATGGACAAAATTTGATTTACACCACATACGATAAACCTGGGTGGCCTTGGAAATGTTTGCTAACTTTGACAAACCTCAGATTTCTCATCTTTAACTTGGAAGAAATAGTATCTTGCATGATAATCTCATTAAATTTTGATTAAGTGAAACATTCTTACAAAACTTGTACCATAACTATCCATCTACCCAACATTGGAATAATTTTGCAATTTATTTAGGCATGTGAATTGTGTTACTGTTCCAAATGTTATTTTAAGGTTATTAACCATATTTAGTACAACTAGTTTCAAAGGCTTTTATAGTAAAATTCTATGTATAGGAAAAAGGCTTGTTTTTTAGATGGAGTACCTTTTACTTTTATAGTGTTACTGTTTAAATCTTATTCATGAAAGAAAGAGGAAGCAGGTGATTTGTATTCAAGAATCTCTAGTAGATAAAGATTTAGAAACATTTATTTAATTAATTCTGTGATGGACGATCTGCAGTGGACGATTAAAATAATAATAGTTTATGTAGACATCCATGCAATAGAGCTATGGAATAAAGAGGAAATAGTAAGCACGTATTACCTGAGGTCTGTTTCTCATGTGGAAAACATCTGTGCTTCTTTGGATCACAAACTGCAGGTTAAAAAAAAAAAAGACTAGGCTAAATTGCTAGTTTGGGAAACTAAAAGCAACCCACCTGAGCAGCTCCAAGTGGAACAATCATATGTAAATGTGACATTAGTGTCAAGCATACCAGCTGTGCTGTGTGATCGCTCAGTTATTAATGACTGTGCACACAGGCCATGGAACTCGTGCTGTGCTGAGGGCTAAGTAGCTTCAGTCGTATCCAGCTCTTTACGACACTAAGGATTGTAGCCCACCAGGCTCCTCCGTCTATGGGATTTTCCAGGCAAAAATACTGCAGTGTGCTGCCATTTCCTTCTCCAGGGGATCTTCCCGACCTAGGAATGGAACCCGCATCTTCTGCACTGGCAGGTGGATTCTCTACCACTGAACCACCTGGGAAGCACATTAACTCGTACTCTGTACCAAATTCCAGAGCACTTTGTTCTGTTCTGATGACTTTCAGCGCCTCTTCCCAGTGAGACTTCAACCTTCTTCCTTTCTCTGAGCTGCCTTTTTGCAAATAAAATCAAAATATAGAAGTAAATGTAGGAAAATGCCTTTGCTATTCAGGAGTTGTTACGATGTCATATGTAATGCTTTCCGTTGTCTTTTCTCTCACTACAATTGCGATTTTTGAGTTCTTTGAAAGTGTCTGTATATATATGCTATCAGTCAAGCAAAATAATTCCTAATGAAAAGTCACTGTATCCACTATAGAATGTAGACTTAAAAATCTTTTTTATTTTCACACTAAATGTTAAAATGTTCTTGCAAGTACAAACTGGTACAGAACAGTGCTGTAAGCTAAAAGGTAATACCAGGAAAATGGGGCATCCCAGGTGGCACTAGAAGTAAAGAACCTGCCTGCCAATTCGGGTTAGATGTAAGAGGCTGGGGTTTGATACCTGGGTCAGGGAGGATCCACTGGAGGAGGGCATAGCAACCCACTCCAGTATTCTTTCCTGGAGAATCCCATGGACAGAAAAGCCTGATGGGCTACAGTCTGTAGGGTCACAAAGAGTTGGATATGACTGAAGCGAACTTAGCACACACACACACCAGGAAAATAGAGATAACTGTTTAATCTTTTAGCACAAATTATACTCCATAAGGCAAAAACAAAACATAACAAAACTGATCAAGATAAAATGAATTGTTTAAGAATTAAAGTTATTTTGATTCATGAAGTACATCATTTTATTTTAAAATTCGTGGCATTGTTTATAAAGGGACACTATTTGGGGTACATATATACTTTTGTATACCTGGCTCCCTTGCAACAAAGTTCTTGAGACAAAGGGCTCAGCTGTATAATTTAAAAAGTTCAGTTCAGGTCATTATTAGTGAGATCAATTAATCATTAGTTTTTAAGACTGCATATGAATCGATGTTAATGGCAAATAAAAAATGTTCCTTTTAATTATTGAAAATGAGCAGTGGATGGACAACATGAAGAATTGATTCAATAGGCCTATAGATGGTGCTGTGGAGGAAATTTGTAAGTTTTACATCTCTGTGTCCAGATACCACTTTTAGATATTGACACAAAAAAAGCGATAGAAACTATTGATTTTTTAGAATGGTTAACTAGAAAACAACCCTAGGATATTTAACTCCATTTCCAGGTTTCACAAGGGAGGAGATCCATGGGGTCGCAAAGAGTCAGACATGACCTAGTGCCTGAACAATAACAAAACCAGTTTAAGCTGGCGTCTTTGTCACTTAAAAAAGTAAAGTCCTTATTAACCAAAGGACATAGGTGTAGCAATAGAAAGAGTGTGAGAACTTTAAAACTCTTTAGAATATCAAAACCACCACTTTTTGACCGTGAGATGTGGGGAAAGCCATCTGTCTTCTTGTCAGTCATTTATTAGTAAAATGGGGATGCTAAACTTTGTCTCTAAGACTTTCTGGGAAAATCAAACGTCATTTGAAGGAGAAAGGGAATTTTTAACTATTTTGAGCTGAACTGGAACGTCTACGCAGATCATTACATCAGAAAACTGACCTGGAAAAGGAGATGCAGTGGAGAACAAAGAGTGGATGAACGGTAAGATGCCGCTGGCTAACCTGATGAAGATGCTTCATGGCCTTGTATTATTGATGCTTCCATGCTGCTGCTGCTAAGTCGCTTCAATCATATCTGACTCGTAGTGACCCCATGGACTGCAGCCTACCAGGCTCCTCCATCCGTGGGATTTTCCAGGCAAGAGTTCTGCAGTGGGGTGCCATTGCCTTCTCTGATGCTTCCATGAGTGGGTACTGTTTGTAATAGGAAGTCCTCTCGCTCAGAGTAACTACCTCTACAAGTTTCTCAACAGAAGTGGAGCCTGTTTCCTCTTGAATTATCCCATACTCTTCTTTTCTCCCTTAATCCTTTCAGCCTTTTAAACCAACAAACCTAGAATGTCATATGCACAAGAACTTTATTGTTCTTTGCACGCTTTGTGGCTCTTTATGTTCTTCAAGAAAATGAGCACCTGAAATCCATTTGAAGTCTGTTAAAGTTTGACTTTTCATTTCATTTCTTTCACATTTTGATCCATACTATTTGGTGATGTTTGTGTGCCAAGTCGCTTCAGTCATGTCCCACTCTGTGCAACCCTATGTATGGACTGTAGCCTGCCAGGCTCCTCTGTCCATAGGATTCTCCAGGTGAGAATACTGGAGTGGGTTGCTGTGCTGTCTTCCAGGGGATCTTCTGGACCCAGGTATCAAACCCACATTTTTTAAGTCTAACCTGCATTGGCAGGTGGCTTCCTTACCACTAGCACCACCTGGGAAGCCCTTGGGGACATTTAATGTAGAATATAAAAACTTTCTTCTATTTTATTTAAAAAGGACTTGTATTTGGTTAGTGTTACTAATGGTTTCTAGAAGGCTCAATACACAAAGTGAATGGAGGGGGTGGGTGTTTGCCATGCGTTTCCGGATAGAAGAAATAAACCAAATATTAATCTATTTTATGAACCTGGGGAAAGTGATGCCTGTGACATGTCGGAAGGGCATTTCACCTGTCATATTATTTCCTTGTTAATGATTTAATGATGGTAATAAAGCGGAATGCTGGGTGATATCATGGTCTCCTCCAAGTGACCTGTGCCTCAGGTTGGCTATTCTTTCTGTTTATCTGCTCTGACACTTTGGGAAAAAAAGCAATGGTCTTGCCATCTCTGTCCAATTGTGTAGGAAAGACAAAATGAATAGAAGAAAGGGGATGGAACCAGGTTGCTAGTGGGCATGCTTTAGATTTAATTGCTTTTCCTCTTTTCAATGTTTCCCTTTCAGCATCCTCTATGAGTCCCAAGGTACAGTATATCAATAGGTACAATGTGAAACCAAAATGTGCCTGATAAGCAGGCATGCTAAGAAGATTCTTAGATTACATATCTAAAGTGAAACATTCTAGATGAATTCTTGACTGAATTATTTCATATCACATCTCTTTCTCAACCATTGCTTGTTTGTGAAGCCCTTACATAAGGATAACTTAATCAGAAAAGCAGGAAAACTCTAAAATCTGGAAAGACAGAATTTTGGTGAATCAGCAAATGTCTGCATTTGGGTAACAGTGAAAGAATTTTCTATACTCTGTAGTGAGTTACCTGTTGAATACTAGCAAAGGAAAGATTTCCATAGGCAAAAAAATGCATGCCCCAAAAGTCACAATAAAATGTCGAAATGTGTGATTATAACTTATATTCAATAGTTTAAACTGGAAATTTTATCAATAATAGCAAGTGAATGTGGACTTGCTTTTCATATACTTTACTTTTTTAATTTTTAAAATATTTTAATTTATTTTTGCTATGCTGGGCCTTTGTTGCTGTGTGGGCTTTTAAATACAATCTTTAGGTTGTCATTTCTTTTATTGTACATTTCAGGGATGATAATGATGATAATATACCTAATAGGATAACTACTTAAATTATCTTAGCTTGAAGTTTCTTGTCTTAGAGTGTATTTGTTTCTATTTTTCTCCCTTAGTACCAAGCACTGAATACATGAAAAACTTAAATAGAGCTCAAAGAGGACAAAAAAAAATATGAATAGTTTTGATGAGGAAACTAAACACAGAAAAGTGCGTTAAAGTCACATGCTGCTGCTGCTGCTAAGTCATTTCAGTCATGTCCAACCCTGTGCGATCCCATAGACGGCAGCCCACCAGGCTCCCCCGTCCCTGGGATTCTCCAGGCAAGAACACTGGAGTGGGTAACTTGTTATTAATAAAGTATGGGGCTCTTCATATCTAATCATGTGCTTAAAACTGGTAATTATTGATAAGTAATGCTAATCTCTGTGACTTTATAGCTAGAGGAAAAAAGAATACCTCCCTTTCCTGCAACTTGCTAATTAATCTAGGTGATGGATTTATGCAAATATATTCAGATTCTAGAACATTAAGAAAAGCTATTTTTTACCAAAAACAGATATTCTTTTTGCATTAGAAACACGTGAGTCAGGCTTCTGGGAGAATTTTCTCAACTAAATAGCTTCAACCCTTCCGAGTATAAGTCTGTGCCCTTATCTAAAATGGCTCAGTGAGATTTATCAGTGTTTAGTACTTTGCACATATTGTACACACGTTATTTACTTTTAACTAAGACTAGCCCTGCAGGGTTTATATTTCCATCCCCACTTTGCAAACAGTTAAGACAGCAGAGGCTCAGAGAACCTAGGGAACCATTTGGTGTCACAAAGCAGCATGGTGGAACCACTCAGAGCCTAATGCAGACTTTCTGATTCTAAAGCTCTGTTCCTTTGAGCTACTTCCACAGAGACAAGTGAATCTCCACTCTGCCCAGATCTTCAAATCACTTGAACTGTATGTAAAAAAAAAAAAAAAAAAAGACTCCTGACAAGACTCCATCTACAACCAATTAAACTGGAATCTCTGTTGGTGAAACTTGGGCATAAAAGCTTTACAGATGATGCTGGGTGATGAATGGTGCACCCAGATATGTGAAAACTTTGTTCTAGAAGATAAACAGGGGAAGTATTTGTTCATGAAAGAGAAAGAGCCATAAGGGCAATTTCTCATTGCCATAGAAGTCTTAGGGTGGCCGTGTGATGTATCATCTGAATCAGGGCACATTAGAGAGTGCACTGAGAGGGCTATTAATAAAAAACAGGGAACAGCAAAAATAAACCAGGTCTATCCTGGGCTGATGCATCACTATTTCAATTCCTCCATGACCACAAGTTGAGTCCCGGGGCGTTGCAATCCAAAGGTAAGAACTGCTTTATTTAACTCTGCCTATTATGGCACGTTGCACAAAGGATATCATGGTATTTGAAAGATAAATACATTTAAGTTGTTTTCCCCTTTCCATTTTATAAAATATCATTCATTTTCTCTTTTAAAATAACCACTAAAATCTTATGAGGTAGATAAACAAATTGTCATTACTTTCCAAAACCAGAAACCAAGAGCTTAAATAATATTTCCATTGTGAAAAAGCTTTCTAGACAAGTGCTATCTAAATGCCCTACTAACTTTTCTGTATTTAGTAGAATATGATATGTATTATGAGAATTTTTCAGAATTATCTTCTCAACTGCTTTATAGATCTGGGTTTTTAGCTGAGTTAAATGGACCTACGGATACCCCATGTATTTTAATAACAGCATAGTTACATTTACACTAAAAATATAGGATGAGTTTTGTATAATTAATAATCCTAGGCAAAATCTGTAGGAAATAGGAGACATATTTTTGATGGATAATGAACTAACCCTTGTCATC
This sequence comes from Capricornis sumatraensis, assembly GCF_032405125.1. Lineage (NCBI taxonomy): Eukaryota > Metazoa > Chordata > Mammalia > Artiodactyla > Bovidae > Capricornis > Capricornis sumatraensis. Next base: position 33,771,799 of record NC_091080.1, on the reverse strand, counting down.
TGAAGCAGTGGGCCATATCTGATTTCCATGTCTCTAAATAGCAATTCAGAAGGAACATGCACAGCAGTAATGCCACTAATATAATTGTCTTGAGATTATCTAAGTCACCATAAGTAAGCTTCATAACTTAAGATACATGGCCAATTATTTATTTTGAATAAAAACATCAGAAGATTTAAATGTCAAGGATTTATTGTTCACTAATGTACATTTAAAAAAGCCCTGGGGTAAGCACGCATCTGAACCTTTTTTAATCTTCCAGTTTATAAGTTATACTGCTAAATTAACATAGAAGCAAATGAGCTTTTCTTATATGCCATAGAGAATCATAGATCACAGAGGACTTCCAGAGTCTATCCTTTGGAAAATCTCTGAAAGGTACATTTAACTCAAATCTCTTTCCAATCATAATAGTTGGTTGCCTTGATTGGAAACACAAGAGCCCTCTCCTGCTCTTGGGAGAATAACATCCTTCATTTATCTCCTCCAAGCAGATGCCTCTCTCTCAAATCTATGCTTCAACTCTTCTTTCTTGCCACAGTCCCTCCTTTGATCTATAATTTCATATTCCCAAGTGAAACTCACTGGACTATCCTTTGCTAATGCCAGACAATGAACCTGTAAATGAATCTACCATAAAAGTTAGAGATGAACACGGAGCCTTTAACGATCTTGTAAAGTATTTTATATTATGCTAAATTTCCTTTGATAAAATCCTTACTATTCATCTTCACTGTTGCACACAGACTTCTTAACCTCACAGTCTTGATTTTTTAGCTCTCCTGGGCCATGTGTTCTTTCCCACAAACATATCCTAGAAACATGCTCCAAGAGCATGCATGGGCAAGGGTAGGGTCATTCTAGTGAACCCTCTGTGACAGCGCCCTTGGCTTCACTGACGATGGTGACTATGTCTCTTCTCCACTGTAGTGGTCCTCTACTGTTTTTCTGCTAGAAAAATTGCTGCCTCATGTAACACCAGCAACAAGGATGCCTTTCTCTGCCTCAAGTCCAAAATTCAATTTCCCAGGAACCACTGAAAGAGAAGTAAGACACTGTTTATATCTAGAAGTTTCTAACTGGACTGCGGAAATGATCAACCTACTTTCTTTGCCCTACTTCTATCTGCTGTATGAAAAACTGTCAGATTTTTTTTTCCCTTAAGAAATAAGGGCTACTATATTCCAACTGATCTGACTGTTATTTTAAACCAGTTTTATTTTATTCTTTTGAGTAATTTAATGAAAAGAAAGAAATCTAGTTTAGCTGTATCTTAGAGGGGATTAAAAAATAAAATGGAAAGCAGAATAATGCAACCACCCACTGTGGTCAGAGGGGAGGGTTTTAGAAGATTGTTCAACCTTAAGTTTTATAGAGAACCTAATGTGCTGTTATCAAGTCACATAAAGGAGTCCATTAAGACAAAAATCCAAGTTGTACCACTGAACACTCTGTGTACTAATAACATCAGACACCATATGAACATTATCTAGTTGAATAATAAAATGTGCCTAAAGGGGTAGAAAGCAAAATGACCATTTCTATAGAGACAGAAAGAATTTCATATATGATTTAATTGGAAATTATATTTCTCCAGAATGAAGGGCTGTCTGTGTAATTTCACCCCTAGTGCACAGAAATAAGGGGGATATTCTGACTAATAAGTCATGGCAGCAAGGAATTTTTACTTTGAAGAGATAGAAATCCCTAGCTTTCCAGAAATAATTTGATTTTCCCAGTATCCAGTGGAGAACATGGATGGCCAAAGCTATATACATTTTGCTGTTATTGTTCAGCCACAATCATATCTGATTCTTTGTGACCCCATGAACTGCAGCACACCAGGCTTCTCTGTCCTCACTATCTCCTGGAGTTTGCTCAGGTTCATGTCCATTGAGTTGGTGATGCTATCTAACCATCTCATCTTCTGCCAACCTCTTCTCCTTTTGCCTTCAATCTTTCCCAGCATCAGCTCTTTTCCAGTGAGTTGGCTCTTCACATCAGGTGGCCAAAGTATTGGAGCTTCAGCATTAGTCCTTCCAATGAAAATCCAGGATTGATTTCCTTTAGGACTAACTGGTTTGATCTCCTTGCTGTCCAAGGGACTCTCAAGAGTCTTCTCCAGTACCAAAGTTCTAAAACATCAATCTTTGGCCCTTAACTTTCTTTATGGTCCAACTCTCACATCTGTACATGACTTCTGGAAAAACCATGGCTTTGACTATATGGACCTTTGTCAACAAAGTGTTGTCTCTGCTTTTTAATGTGCTGTCTAGGTTTGTCAAAATTTTTCTTCCAGGAAACATGTGTCTTTTAATTTTATGGCTTCAGTCAGTGTCCCCAGTGATTTTGGAGCTCCAGCAATTCATATTTAGTATCTCTACTCTGTCTAAGTCATCTTATGAAATATAAGGATTGTGAATTGATTTCTTTCCAATAATCACTGATTTTTGTCATCTAAATAATTGTTTCCATGTAAAAGATTGCTTATAAGCCTACTTGAGAAAAAATGTAGGAAATTTGAGAAATAAAATTGCAACATTAAGAGGGATTATTTTGAAAATCATACCAGAATCATCAAATTTGACTTTTGCATTGCTTAACTCAAGGGTGGATACTTTTCTCCAAAGGTATTTTTAAATATTTTTATTATTGTGAAAACCAAAAGTATGTAAGAGGCTAACATAAATGCAAATAATTTGACTCATTTCATCATTCAAGTAGTGATGGACATTACTGTTGCTTCCATGTCTTGGCTATTGTAAATAATGCTGCAGTGACCATGGGAGGGCAGATATCTTTTCTGGATAGCTTTTTCATTTCCTTCAGATAAATGTGCACAAGTGGAATTGTTGGATCATAAGGTAGTTCTGTTTTTAATTACTTAATGAACGTCCATAATTTTTTCCTTAATGGTTGCACCAATTTACATTCCCACCAACAGTGCATAAGTGTCCCTTTTCCTCTGCATCCTCTCCAGTGCTTTGTATTTCTTATCTTTTTGACAATATTTGATAACAAGCATTCTGAGAGAAGTGAGATGGTATCTCCTTTTGGTTTTGGTTTGTATTTCTTTGATAACAGATGATGTTGAGCAGATTTTCATTGCTGCCCATGTTTATGTCTTCTTTGAGAAATGCCTATTAAGCTCCTCTGCCTATTTTTTAATTTAATTTTTGCTATGGAGTAACGTGAGTTTTTAAATATTCTGGATATTAACACTTTATCAGCTATATGATAGTTTTCTCCCACTTGGCACCTATACATGGCTCAGTTTAAATATAAGTTCAAGAGATCAGTTCAGTTCACTTCAGCCTTTCAGTCATGTTCGACTCTTTGTGACCCCAGGAAACGCAGGACACCAGGCTCCCCTGTCCGTTGCCAATTTCCAGAGTTTACCCAAACTCATGTCCATTGAGTCAATAATGCCATTCAACCATCTCATCCTCTCTCGTCCCCTTCTCCTCCTGCCCTCAATTTTTCCCAGCATCAGGGTCTTTTCAAATGAGTCAGTTCTTCACATCAGGTGGCCAAAGTATTGGAGTTTCAGCTTCAAAATCAGTCCTTCCAATGAAAACCCAAGACTGATCTCCTTTAGGATGGACTGGTTGGATTTCCTTGCAGTCCAAGGGACTCTCAAGCGTCTTCTCCAAGACCACAGTTCAAAAGCATCAGTTCTTCAGTGCTCAGCTTTCTTTATAGTCCAACTTTCACATCCATACACGACTACAGGAAAAACCATAGCCTTGACTAGACAGACCTTTGTTGGCAAAGTAATGTCTCTGCTTTTTAATATGCTGTCTAGGTTGGTCATAACTTTTCTTCCAAGGAGTAAGCGTCTTTTAATTTCATGGCTGCAATCACCATCTGCAGTGATTTTGGAGCCCCCTAAAATAAAGTCTCTCACTGTTTCCCCATCTATTTACCATGAAGTGATGGAACCAAATGCCATGATCTTAGTTTTCTGAACGTTGAGTTTTAAGCCAACTTTTTCACTCTCCTCTTTCACTTTCATCAAGAGGCTCTTTAGTTCTTCTTCACTTTCTGCCATAAGGGTGGTGTTATCTGCATATCTGAAGTTATTGATATTTCTCCTGGCAATCTTGATTCCAGCTTGTGTTTCTTCCAGCCCAGCATTTCTCATGATGTACTCTGCATATAAGTTAAATAAGCAGGGTGACAGTATGCAGCCTTGACGTACTCCTTTCCTGATTTGGAACTAGTCTGTTTTATGCCCAGTTCTATCTGTTGCTTCCTGACCTGCATACAGATTTCTCAAGAGGCAGGTCAGATGGTCTGGTATTCCCATCTCTTTCAGAATTTTCCAGAGTTTATTGTGATTCGCACAGTCAAAGGCTTAGACATTCTAGGAATCAGTGAACTAAAATGGACTGGAATGGATGAATTTAACTCAGATGACCATTGTATCTACTACTTTGGGCAAAAATCCCTTAGAATAAATGGAGTAGCCATCATAATCAACAAAAGAGTCTGAAATGCAGTTCTTGGATGCAATCTCAAAAACGACAGAATGATCTCTGTTCGTTTCCAAGGCAAACCATTCAATATCACATAATCCAAGTCTATTTCCTGACCAGTAACACTGAAGAAGCTGAAGTTGAACGGTTCTATGAAAACCTACAAGACCTTCTAGAACTAACACTCAAAAAAGATGTCTTTTTCATTATAGGGGACTGGAATGCAAAAGTAGGAAGTCAAGAAACAGCTGGAGTAACAGGCAAATTTGGCCTTGGAGTACAGAATGAAGCAGAGCAAAGGCTAATAGAGCTTTGCCAAGAGAACGCACTTGTTATAGCAAACATTATCTTCCAACAGCATAAGAGAAGACTCTACACATGGACATCACCAGATGGCCAATACTGAAATCAATAGATAAGAAGGTGTCAAAAATAAATGGGCACTGATTTTACTTTATGAAGCTTGGAAAATAGCACTTTTTTAGGAGAGGTAATAATGAGCAGTTTGCTCCCCTTTTCTCCATGATTCCATCCTATTCTGAACCACCAGCTCCAGTCTATGTTGCTAAGCCTAGGAAATCTTCACATGTTTGTAGTCTGCTCTTTCCCAGACTCCAAAAGAACAAGTTAATAATGCAGCTGAGACCTAATCATCAATTAGCAATTCATCACAAGATGTCTAGTTCACAGGACCTTAGATAGAATCTCACCTGTTAGTGTAGGAGACACTAGCAGTTACATCTGCAGGCGTAGCCTCCCAGTACATAGCCTAGAAAGAAATTCAATTAAATCAACATTTTGAGCTCAAGCTGTAACATTTATGTTACTGCCGTGCATCTGGTGTCCATTCAGGAGCTCAAACAGAAAAGGAAGTCACAGCTGACATTATTGGATCAAGCAAATAGTCTATTGCTTTAGGGAGGAAAAAAAACCTAAATGAAACAATGAGGGCTTGAAATATCACAGAGTAATCATGGACAGCCTCATTGAAAGAAATTTGCTCCATTTGGAGAAGAATAAGTGATAAAGAAAGTAAATACAAGTGAAAAAAATACACAGGTAATACACATGGAAATTGAGTACTTTTTCATAGAAGAAACTATAAAGAACATATGATTTATGTATATATAAATAATGTATGATTTATATGGGCTTTCTAGTTGGCTCAGTGGGTAAAGAATCTGCCTGCAATGCAGGAAGCATGGGTTCAATCCCTGAGTTGGGAAGATCAAGATCCTGTGGAGAAGGAAATGGCAACCCACTGCAGTATTTTTGCCTGGATAATCCCATGGACAGAGGAGCCTAGTGTGCTGCAGACCATGAGGTTGCAAAGGTTGAACTGAAGGGACTGAGCACACACACACACACACATGATTTATATATTAATTTAGCAGGAAAAAAAAAAAAACCTCAATGGCATTTAAAAAAGTTAAAAAGACATGCCTATTCATGGTCCTGTGTGTGGAAGTGGCTGTAAATTCCTTCTGCAAACATTTATTGAGTATTTAACTTCACACCAAACACTATTCTAGCACCAGCATTGCATGTTGAAAAAGGCAGGTATGATTTTTTCCTTCATTGAACTTATTTTCTTATTGGAATGGATAGAAATATTCAAGTAAATATAGGCTTAAAATTAGTTTTGAGATTATGAATCCTATGGAGAAAATCACAGTAAGAAGTGAAATCAGGAGTTAGTGAGGTGGATAGAAAATTATGTTGGATGGTGGTCTGAAAAGACCTCTTTAAGGTGGGAATTTGAGCCTGTATGATGAGTAGAGTACAGGCATCGAGCTCCAGGAAGAGGAAGAATGACAACAAAGCCTGGAAAAATCTCGGCATATTTGAGGAAAAGGAAGACAATAGGGCATCTAGAGGACAATGTATGAGGAAGAGGGAAGTCAAAGACATGGAAATCAAAGACGAGTTCAGAGAGCAGTCCCTCCCTGGCTAGGCATTTGTCATGTGACTTACAGTTCAGCTATGGTTTTTCCAGTAGTCATGTATTGTGAGAGTTGGACCATAAGGAAGGCTGAGTGTCAAAGAACTGATGCTTTCAAATTGTGGTGCTGGAGAAGACTCTTGAGAGTCCCTTGGACTGCAAGGAGATCAAACGAGTTGATCCTAAAGGAAATCAGTCCTGAATATTCATTGGAGGGACTGATGCTGAAGCCGAAGCTCCAATACTGATGCAAAGAGCCAACTCGTTGGAAAAGACCCTGAAGCTGGGAAAGATTGAAGGCAAGAGGAGAAGGGAGTGACATAGGATGAGATTATTAGATGACATCACTGATTTGATGGACAGGAATCTGAGCATACTCCAGGAGATGGTGAGGGACAGGGAAGCCTGGTGTGCTGTAGTGCATGGGGTCACACAGCTCAGGTTAAAAATGTGAAATAATAGTTCATTTCACTGGTGCTTTAAAAAGAGGGCAATGATGAGGTCAGCCCTTGGCTGGACTTTGGATTAAAGAAAATTTCTGAAGTTGACAGCTGCCCCAAAAAGCAGGTGTCAGAAGCAAGCAGTTAGGTTGAACAAGAGAGGAAGATTTTGATGGGATAACCTACTCTTCCTTATCTTTTTTTCTGAGACATGTTTACAATATCTCTTTGGACTGAGAAGCAGGGAAATTCCTCTGATTTAGAAGCATAAGATTTTGTATTTTCACTAAGAAGTTACTAAGATATTGTGTAATGGAAATATTTCTTTCTAAACCTTGAGTATATTCTCCATGGGTTATTGCAATTGCATTATGTGACTCCTGATTCCTATTAGCTCATAGAGTTTATGATCATTGGAGACTTGGATCTAGCTGTAGCAGAACTGAGGCAAGGGAGGGTTACAATCTGAATGTATCTAGAATCAGTTAAGATTTCAGATTTGGGGAAGAAGAAAAGTTCTCAACAATTTGGCCGAACTATACAACAAGACAACAGATGATAAGCAGAAGGAAGCTCTAGAGTCACCGAGCTTCCAAAAATCCTGTGTTTAAGGGCAAAATACCTATTTGTGGAATCTCAGAATGGATTCCATGGAATCTGATATTTTATGTCAAAATTTCAACATGTAGAAGAATTCAAAGAGGAAAGATTTGTTGGGAAAGGGAACTGGGCACAATATTGTGATGGAAGTGAGCCAAGTGAAAAGTTTGAGTGATGTGTCTTGGTTCAGAATTGACTCAGAACAGGTGTATCAGATGTCTTGCAGTCTTTCAAAGAGGTGTACATCAAGAAAGCTGTGGTACATATACACAATGGAATATTACTCAACCATTAAAAAGAATACATTTGAATCATTTCTAATGAGGTGGATGAAACTGGAGCCTATTATTTAGAGTGAAGTAACCCAGAAAGAAAAACACCAATACAGTATACTAATGCATATATATGGAATTTAGAAAGATGGTAACAATAACCCTACATGCAAGACAGCAAAAGAAACACAGATGTATAGAACAGTCTTTTGGATTCTGTGGGAGAAGGTGAGGGTGGGATGATCTGAGAGAATAGCATTGAAACATGTATATTTTCATATGTGAAAGAGATCGCCAGTCCAGGTTCAATGCATGAGACAGGGTGCTCAGGGCTGGTGCACTGGGATGACCCTGAGGGATGGGATGGGGAGGGAGGTGGGAATGGGGTTCAGGATGGGAAACACATGTAAACCTATGGCTGATTCATGTCAATGTATGGCAAAAAACCACTACAATATTGTAAAGTAATTCATTTCAGTTCAGTCGCTCAGTCATGTCCGACTCTATGTGACCCCATGAATCACAGCACACCAGGCCTCCCTGTCCATCACCAACTTCCCGGAGTCCCAACTTATGTCCATCGAGTTGGTGATGCCATCCAACCATCTCATCCTCTGTCCTACCCTTCTCCTCCTGTCCCCAATCCCTCCCAGCATCAAGGTCTTTTCCAATGAGCCAAGTCTTCGCATGAGGTGGCCAAAGTATTGAAGTTTCAGCTTCAGCATCATCCTTCCAATGAACACCCAAGGCTGATCTCCTTTAGGATGGATCTCCTTGCAGTCCAAGGGACTCTCAAGAGTCTTCTCCAACACCACAGTTCAAAAGCATCAATTCTTCGGTGCTCAGCCTTCTTCACAGTCCAACATGACCACTGGAAAAACCATAGCCTTGACTAGATGGACCTTTTTTGGCAAGGTAATATCTCTGCTTTTGAATATGCTCTCTAGGTTGGTCATAACGTTCCTTCCAAGGAGTAAGCGTCTTTTAAATTTCATGGCTGCAATCACCATCTACAGTGATTTTGGAGCCCAAAATATAAAGTCTGACACTGTTTCCACTGTTTTCCCATCTATTTCCCATGAAGTGATGGGACCAGAGGCCGTGATCTTCGTTTTCTGAGTGTTGAGCTTTAAGCCAACTTTTTCAATCTCCACTTTCACTGTCATCAAGAGGCTTTTTAGTTCCTCTTCACTTTCTGCCATAAGAGTGGTGTCATCTGCATATCTGAGGTTATTGATATTTCTCCTGGCAATCTTGATTCCAGCCTGTGCTTCTTCCAGCCCAGCATTTCTCATGATGCATATAAGTTTCTCTGCATATAAGTTAAATAAGCAGGGTGACAATATACAGCCTTGACATCCTCCTTTTCCTATTTGGAACCAGTCTGTTGTTCCATGTCCAGTTCTAACTGTTGCTTCTTGACCTGCGTTAGCCTCCAGTTAAAATAAATACATTTTTAAAAAATTTGGACATCGATTGGAAAGATGTCCACACTCCACCAAAAGATCACTCCACCAAAAGGAGAGATTTGATTAATTGTGAGCTTGCCTTTGATGATTTTTCTCACACAAACAAGGATAAATAAATGTAAAGAATATTTTTCAGGCTTCTGATAGGCAAGTGGAGTGACCGTGATAACTTATTTTTACACATAAAAAAGGAGGAAAATGTTATACGTATGGACTCAACCTCATTTTTTAAATTACAGCTTTAAAAATTTGGTATTACAAAGTATAATGACTGGGCCATAAATAACATTACTCAACAAGAATTTTTTTAAAAAATGAGAATTCTCAATCATAAAGGTCACAAGGAGCATACTGTGTTCTCTGGGTTGCTTTTTCTGGTGTAGAACCATGTAAGCTGGGGCAACAGTAACCTGGCGCCCCGTATTGTCACTATACTGCACCCAAGGCAGAGCCTCTGTTCCACAAAGTGGAAGAGAAGAGCCCCCAGTTCTTAACTGCACTACACAGGGCCACAGGCAGCTGGGGGCAAGATGAGAAGTGCTGATCCCCCCTCTCTTCCCCAGAAGATAACCCTCTGATGGGGAGCTGGGAGATGAGGATAGGGAGGCCATGTTCTTGGTGGCAGCAATGCCCAAGTCCATTTCCAATGGACTGTCCCTGTTGCTGAGCTGGGTGTGGGGAGGGAGAGTCTTGGTTCAAATATCATAGACGTGCCTTTCTTACACAACTCTTCATAGGTTGCCTCGAGTAGAGATTTCTTCAGTTCCTGTTTGTCCTTAGGACAATTTCCAGAGACTTGAAATTTTGTTTTAAATATTACCCTTATCTGCTTCACCTGGGAACAGTTCAGTGGTTCCTTACATTTTCATCACCCTCCACTTTGCTGTCAATCCATCATCAATGCATTATTCTTTTCCGACTCTTTGTGAATCCACTTAAAGTTCATTTAACAATTAAAAAAATCATATAATAATAACACAAGTATTTATGTGCTACATGTTAAGTCGCTTCATTCATGTCCAACTCTTTGTGACCCCATGGAGTATAGCCCGCCAGGCTCCTCTGTCCTTGGGATTTTCCAGGGAAGCATACTGGAGTGGGTTGCCATTCTTTTCTCCAGGGGAATCTTCCTGACCCAGGCGTCAAATCCAGATCTCCTGTAGAGCAGGTACGTTCTTTACTGTGTGAGCCACCAGGGAAGCCCACGAGTATTTATGCAGGATAATTATTCAGTGCACTTCTGTGTTTCTAAGCAAGCTTTAAGTAGACCAATAAATGACTTTTTCTTCTAGGCTTGCATGAGAGAAAGAAACTCTTTCCATTTCTGCAGTCTGTGAATATACTGCCAACAACAAGTTACTGCTGGTAATGGAAGGGAGCCAGAATGAAGTTTATTGATGCAGGCTAAAGGGGAAGATTAAGGGATATATGCTGAATACTCAGTCCTTAGTGTTTCCATCAAATTGTTTAAGTGAATTATTGAACATCTGGCTCAAGGAATAGGCTCCATCGGGTCACTGTCGATGGCGTTTTTTTGGGCTCTCTTCCCTACCATAGCCTACTCTTCGTAATTCCCCAATTCCATCAATATTTACACTCATTTAGAATATCACAAGCAGGGCATTGTGCCAAGGTCACTCAGGGACGTTCATCAGTGACATTGCTGGGAAGGTGGGCATGGTGTGTTTTATGAACGTGCCCTCTGAAATGAGAATGGCAGGAATGCTATTGTGTAGATTTATCCAATACTTCTAGGTGCCTATGACAATCTGATTTTCAGAGAAACTTATTTCATGGCATTTTTTTCCGTCCACTGGTCAGAGAGATGAGGGTTTAAGAAGGTGAAGAAAATAGTGACTAGACAGATCAGACCCTGAGTGCAGACTGACAAGCCAGTGGAGCAAAGAGGGGGACCCTAGAGATGATAAACATGGGAAAGTCTGGGACTTGCTAACTGTTGTCTAATCAGAATGTCAAAGCCTCTGCCATGCCTCTAGTTCTTTTGCTTTGTTAAAAAACTTTTGGGCTAAGCCTTCGGGCTTGATTTGCCTTTCGAAATAAAACATGGGTAGGCTTAGAACATTATACCACACAGCACATGTGGATGATGTGGGGAGAAAACAAACAGAATCAGAAAGGGCTAAATTGTTTCTAACTCAGAAGGGAAAGCTGGTAGGGGAATGCAGGCCACTAACACTGAATAATTTCATCTCACTATGAATATTAATAGCACGTTGTCTGAGAAGGCAAGTTAGCAAGGTAATGATTGAAGGATGTGAATGGAGTGTTTGTTTTGTTTCTTCTTGGGAACAATATTCTTGACCGCAGTAGCTGGTGAATTAAATAAAGTTCTGAGTGCAAGGACGTCTAGCCTAAACTGAAGAGATTTCCTCATTTATGTTATAGGTTTGGTGCAGAAAATCAAGTCAGGGGATGCAGGTAAAAAAAACATACCTTTGTCCTAGAACTCAAATGAACTTCATTGGATATTCAGATCAAACAAACTAGATAATCTTCACACCGGATTTTGTCCTTTACCGACAAACTGTAAATGAATAGAAATAGTTTCAGCTAGAACTGTCACACTTTTATCCAGAAGGGTTTTATTCAAAACATTCCCATGATAAAAATGGCCATGTGGTAGAAAGTAAGAAAAAACAGGAGTATTTCAATTTTTGCGTGGGCACTCCCTCAAGTTTACATTCTGTCTACTGAACTGTAGATGTAATACAAAAAATTTGGAAGAGTGTTCTCTCCTACAGCTGCTTAGGAGTAATTAGATATTATAAAAATATTTATTCTAATTATTCTATATTAACTAGATATTATAGAAGAAGAAAACTGGGGGGTTGGGGGAAAAGAGACTGAGAGTGATAGTCAACAGACCAGACTTTAATTGCCTGAAATACTTGACTTCAAATCCTAATCATTTGTTAAATCTCGGTCCTCCCTACCAGGTTCCAAGCTTGCAAGGCAAAGATTCAGTCTTTGTTGTTGCTGTTAGAGATTCACTCTTATCTATTGCTGAATGTGCAGTTTTAAAACACTGCCTAAAAACACATTAACTATGATAAATAAATGAATACCATTCTAAGATATTTTCAACGAACAAAATAATGTTTGGGGGATAAAGTTACTGACTGTCACCTTTCCTTGTTTTTCTAGAGTTAGCAGCATCAGGAAAAGACATGTTTGAGTCCAAATGGGACAGAGCTCCAGCTTCTTAGTTTGGGGCTGGGTTATAAACCTGGTGTTAGAGTCTTTAAAGAGACAGAAATACTTTGCTTCTTCTGTAGCTGGGAACATGATAGTCATGTACTTTCTCACTTCCTTTTAAGATATGATTTTTTTTCACCAATGAAACAGGAGCAGAAGTGCCATGCTACATTTCTGAAAGCCTGTGCACAATGGTTCTTATTTCCTGCCATGGTCATTTTGGAAGTATGGATCAAGTTGGATCCTCCGTCAGCCAAGGTCACTGAGTGACTGGGGAGATGAGAGCCTGCCAACCCCTGTAACCAAATACTTTTCAAACGTTACTGCCTACTGTCAGTTCTAGGATTGAAAACACAATCGTTTCCTCCACTTATTTTTTCCACAATTAGAAATGAATGGGATATCAGTTAAAACTGTACAGAAAAGCCAATGAATGGAACGCTGATCATCTGAGATGAGGTTCACCTCCACAGTCTTTGAATAACAGCCTGAGCGCTTATTTCACAGTTTGGATGGTTGGTTAGACTGGCAAAAAGAATGCTGGCTTTTCATACTTAGATTCACTTTGTGTCCAGTTTTACAACTGTTCATATTTTTCTTAAAATTAATGTCACAAGCCTGAAACTGCAGTGTACCAATGAAGTTTCTTGGGAGTATTCTATAGCTAATAAAGATAAAAATACTTTATGTTTAAACATTATGAGAACAAAAATACTTGCAGTATAACAACACGGGGCTTCCGAGCAGCTCAGTAGTAAAGAATCCACCTGCCAGTTCAGGAGGCATAATGAGATGTGGGTTTGATCCCTGGATCAAGAAGATTGCCCTGGAGAAGGAAATGGCAACCCACTCCAGTATTCTTGCCTGGAAAATCCCATGGACAGTGGAGCCTGGTGGGCTACAGTCCATGGGGTCCCGAAAGAGTCAGACACGACTTAGAGACTAAACAACAACAAATATAACAACATAAGATAGTCTTATAGAATGAGACCAGCTGCTGGTGCTGCCGCCAAGTCACTTCAGTCGTGTCCGACTCTGTGCGACCCCATAGACAGAATCCCACCAGGCTCCGCCATCCCTGGGATTCTCCAGGCAAGAACACTGGAGTGGGATGCCATTGCCTTCTCCACATGAGACAAGCTATGAGATTTAATAATAATATTCTTTATCCTTAGGGTATATGGCAATGCTGAGAGATGTGAGTATAAATAGAATTGCAGATTCAAATTCTATTAAAAATATCTATAGTAATGAATGATAATTTAAGGACTTGTTCTTCAACAGGAATAAGCCGATTCTAAATACCTGATATAATTGTGTAGTTCAAATAGCTTCGGGAAAGTGATTAGGCTTAGATTTTTCACTTCACTTCCAGCTATCTTGGAAGAAATGTATCCAGATACCACTTTTCTACCTTTCCTCTTTTTCTTAAACTAAATTCCCAGTGACGGCAATATTCATATGAAAAGGGAAAATGTTAGTTGCTCAATCATGTCTGACTCTTTGCGACCTCATGGACTGTAGTCCCCCAGGTTCCTCTGTCCATGGAATTCTCCAGGCAAGAATACTGGAGTGGGCAACCATGCTCTTCTCCAGGGGATCTTCCTGACCCAGGGATCAAACCCAGGTCTCCTGCATTGCAGGCAGATTCTTTACCTTCTGAGCCACCAGGGAAGCCCAATATTCATGTGCTTAGTAACTATAATCATAATAACAACAATACACATATATCTTCTAACATACAACAACAATAATATCTCACACAGTGTGCTAAAGAAATTCACAACCTACAATTTGGACTAAGACTTAGTACTTACTACAATTTGGACTAAGACACCTGTACTGTAACTTATGCTCTGCCAGGTACCAGCCGCCCTTATTCTAAAATGGGAAAAATCAGTACTATTGGGTCCTTGTGAGAACTGAATGAGATAGTATATGTTAACCACTTAGATTAGTGCCTGCCACATAGCAAAGTCTCAATAAATTATCAGTTCAACTATTATTATTCAACGATTCTTGCTTCTCAGCCACCAAAAATATCTACGCTATGAAAAAACCTTGCCAGTTGACCCATTAGAAATGACTGCTATGTAATTACAGCCTACTTTGAGCTCATCTTCTGAGTATTCTTTAAGCTATTTGCCAACACAGTCTGTCAAATGTTATTCATTCTGAAGCCTGTGGCTAGACCCACTCAGAGTTTGCCACAAAAGTGCAAAGTCATACAGCATGAATTTCTTCATCCACAACACAGAAATTAATTGAGTTTACAAGAAGGCAGCGCAGTGGAGATGGTAAAACTCAGCTTTTGGAGTCAGATTCCCCAGTTTTAACTCCAGCCCTGCTGTTCCTTGTACCTTGCTTTTCTCATCTTTAAAGTGAAGATGCTCATAATTTCTACTTAAAAGATTTATTTTGAGGCTTGAATACGTTAATATATGGAAAGTGCTTTCAACAGTGCCTGACATTTAGTAAGCATTATATTTTTTTAATTGAAGTATAGTTGATTACCAATATTGTATTAGCTTCAGTTGTATAACAAGTTTTGCTGGCATGAATTAATCAAAGCTGTTAGATATAAATGATGAACTTATTAGCTACAGCTCAGGATTCAAAGAAAAAAGGTATAATCTGTATATAATATCTTCTCTCAAAGAATTTAGGGTGTTCAGGGAGTTAGAGATGATAATGCAGCTAGAAGGCCAGCTGGTAAATAAAATAGAAAAAGATATATGCATATATGTGGAATTTGAAAAAAAAAACCCTAGTATAGACGAGCTTATTTTCAAAGCAGAAATAGAGACAGATGTAGAGAACAAACTATGGATATCAAATGGGGTAAGACGGGGTAGAATGAATTGGGAGATTGGGATTGACGTGCACATATTATTAATACTATGTATGTGTGTGCATGCTCAGTTGCTCAGTTGTGTCCGACTCTTTGTGACCCTGTAGACTGTAGCCCACCAGGCTCCTCTGTCCAAGGAATTTTCCAGGCAAGAATACAGGAGTGACTTGCCATTTCCTTCTCCATGGGATCCTCCCGACCCAGGGATCAAACCCACGTCTCTTGCATCTCCAACATTGGCAGGCAGTTTCTTTACCACTGGTACGACTCGGAAAGCCCAGTACTATGTATAAAATAGATAACTGATGAGAACCTACTGTATAGCACAGGGAACTCGACCCAATGCTCTGTGGTGACCCAAATGGGAAGGAAGTCCAAAAAGAGGGCATATATGTATATGTATAGCTGATATACTTTGCTATTCAGTAGAAATTAACACAACATTGTAAAGCAACTCCTGCAATGATAAGTGGGTTCTTTACCTCTAGGACCACCTGGGAAGCCAAAGCAACTATGCTCCAAAAACTTTTTGTAATTAAAAAAAATCTTTTAAAAAATGTACAAAATATGGCAAACATCTAGTGTAGCACAATGCTAGAGTAGTTAGGATGGAAATAAAGATTATTTCCATTTTATGGGAGAAAGAAATCCAAACTTAGACAGATGAAATGGTCATGAAGCTACAGAGCGTTAGAGGAGACTCTTGAGCCTAAACTTCTAACTTGGGACCCTAGTGTTTCCACTACACCATTCTGTTTTTATTTTCCCACCATTATTTCTTTTCTCACTTGCACATTTTTTCTGACAAGCCAGGAAAGAAAAATAGAAGAGAATCTTCTTATCTAGTCACAGAGTAACCAAGCTATTTATATTTGCAGCCATACTTTGCAGTAACAATTCATACTCCTATGTAAAGTTCAGCTCCTCAATTTAGGGAGTGGACCCCATTTTCTCTCAAATACTCAAGTATCTCACTTCGGGAATTCTTCCCTTTCTCCCCTGCATTATTGTTTTCTCATTATTAAAATGTTACTGCTGCCATCCTGGGCTTCCCTGGTGGCTCAGTGAGTAAAGAATCTTCCTCCAATGCAGGAAATACAGGAGATGCAGGTTCTATTTCTGGATTGGGAAGATCCCCTGGAAGAGAAAATGGCTCCCACTCCAGTATTTTTGCGTGGGAAATTCCATGGACAGAGGAGCCTGGTGGGCTATAGTCCTTGGGATTGCAAAGAGTCAGACATGATTTAGTATGTTTGCACACAGTCATACTAATGTGCTGTAAATACCATCTCCTCCAGCTTCTGTTCTATTTTTCTGCCTCATTTTATAGCCAAATTTCTAGAAGTAATTTATACTCACTGCCCCTACTTCCTCACCTCTCCTTCTCTCTTAAGCCCATTACAGTTATACCACTTTCCCATGGCTTCAGTGAAAGTGCTTTTTAAGGTCATTTATGAGCTCTAGATGGTCAAATCCAACAGTTATTTCCCAGTTTTTATCTCATGCAGCAGAGTTGGAGAAATGGATAAATAAGTGAAAAGTCAAAAGCCCTAGAGGTTCCCAGAAAAATCTGTTGATCATAGAAGCCTCAGTTATGAAACTTTATGACCAAGAAGCACACTTGGAGTCTTACTGCATCTCCAAAGGCGAATTTAGAAAGGCACCCCTTAGATTTGAGACTGGGGTTAAGTCATAACTATGAGTGTGGCATAGTTCTAGAAGGTCAGAATTTGTAAACTGAATGAGTTTCAAGGGTGTAGAGAAGATGGTGGCCTTATCTTTGGAACAGAAAGACAACCAGAATTTGTCTCTGGTCTTGTCTTGGAAAACATGAATCTCGAAGAGCTGCTGTTCCAACTTCTGAACTTAGATAGTTTTGTTGCAGGTTATACTTTGGCACAGGTCATCCATCTATTTTGAGAATCATGCTTCCCTGATGGCTCAGTGGTAAAGAGTCTGCCTGCCAAAGCAGGAGATGCAGGTTTGATCCCTGGGTTGGAAAGATATCCTGGAGGAAGAAATGACAACCCACTCCAGTATTCTTGCCTGGGAAATTCCATGGACAGAGGAACCTAGCAGGCTACAGTCCATGGGGTTGCAAAGTTGGATATGACTTAGCAACTAAACCACCAGCAACACCCATACTTTGGTACAATTTATCTGTTTTGAGAATCATACTAGAGTTTGTTTTGCAAGAAAAAGTTTGTATTCCATCTCAAAAGGATTCTTAATTCTTTCATATGGAAGGAAACTGGAAAGTTTGGTCTGGATACTCAGTTACTTAGACAGCCCCTTGAGAAGATTTTGGTTTTCATCCTGACACTTGAACTCACTTATAAGCATGCCAATCTATATATTTCTGCTTCTAAGAATCAATATTTTTAGATATATTTTCAAGCCTATGTCCTTATTTCTTTGTACAGTGCCTCTTCAATGATATAAATAGCATCCCATCTTAAGTAGAAACAGTGCCGTGGCCTGAATTAATAGTTGAGGCTCTAATGGTTACAGGTTTTCTCTCACCTCAGTCTCCTGGAACATTCCTAAAAACCTAGAAGTAACAAAAAGTGACTGAGAATGGAAGCAAACCTAGTGTTCGATGGTTTGTATGATTTTACTCCATAGTAAAGACTTAGGCCAAGAGATGATAGAGTCATTTCAATTATCTTATTTTCTATTTCATAGAAGTATAGAAGCTAAAGATTAGAAATGATGGATGCTCCCATTATATTCCTCCATATGGTCGCTAAGAGTCAGACACGACTGAGCGACTTCACTTTCACTTTTCACTTTCATGCATTGGAGAAGGAAATGGCAACCCACTCCAGTGTTCTTGCCTGGAGAATCCCAGGGACGGGGGAGCCTGGTGGGCTGTTGACTATGGGGTCACACAGAATCGGACACGACTGAAGCGACTTAGCAGCAGCAGAAGACAGTAAAGAATCTGTCTGCAATGCAGGAGACTGGGATTCAGTTTCTAGGTCAGCAATATCCCCTGGAGAAGGGAATGGGTACCTACTCTAGTATTCTTGCCTGGAAAATCCCATGGGCAGAGGAGCCTGGCAGGCTACAGGCCATGGGGTCACAAAGAGTTGGACTCAACTGAGCGACTAACACAGGCCAGCAGTGAGTTGGCATCACTGATTATCTACCAGCAGAGAAAGACAGAAGAAAGAAAAACAATCTAAAAGACTAATAAAACTAATTAATACTAATAAAATACATTTGATTTTCCCATATGCATATTTTATGAACTCTTTATTAGACCAAGTATGTGTGTGCTTAGTCACTCAGTTGTGTCCAACTCTTTGCAACCCCACGGACTTCCCTGGTAGTACAGATGGTAAAGAATCTACCTGCAATGCAGGAGACCAGGGTTCGATCCCTGGGTTGGGAAGATCCCCTGGACAAAGGAATGGCAATTTACTCCAATATTCTTGCCTGGAGACTTCCATGGACAGAGGATCCTGGCAAGCTACTGTCTATGGGATTGCTAAGAGTCAGACACGACTGAGTGACTAACACACATAAGACCACATATACTTTAATATTTTCTGAATGATTCAGTTAATATAACTATCAACTATTTTAATTATGATATTTTAATACCCCCAAACCCTCAAAATCTGGGCTAAACTGTTTTATCCCAAATAAGTTTTCAAAGGTCTCACTGTATTTTGAGATAGTATAATAACAAACAAAAGTCATAGAAATATAGAACGCATTGTAGCAAAATTTTAATAACAATGAAATAATTTTACAACAGACAGTATAAGATCTTAAAGAATTATACATTGATTATCTGGAGAATTTTCTTTGGCTTAAGACTTTATCTGCCGGTAGTGTTGGAGAGCTCACTGCTTGCTCTATCAGCATTTGAATGGATAATGCAGAAAAAACACCAAGAATGTTGAACTGGGTTATCAGCATGTATTGTGATCTATCTCAGACAAGAGCCAAGAGGGCTGTTATCCTCTTCCAGTTGTTAGAACATCATTATGGAATTTCTGCAAATAGATAGCTGTTATTTTGATGCAATTCTAATTGTAGCAGTTGCCATAACAAGCTATGTAGGCTAAGAATACTGTCAGCAAAAGTGTTGATCAGATGATTACTGTAACCACTGTATTTGAGATTTTTTAAGGTTGTTTTGCAGCTTAACCAACATTTGTCTGGCATGTTCTTTCTCTGCCAGTGGCAAGTTGTATTCACTGAAGACCAGTAAACTTGAGAGGAGAAGCTACATGTCTTGGTCCTTTAACTTTTGCAATAGTTGTGCTTTGTTTAAAGCATATAGATATATGCAGGTGCTTCTTGATACCCTACCCCTCTGTACCTGATAGGAAATATTGCTACTTTGGTTTTTTGTTTATTATTTTTCTGACCACACCACTGTGGCATGTGCGATCTAGTTCCCTGATGGGGGATTGAACCTGTGACCACTGCATTTGAGGCATGGAGTCTTAACCACTCGACCGCCAGGGAAGTCCCAAAATACTGCTGCCTTAAGTTAAAGAAGATGCTCTACTTTCCTGTCCAACAATTCATAAACATGCCCTTAAAAAAGCAGCTGCCTGATCATCTTTACTCGTGTTATTTCCAAACATATTTATTATTAATACAAATTTTACAAACACAATATTGAACTTATATTTTTCTGGGGTAACTTTTTCTTCTGCTCTACAATCCAGATTTTAATGGTATATTACTTTGATTCTTCCCATGGCTGTAATTTATCAGGCAGTCATTACCTGTAATTATAGACAAATACATTTTTATCATCTGACATGGTGGAATATTTCCAAGAACTGACCTGAACCTCTTTAATAATATTCCTTCTGAAGTACGAACTTGGACAAAATGGCACTGAGTCACAATGCTAAAAATCCTTGTGTGTTGTAAACCTGATTGGAATAGAAATTAACTTGTAATCCAAAAGTAAATTAGGCACTTTAAGAGAAATGTTAATGAAATGAAAGAGTTTAGTCTTATACTGTATATTAAAGCAAGGATTTACTTAAGAAACTCTGACAACAGGAAAATTTATTACATCTGTGAAAATATACTATACTTCTGTTTATGTGCAATTATAAAATGAGTTATTCTGAAGTCAGTTTTTTTTTGTTTTTTTTCTGAACAAAGTTAGCAGTCATTTTCTGTAGAATCAGTTAGACAAAGCTGTAGTATACCTGGCTCAGCATTTATGATGACAAGATAGATGACCCACCTTCAGGTCTGGTCATTAGATTAAAAGAATGTCTTATATTAAGCCAAAATCTTACTGGGAAGCCTGTCTAGAGCCTGGACCTCGGTTTTATCTAAGTATTTCAATGTACATCACAAATATTAAATGCATTTTCTTCGAATTCGCATAAGCAATGGATTAAGAAACCTCTGTATAAGCCAAAAAGTAAACCCTGGGAAGAATGCCAAAAACCTAGAAGAAATCGAGGGGTAAAAATGGAAATCAAAGAGCAGACCTCAAAGGATGTAGTGTACAGTGTCTTGACTTGTTTCATCTTCACAGAAACTTGTGTCAGCTTCATCTGGAGACACAGTCCAGGCCCAATGCCTTGTGCTTGACACTTGGCTTCAGAGTCAGTAAATAAAACTGTCTTCCAACTTCCCTCATTTTGCCGGACTTTAAATATCTCAACCATCCCACTATAAAAAGTCACAAAAACAATTGTAAGGACAAAGAACACCTCAGACAAAGGCATCTTGAACGCCTCCCCTGCTCTCCATCCCCAAGGCTATCTGAGCATCAGTCAGGGTCTTTATTTAATCCAACATCTAAACAGCTATCTGTGGTGCAAACGAACTCTTGCAATGTTGACGCCAACGTACTGTAAGGTCGTAAAGTGGTTTTGGATGTATCCCCAAATAGTAACTTTTGTAAAGCACACATTATGCACCTCCTTAAAATACAATTTCATACAGAACCCCATTATATAAAGCAGACAAAAGCAGATATTCCTTGGTAGAATCTCGGGTGTCAGCCTTTGAACATCTTCAAGGAACTGTTGGACTTCCTAAACAGAGTAAAAATTGTCAGAACTACAATGGAGGTGATGTGGTATAATGATGAGGCAGATGGACCTGGGAGCTAGGTGCTCTGGTTGGGAGTGTGACCTCTGCCTTTCTCTAACTGTGTGAGGCCACTTCAGTTCTCCTATGTCTTGGTTTCCTCTTCTGTAAATTGGAGTTATAAGAATTAAGTGAGTTAACCTGTGTAATTTGAATTGTGGTCCTGGAGAAGATTCTTGAGAGTACCTTGGACTGAGGGAAGATCGAACCAGTCCATCCTAAAGGAAATGAACTCTGAATATTCATTGGAAGGACTGATGCTGAAGCTTAAACTCCAATACTTTGGCCGCCTGATGCGAAGAGCAGACTCAATGGAAAAGACCCATTGAGCTGACTCAATGGAAAAGACCCATGCAGGGAAAGATTGAGGGTAGGAGGAGAAGGGAACGATAGAGGATAAGATGGTTGGATGACATCATCGACTCAGTGGACATGAGTTTGAACAAACAGCGGGACATGGTGAAGGACAGAGAAGCCTGGCCTGCTGCAGTCCATGGGGTCGCAAAGAGTCAAACATGACTTAGTGACTGAACAACAACACTTGTAAAGTTATTTAGTCATATACCAGTGTTTGTCAAAAAAAAAAAAGTCTTCCTTAATTTATTCATTTTAAGGTTCTTCCCTGGTGGCTCAGACGGTAAAGCATCTGTCTGCAATGCAGGAGACCCAGGTTGGGAAGATCCCCTGGAGAAGGAAATGGCAGCCCACTCCAGTATTCTTGCCTGGAAAATCCCATGGACGGTGGAGCCTGGTAGGCTACTGTCCATGGGATCGCAAAGAGTCGGACACGACTGAGCGACTTCACTTCTAAGGTTCTTTGAAACGAAGAGTAAGGACATGTACTAACATAGGACAAGGTTTTACTGCTAGGATATTATATTGTGTTGGCCAAGAAGTTTGTTAGGATTTTTCCAAAAGATGTTACAGAAAAACCTCAACAAATTTTTGGCTAACCCAATACTTCCTAATAGGAGAGTTATTCTGAAATCTGCCATCCATTGGTTGGTCTTATCCTAGAGAAATCAGCCACCACTGTGATTCCAGATCTGGACGTGCATGTTTTACGTGTATTCCTGTGTGGTCTTTTCCCATGTGGGATATGCCATGCTTCCATTCATTTTTGAAAATTAATGAGAATTAAAAAAAAAAAACTATAGAATAGCTATTTCTAATTTAGAATCACTTTCTCAATCTGCTTTTCTCTATCTTTCTCTATCTATTAACTTCATTAACACTAATATGGACTACTATAGTGTTAATACTATCTCTCAAAAATATTCTAGGACATTTTAAATCGCCTCTAGCAATCATTGTGCAATTTCCACTCAGTCGGAAGTAGAGATAAGCCAACCAACAATCCTTTCCCAACCAAGCTGTGTTTTCTGCTTGTGTATCTGGAGTTTGAATAAAACCATCATAAATCAGATAGAATCAAAATTTAAGAAGTAATCATAGTACTGGTTTGCATTAAGTTATTTTTGTATTTTGTTCTGTTCTGTGATAACTCGTAAACCATTTATTTAGACCTTCCCAGGTGATGCAGCGGTAAAGGAATCCAGATGCCAGTGGAGGAGACTCAAGAGACGTGGATTCAACCCCTGGGTCAGGAAGATCTCCTGGAGGAGGAAATGGCAACCCACTCTGGGAGACTTGCCTGGAAAATTCCATGGACAGAGGGAACCTGGTGGGCTACAGCCCATGGGATCGCAAAGAGTCAAATAGGATTGAGCATAATTGATGAAACAGCCAGGTGTGACATGGGAGATGAAGGATGATGACACCCACCACAATGAAATGTCTGCTTGTCATTATTAATTGTCTCCTGCACTCTGGACATTTCTCTTATTCCTAGCTGACAACATTGGCTGTTTTCTGTCATTCTCTGGCTTCCAATGTAGAGTTTTGATTTTGACAAATATACAGCTGATGGTAGGGTGTAAAGTTTCTGACATGGGAGAGAAGAATAGGGCATTTAATAGCATTTATTTCTGGGGGAAATTATAAGAATTTGCATTGAATTGGAGAAAATGACTGCAAAACAGGGAAAGCACACTGTGCAACAGAGAGCAAAAAGCACATTCTGTCCTTGTATGTTCATTACGCACTGAGTTCAGACAGAACATGGTTTTTTTCTCCAGAGCCACCTCCATGATTAGGGCTCTAAAGGATGGTGGCACCATGAAATAAAGAGCTGATTGGGAAAATTGCTAGTTGGTAGAATGCATGTTTGGAGTTTTACTGCAGATAGTGGGCTTACATAATGCTGTCATTACCTGTGACTACATTTGATGGGTCTTATTAGAAAAGGTCATTTAATTGCTGAATCTTCTCTGGGGGCGGGGGGGGTGGCGGGTGGGGAACCTGACTGAAAGAATAAGCTGGGTACATTGCTAAAATAATGCCAATAGCTACTCAAATCTGCAGGCTTTCAGGGCCTTTAATATGACATTCTTGGCTCAAAGCAAACATTTCTCCTTTCATTCTGCATTTTGCATGTGGGAAACAGGAAAACAAACAAAATACCACAAGGAGAAACTAGTTTTTGAAATTCTTATGTATGAGATAATGGTTAGTTTTCTGATTCCAAAAATGATCTATTCATTGTAGAGTACATGGAAAAAAGGAAAGTATTAATAAAGAAATGAAAATAACCATTAATCCACTGCTAGTATTTTAAGCAGATTATTTTTTCTGTGTGTGTCTGTGTGCTGGGGGGAATATGAGAATTAATATTTCTATACTCTTTCATTTTAATTAAACTGTACCACATAACTTCCCTATATCATACACATATATGCTATATATATTATATTAATATATACTACATTTATAGACACACCATTATTTATTTAAACTTTTTGCAACTATGGCATTTACATAGAAAAACTTTTAAAGTATTATGATGAATATCAATGCACAAATATCTTGTACATAAGTTATTTCTCTAAGAAAAATTCCCAGAAGTGTCAATGTACTATCAAACTGAATTAGCATTTGTCGGTTTCTCAAAAACTTGACATCTCTTTCCATGCAGGTCGATCAATTTATACTAACACCAACAATGTGTGCCACAAATTTCACCATGTCAGCCAACTGTTATTGCTAAATACATATGTATTCATATTTATGGCAAATATATATTTGCCAATTTGAATGAACAAGATCTCAATATGATCTTGTTTTAACTGGCATTTGATTTATAGCCTCATCTTTATCTCTCAAGTTTAGGTAACTTGAAGAATGGAACCATCACTGACAGCCTTGCCCAGAATTCTCTGGAGTCTTTCCTGGTACACAGAAGATGTTCGGTAAACACTACTGACCGTAACATTAGGCTGCTAGACCAGAGGCAGACTTGACACACGGTGGTGACGCTGCCTGACTTTAAAGACGACAGAGCTAAACTGCAGATGCTTCCATTCACACAAGAACTACATTCTGATAACTCATAAAGTGGTTGTATGCTTCTTAATCAAGTCAAATTTCAAGTATACCGAAGTAATGTCCAAAGTAAATGAACTTAGAATTGAATCTTTGAAAAATGTATCAGGGAAGTTCAAGATATAAACAGTGTTATAAATAAGTTATCTAATGCTGGGTTACAAAAACATTTTGACCAACCCTTTGAGGATGGCATTTTTGTTAGTTTCATTGTAAAATGATGAAACTGAGGCTTATGACAAAGAACTGAAAGATGATAAGGAAACTTATCGACAAGTAAGAACTTGCCCATGTCACACAGCTACTGGGTACTGGCTAACGCATTCTGCTGTCATAAATATGAGCATATATACATATGTATGTGTATACCCATACACATACATTCATGTATGTATCTACGCACATGCATGTCATGTGTATATACACAATACATGTGTGTACACACGTTAATTAATATGTGCACAAACACATGTATACATTTGCATTAAGTGTTTAATAAGTTTAAATGTGTACATTTGTGTTAGTGTTTCATGTTTCTGTTTGTACAGATCTCATAAAGACGAGTATTTCAGAGCTTCAGAAATGCTCCGGCGTTCACTAACGACTGATTGTGACAAAGAAGATTCTGTTTCTTGAGTCTGTTCAGTTTTAAGCATTCCATGACCCAGCTTCAAGATGAACTTTCTCGCCCTTCATTAATTGCAGTATAAATGCGTGCAGATCAGAGAAAGCGTGTCCCGGTGTCTCCTTGCAGGGTGGAAGAGTATGCCAGGCGGCTATCTATGTGGAGCGTCTGCTCAGTTCAGTCCCTGTCAGCAGATCCAGACAATTCTATTTGCATAATGAACTCTCTGGGCTGTCTTTAAAGCCTCTGCCAGCAAAGATTAGAGAATAATCGCTTGAGGATTATTGCTGCGTCTCATTCAGTGAGCTCTCAGATGCTGTCCGCTCTGGGCTGAATCACTGACCCCTAATTTGAGGTCTAAATGAGTGTTCATGGTTTTCTAAGAGATTTTAAAATGCAGTGAACTTTGATTATCTCATTGACATCTGGAGAATGGGTGGCAGGAAGTCAAGGCTAAATGTGTTAAAAAATAAAAAAAGAGAGAGGGGTATTTCCATATTAACTTATGGGCAAAACAGGCAAGAAATTGAAATGAAATCTTCAATAAGCATTTATTGAATACCCAATAGAGACAAAATTAGTCATATCATTTTAGAAAGAAAAAATTTCCAGAGAAAGACTGAAAATTTCCCCCTTCATTGCTATTAGAACTCCTTTCACCATGTAAATTCATTATCTCAAAGGTCATTTGAGTAGGGTACTGAGTTAAGTACCTTTTGAGTAAGTACTCATTTGAGTACTAAGACATATGTTGGATAAGACTCTTGAGAGTCCGTTGGACTGCAAGGAGATCCAATCAGTCCATTCTGAAGGAGATCAGCCCTGGGATTGATTGGAGGGAATGATGCTGAAGCTGAAACTCCAGTACTTTGGCCACCTCATGCGAAGAGTTGAGTCATTGGAAAAGACTCTGATGCTGGGAGGGATTGGGGGCAGGAGGAGAAGGGGACGACAGAGGATGAGATGGCTGGATGGCATCACGGACTCGATGGACATGAGTCTGAGTGGACTCCGGGAGTTGGTGATGGACAGGGAGGCCTGGCATGCTGAGATTCATGGAGTCACAAAGAGTCGGACATGACTGAGCAACTGAACTGAACTGAATTGAAGTTTGAAACCCTTAAATTTGTTTAAAAAAAAACAAAACCCTTGAATTAAGTTACTTTGACGATTCATGAGGTTGCAAAGAGTTGGACATGACTGAGTGACTGAACTGAACTGAACTGAACTGAAGATATGATTAAGATATGACTTGATGGACATGAGTCTGTGCAAGCTTTGAGAGTTGGTGATAGACAGGGAAGCCTGGCATACTGCAGTCCATGGGGTTGTAAAGAGTCGGACATGACTGAGCGACTGAACAGAACTGAATTGACATGTTTAAAGGTAAATAAAAGTCATTGCTTAAAAGCTATTTCAAATAATAATGAAAGTTGAGAGACAAGTTCCTTGACTGCTTTTTTAATACTCTTAATTGTAAACTCAATAACTCTAAGTGATGTATGTTGTGGTTGCTGTTCATGTCACTAGATCATGTCCAACTCTTTGTGACTTAATGGACTGTAGCACACCAGGCTCCTCTGTCCTCCACTGTCTCCCAGAGTTTGCTCAAATTCATGTCCATTGAGTTGATGATGCTATCTAACCATCTAATCCTCTGCCAGCCCCTTCCTCTTTTGCCTTCAATCTCTCCCAGCATCAGGGTCTTTTCCAATGAATCAGCTCTTCACATCAGGTGGCTAAGGTATTGAA
The DNA here is from genome assembly GCF_032405125.1 of Capricornis sumatraensis. Taxonomy (NCBI): domain Eukaryota; kingdom Metazoa; phylum Chordata; class Mammalia; order Artiodactyla; family Bovidae; genus Capricornis; species Capricornis sumatraensis. The sequence continues at coordinate 33,744,626 of NC_091080.1, read as the reverse complement.
AAAGACTCAGCTTCAGCATTAGTCCTTCCAATGAATATTCAGGGTTGATTTCCTTTAGGATTGATTGGTTTAATCTCCTTTCAGTCCAAATGATTCTCAGGAGTCTTCTCTTGTCATGTAAATTCTTGATATATAATTTTTTATCTATATGTATTTATTATTTGGTATGAAAAATACTTTTAAAAATGTCTCCTGCAGCCAGCCCTTCTCCCACTGTTTTTTTTAAACATACCTGGTTGTTCTGGTCTGTTATTGTCTATAAGTTTCAAAATAACCTTAACATTTTGTATTGGTTCAGGAACTTTAGATGGTCTTCAGTGTCTTCTGTATAAGTGAACAATATCCATTCACTTCTGTCTCTTCCTTCCCTACACACCATCACTCTGCTCTCCACTGTGCTTGTGTGCTGAGGCCCTAGTCATGTCTGACACTTTGCGACCCTATGGACTGTAGCCCATCAGGCTCCTCTGTCCATAGAGATTCTTCAGGCAAGAATACTGCTGTAGGTTGCCATGCCCTCCTCCAGCAGATCTTCCCAACCCAGGGATCAAACCCAGGTCTCCCACACTGCAAGTGGATCCTTCACCATCTGAGCCAGCAGAGAAGCCCATGAATACTGGAGTGGGTAGCCTATCCCTTCTGCAGGGGATCTTCCTGACCCAGGAATTGAACTGGGGTCTCCTGCGTTGCAGGCAGATTCTTTACCAGCGGAGTTACCAGAAAAACCGTCTCTCAACTGTACCTCTGCTTTAATGTATTCAACATTTATAACACATATAGTTTTTTACATTTAATATTTCCATGCTTTGTCTATAGTAGTGTTTCAAAATTCAGAAGCAATTCTGCCGTCTCCCTCTGAAGAGACATTTAGCAATGACTGGAGATGCTTGGGATTGTCAGAACTGGAGTGTTAAAGGCATCTAGTGAAGAGAGGCCAAGGATGTTGCTATATAGTTTACAATGAACAAGACAGGCTGCTACTGCAAGGAATTTATCTGGTCCGAGTGCAAACAGTGCTGAGTATGAGAAATCAGGGTATCTCTAGGGTTATTGTGGAAAAGTGAAATCCACAAGGGATAACTTTTAAAATATTACATAGGAGAATCTAATGAAGAGCCAAGCAGCAGGTTCTATATTGTTCAAAGGAGAATTTTGAAGGCACCAAGGCTAAATGACATTTATTTTCATAAATTTCATCACTCAATAGAAATCATACCACATCGCTTACTAATTGGATCACAATTTTTAGCACATTTTTGTTATTCCTGGAATTTCTAGATGCTTATTTTAATCTCATGGAAGAAAGAATTGTGCACTTATTTTTATTATGCAACCAAGATTATGCAGTTTCTTGATTAAAGGTCAGTATTGATGGTGGTGATTTAGTTGCTAAGTCGTGTCCTATTCCTGCGACTCCATGGACTGTAGCCTGCCGGACTCCTCTGTCCACGGAATTCTCCAGGCCAGAATACTAGAGTGGGTTGCCGTTTCCTTCTTCAGGGAAAGGTCAGTATTAGACTGAAAGTTTTTTATACTTCTACATAGCTGTCATTCAAAGATTTCTCTGTCTCTCTCATGCCCTTCCCCAATTTTTCTTAGATTTGACATCTTCATATCTTAGATTCATTTTTAATTTTGCTGGTATATATTCTCATCTAATCATAACAAGAAAGAAGTAGGAGAGATGGAAAGGTTTAAATACCTTCATACTTGATGGATTAGCAAGCAACAGAAATGCAGTTCAAAAACCCCTTATCTCAAAACTTCTGGGATATTATTCCACCGTCATCAACTATCTTGCAATCCTGATAAGAAGTTTCATGTCCATCACATTCTAATGCCTTTGGAGGTGCTATCCCTTCAAAACTCTTGGTGTTTCTCTTAAGTGTTAGTTGTGCTTGTTATTATTGCCGACAGCTGAACAATGCAAGTTTAAATGAAACTAAAAAGGTGTTTCTATTTTTCACATAAAAAGATGAAGGTAGTGTTTCTGGGTTGGTTTGAGAGTTCTCAGCAAGCTTTACTGCGTTCCTTTAGGCTGTAGTCTTTTTTTATTGAAATATAGTTGATTTATAATATTGTGTTAGTTTTAAGAGTATAGCATAGTAATTCAGGTTTTGGGTTTTTTTTCAGATTACATTCATTGTACATTTTTTATAAGATATGGAGTACCCTGTGCTATACAGTAAATCCTTGTTGCTTGTGTATTTTGTGTACAGTGGTTTGTATTTGTTGTCTATGCTGTGTTCTTAGGGCTGCAGGTTAACTGCAGCAGTTTAAGATGGTGACCTCCTGAGCACACAAAAAAGCATCAGGGATTCCTTTTCCTCTCCTTCCTCCTTCTCTTTCTCCTCTTTCTTCTTTTCCCTCTTCTTCCTCATTTCTTCATCCTCCTTATCTTTCTGATACTCCTCCTCTTCTATTTTAATCAAAGAGATTATTTACCTCCAAATCCCCTTTAGCCAACTGTCCCTTTCAGATCATTGGCCATAACTGGCAAACATTTGTGCTCAATCATGGATCGAATAGACAGTCTGTGGCTTATCTCCTGCAGTTGCAGAGTATTAATCTTCTCTTTTTGTATTGCTTTTCCCCTAAGTATCTATTGTTGATGAGCATCAAACTGTATTCAGCTCCATCTGCACTGTCTTGAACCCCTGAAGATCACTGGAATTGGATACCCTAAAGATAGAAGTAAGTTTTTAATATATATTGCATCCTTTGCCTAAAGTGGTAACATTTGAATCATTAATTACATCAGAAGTTAAAGATAGCATAGTGAGACTTAGCTGCATTTGATTTTCAGGTCATGTACTCAGAGAAATGAGATTATTTGTATTGTATGTAGGGTAAATAGTTAAGGCTTCTTGGAGAGAAATGTGGCTGGCCATAGGTATCTGTCCACCTTTGGGGGCTTCAAGCTGCTTGAAGACTTCTGGTATACCAGCAGAGACGCTCTGCCCAAGACCGTAGATCACTCCTGTCAAGAAGTGATATCTGAGCTGTGTTTATAAAGGTGTAAGTCAAATATGGTTTTCAGCACTTAGGACATCTTTTATGGATTATGCAACAATATCATTTTAGGCTTGACTGTTTTTGTATTTATAATATCTGGGCAATCCCTCTCTAAGACTAGATGTATTCTGGTAGAGTTTGAGTTCTGTAACTTTCCTGACACCATGTCCTCCGCATCTATTCTCCCTCTTCCTGTCAGGTTTGTTCTTAAGCATTATTTCTGTTTCATTGAGCATACACTAAATTCATGGATTGGTTTAGGAAGAACTGTGTGATTCAAATGGACTCTCTGTATCCAAAAGCAATAGTTCTCTTCTATCTATTTATACCTTCTTGTTAAACATTCCTTTCACCAAGGCTCTTTATTCTATGTCTGGGTACATCAAATTCAAGCATGTTAGTCTGGCTTTTACTGCTCCACATGACATGGGTTCATCTCCACGTGCAGCTTTGTTTCTCAGACCGTCCATGCATTCATGCTTCTGTCCATTCTTTTCATGTGTGCACCACTCAGGTACTGAACTCCTCTTATGCATCTGTTGTAATGCTAGGCATTATGGATTCATAAGTTCATAAGACATTCTCTCGATGAACGAGCAGTCAAGTGTTGGAAAATACATGTGGAGACGGATTATTCCGCAGTGTGATGAGAGCTCTACCAGAGCTATGAATAAGGTGCACTGGGAAGGAAGGGATTAGCCTTTACCGGCCATTACTCTTGTGTAAATAAGGACATCTCACCGAGGGGTTTGGTAGTGTTTTATTATTTAAGTGTCTTCACGTTCTCTAAAACATCAGCCAGGGGAAGGGTTTTATTTCAGAAACAAATATGCTCCAAGTTTTGTTTAGAGGGGAAAATGTGGCAGGCAGTGTGACAGTGCAACAGACCTTAAAGAGTTGAATTCCAAAACAGGATTCACTCACTACATGACATTTTGTTGTTGTTCAGTTACTAAGTCATGTCTGACTCTTTGAGACCCCCTAGACTGTGGCACCCCAGGCTCCCCTGTCCTTCACTATCTCCTGGAGTTGCCCAAATTCACATCAATTGAACTGGTGATGCTATCTAACCATCTCATCCTCTGCCGCCCCCTTCTTTTGCTTTCAATCTTTTCCAGCATCCGGATCTTTTCCAATGAGTTGGCTCTTTGCACAGGTGGAGTTTCGGTTTCAGCATCCGTCCTTAGAGTAAATAATTTTTACCTTGGGACTCAGTTGTCTCATGTGTAAAATAAGGACTTGCCTTAAGTCATCTTTAACAACCATTTCTGGATTAGCAATTTAGTTGCATATTTGGCCACTATGGTAATGGCCCTTCTAGCTGTCTTGGTAAGAATATTTATTACCAGTTCCAAACAGGTAGATTTGGAATCTGGGATCCTCAGATAAGGACTGGACTTTCTAACTTCATGTATCAGGGGATCAGCCAGAGATGACAGGAATTGCAAAGTATCACAGGCATTTATGGGGCTGGACATTGGAGGCAGCTGTCTGAGCACAGTGGGTGCAGAGCAAGCAACGAGGTGCACGTCTGTGCTCAACCCCAATACCTTTCCTCCTGGAAAGGCCACTGGCCAGAGGAAGAAGTGGTCTTCCTTGCTGCGGAAACTTAAAAGGATGATGTTTAATTGGAATTGGAAAGAGCTGTATTTGTTTTTACTTAAGGCAGAAGCTTTAAAGCTGTTGAATATTCCCCACCTGAGTCGGACTTCCTTCTCCATTTCACTCCTTAAATCCTCTTAAAGGTTCTAATATTTTGTATATTTTTCCCACAGATAGTACTTCCCAAAGATAGCTTGCATTTCCCTATGAATGTTGAATTGTTTTTTTAATGATTACAGGTTGGTTAGATGGTTAGAGTTCAGCTCCTTTACTATAGTCTTTGCAGGCAATGTATATATGTGTATATGTACATGTCTATATTCATGCGTGCATGCTCAGTCACTTCAGTCATGTCCAACTCTTTGAGACCTCATGGACTGTAGTCCACCAGGCTCCTCTGTCCATGGGAATTCTCCAGGAAAGAATACTGGGGTGGGTTGACCTGCCCTCCTCCAGGGGATCTTCCCCAGGGATAGAATATGCATCTCCTGAGGCTCCTGCTTCACAGACAGATTCTTTACCTCTAAGCCACTGGGAAGCCCTGTGTATATAGATGTGTGTGTGTGTGTGTGTGTGTGTGTGCAGGCAATGTATATGCATATGTGTGTGTATCTATATAGGTATACATGCTGTACATATGTAAAATGTACTTATTTGAAATGGGCTTGAGACTACAGTGTCTCCTATTTCTATGACAGTAACAAGCATCATGAAGTCAGTTATTTTTCTACAGTTTTGGTAGCCATAATGATTAACCCTCTCACAAAGTTACCTCAGGAACTCTTAGAAAGATGAAAACCTCTAAGGTAATGTGCTGATACTGCCCAAAATTCATATTGACCATGTCCCAAACTGTGACAGAAAGACTACGGCTGGAGAAAGACCTCTTGCCTGTGAAGCATTTTTAGATCTGGTGGGAGCCAGAGTTGAGGTAAGGCAGAGAAAGTGGGGTCTGGAAGGGAAGAGAACCAAGTAAAATCAGGGAAACAGGAAAGAGGCAACATGGGTTACAAGCACACGAGTGAGGATCTGGGGTAGATGTGAATTCAGAGATTACCAAAAAAAAAAGAATGAAAAGCGGACTTAGCAATGGGACTGGGCAAGTAGGAGGTTGTTAAGGTTGAATGCTGCTGCTGCTGCTGCTGCTGCTGAAGTCACTTCAGTCGTGTCCAGCTCTGAAGGTTGAATGCTAGCTGTGGGCTTTTCCTCAAAGCTTTATTCATTTGCTCTCTTTGGCTGACTGACTCCATTTAAAGGGCCAGAAGAGGTACTAACTGAAAATGTTCCAAGATTTTGTGATGAGAGGACTAAACAGTGGAGAATAATTCTTATCAGGAAAAAGACAGTTTCTGGAGTCTGAGTTAGTAGAATGATCTGATGGATAACATAGTTTTAACAAGAATAAATTTGAATCCCAGTGAAAAAGAGATGGCTATAGAGATGATAGAGGTGTCAGAGAATGATATCTGCAAGAGACAGAATATAGGAAAGTTGCTTAAGCACAAAGAAAAAGAAAAAAGAAATCAAGGTAATGTCAGTGGACAAGGAGAGGTTCAACTTGAAAACTCTCAGAGAAAAAACAAGACTTAAATAGGGCTAGACATGTCAAAGGTGAATTCTTTCCTTCTCTGTCTTTTATACTCTAAATTACTTGAAGGACAATGGGTTTACATTCATGGCAAGAGGCCAAAAAATGCCCTGCACATGTAGTAACTCAATGAAAATTAAACAGAACAGTAGGACTCAGATAGGATTTTAAAATATTAGAGATTCTCTCTCTTGTCCTTCTATTAGAAATTTTAAAAGCAATGCATTTACATGAAGTCCTATCAATATGGATTTATTTTTATGTTTAGAAAAACATGCATTTGTTGTTGTTTACTCAGTCATGTCCGACTCTTTTGCAACCCCACAGACTGTAGCCTGCCAGGCTCCTCTGTCCTTGGGATTTCCCAGGCAAGAATACTGGAGTAGGTTGCCATTTAAAACTGTATCTGTAACAGATAATTTTTCAGTTGTGTTTCATGTCTTATCAGTAACCTGATACATCTCTGTAACCCAGTCTGTGGTCCATGGAGTTCTGAATGCCAATCACAGCATCAAGTCACCACCACCAAGTTAGGACAGTTCTCGTGATTAAGGATATTCCAGTTGCTTGGCCACAATAATTGACCCATGGCTGGTATATGATTTAAGCCCTGGCAATCAGGATCTTACTCTGTATTTCCCATGCTAACACTGGAGTGGAAAGTCTCCTACAACTCACCACCTGACACCCTCACATAGAGTTGAGTGTTCTTTGGTGCTTAGCTGTGATGATGCAGCTTTAGGGCTCCCTACACCGGTATCCCAACCCCAGGCTATAAAACTCTGCGTAGAAGAGAATATAGACAAAACTCAGTGAAGTGGGGCAGGAATGAAGAGTAGTTGGATAGAAGCTAAAACTCTTCTAACTCTCTAGATCCCGACGTTTCTTAAGACCAACATCACTCCTATTCTTCAGAGTTAACTAATGGAGAGTTAAAATCACCCCCTTTATTTTGGACTAAAACTAGCTTGAATCATATTGTACTTGTACATGAAAAAAAGAATTGTGACAACATTGTATTTTGAAGGTAAGTGATTGCCTGTTAGGAGACTGCATTTTTAAATTTATACCAGAGTAAATGGGTGCCGGAACTAAACACAGTAATTCTACTGATAAAAACATTTCATTTGGTGCTGTTTATAGACTGGAAATAAAAGTAGGGAAATCAACAAACAAATAAACAGAAAACTAAGTGCTAGCTTTTTTCCCCCATAAAATCAGTCTGTTTACCTCTGAATAAAACATTCAGTACCAACATCCTTACTCTATTAAACCTGTTAATTATCTTGTGGTGTGCCCCCACAATTTGTGAATCAGGAATAATGTAGAAGAAGATAGCTGAACTGTTAATTATAATCACTCTTTAAATAGTAGCTTTCTGTGTTATAGATAATATATCGAGGCTTTTCTCTACTATCCAAGGTAGATGTTCCTTTATGATAAGTTCTAAACAGCTGTTTTGTGAAGTTCAAGGTCAGTGCTATTTTTGTGAAGTCACTTGTGAGAATTCATTTAATGAAATATTTTCTCAGGGTTTTGCAGGCTAGACTGGTCTTCTGGGGATCTTTAATATCCAGTTAAAAAAAAAAAAAGTAATGAACATCCATGACATTAGTATTCCCACTAAATAATGACTATTTTCATCTTGTGTTTTATCCATAAATAATCAAAAGATTTGTATATTTATCAAAAAAATTTAAGTGAGTGTGTAAATTCTTTCTGGGCTTCCCAGGTGCCACTAGTGGTAAAGAACCCGCCTGCCAATGATGGAGACATAGGAGACATTGGCTGGATCCCTGGATCAGGAAGATCCCCTGGAGGAGGGCATGGCAACCTACTCCATTCTTGCCTGAAGAATTCCCATAGACAGAGGAGCCTGTAGGCTACAGTCCATAGTGTCACAAAGAGTTGGATGTGACTGAAGGAACTTAGTTCCCATGCATGTAAATTTTTTCTACACCTTCATCATCTGTTAAATGTCAGCCCCTCTTTAGAGTTGTTGAAGCTGACACTAGTGGGGAGATATTAGAGAAGAAGAATGGGGAGGCATGATACATTTAAAATTCATTTGTCGTAGCTCCACAATTGCTCTATCATGTCTACCATAACATGCTCAGGCCCTAAGATGATGTGCTATGCACAAATAGGTATGAAAAAAATGCTTCCTAGCCTGCTTGACTATAATCTATCAAAGTCTTAACTGGTGTTCTTCCTTCTGGTTTCACCCTTCTGTTTCCCTGTCCAACCTGTTTAAGAAAGTCATGCCAATGAAGTGATATTTCAGCTTAGAATGTATCATCCCTAAACTTATACACAAGCTGGAATCAACATTGCTGGGAGAAATAAAATAACCTCAGATATGCAGATGACACCACCCTTATGGCAGAAAGTGAAGAAGAACTAAAGAGCCTCTTGATGAAAGTGAAAGAGGAGAGTGAAAAAGTTGGCTTAAAGCTCAACATTCAGAAAACTAAGATCCTGGCATCTGGTCCCATCACTTCATGGGGAATAGACAGGGAAACAGTGGAAACAGTGTCAGACTTTATTTTGGGGGGGCTCCAAAATCACTGCAGATGGTGGTTGCAGCCATGAAATTAAAAGACACTTACTCCTGGAAGGAAATTTATGACCAACCTAGATAGCATATTCAAAAGTAGAGACATTACTTTGCCGACTAAGGTCCATCTAGTCAAGGCTATGGTTTTTCCAGTGGTCATGTATGGATGTGAGAGTTACTGTGAAGAAAGCTGAGTGCCGAAGAATTGATGCTTTTGAACTGTGGAATTGGAGAAGACTCTTGAGAGTCCCTTGGACTGCAAAGAGATCCAACCAGTCCATTCTAAAGGAGATCAGTCCTGGGTGTTCACTGGAAGGACTGATGCTGAAGCTGAAACTCCAATACTTTGGCCACCTCATGCGAAGAGTTGACTCACTGGAAAAGACCCTGATGCTGGGAGGGATTGGGGCCAGGAGGAAAAGGGGACGACAGAGGATGAGATGGATGGCATCACCGACTCGATGGACATGAGTTTGAGTGAACTCCGGGAGTTGGTGATGGACAGGGAAGCCTGGCATGCTGAGATTCATGGAGTCACAAAGAGTTGGACCCGACTGAGCGACTGAACTGAACTGAACTGAAACTTATACAATATTTGTATATTCACTTGATTATCATAAAATATTCACTTAATCATCATAAAATATACAGTCATGAGAGAAGGCAATATCCTTGGTTAGTTCATTGCTATAGCTCTGGGAAGCTACCATGGGAATGCCATAGAAGGCATTCAATAAGTACTATTTAAAAAGTCAATAATGAATCGATGCATATAGCTTAAAAGGAAAGGAAAGAACAAACATAATAAACATTAAGATGGAAATTTCATAATAGTGGGTAATTTATTATATAGAGAAGATAAGATACAGTTCAGGCTTTCTCCAGAAATCACTAGGTGATTGGGATAATGACTTTTTTATTAACTGAGCTAAAAAACTATACAAAAAAGATCTTCATGACCTAGATAACCACTATGGTGTGGTCACTCACCTATAGCCAGACATCCTGGAATACGAAGTCAAGTATGCCTTAGGAAGCATCACTATGAACAAAGTTACTGGAGGTGATGGAATTCCAGTTGTGCTACTTCAAATCTTAAAAGATGATGCTGTGAAAGTGCTGCACTCAATATGCTAGCAAATTTGAAAAACTCAGTAGTGGCCACAGGACTGGAAAAGGTCATTTTTTATTCCAATCACAAAGAAAGGCAATGGCAAAGGATGTTCCAACTAGTGCACAATTGCACTCATCTCACACACTAGCAAAGTAATGCTCAAAATTCCCAAGGCAGGCTTCAACAGGACATGAACCGTGAACTTCCAGATGTTCAAGCTGGATTTAGAAAAGGCAGAGGAACCAGAGATCAAATTGCCAACACTTGTTGGATCATCAAAAAAGCAAGAGAGTTCCAGAAAAACATCTACTTCTGCTTTATTGACTATGCCAAAGCCTTTGACTATGCGGATCACAACAAACTCCAGAAAATTCTTAAAGAGATGGGAAAATACCAGACCACCTGACCTCCCTCCTGAGAAATCTGTATGCAGACCAAGAAGCAACAGTTAGAACTGAACATGGAATACCAGACTGGTTCCAAATAGAAAGGAGTATGTCAAGGCTGTACATTGTAACCCTGCTTATTCAACTTATATGCAGAGTACATCAAGTGAAATGCCAGGCTGGATGAAGCACAAGCTGGAATCAAGATTGCTGGGAGAAATATCAATAACCTCAGATATGCAGATGAGAACACCCGTATGGCAGAAAGCGAAGAAGAACTGAGGAAAGCTATATTTCCTCTTGATGAAAACAAAAGAGGAGAGTGAAAAAGTTGGCTTAAAACTCAACATTCAGAAAACTGAGATCATGGCATCTGGTCCCATCACTTAATGGCAAATAGATGGGGAAACAGTGGAAACTGTGACAGACTTTATCTTTTGGGGCTCCAAAATCACTACTGCAGCCATGAAATTAAAAGATGCTTGCTCTTTGGAAGGAAAGTTATGACCAACCTAGATAGCATATTCAAAAGCAGAGACATTACTTTGCCAACAAAGGTCCATCTAGTCAAGGTTATGGTTTTTCCAGTGGTCACGTATGGATGTGAGAGTTGGACTATAACAAAAGCTGAGCACTGAAGTATTGACGCTTTTGAACTGTGGTGTTGAAAAAGACTCTTGAGAGTCCCTTGGACTGCAAGGAGATCCACCCAGTCCATCCCTAAGGAAATCAGTCCTGAATATTCATTGGAAGGACTGATGCTGAAGCTGAAACTCAAAAACTTTGGCTACCTGATGAGAAGAACTGACTCAGTTGAAAAGACCCTGATGCTGGGAAAGATTGAAAGTGGGAGGAAAAGGGGATAACAGAGGATGAGATAGTTGGATGGCATCACCCACTCAATGGACATGAATTTGAGTAAGCTCTGGAAGTTGGTGAAGGACAGGGAAGCCTGGCATGCTGCACTCCATGGGGTTGCAAAGAGTTGGACACGACTGAGTAACTGAACTGAGAAAGCAGATATAGAGGAGAAGGTGGGAGAGAGGAAAGAGGAAGTGTTTACTTTGACAGCCTACCCAGCTGTCCTGGTGGGCAAGTCCATTAGATACACAAAAAGAAAACTTTGACGCCTAGGGTAGAAATATGACTAGAAAAGTAGATGGAAATATTATCATCATGTAATTTATGATTTAAATGTTTACATATATTAGGGAATTTCCTGGCAGTCCATTGATTAGGACTCTACACTTCCATTGCAAGAAGCCTGGGTTTAATCCCTGGCGGGAGTTGGTGATGGACAGGGAGGCCTGGCGTGCTGCAATTCATGGGATCGCAAAGAGTCAGACATGACTGAGCGACTGAACTGAACTGAACTGAAGGGGACTAGGATCTCATAAGCCATGTGATATAGAAATAAAAAATAAAGAACTTATACAAATGTTTGCATGCAGTATTTCTTCTGCCTAGAATAATCACCCTTTCTTCTTCATATATTTTGACGAATGTTCTATTTGTTCTTCATGGTCCAGGTCAACGATATTCTCATTTGAGAAATCTAATTGACAGAGGATATTTGGTCATTTCTTCTCAGTACCATCATTATATTATTCCTTGAACACAGTAATACACTTATGGCACAGCATTACAAACGATAAACTATATTCTTTTCTGCCCTAATCCTTGTGTTTATACATATCTAGGTAATCATGATAGCAAGGGACATATTTATCACTAAATAATAGCAATAAAACTTTAATTATAGTAACAAGCGCTTTCATAGCTGAATGAATGAAAGCATAAGTGGAGTCAATAAGCAAGAGACTGAAGAGAAGCTGATACTGGAACACTGAGGAAAGCTATATTAAAATGAGTGAAGAAATGGAATTTATGACTGATGGTGAGAGCAGTAAAGAAGACTGAAATGAAGCAGTGGAGTAGGAATTGAAGCAAAAAACTGAACCACTAATTCTCATAGAAGGGGACTTTAAGAACAAGGTGCTATATAGGTCAAAACTTGCGAAAAGATCAAGTAGCGCATTCGTCAGGGACAAAAAGGCCCTTGAGTTCTAGGTGACTCAAGGAGCCAGTAACCTAAAAGACAACTATTTGGTGGAATAAAGAAGATAGAACGAAGATTAAGGAGAGAGTGAGAGAAATACAATTGTGGGCAGAGGATGCAGTCCAATCTTTCCCCAAGGAGGAGGGCACGATGAAAAGAGATATTAAGAGATGTTAAGAGATCTTTAAGAGACTCTTAAAGATGTTATAGTCTTAGTTTACTCTCAATACAGAGGAGAATTGAGATACTTTGTTATTTAAAAGAATATCCTCAAATTAGCAGATGCAAACTATTTTACATAGAATGGATAAACAACTGTATCCTATGGGGAACTATATTCAATATCCTATGATAAATCATAATCAAAATGAATAGGAAAAAGGATGTAGATGTATACATAACTGAATCAGTTTGCTGTATAGCAGGAATCAATGCAACACTGTAAATTAGCCGTACTTCAATAAAATAAACTAGAAAACAAACAAAAGAGAAACTATCCAGTGCAGAAGAAGAGGCCAAAATCACAAAAGAAGAGACACTTGATGGAATATGCAGGAGAGGAGATGAATATGAACAGAGGTGGGAGGGGGGAATTCTATCGGCTTTAGAATTTTAGGAAGGCTAGCTCTTCAAGACGGGTGGAAAGAAGAAATAATGAAAGTAAAGGGATTTGTTTTTCTGCTGAAAACAACAAATTTTTCTGAGGCCATTGTGTAAAATAAGGATTTTAAAAATCAATGTTATTAGGTGGATACAATGGCAATAATTTTACCTATGTCAAAAAAGCCAGTGATGACATTAACAGAACTGTACAAATAATAATAATCTTCCTATGATGTAATTGAAATACAGTGAAATTTTCAATGACATTTATGAAATCTTTTAGAAGCCCAGAATGTCCCTTTGAGCTTTTGATTATCTTAGTATTTTAATATTATAATTACAGCATGTCAGTACTCTATTTAAAATGTAATTATCAAAGCTCAGAGGAAACTGATTCTTGTGCATCCATAATTTCATACAATATAATTTTAGAGCTCAAGCTATTTTTGTGTTATCATTTTAGTCATAGAAACATAGTTAAAATTCTAAGGACTTGCATTTTTCATTTTTCAATAGGTTTTTAAAGATAATCTTTGCTTTTAAAGTGGCCTTGTTACTGAATACACATTTATCTGAAGTAAATCAAATTGCTTCTGGTGGAATAAAATGGCTCATGTGTTTTTCATAAACATAGCATGAGAAAACTATATCCTTTAAAGCACATATTTTATAAAACTCTTTCATAAAATCCACTTTACCCTCTAGCAGTGGTCCCCAACCATTTTGGCAACATAGGCCGGTTTTGTGGAAGATAATTTTTGCACAGACTGAGGGTGGGGTGGGGTGGGGATGGTTTTGAGGTTATTCAAGCTCATTACATTTCTTGTGCATTTTATTTCTATTATTATTACATCAGCTCCACCTCAGATCATCAGGCATTAGATCCCAGAGTTTGAGGATCCCTGCCCCATAGGAATTATGAGGACCTTTTAAATTATATTGAATGATAGATGTTTTACTGGTTTCATTTGAGTATTACTTAAATGTCATCTCAAAGAGGCCTTCCCCAACTAGCCTATTTAAAATAGTCCCTCAGCAAGCCTAAGCTCCTTGACATTGAGGGCTTTGCTTTGTTCTCCAGTGCATCCCCAGGGCCCAGAAAGAGGGTCTTTCATGCCAAATCAACAACTGTGTTTAAGAGATAATATATGCTTCCAACCATGATGTTATCACTGATTAAAACAATGGCAGTCTTACACTGTTGGTGGGAATGCAAACTAGTACAGTCACTATGAAGAACAGTGTGGAGATTCCTTAAAAAACTGGAAATACCACTGCCATACTACCCAGCAATCCCAGTGTTGGGCATACACACTGAGGAAACCAGAACTGAAAGACACACACGTACCTCAATGTTCATCACAGCACTGTTTGCAATAGCCAGGACATGGAAGCAACCTAGATGTCCATCGGCAGACGATTGGATAAGAAAGTTGTGGTACATATATACAATGGACTATTACTCGGCTACAAAGTAAAAACAGAGCCCATTTAAGTCAGTTTCAATGAGGTGGATGAAACCGGAGCCTATTATGTGGAGTGAAGTAAGTCAGAAAGAAAAGCATCAATACAGTATATTCATGCATATATATGGAATTTAGAAAGATAGTAACAATGACCCTATATGCAAGACAGCAAAAGAGACACAGATGTAAAGAACAGACTTCTGGACTCTGTGGGAGAAGGCAAGGGTGGGATGATTTGAGAGAACAGCATTGAAACATGTACATTACCATATGTGAAATAGATGATCAGTCCCCAGTTTGATGCATGAAGCAGGGCACTCAAAGCTGGTGCACTGGGACAACCCAGAGGGATGGGATGGGGAGGGAGGTGGGAGGGGGAATTCAGGACGGGGGACCCATGTACATCCATGGCAGATTCATGTCAATGTATGGCAAAAACCACCTCAATATTGTAAAGTAATTAACCTCCAATCAAAATAAATTATAATAAAAATAAAGTCTGAAAGCAAGATAGAGGAAAAAAAATGCGGTTCCTGAACTAACTGGTATCGGAATCACTGGGAAGACTTTTAAACATTGAGATTTCCAATCTTTACTTCCTAGAGACTCTGCTTTGGTGGGTTTGGAGTGGGATTTAAGATTTTAAAAATAATATTCTAGGTGCTTCATACAATCAGTTGGAATGGGGATGGCACTCAATCAAAAGCAATTTGTAATTTATATTTTTTCCAGCATAAAATTGCATAGTTTGTTTTTTTCCTCCTTTACTTCTTTCCTTGCATCCTTCCTTCTTTCTTTCCATCTTCCAATTCATACTATAAAGCACACTAATACTAGGCATTGTAGATACCAAAATCAAGGAATTAATCATCCCTGCCCTTAAAATGGGCTTCCAAGGTGGCACTTAATGGTAAAGAACCCATTTCCCAGGGCAGGAGACACAAGTTTGATACCTGGGTTGGGAAGATCTCCTGTAGGAGGGCATGGTAACCCACTCCAGTATTCTTGCCTGGAGAATCCCATGGACAGAGGAGCCTGGGGGTCTACAGTCCATAGGGTCACAAATAGTCGGACACAACTGAAGCAACTTAGCATGCATGCATGCCCTTAAAATGCATATAGTTAAGCAGTGATACAAGCAAATAATGAGTGATGAAGCTGGTTAATATAGAGCGTGTGTGCGTGTGTGTGCATGTTTCAAACATAAAGTGTGAATGAAGTAAAAAAGCTAATCTTCTCATGAGATTTACAACAGACTCAGGAGAGACTCCAACAGAGATATTGCAAATGTATCATGAGAAAGAGCATAGCTTTTGGAATAACTGTAGGCAAAATTGCCCAATGTTTTGAGCCAGTTTCCTTGCTAAGCACAGATAATAAACTCTTTTTTTGACCAGAAATCTATATGGTGATTCAGTTCTTTGGCCAACTAACTTACTTGCTATTTGAAATAGGTAGGACCTCTGAACCTAGTGGGCTGCGGTCTACTGACGCAACTTAGCAGCAGCAGAATCTACCAACTATGTCTAACAATACTTCTCATCACGTTAGATTCAAGCCACCGAAGTAAGAAGGCAGGCACCCATTTCTTTTCCTTCCAACTCTGACCCAGAGGCGGATTGTTGTGACTTGTACCTGTGCTTAGTACTTCCGCGCTGATCAGTTCTTACCACAGCTCTCGCGATAACCTGAAGCTGGCCGGTCATTTACAGCACGGTGAGGACACTGGCGTGAAAAGTATCGCAGAGTAAAGACTCCTGCTTATTGTGCCCTTCATCAGCCTGCTCTGTAGGCATTCCCCCTTCTGCGCTAAATAAACTTTAAAGCAAGGCAAGAAGCAAGCGGGAGCTAGGGCTAAAGAGTCATGACGGAAGTTACTCTGTGCTGGTAAAAGAGAAGGAAGTGGCAGGGAGAAGAAATGTAGGTAACCTCTCCCTGATAGCAAGTGGAATCAGCCATTTTGGGGTAAAGACCAAGAATTCCAGTTCTGCCTATACTGGGCGGAATGAACTTCAGGTGTACACATTATTATGACACCTCATGTAGTCTTGAGAATTATAAGTGTTTTTTCATTTAAAATAAAATAGATGAAAGAAAGCTATATTTAGATACTACAAAAGGAGAAATGTGCCCGCTGAGAAGTTGTATCTTGTTTCCTCTAAGTATTGCTGTGTTAGTTTGAAGTCAGATCTCTTTACCACAGATTAAGGTGGACTAACAGAAAATTCCAGAAGAATCTGGTTTTCAGAGGCTTGTCGATTTAAGAGGTACAAGTAGATACTGATATCAAAATGGAAAACAAAGTTTACATTTACCTCATCTCTGAGCTCCTCTAGTGGGTGCTTTATTTTAGGATCTGTTCTATTGAAATGGCATTGAATTGGATTGAGTCTGTTGGACCATCGACAGGCTGAGAATCTTGAGGGCTGAGTCAGTGCTGTTCTCATAAATCTGTTCTGGAGTGTGGGAGCCTGACTTGTACCATATTCCAATTTGATCCGGGTAAATATGCTCACCACCACCAGTTTCAAGTTACCAAGGGTTTAACAACCTTCTCACAAAATGCTGAATATTTAACCATTGGCTCCAGCACATGACTGGCTGGGACACAATCTCTGCACCATCATTGCCTAACACATGGCCCAGCACAGACTGTTATGCACTAAACATTCTCTGAATTCTAGTGGAGAGAGTTTTCAAACAATCATTATGAGAATACTGGTTCTTCCAGTTTCTCCATTGTTTTACTCCAGGGCATGCCAGTTTTTATGAAAGCAATTTCACTTTCTCCAGCCAACACCATTCCTTTTTATAGCCTCTGAGCAATGAAAAGATAGAGGTTTGGAGGATAGAGTCCTGTGTACTGTATTCCAGAGTCCATAGACATTTCTATATGTGGCAGACTTCAAAGGCTGCTTTTGTGGGTTAGGGCAGGCTTGTCTTATGTCATTAAATGGAGAGTAGTTAATCATAAAAGTGGAATATTTCAAGATTCTCCATAGATAATATCTTTTTTAAAAATAAGAGAATGTCAGTTGATGGGAAGAGCCTCTGCCTTCTTGTTATTGAAGAGGAGGAAGCATACTTTGAGTGACTTACATATGCTGGGACTTATTTAATTTTTTATCTGCTGCCACCTCTTTGGGGCTTTCCAGGTGGCTCAATAGTGGAGTCCGCCTGCCAATGCAAAAGATGCAAGAGATGCAGATTCTACCCTGGGTTGGGAAAATCTCCTGGGGAAGGAAATGGCAACCCACTCCAGTATTCTTGCCTGGAGAATCCCATGGACAGAGGAGCCTGGCGGGCTACAGTCCACAGGATCGCAAAGGGTCAGACATGACTGAGCATGCATGCAAGGTCATGATCGCACCCTCTCTTTTGCCAGTTAAAACAGGGTCATCCAAAGACTAAGCTGAATAAGTCAGGCAATTGCAACAGAAAGATTGGAACATTGTTTGATGGCTTTCAAAGCCCTTGCTCGTATGGTGGGGAGAGAGAACGCAGAGCTGCGTAAGATAGGAGTTGGATGGGGTCTAAATATAGCCTTTGCCTGCCCCTGTCATCCAAAGAGAAGGCTCTGTTTACTTCTCAGTTCTGCCAGGCTTTCTGGACTTCTGAATGGGTCAAGGCATACAATTGAACAAATCAGAAGAGAAGGCTGAACTAATCTTTATCAGAAAAGATCTTTGTGTAACCATGAGAAAAACTCCTGGTCCTGGAACTGGGGAGAGTTGTGGTAGGGATCTGTTACTGTAAGAAGAAACTCAGAGAAAGAAGATGAAGATGGAGTCAAGTAGACGCAAATGTTATTCTCCTCACCCCCACACCTGCTGCAGCTGATTTAAGAGACTTGAGGAAATATCTTCCCCAAATTTTTCAAGGCTTTTGTCTTAACGTAAACATCCATTTCATTCCAAAGTCTTGAAAAATAATTAGAGAAGACAACTGAGTCTTGTCTAAATGCAGTACTGTTATTCTGGTAGTTGCTAATCCAAAAAAATTAAAAAATAAATACAAGTAAGAAAAGCAACGAGGGAGAAAGGAAAGGAAAGGAGAAAGGAAAGGAAAGGAGAAAGAAAAGAAAGATACCAAATGATTAGTCCCAAGAAGAAAGAGACAAATTCTACTTTTTGGAGAAGTGAGATATTAAGAGTGTGATGCCAGCTATCTTTATGATTTCATACTTTTTAAAAGCATAAACAGTTATAAATTTTTCAGGTATTTCACTCTAAATACAAAAGAAGGATTTTCATAAGACTTCAAAAACCTTGTACTTTGGCAAAGTTGCATATCTGACATATAATTTAAAAGTAAAATAGACAGAGCTTCCTTTTCTTACCTGAGCATCAGTAATAGTTCCAGTTTCAGCAAAAAAATAAAGTTGCTCACCATTTGTTATTCTACCAATGGTATATTTCATTTAGCCTTTTTCTGCTTGTTAGTTCTTGAATATGTTAGAGTATTTATTGGCTAGCCATCCTGGCAGTCACAACAAAAGGGAATCCAGCCAAGCTTCCTCAGCTATTAACATTTATAACCTTGAATGTGTCAGATGCTAAGTCTGTTAGACATCACCCCTTGTGAAGCCAGTTCTTCTTTTAGATTTACATGGTCACATACATCGATTTTTCAGGAAATTGATCAAAAAATATTTTAAGTGTTTCCAAAGCTTCCTGTTTCAGTTCACAGACATTGAAAAACGTAAATAGAGCTTTGAGGCCAAAGACCTCATGGCTTATCAAACAGCAAATATAAAGGAGCATAATCGGCCTGTGAATTCCTCCATAGCACACATTCTTTTTTTTTTTAACTTTTTATTTTGCTTTGGAGTACAGTCAATTAACAATTCATGACAGTTTCAGATGAACAGTGGAGGAACTCACCATACGTATACATGGATCCGTTCTCCCCCAGACTTTCCGCCCATTCAGGCTCCAAGTAAGTTTCATGTGCTATACAGTAACAACTTGTTGGTTATCCATTTTAAATACAGCAGCATATTTTCTGGGGCTTCCCAGGTGGTTCTAGTGGTAAAAAATCCACCTGCCAAAGCAGGGGACCTCAGAGATGCGGGTTCGATCCTTGGGTTGAGAAGATCCCCTGGAGGAGGAAATGGCAACCCACTCCAGTATTCTTGCCTGGAGAATCCCATAGACAGAGGAGCCTGGCGGACTACAGTCCAAAGGGTCACGCAGAGTCAGACACAACTGAAGAGACTTGGCAACAGCAGCAGTTTCCTCTGGAGCCACTCAAATGTTAAATCTATGTACCTTACACATCAAAAACAATGAATGCCTCCTCTTGGACTTCTTTCCACCACTTACCATCAGCATCTGGGGGTGTATCTAAATATTCATGCATAGAAGTCACTAAATACAAGGCGATGACCCCAGAGAAATCCTACCTTCCTCTGGACCCTATGGAACCGAGCATGCTTGTAACCTGGTGATGCTGTTGTCCTTCGGTCAGTGGAGGTAGCTGGTCATTTCCCTCGCCTTGCCCCTCAAGTGAAACACTGCTCCCTGGTTTCCATGCAGAGTTTACTTCACTGCCCACTTTGAGTGGTGGCACCGAGTGAGGACTCTGCTGGTGGGTTTGATTACAAAAGTGTTAGTATGTCAGAAAGAAATCATGAGACATTTGGAAACCTAATAATAAAACTGAAAATGTAAAACTTCAAGCAGCAAAGCAACCCAAATTTGGGGGTTATTTTTAGAATTTTCTCTTAAATGTTCAGAATTTTTTCTTCCCTTGAAAAATCTAGACTCTGTGATGAGAGAAGACAAAAACTTTAGGTATGGATACATCAATTTCTCATGATTATAACAGATTTAATGTCTGTAGTTTTACAAAACAGATATTTTTCTTAATTTCTTCTTTTCTAATGAGCTCTTTAATTCTTCTTTATTTGGAAAAATATGCATAATGTTGTCTTGGTTAAGGATTGTCTTTTTTCATGGCACCCCATTTTGTTTCAGGGGTGTCTGGGTCAGTACTCTTATAAAAGTGAGATCAATTTGAATTTATAAGGCTCTTGAGTCAAGCTTTGTAGCCTTTTTTTTTGTTCAATATTTATTAAAACAGTGTAAGTTGTTTACTATATGACCACACTATGCTGGATGTTTTCATCACATTGCTGTCCATATTTTCTTTGTGTAGTGGTTCTAAATAACAATTTGGAATGTCTCTGCTACTTCTTCCTTAGAAATCACATTCCATGGAACATGAAATCCAGGAATCCTAAGGCACTGGATGAAAAGTTCACTCACGGTCGCTAAAGCCATGTCCTGCTAAAGCCATGCTAGAGCTGGAACTCTAGCTTCATGAGTGACACCACCATGATATCCCCTGAAATGAGCTCGTGGATCCAGACATGTGATCAAGTCTTACACTGTTGTTAAATACAGATCAAGGCAAAGGCTAAAGGTATTCCAAGGAACAAGTCATGCAGCCCTTTGGCCTTATGAATTTTAGTTATTAACACCTCAATGTTAAAAAGAATTAGGAATTATCTAATTCAATGACTTTCATAGTCTTTACCATCTATATTAAGGCATTCAAAGTGCTATAGGTTTAAAAGATAAAAGCTTATGAAAAAGAACTTTTAAACCTTAATTTTATTTCTAATTTCTTATTCTAGAGTTTTCCAGAGATTCTCAGAAGAAAAGTCATGTTCACAGCAATATGAATTTAAAACATTTCTGGGAAGTATATTTATTTTTACATTTTAAGACTTTAAATGGTATTTAGAAGAGGTCCTATTTGTAATAAAGGCTTTTAAAAATCAATAGGAAGAGTAAAAATCAGTTTTAACATACCTATGTCATGATATAAAATATATGGTATTTATGAAGTACAAGCTATACCATGGAACAGACTTTTGAAATCAACAGGCTGCCTTCTCAATTTCATTTGGAGACATAATAGCTGAAGTGTGTAAATCTAATCTGATTATGGCCCAGAAAATTCTGACATTGAGACATACAACATAAGTCAAATAGCTTTTTTGGCCTCAGTTTATTCTGTCAGTTTTAGTTCTGTTCTGATTGACAGTGGAACTTTCTGAGTTCTAGGTAAATGTGCAGAATTTGGCTTTAGGGAGACCACCAATCATTAGCACAGACAGTGTGGAAATCGTCCATATTGAAATTAAAATTTTATAGTATGATTAAATTTGTTCGTTTATTTAAAAAATTAAAAAATACAAACACATGCCATTGGCTTTAATCAAATAAAAAACTGGAGGTTTCTAGTTCCTTTTCGGATAGTGGATCATTTTAAGATGGTCTCAAATCATCTATTTTTAATGATTTTTCAGTTATAATATTTAAGTGTTTCAGTGTTCAGTGTTTAAGAGGAAATCAATAATTGTTAAGGCTACATTTAAAAGAAAATTGGAAGTTTTCCTTCACAATATGACTTCAAAGTTTCTATGTCTTTAGCAATGGAAAGAATGCAGTAAGCTTCTCAAGGTGACTTATTTAGGAATAGAATTAATGGATAGCCAATAATGCAAAATGATTGCATAGACCAGAAGCACAAGAATGGAAAAAAATCCTTATATAATTGCTTATCTTTAATTTTATTCTTTTTCTCTCTCCAAGAGTTTATGGTCCTTTCCTGATTTGAAATAATTTCCCCTGAGGCCCTTGAATGTAATGAGTTTCAACGTAGTAACTGATAATTATAAACTACTCAGCCTTACTTTTTATGTTTTTATTGAATTATTGCTGTTTTCAGGCCATTTGATACATTTTTCATTCCTATCCGTAAGTTATTTCATTTGTAACTGAAGGAATCAGAGACGTGGAGTGGTTTATAAAGCCTTGTTGCCCTTGAAACTCTGTCATCTGTTAATCCAATTTTTCTACATTGCTGCAAGTGGATACAGATATTTCTATATGATTACATGAGAAAAGCCACAGTCCCTTGTCACATATGATACTTCCCAAGTTAATGATAACTGCTATGTCAGATCTATGCTAAGCACCTTTCATATATTGCTTCCTAGTCTCACGAATGAAACAAAACGATATTCTTACAGAATCCATGTTAAACATGTGATAACTAAGGCTCAGAATACTTAAATAACTCATTCAAGGACACATGCTTATTAGTAATAGGGTCTGGATTTGAACTAGGTGTGCCTGATTCCAAAGCAGGTGTGCTACCTCCAGGAGGTACTGCCTTGCACACACCTACAACTACTTAGCTGTATAAGAACTCTTATTCTCATTAAGTAGTTAGTTTCACTCCAAGGTTGCTATTGTTTGGCTGGTTCAAACATTACTAGCTAACCAGGTGGCACTGGTAGTAAATAAACCACCTGGCAATGCAGGAGACATAAGAGACCCGGGTTCAATCCCTCGGCCAGGAAGACCACCCCCACCCTCCCCCGCCCCCAGAGGAAGAAGTGGCAACTCACTCCAGTATTCATGCCTAGGAAATCCCATGGACAGAGGAGCCTGGCAGGTTATAGTCCATGGGTTTGCAAAGAGTCAGATATAACTGAAGCGACTAAGCACACACAAGCATTAATAACAGTAAACTTGCTCTTAGCATCCTCTTAAAAAAACACACGCAGTGAAAAATCTCATTCTTTTTTTTTTTTTGCCTACAGCTTTACCCACAGAGTAGATTATTACTAGGTTTATATAACATTTGTGAAGGTAATTCACCAAGGATATTTAATGGTATGGACCTCTTTCCTCATCTCTTTCCTGTATCCTGATTCCTGCGTAAATCCTTATGGTAGGATGGCCAAAAACATGCAGTCTATTGGCTTTCAGTTTTTGCTGTGTGAAACACAATACAAGGATGACTCTACTTCACTTGGCACAAGTACGCAACCAACATTCAGAAACTGTTCTAAAGTAGTTATTAATGTGCAATAAAGAGGAGAGACATGTAGTCCAAAACTAAACACATAAGTCCACCTTAAACTGGCCCCATCAAAAGCTTCTGGAATCAATAGGATCCTCAAATGCTCTGCCATGTCTGTTTCTCATTTGTGAAGATATTGGGGTCACAGTTAGTCATCAGGGCCAATGGGCTGCAAAAATAGCTGGATGTAGAACAAAGGGGACTGTAGGCAAACCAGAAGCTACCAACATGCTCCATCTGTCTATCTCTGCATCTAACCATGATGGCCTTTAGAGAATATGCACTGTGACTTTGTTAATCTCCCCCATGTATGTCAAGCCTGTATATTGTCACCCCGCTTATTCAACTTATATGCAGAGTACATCATGTGAAATGCCATGCTGGATGAAGCACAAGCTGGAATCAAGACTGCCAGGAGAAATATCAATAACCTCAGATACGCAGATGACACCCTTATGGCATTAAGTGAAGAAGAACTAAAGAGCCTCTTGATGAAAGTGAAAGAGGAGAGTGAAAAAGTTGGCTTAAAACTCAACATTCAGAAAACGAAGATCATGGCATTTGGTCCCATCACTTCATGGCAAATAGATGGGGAAACAGTGGAAGTACTGAGAGACTTTATTTTGGGGGGCTCCAAAATCACTGCAGACGGTGACTGCAGCCTTGGAGTTAAAGATGCTTTTCTTTGAAAGAAAAGCTATGACCAACCTAGACAGCATATTAAAAAGCAGAGACATTACTTTGCCAACAAATGTCCATCTGGTCAAAGCTATAGTTTTTCCAGTAGTCATGTAGGTAGGATGTGAGAGTTGGACTATAAAGAAAGCTGAGTGTCAAAGAATTGATGTTTTTGAACTGTGGTATTGGAGAAGACTCTTGAGAATCCTTTGGACTGCAAGGAGATTCATCCTAAAGGAAATCATTCCTGAATATTCATTGGAAGGACTGATGCTGAAGCTGAAACTCCAATACTTTGGCCACCTGATGTGAACTGACTCCTTGGAAAAGACCCTGATGCTGAGAAAGATTGAAGGCAGGAGAAGGGGACGACAGAGGATGAGATGGTTGGATGGCATCACCAACGCAATGGACATGAGTTTGAGTAGGCTCTGGGAGTTGGTGAAGGACAGGGAAGCCTGGCATGCTGCAGTCCATGGGGTCGCAAAGAGCCGGACATGACTGAGTGACTGAACTGAACTGAACTGAGGTGAACTGATGTCTCTTAAGGTAAACTCCAATCTGGAGCCTTCCAGGGAAGCATGTTCCAGTAAATAAAGTCCCAGACTAATCAATCTGACACAGTCCAAACTCCCATAGCAGTGAACATGCATAGTAGATTTTAACTGAAGCAGTAGATATTTGAACTTTTATTTCCTGTGTACTTTAACTGCCTTCTTCTTAACTATAAGTTTTTTAAACCAATTTTACAAGACTTTAGAAGATGTGAATTACAGTTGTCATATAATCACTAACAGGATCGGTATCTTAGATGCTGAGTTTATCTGCAAGGTAATAACCTTATTTGAAAAATGAACGGTTCAGAATGAATAATTTCTAAGATTCCACCTTGCACTTTGCTTCTAATAGTACATGTGAAGCGTTTTTTTCTTTTCTGTGAGAGTTTCTCAGAGCTTAATTCTTAATAATAGAAACCTACATTTTTTTCCTAAATGTTACTCCATTTAGAAAATCTCTCCCATCAGAAACCCAATACAATTCTGCTTTTAAAAGCAAGAAATAATGTTCAAATGCAACTTTGATCTGCCTTCACATTAGATCTGCATAATAGAATAATTGAAAAAAAGGACAGAAATGCAGTACATTATTGAGCTTCAATTAAATTTCAGAACTGGAATGTGTACACAGGGAGATAATCAACCACAGTTTAATGCATTTAAAATTGTAGACATCATTAATGTTGTACATTAACAAAGTACAAATGAACTATCTCATGTCATTAGCCTTTAAAAACCACTTAGATGCATTTATAGTCAAAACCCAAATGCATTCATTATTTCAAGCAAGAAATTGTGCCTGATTTGTGGTTTATGGTATGAATCAATATGCATATATCCTCTTCATTTCATTTTCATGTTAAAAAATATAACATAATGTATAAAAAATACTTAATATACATTTTACCACAACCAAAGTAAAAGAATTTATATTTTGATGAATTTGATTTCTAAATTGAATAGCAGAATATTAATTTAGATTTTCATAGAATATATTTCTCATTTTAACCAAAAATTTAAAAATAAATAAATACTGAAAATAGAGTTTACTGTTGATGAGAAGGTAAATTGGTGTACCACTATGACAAATAGTGTGGCAATGCCTCAGAAAACTAAAAATAGAATTACCATGTGATCCAGTAATCTCACTCCTGGGCATATATCCAGGAAAGATGAAAACTCTAATTTAAAAAGATACAGGTACTCCAACATTCCTAGCAGCACTATTTACAATAGCCAAGACGTGGAAGCCACCTAAATGATTTTAATAAGGAAGATGTGATGTGTGTGTATATATACATATATACACAAGAGAATACTACTCAGCCAATAAAAAGAATGAAATAATGCCATTTGCCACAACATGTATGGACCTAGAGATTATCATACTAAGTGAAGTAACTTAGAAAGACAAATACCATATGTTCCAGTATTTGTGGAATCTACAATATGATATAAGTGAATTTATTCACAGAAAAGAAATAGATTCACAGATATAGAAAACAAACTTACAGTTACCAAAGGGTAAAGAGGGTGGGGCAGGGATAAAGTTTGGGAGATACAAAGTTAAGAGTTTGGGATTAGCAGATACAACCTACTATATTTAAACTAGATGAGCAGCAAGGTCCTACTATTATAGCACAAAGAACAATATTCAATATGCTGTAATAAACCATAATGAAAAAGAATCTGAAAAGAAATATATATATATATTTTTATATATACAACTGAAACCCATTGCTGTACACCAGAAACTAACTAAACTTTGTAAATTAACTATACTTCAATAAAATTTTTTACAAGTAGAGTTCAAATTGGGTTATGCTCTTTTAGCCATTTTTTTTCTCTTCATTTTATAACATGGCTCCCAAGTTTCTTGGCTTATGATCTCCTTACATGAAAGCCAGCAAGAGCTGATCAGTCTTGCTTATATCACAGTGTGATATAATTAATTATCAGTTTGGACATTGTTTCTCTTTGCAGTGATAGGACTTTTGTGATTACTTTGGGCACATCCAGATAGTCCAGGAAAATATCTCATGCTATTTTAAGTGAAAGCAGAAAGCATTAGAATCATTGTCAAACTTTATTTCAAATAAACTAAAGGAATTTATTATAATGTTGGGCAAGACTTTTTGTTAAAAAATTTAATATGATGGTTAAATAAGTGTTGCTTTATTCATTTACATAAATGGGCAGTATCTATAAAAACAGATTTAATATCTTACAAACCATTGGGTGTAAGATAGGTTCAATGATGTATTGTTTAACATGGGGAGCAGAGCCAATATTTTCTAACAACTGTATGTGGAAAGTAACATTTAAAAATTAAGTTTAAAAATCACCATGAGGTACACTTTAAATATCTTATAATTTTATTTTTCAAATAAAAATCATTAAAGCTGAACATTTTTTAAAGAGAGATGGTATGGGAAGGGAGGTGGGAGGGGGGTTCAGGATTGGGAACTCATGTATACCCATGGTGGATTCATGTTGATGTATGGCAAAACCAATACAGTATTGTAAAGTAAAATAAAGTAAAATTTAAAAAAAGATTTAATAAAAAATCATTGCATAAAATTAGGTCTGCTATAACTAATATATTTGGATAAATCAATTAAACAAGGTGGATTAGGATTGAGCTGAAAAATAAGATTTATAGTAGAGTTTGGCAGGAGGAAAAAATACGCAATTCATGTATCTCTGATGAGAATAAGATTCTCTGAATGAAATTCTTTGGAACATAAATCCTGAAAGCTATTAGAGTCACATTAGTTTAATTATGAAAAACAGCAGCACGAAAACAGCAATGTCTTTGCTTTATAACTAGCTATGAATTTCTTGAGTTTTCTCTAAAAGCAATAGGATCTACTTAGATTTCTCAGCACATATTTTTGATTGTTTTATAGTAACATGATCCTAAACTTCTATGCTTTATGGAATTGAAGGCAACAAAACATAATCCCTAACTGTTTAAACTTTGAAGGTCAGATTTATATGTAGATTTATCACCAATCAACTCTATGAACTTTGCAAAATTATTTAACCTTCCTAGCAGTCATTGTATTGCTGCTGCTGTTTTTTTTTTTTTGTTGTTTGTTTATTTGTTCAGTTTTTTTGTGGGGGTTAGATAACTTTTTTTTAATTTTTATTTTTACTTTATTTTGCTTTACAATACTGTATTGGTTTTGCCATACATTGACATGATTCAGCCACGGGTGTACATGAGTTCCCAATCCTGAACCCCCATCCCACCTCTCACCCCATATCATCTCTCTGGGCCATCCCCGTGCACCAGCCCCAAGCATCCTGTATCCTGTATCGAACATAGACTGGCGACTCATTTCTTACCTGATAGTATACATGTTTCAATGCCATTCTCCCAAATCATCCCACCCTCTCCCTCTCCCACAGAGTCTAAAAGACTGTTCTATACATCTGTGTCTCTTTTGCTGTCTCGCATACAGGGTTATCATTACCATCTTTCTAAATTCCATATATATGTGTTAGTATACTGTATTCGTGTTTTTCTTTCTGGCTTACTTCACTCTGTATAATAGGCTCTAGTTTCATCCACCTCATTAGAACTGATTCAAATGTATTCTTTTTAACAGCTGAGTAATACTCCATTGTGTATGTGTACCACAGCTTTCTTATCCATTCATCTGCTGATGGACATCTAGGTTGCTTCCGTGTCCTGGCTATTATAAACAGTGCTGCAATGAACACTGGGGTACACGTGTCTCTTTCAAATCTGGTTTCCTCATTGTGTATGCCCAGCAGTGGGATTGATAACTTTATACAAATAGTTTACTACAAGCATTCAAAAGATGTTAGCTATTGTTATCAGTGACATTTTTACTAGAGTTATGTTCAAAGTGGCAGAAAATTCTCAAGAAGGGTATTTGAAAAAACAAATACCAGTGGGAGTAAAATATGGTGTTTAAGAAGAAAGGCATGACTAGAGGAGTTATTGAAAGGAAACACCAGTTCACTTTTACTCCAATGCAAAGATCTTTTAAAACTAAATTATTCATCCTTTCATCTTGATGATTTCTTTCTTTCTTTTACTTAATAATTAACAAAATCAAAGGGACTTACAGGGACTTTCTTGGCAGTCCAGTGGTTAAGACTTTGCCTTCCAACACAGGGGTTGGGCATTTGAGCCCTGCTTGAGGGCTGAAAAATAGAACAGAAGCAATAGTGTAACAAATTCAATAAAATTTTTAAAAATGGTCCAGATCAAAAAAAAAAGCTTTAAAAACAACTTCTTGTTAAAAAAAAAGGTGGGGGGAGGAGATCTTAAGGATTATAAGTTAAAGAAAATATGACAACATTGTCAATTCTGGTTATTATCTGCCCTCTAAAGCCACCATCCCATGAGTGTAGCCCTGCTGTGTCCAATTCAGTAGCCTCTTTATCTACGGCACTGCACTTGGCTTCTTTCTTCCACCTTTAGGGATACAGATACCCTGGTGTCTGGGCTGTAACACTATTTTCTCTTGGTTCATGCTCCTCCTCACACCTTAGCATGACCGAATCCTACTAGCTAGATCTTACTTCTTCTGAGGCGCCTGCTGGGGAGAAATATATCTCTTGAATGCACAGTAGTATTTATAACTTCTGTGAATGCCCTATTTTATAATTGCCAGTTCTCTTGCCAGTTCAGCCCTCTAGACAAGTGCTGTTTTGATTTTAGCACTCTTGACATTTGGGGCTGGATGAGTCTTAATTGCGGAATGGGGTTGAAGAGAGAACTCTCATCCTTGGCCTGTAACTAGATGCTGGTAGCACTTACCTCCATCCTGTTTTAACATCCAGACACGACCAAATGTCCTTGGGGAGAAAAACTGCCCCTGATTGAGACTCACTGCTCTTGACAAGTGGACCTCAATCTTGGTTGCTAATTAGCATTTCCTGGGTAATTGAAATAAAATCCATATATGGATCTCACTTAGATTCTGTTTGAATTGGTTTGGTTTGAGGTGCAACCAAACCAGAATCCAAAATAAAAAATAAGAAAAAAAAAAAAGGAAAAACTTTGACACTTAGCTTAAGTCACAAAAGAAAGGACTCTAACTTATTTATGGAATATTACCGGCACATAATAAAACCTGACACATCTTTTGGGCAATTACTGGATATTTTGATGATGAAATGAATAAGTGAATGAATTCCGCTACTTGTTTTTATCTATTTCATAGACATAGTTCTACATTTTATTGTAGTGTTCTTTTTGTTTATCACTGTATTAGGCATTTCTTTGCAGAAATTTGTCTCTGTATATTGTAGTGTAGTACTTGGTATATATTTGAGAGTAGTAAGTATTTTTGAAAGGATGCAGTAACGAATGAATGGATAACTGAAAGAGCATAGTATTTTGCACTCACCTAGTTCCTACTGTGGTCAAGACTGCTGGTTGCACCTTGTTATTATCATTACAAGTTTGCCAATTCAATATCTACTCTCATTACTTTTTTTCTTCTCTAGCCTAAAAAAGAAAAATCAGATTTTATCAGGGAAGGAATGTTCCAGCCCAAAGACTAAATTTCCCAGCCTCTTAGAAGCTGGGTAAGATTATGCAAATATAGCCGGTAGGTAAGATATAAGAAGAAATTGTGGAATGGGGTTTCTGAAGAAGCTCATTACAAAGGGGAAAGAAAAAATGACAAAAATCTCTATTTCCCTCTCTTCATTTCTTGCTCCCTAATACATATGGCTGGAATTCCAGACGCTCTCTTGGACAACACAATGACTTTAAAATGAAAGTCGTCTGCTCAAGAAAAGCAGAAAACACAAAAATAATATACTCCTGGACTGGGCACATTTTTGCACCTTCAGATTTAACTGAGCAAAAAAATAAGACCTAGTCTTGTGTCTGATCACTGATGCAATTCTTGACTACTACAATAGTCAATATAACACACTGTGTTATAAAA
Organism: Capricornis sumatraensis; assembly: GCF_032405125.1. Classification (NCBI taxonomy): domain Eukaryota; kingdom Metazoa; phylum Chordata; class Mammalia; order Artiodactyla; family Bovidae; genus Capricornis; species Capricornis sumatraensis. The sequence goes on along the minus strand of NC_091080.1, from coordinate 33,714,179 downwards.
ATCCATTTTCTTTATCTCTCCCTTCTTTTGTGTGTACTTTGCATGGGAAGAGGGCATATATTTTAATTATGTCTCATTTTATCATAATGTTTATGAGGGTGGATATGTCATCCTACGGTTGAAGTGAAAGTGTTAGTCGCTCAGTGTTTTCTGACTCTTTGGGAGTCCATGGACTATGGCCCGCCAGGCCTCTTTGTCTATGGAATGCTCCAGGTAAGAATACTGGAGTGGGTTGCCATTCCATTCTCCAGGGGATCATCCTACGGAGTGGTCTGGCTTATTACATTATACTTGTGTGTTCCTTTACGAAAGTCTTGTCTAGAGTTTTCTTTCAGAATTCTGAAGTCTGCCTTCAATATATGCTTAAAAGCAATTCACAATATTCACTTGCCTTTAATGGGAATTTTCCTGCTGTGAACTTGCTGTCCATGTAAGAATGTCTCCTTTCAGAGCTTACATTAAGGCTTGTAAGCTGCGCATATAAAAATGACTGGCAGGCCTGCTGTTAAGGAGTTGTTTTTAGAAAAATAAATCTTTTGCTTCCAGCAAGATTCAGGGATCAAAATTCACCCAAATGGAATGGAAATTGCCCTCTCAGCTGATTATACACTAGGAAATGTTCACTTAAGGCTAATTGTCTATTGACAATTACCCTCACCTTCTACCATCTTTAAGACCTGAGCCAGTGGTTGTGCAACATTCTGTTGATCCCTGAATGGAGAAATTGTGAAAATATTGTTATGTTTGTGCTGAGGGAACTCTGAAATATTTATAGGCCTCAGGTTCTCCCCCCTCATTGCTTAAAAATGTGGACTTATAAAAATGATCCCTCTTTTCCACTTAGCTTTCTGAAATATAAAAGTAATAAGAACCTTTGTCAGATTTTCTTGTAAAACTTGCAATTTTTAACAACTTAACAGAGCATTGTTACATTGCACAGTAGTGAAATGGATTTCATAATATGCATGTCTATACGGTACATTTCGTAGATATGGAACACTTGCCTAAATAATGGATGTCCTTGAGTGATCTTATTTGGGAAGTAGAATGATGAGACTTACTTTATACAAAGGAATACTGTCTTTGCTCTGTAGAAGGAAATTGAGTAATGGAGGGAGGAAAGAAAAGCCACAGGCAAAGAGTTCATTTCTAAGCCTACATTCAAAATCCCAATGAGAGAAGGAATTATGTCTGAGACTTGGAAGGTTGTAATAAACGCAGAAAATGGAAAGAGTTGTTGAGTAAGCCATGGTGTTTAATTGGGGTTAGAGGTGAGGGAGATGGGTAATAAAAAAAAAAAATTCAGCCAGTGATACCTCTTGGGTTTCTGTCTTGAGCAATTGAGTAGTTTTCTTGAGACAGAGAACATTGATTGAAAAGCTGGTTTCAAGGCAGGAGAGATGATAGATTCAGGTTTGTGCATATGTGGCAGAAGCAACTTGTTATCTATTGAAGATCTGTTCTTTCTTTCCTTAGTAACTGAAGCCCAGTTCTTAGCTGAGCATCTTATCTCTTGGAAGAAAGACTAGATTATTTTACTTGGAGCAGCTGTGGTCATGTGAATAGATTTTGGCCAATGAGATGACATTGTAAGTGCTGAATAGAATAGGACTTCTAGTAGGGCTGCTTACTTGAATGTAACCAGCTCTATCCCTTCCTGCTGTCTGAAAGGAGGAGGCCATTGTGACTGCAGCTCTAGCCAGAGCTAGTATGATAGAAGGAGAATAAAGGAAGCCTAGATCCCTGGTATACCTAGAGTTTTCCATGCCAGTTTTGGACTATGTACCTCTAGATTTATTTTTCACAACAGAGAATTAAATATTTATCTGTTTCAGATATTGCTACTTTGAGTTTTCTTTTACATGAATTTAAAATGGATCCTAACTGACAAAGCACATGATTCAAATATAATAGCCTTAGGTCTATGAACTATGGATTTGAAGAAAGAACACTATTTCCAAAAACAATATAATGTACAGAAAATTCAATCTTTAATTTGGGGAGAAGCATCATTTAATAATGTCCAGGAAAACTTAAAAATGTGTCTCATACCCAGATTTCTGCCACTCACAATAGACTTCACAAAAGTAGTTGCCACTACCCCCTAAACCTCTCTCAAGATAGTTATCGATATCCAAACAAAATTTTCTCCCCAAATGGTTATGTTGACTTCTGTCTCTTCTGTCTTCATCATCCCAAATTCTATATCAGTTCATGTTCTCTGGTTAGATTCTCTGTTACACAATATAAAGTAATCTTAACCCAATTTGGTTCCTTTTGGTTCTTGTTCTCTTTCCTGTATTTAAATTAGACTAAAAGAAGTCTTAAGATAAAAGCAGGCTGATTCAGAGTCTTCTTTAGGAATTACAAAAGGGAAAAAGAGGAATGCACAGAATTTGCCTACATTAATTTCTTCGAACTTTATCCAGACAGATTGAGAGAGAATATTTTTGAAATATCTAAATAAAATGTTTAATGGACACTTCTATATGAGTGTGATCTCCTTCAGAATGGACTGGTTGGATCTCCTTGCAGTCCAAGGGACTCTCTAGAGTCTTCTCCAACACCACAGTTCAAAAGCATCAGTTCTTCGGCGCTCAGCTTTCTTCACACTCCAACTCTCACATCCATACATGACCACTGGAAAAACCATAGCCTTGACTAGATGGACCTTTGTTGGCAAAGTAATGTCTCTGCTTTTGAATATGCTGTCTAGGTTGGTCATAACTTTTCTTCCAAGGAGTAAGCATCTTTTAATTTCATGGCTGCAGTCGCTATCTGCAGTGATTTTGGAGCCCCAAAAAGTAAAGTCTGGCACTGTTTTTCCACTGTTTCCCCATCTATTTCCCATGAAGTGATGGGACCAGATGCCAGGATCTTCATTTTCTGAATGTTGAGCTTTAAGCCAACTTCTTCACTCTCCTCTTTCACTTTCATCAAGAGGCTTTTTAGTTCCTCTTCACTTTCTGCCATAAGGGTGGTGTCATCTGCATGTCTGAGGTTATTGATATTTCTCCCAGCAATCTTGATTCCAGCTTGTGCTTCTTGCAGCCCAGCGTTTCTCATGATGTACTCTGCATAGAAGTTATATAAGCAGGGTGACAATATACAGCCCTGACGTACTCCTTTCCCTATTTGGAACCAGTCTGTTGTTTCATGTCCAGTTCTAACTGTTGCTTCCTGACCTGCATATAGGTTTCTCAAGAGGCAGGTAAGGTGGTCTAGTATTCCCATCTCTTCAAGAATTTTCCACAGTTTATTGTGATCCACACAGTCAAAGACTTTGGCATAGGCAATAAAGCAGAAATAGATGTTTCTCTGGAACTCTCTTGCTCAGCCCTGGGATTTCTTTGAAAGGAATGATGCTAAAGCTGAAACTCCAGTACTTTGTCCACCTCATGCGAAGAGTTGACTCATTGGAAAAGATTCTGATGCTGGGAGGGATTTGGGGGCAGGAGAAGAAGGGGATGACTGAGGATGAGATGGCTGGATGGCATCACTGACTCGATGGATGTGAGTCTGGGTGAACTCTGGGAGTTGGTGATGGACAGGGAGGCCTGGCGTGATACGATTCATGGGGTCACAAAGAGTCGGACACGACTGAGCGACTGAACTGAACTGATATGAGTGTGATGCTAAGAGTGGAATTCTTGGGTAGAAATATGAATTTGGGATTTGTTAACATGTATATAATAATTGAAACCATGGTTATTGATGTTATTGCCCAAGTTGGGAATGAAGAATCAAAAAATAAAAGTGCTTAGGACCCAAAGCTGAGAATATCCTTCATTTAGTTCTTGGGCAGAAGACAGTGAGCTGGCAAGGGAGCAAAGCAAATAGAGCCTGAAAAAAAAAATCCAAGAGACTTTCCTTTCAAGACACATAATTGCCACAAACTAGTTTCCACTTACATGAGTGTTTCAATGGTTTACCATGGTTATTTTGCTAGAGTAGAAGTTAAAATATTCACTATATGAAACTGAATTTTCCAAGGACAACATAATGAGATACAATAAATATATATGATTATAATTAGCTTATGATGAGTCCATGTTCAGAATGTTGCATTAGGATTGATAGATTTCATTTCACCATCTGAGTGAGCAGGTGACTCAAGCCAGTCCTATATGGCAATGCATGTTTGTTGATCCAGTTACACTTCCTTCCTGACTGTAAAACAGATAGGCTAGTTGCAGTTCTGAAGAAGAAGGTATAGGCTACCATCTCAAAAGAGCTGCATTAATATATGATATTTGTTTTTCTCCTTCTGACTTACTTAATATATGTGGAAGATAAAAAAAATGGTACAGATGAACCTATTTGTAAAACAGAAATAGAGACAAAAATGTGGAGAACAAACATATGGACAGCAAGAGGGGAAAGAAGAGGTGGGATGAATTGGGAGATTGGGACTGATGTATATACACTACAATCGCCCCACATTCTTCTAGATGACTAATCAGAACCTACTGTATATCACAGGGAACTCAACTCAACACTCTGTGGTGACCCAAATGGAAAGAAAATCAAAAAAGGAGGGAATATATGTCTACATATAGCTGATTCACTCTGCTGTATGGCAGAAACTAACACAACGTTGGAAAGCAACTATAACCCAATAAAATCTTTAAAAAACGATAGCTGCATGAGAAACTCTAATACAGGATTTATTTAGGAGCTAAAGTTCAACCATGACATTGTCCTGCTTTGGAAAATTGTATTAGAGCCATTCTGATAGTCTGGTACCATTAAATACATAGGGGAGGAAGCCTTTTGTATAGTGACGTTATTTTGCCAGTGGTTTGCCTATGGTAGTCACTGAGAAAAATCTTGATGTGAAAGCTTAATTTTTGCATGTGCAGCAAAATATTCTAATTATTTTTGCTCCCAACTTGTTTAGATTCCAAGTAAATGAAAAGTTTTATTTTTTTACCAAAATCTGAGAAAATCAGTCATTTCCATCTGTTTAAGTTCATTTAGATCATCTAAATGTCTTCTTCCTAAGAGATTAGAAATATGACTAATGCATAAAACATCTAGATATTTAAATATAACTCTTGCCAAATTATTCCATCCTATTTTTAATAGTTGCAATTTTCAATAATAAACTGCAACTTATAATCATTTTCCAATTGTTATTTAAATTGTTGAATATTTATTAATGAATACATTTTGATTAGGACATACACTTGATTTTCTCATAAAATAGAAACTGGAAGAATATCATTTTTTTTCTGTTCTTCTTATTCAGAAGCTACTACCGTGAATCAATACATTTTATTTGCGTTTGAGCACTTTATGGTCCTTTTCTTTGATGCATGACTTCTTTCCTTCCAAGAAGCTATTTCAATACTTCTTTGCACCGTAAATTTATTTAGATTAATTTTTTAAAAGGGCTACATTTTAAAGACTAATCTTAACTGGAATTTTAACCTTCTGAATTATATCTGTTTGTAGTGAATGTTATCTATTTTAATGACATACTCTCAAATAGTAACCTTCATTTATGACTAGAAATGTAGAACCAGAAAAAAATGACCCTTTTCCCCACTATATAGTGAGTGATTATTTTGTCTGAGACAAAATTTCAAGAACTGAAAAATTAAAGTAAAATATCTCCAACACAATAGTGTATTTTTGGAAAATGTGTATCTATTCGAAATTGATTGGAAAAACAGCTTTGGAAACATTATTCATAGCATATGTCTGTTTCTCCCCCTCAGATTTCTATTTGAAAAGGAATAATCAGAGTAAAGAAGCAAAGTTTAAGAACCTGATTTTCTGAGTGACAATTTTAGCTCTGCTACTTATTGGTTGGGTGATGTTGGGTAAAATATTTCATTTTTCACACATCAGATTCATCATCTGTAAAAAAGTGGGTAATATGATAGGATCTGATTCATTACATAATTATGATATTTAAATAAATTAATAACTGTAAGCACTAAGAATGCTTTCTGACACAGAAAGCACTAAAATGATGATTTTTTTAAATAAAATGCTTTGTCAGTTATTTTCAAACATGTGCTTTTGGATGCTTTTGTACATTTTGAAGTTTACTTATGTCTAAGAAGAGATAAAATAAAGTGAGACTTTTATAAAATGAAATTTATTCATTTGTTATAATTCTCCTTTATTAAAAATGATGTTTATTAATATAATCATGATGATCATATATTGTTTTTATGAAATGTTAAGTCTAGGAGATAATTAACATTGTTATTGTTGCTGTGGATGAGTTTAATGTCTAGGAAAAAGTGAACAGTATCACCAAATTTAAATTATTTCTTACAAAATGTTTGCAATTTTATTATTCCATTAATAAGAAGGCTGTATACCACTGAGTTAGAAAACCTGCCCCACTCCATATTTTTCTAGTGCTATTCATTTGCAAAGCAGCTATATTTATAGAAATATACAGTCAGAAGACATGTGTCAAAATTAATTTCTATTTATCACTTACTTTGTCATGATAAGTAAATAGCTTTTCTTAATTTCTGTATCTCAAAAAGAGCTAAAAGATATTTCTGCTTTGAAAGAGTGACTGGTTCAAGATTTGGCATTCCAACAGAAATACCTGTAAAATTGTATGAAATGTGTGAATCAGTATTTGGAAGCAATGAAAAAGAGGCGGTTGGGGACAGTGATCTCTGAAGAAAGATAAATAAACAATGTGAACCACAAGACTGCCCAACAATCGCCCCACATTCTTCTAGGGGTACTTTACTGACACAGAGCAGAAAGATGGAGACAGGCCCAGGCAGAAGTCTTACTGGAGTAAGGAGATAGAATTTGCATTGAAAGGAATCTGAGGAGAGCTATTGAGAAGAAGGTTACCTATAAACTGACATGAATTTATTCCAGCCTTGGCCAATGGCTAGGCTGAAAGAGCAAAGGGGGAATCTCTGGGATTCCTAGCAGCGTATGGTTACTATGGGACAGAAAAGTGATTAAGGAGGGGTCAGCAGGGCTGGGGGACACTGGAGTTATGGTTCACTTAGAGTAGAAAGAAATTATTCAGCACACTGGCCTTCAGTTGAAAGTCCAGAAAGACTAGGTAGAGCTATAGATAGATATCTGTATCTATACCTATAGACCGATATCTCTAGCTCTTTATCTGCAAAGATCACATGCAAGAGTAAGGGCCTAACCATTACTAGGACTAAGTTCAAAAACAAAATAGATTTACCTTAACAAATGATTGACTGGCGGACTTTTGCAGAATTAATGCCTATGGCCAGTGATTTGTTATGTAAATGAATATTGAAACGCTTTCAGTATTGAAACGTCTTCAGTCAATAATGTTCAGGTAACAAAAGATATATTAATATGTCTCTGGGATAAGTTGTTTAACAGCAAATGAATCCAAGTCTGACAAGACCAATGTTATCCACCAGCCATTTATCTGCCAAAACAAAATTCAACACACTTTAAAGGAATGTAATGTCATTCAAATGCCCTACAACCGTTAATGCAGTGTCCAACTTATAACAAAATGATCAAATGTACAAAGGAAAACAAATATATAACCCATCATCAAAAGAAAAAGAAGTACCTTGTAGTCAACCCTTGGACATTTAGATATTATAGTTAGTCTAAGAAAAATGTAAAACATAAAGCTGCTAATAAGAATATTTTCACAGACTTAATTAAACATATGGCAATAACATATGATAATATATGATGAAATGAAAATATGGAAAAGGAAAGCATGAAAATATGATAAATTAAAATGTAATATATAATATATAATGCTTTTGTGCAAGAGGTGTGGTCTTGGGTTCTCCCAAATTAAGAAGCCATGCAGATATTGGGGAAACCTACACAAATTGCTCAACATATACCCACATTTTCAATTTTAATAAATGCAACCAAATTTTATTCCAAATAAATTTTACAAATTCTTAATCCTATACACAGCAAAGTGTACTTTTCCCAGTAAGAACTGCAATTTATCAACTTTTATAATCAGCTTTTGCCTATGTAACAAAAATAAAAATTATCATTGCGTGTTGCAGAGTGGATTTCTATGATGACTTGTGAAGATTAACATCTTTACATTTATTTTAAAATATTGAGTTTCCTAATAACAAAAGCATAGAGAAGGAAATGGCAACCCACTCCAGTATTCTTGCCTGGAGAATCCCATGGACAGAGGAGCCTGATGGGCTGCTATCCATGGGATCGCACAGAATCAGACATGACTGAAGTGACTTAGCATGCATGCATGCATTGGAGAAGGAAATGGCCATCCACTCCAGTGTTCCTGCCTAGAGAATCCCAGGGACAGAGAAGCCTGGTAGGCTGCTGTCCATGGGGTCGCACAGAGTCAGACATGACTGAAGCGACTTAGCATGCGTGCAGTAACAAAAGCAACATATTTCTATACATATTTCTATTTTTCATTTTTATTTTTAGGTTTCTTTTTTTGTCCTGAGATGGGTTAGTTCAGTTCAGTTCATTTGCCCAGTCGTGTCCGACTCTTTGTGACCCTGTGAATCGCAGCACACGAGGCCTCCCTGTCCATCACCAACTCCCGGAGTTCACTCAGACTCACGTCCATCGAGTCTGTGATGCCATCCAGCCATCTCATCCTCAGTCATCCCCTTCTCCTCCTGCCCCCAAATCCCTCCCAGCATCAGAGTCTTTTCCAATGAGTCAACTCTTCGCATGAGGTGGCCAAAGTACTGGAGTTTCAGCTTCAGCATCATTCCTTCCAAAGAAATCCCAGGGCTGATCTCCTTCAGAATGGACTGGTTGGATCTCCTTGCAGTCCAAGGGACTCTCAAGAGTCTTCTCCAACACCACAGTTCAAAAGCATCAATTCTTCGGTGCTCAGCTTTCTTCACAGTCCAACTCTCACATCCATACATGACCACTTGAAAAACCATAGCCTTGACTAGACGGATCTTTGTTGGCAAAGTAATGTCTCTGCTTTTGAATATGCTATCTAGGTTGGTCATAACTTTTCTTCCAAGGAGTAAGCGTCTTTTAATTTCATGGCTTAACTCCTTATTTAATTTAATGGAGAGAATATTTTTTTAAATCTACTTGGTTATTGCTCATCTAATTGATACATTTTCTATCTCTGTTTAGTTTTTTTTCAATTTAAATTTATTTATTTTAATTGGATGCTAATTACTTTACAATATTGTATTGGTTTTATGTGATCTTAAAACGTGAAAGTGTGCAGAGTATATATTGAAAAAAATCAATTGTTAGAATATATTTATGAGATATAGTCTAAGAGAAAGAAGTCTCTGACAGTTTAGAAAGGTCAGAAGATTAATACCCATAGGAATTTGTTGATGTCTTGTTCAGTTGCTTAGTCATATCTGACTCTTTGGGACTCCAAGAACTGCAGCATGCCAGGCTTCTCTGTCCTCTACTCTCTCTAAGAGTTTGCTCAAATTCATGTCCATTGAGTTGGTGATTCTATCTATCCATCTCATTCTCTGCCACCCCCTTCTCCTTTTGCCTTCAATCTTTCCCATCAGAGGGTCTTTTCCAGTGAGTCGTCTCTTCACATCAGGTGGCCAAAGTATTGGAGCTTCAGCAACAGACCTTCCAATGAATACTCAGGACTGATTTCCTTTAGGATTGACTGGCTTGATCTCCTTGCTGTCCAAGGGACTCTCAAGAGTTTTCTCCAGCACCACAATTAATACCCATAGAGAATTAGACCAACTATAAATCCACCACTAACATTTCTAAATTGTCCAGTTGAGTGTCATGAAACATTATTGCTTATATTCTTATTAAACTAAAAACAGTGTTGCTGTACCGTTAGATGATTAGGACCTCTGTCACTGAAGGAAGTGAAGCCCTTTTATTAACCATATTTGTATTTATTATCTCACTTAACTGTTATGAACTTTTTGCCTGCTTTTATATTCTATATTCATTCAACAGTATTTGTGGAACAACTACTTTTTTCCTGGGCACTAGAGAAGTGCTAACAGCTAGAGATATGGCAGTGAAAAAATCTGATGTCCTGTTTCATGAGACATACATTCTATAGGGTAAGTCTGATAAAAACATCAATATGAGAAAATATATAGTTTTTATATATCACTATAGCTTTTAAACCTGGCACTGTAGTTAGAGAAACCTCTTGGAGCTTGGATTATTGCTATTTACAGCCTTTTTCATGTCATATCAGCATGTCTCAATCTTCCTGATAAAATCTGACATGTGTCATGGGTTTGTTTTTAAAATGCAAAAACTATTTTATTTGATTGTATCATATAATTCATTTTATTTTGTATGGCTATTTCCTTCATACGAAACCTCAGTGGATTATTCAGTTGACTTTACAGGAGAATAGATGTTATAAAAACCTTGAACAATATCAAACAAGTACCTTAAAAAAAAATTAAAATCTGAAATGCACATGAGGCTGCCTGGCTGGCCCTGGTGTCATTCAGAGTTGCCACCTCTGAAAATACATAAAAAAGAGTTAGAAATCTTTCCTGGGAGTCTTTAATCATCTCACTTTTTTGTCTTGTTTATAGTGATATATATATTTAAGGCTATCATACTTCTCAAATTCTTTGCAGACATTAGCTACTTGTCTGTGTCATCTGTGTGTTATCACTGGCTCTAGGTTACTGACAACCTGAGGACACTAAGGTCTAGGAAATTCGCTACTTCCTATTTAGGTAAAGACTTTCAACTTGATTTTCTTTTACTGCTTAAAAGAGGAGTATTCTAACATAAAACTATGAGGCAATCCAGCTGGGTTGATTTTACTGTGGGTGCGTGCCTTTTTTTTCCCCCCAGCTTTTTGCTAGTGCCTTCTTTAAGAACTTCAAAGGCAAACAGCTCTCATTAATGGGATGGGACTGGCTCTTACTACTCGGCAAGATCCAGCGGCACAGATTTGCTCCTCTTTTTATACTTGCTGCTGCTGCTGCTGCTGCTGCTGCTGCTGCTAAGTCACTTCGGTCATCTCCGACTCTGTGCAACTCCATGGAGTACAGCCTACCAGTCTCCTCCTTCCATGGCAGTTTCTAGGCAAGAGTACTGGAGTGGGATGCCATCGCCTTCTCTGCTTTGTATACTTAGTTAACTTGCTCAGTCGTGTCCGACTCTTTGCGACCCCGTGGACTGTAGGCCACCAGGCTCCTCCATTCATGGGATTCTCCAGGCAAGAACACTGGAGTGGGTTGCCATTTCCTTCTCCAGGGGATCTTCCCGACTCAGGGATCGAACCCAGGTCTCCCACATTGCAGGCAGGCACTTTAACCTCTGAGCCATTTTATACTTAGTAATGTCCAATTGATAGTTTGTAACTGGCTGTGATGGGAGAATGTACACCATTGATATTGGCAAGTACTACAGAGCCAGGTTTCCTTCTCCAGAAAGCCAGCTGTTAGCATTAGTATCCTCCTATGAGTCTAACTTTCCTTGCTTTGCTAGAAACATTCAGAAGGGCTACACAAGCTTCCCCAGTGGTTTCAGTGCAAGAGTGTGTGGGAACATCATTGTCAAAGTGAGAATTAGAATTAGTTTTAAAATGGGTCCTCCTACTTTATAGGAGAAATATATTTCTTCCAGTTTAGAGATCCAATCAAGGTACTTTAAGCAATCACTTTTTAGTTCCTCCTATCATCAAAGAGCTGACTCATTGGAAAAGATCCTCATGCTGTGAAAGATTGAGGGCAGGAGGAGAAAGGGGTGACAGAGGATAAAAAGGTTGGATGGCATCAATGACTCAATGGTCATGAGTTTGAGCAAACTCTGGGAGACAGTGAAGGGTAGAGAGGCCTGGTGTGCTGTGTCTGTAAGGTTGCAGAGTCGGACACAACTGAAAAACAATCATCCAATTACTGCTAATTTTTTTCTAATAGTGTTTATTTATGCCTTCCTTGCTGGGTGCATTTCATTATCCAGGTATTTCTGGCACGTAGAGCTCCACAGATATATCTTGGGATAAATAATGTATTTTCCCATTTTACTTGTTTTGGAATCTCTGAAAAATAATGATGGCATGATTTTTGTCACTGCTTTCAGCATTTACTGGAATCATTGGACTGCACATTTGAATTTGGAGCTATTAAATTTTCAATAATTATATGTTAATATCTAATTCTGCAGATTTCAAAAATAAAAATTTGATTCTTTATGCCATATCTGCAATAGAATATATCTCTGAAAAGATCTTTCCTTTGAGTTTCTGCTCAAAATTCTTTTCATCTGTTCTATCTATTAGGCTATAATTTTTGGTAGATGCTTTCATTCAAAGGTATATATATATTTTGCCAACATGCTTGGTAGGGAGAGGGCTATTTCATAAACCCAGCAACTAGTATTCCAAATACATATCTTATACATGCAGCATGGGTGTGAAACCATTTAGGACTCATCTATTGCAAGTTATATAAAACTGTCTAGGACTCGTATATGGATTAGCCTGGTGGCCAGCTATAGTTTATCAAATTCTGGTGCCATCCCCACATCCTACAATTTGATGTTGCTTTAATTAGAAAAATATTTTGGGTTTTCAAATCTTAGAAAAATGTGTTTGTTTATACATAAATAGCATAAGTGTAAAACAAAACAAAACATGAAATCAGAACCAATCACACACTTCCCCCGAATTCTTGTGCATAAACCTGCCTTTCTGTCATTTGAATTTTCCGCATATCGAAATCCTTAAGTAACAAATTGGTGCTTCTCATTTAATACTATCTTGTTCTCAATTGGAAGATACAAGAGGTTTGTTTCTTATTTTTATTTCGCATTCTATGCTTCTAGTGCTTCTGTCATATCAACTCCCCGTAGCTGCTTCTGCCCACAGCTCCACAGCTGGCTTTAAGAGCTGGGTCCTCTTCCTACAAGTGCTCCCACTTATCTCTGGGAAATGGCTGTTCCAAGATGGGGGTTAACAACACAGGGCTTTGCCATTGTGATGTTTGTATCTATAATACATTGTGCAAAGCTGCCTTTCTTCTTTTGACATTATATTGTAAGTATCCCTCTATGTTACTTAAACTCTTCAAAAACTTTGTCCTTTGTAACACTTTAAGACATTTTCTAAATACAAAAGCAATGATTGGTCAATGCAAACAACTTGGCAGAAGTAAAACAGAAAAACACAAGGGATGATAACACACTATTCATGCTTATCATTTTGGTGTATATACTCCCAGTATTTTCTTTTGTTATTTTTTCATATCTTTTATTTTTCACTTATTATTCTTTAATAAATGTTTTCCAGGTGATTATGTATTTTTTACACTATGATTACTTAATGGCTGAATATCAGCATAGTATCTGTTGTATACTATTATCATAATTTTACCAATGATCATGTTAGAATTTAATTTTTTTTTAAAAAAAGATGTGATGACTATCCTTATACGTATATTATACATATATACATATATTATATTTTTAGAAATTTGCACTAAAATTATACTACTGAGCCCAACATAAACAAATGACATTTTAAGGCACTTAAGATATTTTCCTAATTGCATTCTACAGAAGCTGTTACAATATACAGGAATCTACCAGAAATATGAGGGTGCCTACTTTCACATACTGTGGCTGCTCAATAGAATAGTCAAAGAATTATGGTTCTTCATGAATAATTTCCAAAGAGGAAGAAACTTAAACTATTCTACTTAATTTTGGAATAAAATACTTGCATATAACTCTGTCTGCATTTAGGTTGGATGCCTAAGAACACAGTGATTATACTTCAACATAGAAAACTAGGCTAAAGTTTCCAAGAATTGACCTCCTTGTTAAGTATGCAAAGAAAAACACGTTTGGGGGTGTTTTTCTTCCATGTGTGTGTGTTAGTTGCTCAGTTGTGTCTGACTCTTTGTGATCCCTTGGACTGTAGTCCACCAGGCTTTTTAAAGCTTTTTGAAGAATATTGTTAAGACATGTTGACCATGGTTGTTTTTTGTGTTTAATAGGTGAAGGCTTAATAAATGATGATAGATTGTGATAGATCTATGTAATCACATGCAATATTTATAACATGTGACTTGGGATTTTATATTATAAAGTATTTTAATTACCCCCCCACAAAGCTTAAAGCATACAATAGTAGAATATAAAATAAATGCAATTTTTAGCACAAGAATGACACAGTGATTTTTAAAAGAGGGTTAAATGTAAAGAGTTAATTAGAATTGCTACATACAAAAGAATTTCATGGAAAATAGTTTTATGTAAGGTCATTTTAGAAAGTGCACATTCAACCCACAGGCATTTTATGGATGTCATATATTGTCAATATCTGCCATTTGTTGTTCAGAAAAAAAAACAACAACTCATTTTCTGTATGCTCCCTTGCTCTAACAGCAAGATTTTGCATGTTTGAATATTTTTAATTATGCCAGATGAAAACTCCATAAAACTTCACTTTTATCACTAAAACTTACATGCTAAAACCAATTTATCACAGTTTATACAGAGTTTACGATTCAGTTCATAAGTATGAAAAGATCTTACTACCTTCCTCACTCGGCTTTTCCTTTGAGAACGCTGTTAACCCAATTCCTAATAAGGAAACTGCTCTGCACATTTACAGGAGAAAAGGCACGGGTTTCCTTGGCAACTGGAGCCATGTGCAATCTCTCAGAACGGCTCCTCCTACACTCAAGTTTCCTAGGTAGCAGGCTGCATATATTTTATAGACAATAGGATAATGGGAGAGATATTACCCTGTTCAACCTTGCATGTGAAAAGCTTCAATGGGAAAGATGCCTTGGCTATAATAACTAGCAATTTGAGAGAAAATATTAATTGTATAATAAGGTTGCTTCCTCTAATTCAGGATTAATAATTTAATTCAAGTTCCAAAATATATTATGTGTTCATATTTTGAACCTTCACTACCAAATTAACTCATATAAATTTGCCGCTAAAGCTAAAGGTAAATTGCAGGTGAGCAATTTCATGGTAAATAGCGATTACTTCAGTCTGTCACTGAAGCAGAAAAGCTGAGCCTTATCTCACACGAATGGAGAGAAACTCAATTTATCCTGAAATTGACTGTAAAATGCCACAAAAAGTTTAAAACCTCTAAGCAAAACTTGTTTATAGATCTATAAAACATTAGTAAATAAATTATGAATGGTTTAAAAGAAATGAATACTTATGGTAAAATGAAAAACTTAAAAGAAATTATTGAGAAAAAATTATATATAATCTATGCATGGGGTTAATTTTGGGAATGGGTAGGAAAAGATATGTGAATTCATTTACATCATGCAGGTTCTTCTGTTTTTCTAACATAGAAAAACATTCAGAAGAAATCAAATTAAAGAGCAGATGTATGTTATTAAATGTGGACAGAGTCAATGTGAAATTTGCTGGCTAATTAGGAGTCTTTCCAAGTCAAATATTGGTTTTAAAATAATTTTTGAAAACTTAAAATTCTTATAGGAGCTCCTATTCTCTGACTCACAACTTCTATTCCCTCACAATGCAATTAACCATAATTATCTTTTGAGTTGCACATAAAGAAAACATAATTTATATGTAATTAATCAGCTCTGGAGCATTGTGAATTTTAAACTATGAGTAACTTGAGGAGTACAGATTACATTGTTTAAGACTATTTTACTGAATACTTGGTCGAACATTTTTACAACTGGAACCTAAAGGGAAGAATATCAACATACACCCATTTTAATACACTTATTGCAACATACATTGTGAGATATTCTAGAAATATTTATTTTTGAACCAAAAAGTAGGACAAATTTTTACATAAAAATTTGGGACATAAATTTTTAATATTGCTTTTCCAAATATAATTGCGATTAATTTCTGTCACTCACACACACATACACATGCTTTTTATCCAGTCCCTTTCATTGGATTAATTGAATATTATGCTTTCCTTGGCAACCCACTCCAGTACTCTTGCCTGGAAAATCCCATGGACAGATGGAAGAGCCTGGTAGGCTACAGTCTATGGGGTCGCAAAGTGTCGGACATGACTGAGTGTCTTAACTTTCACTTAACTTTTAATGCATCATAAACCTTTTATCAGGTTAACATTCATAACACAGTGTAGATATTTTTAATAAACATGTTTTACTTCAGCGTGTAAATTTAGAGTAAGTTCCTTAAAAATTTCTCCTCTGATTGATACTTAGTTTTCTTCAGTTGCATACACAACACAAACACATACAAACACACTTAGGTTTTTCATTTTCTGTTTGTGTGATTCCAAGCAGTGAGGTTGGCAGAGTTTGAGAATCAATCTTGGAAAGTGATTTTGAGATTGCAACTGCGGATTCTAAATACTTTATGACAATAACAGCACAAACTTCTTATATTTGGAACTGTTAGGTTAGTGCACTATAGGGTATGACTAGATACTCCACCTGCAGGTTTGCCTGTCTCGTGGTACAGATTTGCTAAGTTAGTGTTCAGCCGTCCTGTTTCAAATCTTGTTCTTATTCAAGTACATCTTCTTTCCTTCCTCAGAGTTCTAAATCCAAATTTCCTTTTCTGTTTGCAAAAGCGAAAATGTAACAATAAGAATAGACATTTACTTCATTATCTAATTATCTAGTTAGTTTTAGATTTAGGATGTACTAGGCATTAAGTGCTTTACTTGCATTACAGCATTAAATACCAGTTATTAACAACTGTTACTTGATTATCTTGTCACACTTGCCGTCTCTTTTGTCAACATTGCCTTTTATCAGGCAATTCTGTTTCCAATTTTTGTGTCCAAGTACAGTTTAAAGCCCATCTTCTGGCTGTTTCTAATATATGATTTTTTTTTTTCCCCATCAGGGAGAGATTTCCGTTACCCCTGATAGCTCACCATGAACATAAATAAAATCATATGAAAATAAAAAAGAGGGAAAATTACTAACATCTGGTTTGGTTGCATAGAAGCAATGCTTATTCTGAAGAGTTACAAAGCTGTTCATTATTTATAACTAATAACTAGTTGCCATGCAGCATAGTGATTACAAAGTAAGTATATCAAGGCAGTTTTTGTATATGTCTGCCATAGTTGAATTTTATCTTGTAAATAACATGAAAATCAAGGCCATATTTGATAGGCACATTTAGTTTAATACAGATATAATTTTAGTTCTTTTATTTGGTTTATAATTAAGATACTATTTTTAAGAAAAAGAAATTTGAACTGAACAAAAGATATTAATTTAGTTTGATAAACAAATTACCATCTATGGGGCATTGCAAAAAGAAAGAATCTCTTGCTTAGATGGATTACTTATATATTGCCTCTAAACCCTTTCCGCTTCTAAGATACTCAATTCTTATGCTGCAGTATTATAATATGGGTCAACATTGGTGTCTTTGTATAGTGCTGAACTTTGTTCTTTTTATTTATTTATTTATTTTTGGCTGTGCTTGGTCTTTGTTGCTGCACAGGGCTTTTCTCTAGTCTCCATGAATGGGGGCTATTCCCTAATTGCAGTGCACAGGCTTCTCATTGCAGTGCCTTCTGTTGTTGCAGAGTAGAGACTCTAGGGTGTGTGTGGCTCCCGGGCTCTAGAGCATTGTTGTTTTTGCCCCTTCTTCTCTTGCCCTCGATCTTTCCCAGCATCAGGGTCTTTTCCAATGAGTTGGTTCTTTGCATCAGGTGGCCAAAGTATTGGAGCTTCAGCCTCAGCATCAGTCCTTCCAGTGAATATTCAGGACTGATTTTCTTTAGCATTGACTGGCCTGATCTCCTTGCAATCCAAGGGACTCTCAAGAGTCTTCTCCAACACCACAGATTGAAAGCATCAATTCTTCGGCATTCAGCCTTCTTTATGGTCCAACTCTCACATCCGTACATGACTACTGGAAAGACCATAGCTTTGACTGTATGGTCCTTTGTTGGCAAAGTGATGTCTCTGCTTTTTAAAAATATGCTCTTGAGCATAGAAATGGCAACCACTCCAGTATTCTCTCCTGGAGAATCTCATGGACAGAGGAGCCTAGCAGGCTACAGTCTGTGGGGTGGCAAGAGTCGGACATGGCTTAGCGATTATACTACCACAGAGCATAGGTTCCGTAGTTGTGGTGCGTGGCCTTACTTGCTCCGAGACATGTGGGATCTCCTCTGATCAGGGATTGAATCCATGTTCCCTGCATTGGCAGGCAGATCTTTACCCTCTGTCCCACCAGGGAAGCAAACTTTGTCCTTTTTAAGTCATGTCAACTTCATTAGCCAGAGATAGGACCTTTAAACCTCCTTTCATCTGAATGGTTAATCTCTACCTAAATCTGGAAGAATAATATTCTTTAATTTGTTACAGCTATGGTGTAATTAAGATATATCTATTTTGGAAATGGTAAAATTTCTTACATGAAAGTGGCAACTTAAAATCTCACAAGAAAAATGAATCCATTTATAAATAGTATGAATACATGATTGAAGAAACCATCACAAAAACCATTTTCAATTTGAAGGTTTATTGAAATGCATAAAACAGATCTTTCATTAATCTTTTATGAGACTATAAAAGGCAGTCTGAAAATCTGAATAACTATGAGAAATTTTTAATTTTGACCTTTAGAAATGTATCTGCTAGGTTTATAAAAAGTTCCTTGTACATATAGACTTCATCTTCATGCCTCTTTCTTCTCTGAGATACTATACGAATTCAGATATACCTTCCATGTGATGCATGACTATCTGTGAAAGAAAGGGAACTATCTTTTACTTTTCCTAGCATTGAAGTATTTATTTTTCAGTGCATTATTCAATACATTAAACCATATGGTATGAACTCTAATCCTACAATGAAAACTTCCTTTATTTTTTAAATGAATTTTTATCAGAGTATATTTGGTTTACAATGCTGTGTTACTTTGTGTCTTACAGCAAAGTGAGTATGTTATACACATACATGTATCACATCTTTTTAAGATTCTTTTCCCATGTGGGTCATTACAGAATATTGAGTGGAGTTCCCTGTCCTATACAGTAGGTTCTTATTAGCTATCTGTTTTATACATAGTAGTGTATAATCAAAAGTTTTCTAATTTGATTTGCTTAATAAAAAAATCACAAGAAAATGCAAAAATATCTGTGAAAAATAATATGGCATTTCGTTTCTCATTCAGTTCAGTTTAGTGGCTCAGTCGTGTCCGACTCTTTGTGACCCCATGAATCGCAGCACGCCAGGCCTCCCTGTCCATCACCAACTCCCGGAGCTCACTCAGACTCGCGTCCATTGAGTCACTGGTGCCATCCAGTCATCTCATCCTCTGTCATTGCCTTCTCCTCCTGCCCCCAATCCCTCCCAGCATCACAGTCTTTTCCAATGAGTCAACTCTTTGCATGAGGTGGCCAAAGTACTGGAGTTTCAGCTTCAGCATCATTCCCTCCAAAGAAATTCCAGGGCTGATCTCCTTCAGAATGGACTGGTTAGATCTCCTTGAAGTCCAAGGAACTTTCAAGAGTCTTCTCCAACACCACAGTTCAAAAGCATCAATTCTTTGGCACTCAGCTTTCTTCACAGTCCAACTCTCATATCCATACATGACCACTGGAAAAACCATAGCCTTGACTAGACAGACCTTGGTTGGCAAAGTAATGTCTCTGCTTTTGAATATGCTATCTAGTTTGGTCATAACTTTTATTCCAAGGAGTAAATAAACAATTTGGTGAAGCAAGCTGACAGTGTGCCAGAATTTAGAAAATAATAATTACGTATAGCTCTTTAATTTTTTCTCTATTTTTCTTTATCAAATTTCAATATGTTGAATAAATACAAATAGACATAAATAATACTGATAAGGTTTCCCTGAAGGCTCAGTGGTAAAGAATCCACCTGTCAACACAGGTGTCATGGGTTTGATCCCTGAGTAGAGACGATCTCCTGGAGTAGGAAATGGCAACCCACTCCAGTATTCTTGCCGGGATAATCCCATGGACAGGGGTCCTGTGGGCTACAGTCCCTGGGGTCGTAAAGAGTTGGACACAGCTGAGAAACTGAGTATCTTAGCATATACATACATACACACCACTTGCATATGCTCCCAGTTTATGATGTCTTTCAATGAACAGGATTGGTAAAATTTTATTTGGGTCAGTTTGTATCATTATTTAGATGGTCTATGTGCAGTCAACTTAGCTGTACATTTTTTCCCCTTGCATCAGGCTAATTACTTTAGGGTTCCAAACCAAGGCAAATAAGGAAATTTGTACATGTGCATATACAAGCCAAACAGTGCAGACTTATAAATCTTCCTGTCATGAACTTGACCCAAAGAAATGAGGAAGCCATCCCGCAAACAAGCAGTATTTGCTTTGCAATGAATGGCTGCAGGCCAACTCAGAACTACTTGTGCAATAACAATTGTCTAGGAGATTGATCTATGTTCTCCAGCTGGTACAGTCACTGAACAAAGTATTCCACTCTCACTATGAAATAAGCCACGTCTCTGCAGACTGTTGGGAGCTTGGCCTTTGTCCTCATCTTTGTGTAAAAACCACACTTATTGATGAAATCACTGCTGTGAATTTCACTGTGTTCTTAATAATACTGTTTTGTGCAGAGTGGATATAATTTGCTCAAATTCCTCAGGCTCTCCCTTCTCCCTCCCCAGCATCACAATTTTACCGAAATTACATTTTTACAGAAATGGGTTTTGATTTGATCCATGAAAATATTCTTGCATTCAAATGCTCGGTTAACAGTATAATTTGGCCTGGTGCCTGGGATAACATTGTGTTTATCACGGGCACACGTTGAGATTTGGAATCTCACCGAAATCATTCACTGAATCATATGGTCTTAAAGCTTTCAACATCAAATGTCAGATTCAACATAAAAGAATTTATATTGTGTTATTACAGCCAGAAATTTTGGTTTGTCAACAGAAGAGGAAGGAAGGATTAGGGGAAGAGGTGTAATGTCCTTATTCTTTGAACCCAGCCCTCCATGGAGCTTTCCTTCCATACTCTGTAAATCACTAGTGGCTTCTGGAGGGCAAGGAGAAGGACACAGATCAACACAATCAGTGTCGTCTATTTAATAACAAGGACCTGCATGCACAGTGACACCTGCTCCACCTGCTGCTTCCTCCCTGTTACTATGCAACAGGAGTGGCACTTCCTGCCTGTGGTCACTGGGGGTGACAAGTGGAGATGGAGGGTATGGACTGCAGGAAAAGTAATTTTTCCAGCTTCAACTTTTCTTCCCCTTTCTCTCCCCATCTGGAATCTTAGATGTTCCGTTCATGAAAAACCCTGCCTCCTGTCCCTTGCTACATCCTAAGTTAGTCCCTGAAACATGCCCCAGGGATCTTGGGACAAATGCTTGAATATTAGAAGGTTAGCAGTGCTAAAATAGGTTTCATGTATAAGGTGATGGTGCTCAGTCGCTCAGTCGTGTCAGACTCTTTGCAACCCCATGGACTGTAGCCCACAATCTCTTTCCATGAGATTTCCCTGGCAAGAATACTGAAGTGGCTGTCATTTCCTTCTCCCAGGTATCTTCTCAACCCAGAGATTAAACCCTTGACTCTTATGTCTCCTGCATAAGCAGGCAGATTCTTTACCACTAGCATCACTTGGGAAGCCCCTTATGAGGTGGTACAGGAATGGAAAACTTCAGGTTGACTCCAAATCCATGGAAGGCATATGACCCTCACTGACCTGCTTAGCTCAGTATGAAATCTCAGATGGACCCTTCTGTCTAGTTCCCAATATCAAATTGCTTTCATACTTGTTGATTATATTTAAATCATAATTTTTCATTTTTACTTTCTACTTTCTATTTTTACTTACAGCAGCCTAGTTGAAGTAATGTTTACTTCCTGCTTAAGTTTTAATATATCTTGTCTGGCCTTCTCTCCTGCAGGCACTGGTTTCTCTAATCCATCCTACAATCTGCTGCCAAGTTAGTTTTCTCCAGCTCTAATCATGGCATCTACCCATGCTTAAAAACCTTCAAATACTACTTAATATGTTGCTAGTTACAAAATAAAATTCACTCCTCAAGATGCAGATCCTGGAAAATGTAATCTGCATTTTTAGCCTTTTGCTGTATACAGTTGCAAAAAGTAAAAAAAAAAAAAAAAAACTTTAAAGAAAAAACAACAGATTGTGGGGCTCACATCTTGGATGCTCTTTCCCCTTTATCACCAAGATTCTGGTTTCAGATTTTTCTGATTTTTGCATTTTTGTCACTGACAAACTATCAAAAGCATAGTCAGTGTCTTTGTCTTTTAATGCTATCTTTCTGACCAGGGCCTTTGCCTGGATGTCTAGCATCTTACCTCCTATGCAGAATGTGCAAATGTCCTGAGGTTACCAGAGACTGCAAAATGATGGCTCACTTTTCTTCCTTTTTTGAAATATTTATGCATAAAGCTAGCTTGTCCCAATAATTCTCAAATGCCTTCAAATAAGCATTCTATCATCTATCTTTCTATTAATAGTACATATATACTCCTATATACTATTATAGTTTACAGTTTTAGACTTTTTCTCCCTTCTATCTTTTGGCAGGATATTTGTTTTGTACAAGATACTCCACTGAATTTAAAAGCAGAGGTTCCTTACTTACATTGCATCATTCTATTACGATACTTCTCTTACAATTTTGAAAATTAATACCTGAGAATTTTAACTTCTACTTTTCTTCTATTATTTCTCAAAAAGATATCACTTTAATTATTGACTTTCAATTATTTTAGTTAACCAATGCTTTGGAAAAAACGTGTATAGAGTTAAAATACTTTTGTTCATCACATGATTGTGTACTGTATAAAAGTATATATTTACTTTTGCTTTTGTCTTATATGCAAAACATATTATTCCTTCAGCCAAATGGGATAATTTATAATTTCTTTTACTTTCATTTTTAACCATCTGTGGTAACTCAATTGTATTTCAAGCTAATATATGTTCTAATCAAACACATAACATGTAATTGCCCTTAATTTGTCATTTAAGGGTTTAAGGCAGCTTTTTTAAGCTGAAAGGCAAAGCTTAAAGTAAAATTTTTGGTAACCTTATCCCATAGCTAAAATACAGAGCTAGCTAGCTAGCTAAGTTCACAAGTGGATGATTAACCAGTCTCTCAAAAAAACAAAAACAACAGACCACATACATCTGTATTTCATAAATGCAGAAAGAGGAAATTGTTTTGCAGTTTTATTTTAAGAAGACACAGAAACCTCTTAGTCCTTTCTAGAAAGATTTTGTTTATTAACTGTTAAAAAAAAACCAACTTATAAATGCTACCAACATTCATAAAATGTATTATCAGTGGTCTGATAACACATAATTTTTTCACATGCTGATTCAATAGCCAATCGAGTATAAACACAGTACAAATTCATCTTTCTCAATATCATATATGGTGGGATCAGTTTATCTTTAGTAACAATTTTTAATTTACTGGGCACTTCAGTTATTTGAAGAGAATTGTGATCAACTTTTCTCAGTGATCAGTGCAACACTGCAGTACACTTTAACCTATTATTAAGTGGTTTATCTAAATGATCCCCTATCAAATTCAGTTTTGAGGGGACAATGGGAATGTTAATATCAATGAAAATTTATTCCAGATTTATCTCTATAGCAAGATAAAAATCACCTAGCAAGTATATGTAGTATAAGGCATGTCTTTTTTTCTCAGCAAATGTTGACAAGACAATTGGAGAAATAGTATTTTAAATTTTATGTGTTTATGCACACTCATGCATGCTGTATCTGTTTTTAAATGACATCACATATGTTTCAATCTGATCAGCTAGTTCTTCATTTTAAGTCAGCAGAACAACATAAAAATGAAGAAGCTTAAAATAGTAGCTGATTTTTTCCCTCTCATTTGAATATTTTTCTCCTGAAATTGATTGAAATTGGAATAATTTTAGAGCATGTCTAAAACTTGGTCCTTTTTGTTTCTTCTCAGCTGTAGTTTCTAACCTCCATCTTTAAGCTAATTTTCATTCACTTATACATAAAATGAAAATTCCCATTTTTCTCTCTGCTTACTCTACTCCAGCAAGTGTTCATCTCCCACAGAGGCTCACTTGAGCCCCAATTAGTGGGAGTGTTTGAAATAAAATAATTTCTTTCTCACTCTTTCTTACCTGAAGCATATTTTTGCCTTGCTTTTCCCATTCATTTCCATTTCATGGAAAAGGCAAACATTCCTCTGTAAAACAAATGACTAAATGTTTTCTACTGTTACTGATGTGCTTTTGAATGGTATCAGAATAGATAGTCTTATCTTGAATGTTGAAAGTTAAAAAAGAGATGGGTAACAACATTTTCACAGAAAAGCTCATTTTAATACCCTACTATTTTTAGGACTTCCCTGGCAGTCCAGAGGTTAAGATTTTGCCTTCCAATTACAGAGGGTGCTGGTTCTATCCCTGGTCAAGGAGCTAAGATCTCATGGCCAAAAAACCAAAGTATAAAACAGAATAAATATTGTCACAAATTCAATAAAGACTTTAAAGACGGTTCACATCAAAAAAAAAAAAAAACCCTATAAAAAAAGACTATACATTTTCTCTGGAAATCCTGAGACCTCTAGGGAAGAATTAAAGCATTCTTTGGAACTCTCAGAGTTAAGTTCAAATTTTTTGAATGAAAACCTCAAGCTAATGTTCAGGCAAAATTAATTCAAAGTACAACATTTAAAAAAAGGAAAGAAATCAAAATAATTGTATATTAGGGAAAACTCAAGAATTTCAGAAGAAATGATTAAAGAAAACACATAAAATGATTAATCATGTACACAATTATTAAAAATAAGATGAACTTGAAATAAAAGAATCATGGATTAAAAGGTTATCAAAAATAGCCAGAAAGTTTTTTAAGTGGATCAAAGAACTTTTAAAAACTAAAAAAGAATAATTGAAATAAAAAGCAATCAATAAATAATACAGCAGATCTTGTGATACATTAAAACTAACCACAAAATCCATGTCTATAAAATTACACATCATGAAGATAGAAGTAGAGATGGGAAATAGAGTTAAAGACACAAGTAGAATAAAATGAGAAAATTCAATATTCTTTTAAACAGAGTTCCAAAAAGGAAAGTGAGGGATAATCTGAGGATATAACATCTGAGAGTATTCCAGAAAAAAAAAAAGAAAGACTTAAAAGCTTGAGATTAAATAATTCAGTGAGTTTTCATAATAATAAAAAATAAAACCACATCTAGTGTTATTGCAGTGAGGATGCAGGATGCTCAGAGAAAATATTAAATTCAGCAAGAAAGAGAAAAAACATTGCATACAAAGGAATAACAAAGAAAGCTAACATATATTGGAATAATGCGCTCAAAATGTTAGGTAACAGAACTATCAAGTAGAAATTCATCCTCAGCTGTCTTTCAATAATAAATGAGAAAAATAAACCTTGAGGAAACAAATGACATTAGAGTAAGAATAGGAATAAAAAATAAAAAATATAAGAAGGAAAAAAGTCATAGAAAAATCAAGACAAATTTAAAACATGAATGCAATGTGCAGAAAGATATGAACAATCATTTCATAGAAGAAGAAATATAGATGATCAGAAATACAAGAAAAATGCCCGTCTTTGTTAGTAATCTGGGAATTTTTAATCAACTGAAATACAATTTTATACTCAACAAAAGGTAGAGTTCTTGGAAAGTACCATGTATTGGTGAGGACATGCAGCAGTGAGAATTCTACATATAATAATTGTGGAAGTATATTGATCTAAACACTTTAGAGGACAATAAGATACTATCTGGGTAATTTAAAAGTTATACATACTTCTGACAGGGCATTTTTCAGTCTCAGGAAAGGGTCAAGGGAAATTTTGTTTAAGTAGGCAGCAGGAGGCATTTGCAAGGATGTCACTACAGTACTGATTTGATGCTAAAACTAAAAGTATTGTAAAATTACTGATTTCTAATTTTATCTCATAGTGATCAATGAATGTCTGTATGATCCTAATCTTTTTAAGGATATAGGTTTTATGGCTAGGATTATGGGTTTTCTTGGTGAATACACTACATTTTCTTTTTAAAAAAAAGTCTAAAGTTTTAGAATGCAATGTGGTTAGTTCACTTCAGATCAGTCGCTCTGCCATGTCCGACTCTTTGCAACCCCATGGACTGCAGCCCACCAGGCCTCCCTGTCCATCACAAACTCCCAGAGCTTGCCCAAACTTATGTCTGTCGAATCAGAGATGCCATCCAACCATCTTATCCTCTGTCGTCCCCTTCTCCTCCCACCTTCAATCTTTCCCAGCCTCAGGGTCTATTCCAGTGAGTCAGTTCTTTACATCAGGTGGCCAAAGTTTTGGAGTTTCAGCTTCAGCATCATTCCTTCCAATGAATATTCAGGACTGATCTCCTTTAGGACTGACGGGTTTGATCTCCTTGCAGTCCAAGGGACTCTCAAGAGTCTTCTCCAACACCACAATTCAAAAGCATCAGTTCTTTGGTGTTCAGCTTTCTTTGTAGTCCAACTCTCACATCCATACATGACTACTGGAAAAACCACAGCTTTGATTAGACAGACCTTTGTTGGCAAAGTAATTTCTCTGCTTTTTTATATGCTGTCTATGTTGATCATAACTTTTCTTCCAAGGAGCAAGCATCTTTCAATTTCATGGCTGCAAACCATCTGCAGTGATTTTGGAGCCCATAAAAACAAAACCTGTCCCTGTTTTCATTGTTTCCGCATC
The DNA here is from genome assembly GCF_032405125.1 of Capricornis sumatraensis. NCBI lineage: Eukaryota > Metazoa > Chordata > Mammalia > Artiodactyla > Bovidae > Capricornis > Capricornis sumatraensis. Next base: position 33,687,538 of record NC_091080.1, on the reverse strand, counting down.
TATTTGCCATGAAGTGATGGGACCGGATGCCATGATCTTAGTGTTTTGAATGTTGAGTTTTAAGCCAACTTTTTCACTCTTGTCTAGATCATTTCTGTCTTAACGATTATTTTGCCTATTTTTCTTTCTGTGGTTGAGAATAGAGTGCTAAAATCTCCAACCATGATTGTGGTTGTGTGTGTGTGTTTTCGTCGCTCAGTTATGTCTGACTCTTTCATAAACTGTAGTCCACCAAGCTCCTCTGTCCATAGAATTCTCTCGGCAAGAATACCTGAGTGAGTTGCCATTCCCTTCTCCAGGGAATCTTCCTGACCTAGGGATCAAACCTGCATATCCTGTGTTTCCTACATTGCAGGCAGATTATTTACCATCTGAGTCACCAGGAAAACCCATGACTGTAAAATAGACTAAACTAAATGTAATGTGATTATCAATAAAGTCAGATGCTATTCTTCTGTTTAATTTTTGGTTTCCTTTGATTTTTTTAACTTCAAGTATTTACTTCAACTACTTATAATATAGTTTATCATTTTTTCTTGCCAAATTCCTTAGTTACTTTTAAATCCCTTCTTTAGCTTCCTGTGTTGAATACTGTAGATAATTTGTTTTCATGTTAAGCTATTCTTGATAGATATTTAACTTAGGATTTAAATAACAGTACTCTTGAAAACACTTGCTATTTTAGTAATGGCACTTGGAACCATTCTGAAATATACCCAGTCACATTATAGGACTTGATTATATCTAGCACGAACTCTCACGAAGACATTAAAGGAATTTGTCAGAATTATGTGAAAAACTGATTCTTTTCAAACAATAAAATTATGAATTCAGGATACTATCTTCTAAGTAAGAAGATGAATGGTAACAATTAATTGTCCACACAATATTTTAACTATCACTTCTCATGCTACTTTACAGAATATGTTCATTAAAGCCACTGACTTGCCCTAGTTACTAATTGTCTGCCTTCTATGATTTATTTTTTCCACTCTTCTCTTTTTTTCATTCTCAGCTCTTACATCATTTAAATACTCAGTGATTAGTGCTGTCATCAACTCCTTTTCTTCCAACATGTTGATTTAATTTAGCATGTGCAGTTCACAGCTGCAAGATTATTGATAAAATTTTGAAAAATTAGGATAGGTTTATTTTAGTACTATACAACTGGTAGACAGTTTAGTTTTATGTGTTTGCTTTGAAAATGAATTGACTAAAACCTTATTTTTCAACAGAATTCACATTTCTTCTACAAACAATATGTTTAATATTCTAAAACTCATCCAAATTGTATCTTTCATGAAATTTTGCTTTTGGAGTTAAAAAAATAGTATAGAAATCTCTGCTGGGTTGTACACATTCATCAGGAACAACAAGTTGTTACCAGTTATACAACATTATAATTTATTATCTTTGAATGTGCTTATTGTTTATCAATATTCATTAAGGTATTATTATCAATATTTTACTAATTTATGAATTTTTAAAAATACTTATAGATTATTCACCATTTAGTATCTCAAAAGATAACCAAAGATAGATATTATTTAACCTTTATAGATGAAGGAAGAAAAATGGCTAACAATAGAATAGGCAAGTTGTTGAATGAAAAGAAAAACTAATTCTTTCAATTTTTTAGATCTTAATTCATCATTATTAAAATGATCATTCTGTATGATTTCTTTCTAAGATGCTTTGTAGTGTTAAAGCTGGGAGGTACTTAAAAAAGGATTTGAAGAAAGGATCTATTCAGTTCAGTTCAGTTCAGTCGCTCAGTCATGTCAGACTCTTTGCGACCCCATGTATTGCAGCACACCAGGCCTCCCTGTCCATCACCAGCTCCCAGAGTTCACTCAAACTCACGTCCATCAAGTCGGTGATGCCCTCCAGCCATCTCATCCTCTGTTGTCCCCTTCTTCTCCTGCCCCTAATCCCTCCCAGCATCACAGTCTTTTCCAATGAGTCAACTCTTTGCATGACATGACCAAAGTACTGGAGTTCCAGCTTCAGCATCATTCCTTCCAAAGAACAGCCAGGACTAATCTCCCTTAGGATGGACTGGTTGGATCTCCTTGCAGTCCAAGGGACTCTCAAGAGTCTTCTCCAACACCACAGTTCAAAAGCATCAGTTCTTCGGCGCTCAGCTTTCTTCACAGACCAACTCTCACATCCATACATGACCACAGGAAAAACCATAGCCTTGACTAGACGGACCTTTGTTGACAAAGTAATGTCTCTATGTTTGAATATGCTCTCTAGGTTGGTCATAACTTTCTTTCCAAGGAGTAAGCAACTTTTAATTTCATGGCTGCAGTCACCATCTGCAGTGATTTTGGAGCCCCCCAAAATAAAGTCTGACACTGTTTCCACTGTTTCCCCATCTATTTCCCAAGGATCTATTAGGAAATCAAAAGTCCTTAGATTATGAGCCCCTGAGCCTCTCATCAACATTTTAATCTTTTTGAAGGTCTTTTTTTTTTTAATTTCAAGAAATGAGAATATGTCAACCTAGTAAGTCATATATAGCATTTTATTTTTCCTTCATTTATTAATAAAAAAAACTGCATTTAGATATCACTTAAGTTTTGCTGTGACCAATAATAAGAACATCCATGTAAAAGCATAGAATACAAGAATACCAAAATCGAGATCTTATGTGTATTTTTAAGGTGTATTTATTCTACATTTTCTCAAGGTAATTAAAAAAGAAATAAGGAAACAATATAGAAAGAAATAATACTGTAAACTGAATAATAATAATAAAAAGGAAAAGTAATGTAAAATAAAAGAAATAATAATGCAAACTGACACTACCAACAGCTTCTAGATTCCTGGCATGTTACCTAAATGATGAATTAAATGCCCATTTTATAAGTGATTATAAAATTAAATTTCATGGAAATTAAGTAATATCTTCAAGGTCACTTGTCAAAGATGATAGAATCAGAATTCAAAACATGGTCTTTCTGCCTTCATTCCTCATGATATTTCCACTATTACGTGTGGTAGAAGGAAGGGGAGGTATGGGATGGAAAGAAAAACAGAAAAGGGTGAAATGAAAACCCAAAAACATGCCACACTAGCCAATTTCACTTATAATACTTTATTATTCGCAACTTAGTTTAGTATCATCACTTCCATTTATTTTTTAAGAATTTTTTAATGTAAGTCATTTTTTAAAAGTCTTTATTAAAAAAAATAAATAAAAGTCTTTATTGAATTTGTTACAATATTGCTTCTGTTTTATATTTCAGTTTTTTTGTCCATGAGTCATGTGGGATCTTAGTTCCTCAACTAGGGATTGAACTGCACCTTCTGCATTGGAAGTGTGGAGTCTTAACCGCTGGACTGCCAGGGAAGTCCTCAATTTATTTTTAACAAATTAGGAAACTAAAATTTAGAAATTGCCCCTTCCCAAGTCAAATAGTTGGTAAACAGTGGAGCTAAGATTTTAAAACAGGTATTTATCTCTATTCCTATATCTTAGTATCATCTTTTAATTTCTTTTTTTCTCTTAACCCTAACGCAACCCTAACCCTAACCCTAACCCATATATCAACAATTACAATGCCTTGCATGAGTGCATGCTAAGTCACTTCAGTCGTGTCCGTCTCTTTGTGACCTGATGGACTGTAGCCCGCCAGGCACCTCTGTACATGGGATTCTCCAGACAAAAATACTGAAGTGGGTGGCCATGCCCTCCTCCAGGTTACAATGCCTTAAGCCACTCAAAATAAATATGTCCTAAGCCATATCAACCCCTTTAACCTCTCCTCATACCAGAGTGTGTTCTTTAGTTTGGTAAAGGCTGATTGAATAGGAATGGGCCAATGCTGGAGATGGAGGAGACACAAGTTTGATCCCCAGGTAGGGAAGATCCCCTGGAGGAGGGCATGGCAACCCCCTCCACTATTCTTGCCTGGAAAACCTCATGGCCAGAGGAGCCTGGTGGGATACAGTCCATGGAGTCTCAAAGAATAGGACACAACTCAGCGCATTCAACATAGCCTACAGGGAGCTTATAAACAACACAAAAATATCTCTTGCAGTGCTGGAAGCTGGGGAATTCAACATCAGGGGGTCAGCCTGGTCTCAGAGGAATACTTTGCCAGCTATTTTCTAGTCTCTACATTCTCTGTGAGAAATACTGTTCTGAAAGCAGATGGAAACAGTTGTTGAAAGTATGAAAGTCCTTGATCATCTCCTACCCACTGTTTCCTCTTTCCTCATCGTTTCAGTGACAGCTGGCACTGAGACACGCTCATAAGATAGTTTAACATGTTTTCACTTGAAGTCATGTACAAATTTGGGGCTAAATAATATGGACTTTTGATAACAATGTCTCTTCACATTTGTATGTGATATGTTAAGTTGCTTCAGTCTTGTCTGACTCTTTGCAACTCTATGGACTGTAGCCCTCCAGGCTCCTCCATCCACGGGATTCTCCAGGCAAGAATACTGGAGTGGGGTGTCATTTCCTTCTCCAGGGGATCTTCCTGACCCAGGGATCAAACCCAAGTCTCTTATGTCTCCTGCATTGGCAGGTGGGTTCTTTACAACTAGCACCACCTGGGAATTGATCTCACAGAGATAAGATAAGATGTCCCAGAGATAAGAAAAATAGGTATTAACTTTCACCGTCTTCAAAAAAAAGAAAACAACAACAGCAACACTTTTTGGAAGATGACTAAGTACTGGATATATTTGCCATGGAAGAAAATAACAAATTAAATATCAGGTTAGGGACTACCCTTGTGTTCCAGTGGTTAAGACTTCACTACAAATGCGGAGGTTATGTGTTCAATCCCCAGTCAGGGAGCTAAGATCCCAGATAACTTGTAGCCAAAAAACCAACCAAAACATAAAACAGAAGCAACATTGTAACAAATTTCAGTAAAGACTTTAAACATGGTCTGCATTTAAAAAAATCATAAATAAATAAATAAATACCAGGACAGTTAATAGTTCCAGGAGTAAAAGTGCTCAGTTCATGTTCTGCATCAAGTATGGAATGGGGAATGTGCCCAAGTTCATAAGGGAAGATAGAGTTTTTGTATCTCTGACTGGGTTCCTGGGAATAAGGGTATACACGCTCCTTGTTAAAAATAACGAGATTACATCCCAGGTATCTCAGAACCTGGAGCATGTTGGACTGCTATCTGGGCAGAGACTCAAGTGACCTTGAGAACATGGGAGGAAAAGAAGAAACTTTGCTTTTTTTCTCTATGCATATTAAAAGGTGCTTAAGCCTTCCTCAGTGATCAATGCAAAGAAATAGAAGAAAACAATAGAATGGAAAATACTAGAGATCTCTTCAAGAAAATTAGAGATACCAAGGGAACATTTCACACAAAGATGGGCACAATAAAGGACAGAAATGGTAGGGACCTAACAGAAGCAGAAGATATTAAGAAGAGGTAGCAAGAATACACAGAGGAACTATACAAAAAAGAACTTCATGACCCAGATAATCATGATAGTGTGATCACTCAATTAGAGCCAGACATCTTGGAATATGACATCAAGTAGGCCTTAGGAAGCATCACTACAAACAAAGCTAGTGGAGGTAATGGAATTCCAGTTGAGCTATTTCAAATCCCCTGAAAGATGATGCTGTGAAAGTGCTGCACTCAATATGCCAGTAAATTTGGAAAACACAGCAGTGGCCACAAACCTGGAAAAGGTCAGTTTTCATTCCAATCCCAAAGAAAGGCAATGCCAAAGAATGCTCAAACTACCACATAATGGCACTCATCTCACATGCTAGCTAAGTAATGCTCAAAATTCTCCAAGCCAGGCTTCACAGTACATGAACCATGAACTTCCAGATGTTCAAGCTGGTTTTAGAAAAGGCAGAGGAACCGGAGATCAAATTGCCAACATCTGTTGGATCATCAAAAAAGCAAGAGAGTTCCAGAAAAACATCTATTTCTGCTTTATTGACTATGCCAAAGCCTTTGACTGTGTGGATCACAACAAACTCAGGAAAATTCTTAAGGAGATGGGGAATACCAGACCACCTTACCTGCCACCTGAGAAATCTGTATGCAGGCCAAGAAGCAACAGTAGAACTGGACATGGAACAACAGACTGGTTCCAAATCAGGAAAGGAGTATGTCAAAGCTGTCAATCTGCTTATTTAACTTACATGCAGAGTACGTCATGAGAAATGCTGGGCCGGATGAAGCACAAGCTGGAAACAAGATTGCCAGGAGAAATATCAATAATCTCAGATATGTAAATGACACCACTCTTATGGCAGAAAGCGAGGAAGAACTAAAGAGCTTCTTGATGAAAGTGAAGGAGAAGAGTGAAAAAGTTGTCATAAAGCTCAACATTCAGAAAACTAAGATCATGGCATCCAGTCCCATCACTTCATGGGAAATAGATGGGGAAACAATAGAAAGAGTGACAGACTTTATTTTTCTGGGCTCCAAAATCACTGCAGATGGTGACTGCAGCCATGAATGTAAAAGACCCTTGCTCCTTGGAAGAAAAGTTATGACCAGCCTAGACAGCTTATTAAAAAGCAAAGACATTACTTTGCCAACAAGGGTCTGTCTAGTCAAAACTATGGTTTTTTCCAGAAGTCATGTATGGATGTGAGAGTTGGACCATAAAGAAAACTGAGCACCGAAGAACTGATGCTTTTGAACTGTGGTGTTGCAGAAGACTCTTGAGAGTGCCTTGGACTGCAAGGAGATCCAACCAGTCCATCCTAAAGGAACTCAGTCCTGAATATTCATTGGAAGAACTGATGCTGAAAAGGAAAGTCCAATACTTTGGCCACCTGATATGAAGAACTGACTCACTGGAAAAGACCCTGATGCTGGGAAAGATTGAAGGCAGGAGGAGAAGGGGACAAAAGAGGATGAGTTGGTTGGATGGCATCACCGACTCAATGGACATGAGTTTGAGTAAGCTCCAGAAGTTGGTGATGGACAGGGAAGCATGGCTTCCCTGTGCTGCAGTCCATGGGAAGTCAGACACAACTGAGTGACTGAACTATACTGAACCGAAAACACTCAAGTTGGAAATGACAGATTGTGTCTGCCAATAGACATTAGATCCACTGAAATTTTCAACATAATATATTTGGTGTTAAAATTTTATGGATATAACTATTTTTATATGATGAGCAATGATAATTGTGAATTTTCAAATCCATATGCTAATACTGTTTTGCATGCTGATATACATTAAAGTGAAAAGTGAAAATGAAGTTGCTCAGTCGTGTCCGACTCTTTGCGACCCCATGGACTCTAGTCTACCAGGCTCCTCCATCCATGGGATTTTCCAGGCAAGAATACTGGAGTGGGTTGTCATTTCCTTTTCCAGGGGATCTTCCCAACCCAGGGATTGAACCTGGGTCTCCCGCATTGTAGGCAGATGCTTTACCAAGCTGTAAGATAAAGGGGTGATTAGCTTTATATATTCCTCATTTTCACTTACACATTTAGAAAGATGCTTTATTGTTCTATAATGTTATACTACAGTGCACTCTGTCCCAAAAAAGGTTTTGTATGTTTTCCCCACTATATCTGTTCTGGTACATTTGTATTTTTAAAATAGACGTATAAGGAGACCTCAGCCTCATACTTGTTATGGCCTTTTAGCTGATATATATGGCAATCATTCACCTGGTAATTTAGAGTTAACAGTTTCTAATGGAAAATCAGAATCCAATAACTTTTTAAAAACTAAGGTGTTGCCAAACATCAACATGAATCTGCAAAACCAATACAATATCGTAAAGTAATTAGCCTCCAATTAAAATAAATAAATTTATAATAAAAAATAAATAAAAACTAAGGTGTATTTTGTACCCTATCAATGCATTTAAATGATCCTTTCACAGTTTCACCTTCTGACACTTCCTCAACATGTTTTAAAAATAAGGTTATTGCAAAATCTTTCATAGTGAGCTTTATTTTGAATGTTCAGATCCGAAGAATTTTTAAAGAATTTTCTTTTTAGTCTTTTATTCCTTATACCTAACTTCTAAGAACATCTATATTGTCTTCTTATGACATAGAGTTAGAATATAATGTAATTATTCCCACCTGTTTAATAGGTCATTGTATTTCCCACGTGTAAGATACTTATGATTTTTTCACATATTTAAGCAGTAGCAAACACTAGACTTAAGCAGTCTTTTGGATTTAGAATATCTGTAGCGTAAAGGTTTTGCAGTTTAGGACAATGGTTTCGATCTTTTTTTTTCTCTGCTGGATTTCTGTGACTCAAATATTTTACCTAAATTGTTGTGGTGAGAAAAGTTGAGAAAATATACAGCTGCTTTAGGAATTTGGGAAGAAAAAAATTTCCACACCATTTGGTTTAAACTAAGCCATCGAGTATGACTAAGCCACTGAAGCATATATGAAAAGACCAGAAAAAGGGTTTTCATAAGTGTTCACATCTGCCAAATTGGAGCCACGCTAGGGACATTGAACCTATTATTTCATTTGGTCTTCTAAACCAACCCTGAAAGGTAAATAGACTTATGTTTTACAGCATGAGCTGAGGCTTAGAACTATTACATACCTTTTGCAGGATCAAGTGGTTATTAAGACGTAGCTGGAATTCAAACCCAAGTTTTGATAAACCCCGAACATTTTCTACCTTGCTATAGGCACCTGCTCATAAAAATTGCTAACATATCCCTCAGTGTTAGGACTCTTAAGTTAGAGTTGCTTAAAGTATTATGCTACCCAAAATTAAAGGAGAGGAGAGAGCCTTCTTTTATTAGAGCATAAATGCAAATGTCTTTTCCAAATGATATACCCACCAACAGGAAGCCTGTAGAAATTAATAATTGTGCCAGCTATCAATCTTTTCATGCATAAAATTCAAAATTTGTTACTCTGCCTACAGATGAAATGTCATTTTATGAAAAGCTAATAATATGCACCCACAAGTTTGCCTGTCAACACCAATGAGCCAATAGCAATCTGCCAAAGCTAAAATTGAGTATAATATTAAAATCATTTGAACATAGGCATAAAATTGCATAGTCTACTCAAACTGTGTTGACTATCAATAGAATTTAGCTTTTGAATGTACCAGAGGCTTTTGGAGTTACAAAATTATGGATGATTATGTCACAAGAGTTCATCATGACATACCTAGTTGCAGAGCTAAGAACTCTCAGGACTAAAGAGAGAAGTGCATTGCTCCTGCCAGGGTAGAAACGGGGCTGGCATGTAACCTCCTTGCTTGTACTCTCATCCCAGGGATTATTCATCTTTAATCCTCTCTTGTTGCCTGAAGTTGTATAAGGATTATTCACTTATTTATTTAACTCTATTATAATCATTCCAGAAAGTAACTAAGACAGCTTACAAATAGAATTTTAAAAGGTGGAATAAACTAAAAGTAGGAGAAAAACAAAGATCGAGTTACAAATAGATGACAATGAATGAGATGACAGAAAGCATACCATGAAGACCTATACATGTTGCTTTAAATTAACTTTTAATTTGGCTGTAAGCTTTGTAGTACAAATATAAGAATTAAAATTTGAGCCTTTGTCCCACCCACTCCCTACATCCCACCTATTTAGATTTTCACAGAGCACTGAACTGATTTTCCTATACTTTATAGCAGCTTCCCACTGCTATTTTACACCTGGTAGTGTATATATGTTAATGCATATGTATACTTACAGCTGATTCACGTTGTTGTACAGCAAAAAACAATTCACATTGTAAAGCAATAATTGGTCATAGCTTTGAACAATTTATATCATTAATTGAAAAAATTTTAAATATATTTTGCAATTAAATGAAATTTGAACTGTTAAATAATAGTTTATTTATAAGAATATAATTCTGATTACATATAGATACTCTGAAAACCACTATCTTCAATTTAATGCTTTTGCAACTTTCAAATAAATGGTGTGTTTTATAAGTTAGTTTTATTGGACTTTGTGTTATGCTTAATTGTTTTAGTGTTTGTCTTCCTTAATGAAGTATAAGTTCCTGAAAGAAGTCAGGTTTCATGTTTTAGTTAAGCTTCTTCAAAATATAGCACATATTTGATTATTAAATATAATTATAGGGGGCTTCCCTGGTAGCTCAGATGGTAAAAGAATCTGCCTGCAATGCAGGAGACCCTGGGTCAGGAAGATCCCCTGGAGAAGGGAATGGCAACCCACTCCAGTATTCTTGCCTGGAGAATTCCATGGACAGACCATGGGGTTGCAAAGACTACCATGACTGAGCGACTAACACTTTCACTTTTTTCATAGTTAACCTATACTTAGCATGTATCTTCTGTGTCCTACACACTTTAACATGTTTCTGATATATAATAGATTAACAGGTAAGCATGCTTATCTCTTGGAAGGTTTTAATCTATTTCTATGGACTGTAATTATTGAATGCATATTTAATTTATCAGAACAAAACTAAAAATTCACCCAAATTAAACATAATTAATTAATGAAACAAAATGTTCAAGCATATTTTATAGGTGACAAAAAAGTATTTTTAGTTTTGAAAATAAGAAGAAATTGGGATGTGAGTCTCTTGAAGCTTATTTGGTTTTAAAGTAAAGAACAGTATCAATGGATTTAGGAGAAATGGGTCTTTGATTTTCATCACTAAATATTATAGAAAGCTGATGCTGAACTGTTGAGAGTGTCAGCTTCATTATGTGTAAGTGAGAGAAGTAGATGAATTCCAACATCCACTCTGCCTGTAAATTTGATGATTCAATATAAATACTTTTCTAAAAATACTCTTTTTAGTTTCTTACAATTGAGGTGTTTTTTCCTTCCTTACTCCTCCAGGTACATTGACAAAAAGAAAAAAAAAAAAAAACTTTTCAATCCATTTAAACCTTTCCTTAGGAAAAGAAAACCTAAATGGAAATTACTTATCAAAATCTAAACTGGGTCTGTAGCATTCTATGACAGGTGACATTGCCTTCCAGAGAAATGAAAAACAACTCACGCTCTCATTTTTCAGGAAAGATGGCATGTCATGGCGGCAAAGCCAGTTTTGAACTTTGGAAGTCCTTTCATTTTGCAAGCCTCCCACTAAGAAATGTAGCAAGCTTCCCAGGAGTTACAGCAAGAGAATATCAGTTCAGTTCAGTCACTCAGTCATAGCCCCAACTCTTTGCCAGTCCATGGACTGCAGCACACCAGGCTTCCCTGACCATCACGGGATGGACAAAATAAACATGCATGCAGTTGTGTGCACAGTGACTTGCTTCATGCCGCCTCATGGCCTCAGCAGCTATAAACAGAATCTCTAATTTCAGGTGATGGAAAGAAGGAAGAACACATGCATATATATATATATATATATATTTTGAACTTTTTATTTCATATTGGAGTATAGCCAATTAACAATGTTGTGATAGTTTCAGGTGAACAGTGAAGAGACTCATCCGTACATATACATGTATCCATTCTCCCCCAAACTCCTCTCCCCTTCAGGCTGCCACGTAACATTGAGCATTGGTTATCCACTTTAAATAGAGCAGTGTGTACACGTCCACCCAAACTCCCTAACTATCCTTTCTCTCCTTCCTTACCCTGGCAACTATAAGTTTGTTCTCTAAGTCTGTGAGTCTCTTTCTTTTTTGTAAGTAATTTCATTTGTATTATTTCTTTTAAAATTCTGCATATGAAAGATGTCATATGATATTTCTCCTTCAAAAGAGAACTTTAAATTCAATCACCAAATATCTTTTTGTTGTTTATAAATTATGCTTTGCACAAAGCTATTTAAATTTTCCAGATCACTAAGTGAATAAACACACCAATGGAATCATTTTCATGCTGAAAGTTCACAATTAATTGGAAGCTGAAAGGGTGGTGACACATGTGTCTTGAATATCTTTTTACTGCCTCAATTTGGGCTATTTTCAAACTCATTCATTGCTCCAGGAGAGGAAGAAAAGAGGAATAAAAAAATCTGCTTCAAGCTATTCTTGATATAAGGGTAAAATAAAAAGTTTACAATTCCATAAAAAAAAAAATGAAAGAACTAGTTTGAAACTGAGGCTGTTTTACTGAAAGATGTGTGTGGGCAGTCTGGCTGTTGACCACTCAAAAGCCAATAAGCCGGCCAGGTTGGTGGAAAGAAAAGTTTGCTTTATTTCAGATGCCGGCAACTGGGGGGCGGGGGGTGGGGGAGGGTGTTGGACATCTGTCTCCGTTCAAAGGCTGACCCTCCCCTGACCCCGACAAGCAGGGGGTGAGAGCATTTATAGACAGAGTAGGGTGGAAGGGCTACATGCAGAAACAGCATAGTCATCTCTAACAGTCATCTTCAAATTGATCATCAGTGGTCTGACCAACATCATCTTGGTTGTTTCAGGTACAATTAGTCTTCAGTTCTGGGGTGCACTTGTTCCCACTTCTCTGCAGTCAGTTCTCAGAATTGTGGCAACTCAAGTCCTGGGTAGTTTGGTCATCATGTACTTAACTGTATCTATGAGACAGCTCACAGGATATGGCTCAGAATATTATCTAGAGCCCTTGAGAAGGAACTAGAGGTCCTTAACTATGCTTAATGACTGCATTATTATTATTTAGTCACCTCCTAGACTGTTTTCCTTTGTTTCTGCATGTCTCATTCTCTGATTAAACTTATTCGTTGACTAAAGTTTTCCACAGGCAAAAGGCAGGCAGAGAACATGGTGGGGAGACAAGCACCGATATGGTCCTGCTCTGTTTCAGCTGAGGCTTCCCTGGTGGCTCAGTGGTGAAGAATCCTCATGCTGATGCAGGAGACAAGGGTTCAATCCCTGGTCCAGGAGGATGCCACAGGCTGAGGAGCAACTAAGCCCATGTCCACAACTACTGAGCCTGTATTCTAGAGCCCAGAAGCCGCAACTACTGAGCCCACGTGCTGCAACGACCGAAGCTCGCATACCCCAGCTCACGTGCACAGCAACAAGAGAATCCACTGCAGTGAAAAGCCCGTGCACCGCAACCAGAGAGTAGCCCTCACTCACCACAACTAGAGTTATAGACTGCGCAGCCATGGGGACCCAGCACGGCCAATATATAAATAAACAATAGAGAGGGTAATAGTCACTGAGAACAAGCCTTGACCCCTTTCCATCCCAGCCTCTAGTTGGAACTGTGTAGACATTTTCTGGGAGACCCACCCATGAAGCAGCTCCAGGAACTCCTATTTAGTTGGGGCTAGAGATTCAAAAGCGGAGAAGGCAATGGTACCCCACTCCAGTACCCTTGCCTGGAAAATCCCATGGACGGAGGAGCCTGGTGGGCTGCAGTCCATAGGGTCACTAGGAGTCGGACCTGACTGAGCGACTGCACTTTCACTTTTCACTTTCATGCATTGGAGAAGGAAATGGCAACCCACTCCAGTGTTCTTGCCTGGAGAATCCCAGGGACGAGGGAGCCTGGTGGGCTGCCGTCTATGGGTCGCACAGAGTCAGACACGATTAAAGTGACTTAGCAGCAGCAGCAGCAGCAGCAGCAGCAGCAGCAGAGATTCAAAAGAAGTTTTCTTATGAAACCCAGCTTAGTGACAATCTTTGGAGACTAAGTACTTAGACAATATTTCCTAGTTATCTGGTTAACCGTAAGCCTTTAATTCCTCATCTTGATCCCTGCCCCTCTCTTTTTCTCATGCTCATGCATGTACACAGTTTCGTTGAATACTGGCAGTGTGGTATATTGGAAAGAGTGCTGTAAGGGAAGCTTTTTAATATGTGTTTTTTTAATTATTTACCGCTAACTGGGTCTGATTTTTTTATGCAACCAAACTGGCTCTTTGAGCTTCCTTTTATATTTTTTTCTTCAGGATGTTGTGAGGTGATGTCTGATAATACTGAGTGATATTAGTAAGAATCCCAAGTCAATGTACTCATGCCTTAGAAGAGAGAAAAAAAGACAGTAACTCATAATCTCACAATACAGCTAAATTAATACATTCTACATTCAATAAGCGTTGATACTTTTTTGTGTATAAGCAACAGTGGATAGATTAAATTTCAGTAATATTCTCTGGAAAGCTAGAATTAATTTTCAAACTCATTTTCAACTGTCTACATCGTTTCATTAAGAAGAAATAAGTTGATAATGGGAAAAATTGATTGTGGTTTAGTGTGCTAAATTTAGAGGCAGAAGGACTTTAACTCAAATTATTTTCACCACTTTTGAATTACATAACCTTGGGAAACTGTTAATATTTTAAATCTCATTTTCTCTTTTGTAAAATAAGAATAATAATATTTGTGTCTTAGGGCTGATTCTGGGCAGGGTTGTCTTACAAAAGAATCATTTAATAATAAAGGAATGAAAAAAGGACAAAATCCATGGAAGGAAGTTGCAATCTCTCCTGTTTTCAGTAGGGAGGATGAGTAAGAGGCTAACGTTAATCCAACACAAGTTTGACTTTTGAACTATTAGCCTTATGTGAGACCACTAGTGGGGGATTGGATTATTCCTGCATGTGTTCTTTTTTTCATATCTATTTCCAATTAGTTTTATCATTTATTTACTTCCACCAAATAATTCTTACTGACCTGTATTAATAGTTTCAACTTTTACTTTATGTTGTATATAATGTGACATAATTTTCCTAGTTTTTCTCGTGACTTTTAAGCTGATTATCCCAAGGAACTGTGTTTCTCTTTTAATATGTCCTACCTGAAATCCCAAACAAAGAAATGTGAATGTACTTGTTTGTATTTTTTCCAAAATGTGGCATTACAGGTGATTTGCTAAGGTTTAGATTGGATGTCAGGTCTCAAATTCATACTTGGGCCGATCAGCAGATGCCTGAGTATAAAAACAAGGGAAGATGTATTCTTATGATGCTGCCATGTGAGTGGGGGATTTTGAGTAGATTCAAATTTTCTTAGAATTGGCTTGAGTAAATGTCAAATGAGATATTAAACTTAAAATGCAGTCATATTAAGCACCCTGCTGCTAAGTCACTTCAGTCGTGTCCGACTCTGTGCGACCCCATAGACGGCAGCCCACCAGGCTCCCCCATCCCTGGGATTCTCCAGGCAAGAACACTGGAGTGGGTTGCCATTTCCTTCTCCAATGCATGAAAGTGAAAAGTGAAAGTGAAGTCGCTCAGTCATGTCCGACCCTCAGCGACCCCATGGACTGCAGCCTACCAGGCTCCTCCGTCCATGGGATTTTCCAGGCAGGAGTACTGGAGTGGGGTGCCATTGCCTTCTCTGATTAAGCACCCAGTACATATATTTAATGGGCTTCCCAGGTGGAGCTAGTAGTAAAGAACATGCCTGCCAATGCAGAGGACATAAGAGATGTGGGTTCGATCCCTGGGTCAGGAAGATCTCCTGGAGGAGGGCATGGCATCCTACTCCAGTATTCTTTCCTGGAAAATCTCATAGACAGAGAAGCCTAGTGGGCTATAGTCCACAGGGTCGCAAAGTCGGACGTGACTGAACACGTTGTTATTATAATTAAAATTGTTAGTTGATGACTATTTTAGTCAAAAACTGTGGTGGAAAAATACTAAGAAAAATATGTAGTTTCTTTTAAAGGAGGTGGTAGATATTTTTATGCCCAAGTATGAACTTGAGAATAAATTTTACCTCCTAGTATATTTTATATTCATTGCAAATTAGGGAAAAGAAGACTTGGAAGCTGACTATTCCAAGTTTTTCTTTACTTACCCTTAAGAAGTTCTAGTTACAACTTGATACATATGACTTGTAGGTGTTATTAGTTTCTGCAGAACTCTAGGAAATAGCACCTTCTAGTTAGTTTGGAAATATACTAGGAAAAGGACTTTCTTTTGCTCTTTTTAGCAGGAAATCAATTTGTAATTGCAAGATAAATATGCAAAGTCTAATTCACAAAAGGAAGCAAATATCAAATGCTCAAATATCAAAATATCAAAAGCAAATATCAAATATTAGTGAATATTCATTCACAGTATTCAACACAATAAGTCTAGTTAACATACATTACCATCCATTGTTGCAAACTTGTTTTTTTGTGTGTGATGAGAACTTTTAATATGTACCCTCTCTTTGTTGTTGTTGTTTAGCCACTAAGTCGTGTCTGACTCTTGGAGACCCTATGGACTGTAGCCTGCCAAGCCCTTCTGTGCATGGGATTTCCCAGGCAAGAATACTGGGTTGAGTTGCCATTTCCTTCTCCAGGGGATCTTCCTGAATGAGGGATCAAACCCGAATCTCCTGCATCTTCTGCACTGGCAGGAGGAGTCTTTACTACTGAGCCAGCAGGGAAGGCCATGTACTCTTTTGGCAACTTTTAAATATGCAATACAGTATTATTAACTGTAGTCTTCATGCTGTACATTACACCTCCATGATTTTTTATTTAAAACTCAGGTTTGTACATTCTTATCCTTTTCATCCATTCCCCACCCCATCTTTCACCTTTGGTAACCCCTGACCTAGTCTCTGTGTCTAAGGTTTATTTATTTATTTATTTCAGATTACACATATAAATGCATCCATTTGGTATATGTTTTTCTCTTTTTTTCTTTCTCTTCTTTTGGCAGCATCAGGAGGCAGGCAGGATCTTTGTTCCCCAACCAGGGATCACACCTGTGTCCCCTACAGTCAAAGTGTGGAATCTTAACCACTGGACCCCCAGGGAATTCCCTTTTTCTCTTTTAAATTTGTTTCAAAGCAATCCAGTCGTGTTGAACAGACAGATCTTAGAGAGGAGCGCCAACACAAAACTGGCACACTTGGCAGCACGAAATTAGAATCCTGGCAGAGCTCTCTGGCTACTTAAAAGTTAACAGGTGCTTTGGGATACCGTAGAAACAATGCATTTATGTAGCAATGCTTTTCTTTCTTTAAAGAAAAGGAAATTAAGATGTGAACTTGTGTATACAAGCACACATGCACACACACACACACATACACACACACACACACATACAAAATAGTAAAACTTGGCTGGTGAAGTGATATTCTAGTAGTTGAACCAGAGGAAGAGCAGTGATACCTGCAGTTCATACCCTGGTCCATGGTTTGCCAGTGCCCATTAATAAATTCTTACCAAAAAAGTTTATCCAAATATATAAATCATCTTTTACGACCCTTCCTGTTTCAGAATGAAGGTAACCCAAGTAGAAATAAATGAAAATTTAAAAAGTGTTTTCTTACCAAAATGATGGAGGAAAGTATCAGCATTTATAGGAAATTCAGGAACAAAATAAAATGATACTCCCTTTTGTTCCCCAAAGTGAGATGAGATTATGACAGGGTGAAACTGATACTTCCCAAGAAAAGTCTTATCTGCTAAAAGTTGTGTCATTTCAGTTCAGTTCAGTCACTCAGTCATGTCTGACTCTTTTGTGACCCCAGGGACTACAGCACGCTAGACTTCCCTGTCCATCACCAACTTCTGGAGTGTACTCAAAATCATGTCCAATGAGTCAATAACGCCATCCAACCATCTCATCCTCTCCTGCTTTAAATCTTTCCCAGCATCAGGGTCTTTTCCAATGAGGCAGTTCTTTGCTTCAGGTGGCCAAAGTATTGGAGCTTCAACTTCAGTATCACTCCTTCCAATGAATATTCAGGACTGATTTCCTTTAGGATGAACTGGTTGGATCTCCTTGCAGTCCAAGGGACTCTCAAGAGTCTTCACCAACACCACAGTTCAAAAACTTCAATTCTTCAGCACTCAGCTTTCTTTATAGTCCAACTCTCACATCCATACATGACCACTGGAAAAACCATAGCTTTCACTAGGCACACCTTTGTTTGCAAAGTAATGTCTCTGCTTTTTAATATGCTGTCTAGGTTGGTCATAACTTTTTTCCAAGGAGTGTCTTTTAATTTCACGGCTGTAGTCACCATCTGCAGTGATTTTGGAGCCCCCCAAAATAAAGTCTTTCACTGTTTCCACTGTTTCTCCACCTGCTTGCCATGAAGTGATGGAACCAGATGCCATGATCTTAGTTTTCTGAATGTTGAGTTTTATGACAACTTTTCCACTCTCCTCTTTCACTTTCATCAACAGGCTCCTTAGCTCTTCTTTGCTTTCGGCCATGATGTTGGTGTCATGTGCATATCTGAGGTTATTGATATTTCTCCTGGCAATCTTGATTCCAGCTTGTGCTTCATCCAGCCCAGAGTTTCTCATGATGTACTCTGCATATAAGTCAAATAAGCAGGGTGACAATATACAGCCTTGATGTACTTCTTTCCTGATTTGAAACCAATTCTGTTGTTCCATGTCCAGTTCTAACTGTTGTTTCTTGACCTGCATACAGATTTCTCAGGACGTAGGTCAGGTGGTCTAGTTTTCCCATCTCTTGAAGAATTTTTCACAGTTTGTTGTGATCCACACAGTCAAAGGCTTTGGCATAGTCACTAAAGCAGAAATAGATGTTTTTCTGGAACTCTCTTGCTTTTTTGATGATCCAGTGGATGTTGTCCATTTGATCTCTGGTTCCTCTGCCTTTTCTAAAACCAGCTTGAACATCTGGAATTTCATGGTTCATGTGCTGTTTAAGCCTGGCTTGGAGAATTTTGAGCATTACTTTGTTAGCGTATGAGATGAGTGCAATTGTACAGTAGTTTGAGCATTCTTTGGCATTGCCTTTCTTTGGGATTGGAATGAAAACTGAACTTCTCCAGTCCTGTGGCCACTGCTGAGTTTTCCAAATTTGCTGTCATATTGAGTTCAGCACTTTCACAGAATCCCTGTGAAAAATGGCTGTGTGGGTCTTATAAAATTTGTATTTAAAAAAACAACCCAGGGATGAAGCTAGGTAACAATTTGGGTCATCACTGCCCTTTTGTTATGAGTCAGAAATAATGGTCTTTAAGATGAAAAGTATCTTAAAATTTAAATATTTAACAAAAATCTGAGACAGCCTCTGACACCGTCACCTCAGTAATGAAGCATTGTTATTCTATCAAATCCCAAGTCCAGCCTCAACGAGAACACACACTAAGTGCTTCACTCTTTTTATTTTCCTGTGAAAGAGTAAGGGGCTTCCCTGGTGACTCAGAGGCACAGAATCCACTTGCCAATGCAGGACATGTGGGTTCGATTACTGGGTTCAGAAGATCCCCTGGAGGAGGAAATGGCAACCCACTCCAATATTCTTGCCTGGAGAATTCCATGGATAGAGGAACCTGTCTATGGGACTGCAAAAAGAGTCAGATATAATTTAGTGACTAAATAACAACAAAAGGATGAGGACAAGGGGTATTAGTTACTCTTGATCTGACTAGACCATTACATGCATCATTTTCTTTGATGTCTTTTGTTTTAAACAAATTGCCTGTATTTCAACTCAAAAATACAAAATACAAACCATCAAGAAAAAGTCATCCTTTCCAGAAAGCCTTAGTCATCATTCTTTGAGTAATCTGTATTCCTGATATGTCAAAAATTCTATGGATTGATTTTAAAATTTATTCTTCAATATTTTTAAAATATCTATGGTGTTAAGTGGGGTTAAGTGTGTTTTAAAGAACATAGATTTCCCTACATTTCAATGATACAGAGCAGGAAGAATGGGCTCCTGAGTGCTAATTGATGGATTTGAAACATGACTTCTTTCATTTACTAACAGTATGAAGTTAGACAATTCCATTTAACCCTTAAGTTGTCTTACTTACAAAACAGGAACAAAAATAATATCTACTTCATAATGCTGTCAAGAGGATTTAATGAAATAGGCACGGCAACCGCTCAGAACAATACCTGGCAGAGAGTAAGTGCTCAATAATGTCAGTTAGTCTTATAATCTCTGTTTCTAGTACTGCTACAATACTAAGTATGAGAAATTTTTCTAGAAGAACAGAAACTCAAAATATTCTACCTATGAAAAGTAAATTTTAAAAAAAATCCCTAAGATAATATTGAGTGCTGAAGAATTGATGCTTTTCAACTGTGGTGTTGGAGAAGACTCTTGAGAGTCCCTTGGACTGCAAGGAGATCCAACCAGTCCATTCTAAAGGAGATCAGTCCTGGGATTTCTTTGGAGGGAATGATGCTAAAGCTGAAACTCCAGTACTTTGGCCACCTCATGCGAAGAGTTGACTCATTGGAAAAGACTCTGATGCTGGGAGGGATTGGGGGCAGGAGGAGAAGGGGACGACAGAGGATGAGATGGCTGGATGGCATCATTGACAGGATGGACGTGAGTCTGAGTGAACTCCGGGAGTTGGTGATAGACAGGAAGGCCTGGCGTGCTGTGATTCATGGGGTTGCAAAGAGTCAGACATGACTGAGAGACTGAACTCAACTGAAAATAATATCACTTTCTTCTGGCATATATGGAGAGTGATTTGTGAATATTGCTGGGATCTCATATGGGTTTTATAAATTAATATTAATCCTTTCAAGAAAGTGAGTTATTTTCCTGTTGCTTCAAATGCTCTCTTATTCCAAAGTTTAACTTTTCACTCTAGCTCATTTTAAGAAAAAATGAATATTAATATTTAATGTTATCTTTGAATTTTAAAGTTATAGCTGTTATTATTAAAGTTATAACATAAAATTCAAATTATGACAGAATGTGTTCTTGATCTCAATGCCATCTAGGGATAAATGCTTAGGATTTCATTTATTTAAGTCATTGTACTATCATCCATGAGTATACATACATATATATATATATATATATATATATATATATATATATATAAAAATAAGGCATGAATGTACATAATGGTTTATGCTTAACCAAGATCTTGAAAATTCAAAGAAGTCATATCAATCAAACATAAATAAGTGTACAAGAAACAGAGAGTTTACTTGTTTGATAGAGACTATAATACATAGTTTAACCAATTACTAGAATATTGCCATTAATTAATTAAGAGATTATGATACATTGACGTGGACAATCAGGTCTTAGGTATGGGTTACATCATGCGTCACTAGGTCATAACCATTGTGCTTTAGGCTTATCATAAGGTCTGTGTGTGCACGCTCAGTCATGTCTTACTCTGTGACTCCATGGACTGCAGTTCACTGGGCTCCTCGGTGCATGGAATTTTTCAGGCAAGAATACTGGAGTGGGTTGCCATTTCCTACCCAGAGGAGCTTCCTGACTGAGGGATCCAAACTATGCCTCTTGTGTCTCCTGCATTGGCAAGTGGATTCTTTACCTCTGAGCCACCTTCATCCTTAAAAAATCCATCACGCAAACTTCCCACATTTGTGTGTTTCCAGCAAATCTCTCCATGAGCATAAGAACTTAAAATAAACAAACAAACGCCCATGATAAATATTATATAAGGGACCCCGAGATGTTCCAGACAGAATTTTTCCAACAACATTTTGGTAGAGAAGAAAGAAAAGTAGAAAAAAGTAATGGATGTGACCTAAGAGATATCAGCCATGTTCTATGATGGAAAAATAGGGAAACAATGGATTAATTCTAACAGAGTAAAATAGGCAGTTCTTCACAGCAGAGACATTCAAACTGAATCTTGAAATATATGTAGGATTTCACTAGGCATAGATAGGCTAAGAGCATATTAAATGCAGAAGAAGTTTTGCAGAGATGAAAGATTGTACACACAATGAGTTTCAAGAGTAAATTTGGCTAATATTAATTTTGTCATACATTTTTGTCCATTTTGACATTTCACTATGAGTGTGTGAAAGTTCAAGATAAATTAGGTAGAAATAGTGACAATTACAAGAAATATTACTTTGATGAGTTGCTAGGTTTGAAAAGAAATTTTAAAATCTTTGCTTAAGATTAAGCATTTTGTAATGTAGAAGTTTTTCAGCTTGATTTTCCAAAATATTTACCTTGGAGAACAAAATTATAATTCGTTGAGATTTTTTATGAGTGCAAGTATTTGATGAAACAAGATCTTGTATATTATAGCAAAAATATCGGTCTGTTTATGTAATAAGTACAGTATGCTTTGTTATGACGGTGCAATTAATTTTCATATAATAGCTTTAGGAAGTAATTCTAAATGGCAATGAACGGAAGAGCAAAGGAAGATACCATTTGTCTTCTTTTCGGAATAGATTCTGGAATATATGAAAAATACACTAACCCAAAGGGGATTATGAGATTAAAAAATACTTCATTCTTTAATAAAATCATTCTCTCCTGATACCATAGCAATACCCTATATATGTGTGCTCAGTTGTGTGACTCTTTGCAACCCTATGGACTGTAGCCCACCAGGCTCCTCTGTCCATGGGATTTCCCAGGCAAGAATACTGGAGTGAGTTTCCATTTCCTCCTCCAGGAGATCTTCTGCGTCTCTGGCATTGGCAGATGGAATCTTAACTGCTGAGCCACCTGAGAAGCCCTAATAAAATGTTGCTGCTGCTGCTGCTGCCAAGTTGCTTCAGTTGTATCCGACTCTGTGACCCCATAGATGGCAGCCCACCAGACTTCTCTGTCCCTGGGATTCTCCAGGCAAGAATACTGGAGTGGTTTGTATTTCTTTCTCCAATGCATGCATGCATTCATGCTAAGTCGCTTCAGTCGTGTCCAGCTTTATGCGACCCCGTGGACAGTAGCCCACCAGGATCCTCCCTCCACGGGATTCTCTAGGCAAGAATACTGGAGTGGGTTGTATTTCTTTCTCCAGAATAATATATTACTATAGCATAAAAATATATAGCAGTAATTTTCCCTTTAAATTAATTAAGAAGAGATATATGTGTATATATATGCATATATATATAACTATATCACTTTGCAGTACAGCTGAAACTAACACAAGATTGTTAATCAATTAAGCTCCAATATAAAAAATGCAAAACTAAACAAATTTATTTATTTAAGAAGGACAACTAAATCTGATGACTTAAGGTTAAGTCCAGGAGAATGGAATTAGCCCTTGAAAAGTGTGCTGAGATGTGCTGGGGGAAAATTCTCTATTAGCTTCTCTCACATTTCTGCATATCTTGTGCACAATGTAAGTAGTTGCTCTGTCTTCCATTGCAAGAATGTTTGTATAGCAAATAATCTTGTGAAGTGAAGTCGCTCAGTCATATCCGACTCTTTGTGACCCCATAGACTGTAGTCTGTCAGGCTTCTCTGTTCATGGGATTTCCCAGGCAAGAATACTGGAGTGGGTAGCCATTTCCTCCTCCGGGGGATCTTCCAGACCCAGGGATCAAACCTGGGTCTCCTGAACTGCAGGCAGACTCTTAACCATCTGAGCCACCAGGGAAGCCCCAGCAAATAATCTTGGAAGAAACAAATAATACCTCACTTCAAGCAAAAGCCAGGTTTGTTTACAGCCTTATATAGATAGCATCTCTCTCTGGAGCAAAGGGCAGATATCCTTATTGCCTGGCATAATAAAGGTAATAACTCCTTTTGGAGTCCATTAACAAAAAGTTGGGGCCATGATTTCTCTCCTGTAATGCAACACATTACATATGCAGGTATTAACTGGCCCTCTCCACACCACAATTGAGTTTGACGAGAACATTTGCAAGAAAATTCTAATCCTCTGGCTGCTGCTATTGCTCTGAGTTGTAAAGTCCTTTTTTCTAACACAGGAGTTCTGTTTTTTCTGCCAGCATCCATGTAAGTATGGCAGGTGGCAGGCTAACCTGTTAGTTGGAGAATAGGTTAAAAATCTCAGTCACGATAGTCTTCGATTTCTGTGTTGTATTGAGGGTTCTATTATTATTATTATTGCTGCATTATTTTGATTTTTCACAACAGTTTTTTTCAGCACATTAGCAGTCCTCCAATTATAGAAATATATCCTCAAATTTCTCTCTCATCCAGAGTATTAGAGATGGTGTCCAGAGCTTCATTGCTCCAGACTTGGAAATAATGAAGACCAGTAAATTTTAATATATACAATATTTTTCAGTTCAGTTCAGTTCATTTCAGTCGCTCAGTTGTGTCTGACTCTTTGTAACCCCATGGACTGCACCACTCCAGGCTTCCCTGTCCATCACCAACTCCTGGAGCTTGCTCAAACTCATACCCATCGAGTCGGTGATGCTATCCAACCATCTCATCCTCTGTCATCCCCTTCTCCTCCTGCCCTCAATCTTTCCCAGCATCAGGGTCTTTTCCAAGGAGTCAGTTCTTCGCTTTAAGTATTGGAGTTTCAGCTTCAGCATTAGTCCTTCCAAAGAATATTCAGGACTGATTTCGTTAAAATTGACTGGTTGGATCTTCTCCTTGCTGTCTGAGGGACTCTCAAGAGTCTTCTCCAACACCGCATTTCTAAAGCATCAATTCTTTGGTGCATTTAAATGGCATCCACCAGGCTCCTCTGTCCCTGGGATTCTCCAGGCAAAATTATTGGAGTGGGTTGCCATTTCCTTCTCCAATGCATCCTTGCATGCTAAGTCACTTCATTCATGTCTGACTCTGTGCAACCCTATGGACAGCAGCCCTCCAGGCTCCTCTGGCCACAGGATTCTCCAAGCAAGAATACTGGAGTGGGTTGCCATTTCCTTCTCCCCTTAATCTAAGGAAAATCTGCCAATTTCTTTTTCCTTGACCAGTGCTCTTTTACGATGTAGAAATAGAGCATTTCATTCTAGGTGATGATTCCACTAATAGGAACTGACTCCTAAGCACAGTTTAGTGCAATATTTATTTGGTTCTTATAGGCACTGCAAAAAAGAGAAGAGTTTTCACTAAGGATCTGCTCATAAGTATCATAAGTAGCATATGTTTAGAATTTGTTAATTTTTCTTCAATGAAAAAATTTATCTTATTAGGGTACATTAATTTATATCTTACTATATCAAACATTTCACAGAGATAAACAAATTAGAAATTTTTCATTCCTACCCATTCTTTTATCGATGTATATTTGGCTCTGCGGTAAAGAATCCACCTGCAATTCAGGAGAGGCTGGTTCAATCCCTTGGTAAGAAAAATCCCCTGGAGAAGAAAATGGCAACCCACTCCAGTATTCTTGCCTGGAAAATTCCATGGACAGAGGAGCCTGACGGGCTGCAGTCCATGGGGTCACCAAAGAGTCAGACATGACTTAGCAACTAAACAACAATAGCAACATAGTAGACTTAAAATATTGTTTAGTTTCAAGCATATAGCAAAGAGATTCAGGTTCTTTTTCATATTCTTTTCCATGATAAGTTAGTACAAGACATTGAACATAGGTTTTTAAAATTGAGGCACTTATGTGTTTCCAGATTAGGCCTTTAGACACAGGCATCTAATGTAACCCTTCACAGTAAAATTACAATAAAGAAAATATTTTTAAAGATAAGACTCAAAAGAAGGAGGATAACAGAAGAGCAGACAACAGTAACAAAATTCTGAGTGCAAGCTGATGTATTAATGTATTTTATTTAATAGACCCAAGAAGCTAAATCTTAAAGCTAGAAATTAGGAAAAGTGAAAACCAAATCAAATTGCTCAGAGAATTCTCAAAGTCTTAGAAAGAACAGTTTCAGAGTCGTCCAGCACTGGAGGTAAATTTGGGTCTAAAACAAATGTACTGGTAAATATTTTTAAAATGATTGACAGGAGTCAGCTCCCTAGAGACCCTCATCCATGCACAATCATGCAGATCAGACACCCCTTCCTGGGCTGGAGCACTAGCTGTGGTAAAGATAATGACTCTTCAATGAATTCTGTGGCCTCTGGTCCCTGCCTCCAGTGAGCTCCCAGAAAGTCAACAGACCTTTATCCTCCCAGGCAGTAATATCCACAGAAAAGTGAGAGGAAATATCACATCAATGAAACTAAAATGAGAATTTCATTTAAAAAAAAGAAAATATGTTTTTGCAGACTAATTTGACCAACTCAAATGAAAACCCAAAACACACAAATACAAAAAAATGGAAAGAGGTGTTAATAGATAAAGTTTCAGAGTACTTTTCAGAAAAAAAAAAAAGTTTTCAGAAAGTAGAACAAAAAGATCATTATTTATAAAGGGATTTAAAATAATTATAGAGAAAGTTTAAGAAAGTATAGCGATTTCCCTAGTGGTTCAGACAATAAAGAATCTGCCTGCAATGCAGGAGGCCTGAGTTTGATCCCTGGGTTAGGACAATCTCCTGGAGAAGGGTACAGGAGCCCACTCAAGTATTCTTGCCTGCAGAATTCCATGGACAGAGGAGCCTGGCAGGGTACAGTCCATGGGGTCACAAAGAGTCAGACATGACTGAGCAATTAACACTAGCTAACTAACTAACTAACATCTAGATTGGAATGAAAACTGACCTTTTCCAGTCCTGTGGCCACTGCTGAGTTTTCCAAATTTGCTGGCATATTGAGTGCAGCACTTTCACAGCATCATCTTTCAGGATTTGAAACAGCTCAACTGGAATTCCATCACCTCCACTAGCTTTGTTCATAGTGATGCTTTCTAAGGCCCACTTGACTTCACATTCCAGGATGTCTGGCTCTAGATGAGTGATCCCACCATCGTGATTATCTGGGTTGTGAAGATCTTTTTTGTACAGTTCTTCTGTGTATTCTTGCCACCTATTCTTAATATCTTCTGCTTCTGTAAGGTCCATATCATTTCTGTCCTTTATCGAGCCCATCTTTGCATGAAATGTTCCCTTGCTATCTCTAATTTTCTTGAAGAGATCTCTAGTCTTTCCCATTCTGTTGTTTTCCTCTATTTCTTTGCATTGATCGCTGAGGAAGGCTTCCTTATCTCTCCTTGCTATTCTTTGGAACTCTGTGTTCAGATGCTTATATCTTTCCTTTTCTCCTTTGCTTTTCACTTCTGTTCTTTTCACAGCTATTTGTAAGGCCTCCTCAGACAGCCATTTTGCTTTTTTGCACTTCTTTTTCCATGGGGATGGTCTTGATCCCTGTCTCTTGTACAGTGTCACGAACCTCATTCCATAGTTCATCAGGCACTCTATCAGATCTAGTCCCTTAAATCTATTTCTCACTTCTACTGTATAATCATAAAGGATTTGATTTAGGTCATACCTGAATGGTCTAGTGGTTTTCCCTACTTTCTTCAATATAAGTCTGAATTTGGCAATAAGGTGTTCATGATCTGAGCCACAGTCAGCTCAAAATTCTCCAGGCTTCAGCAATACATGAACTGTGAGCTTCCAGGTGTTCAAGCTGGTTTTAGAAAAAGCAGAGGAACCAGAGATCAAATTGCCAACATCCATTGGATCATCAAAAAAGCAAGAGAGTTCCAGAAAAACATCTACCTCTGCTTTCTTGACTACATCAAAGCCTTTGACTGTGTGGATCACAATAAACTGTGGAAAATTCTGAAAGAGATGGGAATACCAGACCACCTGAACTGCTTCTTGAGAAACTGGTATGCAGGACAGGAAGCAACAGTTAGAACTGGACATGAAACAACAGACTGGTTCCAAATAGAAAACGGAATACGTCAAGGCTGTATATTGTCACCATGCTTATTTAACTTCTATGCAGAGTACATCATGAGAAACGCTGGGCTGGAAGAAGCACAAGCTGGAATCAAGTTTGCCAGGAGAAATATCAATAACCTCAGATATGCAGATGACACCACCCTTTTGGCAGAAAGTGAAGAGGAACTAAAAAGCCTCTTGATGAAAGTGAAAGAGGAGAGTGAAAAAGTTGGCTTAAAACTCAACATTCAGATAACTAAGATCATGACATCTGGTCCCATCACTTTATGGGAAATAGATGGGGAAACAGTGTCAGACTTTATTTTTCTGGGTTCCAAAATCATTGCAGATGGTGACTGCAGCCACAAAATTAAAAGATGCTTACTCCTTGGAAGAAAAGTTATGACCAACCTAGACAGCATATTAAAAAGCAGAGACGTTACTTTGCCAACAAAGGTCCATCTAGTCAAAGCTATGGTTTTTCCAGTGGTCATGTATGGATGTGAGAATTTGACTGTGAAGAAAGCTGAGCATTGAAGAATTGATGCTTTTGAACTGTGGTGTTGGAGAAGACTCTTGAGAGTCCCTTGGACTGCAAGGAGATTCAACCAGTCCATCATAAAGGAGATCAGTTCTGGATGTTCATTGGAAGGAATGATGCTGAAGCTGAAATGCCAATACTTTGGCCACCTCATGTGAAGAGTTGACTCATTGGAAAAGACCCTGATGCTGGGAGGGATTGGGGACAGGAGGAGAAGGGGATGACAGAGGATGAAATGGCTGGATGGCAACACCGACTCAATGGACATGAGTTTGAGTGAACTCCGGGAGTTGGTGATGGACAGGGAGGCCTGGAGTGCTGGGATTCATGGGGTTGCAAAGAGTCAGACATGACTGAGTGACTGAACTGAACTGAATATCTAGATATCCAACATCTGAATAAGACAATTTCCTGAAAGACAGAACAGATAAATGGAGTGGAAAAAACACCAAGGATGATATTCAATTTAGACTGAAAATTATATTTTATTGCCGTTTACTCCCTAAATCGTGTGTGACTCTTTTGTGGCCCCATGACTTTAGCCCACCAGGCTCCTCTGTCCATGGGATTTCCCAGGCAGGATATTGGAGTGGATTGCTATTTTCTTCTCCAGGGAATCTTCCCAACCAAGGGGTCAATCCCAAGTTCCTGCATTGTAGGAGGATTCTTTCCCATTGAGCCACCTGGGAAGCCTGAATTATGTATTAAGAAAGTCATACTGTGAGCTTTCGTAGCCAAATGTTCCTGGTCCTTGCTCCATCTTTAAGCTGGGGACGTTGGTCTTGACAATGTGGCAATAAAGTTCATGTCCTTCCATGCCACAAAGCCTGGATCAGCTGAAAATATTCCTTTAATCCAAGAGAACTGTTCTATTTCAACCTCCTCCTAAGATTTGGTGTGCAGCATGGTAAATTTAGAAGCAAAACATACAGAGTCGTTCGTAGCCCGCCCTGCCAGAACTTAGGGCTGAAGGTGCAGCATTTTGCTGGCACTGTAGCCCTGATAAATGATTCCACTGAGATGAGGCAAACGTTGCACAAGACTCCTCTATGACGTTGACAATTAACTTTTCCAGAAGGGCCTTTTATAAAGTCTCAGGGAAGCTC
The DNA here is from genome assembly GCF_032405125.1 of Capricornis sumatraensis. Lineage (NCBI taxonomy): Eukaryota > Metazoa > Chordata > Mammalia > Artiodactyla > Bovidae > Capricornis > Capricornis sumatraensis. The sequence goes on along the minus strand of NC_091080.1, from coordinate 33,658,632 downwards.
AAGTCAGACTGTGATCCAAACACCCTATTTGGCTTAGTCTCTTCTTAGGTCTGCTAATTTGTCCTTTCCTTACACAGCTAAATCTAGGATTGCTACTCAGCTTTTCACAGCAAAACAATGTGTTTTTCAGGTATACCTACATTGTACATAGAATATAAAGAAAAGCAAGGAATTAATGTTAGATTGCTAGTTGCCTCTGAGAGTAAGAGAGGGATAGACACAAGTGCTTTAAAGGCACTGGTTATTGTCTACTTCATAACCTGGTTAGCAGGTACATGTAGCCATCAATTAAACAGTGCTTAGAAATGCATCCACTTGTCTGTGTGTATTAATTATTCCAAGATAAAACAATTTTAAATGCAACTCATTTTCTATTTCCATTAATCAAGAAGGTAAATGAAACTACCAAAATATGTCACTTTTTAAAAAATCTATAATTATATTAAATAAAATCTGTGAAAAAGATAATTATAAGTATGTATGGCTGTTACATTTGCCAAAAAAATCTATTGGAGATAAAAGTTAATCTATTTAAGATTTGTATTTTCTTCCATTATTTTTGTCATGTATGTGAATTTGCTTCCCTGCTTACAATGATGGAGACCTGGGTTCAATCCCTGGGTCGGGAAGATCTCCTGGAGAAGGGAATGGCAACCTACTCCAGTATTCTTACCTGGAAAATCCCTGGACGGAGGAGCCTGGTAGGCTACAGTCCATGGGGTTGCAAAGAGTCAGACATGACTGAGCAACTTCAGTCACTCACTTCATGTGAATTTGCAAGATGTTTTTAAATTTTCAGGCACTAAAGAAACATATATGAAGAACAGTAGAAGAAGATGGTAAGCATGTAAGAAGGGAGAGAGTATCAACTATAACCAGATCCAATAAAATTAGATAGTTAAAATTTTTCTAAGTAATTTAGGGCTGGTTAAAAAGTTCATTCGGGTTTTTCATAGGCAAAACAGAAAAACTCGAACAAACTTTTTACCCAGCCCTATGTGCTTAATCATTTTTTTAAAAAAGTTTTCATTGTACATTTTAGAACATTTTCTGCTCTAAAGGGGTGATTTTTTTTCCCCAATTATCTTTTTCAGTTCTTTGAATGTGTGTAATTAACCATTGCTATTGATTCCTACTGTCATGGTTTGATAAGTAGATATAAACTTAATTATTCTGACCTCTGCATAAGCACATAATCTTCTAATTAGGAAGAGTAACAGTTCATTAAGCCAAGCAAAACCCCATGTCCTTCTGCTTTATTAAAAACCTGTTCTGTTTTACAAAAAGTTGATTCAAATGCCATCACAACCAGTTTTAAAACAGAAAGATCATTGTCATCTATCCAGAAAAAAAAATGGATTTACCTTTGATCATTTAACATGCTAAACTCAAGAGATATTTTTCAAAAGTGTCTTTACTAAAACAATTTATTATCTTGCAGGAGATTTTGCTGAGACTGAGAAGAAAAGGAAACAGTATTAGGCATTGAGGAGAGGAAAAAATTCTATTTTATATGCTAAGAGTAATTCAAACCAGCAAGAACATGGAGTAGTTTCCCAGAAGAAATAGTTATTTCTTTATGCCATTTGCAAAGAAATATAAGATCAGGCACCATGTTATTTAACTGATGATGTAAATAGGGAGAGAATGAATTGAATGGCCACAGCCAGTTTCAGAGGAACTATAGCAATATGGGTTTGATCAGAAAAATAAACTACCCTAGACAATATAAGCAGGAAATTAGAGACCAGTTGTTACTATTGAAAGGAATAAAGGAGCAATTACCAGGAAAAGCTTCTGATTTTAAGAATGCACGAGAGAAGGGACTAGCAGGAGAGAGAAGACAGTCATCTCAGCTGCAGGTCAAAGGGTAATTTCTGGAAGCTATTGGCAAATCCTCACCTCACTGCAGTCCGGGTACATGACCCTAACGGTTTCTCTTTCTGCCTTCCAAAATTCATGTTATTCACACTAATGGGATCTAAATAAGACACTGTGGGTAAAATGCAGATAGTAAATATTTAAGAGGCAAGAACACAATGATAAGCTATGATTTGACACAAAGATAAATCGTGTCTAGCTTAAGACTAATAAGCTCCCAGTTATCAAACACAGAGAATTCCTACCTCACATACTGGAAGCATGCCTAATAAGCTATTATAATGTCTAAAATCCGAACTTAGTTCATTGGAAATCTTGAGTAATATTTTATCTCAGTCATGAAAGTCAGACTGAGAAATGCAAAATATGATTAATTAAGATATATCTCCAGATGTCCAAGTGCTTTTTTCAGCGTAACTGTAGACACTAATCACTGTAAGCAGGACAAAAATTCAGTACATGACATACAGAATTTTCCTTTATAACAGACATAGGAATATGATTGTAGTTGATGAATTTACTAACTGTTATAGTGGGTCCATAGTCTCATATATTTACTGACTTCATATTTTAATGACTGGGCGGCAGCCACAGAATACAGTATTATCAAATAGCCTTGTGGAAACTATTTCTCATCATTTAGAAGGTGGCCTCTCCTCTCAGCTAAATCAGGAAAACTGTGAGAGCTGTTTTACTCAAACTTTATTGTCTTCTTGCTTTTGACCAAATCCATAACAGGCTTCTTACCCTAATTCTCCAATTTCCTAGGCCCTTGTAAATCTCTTCTATTGTTCATATTACTCTTTTGACATCTATGCTACTCATTTTCAGACCATAAAAAAAAAAAAAAGAAAACCTCAGGAGAATCTGCTTCAACCACCAGACAGGGATAAGGTGGCACTTATCCCCAAATCTACTCCCTGGTGAAGTACAAAAATGCCCAGAAGTCCGAGAACTTATATTCACACAGTCCGTTCTAACCACAGATTCCAGCTATTCCAGGTTTTCCTTTAGACTGCTCCACTATTGAAAAGATTTACTATTTTTTAACTGAAGAGAAAGAATAAAAGCAAAGTCAAATCAAGGAATAGATTGTTTTTTTCTTTGAAGTATAGTTGACTTACAATATTATATCAGTGTAAACATAGTAATTCAATATTTTTATAGATTATACTCCATGCAAAGTTATTATAAAATATTAACCATTCCCTGTATTGTACATTACATTCTTGTAACTTATTTTTTACTTAGTAGTTTGTACTTCTTAATACGAACTCCTCACCTATTTTGCCTCTTTCCCGTAGATTTATTGAAAAACAAAAAGAACCTATTTTGGCGGGGAGAGAGGGAGGTAGAAAATACTGGGAATAAGACAGGCTACAAAGATGTATTGTACAAAAGGGAGAATACAGCCAATATTTTGTAATATCTGTAAATGGAATATAAACTTAAAATTTTTTTAATTGCTAAAAATTAAACTCTTCAGCATTTTTTCCCTCTACTTACCCTTCTCATTTTTATCTTGAAATAATTCTTTATGTTTACTGTGGCTGCATATTTTTTATTTCAAAGTCAATAGAATCCTTCTATTAAATTTATTTACTCAGGAAAAAAGATGTCATCAGTTCATAGGAAAAAAGAAATAGAGGCAAAAATACAAGTCAAAAATATGCTCAGAACTTCCTCTTCAGGGAATCTCAAGTTCAGAGTCTGGGACTGACACAATATTATAATTAATCCTTTACTATCCATTATAGTAGTAGCTTCTATAATATTTACCCTCGTTTTATAGAAAAACAAAGCTGTTTCCACCTCAGCCTTTCATTTTATCTACTAGTGATAAGTATCTAGGTTTGGTCTGAATCTTATTGAATAATGAACTAGTTCCCTACAGTTGAGGAAAAGTTGCTATCTGTGTTAGTTTCTGTCTCCTGTTCACCTGAAGTCCTTCAAAATCACAACAATGAAAATGGAGGCCTGTAGAGATCCTGTGAATGACCTCACTCATGCAAGTTCATGCCAAATAATCCTGAATTAAAAATGCAAAGTTGAGGATGGGCCATGTAGAATAATAGTAAATGTTGCCTCCAATAGCTGGCAGATTCCTACTTTTCCTATAACGGGTTTTGACAAATTTTAACGTTGGTGTGAGAAAGCCTTGGTAAGTGAATCCAATGGTCTCCTTGTTGTTGTTATTTAGTCCCTCAGTCATGTCTGACTCTTTGCAGCCCCATGGACTGTACCCTCCAGCTCCTCTGTCCATGGGATTTCCCAGGCAAGAACACTGGAGTACTTGCCCTCCTCCGGGAGAATCTTTCTGACCCAAGGATCGAACCCACGTCTCCTGTGTCTCCATTGAACGTGAATTCTTTACCCACTGAGCCAAGTCATCCAAGCTTACCAAAGTTACTTTAAAACAATTTTATATTTAGTTTGTGAATTTCAATTCACAGATCCTCTTCTATAACTGAGTGTAAGAGGCTGTGTGTTTCTCTCTTATTCCTTTTGGGACTAACTCCATCTTCTTTTTCTACAGTCACAAACTGGGAAATATGGCAGTTGTATTTGGGGAAGCACAAGAAAGTGAAAAAGATAGCTTTTCTGCATGTTCAAATACAGTGGAAACTCATTCTTGGGGTAAGGTCATTTCATGACAAGTGGCAGAGGGAACCCCAAAAGGAGTGTAAGTCATGTGAGTGGCCATCTGTTGGGTGTTCATTCTAAACTCTGCACAAGTGCTCAACTTCCACTGTAAAAGGGTTAATAAAGGCGGTTAACACTGCCTGAATATTCCTCGTGGCACATGAATCCCCAGGAAAAGCCAGAGTCGTCCTTAGCAGGGATCCCTGTGTCTACAATTTGGAAAGGTTGACCTTGAATTCCCCAGGATATCTGATGTAAAAGAAGACCTTCAAGTGACATCAGACTCCCTCTAGGAAATTATCACCATTTCCTGACTGTTGTGATAGAAAAAATTACATCTGACTTCCTTAGGAGAGAATAATGAAGAGCAAATGTTTTTGAAAGATTATTTTTGAAGTGGATCGTTTTAAAAGTCTTTATTGAATTTGTTAAAGTATTGATTCTGTTTTATGTTTTGGTTTTATGGCTGTGAAGCATGTGGGATCCTATTTTCCTGGTCAAGGACTGAGCCACATTCCCTGCATGGGAAGAGGAAGTCTTAACTGCTGCACTGCCAGGGAAGTCCCAGCAATTTTTTGCATACCATTAGACTCTAAGGTCTAGGGCTTTTTAGGTTCCAAATGTCTGTGGACAGCAGGGAGGAACTCCAAGTGTAAAATTTAATGTTCTGACAATATATTCACCTGTGAAAACATCCCCCGCAATCAAAATAATGAACATGTCCATCACCACGAGAAGATTCCTCATGACACTGTCTACTGCACCCCTCAACTTCTCCCCTTCTTCTCCTCTTTATTGTGTTGAATACATAGAGTACAGTCAATAGTTATTTTCATATCTTTGTCGTCTGTTCCCAACATCTGTGTTAATTATAGATCATGCCCAATTGCCTGATTTATCTCCTCATCACAAATCATCAGTTTCTGCTTCATTGCATGCCTGATAATTTATTTAAAATTATTTTATTGTATGCCAGCTATAGTGAGTTTTACCTTGTCGGGTGATGGATGGTTTGGGGATTTCTGTAAATGTTCTTGAGTTTGGGTCTGGAATGCGAGTAAAATTACTTGTAATCAGTTGGGTAGTGTTTGCTTTTTTTGTTGTTTAGTCGCTAAGTCATGTCCAGCTCTTTTGTGACCCCGTGGACGGTAGCCCACCAGACTCCTCTGTCCACGGGATTTCCCAGGCAAGAATACTGGAGTGGGTTGCCATTTCCTTCTCCAGGGGATCTTCCCAACCCAGGGATAGAGTTTGAGCCTCCTGCATTGGGAGGTGGATTCTTTACCACTGAGCCACCTCAGAAGCCTGCAGTAGTGTTTGCTCCAGTACTGAGGTAAGCCAAACTCCTCTGTGTACACTACCCAATAACCCACAGATGAGTAGACTCTTCTGTCTGTCCCATGTGGCCCTCTAGTCTTTTGAAGAGGTTCTTTCCATCACCCAAGCGTATTCCTCACACATGAGCATTAAGCAGTACTCAGCTGGACCCTTGAGTGGGAGCCACTGTGAATCTGAAGATTCTGGCAACTTCTTGTTCTCAAGCACTCTATCCTGTGAAGTCTAGTTTCCCTCACTCCCTGGCCTCTCATCTCCATCTCGATGCAGGGAATTCATCAGATTCTCACTAGGTTCCCTAAACTGAGGCGACTGTGGGCTTGTGTGGTGTGTTTCCTCTTTCCTGGGGATCTCTGCTCCATCCTTTTATGAAGTCCAGTGTCTTACACATCACTGGTTCATACATGTGTCTGTTTTGTGTTTGTTTGGAGGGTAATTGTAGTCCCTGTTATTCCATCTGGGACAGAAATGAATGGATTTCATCAAAATTTTATCACTATCTCCCTAAGTATTCTTAAATAAATAACACATTGTCCTGTCTTCTCTAATTCTTTTCATTTTATGGGCTGTTATGTTTTATGTCTTTTCCCTGTGATTTTAGAGATTTTTACGAGTGAGAGAAAATAGAAACATCATTCAATCTGCCATGCTGAACTGTAAGTCTATGTTATCCTTTAGGGAGCTAACTCCAATCAAGATAAGAAAAAGCTTTCAGAAAAGGATCTTTGATAGAAGTATACAGGTTAAGAGTTCCTGAGTAATAGAAGCAATAGCATATTGAAGAATAAAAATAGCACAGTGACACTGAAAATATATGGTAAGAAAGTAGTTTACTAGACATAAATAATTTTTAATACTACTACAGGTATGAAGAAATTAGAATAAATAATAAGATGGAAGTTACCAGCTTTTGTAAGTGAGTGGAGTCATTTATTGAGCTAGAAAACACAAATGTTGACATGGCTTTGATTAATATGAGTGTGTCAAGAGGGAAAGAATGGATTTTTATTTTGGACAACTTTTATTTGAATTGCCTTTGGTACAATCAGAAATTGGATCCAGAAAGAAAAATGTCTTAATTAACAGCAACCTTGTAGTTGGTTTTAGCGTGTAAGTCAAAGCTGAAGCCAATGGAATCGTTTAGGTTTTCTCAGAGGAGTCTGTATTTATAATAAAACACAGAAGAGAAGAGGAAAGAAAAAAGAGGATAAAGAAAGGGGAAAAGATTCCCAGTGGGAGAAGAAAACTGACAGTATTTCATGACTTAGTAGGAAAGAATGCTAGTGAAAGAGAATAAAGAAGAGTGTTAAATCGGTCTCAGAAAAATTCACAACCATTAGTTTGAACTGCAATTTAGAAAGCTCAATTAAGGACAAAAAATGCAATAAATAATAAGAACGTAAGAGGAGTTATTTGAGATAGCAAAAGTAGATTTTCGTTAACTTTATTAAGGAAATTCAAATAGACCTGCCTCTGTGGTGGCAATATTAAAATGATTTGAGGAATAAATAATATGTGAAGAACAAAAAAGATTCACCACTGAGCACTGTTTCAAGAAGTTTAATTACTACAGAAAGATTGCTGCTGCTGCTGCTAAGTTGCTTCAGTCATGTCCAACTCTGTGTGACTCTATAGGACTGTGGCCCACCAGGCTCCTCTGTCCGTGGGATTTTCCAGGCAAGAGTACTGGCATGGGTTGCCATTTCCTTCTCTAATGCATGAAAGTGAAAAGTGAAAGTGAAGTCGCTCAGTCGTGTCCGACTCTTAGCGTCCCCATGGACTGCAGTCTACCAGGCTCCTCCATCCATGGGATTTTCCAGGCAAGAGTACTGGAGTGGGGTGCCATTGCCTTCTCCGACAGAAAGATTAGGTGGCTAATAAATAGATGAGAAAACAGTATTGAGGGTTTTTGTTTCTTTTAATTGATTTTAGTTTTGAAAGGCAAATATCACATATATTTTGCAGATTTTTGACTGAATGGTGGACTAGGAGAGAAAGAAAGTGCTTTTAATTTTGGATGTTTCGAGATGGTAGAAGAGAAGGCTATGTAAGAAAGGACATTTGATAAGGGATAGAGTGATGTCCAGAGGAGACAGCAGAGAAAAAAATCACAACATACATGGGGTAGTCAAAGGATTTTCTAGAAGTCATGTGTATTCTGCAGTCCTTTGAATTTAAAGATTAAATTGTTTATGCGAGCACCTGTGAGGTGTATTGTTTGTTTAAAGACAATTGCAGACTCTTTCTGATGGTGGCCTATTAGACTGGTTTTAATAAATGTCTATTAGACTCACACATTTGCTGTATATATCAAATCAATTAAATGATCAAATAAATATTTCTTCCATCTTCAAAATATACCATGAAACTTGCCCACATTTTTCACTTCCATTGCTTTCTCCCTGGTTCAAACCATCATTACCTCTCACTTGGATGACTGCAATATCTTCCAAATTGATGTCCTTGCTTCTTTTCTTGCATGTTAAAAAAATACCTTTAAATTCAGTGTCATAACATGTCACATCTCTGCTCAAACCAGCAGGGGTGTCTACATCCAGTTGGGAATAGGAACCAAGGCTCTGGCAACAACTCCGCAGTTTTTGCATCGCGTGGCTTCCCACTGCTGCTTTGCCAGCATCTGCTGCTGCTGCGCTTTGTACTTGTTACTCCACCTCAGCCTCACCTGGCTCCCAACACCCCCCGACACCCGCACCTGAGACCCTGTCCCCTCGGTGTCCCCAGTGCCTAATTCCTCTTCCTCTAGAGACTTATGTACCTCCACTTCTCACCTCCTCTAATTCCTGTGGAGCCGCTCTGCCTTCAGGAATTTGCTTTCAGATTACTTGTCATCACATCTAATCTGGCATTCCTAGTTTTCACTGAAAGTAGCTTCCTACAGTTGATTCTCCCCCTCCCTTACCTGGCTTATTCAGGGGTCCTCAAACTTTTTGGACCCAGGGACCAATTTCATGGAAGGCAATTTTTCCACAGACCGGTTGGTGGTGGAGTATGGTTTCAGGATCTTTTCAAGCATATTACATTTATTTGCGCACCTTACTTTTAACCTAATGCCCTGCTGATCTGACAGGAGGTACTGGTCTGAGGCGCAGAGGCTGGGGACTCCTCGGCTTAATTTATATTATTTAATTCCACATCCTGAATCGGCTTTAGTACTAGCACGTAATTTATGTACTTGTCTCGTGTATTATCTGCCGTTACTAATATGTCAGCTCCAGGAGGGCAGGAACGTTTGTCTGTGTCGTTTACTAATGTCTCCCAAGCATTTAGAGCAGTATCTAGCACAGCTATGTGTGCTCAGTCACTTGGTCGTGTCCAGCTCTTTGAGGCCCCATGGACTGTACCCTGCCAGGCTGCTCTGTCCGTGGACTCTTCCAGGCAAGAATACTGGAGTGGGTTGCCATTTCCTCCGCCGGTGGATCTTCCCCATCCAGGGATCAAATGCACGTCTCTTGTATCTCCTTCATTGGCTGGCAAATTCTTTAACCATTGTGCCGGAATAATTATGACTTTAGTTTCTTTTGATTTTTCCTCAACATTTAAAAAGCTGAGGAATCAAAAAACCTATAAAAGATTTTAAGTGAAAACCATAGTTACCTTTATTTTCTGTAATATGCTTGTGTTAGTGTGTGTTAGTCGCTCAGTCGTGCCTGACTCTTAGTGACCCCATGGACTACAGCCCACCAGGCTCCTCTGTCCATGAGATTTTCCAGGCAAGGATACTGGAGTGGGCTGCCATTTCCTTCTCCAGGGGATCTTCCCAACCCAAGGATAGAACCCAGGTCTCCTGCACTGCAGGCAGATTCTTTACTGACTGAGCTATAAAGGAAGCCCTGTAATAAATATATATAAGAAGAAAAGAGGTTTAACTTCTGTTACAGTCCCAACTCTGCCAGAAAAATCTGTGTAACCTCAGGCAAATTATAAACCTCTTCGGACATCAGTTTCCTCATCAACAGCTACAAAGAAACAATGGTGTTGGGGTAGATATATAAAAGAAATTACCAGTTTCTTTTCAGTTGTGACATTCTAATAATCTATTAAAAGGATTATCTGAAGGATTGTCCCAAGTTGCCCCAGTGTTCTACCCAATGAAAACATGAATCATATTGTTCTCTATTTACACTGCATGGAATGTTTCTAACCATTAAGTGTTCATATGTGATTACATTTTATGATTTGTTACAGTTTTGCTTGATAGCTAGATCCTGGGTCAGGGACCTTGGTTTAATTTATCCTTGCTAACACTGAAGTTTATTTATGGCACGGAATAAATGATAGTGTAACAACACATTTGAAAATATCTGCCTAAGAGACAAGAGTTATTGCATTAATTTGCATTTTTCTTTCTAAAATTTAGATAAATACAAGTATTTATGGAAAGAACAAATGTTGTATGTTGGCTCTAAGATCTGTCCTCAGTATGGAATACTGGAATGTTTATCCCTCATGTTATCTCGGTGTTGAGTTCTTTTCAAAGAATTGTAGGGTAGCTTAGGTGGCAGATACGAAAGCAACACTGATTCAATTACATTTTCTATATTTTTTCCTGGTAATTTATTTTAAAAAAACACCCCAAAACAGCTAAATCAAGCCAAATTCTAAAATTATGACAGGCTGTAAAGAAAATTAGTGATTAATTGTAATTCAGATTTACAACAGTGTTTGTTTTTGAATGAAGTAAATTTCCATGAAAATGTAAACCAAGAGCAAGCCTAGAAAAATTTGATATGTGTTTGGTAAAGTAAATAATTGTTACCATTTCTAAAACCTTTGGCTGGGAGATTTCTAGTGAAAAAAAATTTGTAAGTGATATTTATAACTAAAAACAAAACCTTAATTTTTAATTCTTTCCCAGAGTCTCTCAACTACAATACAAATTAAAATATTTCTCTTCGTGAGGTACACATGTCTTGACTGGAAATGAGCTTTTAGTCTAAACCACTTCATACTGGGTGCAAATCCTGGTATGCTAGATTATAGCTGAGTAACTCTATCAAAGGCACCTGGCCCTTTGAATTTGCAGCTTCCTCAGGCGTAAAGTAGAAATCATGCTTTCTTAGTTGGATTGTTGCAATGCGTACTGAAGTCCTATATGTCAAGCACCTATGAGAGAAACTGGCACATAAAACCAGTCAATGCTGGCTCCTTCTAACTCAACCTCAGTTCGGTTCAGTTTAGTTCAGTTGCTCAGTCGTGTCCGACTCTTTGCGACCCCATGAATCGCAGCACGCCAGGCCTCCCTGTCCATCACCAACTCCCAGAGTTCACTCAGACTCACGTCCATCGAGTCAGTGATGCCATCCAGCCATCTCATCCTCGGTCGTTCCCTTCTCCTCCTGCCCCCAATCCCTCCCAGCATCAAAGTCTTTTCCAATGAGTCAACTCTTTACTCCAAATTCTGCTCTCAATCCAACCTCATGGGATATAGACTGGAAGATTCTAGAAGTTTCATATTTTCATTGCTTCTGCTCTTATGCATCTCTTAGATTTGTTGTTGTAAAAACTATGACTATTTAACAGCAGGTCAACATGCTCAAGTTAAATAAGGTAATGAATGATGGACTTGCCCATGCTGATATGATGAGATACAGAATGGGGTAGGGGTGGAGTGGAAATTGTGGTTGGCTGAGAGTGTTAAGATACTGATCTTCCTGATCCAGGGATTCAACCCAGGTCTCCTATATTGGCAGGAAGGCTCTTTATGGAGATAATACAAGAAAAGTTCACATACAGTAGGATCATTTTGCCAGATTTCTTTGGGAAAAAGGAAAACAAAATTCTCTTTGCACTGGTTATAACTCACTGAGTCACAGTTTTTTGTTCATACAAGGCTTAATTCCCTTCCAGTTTCAATGACTTGTCATTTCTTATATTTAGTGCTAGCTTTGTATCACTAACAATTGCTGGCTATAAGATGAATATGACAGCCCCCTCAGACACAACAGATTTTTCTGTGGATATGATTAATACAGAATGATTCACTGATATTAGATGTAGTACATATTAATTAGTATCTTTCCTTTGAGATTTACTCCATGAAGGCAAAAACAAACTTCAAGTGATTTTTCTCCCAAAACCAACAGGTTCTAGTTAAAATTTGACACAAACTGATATATTTTGCTTGGTAATTTTCAATTCCACTTATTTTGCTCTTTATGTTTTGCTCCTAGCACTAAGGGAGGATTTCCCAGGTGGCTCAGTTCTAGAGGATCCTCCTGTCAAAGCAAGAGACTCAGGTTTGATCCCGGGGTGGGAAGATCCCCTGGAGGAGGAAATGGCAACCCACTCCAGTATTCTTGCCTGGGAAATTCCATGGGCAGAGGAGCCTGACAAGCTACAGTCCATGGGGTCTCAAACAAATGGACACAACTGAGCTACTGAGAACATGAATATGAATAGCACTAAGGGAGATTTCCCTTTCATTATAGGGGACTAGAATGCGAAAGTAGGAAGTCAAGAAATACTGGAGTAACAGGTGAATTTGGCATTGGAGTACAAAATGAAGCAGGCCAAAGGCTAATAGAGTTTTGCCAAGAGAATGCACTGGTCATAGCAAACACCCTCTTCCAACAACAAGAGAGAAGACTCTACCCATGGACATCACCAGATGGTCAATACCAAAACCAGACAGATTATATTCTTTGCAGCCACATGTGGAGACACTCTATACAGTCAGCAAAAACAAGACCAGGAGCTGACTATGGCTCAGGACATGAGCTTCTTATTGCAAAATTCAGATTTAAATTGAAGAAAGTAGGGAAAAGCACTAGACCATTCAGGTCTGACCTAAATCAAATCCCTTACAATTATACAGTGGAAGTGAGAAATAGATTCAAGGGGTTAGATCTGATAGACAGAGTGCCTGAAGAACTATGGACGGAGGTTCATGATATTGCACAGGAGGCAAGGATCAAGACCATCCCCAGGGAAAAAAAAATGCAAAAAGGCAAAATGGTTGTCTGAGGAGGGCTTACAAACAGCTGTGCAAAGAAGTGAAAGGCAAAGAAGAAAAGGAAAGATATACCCATTTGAATGCAGAGTTCCAAGGAAAAGCAAGGAGAGATAAGAAAGCCTTTCCAGTAATCAAAGCAAAGAAATAGAGGAAAACAATAGAATGGGAAAGACAAGAGATCTCTTCAAGAAAATTAGAGATACCAAGGGAACATTTCATGCAGAGATGGGCACAATAAAGGACAGAAATGGGATGGACCTAACAGAAGCAGAAGATATTAAGAAGAGGTGGCAAGAATACACAGAGGAACTATACAAAAAAGATCTTCACGACCCAGAAAACTACGATGGTGTGATCACCCACTTAGAGCCAGACATTCTGGAGTGCAAAGTCAAGTGGGCCTTAGAAAGCATCACTACAAACAAAGCTAGTGGAGATGATGGAATTCCAGTCGAGCTATTTCAAATCCTAAAAGGTGACGCAGTGCAAGTGCTGTACTCAATATGCCAGCAAATTTGGAAAACTCAGCAGTGGCCACAGGACTGGAAAAGGTCAGTTTTCATTCCAATCTCAAAGAAAGGCAATGCCAAAGAATGTTCAAACAACTGCACAATTGCACTCATCTCACACACTAGCAAACTAATGCTCAAAATTCTCCAAGCCAGGCTTCAACAGTACGTGAACCATGAAGTTTCAGATGTTCAAGCTAGTTTTAGAAAAGGCAGAGGAACCAGAGATCAAGTTGCCAACATCCTCTGGGTCATCGAAAAAGCAACAGAGTTCCAGAAAAACACCTACTTCTGCTTTGTTGACTATGTGAAAGCCTTTGACTATGTGGATCACAACGAACTCTGGAAAATTCTTCAAGAGATGGGAATACCAGACCGCTTGACCTGCCTCTTAAGATATCTGTATGCAGGTCAGAAAGCAACAGTTAGAACTGGACATGGAACAACAGACTGGTTTCAAATAGGAAAAGGAGCACATCAAGGCTGTATATTGTCACCCTGCTTATTTAACTTATATGCAGAGAACATCATGAGAGATGCTGGGATGGATGAAGCACAAGCTGAAATCAAGATTGCCAGGAGAAATATCTATAAGCTCAGATATGCAGATGACACCACAGTTAATGGCTGAAAGCAAAAAAGAACTAAAGAGCCTCTTGATGAAAGGGAAAGAGGAGAGTGAAAAAGTTGGCTTAAAACTCAGCATTCAGAAAACGAAGATCATGGCATCTGGTCCCATCACTTCATGGCAAATAGATGGGGAAACAATGGAAACATTGAAGAGATTTTATTTTGGGGGCTTCAAAATCACTGCAGATGGTGACTGCAGCTGTGAAATTAAAAGACACTTGCTCCTTGAAAGAAAAGCTATGACCCACCTAGATAGCACCTTAAAAAGCAGACACATTACTTTGCCAACAAAGATCTGTCTAGTCAAAGCTATGGTTTTTCCAGTGGTCATGTGTGGATGTGAGAGTTGGACTGTAAAGAAAGCTGAGCACCGAAGAATTGATGCTTTTGAAATGTGGTGTTGGAGAAGACTCTTGAGAGTCCCTTGAACTGCAAGGAGTTCCAACCAGTCAACCCTAAAGGAAATCAGTCCTGAACATTCACTGGAAGGACTGATGCTGAAGCTGAAACTCCAATACTTTGGACACCTGAAGCAAAGAACTGACTCATATGAAAAGACCCTGATGCTGGGGAAAAATTGAAGATGGGAGGAGAAGGCGCTGACAGAGGATCATATGGTTGGATGGCATGATTGACTCAATGGACATGAGTTTGTGTAAAGTCTAGGAGTTGGTGATGGACAGGGAGGCCTGGTATGCTGCAGTCCATGGGGTCGCAAAGAATCAGACATGACTGAGTGACTGAACTGACTGCCTGAAGGGAGAGTTGTTGTTGTCTAATTGCTAAGTTGTGTGGGACTCTATTGGGACCCCATGGACTGTAGCCCACAAGTCTCCTCTGTCCATGGGATTTCCCAGGCAAGGATACCTGAGTGGGTTGCAATTTCCTTCTCCAGGGGATCTTCCTGGCCCATGGATGGAATCTACGTCTCCTGCATTGGCAGGTGGTTTCTTTACCACTGAGCCAGCAGGGAGGCCCACTAATGGGGAGGGTCTTATGTTAATTCCTGGAGCCAACATCATTAAATTCACTTGATCTATGATTCTACTCTATAAATAACTAATATTTAAGCTACAATGTCAAAGTTGTTAGTGAGATTTTTATCTATTTTATAGAAGAACATTTCATTTATCCTATGTGTGTGAGTTGTTCAGTCGTGTCCAACTCTCTGTGACCCCATGGAGTGAAGCCTGCCAGGCTCTTCCATTCATAGGATTTTCCAGGCAGGAACATTGGAAGTGGATTGCCATTTCCTTCTCCAGGGGATCTTCCTGACCCAGGGATTGAACCTGGGTCTCCCGCATTGTAGTCAGACTCTTTACCATCTGAGCCACCAGGGAAGCCCATTCATCCTATAGCTACTGTTAATTTTTCCTATTTTATTTTCATCCAGCAAACACTGAAATTTTCAAATGTATTGAGAAGAAAATTAATTCAGGAGACATGAAGATGAATATTACATATTCCATGACTTCAATGAGCATACATTATAGTAGAAGGAAATTATTATTTTTAAACCAATTAACTGTATTATGATAAGAAGTGCAATAACAGAATTGTAGACAAAATATCATGGAGGGACAGAGAAATAAATACTTCAGTCTGGATCATTTCAACATTCTGAAGTGCACATAAGTGGGTTGTTGTTGAGTCGCTACGTCATGTCTGACTCTTTGCAATCCCATGAACTGCAGAACACCAGCCTTCCCTGTCCTTCACTATCTCCCAGAGTTTGCTCAAATTCATGTCCATTGAGTCAGTGATGCTATCTAAGCCTCTCATCCTCTGCCACCCTCTTCTCCTTTTGCCTTCAATCTCTCCCAGTGAGAACTCTAGATATTTAAGTAATTCCGATAATCAGTATTAGGTTAGCAAAAGGTTAATCGCATAATGTGGGTGACCAGCTAATCAATCATATAGTGTTATCCTTACCAAAATATATAGTGTTCACATATATATTTAAAAAAACTAGTATGAACCAAGTATTACTAGGACCATAATTGTGTTGCTCATTCGATCAAATCTGATAACATAACTTTAAAAAACTTTTTACTCTTGGAATGTTGGAATAGTCTGCACAGATAAAATGAAAAGTATGAGAAGAGGACTGGCTCGAGTGGCATGGTTCCTCTGAGACATTAGTGGCCTCTAACCCAGAACACCTGGGTTAAAAAGTGAATGGATTTTCACCTTTAAAAACAAATGGACCATTTCAGCAGCAAGAGAAGACGCTATAGGTAAAATTCAAAGGTGAATATCCATCATATTAATAGACAGTCATTCTGTCTGTGGCATTTTCACCTCTTGTAAAAATCAAGATGTTGAGAGCAAGGCTCAATCACTGTCTCCGTGACTTGTTTCCACCTTTCAGTGGTAGAGATCCACTTACTGAAATCCATTCACTAATACATCAGACTGTGAATATTGAATGTCAGGGATTTTCTCTAGTTTAGTCTTAACTTTTACTTTGTGGCTTTTTAATTTACAGGAGTTTTGAAATTCCTTTTGTTTGAACAATCTAAGTGACCAGCTACCTTTGTACAGGCTTGTAACCCGAAGAGGTCTCAAAATCCTCACACTTTGAATCTACCATTTATCATTTAAGTCATTAATAATTAAACGAACAAGACATAGACAACTGGGATTAACATTCCACATTTTAAAATTAGGTCTGAACATAATGTTAAAAATAATTCCTGAAGTATATATTCTCCTCTGCTGCTGTCACTTCAGTCGTGTCCGACTCTGTGCGACCCCATAGACGGCAGCCCATCAGGCTCCCCCGTCCCTGGGATTCTCCAGGCAAGAACGCTGGAGTGGGTTGCCATTTCCTTCTCCAATGCATGAAAGTGAAAAGTGAAAGGGAAGTTGCTCAGTCGTGTCTGACTCTTAGCGACCCCGTGGACTGCAGCCCGCCAGGCTCCTCCATCCATGGGATTTTCAAGGCAAGAGTACTGGCGTGGGTTGCCATTGCCTTCTCTCTGGTTAACACAAAATCTACCAGATGCTTACAGAGTCCTTTCCTTTTTCCTTCCTAAGTCTCTTGGCATTAGTTTGGTAATCAGCTTATGTCTTTTATCCTGCTCCTTCCAACTCATAAAATCGTGGCCACATGCAATTTTAAGCATTAAATTGTTGATTCATTCCTCCCACTCACGTATATGATTTTGTTGTTTTTCAGTCATTCAGTCAGTCCAACTTTTTGAGACCCCATGGACTGCAGCACCCCAGGCTTCCCTGTCCTTCACACCTCCTGGAGCTTGCTCAAACTCATGTCCATCGAGTCGGTGATGCCATCCAACCATCTCATCCTCTGTTGTCCCCTTCTCAAACTCATGTCCATACATATAAGATATAGCTATGTAATTCTGAAGGAGACTTTTATGTGGTTTGGGGCCATGAAGTTGAAGGATGTGGGCTCATGCTGAATTTCATCCTTATTTAATTGCATCTGTTTATGAAAAACCCTCAAATATTTACCAGTTATGGATATTAACCCTTTTCTATGAATATATAGATTCATAGATTCTATGAATACAAATACAAAACAGATGTCTATATAGCATTTATCTTGTTGCATAATTCTAAATGCATACTAACTTTTTAGAAGAATAAACTTTTTGTCATCATCTCCATTTTAAAGGTGAAGAAATTGAAATTCTGATGAGTTATTTCTCACTGGGTGGTGGAGCTGTAATTAGCAGCCCAGCAAAAGAGCCATATTCACAATTTTCTTCCTGTCACATGTCATCAACCTTGAAGAATTAAATGAGAGTCTAATTCATGGTTCTCAAGACTTGGTCAAAAATGAGATAATGATAATATAAAGATCTCATGCAGAATTGGAAGTATTATAAAACTGATGAGGTCTTCTATCAAATTGCTGTTCTACAGAATGGGTGCTTATCTTTTGGGTGTTTTTAGAACTTATTTGTCTTTAATGTATGTGTAGTTCAGCAAAAATAGAGAGAAGAAGCAGTAACATCAACAATGCCATTGATTTTTCAGATAATTTTTTTTTCTTGAAACTATTTGGCATGTAATATCTATCCATTTGGGCTTCCCTCATGCCTCAGTGGTAAAGAATCTGCCTGCGATGCAGGAGACCTGGGATCAGTCCCTAGATCAAGCAGATCTTCTGGAGAAGGGAATGACTACCCATTCCAGGATTCTTGTCTGGAAAATTCCAAGGACCAGGGAGCCTGGCAGGGTACATCCACACGATCACAAAGAAGCAACTTAGCAAGAATCCACACAACTATTCATTTATTTCAGAGGGGAAGGGTCTTTAAAACATCAATGTTGTTCCTGAAAAGAAATCATGGCAGGAATGGAATCAACACACACAAGGAGAAGATTCTTCAAACAAAATAACATGCTAACAGCCTCTAGAAATCAGCAAATGATTTGGAAATTGATAGAATATTAATAAATGATTGCCTCACAAATTATACCACTTGGCAAGTGTATTTGAATAATATGTAGTTTAGAGAATGAAAAGAAATATATATTTTAAGATTCATTTGCTGGTTTTAAATTAGTTTAAAATTTTTAAGTTGTTATTAAATGGTTTGACCAGCATTAAAGGCTAAAAATTATCTTACTGTTTCTTGTTGCTGTTTTCTAGGATGGCCGGTTTTAAAGACTCTGCAAATTAGTTAATATTATTTGCCTTAATGATTTTTTGAATCCATTCTTGGGTGTGTGTGTATATATATATATATACACACACACATATATGCTCATATTCATATATATCTTACATAGGTTTCTGCTTTCTGGGTTCAACTTCCTTCTTCCTGAAGTATATTTTTGGTAACTTTTTCATGGACATTATATAACCTGATTTTTTTTTAAAATCTCTGCTTCATTCCTCAAAATTGTAATTTCAACCTCTCGTTTCAGTGATAGTTTAGTTTCTCGTACAACATGGAAAACAGCACCTCCTGTTCTCCTGTTTCTTCCTGATGCTATCAAGGAGACTTCCATTAATCTAACTGTTGTTTTATAGGTAGTCTCATTTTCCCCAGGGTGCTTGTTTTCGTGTTCTACAGTTTTACTATACTGTGATTATTTATGGTTTTATTTTATTCTGCTCAAAATTTGGAGTGTTTTTAAATTTTAATATCCTTATCTTTCTTCAGTTCTGAAAATATTTTCAAATGCTGCTTCAGTTCCATTATTTCTCTTCTCTTTCTCTTAAATTTCTTTTACAGATAAGTTATGCATGGTCTTTCTGTATTTTATGTTTCCTCTCACCTGCCTAATTTTCTGTGCTGATTTGGGGTAATTTTTCA
The DNA here is from genome assembly GCF_032405125.1 of Capricornis sumatraensis. Classification (NCBI taxonomy): domain Eukaryota; kingdom Metazoa; phylum Chordata; class Mammalia; order Artiodactyla; family Bovidae; genus Capricornis; species Capricornis sumatraensis. Next base: position 33,639,364 of record NC_091080.1, on the reverse strand, counting down.
ATGGTTGCTCAACTATGATTTTTTAATTTCTGCATGTTCTCCAAGTTTCTCATCTGTTTCTTTGTTTTATTCTCACACTGCTTTATTATTTACTTACCATGTGTTTCTCCAACCATTTTAAATATAATGATGTTATAATCTCCTTGAGACTGAAGTTTCGCATCTCAGGCTTTTGGGGGGACATATTTTTCTTTGGAGTAATTATTGTGCTAGTTTAAAATGAATTTTATCCTCTTTATTTGCAATATTTCTTAATGACCTCATGTCTGACATAGGTTGTTTCTTTCCTTTTTTCTTATAAAATTCCTGTGCAGCATGAATTGTTGAATTGCTTTCCAAACAGTTTTTGGTTTTTCTCCCCCCTTTGTTTCATCAGAGTCTCTTGTCCTGAGCCAGTTTATAGTCATTTCTCAGCTTGGGCTTTCTTATATGTGCAATTAGTGTAAATTTTGGCCTCAAATAGATTAAGAGCTATAATTTACATGGGAGGAAACAAATTCTCAGCTAGGGCTGGTTGTTTGTTGTTGTTGAGTCACTAAGTTGTGTCCAACACTTTTGTGATTCCATGGACTGCAGCCCACCAGGCTCCTCTGTCCATGGGATTTCCCAGGCAAGAATACAGGAGTGGGGTGCCATTTCCTTCTCCAGGGGATCTTTCTGACCCAGGGATCGGTCCTGTATCTCTTGCCTTGGCAGGCAAATTCTTTATCACTGAGCCACCAGGAAAGCCCCGAGGTGCAGGCGTATTTACTGCTATTTCTCTGAACAAAAGGGTGGAGTATATTAGCCTCTCTCTCTAGAGTTGCCGCCCATAATTCTTAGCCATGTGGTGCCATTCTTCACCCATTGTCTCTGTTCCTGCTACTGATAGTCCTTCAGGCCTGCCAGGGCCACCCTACTTCACTACTTTCACTTCCCCCACTTTTCACTCCTGCCAGTGTGGTTCAGTTTCCTCTTCATTTCTGGACCCTACACATTTGCTTCCTTTTATTGTGAGCTTGGACAATTATTGAAAATCATGTATTTGTTTTTTCCAGAATCTTTTGTTATTTATATGAGGAAAGATTCTGGCTACCCTGGTCTATCATTTTGCCAGAATCAGACAGATTTATTTTTACTCTGTTATTTTAAAGCAGGTTTTCTTCTATACTTGGGGAGATGCCATCATCCTTAATCACAGAATAATTTGCAATGAGATTTATTTCTGGCACATGGGCCTAAAACTCCCTTTACATAAAACATACACACACAATAACATACACATGCAAAAGGGAGTCAGATGGTGAGATGAGACACAGTTTAGCATATTTATAACTTGCTCCATACTAATGGGGACAAAATTTGTTAGGAAGACCTGTTGTGAATGCCAAGAAAAGCCAGTCCAGGACTGGCCACTGTCATAGAAATGCCTACAGGGAGGGTGTTGTATTCCAAGGCTGGTTTGAGAGAAATGCATTGATAGAATATAGTGCTTTCAAAACAGGAAATTTATTAGACACAAGAAAAGAGCCTTTTAAAAGTAATCATTCCTCAGCCTAAAACTGCTTTCATATGTTTAACTGGGCCCAGGAATCTATACTGTGGAAAGTACTCCAGGTGTACTTGCAAAGTACTATGCAAGTAGCTTATGATATATATGGAGCTGCTTTGGAGAACACTGGGAAAAGTCAAAGTAAGAAACTGGGGCAAGGAAAGTGTTCATAAAGTGGTCTGCAACCTCCAGTAAGGAATCTATGCTTTATCTGGATGAATGACAGGGAGACTCCATCCCTCAAAAGCAATGAAAATCCCCCCAAATTAATGTGATGTGAAAACAATAAAATGTAAGATATATATTTCAATTTCTATTGTTGTTCAGTAACCGTCAGGTCTGACTCTTTGCCACCCCATGAACTGCATCAGCCAGGCTTCCCTGTCCTTCACTGAGTTTGCTCAAACTCATATCCATTGAGTCGGTGATGCCATCCAGCCATCTCATCCTCTGTCACTCTCTCCTCCTGCCTTCAGTCTTTCCCGGCATCAGGGTCTTTTCCAATGAGTCAGCTCTTCGCATCAGATGGCCAAAGTATTGGAGGTTCAGCTAGATAATTTAAATCTGTTTTGATATGATGGGGAAGTACGAATTAGACTACATGTGTGCATGCTCAGTCTCATTTGTGTCTGATTCTTTGCAACCCCATGGACCTTAGCACACCAGGCTCCACAGTCCATGGGATTTTTCCAGGCAAGAATATTAAAACAGGCAATGAAATACTGAAATAGGCAATATTGAAATAGGATGCTGTGCTCTCCTCTGAGAGCTCTTCCTGACCCAGTGATCGAACCTGTATCTCCTGTATTGACAGGTGGGTTCTTTACCACTGAGCATCTGGAAATCCCCTATGATTACTAGTCAGATTACCATATTACTGGTCAGCAAATTACACTCCAAGGGCCAAATGTTGCATGTCACTTGTTTTGGGGCAGCCAGTGAGCTAGGAATGATTTTTAAAGAATTATGGTCGCGGCGGGTGGTGGGGGGTGGGGTGGGTGCAGGGCGCGTGTGACGGGAAGGGGGAGATAGAGTATGTGATAAAGTTTATATGTGGCTTCCAAATCCTTGGGCTTCCCTGGTGGCTCAGAGGGTAAAGAATCTGCTTGTAATGCAAGAGTCCCAGGTTCGATCCCTGGGTCAGGAATATCCCCTGGAGAAGGGAATGTCTACCCACTCCAGTATTCTTGCCTGGAGAATTCCATGGACAGAGGAGCCTGGCGGGCTACAGTCCATGGGGTCGCAAAGAGTTGAACACGCCAGAGCATTAAACACTTTCATTTCCAAATCCTTAAATATTTACTGTCTGACTTTTTACAGAGTAAATTTGCCAAGTCTCTGAATTTAGAAAGGCTCCAGGTTTTCCCAGTATGTGTGGCAAGTTAGCAAGGTTTCAGCTCCAGTGTTACTAAGAGCATAAATGAAGAGGAGAGAAGCTGCAGCAGAAGGAAGCAAAAACAAGCAGGATTGGACTCCGAGCCATGTTCGAAGAGCTATCAAAATGAGATTATTAGAGCACTAGTGACCGAAGTATCTTCCTTGAGGTGACAAAGCGACCTTTTTAAAAAGCAAATTTAATCTTGTTTAAATTGAAATCCTTCATTAGGTTCCAATCCTCCTCAAGATACAATCACTAAGTTCTTCATGACATATTCCAAACTCACATTCTGCAACCCGTCAAAAGAGACCCACCGGACTCCCTGGTGGTACAGTGGTTAAGACTTCACCTTTCAGTGCAAAGGGTGAGAGCTGATTCCTAGTTGGGGAGCTAAGATCCCACATGCCATGTGGCCAAAAAGCTAAAACATAAAAGAGAAGCAATGCTGTAACAAATTTAACAGACACATTTAACAAATGTGTGTGTGTGTGTGTGTGTGTGTGCGCGCTCAGTAGTGTCTAACTTTTTGTGACAAGCCCTCCAGGCTCCTCTGTCCATGGAATTCTTCAGGCAAGAATACTGGAGCAGATAGCCATTCCCTTCTCCAGGGGATCTTCCCAAGCCAGGGATCAAACCTGTGTCTCCTGCACCTCCTGCATCGGCAGACTGATTCTTTACCACGGAGCCACCTGGGCAACCTGACTTTAAAAATGGTCCACATCAAAAAAAAAAAAAAAAGGTCCACGTCAACACCAAAAAAATGGATCCTTTATAATCTACTCTCATAAAATGTTTTGAAATCTTACCCACATGCAAAATAGTGCCACTTTGTTTTTGTTACATATTCATTTACTTACTTATTATTTGTTTTGAAAATAAAGTACATCGTTTAAAACTCAAATTGTACCTATATTTTGATATATAGGTCAACTGTCCCAAATTCCACTTCCGATTTCACCCCAAAAAGATTTTCCCTTTTTTTTCCTGGCTTTATCTCAATAATTTTAAACAATTTCCTTATAATCGTATTTCCTAGCTTTCTATATTACATATTATCCACTTAATTCTTATTACTGAGATCAAAATGTAGCACATTTATATTACTAATCCGGCTCACATAATCCCTTCCCTTCTCTCCCAATTATTTCACCATTTTGATACTCAGTGTCTTCCTAGAAATACTTTTTCTGGTATTTGACATCATATGTTGAGTCTCTGATTAAGCAGTAAGATGTCAGCTGAAGAAATAAATTAGATTCCATAAGAGTCAGAACCAGAAAATGGAGAGAAAGACTAGTTCTACGTGTTAACAGATTGGAATTTATTACTGAATATGCAGGATGATCATTAATCGTCCAACTAAATAATCAATATACTGTGTATAGCTTATTTCTGTTGACTTCAAAAAAATGCACAACATTAGAGCTGTGAGTCAAGTTTTATTGGGAGCCTGAGGGCTATAGCTCAGGAAACAGCACCTCAGATAGCCTGCTCCAAAGAGGTTTGGGAGAAGGTCCACATATATGTGATTTTGGTGAAGAAGTACATGCAGTCAAGTGCATATTTTTGCAGAAAGTGTCTGCTAGTCACGAGAAAGAGTCATCACCATGAAGGATTTCAGTGCTTTTCTAGGTGGGAGGAGACACAAGAATTGGACTCATAAAATTGACTCCTGAAAATATCTACCTGAAGACATGTTCTGCTAGTTTTTCACAGAGCACAGAGTCCTGCTCTCCACCTTGAACAGTTTTCAGGGGGTGTTGCAGGTCAGCAGCTGCAGCAGCAGATGTTTTAATCCCTGTGGAGGTAGATGGCGAGGGGCAATGCATAGCTGACATTTCTAAACTTCCTGGCACAAGGAGCACTCTTTAAACTTAAGGGTGATGATTTTGAGGTGATCTGGAACAAAAACTGGAGAGACCACCACCTTGATCTAATATTTACTCTGAATAGCTTATACAATTGAGAAATGTCATTAGCCCTGGACATTCAAGGTCTTTTTATGTCCCCTTCCGCAACAACCTCCCCACCCTCACCTCCACCATTTTTTTAACTTTTGGGGGATAAAAGTAATCTCTTTCAAAATATGTAAGGCTTTTATTTTCTGGACTTTTTTTCATTGACTTTCAGTTCTGAATTCAAAGCAGTTAATATTTTTACCAGGCTCATTTCCTCTTTCAGCCAATACCTTGCCAAAAGCAGCCAGTTATTAGCATTATATACTATTATGGCACCACTTCCCAAATTTTTCCCCTAAACTACAGAACAGGCACATTATTTCCATTCCAACTTATAGTGGGTGAGAGTTTTATTAAATGTTTTACAGCAACGTAACATGAATAAATATCCAGCCATCTGTTCTGGTACATTTTTTCACTTACCACCTGCAGGTGACTAATACCATACATTTTATATGTTGGCTATAACAAATGCTATGTAAATTACTTTTTCCCAACAGTAGCATCTCAATTCAAAGTAGTGACTACTACATAGGTAAATAATATAAATAAATAGCACGTAGGGGGTTAACAGTTGCATTATGAAGTATCAGTGGTTTATCTCAGGAAAGGTTTATATCTGCCACACATTACAGGTCAAAGTAGTTTGAACGTGTGCTAATATACTCTCTTCTTCTTGTTATAGATTGTCTCAACGGTAGATCAGGTAATAAAAAGAGTCAATAATTTTTTTAAAAAGTACTTTGAACAGGTCATTAAGCCAGACCTCCTCCAACGTATGACTCAGGAATCTGGGATCCTGTGTTTCCAAGATACTGAAGTCCCCCATATCCAGTGGCATTAGTAAGAGAGAAAACGTGTGGAAAGTCACTTAAGAGTCTTTAAAGACCAAACAAAGCTGTAACATACAGAAATTACATATACATGCTTTTGGCCAGAACTAGTCAAACAGCCTCCCATGATTAAAAGGGGCCCTTGGTATGTGACATAATTATAGGTACAGAAGCAAAATAAAAATGCTTTGGTGAACACATTATATGGTTCTATTGCAGTGTACACAGTGTAAGATTACATAGTCAATAAATTGTAGTCGAGTGAAATAAAATGGACTCTTGAAATTGCAATACAAAAAAATTTTTTAATTCATTCTTTAAGGATTAAAAGATAGGTTTTAGATTTTTAAACATTTCTGGAGTCTCCTGCTAGTTGAGAGAGACTTATTTCTCAGTTCAGTTCAGTTGCTCAGCTGTGTCTGACTCCTTGCGACCCCATGGACTGCAGCACACCAGGCCTCCCTGTCCATCACCAACTCCCAGAGTTTACTCAAACTCGTGTCCATTGAGTCGCTGATGCCATCCAACCATCTCTTGGTCCTCTGTCATTCCCTTCTCCTCCTGCCTTCAATCTTTCCCAGGATCAGGGTCTTTTCCAGTGAGTCAGTTCTTCACATCAGATGGCCAAAGCATTGGAGTTTCAGCTTCAGCATCAGTCCTTCTAATGAACATTCAGGACTGATTTCCTTTGGATGGACTGGTTGGATCTCCTTGCAGTCCAAGGGACTCTCAAGAGTCTTCTCCAACACCACAATTCTAAGGCATCAATTCTTCAGTGCTCAGCTTTCTTTATAGTCCAACTCTCACATCCATACATGACTACTAGAAAAACTATAGCTTTGACTAGACAGACCTTTGTTGGCAAAGTAATGACTCTGCTTTTTAATATGCTGTCTAGGTTGGTCGTAACTTTTCTTCCAAGAGGCAAGTGTCTTTTAATTTCATGGCTGCAGTCACCATCTGCAGTGATTTTGGAGCCCCCAAAATTAAAATCTGTCTCTGTTTCCACTGTTTCCCCATCTATTTGCCATGAAGTGATGGGACCAGATGCCACTATCTTAGTTTTCTGAATGTTGAGTTTGAAGTAAACTTTTTCACTCTCCTCTTCCCTTTCATCAATATGCTCTTTAGTTCTTCTTTGCTTTCTGCCATTAAGTGTGGTGTCATCTGCATATCTGAGGTTATTGATATTTCTCCCAACAGTCTTGATTCCAGCTTGTGTTTCATCCAGTCCAGCGTTTCCCATGATGTACTCTGTATATAAGTTAAATAAGCAGGGTGACAATATACAGCCTTGGCGTACTCCTTTCCTGATTTGGAACCAGTCTGTTGTTCCATGTCCAGTTCTAACTGTTGCTTCCTGACCTGCATACTGATTTCTCAAGAGGCAGGTCAGGTGGTCTGGTATTCCCATCTCTTTAAGAATTTTCAGCAGTTTGTGTTGTGGTCCACACAGTCAAAGTCTTTGGCATAGTCAATAAAGCAAGTAGATTTTGGGGGGGAACTCTCGTTTTTTTGATGATCCAACGGATGTTGGGAATTTGATCTCTAGTTCCTCTGCCTTTGCTAAATCTAGCTCGAACATCTGGAAGTTCATGGTTCATGTACTGTTGAAGCCTGACTTGAAAAATTTTGAGCATTACTTTGCTAGCATGTGAGATGAGTGCAATTGTGTGGTAGCTTGAGCACTCTTTGGCATGAGAGTCTCTTTGAGAGAGATTAATTTCTCAAGCATACCATTATTTAACAATTTAATTGCCTTTCCAAGTTTTAATAAATTTAGATTTTTCACCTAATATCATTTTTACAAATTGAGAAATACGAGCACATATCAAGTTAAGAAAAACAAAGGCATAAATTTCTGGTGATACAGGGTTATTTTAATACATGTTCTGGGTTTTAGATAGTTCTATAAAATACACTTTTTAAAAAAGAGGAGGAAAATACCCCAAAGTTGGCAATCTAAGAGGACAGTAAAATTGATAAATCTTTAATCAGACTAATGAGGACAGGAAGAAAAAGGCTCAAATAGATTAAAGGAATAAAAGAGAAGCACATAAATAGATTCGGTATTTTGATACTATGAGATACTTTTATTCCAAAGTATATAAAGGTTGAGAATTTTAGAAAATACCCACCAAAAAAATAGAACTTACTAAAAATGATTCAGGTAATGAAATACCCAAATAATCCTAGCTCCTGAAAAAATTAAAGAAGTAGAAGAAGATCTGCCCACAAAGAAATCTCTATACTCAAATCAGTCAGGAGAATTATTAGAAACATGGGCAAGTAAACTCAAAGATCAGAAAAAGTGGTAATATTTCCCAGTTTATTTTTGGATGTATTTATAACCTTGCTACCAAAATCTGACAACAAAAATAGGAAAAAGGAAATAGGCACATCAATATCACATATAAACATATTTAAAATTATAATACATTATCAAATATAATTCAGAAAAAAATATAATTTATCATGATCAAGAAGCGGTTTGCTACAGAAGTGTAATGTTTAACATTAGAAAATAAATTAACAGGTTTATCTCACTCTTATATTAGGGAAAAAGGAATATGTAACCATTTAAATAGATGAAAAGAAAATTTATGATGAAAATTTTTAAAATGGATAATAGAAGAGAATTTTCTTAACTTTATAACTATTATTTACAGGAAACTGCAATATGTACCATATTTGTGAAACACTGAAAACTTTCCCTTTAGTATTACACTGATGAAATCTTGAAATCTTTCTTTTTGAGATTCAGAATAAAAAAAGGATGGTCCAGTCATGATGTTTATTAAAAATTTTTGAGCAATGTCATTCAGGAATAAAGGCAAATACCAAGAAATTTGATACAAAAAGATTACAAAAGATGGAGTGAAGTGAAAGTCGCTCAGTCATGTCTGACTCTTTGCTACCCTATGGACTGTGTCCATGGGATTCTCCAGGCCAGAATACTGGAGTGGATAGCCTTTCCCTTTTCCAGGGGATCTTCCCAACCCAGGGATTGAACCCAGATCTCCTGCATTGCAGACGGACTCTTGGGAAGCAAAAGATGAAAGTAGTCACTAATTGCTGATGATATCATTGTATGAACAGAAAATCTCAATCTACTTTAAATTTTTAGCATTAATAAAAGGGTTAGATAACCATATACAAAATGAACATATGCAAATCAATTATATTTTTAAATATCATTGAAATTCTTTCATAAAATAACATTCAAAGATTCAATTTATGGTAACACCAAAAGGGAACTACATAGAAACAAATCTAATACATGTGCAGACCTCTAAGAAAAAATAATAAAGCTTTGTTAAATAAATATTGAGGCACATAACTAGATAGAAAGGTCTGCCATGTTCATGGTTTAAGCAACAAAAATTGATGTATGTATTTAAGGCATTCCAAGTTAAAATACAGATTTATTTTTATGGTAATTGGTAAGTTGATTCTAAAATTTTCATGCCAGTGCAGTAGCCAAGATTCCACTGAAGCAAAGCAAAATGGAAGACTTTGCTCAACTAGTTAACTATATATATCTATACAAAGATATCTTATGCATAGTAATTAAGAAAGCTTGATACTGCCAGGGAGAGAGGCAAGTGTATGACGGATGAGAAGTTGATTTTTACAAATTCAGAAAAGCAGTTACATCTAAGAGAAGTTGCAGAGAATTGGGGGGATATCATGGATGTTAGTCATGTTATTTCCTACCATGAGTAAGTAACACAGATTTTAGGTTCACAGTTATCTAATAAAATTTATATAAATAAATATATGACTCAGTTGCATTTTTGACACATTAAGCAATTAAAATGAAAGCAAAGTTAGATTCTAAAGATACAGAGAGTAGTTTTTAACGCTATGTTAATTAACAATCTAATTGCAAATGAGGAAAGCAATCTAATTGCAAATGAGAGGTAAGAAAAAGATTGACGTTATTTTCTTTGTTTTAGCCAACTTTCTGTTTTGCTTGGTATTTCATATACAGATATCTATAATATTTTACAAAAACTAACTGTCTTGAGGCTAATGTCAGGTCAGCCTATTTTTCCAGGTAGTGTTTCTTAGATTTTAGTTTACATTAAGTATCACTTGGGAATCTTGTTAAAAATGCAGATTCTGACTCAAGGATCTGGGCTGGGGCCTCAGAGTCTAATGATTGTGCTCTGTGCTGTTAGTCCAAGGACCACTTTTGGGGGAATAAGGCCCCAAGCCACGTGTTACTGGAGTAGCTAAAATTCCATTGGTAACCCATAAGTAGGGTGACCATCGATTTTTCACTCAACCAGGACACATTTGGGAGTGAAAGGGAGCTATTATTAATAATTGTCCTCAGCTACATTCATAAACGAGAACTTTCCCCAAAATAACCAGGACATCGGTTCTCCCTAACCTAGAGTTGGACTTACCTGGTGGCTCGGTGGTAAAGAATCTTCCTACCAATGCAGGGGACTCAGATTTGATTTTTGGATCGGGAAGATCCACTGGAGTAGGAAACAGCAATCCGCTCTGGTATTCTTGCTGGGAAATTCCATGGGCAGAGGAGCCTGGCAGGCTACAGTCCATGGGGTCCCAGAGTCAGACATGACTGAGCAACTAAGTAACAATGTAGAGTTACAAAAATCCTTTATGCAGTCTACAGTTTAGTACAAAATATTCCTGGAAACTGAGCGCCATAAAATGCTCCTGAATATCATACCAACATTCTCTCCAAAGAGTAAGACTTTGAAATGCATAATAAACATTATGAGGAAAGGCCATTGAGTTGGTGAGTGAAAGTTTATATTTTGCAAAATGCACAATAAGAGAAAAAGTTATGCCCCAGTTGAAGTGGGTGTAAATTTTCCATCTGCTGCTAGCTAGACAGTCTGGACCCCAGAATCTTCTCACTCCTGAAATACTTGTAAGACATGATCTTATTTCATTTTAATGATACAATCTCTATTTTGGTTTAAGATACTATTTTGTTTTCTGGGTTTTTTTACATTTTTATTTTTTGAACTTAATTTTGTTTGATTCTATCCACTTTTTCCTTCATATTCTATGATTTTAAAATTACTGATAAATCAGCTTTTTAGAGCAAAACAATAATTGTCTTTCAATAAACTCGGTGTCTCAGTTTCCATAATGAATGCTTATATTTTTATAAATAATTCACAATATATTTTGGAAATTATTTCATTTAGAGGTTTTTATTCTTTGTATAGGTGTGAAAAAATAGATGTTGGAGTTTCAATTACTTGATTAATTTGTAGGATGCATTTGTTGAAAATTTTAAATATTTAGGGCAACGACCCATAATTCTAAGGGAAAAAAAAACATAACCAGTAACAAAAACAACGAAAAAGAAACTGCATTTTTATAGAGTAGAGGTAACATACATATAGCCTGAAATTATGCCACTGAACACGGATGCATGGATTTCAGTACAAAATAAAGTCATTTATAGAATATCTCATAAAACTGATGTTGGAAAACAAAAGTGGAGAAAGATCACAATCATAATTACAGTGAAAAGCTAGGGATCCTTTTTGTCTTTGAAACACCAGAATCCCCTCATTTTATCTACTAAATGTCATAGTGTAAACTTTACTTCTTCCAAAATGAAAGAGGGTCTTAATGAGCCTCATTTGATATCTCTACCTATAGTCAGACAAAACGTTTTTAAGTAATAGAGATGAATGATTATAATTTAAGTCATTAAAAATAAATAAGTTCAAAGTAATGAGTCATATTCCATACTGAAAGAGCCTGAAACTTGAGGTATGATTCTTTCGATAATGACATATGGTTTTCAAAAAAATAGCAGAAATTGACATTCCAGAAAAACAAAATGAGTGATTCATACCGCGGCAAAATCTAATATCACTTCCAGGATATTAAATGCTTCTTGTGCCAAATTAGTCATAGATTCTGGCCTTACTGTAGGAAGCACTAGTGATATTCCTAGTTTTTCAAACTTATTATTTGAGATGTATTGAATGAGTGATGTGAGACAAGAGCCCTTTTAAGTCTCTCATGGATATTTTCATTTAATCAGCATAACAAACCTGGTTGGTTTGGGGTGGGTGGGTCCATGATGGGGTCATTTCACAAAACAAGAAACTGAGACATGTGTAACTCACCCAAGGTCATGCAGTTAGTAGTTGGACTGACTGCATCAAAGGTAATCCTCCAATTGTCATTCCTGTGTGTGTGTGTGTGTGTGTGTGTGTGTGTGTGTGTGTGCGTGCTCAGTCATGTCTGACTCTTTGCGACCCCATGGACTGTAGCCCACCAGACTCCTCTATCCATGGCATTTCTCAGGCAAGGATACTGGAGTGGGTTGCTATTTTCTTCTCCAGGGGATCTTCCCAACCCAGGGATCCAACTCACGTCTCCTGCATTGCAGGTGGATTCTTTACCACTGAGTCACCTGGGAAGCCCCAAGAATCCAAGGTAATACTTTGAATAATCCTTTGACTGTTCTTCCTAAGAAACTTTGTTCAATCAATTATGATTCTTTAGATTATTCTATCATTGTCTGTCAGTAAGCGTTAAGAGACTTTAAAAATGCTTTTTAGAATGAAAACTTCACCCACACATGATTGGCTAAAATAAAAATGACTGACAAAATCAAGCACTAACAAGAACATGGAGACTCAGCAACTCTCATGTGATTGGAAATATAACAGAGTAATTCCCTTTCACTTCGGGAAAAGGGATCTGATAAATAATATATGTATAATCATATTTTAGTACATATATCAAAAATTATATATCAGAAGTTCATGCTTAGGTATTTGCCTGAGAAAATTGAAAGATCGTTTTAAGAAAAGTTTGTGATGAAAATACCCATAGCTGATATCTTCTTATAATAAAAAACTAAATCTATCCAAGTATCTATCAATGTAAGAATCAATAAACAGGGACTTCCCTGGTGGTCCAGTGGTTAGGACTCTTACAATTCACTGCTGAGGGCCCCAGTTCAATCCCTGGTTGGGGAACTAAGATCCCACAAGGTGTGGGCATGGCCAAAAAGGAAAAAAAAGAATAAACTGTGATGTAGAAAAAAAAATCAATCAATAAACTGAAATATATCCATACAATGGACTACTGCTCAGGAGTGAGAAGGAATGAGCTACTGCTACATGCAAAAACATGGATGAATCTCAGAAACATGATACTGAGTGCAAGAGGTCTTTCACAAAAGTTAATTCAGACCAAAGTAGTAGCATTTTTCTTGTTTTCTCAAGAAAATAAGGAAATTACACTTCACCCCATGGTTTGTTCTTAATGAATTCATATTGGAACCCAGTATTTGCTTCATTCTCTTGGCGTGCTGCGATTCTTGGGGTTGCATAGAGTCGGACACGACTGAGCGACTGAACTGAACTGAACTGAACTTCTGTATATGGGGCTTCCCTGGTGGTTCAGGTGGTAAAGAATCCGTCTGCAATGTGGAAGACCTGGCTTCGATACCTGGGTTGGGACGATCCCCCTGAGAAGGGAATGGCTACCCACTCCAGTATTCTTGCTTAGAGAATCCCACGGACAGAGAATCCTGGTGAGCTACAGTTCATGGGGTCGCAAAGAGTCAGACACGACTGAGCGACCTTTCATTTTTTTCTGTATACAGTACTCTGAAATAACCTAAATAACTGACACAGAGGTCTCACATGTGTCCTTTAACTTTTTTTTTTTAATGGAATTATTTCCCTGGGTCCTGTATCTCATTCTACATGGTTTGCAATCATTGCTAAAGGTGGTTCTGGAAAGTCTTTCTTTCTGTCCTCTGGTAATTGTTCTGGCCTGGACGGGCTCTGATCTGGAGGTGCTGGAGCTGTGTGCTATCTCTCTACCTGGTCAGCTACACTGGGATATCAAGAGCATCTTATTTACCTCCAACAGTTTCAGGGAGACAAATTCCCCCTGTGAATAGAACAAAAGCAAAACAGCAGTGAAGTTGTTAACACTGCACCATCTGTTTCAAACTAATGAAACTTGATTCTCTTCCTGTTTAGAACCTAGCAAAAAGTGCTTTCTGTTGTCCACAGCATATTCCGCAAGGCTGTTTGTTTGTTTGTTTGTTTTGTACAAGCCTTCTTCTTACAGCTTCTTTGTGCAGCTGCTACATCTGTATTTAGGTTCAAGCACCTTCTCCTCTGCTTCACTTTTTTTTTAAATGTTCAATCACTGAAGAAACCTCTGTGACTAAAAAGTCACAGCATTTTCTTTAGATACCATCTCATTTTCTTCTCTTGAGACATTTTTCTTATACTGGTATTCCCCACCAATTTTCTTTCTCTAAGGTGGTATCTTTCCCCGAAATTAAGACAAAACAAAGCTATAGTTGAATGGGTTGAATGGCTATGTCCAGTTAGAATGAATTATGATTAATAAAGGAAGACTTTCATAAATATACCTCCCATCTCTTCTCTCTTTTCAAACTAATGATTTTATATTCTCTCTTTAAAACAAGAAATTTTCTATTGGTTTATGATTTCTTGATGCTTTTTTCCTTTCCCTGGTGGCTCAAACGGTAAAGAATCTGCCTGCAATGCAGGAGTCCCAGGTTTGATCCCTGGGTCAGGAAGATCCCCTGAAGAAGGGAATGGCAACCCACCCCAGTGTTCTTGCCTGGAGAATTCCATGGACAGAGGAGCCTGGAGGGCTACAGTCCATGACATGACTGAGTGACTAACACTTTTCACTTCGTTTCTCTGACCATAACTGAGGAATTTTTCATGGAAACTTAAGCATAGACAGAATGGGTCTGGGGAGCATCCTAACAAAGAATATGCATTATATTTTAATATATTATTTAAACAAACAAAAAAATTGTATAGTGATTTAACTCCTGTTTCTTTTACCTTAAGGTTGTAATTGTCCAAAATACCCTCTACCAGAGCCATGGTGTTATTGTCAATGACACGATATACAGCACATTATTTTCAGGGTTAAATATTAATATTGTAGGTGCTGTTCATGAGTTTGAGCAAGCTCTGGGAACTGGTAATGGACAGGGAAGCCTGGTGTGCTGCACTCTGTGGGGTCACAAAGAGTCGGACACGATTGAGCGTCTGAACTGAACTGAGGTGTTGTTCAGAGCTGTAGAAAACAAAAAGGTTAAAAATTGAACTGATAGGTAGTATTGGGCAAGGGGATGTAAGATTCCCCACCTACACCAGAGAGAGCTCAGATGTGTGGGTCGGATTTGGACTTTCACCCACCAGTGAACTGTTGGCATGTTTTAGAAGAGGGAATTCCATTAAAATTTCTTATGGTTATAGTTACAGTGCTTTAGTACATTTGTCAAAATTCACCAAATTTCACTCTTAAAATCACTGAAATCTATTGCATGAAATCTCTGGTTATAAATATAATTTAAATTATGTAGTCAAAAAAATAGAAGTTTTAGAATATAGTTCTGTTTCTTAATCAGCTGTGCTTTAAAATTATCTTCTCATATCCTCATGTATTTCATCTATAAAGTGATAATAAAATTGCCTCCTCTATCTTCTCCATCATTATAAAAAATTCTTGCCTTAATTTTCAGATAATGGAATTCATGGAAGCATGAATGTGTTTTAGAAACTGTAAACTATCCTTTTAAATATCTTTTGATTATTGTGTAATATGTGTTTAATGGGTAGATGAATAATATATTTGGAGCTATGTTTTTGTGGGAAAAGATGAATGTGTGGCAGTCATTTATTTTCCACTTTTTTTCACACTGATAAAACCACTTTCTGTATTACAGCCACAGGCATTCTTTTCAAACGACTTCATCTCTAAAATAGCCTGCCATCATTTCCTCTGCAGTTGATTTGAATGATGTCCTTGTTTCAAGAAGCCATCCTACTCCTGATTTAGGTAACTTAGATGGGAGCAATGTTGCTTTTCCCCTTAGTCACCCACAAATAATTCACTGCTTCCTTTTGTTCAATGAGCATAGGTTGAGCATCAGTGGATAGTACTGTGCTAAGCTCAGTGGATACCAAGGAGAATAAAACAATTTTCTGCATTTGCCTTTTCACCAAATTCCTTTTACCACATTCCTCTTACTTCCTATCCCATTGCCAAATCCTCATTTAAGCTTTGATTACTTGCCGTTTCTGGTGAACAGTTGCCCATCTCAACAATTTCCCCAATGTTCACTTCACAGATCTACATAAAGCACCTTTCAGATGATTTCATTTTCTATTCAAAAACTTTCAAAGAATCTCCACTGCCTATTGATGCTTTTTTCTATAACTTGTTAAGCCAGTAGCCAAAACAATAAAACTGGGTTCAATATGTATTTTTTTATTATTAAAGACTAAAAAAGGTATTGGCGGCTGTGATATAAATAACACAGGTCTAAGAACTGTGATGCTAATGAAAACTTAAAACTATGACATATTTTGTCAAAACATGAAAAAAGAAACTTATTGAGGCAAAACTGATAGTTCCTATGGCACAATATGTATTACCTTTTATAATAATTTTAGAGAACATTTTTTTCATCACAGGTACTAAATTCATAAGGCAGATATCTTTAATTCTATAAATCTGATTTCATCTAATATTTAATATTTTGAACTATTAGTGACTTCATTTTGTATATATTTAAAACTTCTGAATATTTCCTTAAAATTTCTGTTTACATTTTAAATTATATCCTAGGAGATTCAAAGGTTAATATTTTTTCCAATATGAAAATGTGCAATGTATTTTTAGTGATACTTAATGCATAAACATGAAGAGTTCTGCCAATAATATAGATTACACTACAGCAGATTGCGCTATTATTTATAGGATGACTGTCTGAGGAGCAAAATAAACCCTAGAAAAGATTGCCACCAAAATAATTTGAGATATGCTGAAGCATAGAGTTTTATCAATAGATAAATGATAGATAGATAGATAATTACAGATAGAGCCAGTCACCTTAAATGAAAAATGACCATAGAGATGCCTAATATGCAGGTATGTGTTAGCCTTTGTTGAGAATAAAATGGTCAATGACTTACACTATCTGGTCTTTAGGTTGCACATACTTTTTACTTTTAATTTGGTTTAAAGTGATAATGGACATTTTCATTATATTGATCACTGATTAACGTCTTGCCTGGTGGTTCAAATAGTAAAGAATCTGCCTGCAATGTTGGATACCTGGGTTCGATCCCTGGGTTAGGAGGATCTCATGGAGAAGGAAATGGCTACCCATTCCAGTATTCTTGCCTGGAGAATTCTATGGACAGAGGAGTGTAGGCTATAGTCCATGGAGTTGCAAAGAAACGGACACGACCAAGCAACTAACACTTTCACTTTCACAAAATCTCCTAACTAATTTTCTAGCTTATATGCTGCTAAGTCGCTTCAGTCGTGTCCGACTCTGTGCGACTCCATAGACGGCAGCCCACCAGGCTCCCCCGTCCCTGGGATTCTCCAGGCAAGAACACTGGAGTGGGTTGCCATTTCCTTCTCCAGAGCATTAAAGTGAAAAGTGAAAGTAAAGTCTCTCAGTCGTGCCCGACTCTTAGCGACCCCATGGACTGCAGCCTACCAGGCTCCTTCGTCCATGGGATTTTCCAGGCAAGAGTACTAGAGTGGGTTGCCATTGCCTTCGTCTAGCTTATATAATTACCTCTAAATGTGTGTCTATGTGGACAAACATGAATTACATGTGTATATAAAGACATTTCATTCTTCCTATGGCTAAGATTTTAATTTTGTATTTCCCCAAAGGATTTTACTAAGCATATATATTTAATAGTCATATTAAATATATATATATATATATATATATTACATAGTAGTACACAGTGTTAGTTGTTCAGTCGTGTCCAACTCTTTGCAACCCTATGGACTGTATGTAGCCTACCGGGCTCTTCTGTCCATGGAAATCTCCAGCAAGAATACTGGAGTGGTTTGCTATTTCCTTCTTCAGGGAATCTTCCTGACCCAGGGATCAAACCCAGGTCTCCCACATTGCAGGCAGTCTTTACCTTCTGAGACACCAGGGAAAATAACTGTGTGTGTGTATATATATATATATCAAATGTAATTGTGACAGGTATGTTTTTGTCTATTATTTAGGGCTATTTTTAAAAGTAGCAACAGGTGAAATAAAAAGCAAAAACATCCAAGGAATGAAGTGGGGACTGACTTAGAGAACTGTGAATACTATTTTCTTGAAGCATAGATTCTCCACAGTTATTGCTGAAGGTCCTATCTCTCTTGCTGAGAAATCCATGAATCTACCCAAAACTGGAACTGTGTACTCTTATTTCAGCTATGTTCATCTGTTGATATTCAACTATCAGCTTATGCTCATCTGGTTGATATAGAACTGAAGAACAAGAGTCTCATGACCAACTCTGAGAAAGAACATTTTGCAATATGTGTCTCTTACAAAAACCAGTGGTGACATTTCATTTATTATAAACCCCAGATGCAAAACTTTGGACCCATTTGGTGAGTTATGTGAAAAAGATAACTGCTCACCAAGTAACAGTGTCACGAGCTGCCACTTGCAAGAGTTTTACTTTTTGGCAAAGAGAAGCAGTCAGTTTCTGTTCAATTTACTTAACAATCTGGATACTGTTTTGAAAACGAAAGCAACGGCTTTTGACGATCAAACCTAGGATTTGTTAAGAAATTAAAAACAAAACTGACAGCTTTTATTGTAATTAATGCAAACACCATGTAAATTTGCTGCAACCTATTTCTTCTCATAGCATTTTGTTTACTTTCCTTTTTCAGAATGATAAAATCGTACGTTTGATGTAGAAAATTTAAATATTTGAAAATCACAAAATGTTGAGAAAAATAGGATTGTACACCATTCAGATATATATACTATTTACGTAGAAGTGCATATGGATTTGTGGATGGTATGGATATGTAAAAATAATTGGATATGTAAAAATACAAGGTATCTTTTAATTGAAAAAATTTTGTTTGAAAATTTTTGCTTTCAAATCAGTTTCACATTCTCCATTTATCACCTAGTAATAAAGCTTATACTTGGCTTTATATTTAACCTTCAAAAGTTCTTTCAATACTGCATAATTTTCCAAGCAATGTCTACATAATTCTTGACTTAACCAATCCCTATTTATGGAGTTTCTGAATATTTTCTTTTTGTTCATAAATATTTTTGCTATGACAGATACAGGTTTAATGCATATATTTGTATAAAGTTTCTATGGTGCAGTGTGTGCATACTCAGTCATGTCTCATTCTTTGCAACCCCATGGACTGTAGCCCATCAGGCTCCTCCGTCCATGGTATTTTCCAGGCAAGAACACTGGAGAGGGTTGCCATTTCCTCCTCCAGGGGATCTTCCCGACCCGGGGATCCAATCCAGATCTCTGGTCTCTCCTGAGTTGGCTGGCGGCTCAGATGGTAAAGAGTCTGCCTGCAATACAGGAGGTGTGGGTTCGATTCCTGGGTTGGAAAGATCCCCTGAAGAAGGAAATGACAGTCCACTCCAGTATTCTTGCCTGGAGAATTCCTTAGAACACCTGGCAGCATACAGTCCATGGGGTTGCAAAGAGTCAGAAGCAACTGAGCAAATAACACTTTCACTACTTTTCATAGTTGATTTATAATGCTGTGTTAGTTTCAGGTATACAGCAAAGTGAATCAACCATACATATATATGTGTATGTATACATATATATATAAACCTACTCTTTTTTATATTCTCTTCCCATGTAGACCACTATAGAGTGTTGAATAGAGTTCCTGTGCTATAGAGTAGGTCCTTACTAGCTCTCTATTTTATATATAGTAGTGTGCATATGTCAATCCCAATCTCCCAATTTATCCCCATCCCCCTTACCCCTTGGTAACCATAAGTTTGCTTTCTACAACTGTGACTTTGTTGGGAGATAAGTTCCTTTGCACCCTTTTTTAGATTCCACATATAAGAGATATCATATTATATTTGTCTTTCTCTGTTACTTCCCTCAGTATGACAGTCTCTAACTCCATTCATGTGGCTTCAAATGGCATTATTTCATTCTTTTTTATGGCTGCATTTCTCACAGTCGTGACAAAATGTGTGTCTTCTAAACCCACCCAGGGAGAGTGAGTAGCTTTTAAATAACAAAGACACTCTAACATTCCAATCTCCCTACCATTGTTTTCCCCAGCTTTTTCTTAAGTTTCTATTTTATGCTGGAGTATAGTTGATGAACAATGTTGTGATAGTCTCAGGTGTGTGGCAAAGTGATTCGGTTATACATATACATGTATTCATTCTTTTTCACATTCTTTTCCCCCTTAGGTTGTTATATAATATTGAGCAGAGTTCTCTGTGCTATTCAGTAGGTCCTTACTGGTTATCCATTTTAAATATAGCAATGTATACATGTTGATCTCAAACTGCTTAACTATCCACAGACTTAGAGAACAAACTTATGTTTTCCCCAGCTTTAATGATGTAAAATTTCTAAGTTTAAGATGTACAATGTGTGGATTTGATACGCTTACATATTGCAATATGATTACCACCATAATGTTAGCTAACACTTCCATCGTGTCACATAATTACCATTTCTTTTTTGTTGTGAGAATCTTTAAGAACTTCTCTCTTAACAACTTTTAAGGGTTTTCAAAAAACCAAAAATAAAACTACCATATGATCCAGCAACCCACTTCTAGGTATATACCCAAATGAAATGAAAACACGATATTGAAGAGATACCTGCACTTCCATTTGCTTATTGCAACATTATTCTCATTATCCAAGATATGCAAATAACCTAAGTGTCTATCAACATGTGAACAGATAAAAGTATGTGATATATATGTACATATGTATATATGTATTACATCACATATATGATGTATATATGTATGTACTCATGCATGCACCGTGTGCATACAGTGGAATAGTATTCAGCCATGAAAAGAATGATATCCTGGCATTTGTGACTACATGCATGGACCTTGAAAGCATTATGGTAAGTGAAATAAGCTAGATAGAGAAAGTAAAAACTGTGTAATATCACTTGTATGTGGAGCTAAATGATCCCTGTCTTTGGGGATCAGGTTTGGCACTTTCAGTTGCTCTCTGAGGTCTACCTTTCAGTTCAAAATGGAAGTTCACAAGTGGAAGCAGATGATAATTTATAAGGCAAATAATTGTGATATTTTTAGTACTCGAAGAGTCTTCATTAGGAGATTCTATGTCATAATTTTCTAATTATTTTCTTTATATTTTTAGAGTTCTTTTTTATTTAATGAAATATTGGGAATAATATTGATGATATTATTAGTAATAATACTGATGATAATTTTGATGGCGATGACTGTGACAGGAATGACTGGCATTTACTAAGTGCCAGCTCTTTGGAAGACATTTTTATCAAGGTTTTTTATCAGTGCTTCTGAAAGAAATAACTCATCCATCCTCAAAACAACCCCTAGAGGTACAACTGTAATTGGCTTCTTTTTATAGATGAAGACATTGTGGCATGAGTATAAGAAATCTGCTCTGAGGACTTCCCTGGTGGTCCAGTGGTTAAGACTCCATGCTTCTATTGCAGGAGGCACAGGTTCAATTCCTGGTCAAGGAGCTTAGATCCCTCATGCTGTGTGGTGTGGCCAAAACGAAAAGAAACTTGCTCTGGGTCTCACAGCTAGTTTGAGATGCACCAAATGAGAGCCCTCACAAGATCATATTTAAACCTTACAACTCTTCACAAACACCATATGAGGAAGGCACTCTTACCCTCACTATTCAGCAGCAACAACAGAAAATCATTAAATTTTACACAGGTTTGGTAACTTCCCTACCCTCACTAAGTGGCAGAGTTTGACTTGACATTGTGTCCTTTTCTCATAGAGGCTGGGTTCAGTTCTACCAAGTAATACAATCTACCTTAAGGACATGGGGAAACAATGGAAGAGATGAGAGACTTTATTTTGGGGGGCTCCAAAATCACTGCAGATGGTGACTGCAGCCATGAAATTAAAAGACGCTTACTCCTTGGAAGAAAAGCTATGACCAATCTAGACAGCATATTAAAAAGCAAAGACATTACTTTGCCAAAAAGGTCCATCTAGTCAAAGCTGTGGTTTTTCCAGTAGTGATGTATGGATGTAAGAGTTGGATTATAAAGAAAGCGGAGCGCTGAAGAATTGATGCTTTTGAACTGTGGTGTTGGAGAAGACTCTTGAGAATCCCTTGGACTGCAAGGAGATCCAACCAGTCCATCTTGAAGGAAATCAGTCCTGAATAGTCCTTGGAAGGACTGATGCTGAAGCTGAAACTCCAAAACTTTGGCCACCTGATGTGAAGAACTGACTCACTGGAAAAGATCCTGAGGCTGGGAAAGATTGAAGGTGGGAGGAGAAGGGGATGACAGGGAATGAGATGGTTGGATGGCATCACAGACTCGATGGACATGAGTTTGAGCAAGCTCCGGGAGTTGGCGATGAGCAAGGAAGCCTGGCGTGCTGCAGTCCATGGGATTGCAAAGAGTTGAACATGACTGAGTGACTGAACTGAACTAAGGACGTGGAAGCTGCAGCTGAGCCCACCCTAAATTAATGCACAGGTCAGTAAACTTTTCACTAAAAAATGCCAGAAAGTAAATATTTCAGGCTCCACAGTTTCTTATCACAATGACTCAGCTCTACCCAGGCAGCCTGAAACCAGTCATAGACAATACATAAACAAATGAGCAAGTGTGTGTTTAGTCACTAAGTCATGTCCGACTCTTTGCAGCCCCATGGACTGTAGCCCACCAGGCTCCTCTGTCCATGGGATTTCCCAGGTGAGAATACTGGAGTGGTTTGCCATTTTCTCATCCAGAGCATCTTTACAAACCCAGGAATCAAACCGGCATTTCCTGCATTAGCAGTTGTATTCTAAAGAATCTGAGCTACCAGGGAAGCCCATAAATGAGCATGGCTGTACTAAAAAAAAAAAAAAGAAAAGGTGCTGGACCAGGTTTGACTCATGGGCTGTAGTCGGCTCACCTTACTTTACAGCACTGAGAATCACCCATCACTCCATGCAACAGTAGGAAGAACCTTCCTTGTAAATACAATGTCAAGCAAAAGGCCAGAAGCAAAGTAGTGCTAAATTTCATTTATACAAATTTCAAGAGCAAGCAAAATCACCCATGGTGATAAAAGTCGCAATTGTGGCCAGCTTTGTGAGTGGTAGTGACTGAGAAGAACCAAAAGTGGGACTTCCTGAGATGCTGTGAACATTCTATTTCTTGACATAAGTCAGGTTTACACGACTTTTCCCTTTATGAAAATTTTTTAATCTATTAACTCAAAATGTGTGCACTCTTTAAATATATACTTCAAGATTTAGTTAAAATATAATTATATAAAAGATGAAAAATTGAACAGATTACATAAAATCACTCAGTTATCCAGAATCTCAAACCAATAATATGAACTAAAATGTTAATGAAGGAAATATTAAAGGAGAAAGAAATATAAGTGGCACAAGAGCCTCATAATAAAAATAACAGCTAATGCATTTTGGGACTTCCTTGGTGGCTTGGATGGTAAAGAATCTTCCTGTAATGTGGGAGACCTGGGTTTGATCCCTGGGTCAGGAAGATCCCCTGGAGAAGCAAATGGCAGCCCACTCCAGTATTCTTGCCCAGAGAATTCCGTGGACAGAACAGCATGGAAGGCTACATTCCATGGGGTTGCAGAGTGAGACATGATGGAGCAAATAACACACACAAACAAATGAATTTTGAGGATTTCTAAGTTCATAGGATTGCATTAATTGCTTTACAAAAATTATCTGCGTGACCTTGGACTTAGTCCTAATGGCAGGTAGTATTATGATTGTGTTTTTACAGTTGAGGAACCTGAACCACAAAAAAAGTAAATAGCTTTCACATAGTTACACAGATTAGTAGTAATGGAGGAGAATGCAAACCAGAATCAAGGGAAATAATAAGACAAAGGGGAAAAGAGAGAAAACCTTGGGCATGATTGGAGATTTTTGAAGTGTGAAGACTAGACTCCAATTAGAGAAATATCAGTCTTTGTTAGACAGTTAAGACGGTAAGAAAATTCTTTAGGCAATTTGGAGGAAAAGCTATGTGCTTACAGTCGACACTTTAATTTTGATAGCCAATTCCATTTTGTCCAACAAGTAGCAGAGCACCTCCCCCACACCACCCCTGTATCATGGACAAGGAGCAAATATCCAGAAACCCCTTATAGCTGAGCAAAGTATTCAAGAGTATCAGACTTGTCTTATTTAAGAGTCTGTCTTCAGAGTAAGTCCTGAAGTCTCACATTCCTTTCCCCAGTCATCATAGGGCCACATGCCTCCTACTACCTTTATACTGTGAGTACGAGATAGGCATTTCTTTATCTGATCAATCACAATACCTAAGCATTTATACAACCTCATATTCAGAAACAGCAAACATGCCTTTAAATCCTCTCTACTTAACTTCCTTCTTCAGATCTTTGCTTGTATTTTCTCTGTCACCCAGGAAAAATCAACGCAATTCACTCTACCTAAAGAGATCCTCCCCACAAATCACTTTCTATCTATTGTTTATTCCAATTGGTACCTATGGCACTGTTTCTGCTTATTTATTACTTACTTGTTTTCCTCTTCCTTTATTGTCTGAAACTCTGATTATAATATAAGCTCAATGAGGCTAGTCACTTGTCTTATTTAATTCTACAATGCAATTTTCAAAGAGTCAGGCATACACACGGATTTAAGAATTCAAATATTTCTGGAACACATGGATAAGTGAATCAATGAATGAAAACCCCAAATAGTCAATCCATAGGTACATTGTCCTTATAGATGTTTAAGTTTGAGAGAGCACCTTTTTTTTGAGATATATATATTCCATCAACTGCTTTCCATCCTTATGATGTGAGTAAAATCTAACGCAAAATGTTTTAGAGCTTATGAACTCTTTGGCAATTAAAAGAGATGAGAATTTTCTTTATAGGTGTTTAGATTTGAGAAAGAATCTTTTTTGAAATATTTATATTCCATCCTTATGATTTGAGTAAAAAATAATATAAAATAATTTTTTAGAGATTATGAACTCTTTGGCAATTAATACAGACAAGAACTCACAGGTGGTGTTTTAGTCATTGTTCACACTGGCAGTTGGAACTTCGGAAGAGAAATACATAGGAATAAAGACATTGGGGATGAAAATGGAATTTTAAAAAATGTGCATTTCCAAAATATGACTCAAGATAACAGATTGATACATTTTATGTCTTGCCAATAAGTTAAGTCATTGGTATGGGAAAAGTATTATTCCAGAGATAGATGCCTTGATAATGAGGGATTTAAACTGAATTGGTAGACAGATGGGAAAAAATACCCTGGGTAAACACACTAGTCTAGTCTCTATGCAAATAGTTTAACATGTCAAGAAAAATGGAGGAGATGGTTAGAGACTCATGCAAGGAAATGGTATTATCTGATACTAACCACATACAATAAGCATCTTCTAGAAACTGATACACTTAGAAGAGAATCGGTAGTACACAAACTGGAGAGCCCACCACTGCTCTGTACACATTGTCCCCTAGAAAGTATTTAGGTGAGTTTAGATTGTACATTTAAAAGTGGAACAGAGGCTGTCGCAAAGAAACAGACTTGTTAAGAAAGAACAACAAAGTTAAGATTGTTGTTGTTGTTCAGACACTAAGTCATGTTCGACTCTTTGTGACCCCATGAACTGTAGCACGCCAGGCTTCCCTATCTTTCACTGTCTCTCTGAGTTTGCTCAAACTCATATCCATTGAGTCAGTGATGCCATCCAACTATCTCATCCTCTGTCACCCCCTTCTCCTCTTGCCCTCAATCTTTCCCAGCATCAGGGGCTTTTCCCATGTAAAAATAATCACCTGCAAACCTGTAAGGCATACTTTGCAAAGGCAAAACGTTAAAAAGAAAAGCCTAAAATTTCCGACAAGATTAAGGAAAAGGAGACATGCTTATCAATATGTCCACCGTAGCCCTGTCTGTACAACCTCAAATTATCTAGATGAAGAGTGGTATAAAAAATTACTGGCATCAAGAAATGCATTTAAAAATACAGATCAAAGTTACATATAGTTCCACTATGTGTTGCAATTATTTTTAAGTAGATAAATTAAGATTTGTAATTGGAGTTTCAATATCAAACCCTCAAAAATTCTTTTCTGAACCAAAGTTAGAACTCAGGACCCATCATTCCTAGCTAAAGTTGCTTTCTGTCATGTTATTTGGCTTTCCACAGCGCCAATAAGTCACTGACCCTAATATAACTTTTCTAGAAGTTTGCAAGAAGGCAAGATTGTTCTGACTGGTGATGACTAAGAGTCAGAATCCCACCGTTAAACACATTGTGTTTGTTCACTTTTGGGAATACCCCAATGTTTCAATAAAAGATAAGATGGTTTCCTTATTCTTTGGAAACTTCATGGAACACACCTAAAGGAACTTCATGGAGCACATTTTTGATATCTCACAGAGCTCCCAAGGCCACTAGAACATGGTAAGACTGTTTTATTTTCCATTTTATCATTACAGTTCTTGTGCTCACCAGTATGCTCCTATCACCTGAATCGCAGGCGGAAGAAACAATAAAAACATGGTCTTAAAATATACCTCCTAAAACACAGGGAGAAACAAAAGAGTTGTTAAAGATATGGAAGATGGTCTTAGACGTCTATGTACGCTCTATACAAGGGCAGGTGGAAACACAGAGAAGAAATATGCTATGCACCTAGTTGATAAAAAGTGATGATGCTTGGTTTGCACCATACTTTCAGACATTGGCAAAATTACCACATGCCCAAGACTTAAAAAAACAAATTTGTTTTTCTTTTTCTGATTTACTTCAGTCTGTATGACCATCTCCAGGTCCACCCATGTCTCTGCAAATGGTACAATTCTGTTCCTTTTTTCGGCTGAGTAATATTCCATTGTATATGTGTACCACATCTTCTTTAGCCATTCTTCTGTTGATGGATATTTTATCACATTTAAAAAAATAAAAAATGAAAGAAACATTGATGTATTTTCTTACATTTCTGGAGGCGAGAAATACAAACAGTCTCAGTGGGCTAAAAATCAAGGTGATGGCAGACACCTTTTCTTTGGAGACACCTGGGGAGAATCCATTGCTCTCTTAACTTTTCCAACTTCCAGAGACTTCCCACATCCCTTCACTCCTGGCTACATCCCTCAACTTCTGCTTCCATCATCTCCTCTCTTTCTCTAATTCTGACCTTTCTGCCTATTAAGACCTTTCTGATAACATTGGGCCTACTTGGATAGGTCAGGATAATCTCCTCATCTTAAAATCCTTAATCTGATCACATCTTCAAAGTCCACTTGCACCTACCATATTCACAGGTTCTGGAGATTAGGAAAGGTACATCTCTGAGGGGCCATTACTTTGCTTACTTTAGGAAACCATCTGTTTTTCAATTATGATAACACTATATTCTCCAGCCTTTTCCTCATTAAAGAGATTATATAGCTTTTTGTATATATGTAAGAAGACAAGTATTTTTTTGTTGTTATGCAACGACTTTGTTCAGAACACAGGGAACTACTTTTGATTTTTGCCTCAGGTTAATGAAATATTTTGCACAAGTTATCCCACCTCCATTAGAATGCAGATGATTATAGGGGTTCATGGAGCGTCAGAGTAGAGGTCAGATGACATGTGCAATTTTTCATGATACTTGCCATTCCTTTTCAATTTAAAATCTTCTCTTCTAGTAAAAATTAAAAACAAAAACACCTCCCTAATAGTCTCTAACATATAGAGATGAAAGCAATCAGAAATGATGAGTAACATACTTGAGGACATGATAAGCATGTTGAATTTGGATGTTAGTCAAAGGAACCAAACCAAGCTTCACAGCCTATTAAATAGCCAATTAGCCCAGAGGTGCCAGATGTGTCAAAGGAAGGTCAGTAAATAAAGGCATTTATCAAAAAGAAATTTAAAAAATAAAGAGAAAAATGCTGGCTAAGCAGACACACCTCTCTGTAGCTATCACAATGTTCTCAAATGTGCAACTTCTTTTTTTTCTCCATTCCCTATTTTTTGGTCATTTTCATTGCAATTTTATGTTAATAAATACATGGTATATGTGGCTCAGTAAAAAGCTTACTAAAATTTTTACTGGCAGTGAAATTTAGACTCCAACTTTATTTTCACAACACAATAGCAAACAGGATTGAAAGCAAGATTTAAATAGCCAATGATTTTATTCCTTATAACTAAAGTCTCTACTGCTAAGGGAAATTTTCCAGATAAAACGTTAAGTCAAATAACTTTAAATGACAGCTGTTTTGTGAATCTCTGAAATTGGACCCTTATTTTGAATATTTTGATATATTTACTTAGGCCTATCAGAAAATGTTAGTAAATACATTCAAACTTCCTCTTTGTACCATTAATGAATCTAATGCCATACATTGCTGACAAATATTGAGGCAAGGATATTTACTGTCACCTGGAGATAAGTTTAAAGAACACATGGTGCTTTCTCGATGGCTGAAAACATTTCAAAAATTTGCTTTACCAGTTTTTATTAATGCAACAAACTCTGAAGTTAGGAAACAAGCACAGGAAATGTGTGCCTTTAAGGTTCTGTCTGCTGTAACAGTAACGTGGGACTATATCTCATTCTCTCAGTCCACAAAACTCACCCCTGAAAATGACATCCTCTACTACTTCCAAGAAGTAAACTAAGATCATGGCATCTGGTCCCATTACTTCATGGCAAATAGATGGGAAACAACGGAAACAGTGAGACACTTTGTTGGGGGTGGGGGGGGGCTCCAAAATCACTGCAGATGGTGACTGCAGCCATGAAATTAAGACACTTGCTCTTTGGAAGAAAAGCTATGACCAACCTAGACAGCATATTAAAAAGCAGAGACTTGACTTTGCCAACAAATGTGCATCTAGTCAAAGCTATGGGTTTTCTAGTAGTCATGTATGGATGTGAGAGTTGGACTACAAAGAAAGCTGAGCATCAAAGAATTGATGCTTTAGAACTGCGGTTTTGAAGACTCTTGAGAGTCCCTTGGATTGCAAGGAGATCCAACCAGTCCATCCTAAAGGAGATCAATCCTGAATATTCATTGGAAGGACTGATGCTGAAGCTGAAACTCCAGTACTTTGGCCACCTGAAGCGAAGAACTGACTCCTTGGAAAAGACCCTGATGCTGGGAAAGATTGAGGGCAGGAGGAGAAGGGGATGACAGAGGATGAGATGGTTAGATGGCATCACAGACTCAATGCACATGAGTTTGAGAAAGCTCTGGGAGTTGGTGATGGACAGGGAAGCCTGATGTGCTGAAATCCTTGGGGTTGCAAAGAGTCAGACACAACTGAGCGACTGAACTCAACTGATTACTTCCAAGAGGTGACTCTACTATCATTGTGCTACTAACCAACAGTAATCATCTTTGTTTCCACACTTGAAATACAATACCTGCTTCATAATAGCAGGCCTTTATGCCTAATTAAATAAGATGTGTCTTTAAATCTAACACACATAATAGGCCTTTAAGGGCTTTCCTGGTGGCTCAGTGGTAAAGAATCTACCTGTCAATGCAAGAGATGTAGGTTCAATTCCTGGGTTGGGAAGATCCCCTGGAGGAGGAAGTGGTAACCGACTCCAGTATTCTTGCCTGGAGAATCCCATGGACAGAGGAGACTGGTGGGCTACAGTATGTGGGATCACTAAGAGTCCAACACTACTGAAGCAACTTAGCAGCACTTAGCACCATCTTCCCAAGCGGTTTTGTCTTAATCAGTTGTTACCATTCCAATTCTCTAAGTTTAACCTATTGCAAAAAGTACTTATCTAGAGCCATTATGGGTAAATTCCCCTGAGGATTTTACAAGCTTACTGGAAGTTACCAGTATTGACCTACTAAGATTATCTACGTAATGCTTTCCCCTGAAGTGGGTTCTACAGGGATGTGCTTATATTCGTTTTCTCTATTACCACAGACTTAGTGGGTTAAAGCAACTCATGTTTAATATCTCACAGTTTCTGTGGGTCAGGAATGCAGATACTGCTTATGATTTAATAAATCTGAATCAATAAGTCAGCCAGGCTGGGATTTTATCACAAACTCCCCCAGGTTGTTGGCAGAATTTATGTCTCTGTGGCTCTGGGATTTATGGGATTTTGCTTCTTCAAAACCAGCAAGGAAAACACACAGACACAAACATACACAAGGAAATTTTAGCAAGATAAGCACTACACTATGTTCACGGATGCACAATGCCTACAGCCTATCACCTTTCCCTCAAGCTGTTGATTATAAACACGTCATCAGTCCCACCTACACATAAGTGGAGGAAATTACATAAAAGCATGGATATGAAGAAGGTGGGGATAACGAAGGTCATCTTAAAGTCAGTACACCATGGAGCGCAACTGAAATTATTCTGAGAGTTTTATTTCATTGCTTTATAAATTTGGAAGCTCTGGTTTGTCAGATTATTCTTACAATGAAATTAGATCAATCAAAGCATCATACCATTCAAAAGATTGATTCTGGTTTGCATAATTATGATCTATGGTTTAAGGATTAGAGACAAAGCAACAGATATTCCAAACAAAGACCACATAAAATAGTATACACTGAAAGTGAGGGATTTTCCTGGTTATCCAGTGCTTAGAACTGCATGCTCTTACTGATGAAGGCTCAGGTTCAATCGCTGGTAGAGGAACTAAGATTCTGCAATTCATGCAATGCATCCAGAAAAAAACACCGGAGAGAAAAATAGATAAAAATCTCCTTCTTAGCATGTCATAGATTGTGATATTTTATGTGTATGAAATCTTGAGGCAGTGTTAGTAGAAAACATACTTGCCAATCTCCAGGGGAATTCATTAACAAATTAGTTAGGTTAATAATGAAATACATTAAAATTATAAAATTAATCCAATTTAATTACTAATTATCTTTGGAAGGAAGCATATAGCTTTTCTTTATTGTATGATTTTCACATTTATAAAGTAACTGAAACTGTGTTGCCCTTTAATGATGACAACAAAATTAATTTCTCATATTCCTAATTAATTTTGAAAGATTCAGTCACTTCTGTTCAGTCCCTCAGTCGTGTGCGACTCTTTGCGACCCCATGAATCGCAGCACGCCAGGCCTCCCTGTCCATCACCAACTCCTGGAGTTCACTCAGACTCATGTTTATCGAGTCATTGATGCCATCCAGCCATCTCATCCTCTGTCGTCCCCTTCTCCTCCTGCCCTCAATCCCTCCCAGCATCAGAGTCTTTTCCAATGAGTCAACTCTTTGCATGAGGTGGCCAAAGTACTGGAGTTTCAGCTTCAGCATCATTCCTTCCAAAGAAATCCCAGGGCTGATCTCCTTTAGAATGGATTGGTTGGATCTCCTTGCAGTCCAGGAGACTCTAAACAGTCTTCTCCAACACCACAGTTCAAAAGCATCAATTCTTCGGTGCTCAGCCTTCTTCACAGTCCAACTTTCACATCCATATATAACCACTGGGAAAACCATAGCCTTGACTAGATGGACCTTAGTCGGCAAAGTAATGTCTCTGGTTTTGAATATGCTATCTAGGTTGGTCTTAACTTTTCTTCCAAGGAGTAAGCGTCTTTTAATTTCATGGCTGCAGTCACCATCTGCAGTGATTTTGGAGCCCCCAAAAATAAAGTCTGACACTGTTTCTACTGTTTCTCCATCTATTTGCCATGAAGTGATGGGACCAGATGCCATGATCTTTGTTTTCTGAATGTTGAGCTTTAAGCCAACTTTTTCACTCTCCTCTTTCACGTTCATCAAGAGGCTTTTTAGTTCCTGTTCACTTTCTGCCATAAAGGTGATGTCATCTGCATATCTGAGGTTATTGAGATTTCTCCTGGCAATCTTGATTCCAGCTTGTGCTTCTTCCAGCCCAGCGTTTCTCATGATGTACTCTGCATGTAAGTTAAATAAGCAGGGTGACAATATACAGCCTTGACGTACTCCTTTTCCTATTTGGAACCAGTCTGTTGTTCCGTGTCCAGTTCTAACTGTTGCTTCCTGACCTGCATACAGGTTTCTCAAGAGGCAGGTCAGGTGGTCTGGTATTGCCATCTGTTTCAGAATTTTCCACAGTTTATTGTGATCGACACCGTCAAAGGCTTTGGCATAGTCAATAAAGCAGAAATAGATGTTTTTCTGGAACACTCCTGCTTTTCCCATGATCCAGCAGGTGTTGGCAATTTGATCTCTGGTTCCTCTGCCTTTTCTAAAACCAGCTTGAACATCAGGAAGTTTACGGTTCACATACTGCTGAAGCCTGCCTTGGAGAATTTTGAGCATTACTTTACTAGCATGTGAGATGAGTGCAATTGAGCTAAAATGAGTCAGGGGCGGCAGCCAGGAGGAGCAACTCCACGTACAAGGAGTGGTAGCTGCCCAGGAGCAGGAGGGCCTAGAGGAGCTATCCCATGTTGAAGGTCAGGAAGGGTGGTGGTGAGGAGATACCCCTTGTCCAAGGTAAGGAGCAGTGGCTGTGCTTTGCTGGAGCAGCCGTGAAGAGATACCCCACGCCCAAGGTAAGAGAAACCCAAGTAAGATGGTAGGTGTTGCAAGAGGGCATCAGAGGCCAGACACACTGAAACCATATTCACAGAAAACTAGTCAATCTAATCACACTAGGACCACAGCCTTGTCTAACTCAATGAAACTAAGCCATGCCCGTGGGACCACCCAAGATGGGCGGGTCATGGTGGAGAGGTCTGACAGAATGTGGTCCACTGGAAAAGGGAATGGCAAACCACTTCAGTATTCTTGCCTTGAGAACCCCATGAACAGTATGAAAAGGCAAAATGATAGGATACCAAAAGAGGAACTCCCCAGGTCAGTAGGTGCCCAATATGCTACTGGAGATCAGTGGAGAAATAACTCCAGAAAGAATGAAGGGATGGAGCCAAAGCAAAAACAATACCCAGTTGTGGATGTGACTGGTGATAGGAGCAAGGTCTGATGCTGTAAAGAGCAATATTGCATAGGAACCTGGAATGTCAGGTCCATGAATCAAGGCAAATTGGAAGTGGTCAAACAAGAGATGGCAAGAGTGAACATCAACATTCTAGGAATCAGCGAACTAAAAAGGACTGGAATGGGTGAATTTAACTCAGATGACCGTTATATCTACTACTGTGGGCAGGAATCCCTTAGAAGAAATGGAGCAGCCATCATGGTCAACAAAAGAGTCCGAAATGCAGTACTTGGATGCAATCTCAAAAACGACAGAATGATCTCTGTTAATTTCCAAGGCAAACGATTCACTATCACAGTAATCCAAGTCTATGCCCCAACCAGTAATGCTGAAGAAGCTGAAGTTGAATGGTTTTATGAAGACCTACAAGACCCTTTTCATTATAGGGGCCTGGAATGCAAAAGTAGGAAGTCAAGAAACACCTGGAGTAACAGGCAAATCTGGTCTTGGAATGCAGAATGAAGCAAGGCAAAGACTAACAGAATTTTGCCAAGAAAATGCGCTGGTCATAGCAAACACCCTTTTCCAACAACACAAGAGAAGACGCTACACATGGACATCACCAGATGGTCAACACCGAAATCAGATTGATTATATTCTTTGCAGCCAAAGATGGAGAAGCTCTATACAGTCAACAAAAACAAGACCAGGAGCTGAAATTGAAGAAAGTAGGGAAAACCACTAGACCATTCAGATACGACCTAAATCAAATCCCTTATGATTATACAGTGGAAGTTAGAAATAGATTTAAGGGACTAGATCTGATAGATAGAATGCCTGATGAACTATGGAATGAGATTCGTGATATTGTAAGGAGACAGGGATCAAGATCATCCCCATGGAAAAGAAATGCAAAAAGGCAAAATGGCTGTCTGGGGAGGCCTTACAAATAGCTGTGAAAAGAAGAGAAGTGAAAAACAAAGGAGAGAAGAAGAGATATCAGCATTTGAATGCAGAGTTCCAAAGAATAGCAAGAAGAGATAAGAAAGCCTTCTTCAGTGATCAATTCAAAGAAATAGAGGAAAACAACAGAATGGGAAAGACTAGAGATGTCCTCAAGAAAATTAGAGATACCAAGGGAATATTTCATGCAAAGATGGGCTCGATAAAGGACAGCAATGGTATGGACCTAACAGAAGCAGAAGATATTAAGAAGACATGGCAAGAATACACAGAAGAACTGTATAAAAAAGATCTTCATGACCCAGATAATCACGATGGTGTGATCACTCATCTAGAGCCAGACATCCTGGAATGTGAAGTCAAGTGGGTCTTAGAAAGCATCACTATGAACAAAGCTAGTAGAGGTGATGGAATTCCAGTTGAGCTGTTTCAAATCCCGAAAGATGATGCTGTGAAAGTGCTGCACTCAATATGCCAGCAATTTGTAAGATTAGCAGTAATTAATGTCACATGCTACATTTACTGAAAGTAATAACATATCTGACAACCAAGGTGCTATAGAAAGAAATGTGAAGTTAAAATTGAATTAATTAAAAACAATTAGGCTTTTAAGAGGAAGTTAGCGCTAGCCTCACATAAACTTGGTATTATGCTTCATTACATTTTAGAATGAGATTTAAAAAAAATTAAGAACAGGTAATACAGCTTTCTTTAAACAAAAGTGGATAAAATGATTTAAATTGTCCAAGGATTTTCTTAATTTGGGATGTCCACTAACTTGGATCTGTATATAATTCTTCTGCATGTAATTTGTATTAAAGTCTTCTAATAGCTTTACATCTTTACTGAAATATCTTAGTATATTTTTAGAATTAGCAATCGCTAGCAGCTAGATTGAAAAATTTTACACTTCTTAGCTTCATACCATAAAGCTAGCAATTAGCTTTAACCAAGGCACAGCTTGAATCTCTGAGTTTAGTCTACTGCCAGTGAAAGTGAATGTGTTAGTCTCTCAGTCGTGTCTGACACTTTGCAACCCCATAGACTGTAGCCCACAGGCTCCTCTTGTCCATGGAATTCTCCAGGCAGGAATACTGGAGTGGGTAGCCAGTCCTTTCTTCAGGGGATCAGGTTCCCGACTCAGGGATCAAATTCAGGTTTCCCACATTGCAAGCAGATTCTTTACGGTCTCAGCCACCAGGGAAGCCCTAAAATGTAAAACACAAACCTGTAATTTCTAGAAGTTAGCAGAGATAAACTTGGGTATGGTGATACCTTTCTAGTACAAGACAAAAGACCAAGTTCATGAAAGGAATAATTGATAAGCTGGACTTCATTAAAATGAAAACCCTCTGCTCTTTGAAATATGTCAGGTTAAGTAGAAGCCAAGTTACAGATTGGGAGAAAATATTTGCTGAGACTTCCTTTAATGAGAAACAAGGCACGTCACATTTAAGAGGTGTAGATACTTCTAAAATAACTGAGTAAATTTTTTTCTCTTAGTTTAAACTGTCTTAATTTTGCTAGAATAATTCTTCTTAGTATTTTTATCATTTGCATCATTTCTGTTACTTTTTAAGGATTGATGTTTCTCTTGTACGCTGTGCCTAGTTGTTCAGTCGTGTTTGACTCTTTGCAGCCCCATGGACTGTAGCCTGCCGGGTTCCTCTGTCCATGGGATTCTCCAGGCAAGAATACTGGAGTGGGTTGTCGTTCCTTTCTCCAGGGGATCTTCCTGACCCATGGATGGAACCCATGTCTCTTAAGTATTGGCAGGCAGATTCTTTACCACTCAGGTCAAGTCGTCAAGTCACTCAGTCGTGTCCGACTCTTTGCGACCTCATGGACTGTAGCCCACCAGGTTCCTCCTTCCATGGGATTCTCCAGGAAAGAATACTGGAGTGGGTTGCCATTTCCTTCTCCAGGGGAGCTTCCCCACCCAGGAATCGAACCCCAGTCTCCCGCATTGCAGGCAGACGCTTTGACCTCTGAGCCACCAGGGAAGCCCAAAGGGTGTGTTGCCTCCCCGTCGGGGAATTGAACCCGGGTCGCCCGCGTAACAGATGGGGATACTCACCACTATGCTAACGAGGATGGCGGCTCTTTACCACTAATGCCACCAAATGACTAATTTCATGTGACCTCTTTTTCACTGTCTGGAAAACATTGTTTTGAATTATCTGATCAGTTTTTCATTTTCATTTATTTATTTAAATGTTTGTGGTAATAAAAAGTTATATAACAGAAAACATGATCTTTAACCATATTTAAGGTGGCGCAATGGTAAAAAATGGAGACGGAAATGGCAACCCACTCCAGTAATCTTGCCTGGAGAATCCCAGGGACAGGGAGCCAGGTGGGCTGCCATCTATGGGGTCGCACAGAGTCGGACAAGACTGAAGTGACTTAGCAGCAGTGGTAAAGAATTCTGCTGGCAGCAAAGGAGACACATTTTTGAACTCGCTGGGATAAGGCGAGGGTGGGATGATTTGAGAGAATAACACTGAAATACGTACATTACCATATGTAAAATAAATGACCACTGCAAGTTCAATGCATGGAGCAGAGCACCCAAAACCGGTGGTCTGGGACAACCCCAGAGGGATTGGGTGGAGAGGGAGGTGGGAGGCAGATTCAGGATTTGAGGATCACAGGTATACCTGTGGCTAATTCATGCTGATGTATGGCAAAAACGACCACAATATTGTAAATAATTATCCTCCAATTAAAATAAATTAATTAATTGGAAAAAAAAGAATTCTCCTGCCAATGCAAGAGAAACGGGAGATGCAGGTTCCATCCCTGGGTTGAGAAGATCCCTGGAGTGGGAAATGGCAACCCACTCCAGTATTCTTGCCTGGAAAAATCCCAGATAAAAATTCTTTATCTTGTGGACAGACGTAAAACTTCAGTTTTCAATAGTGTGACTCTACGGCCCTTTTCTGATTGTCAGAGAACATGAAAGTAATAAAAGGCACCACCTCAGAGAACACGGAGGACCTCTGGTCTCCCTGTTTAACAATGGCCCAATTTACCACTGGTAATTAAAATCCATCACTGCAACCAGTGAGAGTATCCCTCTTTACATACTGGTTAGGTGTCCTGAGTAGAACAAAATGGCCAAGTGGCACTGCCAGCTTCCAATTCAGCTTCCAGTTCAACTATTGTTTGTCCCCCTTGGCAGATATATTCCTCCCTTGGCAATGAGGGCCCCAAATCAGCAGACCTCAAAGCTATAAAAATGGAAACTAGCAATTTTGTGAAAGCGTAATTGGGTAAATGAATGAGAGAAAGCTCTCCCATTTTCCTCTCTCAATTTCCAGGTCTGTGTGGCTGTTAGAGAAATAAATTGGTCGCTTAATTTTTTTAAGATTTTTTGATGTGGACCATTTTTAAAGTCTTTATTGAATTTGTTACAATACTATTTCTGTTTTATGTTTTGGCTTTTGGACCATGAGGCATGTGGGATCTTAACGTAAGCTATCCTAATGCCTCTCTCTAAC
The DNA here is from genome assembly GCF_032405125.1 of Capricornis sumatraensis. Taxonomy (NCBI): domain Eukaryota; kingdom Metazoa; phylum Chordata; class Mammalia; order Artiodactyla; family Bovidae; genus Capricornis; species Capricornis sumatraensis. The sequence continues at coordinate 33,602,249 of NC_091080.1, read as the reverse complement.
CAGTTATCGAACTCACAACCCCCTGTATTGAAAGGGGGAGTCTTAACCACTGGACTGCCGAGGAAGTCCCTGATCACCTTGAAAGTAGAACAAATCTGCTTTGTGGACTTAAAGATCATCTATTGGCTACTTTCTTTACCACTGTTATAGCTAATGAGGTGTTTGTGTAGAAACAAAGAATTTCTGTTTTGAAATATCACTCAGACTACTCTTTAGAGAAGAGATGCTCTTTTTGGATGTGTGTTGAATGAGATGGAGAAAGTGAAGATATTAACTGTGAGACACATTAATCCAATAGACTTGTTGTTGTTTAGTCATTAAGTCGTGTCCAACTCTGTGTGACCCCATGGACTGCAGCATGCCAGGCTTCTTTGTCCTTCAGAATCTCCCAGAGTTTGCTCAAACTCATGTCATTGAGTCAGTAATGCCATGTCATCCTGTCGTCCCCTTCTCCTCCTGCCTTCAATCTTTCCCAGGATCAGGGTCTTTTTCAAAGAGTCGACACTATTAATCGTGAGATACTTACTGTGAGACACTAACAATTTTGAGACACTTTATAATCCTATGTAGGGTAAGTAGTTGGATAATCTGATACTCAGTGCAGTGGCCTGAACTACTCAAACGCATTTGAAAGTCATCAATCAACACATAAAATCTATATAGAGTGTAAGATTTAGGAAAGAGACTGGTTCAGATCTCCAGGAAAAAATGTAGCTAGAGAAATTGAATGAATTAGAGATGGGATACTGAATCTTCCCAACATTTCAAAGTCAGATAAGAATACATACATCTTGGGAATCTAATTTCATAAAGACTCTGGAGATTAACTGATGAATTTTGTTTCCAAATAACTCTTTGAAGTCATTCCCAAACATAACATCTTATAAGAATATACTGACTTTGATCTAAGTGGTGGGCAGTAGCTCAGTGCCCTAGCTGTGTGGCACTTTTCTCAAACATTAGCTGTCGTTCTGAAAATTCTTTCTATATCAAGAAACAGTAAGTGTAAGTTTGATTCCTTCCACAGAATGAACATTGGTCTAGAAAAATATTGGAATCAGGGCTCAATAATCATTACAGAATTGCTTGCATCCCATGTTCAGTTGCTTCAGTCATGTCAGACTAGTTGCGACCCTATGGACTGTAGTCCACCAGGCTTCTCTGTCCAGGCAAGAATACTAGAGTGGGTTGCCATTTCCTTCTCCAAGGCATCTTCTGGACCCAGGGATAGAACCTGTGTCTCCTGCACTGCAGGAGCATTCTTTGCCACGAAGCCACCAGGGTAATTAAGTGATATTTAGATGCAGTTTTTTCCCCAGTTAACAATTCAGTTAAATGAATAAATCTGTTCTGTGAATACAAATCCTTGTGTCTACATGCATTTGTTGTTGTTTATGTCAAGCAGGTGTTCGTTAAGCACATAATCTTATTTATATATTTATATTTTTATTTACTTACTATGAGTGAATTTGTGCCTTCTAGAAGACTATACATTATAAAATCCTGCCATTTCTTTGATGGTGTATAAATATAAGCATTATGGTGATGGCCTTTATGCACTAGCACCTCTTGTAGAATAGTTGGTAACCCTTTCAAATTCTCAAGCAAGAAAAGATTTCAGAATACATCCTAGAGTCACACATAGTACAGGATCAGAGATACAGGCAGAAAACTATTTGCCACAGAAGTCCTACCCAAAACAACCCCCATTTTATCCAAAATATTATTTTTTTCTTACTCTAAACTGCTGCAGAAAGGAGAGAAATATTTAGACTGTTAAGAACTGTGGATCTTATTCATACCAACACAAAATCAAAAACAAACTAAATCTTACATCTTCCTTTCTGTTGGGATAAATCCTTTGGGAACTTTAAGTCAGGAATTTGACTCTAAAATAACAAGACAATAGCAGCTAAATAACCAGCTGCAGCAGCAATGAGTAGCATCAGCTACATCATCACAATTAACATTACCACTGTAGCTTCCATTTAATGAGAATCTCTCAAATGTTAGGCTGAGTCTTAACACTTTACATTCTCTTTAAATTTTAATTATGTTTTATCCTCCCATTGTCTCCATAAAGTATTATTATCCCTATCCAATCAATGGAACACTGGAGGTTTGTGATTCACATAGAAATAGATATCTTAGGTTACATTATTTACAAAAGTCCGCTCCAGTATATACAGCTATTAGGTTTAAAAACAAATCTTTAACATATTTAGGGGGAAAATATAAGCCGGTTTGTGTATGGTTAGGAAAGATTTTTCTTGATTCAAATTTTAAAAGCACAGATCACAAAAGAATGTTGTCTATATCTCCATGGAAAACAAAGACACTGTAACACTTTTTTGAAAAATGTTACAGGCTGTGTTACAGAACTATTGTGAATCAACTTTTTCTTTCTTCATTCAATTATACTTTTGAATTAGACCTCTCTCTAGTCTCCATAACAAAAGAGCAATCAAAGTGAATTGTATTGATCATCCATAAAACTGATATTCATTGCTCAACTTTGATTTGAAATGAAAAAATATAGATATGAAATAATAAGGACAAAACTAATTAGTTACTTTGAAAATACTTTTTACAAAGCTACCAACAGTGTCAGAGGATTCCTTAACCTCCACAGATCTTAGTCATAAAATAATAAATTGTTTGGAATTTGTTTACTAATTCTGTTTTAAATTTTTCTTTAAAAATTCAACTAAGCATCAAAACTGAATTACTACTGTGGCAATAATATATCTCAAAATTCTTATTCAAAACTTAATTTTGATGTTATTATAAAGTAGATTATATATGCAAAGTTTCTAGTATGTTTAAATAGTTTAATAACTATTTTTATTCAAAACAATAGGCAACATAAACTTGTCCAAGATAAATTATACTCTAGACTAGTGTATTTTTGACAAAATTGATCTGCTCCTTAAAAATAATGGGGAATATAAGGCAGATGTCTATAAGTAAGAAAATAAATCTTCTTCCTAAACAGAGTATACTTGACACAGTAAAACTAAAAATGTAACCGAGCTTTTGCTCTTGTAACAGAAAAAGAATAATTGAAAGAAAACTCTGCTCACAAACTAATTATATACTTTTCTATACCATTTTTTAAAAATACAAGACCCATCTGGCTTAACATCTGCAAAATCCCTACAATTAAAAATGCAATAAATAAACAGAATGGAAGTTATTCAAGGATTTTGTACCCTCCACTAAATTTCCTATGCTTTACATTTTACTATAACAGAAGAATTTATAGGAATTAAGCTTTTTTGAAATTAAAGTTATGAAACTTTATAACCAAATTTTGAATGCCTGATTTTTATTCTGTCTACAATAACTTTGGGTTTCTTCTATTGTTTCTTATAAACTTGGTGAAAGAATGAACTTCTTTATTTCTCTGTTGCCTTGATGAGTCAAACATGCTTACAATCATCTAATACTATAACTCTAACTACTGAACTGCCAAGTGCAACCATGTCGACTAACTGATTTAATGAATCACTTTATTAATTTATTAATTCATTTGAAATATATTTTCATTGACAAGAATATACTTTCAGGTAGCATTTAAGTGCTGATATCCAGCAGTGAAGAAGACAGCAAGATCCTTGCTTAGGTGAAGTTGTTTATAAGTCTTTTAAAGCTTTAACCCCAAGCATACAAAGAGAGCTCAGACTCCAGGATCATGCCAAACAAAACAGAGACTTCAGTCCCTTCTTTCTGTCTCACAGTAAAGAGATAATGATTCTACTCCTAATTCTTCATTTAGGTCAAGTGATTAAATTAAATAGGCTGGCACATTTGGAAGAGTGGGGTCCCATTCTCACTGTCATTGGAATTAGAAGAATGAAAAGTAGACCAAAGATTTTTTTTCTGATTTTGGAGAACTATATGGAGATCCATGTGCAGGGTTAAGAATCCTGCATAGCATTATTCCATTTATTTATTCAATTTAATATTTCATATTTAAGTTTGGCTTCAAGATGCTTATGCAGTTTTTATATATGCCAGGAAATATCCTAGACACATTGAAAATATTCACTCATCCTTCTAAAAACACCATAATGTACATATGATTATTATTAGATGTTTACACATTAGTAAAACTCAGGTACAGAGAAATTTCAAACTGTGGTGTTGGAGAACACTCCTGAGAGTCCCTCGGACTGCAAGGAGATCAAACCACTCGATCTTAAAGAAAATCAATCCTGAATATTTATTGGAAGGACTGATGCTGAAGCGCCAATATTTTGGCCCCCTGTTGCAAAGAGCTGACTCATCAGAAAAGACCCTGATGCTGGGAAAGATTGAAGGCTGGAGGAAAAGGGGATGACAGAGGAGGAGATGGCTGGATGTCATCACTGGCTCAATGGATATGAATTTGAGCAAACTCTGGGAGATGGTGAAGGACAGTAAAGCCTGGTGTGCTGCAATCCATGGGGTTGCAAAAGAGTCAGACATGGCTGAGAGACTGGACAACAGCAGAGAAACTAAGCATGTTAGGTAAGATCACACAACTAGCAAGTGGCAGAGCCAAGACTTGAATCTAAACAGTTGAAATCCAGAATTCATGTTCTTGACAACTACAAATGCTGCCTTTCATATAATCAAGAAGTTAGGCTTCCTGGAACCTCAAGTAGACTTCACAGGAAATATCAAAGACTTTTCTTTAGTTACTGGAAAAGAGTTAGATGTTATAATACTTCAAAATATGCTAAATTCATAAAGAGAAACAATTCTGAGCAAAACTAATTCTGCAACTGTACTATCTAACTGAAAAAATTCATGTGATTTTTTTTTCCTTCTCCAAGCCGTGGGGATATGTGTTTAACAGATTGTCAAGTTTTAATGGGCCTTAAAAAAACTGTAAAAAACACATGGTTTACTTTCAGAAAAGGCAGAGTGGGCACCTCTGCAAATAAAGGCAACAAAAACACTGGCAAAAAATTGTTAAAATCAACTCTTTGGAACTCTGTCCATTAACTAATGGCTTCTAACAATCTCAGGAGCATTTATTCAATAAAAACTGCTGAACCTAGGTGAGAATGGAAATTTGTGTCATTTTAATTTGATCTATTCTTATCTCCAACTCCCCAACTTATAGTTGCCTTGAAAACTGGTAGCTAGGATTTATCCCGTCGTCCAGTGGCCAAGATTCTGAGCTCCCAACGCAGGGGCCCAGGTTCCATCCCTGGTCAGGGAATTAGATCCCACATGCTGCAACTGAAGAAACCACACTGCCCTGCTGTGCTAAGCCGCATCAGTTGTGTCAGACTCTTTGCAACCCTATGGACTGCAGCCCACCAGGCTCCTCTGTTCATGGGATTCTCCAGGCAAGAATACTGGAGTGCGTTGCCATGCCCTCCTTGAGGTTCAACCCAGGGACTGAACCCAAGTCTCTTACATCTCCTGCATTGGCAGGCGGGCTCTTTACCACTAGAGCCACCTCAACAAAGGTCAAGATCCCCAGTGCTGCAACTAAGGCCCAGCACAGCCAAATAAATAAATAAGTAAATCAAAGCCAAACTGGTAGCTTTGCAACCACTAATCAGTAAACCAGCAGTGTTGCAGACACCTGAGGGAGCAGATAAGTTTGAAGTCCCTAATAAAGCTTTTCCCAGAGTATCATCAGTATTTAACCAGTCTCACAGCTTTTTGGAAAATCTCCATTTGCAAGATGTTTTTATTTGATCTAATTTTGGGACTTGTTTCATGAGAAAGCCCCATCTCCAGGAAATTCGTTGAAAAAAAAAAATCAAAGGCAGTAGTTCAACACACAGCTCTCTAAGGCTGTAAATATGAGTGGGAACAAATAAGAGGTTGGCCAAAACACACAAGGAAGATCTGTGAAACAAGATAATCCACAGGGAGCTTTGAAAATCTCTGACATATTCCTCGTGATCTAGAAGACAGTTCATACGTGCAGGACGGCACACAAGTCAGGAACAGAGGATCTGAATCGACCTCTGCTGGCTGACCTTGCTGTCCTGCTTTAGCAGAAAGGAAAGATTACATCAGTGCTATTAAATGCCTAAGAACAGATATCCTAAAGGAAATCAATCCTGAATATTCATTGGAAGGACTGCTGTTGAATCTCAAGCTCCAAAACTTTGGCCACCTGATGCAAAGAACTGACTCCTTGGAAAAGACCCTGATGCTAGGAAAGACTGAAGGCAGGAAGAGAAGGGGATGACAGAGGATGAGATGGTTGGTTGGCATTATACCTACTCAATGGACATGGGTTTGGGTGGACTCTGGGAGTTGGTGATAGACAGGGAGACCTGGCGTGCTGCGGTTCATGTGGTCACAAAGAGTCCAACACAACTGAATGACTGAACTGAAGTGAACGGAACTGAACTGAAGAAGAGAAGGTAGGAACATCTCTGGTGGTCCAGTGGTGGAGAGTACACCTACCAAAGGCAGGGGCTATGGGTTCAGTCCCTGGTCTAGAAATCAAGATCCCACCTACCACGGTACAACTCAGACCCGTGTGCCCATAACTACAGAGGCCCAAACACCATAGCGAAAAGCCCACACGCCACAGTGGAAACCCACCACAATGAAAACGTGCAAAGAAGAATAGTTTCTTAAAAAGAAGAAAGACCTGAAGGCGTGTCCCATCACAAAGAGCCCATCAACAAAAGCTTAAGGCTTCCAGGAATTAAATGGAACCTCTCACAAAACAATAGGTGATCACTCACTAAGTGAGCACCCACATAAGCAGCCACACTCTACAAGGAATATAAGCATTATGTAATCAATCTGAGAAAGTCTCATCATCAACAAAACTCTGGGGATGAAGGGAAATCTGATTTCCAGAGTTTTCACACTATATTATCTAAAATGCCCAATTTTCAATAACAACAAAAATATGAGACAAGCAAAAAAAAAAAAAAAAAAAAAAGGAGCTGTCCAAGCACATGAAATTAAAAAGTAGTCAAAAGAAAGCATCCCTAGAGGCCCAGACTTATAAAGACTTTAAATAAGCTATTAAATAAGGGAAACAATATCTTAAAAAATTAAAGAAAAAGTGTAATAATGATGTCTCACCAAGTAGACAATGTCAATAAAGACAAATCAATATTTAAAAGATCAAGTATCAATCCTGAAGTTGAAAAATGCAATTCTTGGAATGAAAATTCACAAGCAGCGGTCAACAGTAGATAGTTAAAAACTTTCCAAATTTGATTTTAAAAACCCAATAATGTATACCTCTAAGAAGCTAAAATGATGACAAGTTATATAAATTCAAGGCCTCAAACAGAAAATTACATGCCAGTGTTAATAGCAGCATTATTCACAATAGCCAAAAGATGGTATAACCCACATGTCCATGAACAATTGAATGGATAAACAATATGTGGTATATACATATGATGAAATACTATTCAGCCATAAAAAATATTGAAGTTCTGATACATGCTATCACATGAAAGAACTTTAAAGACCAGGCTAGGTGAAATAATCCAGGCATAAATGATGAATACTATGTTATTTTGCTTGTATGTGTTACCTAAAATGAACAATTTCAATGTAGAGTAGGCATTAACAGGGACTTAGGGGAATGGTAGTAGGGAATTACTGCTTAATTGATAGAGTTTCTGTTAAGACAAAGAAAAAGTTTAGAATAAACTGAATAGTGGTGATGATTATACAAGATTATGAATATAATTAATATTAAAGAATTGTTTAAGATGGTAAATGTCAGGTTATGTAAATTTTAATGCCATAGAAAAAATATAAAAAACAAAACACAAACACACAAAAACCCAGCCCCCAACTCTTCTGAACCTTTCCAGCATCATTCACTTACTAAAAGCTCTCCTTTCTGTCTTAAATAACTGAGGGTGCCCTTTAGTTATTTACATTTGTTTGACCTTTGTAGAAGATGAAATTATAGTCTCCACCTTCTTATAACCTTTCTCATACTTAAAGTGTATTACAAATGACTCTTTCTCATTCAAAAGTCAGCACAAATGTTTTAATCACTTCTTAAACATCTTGTACTTGAATCTTTTCATGTATCAGAAATATCTGTGCTTGAACTTTTCCTGGTTTCTCTCAGGTTGGAGAAAAACTAGAAAATACATTTCAGATAGACTGCATCAAATACTAAATACATTGTGGAAGCTAAATTTTTGCCTTATGAAAATGTGGATCTGTCTAATTAAAAAAAATATAGTGTACGGCTCTGTTTTTCTCTTTCACTTATAATTTCCAATTCTCATTTTGCTTTTTCGTTTCCAATTTGCAGTACACATTTAGTCTTATTACTGCACAGAAGAAATCTCTCTAAAGTTCCATTCTATAGCATCTAGCCACTTCTGCAAAGTGTCTTTTAATTTTTAATTCCATCTGGTTAAGTGCTGGCCACCTCCCTCAATGTCTGCTATGAACTTAATGAAAACTCTCACTAATCCATCTCACAGACTTGCCATTTACCTCTCACGGCTCTGAGGGAAATTAATGAGATCATTGTTCTAGTGCTCTTTGAATACTTGTATTTTAGAAGAGCAATGCCAAAAGTCTCCAAAGACTTCTATTACAAAATTGTTCATGAAAGATGAATTTTATGATTTTTACTTGAAAGGAATAAGCTACAGTCAGAATACCCTTACTGATATAATTGTACAGATAATGTAAGGATTGGTGGAGAATTTAAATCTAAGTATCTATATGATATAAATATCTTAAAAACTAGCCTACCATATCATTTAACATATCATGGGGAAAACAAAATGGAAATGATACAAGAAGGATATTACTCAGGTCAGTAGTAGTTTACTGTGTTTGAATAATGGTCACTTTTATTGCAATAATGTAACATTCTAAGAAAGTTTTGAAAACACATATTTAAAAAATAATCCATAATTCACATCAGAGTTCCTTCAATATTTTCCATGTTTCCCTTGATTCTTTGGCTATATATATATAAAGATATATATATATATTTAAAGATGCTGAATAAATGCTATATTTCTAGAAGTGCTAATTTTAAAATTATTTTCCATTACATCATACTATAGTATTTGATGCTATATAGAAATATTAAAAGATAAACATAAAAATGAAATTAATCATATCTAAACCATTGATATTTTGATATAGTTCAAAAATTATACTTTTTGTGCATTTCAAATTTTTCAGTTCACTTTTGAACAGAACTGCCTAGTTTAATAATTTTATTACATACGAATAAATGTTTATCACATAAAACTCAGGTAATAAAAATACACAAAAAGAAAAAATTTTAAAATCACAATTAATCCCATAATGTAGAGATAACAACAGTAATATTTTGGATTCTAGTTATTTATCTCTCACTTGAAATATAAATATGTGTATATCTGTATATATGATTATGCATGCTAAGTCATTTCAGTCGTGTCTGACTCTTTGCAACACTATGGACTGTAACACTATGGACTGTAGCCTGCCAAGCTCCTCTGTTCATGGGATTCTCCAGGCAAGAATACCAGCATGGACTGCAGTGACTTCCTCCAGGGCATCTTCCCAACCCAAGGCCTGAACCTGTGTCTCTTACACTGCAGGTGATTCTTTACTGCTGAGCCACCAGAGAAGCCCCCTTGTTACATGTATTATCCTTTATCTTCCTGCAACTCTTGAAAGGTATGTATTATCACCATTTTCCAGGTAAGAAAATTGAGTCTTAGATTAAGTAATTAGCTTATTATTAGGCATTCATCAATTAAGAAGAAGAGTTGTGATTAAAATTAATATCAAACACCTCATTTCTCCTATTAAGTAATTACTCTTGTCACATTTAGTTTGAAAGAGTTAACATCAGAGTATAAGTTATTTTCAGAGACTTACACATATTTATCATCTATATATATATATAATAATAATTGAACAAAATGTATTAAATGTACTCTGATTAATAAGTTCTGTGGAATGTGAAAAGGTGATGATAAAATAATTCTCTCTGAGGTACTGGCAGATATGTTGTATTTAGGACACAGAGAAAGTTAGACATGTTAGAGCATGCTGTTTATTACAGGAAAAGAGTCTTTATGGGGTCATATTAATATTATTTCTAAAATGTTAGCTGAAACTTAGAGAACCACACCTCTGACTCTAGAATGATTGAATATTTTAAATGCCTTGAATACCAGAATTTATTCTGTAGAAATCTGAGCATCAATAATTTTTCAATCAATAGTATTTAAACATGAATGGCATATCATTTCTTTAAGAGTGTTTATTGTGTGCCTGTGAGAAACTCAAGTAGAATGGTAAGTGTTGCAAGAGGGCATCAGAGGGCAGACACACTGAAACCATAATCACAGAAAACTAGTCAATCTAATCACACTAGGACCACAGCCTTGTCTAACTCAATGAAACTAAGCCATGCCCATGGGACCACCCAAGATGGGCAGGTCATAGAGGAGAGGTCTGACAGAATGTGGTCCACTGGAAAAGGGAATCGCAAACCACTTCAATATTCTTGCCTTGAGAACCCCATGAACAGTATGAAAAGGCAAAATGATAGGATACGGAAAAAGAAACACCCCAGGTCAGTAGGTGCCCAATATGCTACTGGAGATCAGTGGAGAAATAACTCCAGGAAGAATGAAGGGATGGAGCCAAAGCAAAAACAATACCCAGCTGTGGATGTGACTGGTGATAGAAGCAAGGTCCGATGCTGTAAAGAGCAATATTGCATAGGAACCTGGAATGTCAGGTCTATGAATCAAGGCAAATTGGAAGTGGTCAAACAAGAGATGGCAACAGTGAATGTCGACATTCTAGGAATCAGCGAACTAAAATGGACTGGAATGGGTGAATTTAACTCAGATGACCGTTATATCTACTACTGCAGGCAGGAATCCCCTAGAAGAAATGGAGTAGCCATCATGGTCAACAAAAGAGTCTGAAATGCAGTCCTTGGATGCAATCTCAAAAATGACAGAATGATCTCTGCTTGTTTCCAAGGCAAATCATTCAATATCACAGAAATCCAAGTCTATGCCCCAACCAGTAACGCTGAAGAAGCTGAACTTGAACAGTTCTATGAAGACCTACAAGACCTTTTAGAACTAACACCCAAAAAAGACGTCCTTTTCATTATAGGGGCCTGGAATGCAAAAGTAGGAAGTCAAGAAACACCTGGAATAACAGGCAAATCAGGTCTTGGAATGTGGAATGAAGCAGGACAAAGACTAATAGAGTTTTGCCAAGAAAATGCACTGGTCATAGCAAACACCCTCTTCCAACAACACAAGAGAAGACTCTACGCATGGACATCACCAGATGGTCAACATCAAAATCAGATTGATTATATTCTTTGCAGCCAAAGATGGAGAAGCTCCATACAGTCAACAAAGACAAGACCAGCAGCTGACTGTGGCTCAGATCATGAACTCCTTATTGCCAAATTCAGACTGAAATTGAAGAAAGTAGGGAAAACCACTAGACCATTCAGGTATGATCTAAATCAAATCCCTTATGATTATACAGTGGAAGTGAGAATTAGATTTAAGGGCCTAGATTTGATAGATAGAGTGCCTGATGAACAATGGAATGAGGTTCGTGACATTGTACAGGAGACAGGGATCAAGACCATCCTCATGGAAAAGAAATACAAAAAAGCAAAATGGCTGTCTGGGGAGGCCTTACAAATAGCTGTGAAAAGAAGAGAGGCGAAAAGCAAAGGAGAAAAGGAATAATATATGCATCTGAATGCAGAGTTCCAAAGAATAGCAAGAAGAGATAAGAAAGCCTTCTTCAGCAATCAATGCAAAGAGATAGAGGAAAAGAACAGAATGGGAAAGACTAGAGATCTCTTCAAGAACATTAGAGATACCAAGGGAACATTTCATGCAAAGATGGGCTCGATAAAGGACCTAACAATGCAATGGTATGGACCTAACAGAGGCATAAGATATTAAGAAGAGGTGGCAAGAATACACAGAAGAACTGTACAAAAAAGATCTTCATGACCCAGATAATCACGATGATGTGATCACTCATCTAGAGCCAGACATCCTAGAATGTGAAGTCAAGTGGGCCTTAGAAAGCATCACTACGAACAAAGCTAGTGGAGGTGATGGAATCCCAGCTGAGCTATTTCAAATCCTGAAAGATGATGCTGTGAAAGTGCTGCACTCAATATGCCAGCAAATTTGGAAAACTCAGCAGTGGCCACAGGACTGGAAAAGATCAGTTTTCATTCCAATCCCAAAGAAAGGCAATGCCAAAGAATGCTCAAACTACCACACAATTGCACTCATCTCACATGCTAGTAAAGTAATCCTCAAAATTCTCCAAGCCAGGCTTCAGCAATATGTGAACCATGAACTCCCTGATGTTTAAGCTGGTTTTAGAAAAGGCAGAGGAACCAGAGATCAAATTGCCAACATCCGCTGGATCATGGAAAAAGCAAGAGAGTTCCAGAAAAACATCTATTTCTGCTTTATTGACTATGCCAAAGCCTTTGACTCTGTGGATCACAATAAACTGTGGAAAATTCTGAAAGAGATGGGAGTACCAGACCACCTAACCTGCCTCTTGAGAAACCTGTATGGGGGTCAGGAAGCAACAGCTAGAACTGGACATGGAACAACAGACGGGTTCCAAATAGGAAAAGGAGTATGTCAAGGCTGTATATTGTCACCCTGCTTATTTAACTTATATGCAGAGTACATCATGAGAAACCCTGGGCTGGAAGAAACACAAGCTGGAATCAAGATTGCTGGGAGAAATATCAATAACCTCAGATATGCAGATGATACCACCCTTATGGCAGAAGTGAGTGAAGTGAAGTTGCTCAGTAGTGTCCGACTCTTTGCGACCCCGTGGACTGTAACCTACCAGGCTTCTCTGTCCATGGGATTCTCTAGGCAGGAATACTGGAGTGGATTGCCGTTTCCTTCTCCAGGGGATCTTCCCGACCCAGGGATCGAACCCGGGTCTCCCGCATCGGAGGCAGACGCTTCAACCTCTGAGCCACCAGGGAAGCCCTTATGGCAGAAAGTGAGCAGGAACTAAAAAGCCTCTTGATGAAAGTGAAAGAGGAAAGTGAAAAAGTTGGCTTAAAGCTCAACATTCAGAAAACGAAGATCATGGCATCCGGTCCCATCACTCTATGGGAAATAGATGGGGAAACAGTGTCAGACTTTATTTTGGGGGGCTCCAAAATCACTGCTGATGGTGACTGCAGCCATTAAATTAAAAGACGCTTACTCCTTGGAAGAAAAGTTATGACCAACATAGATAGCATATTCAAAAGCAGAGACATTACTTAAGACTAAGGTCCGTCTAGTCAAGGCTATGGTATTTCCAGTGGTCATATATGGATGTGAGAGTTGGTCTGTGAAGAAAGCTTAGCGCTGAAGAATTGATGCTTTTGAGCTGTGGTGTTGGACAAGACTCTTGAGAGTCATTTGGACTGCAAGGAGATCCACCCAGTCCATTCTAAAGGAGATCAGCCCTGGGATTTCTTTGGAAGGAATGATGCTAAAGCTGAAACTCCAGTACTTTGGCCACCTCATGCAAAGAGTTCACTCATTGGAAAAGTCTCTAATGCTGGGAGGGATTGGGGGCAGGAGGAGAAGGGGACGACAGAGGATGAGATGGCTGGATGGCATCACTGACTCGATGGTCGTGAGTCTGAGTGAACTCCGGGAGTTGGTGATAGACAGGGAGGCTTGGCGTGCTGCGATTCATGGGCTCGCAAAGAGTCGGACACGACTGAGCAACTGAACTGATCTGAACTGTGTTGAACACAAAGATATCAGAATCAGTAATGCTGCATTGCTTGTGTCTTGCCCACCAGCAAAGCACAGTCTGGTGGAAGAGACAGATACACAACACAGATCATTGTAATCAAGTCATAAACATTGATTCCAGGCACAAATATGTTCATAAACACTGGTACAGATCCAAATAGTTACCATACATCAAGGAACATCCTATTATAGAGTCATAAACACTGAGTTATAGGTATAGGACATCAATAAAGGGATGGTTAATACTATCTGTGTGAAAGACTGAAAGCTTCATAGAAGGTGCTGGTTCGTAAGGAGAGGCTATGATATTAATAGGATTCTATCAGCTAGTGAGAAAGGGGGAAAGCAGTTGTCCTCTTTTTAACTTTTCAGTATTTCCCTGACTTCATTTCTGAGAGTTCTACATACACATGTGAGTGCTCAATTGTGACCCCCTGAACTGCCTGTAATGAGCCAGGTTCCTCTGTCCATGGGATTTCACAGGCAGGAACACTGGAATGGGGTGCCATTTGCTCCTCCAGGGGATCTTCCAAACCCCGGGATCAAACCCACGTCTCCTGTAGCTCCTACATTGCTCATGACTGACCAAAGAAACACTCTCAGAAGAAAGGATATGAAGAACGTAAGACAGGATAGAGGAAACAGCTAAGCCAGGATGTCATCTCAACCTGACGTCATCCTGAGGAGTATAAATTGCACCACAAAACTGGCCTCGCTTTGAGCCACTGGCATCCAAGCCAGTCAGCCACAGCCTGCGAGCTGCACAGCCTGGACACTCTTGTTCACACAGGGCAATTCTCAAGAGGAGCTGGGAGTCCTTACCAGCCATCACTATGGCAATGGGGGATAAACAGTCCGATCTGAGGAAAGAGATCTAGACAGAAGTAAAAACTTTCATTAATCCTCCTAGCCTAACACGTACTTTTAAATTTATAGTATAGCGAACGTTTAAAAATATTTATTATGTCTTTAAATGAATTATGGGACTCAAACTATGATCAAAAGGCTATACTGTGTCCTGGAAAAGAGACAAAGGCAAATCCTTCACTTCAGTTGTTTCAAGGGAATGCCCAGTGGAGTAGGAGTGATGAGATAAAGTTACAAACAACCTGTAACATAAGGCAGACTATAATATCTACAAGATAAGAGTACAGACTTTAGGGAACTACAGAGGGTGTGTAAATTTTATCTCAAAACAGTCAGGAAAGACTTCAGGGAAGAAGTGGAACTTGTCATTTTTCATGAACATATTGATTCTAAGGAAGAAAAGAGGTAAATTCTTTTCCTAGGGAGAACTACCTCTCAAACGTCATAGAGGCAGAACTTTTCTGAATCAGGGGAAGAGAAGAGGTCATGCGGTTGCTGCACCCAGCACATTAGAGTGTATACATCTCACAGCAGAACAGAAGTACACACGACTACAAAGGTTAACTGGGATCTAAATTGAAAGCATGTTGAGGGGTAAGCAGAGAAGTTTGGTTTTAACTCAACGGGTGATGGGAAGTCATTTGAGGTTTTTTTTAACATGAAAAGGTTAACAGAAAAGATCTTTTTAACCCAGACAGGTAGTTAGATTGGGGAGTATCTAGAGGTAGAAACCAGTTATAAGGCAACCTTGAATTATGTTTTGAAATTAAATGCCATGATATCCCTGCTTATTTATTTAAAGCTATGTTGTATCAAGTATTTATTCTATACAATTTCTCTTAAAAATTAAATGAAAAAACATATTTCCTAAACACTATTTCCCAGGCCAAATTCCCTGCCTTAAATTACATTTTGATTAAAAAAATACAATATATCAGAATTTCAAAATATTTCTGACCTCAAATGTATAATAATCGAAAGTGGACAGAATATAGACTTTCCATTATTTCTTTCTTAGTCTTGAGGCAAATTTCATGGATTTCTTTGATTTATATTAGCATTTTGTAATTTTCAACTGCAAAAAACTTTCAGAATTTTTTAGGGACTCTTAGGGACAGTGAAGAATCAAAGAAGTATAATGCTCAATCCTCAAAGAGAAAATAAAATAATGTTTATGGGCACATTCTATGTATCGGACTCTGTGGTACAAAGCTGCTTTCACAAATAGAATCTCAGTTATTTTGCATATTTAGAAAATGTTCTCATTTGAATTTATATGTTATTTAAACAATCAGATTTTACATACTTTGTAAGAGTCAGGATTCAAACCCAGTTTTAACAGCCAACCTAAGCTCCTTCCGTATGTCTATTAGCAAACATGGGTGCTTCCCTAGTAACTCAGCTGGTAAAGAATCTACCTGCAATGTGGGAGATCCAGGTTCAATTTCTGGGTCAAGAAGTTATTTATATCTATTAGCGAGCACAGAATACTCACCTGTCAAGATTAGCAGTAATATAAGGTAGTAATTGTTAAGAGCTAGAAAACAGTGATAGAGTAATTGCTAATCCATAGCTCTACAAATGTTAAGATATATATAATGTTCTCTTTCTCTGATCCCCATAATCCCATTTAATTTTGACCTTTCTCCCAACATCGTCTCCCACCTCAGGGATGAGTCCATAGTATAGAAGTATAATCAAGTTTATAAGCAAAAGGAGAATAAATAATAACAGAATAAATAAAAATGAAATAAATAAAACAAATGATAATAGTTATATAATGGTATTTGAGGCTACATACTATGTTATTTATGGTTTTTTAGGATTCCATATGTGTTTTATAAAAAGATTAGCATGATTTTAATTTAGCAATGAAAAGATTATGTGTATTACTTAAGTGTACAACTGGTTTTATATTGATGGATGTGTTTAAATAAATATTTTTGTTCTGCCAGTGATAAAATGTTGCCTGGAATGAATTTATTATTGTTAATCCTCACCAAATACCCCAGGATTAGGTTTTATAATCATTGTTATACAGTTAGAAAATTATAAGTGCAAAAGATTATATAACTTGCCCAAGGGTACATACCGATAATTTTAGAGTTAGCGTAAGAGTCCAGGTCTCTGCGACAGGGCATCAACTTTAAAAGAACCCGTTATTACCTATTTATACAAATATGTGTGTGTGCGTGTGTGTGTGTGTGTGTGTGTGTGTGTGTGTGTGTGTGCACTCAGTCATGTCCGACTTTTTGTGACACCATGGACTGTAGTCCTCCAGTTCATGGAATTCTCCAGGCAAGACTACTGGGCAGCCATTCCCTTCTCCAGGGGATCTTCCTGACCCAAGGATCAAACTTGGGTCTCCCGTATTGCTGGCAGATTCTTTGCCATCTGAGCCACCACTAAGCTAAGGGTGTTTAGCTTCATCAAAGCCTACATTGCTCTTTTGACAGGCCACACGTTTTTATTTTCCACCTTATTCATTCTGAAACAAAATTATTTTGTATATTTGCTTTTGTTTCTTCTTCCATAATCACTTATTTTATGGCACTTTTATTCAGTCTTTCCTTACTTTTCTCCTTCAATTAAATCCTTTCTAAAATACAGTATTTTCAACCTTTTAATTTCATGAAAACAAAGGAAAGGGACTGTTATAGAAACTCACTGTGCACTGTTAGCATGTTTTTAGTATTTCCTAGTATTATTTGTCCTTTTCTGAGATTTATTGTTCTGTTCTCTTCCTGTCACACAATTCCTCCATATGAAATAATTCCCACACCAGAGTTTACTTCACAAAAGCAAATAGACATCATGATCGAAATTCAAAATCAGCTCCAGATTTTGCATTTCTACTGTTAATATCACTCTTTTGAATTAAAAATAAAAAATCTTCTACTGCAAACTCCCATTAAAGGCAACAGTTTTTCCCTGAAAGAAGTATTTTGATTGGATGTCATCATTATACGTTAACAAAGAGCATAGAGCTGGTCCTGAGCAGACAGGTTGAAGGACTTCTGTTTTTCTGGATTCACAGAAATGATTCTTATCTCAGCTGAGAACAGGTATGAAGTCACTTTTTCAGAACTGGCTCAAACATTTCTTTCTCTAGAAAATAATCATCAAACCATTTCAGAATTAGTTTCTCCTTCCATTGTCTTCCCAAAATGCAAGCTACCCATCTCTGTTCTATGACACTTCCTTCTATTGTACTTTATAGTTTGTTTACATTTCCAAAATTTTCACTAGCCTAACCATTTCTTACAGGCTTCCCAGGTGGCTCGGTAGTAAAGTATCCACCTGCCAATGCAGGAGACTCAAGTTCAATCCCTGAGTCAGGAAGATTCCCTGGAAGAGAAAATGGCAGTTCACTCCAGTAACTCTTGCCTGGGAAATCCCATGACAGAGCAGCCTGATGGACTATAGTCCATGGGGTGGCAAAGAGTCAGACACGATGGAGCAGGCATGCAGGCAACCATTTGTTAAGGATATTTTCCTTTTTTATTTTATTTTTAATGCTGGCAAACTTGTACTTTAAAAATGTTCCATAAATGTTTATGAAATGTGTATTGCAAGAACATATGGATGTTTGAAACTTCTACCACCTGATTCTGGGGATTTATTTCCTGAGGCATCTGTAACATAAGTCCATAGAGCCAACAAATGATGAGATCAGTAACGAGAGTGAGACTGGAAGCAAGCTTCTTAAGGTGGAATCAAAGAATTGATGCTTTTGTGCTGTGGTGTTGGAGACGACTCTTGAGAGTCTCTTGGTCTGCAAGGAGATCAAACTAGTCAACCCTAATGGAAATCAACCCTGAATATTCTTTGGAAGGACTGAGGTTGAAGCTTAAGCTCCAATACTTTGGCCACCTGATGTGAAGAGCTGACTCATTGGAAAAGACCCTGATGCTGGGAAAGACTGAGGGCAGGAGGAGAAGGGGGCGACAGAGGACGAAATGGTTGGATGGCATCACCAACTCAAATGGACATGCGTTTGAGCAAACTCTGGGAGATAGTGATGGACAGGGAAGACTGGCGTGCTGCAGTCTGTGGAGTCAAAAAGAGTCGGACATAACTGAGCAACTGAACAACAAAAACAAATGCTTTATTTGACTTTGTAACTGGCACCATGGCTAAAAATGTTTTCAGCACATTACACATGTTCAATGAAGATTTACTAGATGGATTTTAAATCCTATTCTGACCATGATAATTTTAGAAGTGAAGAAGAATTAGTATCATATATAATATACCCTCTTGCCAGTGTTACATGTCTATCATTTATACCAGCTGTTGTGAATTTTTCTGATACTTTTATCCTTTCCCAATTGCTGAAGCTATTAGAATGAAAAACTCATCAAAGTTTTTAAGGACCCACTCATCTCTTGAATCTTTTTCTGTTAACAACATCATGGGTTATACATAAACTTAGGATTTCCACAAAAGTATGTAAATGTATATGTTGTACTACAATATGATGACTATATTACAAAATATGTGGAATCCAGGTTTCAATGAAACTGCAGGTGTTTAAAGTATCCTCTCATTTATAACATTTATGTGTTGATGAATGTGAATAGTAATAACTGATACAACCTCTTAATGGAAACATCAACATCTATCTCCATAATGGGGGAACTTTTTCATGTTTACTAATAGCATATTTGTGGTATCAGCTCATTCTCCAATAGCAAAAAAATGGCATTCTATGTAACAGAATCATGAATAATTGTAAAGCTTCTGGTACTTCACTGTACCAGATGGCTTAACTATAGAGAGATTCAAATGAATGGTATTATATTTCTCAGACATCTGGAAAACTTCTAACAACATATGGAACTCAGGACTAGGACTCCCAGTATTTTTTAATGGCATAGTCATTAACATTTGCAAAATTAAAATTCTGATATGGCAGCATTTTACCACACCCATTGTTGTTCAGACTTCCTACAGTTTTTCTAATACCAATTTATGCAAAACATTTATATACACAAAGTGACTAGCAATCCATAGATGGTCTGAATTTTTGTGGCACAAGAATTGTGAGAATTGAAAAAGAAAGATGAGCAAAAGAGAAATGTATAATTTAACCTTGTTAGGAAAACAAGCAATGTTCCTTAGTGGCTGAGTGGGTTTTAAAAAAACTGGACAGTTCTGACTCATCTTTGATTTATTAATTCCAAATTAGTGTTTAAGAAAGTGGTTTGGGATATACACAGACCTAACACCGCCTTCCTTTGGTGCCACCCACTTTATCTGGGTGTGTTTGAGTCTCAGAATTCACCTTATTTAGGAACAGTGAATGGGATCATGTCCCCAGTATTCTAACAGATCACTAAATACATTGTTATAAATAGAGTTCATTTAAAGTTATAGAAGGTTCTTTCAATGAACTCTTGTAAGAATTAAGTAAAATTAAAAATAATCTGTGGAGTGACAGAGTTCATTTCAGATGATAGCTAAGCAATTATCCAATCAGTAATAAGAAGTGACTAAATAAATGCATACATAGAGCATTAGCATTTTCAATCTATTTCAAATGATGAAAGTTGAGAAAGGAAGAAGGATAGGAAGAAAGACATGGAGGGAAAGAGAGGAAGGGAGGAAAAGGGGGAGAACGGGGATCAGAAGGTAGGTGTTAGAAAGGTGGAAGTCAAACAAGACTTTAGGAAAATCACTTACGTATAAATACCATTCCTTAATAGGACATCGAGAAAGACAGTTAATTTCTGTGTGTTTGCTGCTGCTGCTGCTGCTGCTAAGTCGCTTCAGTCGTGTCCGACTCTGTGCGACTCCATAGACCGCAGCCCACCAGGCTCCCCCGTCCCTGGGATCCTCCAGGCAAGAACACTGGAGTGGGTTGCCATTTCCTTCCCCAATGCATGAAAGTGAAAAGTGAAGTCAAGTCGCTCAGTCGTATCCAACTCTTAGCGACCCCATGGACTGCAGCCTACCAGGCTCCTCCGTCCATGGGATTTTCCAGGCAAGAGTACTGGAGTGGGGTGCCATTGCCTTCTGTGTGTTTACGGTCCAATAACTCTACTGAATTCACTTAAAAATGCTAGTAATTTATTTGTAAACTCTTTCAGATATTCTAAATATGCAATCACCAAGCTTCTTAAATGTGTGCTCATAGTTTGCCCTACCTTTCCACCTACGATTTCTATTCAGTTTTCCTTTTTCCTTCTTCTAGGACTCATTGCTCTTATGTCAAAACTTTTCACCATGACCTTGTATCTTTTATGATCTTTTGTGTATTTTATTTTATTCTCTTGGCATCATCTTGGTATTTTTTTTACTGACCTACCTTCCAGATCACTGATCCTGTCTTCTGATAGTTTTAATCTTCCATTACAACTTTTGAACTCTTAACTCTGGTTATTAATTTTTTGGCTTCTTCTAATTTACTCTTTGTGTGTGTACAGGTGTATGAATTTCGTGTCTCTGCTAAACCCATCCATAATTTTGTCTATGATATTGTACATATTAATCAAAATATTTTTAATATCTCTGTGATAGTTGCTAAGTCGTGTCTGATTCCTTCTGACTCCCAGGGGCTATAGTCTACCAGGCTCCTCTGTTCATGGGACTTTCCAGGCAAGAATACTGGAGTGGGTTGTCGTTTCCTACTCCAGGGGATCTTCCCGACCCAAGGATTGAACCCACGTTGCAGGCAGATTCTTTATGTTTCTCTTTAGTAACCCAAAATTTCAGTCACTAGTTGGTTAGTTTCTTTCACTTGCTTTCTCTTCATTTTCAGTCTGTGAGCCTACATGTGAGTTTGTTTTACTTTAATCATGCTTTGTAGTTTTGGTTAAAAGGATGAACATTTTATGTACAATACTGAAGAGATTCTGGCTGATGTTATCTACTTTCAAAGAACTAAAATTTTCTCTTGGTAGGCAGTTAAACAATGAATCATCTTAATATTTTCAAGCATCAGTTTGGGCTTTTAGCTGTTACATTTACATCAGGTTTATAAAATTCACTTCTAGGCTGTCATACTTAATTTCAGACCATGGTACTTACTTTGACTCCTCTGTCTAAAGGTCAAGTTGGACCACACAGCTCCTAAAATTTTGGTCCAACTCTTTAGCCGCCCATCTGTTTTTCTCTGCTGAGCTTCCTAAGGTTTTTTCTCTGTGTGTGCACAGCTGAAGATCGACAGTTATCTTAAAAACAATTTATATACAGGGATTTCATTTCTCTGCAATCCCCTTCTCTCCAGAATCCTGTTGGTTTGATTTTAACAAGTCTGGAAGACTCAGACTTCAATCTCTTTGTTCTTGGCTAAGTAGGGCTGCTGGGTGCTGCTCTGTGTTTCTTTTCCCAAATGGGTAAACTAGAAATTTCCTGCAGCAAACAAGCTAAGAAAGAGATGACAGGGTACACTGTCCTTCACTCTAGGACTCTAATCACTCAGATCCTATTTGTGTTTCTCGCTTTCCTTTGCCCTCAAACCATTGTTTATATATATATTGTATCCAGCTTGGCTTCAGCAGTAAGGAGAGTATAATTGGGGGAGGGGTGTCCCCTGGTCCTGGTGGCTCAGATGGTAAAGAATCTGCTTGCAATGCAGGAGACCCAGGTTCAATCCCTGGGTGGGGAAGATCCCCTGGAGAAGGGCATGACAATCCACTCCACTATTCTTGCCTGGAGAATTTCATGAGCAGGGAAGCCTGGTGGGCTACAGTCCACGGGGTTGCAAAGAGTCAGACATGACTGAGTGACTGAGCAACAACAAGGTACTCCTCTGACTTTGGGTTGGGTCTATAGCTAAGAAAGAACAAGCAGGCAAAGCAGAGGACAGATGATCCAGGTGTAGAACATTATAACATCAGGGAATAAGGAATTCTGATATTTTAATGTGTCAGACTGAACTACAATCATTGCCAACTAATGTTGATTATATGATATGCTACATGTGAAATCAATTGAGATCTCAAAAACTGCAAACTTGGCAGAGAGCATGATAAAGCCAACCTAAGAAGTTAGAAGACTTCAAGAGAAGAGGGAAGGAGCTGGAAAGTGAAAAACCTGAAGATCTTATGGTCAGAGATTGATAGACTCTATGTGAAACATCTTCACATGGTAATAAATATGTTTACTTTAACCAAAGTGAAGGGCTAATGAAATCTAGAGGAGCAGATGAGCTGATAATGTCAAGAATTGATGGAGTCAGGGTTTTGGTTTTAATAGACAAAAGAAACACAACTCCATTCCATAAGCAATGTTTTGAAAAGAATAGTTCTGGTGAGGCATCCTAAATTCTAGCTTATATTTAGAAGAACGTGAAATCACAATTTAAAATTAGTAAAGTAGCATTAATGGTGATAATATAAACAAACAAATTTGAGCATCACAGGTTTAAGTATTTTGCCACATCTGACACCTTTTATTTCAAGCACAATGTCTAGTTCAGAGATTTGATACAATGTGTTATTTTCATCCATGATTCTGGTTTCTAGTCTTCAATTACAAACAGTTTTATGAATGTAAATTACCCAAAGAACGGATTTTTCTTAATTTAGGATGAAGTACTTATCCACTTTACAAAAAAGTAGACATATACTTTTCTTTACAAGAATAGTCACAGAACAATTTAAATGTCAGCTTCTGGATATCAGTCTAGTTCCAGTGAACCAATAAATAGCTCTTTAAATTGCCAATTTTTAGTTCATTGACTTTAGTCTTATTTTTTCACTTTTCTTTCTCTGGCAGAGGTTCTCAGATTATTCAAAGGGGTCCCTGAGAGCAACATTATCACACACATTGAAGCGTGAAAAATTCAGTTTCTATGTCTTCAACCCCAGCAAAATCATTTAATGGGCACTTTGTTACAAGTTATGGATGTGATCAGCAGACTATACTCTAAGTTGATTTCAACTGCATGACTACACAGATCTATATAACAGAAGGATAGCATCTGTTATCCCTGTTATAGGACTTTCCTGGTGGCTTAGGCAGTAAAGAATCCACCTGCAATGCAGGAGATCCCGATTCGATCCCTGGTTTGGGAAGATTCCCTGAAGAAGGGAATGGCTACCCACTCCAGTACTTTTGCCTGGAGAATTCCATGGACAGAGGAGGTTGGCGGGCTACAGTCCATGGGGTCTCAAAGGATTGGACCCGACTGAGCGACTAACATTCATTTTATCATCTGTTATACACTCATCAGCGCAGATGGTAAAGCGTCTGTCTACTATGCGGGAGACGCAGGTTCAATCCCTGGGTTGGGAAGATCCCCTGGAGAAGGAAACGGCAACTCACTCCAGTACTATTGCCTGGAAAATCCCATGGACAGAGGAGCCTGGTAGGCTACAGTCCATGGGGTCGCAAAGAGTCGGACACGACTGAGCGACTTTGCCACTTCGCCATACACTCATCAGTTAGATCTCTAAGTGTTCTATAGAAAGCTTCCTTTATAGAAACTACAAAAAACTTACATAGAATAATTCAAAATAAGAAAATGGAAATATTTATATTTTAAAGTTAAATCTGATATATGCAAAATTTTACAGTAGCTTTGCTTATTTATAACCAACAAAAACTGGAAACAACTCAAAGGTTTTCAACTAGTCAAAAACTAGTCAATAAATAGGGTTTCCCTGGTGCCTTAGTGGTAAAGAATCTGCCTGCTACTTCAGGAGACATGGGTGTGATCCCTGTTCCTGGAAGATCCCACATGGAGCAACTAAGCCTGTGCGCCACAACTCCTGAGCCTGCGCTCTAGAGCCTGGGCGCTGCAACTACTGACCCCACAAGCCACAGCTACGGAAGCTCAAATGCCCTACAGCTTGTGCTCCACAACAAGAAAAGACACCACAATGAGAAGCCTGCGCACCACAACTAGAGAGTGGCCCCTGCTTACCACAACCAGAGAGAAGCTCACACAGCAACACAAACCCAGCACAGCCAAATAAATAAATCCAATTTTTAAAAAACAGTCAACAGCAGTTGAGTCGCTCAGTCATGTCCGACTCCTTGAGACCCCATGGACTGAAGCACTCCAGGTTTGCCCATCACCAACTCCCGGAGCTTGCTCAAACTCATGTCCACCGAGTCAGTGATGCCATCCAAACATCTCATCCTCTGCCGTCCCCTTCTCCTCCTGCCTTCAGTCTTGCCCAGAATCAGGGTCTTTTCCAATGAGTCAGTTCTTCACATCAGGTGGCCAAAGTAATGGAGCTTCAGCATCAGTCCTTCCAAGGAACACACTATAGTACAACTACCTAATGGAACAGCATTCAGCAAGAAAAAAGAGCAAACTAGTGATATACACAACATGGATGAAGCTACAGTACAATCTGGGATGCTGAAGAAGCAAAACTCAAAAGACTGTGTGGTATATGATTCCATTTATATTGCATTCTAGAAAAGGCAAGACCAGGACAGAAAAGACATCAATGTTGGCTAGGGAATAGGGAGTGAGGTAGAGCACTTGATGAAAAAGGGACAGAGAGGATTTGTGAGACATGATAAAATTGCTCCATATCTGTATATATGAATAACTTTGCTGTACATCTGAAAATAGCATTGTAAATCAATCATATTTCAATCTTTAAAAATAAAAAAAAAGTACACACCTGCTCCATATCTGGATAGGGGTGCTGGTTGTGCAACAGTAGACATTTGTCAAAGTTCATAGAACTCGACACTATTAAAGAGAATGAGGTTTACTTTGTGTGACTTTTACTTCTACAAACCTGATTAAAATAATGAAAAACCTTTATTTTAAAATCATGCACTTCTTGGTATGATGCTCTTTTTAGCACAACATCACATCTATAGCTTTCTTCCAACTGTGTTACCTCAATCTAATGAAGAAAACATGACAAATTAATGGGAATCTTACAAAGTAACTGGCCAGTACTCATCAAAATATCAAAACCATGAGAGAGAAACTCAAGAATTGTCACAGTCTTGAAGAGGCTAGAAGATCTGACAAGTAAGTGAACTTTAAAGTTGCAAATGCTAGACAAGAAAAGATATTAGTAGGACTTCCATGGTGGCTCAGATGGTAAAGCCTCTGCCTACAATGTGGGAGACCTGGGTTCAATCCCTGGGTCAGGAAGATACTCTGGAGAAGGCAATGGCAACCCACTCCAGTACTCTTGCCTGGAAAATCCCCTGGTAGACTATAGTCCATGGGGTAGCAAAGAGTTGGACATGACTGAGTGACTAAAGGTTTCAGGTCAACTTGCAAAATTTAAAGAAAATGCATAGAATAGTTAGTAATATTGTGCTAACATTAATTTCCTGGTACAGATCATTTTACTGTGGTCATGTAAGATGTTATCATCAGATAAATCTGGGTGAAGGATAAGGCAACCATGGACACCATTTTCAGCTATTTGTTAGTCTAAAATTATTTTAAATGAAAAACAAGAAATGTAAATTGTCTGGAATTACTCTTTCTTGGTAGAATGTATTTGACAAAGGCATTTAAAAATGACTTCTTACAGTTGTCATAGAGTTGTGAAATCAAAAAGCACTCAGTTTACTTCAGTTCAGTCACTCGGTCGTGTCCGACTCTTTGCGACCCCATGAATTGCAGCACACCAGGCCTCCCTGTCCATCACCATCTCCCAGAGTTCACTCAGACTCACGTCCATCGAGTCCGTGATGCCATCCAGCCATCTCATCCTCTGTCGTCCCCTTCTCCTCCTGCCCCCAATCCCTCCCAGCATCAGAGTCTTTTCCAATGAGTCTACTCTTCGCATGAGGTGGCCAAAGTACTAGAACTTCAGCTTTAGCATCATTCCTTCCAAAGAAATCCCAGGGTTGATCTCCTTCAGAATGGACTGGTTGGATCTCCTTGCAATCCAAGGGACTCTCAAGAGTCTTCTCCAACACCACAGTGCAAAAGCATCAATTCTTCGGCACTCAGCCTTCTTCACAGTCCAACTCTCACATGCATACATGACCACAGGAAAAACCATAGCCTTAACTAGACGGACCTTAGTCGGCAAAGTAATGTCTCTGCTTTTGAATATGCTATCTAGGTTGGTCAAACTTTTCTTCCAAGGAGTAAGTGTCTTTTATTTAATGGCTGCAGTCACCATCTGCAGTGATTTTGGAGCCCCAAAATATAAAGTCTGACACTGTTTCTACTGTTTCCCCATCTATTTCCCATGAAGTGATGGGACCAGATGCCATGATCTTCATTTTCTGAATGTTGAGCTTGAAGCCAACTTTTTCACTCTCCTCTTTCACTTTCCTCAAGAGGCTTTTTAGTTCCTCTTCACTTTCTGCCATAAGGGTTGTGTCATCTGCATATCTGAGGTTATTGATATTTCTCCCAGCAATCTTGATTCCAGCTTGTGTTTCTTCCAGCCCAGCGTTTCTCATGATGTAATCAGCATAGAAGTTAAATAAGCAGGGTGACAATATACAGCCTTGACGTACTCCTTTTCCTATTTGGAACCAGCCTGTTGTTCCAGGTCCAGTTCTAACTGTTGCTTCCTGACCTGCATACAGATTTCTCAAGAGGCAGATTAGGTGGTCTGGTATTCCCATCTCTTTCAGAATTTTCCACAGTTTATTGTGATCGACACCATCAAAGGCTTTGGCATAGTCAATAAAGCAGAAATAGATGTTTTTCTGGAACTCTCTTGCTTTTTCCATGATCCAGCGCATGTTGGCAATTTGATCTCTGGTTCCTCTGCCTTTTCTGAAACCAGCTTGAACATCAGGAAGTTCACAGTTCACATATTGCTGAAGCCTGGCTTGGAGAATTTTGAGCATTACTTTACTAGCATGTGAGATGAATGCAATTGTGCAGTTGTTTGAACATTCTTTGGCATTGCCTTTCTTTGGGATTGGAATGAAAACTGATCTTTTCCAGTCCTGTGGCCACTGCTGAGTTTTCCAAATTTGCTGGCATATTGAGTGCAACACTTTCATAGCATCATCTTTCAGGATTTGAAACAGCTCAACTGGGATTCCATCACCTCCACTAGCTTTGTTCGTAGTGATGCTTTCTAAGGCCCACTTGACTTCACATTCCAGGATGTCTGGCTCTAGATGAGTGATCACATCATCGTGATTATCTGGGCCGTGAAGATCTTTTTTGTACAGTTCTTCTGTGTATTCTTGCCACCTCTTCTTAATATCTTCTGCTTCTGTTAGGTCCATACCATTTCTGTCCTTTATCGAGCCCATCTTTACATGAAATGTTCCCTTGCTATCTCTAATTTTCTTGAAGAGATCTCTAGTCTTTCCCATTTGTTCTTTTCCTCTATCTCTTTGCATTGATCGCTGAAGAAGGCTTTCTTATCTCTTCTTGCTATTCTTTGGAACTCTGCATTCAGATGCTTATATCTTTCCTTTTCTCCTTTGCTTTTCACCTCTCTTCTTTTCACAGCTATTTGTAAGGCCTCCCCAGACAGCCATTTTGCTTTTTTGCATTTCTTTTTCATGGGGATGGTCTTGATCCCTGTCTCCTGTACAATGTCACGAACCTCATTCCATTGTTCATCAGGCACTCTATCTATCAGATCTAGGCCCTTAAATCTATTTCTCACTTCCACTGTATAATCATAAGGGATTTGATTTAGGTCTCCCTACTTTCTTCAATTTGAGTCTGAATTTGGTAATAAGGAGCTCATGATCTGAGCCACAATCAGCTCCTGGTCTTGTTTTTGTTGACTGTATAGAGCTTCTCCATCTTTGGCTGCAAAGAATATAATCAATCTGATTTTGGTGTTGACCATCTGATGATGTCCATGTGTAGAGTCTTCTCTTCTGTTGTTGGAAGAGGGTGTTTGTGATGACGAGTGTGTTCTCTTGGCAAAACTCTATTAGTCTTTGCCCTGCTTCATTCCGCATTCCAAGGCCAAATTTGCCTGTTATTCCAGGTGTTTCTTGACTTCCTACTTTTGCATTCCAGGCCCCTGTAATGAAAAGGACGTCTTTTTTGGGTGTTAGTTCTAAAAGGTCTTGTAGGTCTTCATAAAACCATTCAACTTCAGCTTCTTCAGCATTACTGGTTGGGGCATAGACTTGGATTACTGTGATATTGAATGGTTTGCTTTGGAGATGAACAGAGATCATTCTGTCGTTTTTGAGATTGCATCCAAGGACTGCATTTCGGACTCTTTTGTTGACCATGATGGCAACTCCATTTCTTCTGAGGGATTGCTGCCCGCAGTAGTAGATACAATGGTCATCTGAGTTAAATTCACCCGTTCCAGTCCATTTTAGTTTGCTGATTGCTAGAATGTCCAATTTGCCTCGATTCATGGACCTGACATTTCAGGTTCCTATGCAATATTGCTCTTTACAGCATCGGATCTTGCTTCTATCACCAGTAGCATCCACAACTGGGTATTGTTTTTGCTTTGGCTCCATCCCCTCATTCTTTCTGGAGTTACTTCTCCACTGATCTCCAGTAGCATATTGGGCATCTACTGACCTGGGGAGTTCCTCTTTTGGTATCCTATCATTTTGCCTTTTCATACTGTTCATGGGGTTCTCAAGGCAAGAATACTGCAGTGGTTTGCGATTCCCTTCTCCAGTGGACCACATTCTGTCAGACCTCTCCACCATGACCCACCCGTCTTGGGTTGCCCAGCAGGCATAGCTTGGTTTCACTAAGTGCAGGCGGCTGCGGAGCCGGCACACTGAGCGCGGCCAAGAGGAGCTACCCTACGTCCGAGTTCAGGGGCAGCAGACTAGAGTGCCAGGCTGCAACTGCGCAGGAACGGCCGAGAGGAGCTACCTGGCATCCGAGATCAGTGGCGGCCAAGAGGAGACACCCCGCATCTGAGGTCAGGGGCGGCCGAGAGAAGCCACCTCGTGCCCGAGGCCAGAGGCAGTGACCCTGAGGAGCCACCCACGCCCAAGGCCAGGGCCGGTGGCCAGGAGGAGCAACCCGAGGAGCGGTGGCTGCGCAGGCACAGGAGGGCCTAGAGGAGCTCTCCCACATTGAAGGTCAGCAACGGTGGCGGTAAGGAGATACCCTTCATCCAAGGTAAGGAGCAGCAGCTGTGCTTTGCTGGAGCAGCTGTGAAAAGATACCCCACGCCCAAGGTAAGAGAAACTCAAGTAAGATGGTAGGTGTTGCAAGAGGGCATCAGAGGGCAGACACACTGAAACCATAATCACAGAAAACTAGTCAATCTAATCACACTAGGACCACAGCCTTGTCTAACTCAAAAAGCACTAGATGACCTCAAATACCAAACAAGACAGGGAATGAGCTGCTAACAGCTGGCCCTTTTATTTTTGAATATTTATTTGACTGCACCAGGTCTTAGTTGTGGCATGTAGAATCTTTGATCTTCATAACAATTTAGGGTTGTTTTTTTTTTTTTTTTCAATAGTAGCATGTGGACTTAACTCCCTGATTAGGAATCGAACTCAGTTCCCCTGCATTGCACATGCAGAGTGTTAGCCACTGGACTACCAGATAAGTCCTTGGCTGTTTTACTTCTTCAGCAAATTGGGTATCCTGGACATGAGATGTGAGCAAACTTTTTTTAGACAAAAAAGTGCTCTGAAAAGAAGACAGACCAATGGAGATTTTGATGGCTGAATCTAGTGGATGGTCAAATATATCACTTATTTTATCAACTAAGACATTTACTGAGTCCGAGGTGACAGAGGACACTGGGAAGGTGAGCCTAAAATGTAAAGCGAAATCTCTCACAGTCTTGAGGCAGAACCCCTCAGAAGGATTCTAGGTGTCTGTACTGTATTGTCCTCTAAATATTTCCAGAGATTCAACACTTTTTCTTTATATGCCACAGATCTCTCTAATAGCATGAAATACTACAGGTATTACGGTCAAACCAAGTCCCCTGGAAAGCCTGAACATGTAACTGAGAAAGTCACACCAGAGGGAATTGCAACCGAGTTCTCTCCCTCAAGATTTTTGTTACATTTTGCATCAACACATGTGAGTGTCTTAAAAGCTAACTTAAAATATCCAAAGGTCATAACTTTCCTGATGGGAGAGGCAGGGACTACTGTTTTTTCTATGAATGGATTCAGTCTGTCAGTGGATTGAAAGAACACAACAATAGACTCACCAGAGGAAACCACTTTGCACCAAAGACAGAGAGAAAATCTTTTTTATGACCAGAGGAAAAAAGACATTTTACCTTTAAAGAAGCAATGATAAAAAAAAAAAAGAAGAAGAAGAAGCAATGATCTCAAGAGCACAGAGTTTCAAGTGTACTTGAGGCATAGAGTAAGAGAGCCCACAAGTTGGGCAATAAAACAGGACTCAATAAATTGAAACAATTGAAATTTCTGACTATAATACAATTAATCCAGAGGTAAAGAACAGAAATACAACTAGAAAAATCCCTAAATATTTGTAAGTTAGATAATACATTTCTAAATAATCTAAATAATTAATGGACCAAAAGAGTAATCTCTGTAGATAAAAGAAATATGGGAATTGCATGATAACAAAAATATAACAAAGGAAACATTGTGCAAGGAGTACTCAAAAATAAATGGATATGTACTAAAAGATGAAATATCAAGAGCCAGTGATATAAGTTTCCATGTTACAAAACATGGTGAAAGCATGGCAAATTCAATGCAAAGAAACTTAAACCAAGGACATAGTATGGAGAATAGCAAAGCAAATTAACACAAATAAAAGCAAGCATACAATAGAGGAAAGAATAAGACATATACTCAATATGAAAAATGGCAAAAGACTTGAACTGAAATGTCACAGAAGATGAACCCAGAAACATGAAGAGTTGCTCAACTTCTTTAGACAAGAGTGAAATTCAATTAAAACCACAATGTGATAAAACTACCCACTGATTAGAATGACTAAAATAGAAAATGCAGAAAAGAGTATCTAATTTTGAGCTTATGGAGTACTGGAATTAGTTCAACAGCTTTGGAAAGTTGTTTGACAGCGCCTATTAAGGCCAAGCATGTGCATGCCTGTGATCCAGAAAATTCCACTCCAAAATAAATACCAAGCAAAAATGCAACTTTACATTACAAAGGTAAGAACAAATGTCCATTACCACGCTATTTATCATAGCTAAAAACTAGAAATAAGCCCCAGATCTGTCAACAGTAGTATGCATAAATAAATTATTCATGTAGTGAAATACTACTAGGCATTGAGGATGAATAAATCTAGTTACATGAAGCAGCATGAACATGTAACAGGATTTATAAACATGATACTGAACAAGGAGAACCCATCATGATACTTATTCAGGTCAGTTCAGTTCAGTCGCTCAGTCGTGTCTGACTCTTTGCGACCCCATGAATCGCAGCATGCCAGGCCTCCTTGTCCATCACCAACTCCCAGAGTTCACTTATTACATGACTGCATACATGCACTGCAAAATCCAGCAAAACTGAACACTGGATGTTTACATGTCCATACACTGGAACCAAAATCTTAAAGAAAATTAAATGAAATATTACAAAATCTAAGACTGGTCAAGGAGAAAGACTTGGTGTGCTCAAAAGTACTAGTATTATGTCACTTATCAGCCTTGGTAACGGTTTTAGTAGCATTCTGATTGTCCTTTAAAGTGCTCAAGATCTATTTACTTTTCACAAGTATGGTATATTTCACAGTCAAAAACAATGTTAAGAAAGTGAACAGTCTTCTACAAAAATAGCTTTACTTGATACATTTTCAAAGTAAAAACCACATCTTAGTTGTATATGAAAGGAAATTTTGAATGCCTTTCAAAGTTATTCCAATTCTATGATACCATTATAAAAGGTCTTCTTGCTACCAAAGTTACTATTTAGAGAAGTACTGGACTGAAGTTTTAACCAGAAGGAAATATTGATTTTCCATAGATTTTAATCAGAGCTGAAAATTAGATGAGAATTAACAAGCTTCAATGTGGCAAACAATAAGAGATTAGTATTTCCTAATGAATAGAATTTGAGGCAGAGATGATAAGATTCAACAGATAAGAAAGGGCCTGATTATGGAGAGCAAGAACCTCTTCTTGGACTTTCCTGGTTGGCTAAGATGGTAAAGAAAAAGTGAAAGTGAAAGCTACTCAGTCATGTGAGCTCTTAGTGACTCCAGAGACTGTAGCCTGCCAGGCTTCTCTGTCCACGGAATTCTCCAGGCAAGAATACTTCTTGCCTGGAGAATTCCATTCCCTTCTCCAGGGGATCTTCCCGACCCAGGAATCAAACCCAGGTCTCTCATAATGCAGACGGATTCTTTACCCTCTGAGTCATCAGGGAAGCTCTTCTCAGCTCAGGAACTGACACTTTATCTGCCATGTGCTGTGAAGTCACTGAACCCTTTGAAACAGAGACCTGCTGTGGTTGGATGTGCATTTTAGGTAAATTAAGCTGGTGGCAGTGTGGAAGCCTAAATATGAAATGCTAAACAGCAACAGATTTTCTCATTCTAAAAGAGGCTATAAAAGCTAGAGTGATAATTTCTCTTTAGATTTTTTGAATCTGTATAGTTTAACTTTCAAAGACTTAGTAGTGCCAACAGAATAAAAGCAAAAAAAAAAAAAAAAGATCCTTGCCAATTCTAAATCCTCCATTCTCTTTTCCAGGATCATTTACTGGTGCAGAGTTTCTCAAGCCTGAATCAAGGACCTCAAAACTCTTTCTTATCTAGGCAAAGTCCATTTTCTACTCTATTGAAATCCTCATCTTCCCTTTCTTCCACTGGGTATTCCTTGTTCTTCTGAGTCAATCATTTTGTCCCTCAGATCTCTTTCAGCCTCTGTGGGTGCTTGGTGTTTTAGTCACTCAGTCATGTCTTACTCTTTGCAACCCCATGGACTGTAGCCTGCCAGGCTCCCCTGCCCAAGGGATTTTCCAGGTAAGAATACTGGAGTGGGTTGTCATTTCCTACTCCAGGGGATCTTACCCAGCAATCAAACCTGCACCACAGGCGGATTCTGTACTGACTGAGCCACCAGAAGTTTCAGCTCTATCGTGTACCTTACTTTATCCATTTCTTGTATTTCACTTAGCGGTTTGTGCAGTCCTTTCTTTCACAAAATTTCTGCCTCACTATTTTCATTTCTGCTACCTCTCCTCAGTACTTTATACAGTATAATTTTTCAACAATATTTAATGAATAATCCTCTGTTTAGTTTTTGAAATGAGGGTTTTTTTCTGTTACATGAATTTTTTTAATTAACTAAAACAGATTATATATATATAATACATATAAATTTACATATGTAATAGGCAGATATGTATTATATATAATATAGATATGCATTATATATATAATATGTGCTATATATATATATTACATACACCAAGCACATATCAAACATTCTTCTAGATCACACATGCTCCAAGAAGGCAACATTTCCCCCAAGGAGACAAATTTGGACCTAAGGAGAGGGGAAACTTGGGTATTATATGATTTGTAAACCTCCAAAGGTCCTCTGCCTCCTGAATTTGAACATAACACATTCCTTCTTCCTACCCTTAGCAAGCAATCCAAATCTCTATGAGAGGACTTAATTGTCCCATTGTGTAGTCTTTTAGGAGAGCTGATGAATCACTTCATATCCTATGGACCTTTTATCATCATCCCTAAAATCAGAAGACACCCAAATCCAAAATATCAAATAAAACAGGAAGATAATCCATATTCTTTCCTGAACCCCTGTGCTGTAGTGACATATCTCTTCTGCTATTCCCAGCACTTAGCAATTCCAAACATATTTAGCAGCTTTGCTGCTCAGCATAATGGAGATTAAAAGTGAAATATCACTTACCTTAATTATGGATCGTATCTGGGACTCCCTTTACTCTCTTTCATGCGAAAATATATTGAACTTGCATCATCTGTATAAATATAAAAACATGAAGAAAAGTACAAATAAAAACTATAAGAAATTAGGGAAAAAAGGACAAGTGACTTTTTCTAATGGCTTGGGGTCAGAAAGAGACAGCCTGGATCTTCTAATTCATGTTTTATCATCCTTATGAAGACCTCCAATAAGCACTGTCATTGATTATCTAGCGTCAGTGATATCTGGGTAGGATGTGACCCCAAGGGAGAAAAATGAGATTTAAAGATCAATGCTTCAATTTATGACCCCAACCAAATATTTTATATACCACCCAATTTTATTACCAACACACAAAGGGGTGGTAAAAATCACTTATGAAGTGAAGTGAAGTGAAGTGAAGTCGCTCAGTCATGTCCGACTCTTTGCAACCCCATAGACTGGGGCCTACCAGGCTCCTCTGTCCATGGGATTTTCTACGCAACAGTACTGGACTGGATTGCCATTTCCTTCTCCAGGGGATCTTCCCAACCCAGGGCTCAAACCCGGGTCTCCCACATTGTAGACAGATGCTTTACCATCTGAGCCACCAGGGAAGTCCATATATATTTTTAAATTTGGAGAATATTTTTCAAAAGTCATTACATTCAAATTTCTAAATTATCTATATTTATTGTTTCTTTCCCAGTGGTTCAGCAGTAAAGAATCCACTTGAAATGTAATGCAACACAAGAGACATGGGTTCAACCCCTGGGTTGGGAAGAGGCCCTGGAGAAGGAAATATCAATACAATCCACTATTTTTGCCTGGGATTTCCCATGGACAAAGAAGTCTGATGGGCTGCAGTCCAGGGGGTTGCAAAAGAGTCAGACACGACTGAGCGACTAAACCACAACATGGTGTTTTGAAACTGCTGTTTCAAAATTCTAAGGAAACATGAACATGCCTTCTTCCTTCATGCCCTTTTAAAAAATTTATGCTTGTAAGAGTTTGATGCCTTCAGTGTACAATAATGAACAAAAGCAATAAATAATAAATCTGTATTATGTGTGCTCACCAAACTTATTCACAGATGCGGTAAACAATTTTCTACCAATTAGCTCTCTGGGGAAACCATACAATATCCCACATCTCTAAAGAGTGGGTATTTAGAGAAGTTCATCCTCAGTTTCACATGTCAGCTCTAAAAGCAAGTGAGAATCATAATGCCGTTGTCAAAGAAGCTAATAAATAAATCCCAAGGCACTCTAGAAAATAAAATTCATTTTCTTCAGGCTTGGAGAGAAAGGAATATCAATAAAGAAAATAAGTGTTAAATTGGGACCTAAAACAAAAGTAAAAATCTTCAGGGCAGGGAAGAAGAAGGCAAAAAATACAGCTCTGGAATATGACCAACTAAGAGCAAAGGAGAAGAAAACAACACATTTGGTTGGAAAATCACCTCAGGATATAATATGAGATGGATTGTTATCACTTATGTTTTGCATGCTGGACTTCATAGACTCAATTGCAGTGTGTACTCTGATGAATCCAAAATATATTTTCCCAATCTAGCTCTCTCTAAAAGACTCAGAGGGATATATCCAAGTGCTACTGAATATTCTCACCAGAATCTCAAATTCAGTTGTGTCAAAATTGATAATCTTAACCTGCTTCCTTCTCATGTCTCTCTCCCCTCAGATGTGCTTCCTTTGGCAGCTGTTTAGTTTACACTCTAATCACTTATTTCTTCCGTTACAGCGGCAGCCACCTAAATGATCTCCTTAATTCTCAAGGTATTTCCCATAAGCCAGTGAGTCTTGACCTTTATTGGAAGCATAGAACTCTTTCTGCAGAGTAAAGAATACTCTGTCTACCAAAACGTACACACGCTCGTGTTGTGTTGTGCTATTAGTTACTCAGCTGCATCTGATGTTTGCGACCCCATGGACTACATGCCACCTGGCTCCTCTGTCCATGGGATTTCCCAGGCGAGAATACTGGAGTGGGTTGCCATTTCCTTCTCCAGGGAATCTTCTTGCCAAATCTTCAGCCCAGCATGTAAAGTCTATCATGATGTGAATGCTCTCCATTCTCCATGCTCTGACTTGCCACTCATCCTCCTTTCTCTTCTGAACTGTGTTATGCTCCTAGAAAGCAACTTCCTTGATAATTCCACTGCCTTAGCCAAATTTCCCTGCTGGAATTGGCCCCTTCTTCCATACATGGACAACTTCTTCCTTTTTTTTTTGATGTGGACCATTTTTAAAGTCTTTGTTGAATTTGTTACAATACTGCTTCTGTTTTATGTTTTGAGGTTTTTTAGTTTGGTTTTTTTTTTTTTTTTTGGCCATGAGGCATGTGGGATCTTAGTTCTCAGACCAGGGATCAAACCCACAGCCACTGCACTGAAAGGCGAGGTCCCAACCATTGGACTACCCGGGATGTTCCCTGGACACCGTCTCATGTTTAAAGGTA
Source organism: Capricornis sumatraensis (assembly GCF_032405125.1). NCBI lineage: Eukaryota > Metazoa > Chordata > Mammalia > Artiodactyla > Bovidae > Capricornis > Capricornis sumatraensis. The sequence goes on along the minus strand of NC_091080.1, from coordinate 33,565,432 downwards.
AGCTTGGGTATCCTGTTGTCCAGTTACATCTTATCAGATTACCTTTGCTCATGTCCATCCTCTGTCTAGGTTAGTTGTCACTCCAATAAGCACGCTCTGGTCCAGAGTAGACCTGCAGGTTTTAAATATTTCTGTTTCCCCAGGTCAAAATCCAAAATCTCTCCTGCCTATTAACTTCTGTCAGGTTTCTTCTGTTTTCCCCAATTTTCCAAACATTCATGAACCAGCCATGGAATATACTAAACTGAAACCCAGATCCTTGCTGTAGAGAGCTATTAGTGTATTTTCAGAATGCAAAGTAATTATCTGTCCATTTTACAACATATGAGCTCATTAAGAGGGACAACTTCATACATTCTCGATATCCTAAAGCATAAATCATGTGACTGACATAAATGATTGTCTGGAAGCTTCCTGAGTTCACTTGGCTTGAGAAGAAGATGGGGATTGCTATAATGGAGAAAAATATCCTTTTCTTTTTTCCTTCCTGTGAGGAGAGAAGAGAAAATTTGACCACCTGACCTATCTCTTGAGAAATCTGTTTGCAGGTCAGGAAGCAATAGTTAGAACTGGACATGGAACAACAGACTAGTTCCAAATAGGAAAAGGAGTATGTCAAGGCTGTATATTGTCACCCTGCTTATTTAACTTATATGTAGAGTTATGACCAACCTAGATAGCATATTCAAAAGCAGAGACATTACTTTGCTGACTAAGGTCCGTCTAGTCAAGGCTATGGTTTTTCCTGTGGTCATGTATGGATGTGAGAGTTGGACTGTGAAGAAGGCTGAGCGCCGAAGAATTGATACTTTTGAACTGTGGTGTTGGAGAAGATTCTTGAGAGTCCCTTGGACTGCAAGGAGATCCAACCAATCCATTCTGAAGGAGATCAGCCCTGGGTTTTCTTTGGAAGGAATGATGCTGAAGCTGAAACTCCAGTACTTTGGCCACCTCATGTGAAGAGTTGACTCATTGGAAAAGACTCTGACACTGGGAGGGATTGGGGGCAGGAGGAGAAGGGGACAACAGCGGATGAGATGGCTGGATGGCATCACGGACTCAATGGACGTGAGTCTGAGTAAACCCCGGGAGTTGATGTTGGACAGGGACGCCTGGCGTGCTGCGATTCATGGGGTTGCAAAGAGTTGAGCACAACTGAGCGACTGAACTGAACCGAACTGAACTGAAACCACACACATTGCTTTCCCCATAAAGCCAATAGATGGCTCACAGGGTTCCCTTCCTGCCTTCACCAATTTTCTAATAAAGAATGGGAGGGGCGGGGAGGGGGGGAAGCTTTCTAATAAAGAACAGACATAGTGCCATTGCCTCAAACTAAGAAGACTTGTATCCCTGATTCTTAGTAGCAGTCTTTAGCAGTAAAGAATCTGCCTGCCAGTGCAGGAAATGCAAGAGATGTGGGTTCAAAACCTGTGTCAGGCAGATCCCCTGAAGTAGGAAATGTCAACTCTCTCCAGTACCCTTGCCTGGAAAATTCCTTGGGCAGAGAAGCCTGGAGGGCTATAGTCCCTGGGGATTGAAGCAGGGGAGGGGTACTGTCACTCTACCTGATTTAAGCTGGTTAAGTTGAACTGCAGTCACACCCTTTGCGACTTCTTCTGGCGGGGTCACAAAGAGTCAGACAGGACTGAGCACGCACACACACACACACACACACACACTCTCTCTCACACACACACACCAACTGCCTTTATGTATTCAGTTGTCTTTGTCATTTTACCTCCAAAGTTTCCCTTCTTGGTTCCCATGAGTCATTAAATCCTTTGTTAATGTAGATATTTTTTTTCCTTCTGCATACACCTTGTCTCTGGGTAAGACTCATATCTAACTTATCAGGCTAACAACACACTCCATCATCGCATTCTGTTACTCTATTCTTTCCTATCGGCATCCGTGAATAAATATTTCTGTTCCCCCTTAGGTCAAAACCCAAAATCTCTTTTTCCCCAATTTTCCAAACATTCATGAACCAGCCATGGAATATACTAAACTGAAACCCAGATCCTTGCTGTAGAGAGCTATTAGTGTATTTTCAGAATGCAAAGTAATTATCTGTCCATTTTACAACATATGAGCTCTTTAAGAGGGACAACTTCATACATTCTGGATATCCTAAAGCATAGATCACGTGACTGGCACATTTATTAGAATGATGGTTAGAAGCACCATGTTAGGAAAATTAAACAAGACAATGATTATAAAAACCAGTGACTGGTACACAGTGAGCATTCAGTAAATGTTTGCTTTATTATTATAGTTGGCAATGATTAAATGTTTGCTGATTGTCAAGGATAAATATAAAAGAAAAGCCTTAAAATATTTTGTGTCTCTTACAATTATTATATAACTTTGACAATATCCAAAACATATTTTTTCTGGTTCTAGTTTCCAATTTGTCATATTTGTTCAGACTCCAGGTGTCCATGTGTCTTAAACAAAGACTTGTCTCGGTAGGCATTCGTGTAAAATGGAAAAGTCTCACTAAGAATTACAAAAATGTAATAGCCTACACCTTTTTACAGCTGGGCCCAATTTCCTGAGGCTGTGCAGTGTGTACTGCACAGTGACATTCTTAAAATTATGTTGCTAAAATATTAACAGCCTGGGGCAAGGGAACAAATGGAAATTTATAATGCATCTAAGAAATACAGTGAATTGGAGACTTTCTGAGCAATAACGACAAGAGTGTGAGTGTTGTGAACTAACCTGGCAAGTATTCACATATCTGATCCAGAAAACAACTTAGACACCTATGGGATTGCAAAGGATGATATATTGGGGTGGGTTGATAGATGTTTTTTCATTTTTATAATGTCTCTATAGACCAGAATTGTGATTTTTCGACCACTTTTTCTTTAGCAGCACAATCTTTTCAAAACTTTGTATGTAAAAATTTGCATACAGTTCCAGTCTATAACAGGTAAGTGTGAAGATTTCTACAGGTTGTATTTCTTTTTGTTTTTATTCGTGCTTCTCAAGAACTCATTCTTCATATATCTTCCAGAATAAATCAGATTATTACCTTTCTCTACTTAAAACTGCCCAATAGATTTGTTATGCACATAGAATAAAAGGTAGACATCTTATTCTGTCCTACGGAGTTCTGTAAGATCAGGCCCTTGCCAACCTTTTTAATTTCCTCTCATCCTATTTCCCCACTGGCCACAAGCCATGGGCTCCTTCACTTACCTGCTCTGTCACCCCTGGCTCCAAAATTTGCTCAGAATGGTGCACTGGTTCTTTTCTCTGCCCCAGACACACTTCTACCTAATTTGTGCACAGCTGAGTTATTCCTGTAAGTGCATTCTTCACTTAAATGTCACCTCCTCAGAGAAGCCTTTCTTAACCACCAAAATAATGCAGTCACCCAGCCATATTCAAACACGGGAACTTATTTAACCGCTCCACATGGTCCTTACCGCTGGCATCTTCTCAGTCTGGGAGTGTGTTTGTATTGTTATGTCTTCTTCCACTAGAATGTATGTTCTCTGAGAATAGGAGCCTTATCTTTTTTTCCCACTGGTCAATAGCAGTATCTTGTACAGTGCCTGGCATAGTGGATACTGATGGAAAGACAGAAGGAAGAAAGAAGGGAAGGATGGAGGGCTCTTTGGGTATCCCTCCCCACCCCCTTTATTTTCTCTTCTCTAAATTCTGCTGGACAGATTCTCTCAAGCACTCCAAGGAATTTGATACATACACACGACTTTCAAATCCCTCTGCGTTTTCAGGAAGAGACCTCCGAGCCCTCTGCAGAGAAATGCTAAGTTTACATGTTGCGAGGAATCAGTTCTCATATTACGACACAGCATCCCACAACGGCGCACGCCCATGCCATCCCTTCTACATGAAAACATTTTCTGTTATGTAAACATGACTTTTCAACCATATCAGTAGACAAAGACTGCGATCGCTGTCAGAAGTCTCGTCTTCACACATTAAGGATAATGGGAAATTGATTTGCTCCAGGCAGCTCCGTTTGTTCCTGTAGCTTTAGCGAAAGAGCAGGAGGTAGAAGGAAACCAGATGGCTGTGACTAGGAGGAGGGGTGGCTCTGGAAAATAGAGTCAATGCAAATTGTGTGAGAAATACTGAATATTTGCAGATGACTTTTTTTCTACTCCTGTCTCCAGTTACATAAATTTTCAAATTATACGTGAACGAGATAATAGTGATGCTATTACCATATTTTTAAAAATTATCCTAAGCACATAATGGGACTTTCTTCTGAAAAGAGTATAAAGCGCTTTACTGATTATGATATATTTATATTTTCCAACACTCCTGTAACATAGAAGCTGAACTTGAATCATCCAAACATACATTTTTAGTTCATCTTGTCCTCCTTTTTAGCTGTACAACCTTGGGTAATTTATTGTCTCTTCATCTCATTCTATTTACCTATAAAATCATGAGATCAATAGCTCTGCTTTATGGCTGCCATAAGCTATAAGTAAACCAAGATAAATATCTAGCCATAACCCAAGACTGGGCATAGAGCAGAGGCTCAGAAAATACTAAAGGACTCCTGGGGTTTAGATGAAGAAGTCAAAACATACAATGTTGAAGTCTCGATGTAATAATGAATTTTAGATTTCTTGATTTCTAGTTCAGGAGCACAGCTCTTCATTTCTTTCTTATTGGCTTCCTTACAACAATTTAATTCCCCTCCAACTTCCTTCCTTAAGGAATATAACTCTCAACTATTTTAGGAATGTACTGGACCCTGCAAACTGTGGTTACTTCTGTTCAATTAATTAAGATGTTTTATGAGTGTTCTTTCTATCAAATGAAAAATCTCTCCACATGCATCTTTGGTTCCATAATCTCATACCCTTTCAAAATCCACTAAGAGCTACACAATCTACAAAATCTCTTGCTGCTTTAAATTATTCCTCTTTACTAAAGCCCTTCTATCATCATACAAATATGGTCTCAGGATCTGGTGGTTCAGTGGGTAAGACTTCTTCTTCCAATGCAGGGGGTGGGAGTTTCAATCCCTGGTTAGAGAACTAAAATCTCACATGCTGCAGGGTACGACCAAAAAAGGAATGTTGAGTTCAGCAAGACTGGTAAATAGAAGATCAACCTACTAAAAAGCAATCCATTTGTATACATTCACCACAAACCACCCCCCCCAAAATCAAATATGACTTCATTCTTCCCTTCCTTAAACAAAATTCATGAGCCCATATTCATTGCTCACTATTTTCATATCTTTCTACTCCCTTCACAGGAGAATTTTCTATAAAACAACAACAACAACACCAAACTAATCTTTTTATTTTATATTAGAGTATAGCCAATTAATAATGTTGTGATAGTTTTAGGTGGACAGCAAAGGGATTGACCATACGTATATATGTATTCATTCCAAGAGAACTTTTTTAAGTTGGCCGCGGAGTTAGATTGTTTTTTTCTTCCTTTTCTCGCATCTCACTTGCTCATCAGCTTTCTCACATGGATACTGATCGCCCGTTTCACTTGAACCTCCTTGTTAGCTTCACCAGTTCTCTTTATATTGCCACTCAGTGAACCATTTACAAATCTCTCTTGATGTTGCAGCATCAAAGGACATATTTATCAATATGGTCCTGCCTTGACGTCTGTGGCCCTCATATGTGGTCATTCTCCCACCATCTCTCTGAATCTCTCTGCTCAGTACCTGAAGGTAGCTGCTTCTCTCTCTGATCTCGAAATGTGAGAGGTTGCATCGCTTTGTTCCAAGTTCTCTTCCTCTTTCTTGTCCTAATGGAACTTACCCACCTCCTTGATTTTAATGTTATTCATATCAACTTCTAAATTTAGATCTCTAGTTGTCCTTTTACTTAGCTCCTCCTCCATGCTTAGTTGCTAAGTCTTGTCTGATTCTGCAATCTCATGGACTGTAGACCACCCCCCGCCTCCCCCAACTCCCTCCCCCTCACCCCCCCCCCCCACCACAGCCAGGATCCTCTGTCCATGGGATTCTCCAGGCAAGAATACTGGAGTGGGTTCCTATGCCCTTCTCAGGGGGATCTTCCCCACCCAGAGGTCCAACCCAGGGGTCAAACTCAGGTCTCTCTCATGCTGGCACATTCTTTACTGTCTGAGCCACCAGGGAAACCCAAGAATACTGGAGTGGGTAGCTTATCCCTTCTCCAGGGAATCTTCCTGACCCAGGTATTGAATTGGGGTCTCTTGTATTGCAGGTGGATTCTTTACCAGCTGAGCTACCAGAGAACCCCTTCTAAGCTCTAACCTCATGCAATTACTTGCCCTTTGGGGCTTTCCCAGTGGCTCAGACAGTAAAGAATCTGCTTGCAATGCAAGACCTGGGTTTGATCCTTGGGTCTGGAAGATCCCCTGGAAAAGGGTATGGCAACCCACTCCAGTATTCTTGCCTGGGAAATTTTGTGAACAGAGAAGGCTGGCAGCCTATAGTCCATGGGGTCTCAAAGAGTCAGATACGACTAACACTAACTATGATACCTTTACTTAAATGTTTTACAGTTATCTCCAACTTAACATATTCAGAGGTAAACTATCTTTTCTTCAAACCTGATTTTTCTATAGTCTTTTTTGGAAATTACATCCTCTTCTACGCTCATTCATGATTCTTGCTCTTCCACAAGTCTAGCTATTATGCTAAGACTTAGTGTGATGGCAAACAAACTCTATTCTTTTTCCTCCAGGATCCAGTCAAATCTGGTATTTCTTCCAAACCCTTTGGTTGAAGTCTCAGATAGATGGCATGGCTATTTTGGCCACTTCCAGCTAAAACTTCAATCATTTAATCTCATAAGAGTTCATTTTGGTAACTGTATACTAAGTCTCATGAGATAGTCACATAAGACATTTCAACAAATTGAAACTCTTCCTTCTTTCTCCTCCGATCTTATTTTAGTTGGAAATCTGCATTGGGAAGAAGCATATGGTAAACTTTTCTCTAGTCCCCTTATGTGAGGCATCTCTACCCTCAATTCCCCGCTGACTTCTGGGTCCTCTGAATCTGGAGGTTAAACTGGTCTAGAAGTAAAGGGTAGAAAATAACTTATTCAGCTGTTGTTTTCATCATGTGGCTTTAATGCTTTCTGGAATTTCAGGTATACAAAAAGCTGTGTTCTTAACAATATGTTCAAATAAGACACTTTTTCTGTATGAGTATATTATAATAAATTCAAACATTTTGCAATGTACATAGAAAAAATTCTAAGTATTACTACCCAGATATAGCCTTTGCTATCATCCCTGTGTATGTACATAAAGGACAGAAAATGAAAGTGTTAGTTGCTTAGTCATATCTAACTGTTTGCAACCCCATGAAGTACAGGACGCCAGGCTCCTCTGTCCATGGAATTCTCCAGGCAAGAATACTGGAGTGGGTAGCCATTCCCTTCTCCAGGGGATCTTCCCAACCCAGGGACTAAACCCAGGTCTCCTGCATTGCAGGCAGATCCTTTACTGTCTGAGCCTCCAGGGAAGCCCCTAAAGGACAGAGAGCAGATTATATGTTCATGTTTATCTTTTCAGTATCCATTACTCTCTTGTTCTACTTTAAGACTAGCCTGTGTTCAGATGTCCACCTATCCTCTGAAAACTAATCACTCTTCCCCCATCCAAGCCTGGCTTCCCTGGTGGCTCAGATGATAAAGGATGTATCAAATGACAAAGGATGTCATCCTCAGATGACAAAGGATGACCCATGGATGTAATGGGTCAATGTGATGTTCTTTGGGCTGTTGAGACCCCCAAGATCTCTCTAGATTGTATTTTGACAGAGGACCACACAGTTACACATGTAGAGTAAATGAATATCACTGTTAATTTCACGTTAAAGCAAATTATTTCTCTTTCCTGATGGGGATAGAAAAGAAGACAACACAACCAGCTACTTAAAGATGAGTTGACAATATTACATCCTTTTCATATTGGAAGGGCCAGTGGTTCATTAAAACAGGAAGAGAAACCTCTGACAGGTATGACCATAGACAGCAAGCATTACTATCCAGAGTCTTATTGAGTGCCTGATACACAGGAATAGAATTCCACACAATACAGCATCTAGGCAGGGGACCCACTGCACTGTACAGGGGGTTCAGGAGTGGGCCTATGATTAGCTATAAGACCAACCAGAGAGAGGAATTACTTTATCATGATGCAATACTGCATTGAGGATTCAAGAGAGGCAAAAAAGATGACTCTTTCAACAAGGGTATACCCTTAAGTCTATCCAGATTTAGGGTTTTATTCAGAAACAGTTATATTTTCTTTTAAAAATCAGTTTTCTTACTTTGGCACATTTCAAGTGGTTATTTTGTTGCTATTTATGTAGAAAAAAATCTCAAAGTTCAGAGAAAATTTGTCATCAAAATCTTTACTTTTTTCTTAATGAATACATTTTCTAAGCTTGACACAGAGTCCAAAACGTTGTTTATTCCTTTTTAGTGGTTTATACCTAAGAAGAAAAGGAAAACATACTTCTTTTAAAATGTTGTAACTTTTGTAGCCTGTAAATAACAACCACTAAATGGTTTTCATGACTCATTTGACTTTATCATCAACAAAAGCATTTAAAAACATTTATCTTGTTAAAAATATAAAACCAAACAAAATGAATTTCACCACAGAGTCTGCTGAAGTACTATTATAAAATTTGAAAAGGAAATGAATAGAAACTAATGAAAATTAAGCCTTGGTAACAAGTCATGCAAAATAAAATCAGACCAAATCAGAAGCTAGAGAGTAAAGTAAGTTTCAGTTTAACATAGTTACACTGTCTCAGATGAAAATGTTCATGTACCTACTTTAGACTTCAAGTCCAACCACGTACATCTGTGATACATGTCAAGGATATTGCCAAGGAAAAGGGACGGGGTGGCTGTCTAAATTATAACATCTGGAAAGAAAGTAGAAGAATAACCTTAGGTTTCTGTCAATTTCTAAGGAAATTTGATCATAGTTTTATCATTTTTGGTCACAGCAGCAAGAATATATGAGCAGAATCATTAATTTTGTAGTCAAGTAATTATCCTTGTCCTGATTCAGGAAATCTATCTTGGTTGGACAATAACCTTGGGAAACCATTAGGGGTAATGTAACCAGGGAAGCAGATTGATGGAGCTTATTATAAGGATTTGTTTTTGTTTAGTTGCTAAGTCGTATCTGACTCTGTGACCCCATGGACTGTAGCCAGCCAGGCTCCTCTGTCCATGGGATTCTCTGGGCAAGTATACTGGAATAGGTTGTCATTTCCTCCTCCAGGGAATCTTCCCAACCCAAGGACTGAACCCACGTCTCCTGTGCTGGCCGGCAAATTTCTTACTCCTGAGCCGCCAGGGAGGTCTTCTTATAAGGATGTGTGCTGTGCTTAGTCGCTCAGTTTTGTCTGACACTTTGTGGTAGGGTCCACCTGAAAGGACTGATTACCAGAGAAAATTACATCAGGAATTTTAAATACACTCTGAGAACTGACAGACAGCTCTGGCCATCAGGCATAAGAAAGAACAGAGTTACAAAGAAAGCTCTAGGCAGAAGAGTTTATGAAGAATGGCTCAGTGTCACAGAATAGGCATTTAGGATACTGGACCTAGAACAAGAAATGCCTGCTTGTTGGGATTTAATCAGTCATTTATAGTTAGGGCATTAGATACATATCATATGTCAAATGTACTAGCAGTGGTTTAAATCCAATGTGGGAGATAGACATGGAGCTTTCTAGGTCAAAGCCATGACCTAGAAAAGTTAGGAGCCGGGAGAGGGAACTCCAGTACTACAAATCAGAGGACAAATGTAAACTGGGAAAATCTCTGCTGGGAAGTCACAATAGAGGAAAAGGGAACAGAATGAATATGGGCAAACTCATTGCATGAAGCAGGTGACTGCCAACACAGAAAGTCTATTTCAGGCAGCAGTTATGTAGATATAAGTTTGGTTCTTGTTTGAATGATATATTATGTTCTGTGTGTAAGCATTTGCTGCCAAAGACTTTTATCCTATTCATAGATTCTTCTTGTCCCTTTCATATAGTCTTAAAATAAATCTAGAAGTGACATCTCGCAGCAACATTCTCCAGCCCACATCCTCAAAAACTTCTGGTCTGCTCACCTTTCTCAACCTCCCTGCGTGTGTTCTCAGTCACTAAGTTGTGTCCAACTCTTTGCAACCCTACGGGCTCTAGCCTACTAGGCTCATCTGTCCATGGATTTCCCAGGTGAGAATACTGGAGTGGGTTGCTATTTCCTTCTCCAGGGCATCTTTCTAACCCAGGGATCTAACCAGTGTCTCCCGCATTGCAGGCAGATTCTTTGCCACTGAACCACCAGGGAAACAGCTTTCTCAACCTGGTGAGGTCTTAATGATGAAGAGAGTGTAATTACTTCATCATGATGTAACACTGCATGGTGCTGTAGTATTAATTGATTACCTGACATATACACACTACTATATATAAAATAGATCACTAATAAGACCTACTACATAGCACAGGGAAACTCTGGAATGAACTATATGGGAAAAAGATCTAAAAAAGAATGGATATATGTGTATGTATAACTGATTCACTTTGTTGTGCAGCAGAAACTAAACACAACATTTCAAATCAACTATAATAAAAAATGTTTTTAAATGAAAAAAGAAATTAGATAGCCATGTGGATGAAAAAAATTCAGGCAGCTAGATCCTAGAAGAAAAATGATAACAATGGAATGGCAAATCCAACTATCAATCAAATCTCCAAATTCTACAAAGATGATGTTGTTAAGTTGCATGCAGAACTTTCATATCTAGAAAACACACTGAACTAGTTTATGATATATGCCAAGAGGCCACTGAAATGGATAACCATAGCACTATAATCTAGAAAGCCCTCCCAAAGGAAGTTACATCAGTTAGCTTTTGCTGAAAAAGCAAACTCTAAAATGTAGTGGTTTAAAACAACAGCTATTTATTTACCTCATATCTCTGTGGGTTTAAAATCTTACTCCTTAATATTTAATTTCACACGGATGATAATGATTAGAACAGAATATCTGAAAAGGCTCCTTAGGAGGGTAGTAATCAACAAAAGTTGAGAAACACTGCTGTAGCCCTTCATCCCTTTACTTAACAATAATTATGGCACACTCTGTACTTGCCAAACACTACCCGAGGCACTGGGGACATAGCCAGGAAAAAAACAGCAAAATCCTTACCCTGGTAGAATCATCATATTTCAAAAGACATCCTAGAATCTTTTAAAATGTTTTAAACATTTATTTTTTCTTGGGCAATTTGATGATATTGTTATTTTCTTTTAAGATTTTTTTATGTGAACCATCTTTAAAGCCTTTAATTTTTTACAACATTACTTCTATTTTTTTTATGTTTTTGTTTTTTGGTCATAAGGCATGTGTGATCATTGCACCCCAATCAGGGGTCAAACCCATACCTCCTGCTTTGGAAGGTGAAGTCTTAACCACTGAATTGCCAGGGAATTCCCTGGATATTCTTATTTGAAGGCAAAGAATCCTTGACTAAAGCTATGAATCATTCTTTCAGGCCACCAGGAAGATATTTAATCTGGCTTTATGTGTAGCTTCTTTGATTCTAATCATTGGAGCTATAGTTTATTGAACACTCTCTGTATGTTAAATATGAATCACCTCCCAGCTTCCCTAAAGGTCCTAAAATTAAGCATGAATTTTCAACATTTTAAAGGCGAGGAAATTGAGCTTACTTGCTCAAGACCTCACAGTTACCAATAAAAGAACTAGAATTTTTTCATTCATACTATCAAGCTCCAAAATATGCCTTTTCTACTGTAGCAAGTTGCTTTTTGCTTGTCTAAGGTCTGCACTAAAAGATAAATCATCCAAGTTGTTTCCATATCTTAACTATTGTGAATAATGCTATGGTAAACATGGGAGGGTATACAAAAGATGAAGTATATGTGTATAATGAAATATTGTTCAGCCTTGATAAAGGGAATGCTGCTGTTTACAACAACTTGGATGAAGCTTGAGGACATTATGCTAAGTGAAATAAGTCAGACAGAGAAAGACAAATACTATGTGATATTACTTACATGTAGAATATTGAAAAAAGCCAAACCTAGAAATAGAGTGTAGAATGGTGGTTATCAAGGGCAGGGAGTTGGGGTGAAGGGGTGGGGATGGTAGGGTAGATGTTGTTTAAGGGTAAAAGCTTCTGACTTGTATACAAATAAGTCCTGGAGCTCCACTGCCCAACATGGTGATTATAGACAACAATATTATAAACTTCAAAGTTGCTAAGAAACTAGACCTTAATTGTTCTCACCACACACACAAAAAAAGAATAATTATGTGAAGTGATAGGGTGTTAGCTAATGCTATGGTGGTAATCATATTCCAAAGATATGTGTGCATGTGTGTTAAACACTCAACATGTGTTAAATCAACACATTGTACACTTAAACTTATACAAAATTATGTGACAATTAATTCTCAATAAAAAATTTTCAATGTCAATCCACCCATTTATAGCAGGGCTGCAAGGCCTAATGGATAAGGCATCTGATTCCAGGTAGGAAGACTAACGGTTCAGGTCGCTTCCTGATCATTGTGTAGTTCAGTTTTGGAGAAGGAAATGACAACCCACTCCAGTATCCTTACCTGGAAAATCCCATGGATAGAGGAGCCTGGTAGGAGGTCTCAAAGAGTTGGATATGACTCAGCATTTTCACTCATTCACTACCCATTTATAAAAGATATCTAGGTTTCCTCATTCCCTCTGAAACTTTGGCAAGTCATCAAATTTCTCTGAGTTTTATTATCTCATCTATACAATCTAGGAATAAATGTAAATATACAAGAGATGATTTCTTAACCTAAAATTATGTATCATTTCTTATAAGTTTATGATATAACTAAATTAAGCTTTGGTTCAGTTCAGTTCAGTCACTCAGTCATGTCCGACTATTTGCAACCCCATGAATTGCAGCATACCAGGCCTCCCTGTCCATCACCAACTCTCGGAGTTCACTCAGACTCACGTCCATCAAGTCAGTGATGCCATCCAGCCATCTCATCCTCTGTCGTCCCCTTCTCCTCCTGCCTCCAGTACCTCCCAGCATCAGAGTCTTTTCCAGTTAGTCAACTCTTGTCATGAGGTGGCCAAAGTACTGGAGTTTCAGCTTCAGCATCATTCCTTCCAAAGAAATCCCAGGGATGATCTCCTTCAGAATGGACTGGTTGGATCTCCTTGCAGTCCAGGGGACTCTCAAGAATCTTCTCCAACACCACAGTTCAAAAGCATCGATTATTCGGCATTCAGCTTTCTTCACAGTCCAACTCTCACATCCATACATGACCACTGGAAAAATCAAAGCCTTGACTAGATGGACCTTTGAGGGCAAAGTAATGTCTCTGCTTTGGAATATGCTATCTAGGCTGGTCATAACTTTTCTTCCAAGGAGTAAGCATCTTTTAATTTAATGGCTGCAACCACCATCTGCAGTGATTTTGGAGCCCCGCAAAATAAAGTCTGACACTGTTTCCACTGTTTCCCCATCTATTTCCCATGAACTGATGGGACCAGATGCCATGATCTTCATTTTCTGAATGTTGAGCTTGAAACCAACTTTTTCACTCTCCTCTTTCACTTTCATCAAGAGGCTTTTTAGTTTCTCTTCACTTTCGGCAATAAGGGTGGTGTCATCTGCATATCTTGAGGTTATTGATATTTCTTCCAGAAACCCTGATTCCAGCTTGTGCTTCTTCCAGCCCAGCGTTTCTCATGATGTATTCTGCATAGAAGTTAAATAAGCAGGGTGACAATATACAGCCTTGACGTACTCCTTTTCCTATTTGGAACCAGTCTGTTGTTCCCTGTCCAGTTCTAACTGTTGCTTCCTGACCTGCATATAAGTTTCTCAAGAGGCAGGTCAGGTGGTCTGGTATTCCCGTCTCTTTCAGAATATTCCACAGTTTATTCTGATCTGCACAGTCAAACGCTTTGGCATAGTCAATAAAGCAGAAATAGATGTTTTTCTGGAACTCTCTTGCTTTTTCCATGATCCAGCGGATGTTGGCAATTTGATCTCTGGTTCCTCTGCCTTTTCTAAAACAGGCTTGAACATCTGGAAGTTCACAGTTCACGTATTGCTGAAGCCTGGCTTGGAGAATTTTGAGCATTACTTTACTAGCATGTGAGATGAGTGCAATTGTGCAGTAGTTTGAGCATTCCTTGGCATTGCCTTTCTTTGGGATTGGAATGAAAACTGACTTTTTCCAGCCCTGTGGCCACTGCTGAGTTTTCCAAATTTGCTGGCATATTGAATGCAGCACTTTCACTGCATCATCTTTCAGGATTTGAATTAGCTCAGCTGGGATTCCATCACCTCCACTAGCTTTGTTCATAGTGATGCTTTCTAAGGCCCACTTGACTTCACATTCTAGGATGTCTGGCTCTAGGTGAGTGATCACACCATCGTGATTATCTGGGTCATGAAGATCTTTTTTGTACAGTTCTTCTGTGTATTCTTGCCACTTCTTAATATCTTCTGCTTCTGTTAGGTCCATACCATTTCTGTCCTTTATGGAGCCCATCTTTGCATGAAATATTCCCTTGATATCTCTAATGTTCTTGAAGAGATCTCTAGTCTTTTCCATTCTGTTCCTTTCCTCTATTTCTTTGCATTGATCGCTGAAGAAGGCTTTCTTATCTCTCCTTGCTATTCTTTGGAACTCTGCATTCAGATGCTTATATCTTTCCTTTTCTCCGTTGCTTTTCACCTCTCTTCTTTTCACAGCTATTTGTAAGCCCTTCTCAGACAGCCATTTTGCTTTTTTGCATTACTTTTCCATGAGGATGGTCTTGATCCCTGTCTCCTGTACAATGTCATGAACCTCATTCCATAGTTCATCAGGCACTCTGTCTATCAGATCTAGGCCCTAAAATCTATTTCTCCCTTCCACTGTATAATCATAAAGGATTTGATTTAGGTCATACCTGAATGGTCTAGTGGTTTTCCCTACTTTCTTCAATTTAAGTCTGAATTTGGTAATAAGGAGTTCATGATCTGAGCCACAGTCAGCTCTCGGTCTTGTTTTTGCTGACTGTATAGAGCTTCTCTATCTTTGGCTGCAAAGAATATAATCAATCTGATTTTGGTGTTGACCATCTGGTGATGTCCATGTGTAGAGTCTTCTCTTGTGTTGTTGGAAGAGGGTGTTTGCTATGACCAGTGCATTTTCTTGGCAAAACTCTATTAGTCTTTGTCCTGCTTCATTCCACATTCCAAGACCTGATTTGCCTGTTACTCCAGGTGTTTCTTGACTTCCTACTTTTGCATTCCAGGCCCCTATAATGAAAAGAACATCGTTTTGGGTGTTAGTTCTAAAAGGTCTTGTAGGTCTTCATAGAACTGTTCAACTTCAGCTTCCTCAGCGTTACTGGTTGGGGCATAGACTTGGATTACTGTGATATTGAATAGTTTGCCTTGGAAACAAACAGAGATCATTCTGTCGTTTTTGAGATTGCATCCAAGTACTGCATTTCAGACTCTTTTGTTGACCATGATGGCTATTCCATTTCTTCTGAGGGATTCCTGTCTGCAGTAGTAGATATAACGGTCATCTGAGTTAAATTCACCCATTCCAGTCCTTTTTAGTTCGCTGATTCCTAGAATGTCGACGTTCACTCTTGCCATCTCTTGTTTGACCACTTCCAATTTGCCTTGATTCATAGACCTGACATTCCAGGTTCCTATGCAATATTGCTCTTTACAGCATCGGACCTTGCTTCTATCACCAGTCACATCCACAGCTGGGTATTGTTTTTGCTTTGGCTCCATCCCTTCATTCTTTCTGGAGTTATTTCTCCACTGATCTCCAGTAGCATATTGGGCACCTACTGACCTGGGGAGTTCCTCTTTCCGTATCCTATCTTTTTGCCTTTTCATACTGTTCATGGGGTTCTCAAGGCAAGAATACTGAAGCGGTTTGCCATTCCCTTCTCCGGTGGACCACATTCTGTCAGACCTCTCTATCATGACCCACCCATCTTGGGTGGCCCCGTGGGCATGGCTTAGTTTCATTGAGTTAGACAAGGCTGTGGTCCTAGTGTGATTAGATTGACTAGTTTTCTGTGATTATGTTTTCAGTGTCTCTGCCCTCTGATGCCCTCTTGCAACACCTACTGTCTTACTTGGATTTCTCTTACCTTGGATGTGGGGTATCTCTTCACGGCTGCTCCAGCAAAGCACAGCCGCTGCTCCTTACCTTGGTCGCAGGGTATCTCCTCATAGCCACCCCTCCTGACCTTGAACGTGGAATAGCTCCTCTAGGCCCTCCTGCCTCCGCACAGCCACCGCTCTTTGGACGTGGGGTTGCTCCTCCAGGCCGCTGCCCCTGGCCTCACGCGTGGGATAGCTCCTCTCAGCTGCTGCCCCTGACCTCGGACATGGGGTAACTCCTCTTGGCTGCCGCCCCTTGGGCATGGGTCCTCCCAGCTTCTGCCCCTGACCTCGGACGTGGGGTAGCTCCTCTCAGCCACGCTGTGTGCCCTGTCGCTGCCACCCGTGCTATGTGCGCAGTTGCAGCTGCCCGCACTATTAAGCTTAAGGGACCTCATCAAAAATTCTTCAATGTAATTCAACTCACATGAATGGCACCTTGCGATTTAGTAAATATTTCCTCTGAAATAGAAACCAATATTATTTCTTCTGTTGAAGAAGTTGGTTACTAGCACATTTTATCTGTTGTTCAATGAATAAAAGCAAGACTCATCAGTTTGTGTACGGTGTCAAGAATTAGCTCATAAGCCTTCTATAGTTACACATTTTTCCATGAGATAGTACTATACTTCATTTGCTATTGTATCAGTATTTAATTTTATATTATAAAAAATCAGAACAGACATCCAAGATCTGTGGGACATTTTCAAAATGTGTACATACCATTGATGCAATTGGAATACCAGAATACCAGGGGAAGGAAGAAAGAACAATGTGGAAGAAACAGTTGAAGTAATAATGGCTGAGAATGTATCAAAATTAATGACAAACACTAAACCCCAGATCTAAGAAATTCAGAAAACATTAATCAAAGGAAATACAAAATATCAAACCAAAAACATCATTATAGCACCTATACATATCGTATTCAAACTGCAGAAAATCAGAGGTGAGATAAAATCTTGAAAGAAACACAAAGAGAAAAACACTTTATCTGTAGAAGAACAGGAATTAAAAATTACAGTGAACTTCTCATTAATATCCCCTGGAGAAGGAAATGTTAACCCACTCCAGTATTCTTGCCTGGAGAATCCCATGGATGGAGAAGCCTGGTAGGCTACAGTCCACGGGGTCGCAAAGAGTCGGACATGACAGAGCAACTTCACTTTCACTTTCTCATCAGAAACCATACCAACAGGAGGAAAATGAATGAAATATTTTTTTTATTTTTTTCTGAATGAAATATTTAAAACATTGAAAGAAAAAGATCAATAATCTAGAATTCTATAACTGGTGAAATTGTTCTTCCAAAATGAAGAAGATATAAAGACTTTCTTGGAAAAGCAAAAACTGAGGGCGTTCATTCATTGCTCATGAACCTGCACCACAAAATATGTTAAAAGAAATTCTTCAGGCAGAAGGAAAACGGTCAGAAATGTGGATCTCTGTACAGAAAGGAAGCACATTGGAAAAGGCAAAAGTAAATATAGCATCTGTATTTTTATTATTCTTCAATAACTGTGCAAAATAATAATAAAAGATAATTAGGCAATTATGGCATACTGTTCCACTGCATGTGTGTGTGCTCAGTCATATAGTTGTTCCAACTCTTTGCAACTCCATGGACTGTAGCCCATCAGGCTCCTCTGTCCATAGAATTTTCCAGGCAAGAATACTGGAGTGGGTTGCCATTTCCTACTCTAGAAAATGGTATAAAGATAGGTGAAATGAAGGCTAGCAATGTCCCAGAGGATGGGGGCGAGTAATTGGGAATAATATTTTAAGATATCCTAAGAAACAAAAACTAAATAGCAACTACACAATCCCAATTAAAATTCCAGTGGGACATTTGTTGAAATATCCAAGCTAATTCAACAATTGATATCCATAGCATTTAGAACAGACAAGGGAATTTTGAAAAATAAAAAAGAGAGCCGGAGTACTTAGGCCATCTGGTTTTTGGAATACTCTGAAGCTACAGTAATTAAGACAGTGTGGCACTGGCCTAAGGGCAGATGCATAAAACAAAAGAACAGGACTGAGTCCACAAGTAGACCTCCACAGACACAATCAATTGATCTTCGGCCATGTTGCCAAGGGAATACAGAGTGGGGAAGGTGGCTTACTTTTTCTTTCCATTTGTATTGTTCTCAGCAAATGGTGCTAGAATAATTTGATACTTCTAAGAAAACAAAACGAAACATTTAACCTTGACTCTGGCCTTAAACCGCTCACAAAAATGGCTTTGAGACAGATTATGGGCCTACTTTTGATTTTCTGTTGGGATATTAACAACATTGTGATAGTTTCTGGTGGACAGTGAAGGGACTCAGCCATACATATACATGTATCCATTCTCCTCCAAACTCCCCTCCCATTGAGGCTGCCACATAACATTGAGCAGAGTTCCCTGTGCTATACAGTAGGTCCTTGTTGTTAAATACAGCAGTGTGTACATGTCCATCCCAAACTCTGTAACTATCACTTCCGCCACCCTTCTGCCTGGCAACCATAAGTTCGTTCTCTAAATCTGTGAGTCTCTGTTTTGTAAGTTCATTAGTATCATTCCTTTTTAGATTGTGCATATAAAGGATATCACCCTGAGTGAAGTAAAACAGACAGAGAAGGAGAAATATATGTATGGCAATTACTTCTTATACCACATAAAAAAGTGCTAACAATAAGAAAAAAATGTACTTTAATAGCCCAACAAAGTAATAGGCAAAAGATTTGAAAAGATAGTCCCCTCATGTGGATATGTAATTGCAAAACAAGCACATGAAAAAATTCTCAGCATCATAAGTCATCCTAAAACTACAAATTAAAACCACTCATAAGTTACCACTACACAATCACTAGACTGGCTAATTTTTTCTTTAATGACAATGCCAAGTATTCATGAGGGAAAGGAACAGTTGGAAATTCATATGTAGCTGAAGGAATTGTAAATGGTAATATCACTTTGGAAATCTCTTAGGCAATTTATTTTAAAGCTAAACCTACAGCTACCCAGCCATTCCTCTACAGGATGTATAAAAAATATATATATAACCAAAGTGACTTATAGAAAATATTCATAGCAGCCTGATTTATTATAGTCAAAGAAACTGGAAGCAACCAAATGAACAAAAGAATAAACAACATATATACAAACAATGGTACACAAGTCAGCAACATGCTGATAAAGTGGGTTAATCATTATATCAAACAAAAGAAAGCAGACACAGAAGATTATATACTATATTACACCAACTATATGAATTTTACAACAGCAAAGGCTAAACTGTGATGATAATCACAAAACGTTAACAGTCACCCTGGATGAGAGGAACTGACTGGAAAAGAACACAAGGGAAGTTTCTGGAGTCATGAAAACTTTCTCTGTCTTTATGAAGTGGTGGTTTAATGAACGCATATATTTACCAAAGCTCATTGAATTGTACACTTAAAAACTTTACAACTGTGCATTTCATAGGTAAATTATGAATCAACAAATTAAATAAAATTAACTTTACCTCATATATATTTAAATGTATTCAACATAATTCTCATAACATTTTTCTTAGATAAGTTTCATGTACCTGCAAGTAATGTTTCAAAACCCCTGCACTAGAGATGGAACTTGAAAACTAGTTGCCTGGCTCCAGAGGCTATAGACATACTCAGTGTAGGATGGAAGAGAAATTTACCAACTTTATGTTCTTTAATTCAGTCATCACTAGACATTTAACAGAAGCCAAAAACGTCAAGCAAGAATTCTCTATTTACCAAGAAATAAAGTTTTTAGAAGACAAACACTCACTACATATAAACTTTGTTAGCAGTTAGGGAAAAGATTCAGTTCCGTTCAGTTGCTCAGACTTGTCCAACAGTTTGTGACCCCATGGACTGCAGCACACAAGGCTTCCCTATCCATCACCAATTCCAAGAGCTTACTCAAACTCATGTCCATAGAGTTGGTGATGCCATCCAACCATCTCATCCTCAGTTGTCCCCTTCTCCTCCGGCCTTCAATCTTTCCCAGCATCAGGGTCTTTTCCAAAGAATCAGTTCTCATCAGGTGGCCAAAGTATTTGAGTTTCAGCTTCAGCATCAGTCCTTCCAATAAATATTCAAGAATGATTTCGTTTATGATGGACTGGTTGGATCTCCTTGCAATCCAAGAGACTCTCAAGAGTCTTCTCCACACCACGGTTCAAAAGCATCAATTCTTATGCACTCAGCTTTCTTTTTAGTCGAGCTCTCACATCCATACATGACTACTGGAAAAACCATAGCATTGTTGGCAGAGTAATTTCTCTGCTTTTTAATATGCTGCCTACGTTGGTCATAATTTAACTTCCAAGGAGCAAGCATCTTTTAATTTCATGGCTGAAGTCACTATCTGCAGTGATTTTGTTGTCTCTCACTAGTTTCCCTTGTTTCCCCATCTATCTGCCATGAAGTGATGGGACCAGATGCCATGATCTTCGTTTTCTGAATGTTGAGCTTTAAGCCAACTTTTTGACTCTCCACTTTCACTTTCATCAAGAGGCTCTTTAGTTCCTTTTCACTTTCTGCCATAAGGGTGGTGTCATCTGCATATCTGAGGTTATTGATATTTCTCCCGGCAATCTTGATTTCAGCTTGTGCTTCTTCCAGCCCAGCGTTTCTCATGATGTACTCTGCATAGAAGTTAAATAAGCAGGGTGACAATATACAGCCTTGATGTACTCCTTTTCCTATTTGGAACCAGTCTGTTGTTCCATGTTCAGTTCTAACTGTTGCTCCTTGACCTGCATACCGATTTCTCAGGGGGCAGGTCAGGTGGTCTGGCATTCCCATCTTTTTAAGAATTTTCCACAGTTTGATATGATCCACACAGTCAAAGGCTTTGGCACAGTCAATAAAGCAGAAGTAGATATTTTCCCGGAACTCTCCTGCTTTTTCGATGATCCAACGAATGTTGGCAATTTGATCTCTGGTTCCTCTGCCTTTTCTAAATCCAGCTTGAACATCTGGAAGTTCACGGATCACATATTGTTGACCTGTCTTGGAGAATGTTGAGAATTACTTTGCCCTTCTTTGAGACTGGAATGAAAACTGACCTTCTCCAGTCTTGTGCTGGGTTTTCCAAGTGTGCTGGCATATTGAGTGCAGCACTTTCACAGCATCATCTTTCAGGATTTAAAATAGCTTGACTGGAATTCTATCACCTTCACGGCTTTGTTCATAGTGATGCTTCCTAAAGCCCACTTGACTTCGCATTCTAGGATGTCTGCCTCTAGGTGGGTGATCACACCATCACGGTTATCTGAGTCATGAAGAACTTTTTTGTATAGTTCTGTGTATTCTTGCCACCTCTTCTTAATATCTTCTGCTTCTGTTAGGTCCATACCATTTCTGTCCTTTGTTGTGCCCATCTTTGTATGAAATGTGCCCTTCATATCTCTAATTTTCTTGAAGTGATCTCTAGTCTTTCCTATTCTATTGTTTTCCTCTGTTTCTTTGCACTGATCACTGAGGAAGGCTTTTCTTATCTCTCTTTGCTATTCTTTGGAACTCTACATTCAAATGGGTATATCTTTCCTTTTCTCTTTTGCCTTTATCTTCTCTTCTTTTATCAGCTATTTGTAAGGCCTCCTCAGACAACCATTTTCCCCTTTTGCATTTCTTTTTCTTGGGGATGGTCTTGATCTCTGCCTCCCGTACAATGTCATCAACCTCTGCCCATAGTTGTTCAGGCACTCTATCTATTAGATCTAATCCCTTGAATCTGTTTCTCACTTCCACTGTATAACCGTAAGGGATTTGATTTAGGTCATACCTGAATGGTCTCATGGTGGTTTTCCCTACTTTCTTTATTTAAGTCTGAACTTTGCAATAAGGAGTTCATGATCTAAGACACAGTCAGCTCCCGGCCTCTTTTTTTTTTTTTTGCTGACTACAGAAAGCTTCTCCATCTTTGGCTGGAAAAGTTTGGTGAATAATAATGTTAGTCACCACACGTTTAAATCTATTTATATTTTGTATCTTCAGTGATGGCTGTCCTTCTATTTATTCTTTTCCTTGTCTAATCTGAATTTATCAGAAGTACCGTATTTAAATTTCCAAAAGAGAAGGAGAAAAAAAATCATAAGAGACATCTAAAATAAAGTTTCCTAGGTTCTTATTCTTTCTTGAAAACAAAAATAAAAACTACACTGATAATATCAGTTACAATATGAGTGAAAACAATCACACATGTGTTTTATGACCTGTGACTATTTCCTTTTTTATGTTTTATTTTCCAAGCAGTTTGCTCAAAATTAAATACTGAAAAGTTGCTTATCAGGTGCCTCAAAGCACCTAGTTAGTGAAAGTGTTTTAATAATAAAAGTGTCATCTTACATTGTTATCACTTTGCACTAAATGAAAAGAATTCACAGAGAAAGGAAAGATGTCAGTTGCAATATTGGATAAAGATGTACTTAAATTTACTTATATTTTGCAACTTGATAGATGATGATCAGCTATCAAAGCTATTTCAATTTTTGTTGTTGTTGTTGTTTAGTTGCTAAGTTATGTCCAACTCTTATATGACCCTATGGATGGTAGCCCATTAGGCTCCTCTGTCCATGGGATTTTCCAGGCAAGAAACTGGGTTACCAATTCCTTCTCCAGGGATCTTCCCAACCCAGGGATCAAATCGGTGTCTCCTGCTTGGCGGGCAGATTCTTTAACGTTGAAGCATCTGGGAATCCCATTAATTCATTTTTAGTTTTCTTTTAATCAAGGTTATGAAAACTGAGACTGACTTACAGAATTATTTTTTAAATTTTCTCTTCACAAAGTAATAAATGTGTCTATATATGATGTACACATATGGATAAATATGTCAAGTCCATATGTCTATGTCTGCTTACCAAAAAGCCAAAGTTTTTACTGTAATACATTTTAATGAAAATTCCAATAATTGTTAATTGAATTTTTATTACTAAAAAAATTTGTTGGAAATCATTTCTTAGAATATTTGTTGCAGAAGGGCTTACCAGGTGCTCAGTGGTAAAGAATCTGCCTGCCAATGCAGGAGATGTGTGTTCAATCCCTGGGTGTGGTAGATCCCCTGGAGGAGGAAACAGCACCCTACTCCTGTGTTCTTGCCTATAAAACTCCATGGACAGAGCAGCCTGATGCGCTGCAGAGCATGGGATTGCAAAGACTTGGACATGACTGAGCAATTGAGCATGTTGCTAGTGTGTTTCTATAGAGGTTAAATTTACCCCCAAACCTTGTGGTAATTAACTCATTACATTCTTATTCTAATAAACTCAAGCATTAATAAAAGCATGGTAAATTTTCTTAAAATTAGAAACATGGTTAAAGACATAATAAGTTTACACAAACTTTCACTTAAAAAAAGACTCAAAAACATTTATTTTAAAATGTGCAACAATGGAGTAAAGACAATCTCTTTAACAAGTGGTGCTGGGAAAACTGGTCAACCACTTGTAAAAGAATGAAACTAGATCACTTTCTAACACCGCACACAAAAATAAACTCAAAATGGATTAAAGATCTAAATGTAAGACCAGAAACTATAAAACTCCTAGAGGAGAACGTAGGCAAAACACTCTCCGACATAAATCACAGCAGGATCCTCTATGATCCACCTCCCAGAATTCTGGAAATAAAAGCAAAAATAAACAAATGGGATCTAATTAAAATTAAAAGCTTCTGCACAACAAAGGAAACTATAAGCAAGGTTAAAGACAGCCTTCCGAATGGGAGAAAATAATAGCAAATGAAGCAACTGACAAACAACTAATCTCAAAAATATACAAGCAACTTATGCAGCTCAATTCCAGAAAAATAAATGACCCAATCAAAAAATGGGCCAAAGAACTAAATAGACATTTCTCCAAAGAAGATGTATGGATAGCTAACAAACACATGAAAAGATGCTCAACATCACTCATTATCAGAGAAATGCAAATCAAAACCACAATGAGGTACCACTTCACACCAGTCAGAATGGCTGCGATCCAAAAATCTGCAAGCAATACATGCTGGAGAGGGTGTGGAGAAAAGGGAACCCTCCTACACTGTTGGTGGGAATGCAAACTAGTACAGCCACTATGGAGAACAGTGTGGAGATTCCTTAAAAAATTGCAAATAGAACTACCTTATGACCCAGCAATCCCACTGCTGGGCATACACACCGAGGAAACCAGAATTGAAAGAGACACATGTACCCCAATGTTCATTGCAGCACTGTTTATAATAGCCAGGACATGGAAACAACCTAGATGTCCATCAGCAGATGAATGGATAAGAAAGCTTTGGTACATGTACACAATGGAGTAACTCAGCCGTTAAAAAGAATACATTTGAATCAGTTCTGATGAGATGGATGAAACTGGAGCCGATTATACAGAGTGAAGTAGGCCAGAAAGAAAAACACCAATACAGTATACTAACACATATATATGGAATTTAGAAAGATGGCAATGACGACCCTGTATGCAGGACAGCAAAGGAGACACAGATGTCTATAACAGACTTTTGGACTCAGAGGGAGAGGGAGAGGGTGGGATGATTTGGGAGAATGGCATTGTAACAGATATACTATCATGTAAGAATCAAATCGCCAGTATATGTCCGACGCAGGATACAGCATGCTTGGGGCTGGTGCACGGTGATGACCCAGGGAGATGTTATGGGGAGGGAGGTGGGAGGGGGGTTCAAGTTTGGGAACGCATGTACACCTGTGGTGGATTCATGTCAATGTATGGCAAAACCAATACAGTATTGTAAAGTAAAATAAAGTAAAAATAAAAATTTAAAAAATAAAAAATAAAAAAATAAAATAAAATGTGCAAAGCTCATTATGCCTGGTGTGCTGGCCTAAAAGGGTTAGTGGAGTATTATATTGAACTCCCCAGGTCGGTAGGTGCCCAATATGCTACTGGCGATAGGTGGAGAAATAACTCCAGAAAGAATGAAGAGACAGAGCCAAAGCAAAACCAACACCCAGTTGTGGATGTGACTGGTGAGGTAAATTCCGATGCTGTAAACAGCAATAATGCATAGGAACCTGGAATGTTAGGTCCATGAAACAAGGTTAATTGGAAGTGGTCAAACAGGAGATGGCAAAAGTGAACGTCGACATTCTAGGAATCAGTGAACTAAAATGGACTGAAATGGGTGAATTTAACTCAGATGACCATTATATCTACTACTCTGGGCAAGAATCCCTTAGAAGAAATGGAGTAGCCACCATAGTCAATAAAAGAGTCCAAAATGCAGTATTTGGATGCAATCTCAAAAACGACAGAATGATCTCTGTTAATTTCCAAGGCAAACCATTCAATATCACAGCAATCCAAGTCTATGCCCTGACCAGTAACACTGAAAAAGCTAAAGTTGAATGGTTCTATGAAGACCTACAAGACCTTCTAGAAATAACACCCTAAAAAGATATCCTTTTCATTATACGGGACTGGAATGCAAAAGTAGGAAGTCAAGAAACACCTGGAGTAACAGGCAAATTTGGCCTTGGAATGCGGAATGAAGCAGGGCAAACACTAATAGAGTTTTGCCAAGAAAATGCACTGGTCATAGCAAACACCCTCTTGCAACAACACAAGAGAAGACTCTACACATGGACATCACCAGATGGTCAACACCAAAATCAGACTGATTATATTCTTTGCAGCCAAAGATGGAGAAGCTCTATACAATCAGCAAAAACAAGACTGGGAGCTGGCTGTGGCTGAGATCATGAACTCATTATTGCCAAATTCAGACTCAAATTGAAGAAAGTAGGGAAAACCATCATGAGACCATTCAGGTATGACCTAAATCAAATCCCCTGCAGTATGCAGTGGAAGTGAGAAATAGATTCAAGGGATTAAATCTGATAGACAGAGTGCCTGAAGAACTATGGATAGAGGTTCCTGACATTGTACAGGAGGCAGGGATCAAGACCATCCGCAAGAAAAAGAAATGCAAAAGGGCAAAATGGTTGTCTGAGGAGGTCTTAAAAATAGCTGATAGAAGAGAAGATAAAGGCAAAAGAGAAAAGGAAAGATATACCCATTTGAATGCAGAGTTCCAAAGAATAAGAAGGTGAGATAAGAAAGCCTTCCTCAATGATCACTGTAAAAAAAAAATAGAAGAAAACAATAGAATGGGAAAGACTAGAGACCTCTTCAAGAAAATTAGAGATACCAAGGGCACATTTCATGTAAAGATGAGCACAACAAAAAACAGAAATGGTATGGACCTAACAGAAGCAGAAGATATTAAGAAGAGGTGGCAAGAATACACAGAAGAACAATACCCAAAAAAGTATTAATGACCCAGATAACCGTGATGGTGTGATCACTCACCTAGAGCCAGACATCTTGGAATGCAAAGTCAAGTGGGCTTTAGGAAGCATCACTACAAACAAAGCAGGTGGATGTGATGGAATTCCAGTTGAGCTATTTCAAATCCTGAAAGATGATGCTGTGAAAGTGCTGCACTCAATATGCCAGCAAATTTGGAAAAGTCAGCAGTGGCCACAGGACTGGAAAAGGTCAGTTTTCATTCCAATCCCAAAGAAAGGCAATGCCAAAGAATGCTCATACTACTTCACAATTGCACTCATCTCACACACTAGCAAAGTAATGCTCAAAATTCTCCAAGACAGGCTTCAACAGTACATGAACCACGAACTTCCAGAAATTCAAGCTGGATTTCGAAAAGGCAGAGGAACCAGAGATCAAATTGCCAACATCTGCTGGATCATCAAAAAAGCAAGAGAGTTCCAGGAAAACATCTACTTCTGCCTTATTGACTATGCCAAAGCCTTTGACTGCGTGGATCACATCAAACTGTGGAAAATTCTTAAGGAGATTGGAATACCAGACCACCTAACCTGTCTCTTGAGAAATCTGTATGCAGGTCAGCAAACAACAGTTAGAACTGGACATAGAACAACAACTGATTCCAAAATGCGAAAGGAATACATCAAGGTTGTATATTGTCACCCTCCTTATTTAAATTATATGCAAAGTACATCATGCAAAATGCCAGGCTGGATGAAACACAAGCTGGAATCAAGATTGCTGGGAAAAATATCAATAACCTCAGATATGCAGATGATACCACCCTCATGGAAGAAAGCAAAGAAGAACTAAGAGCCTCTTGATGAAAATGAAAGAGGAGAGAGAAAAAAGTTGGCTTAAAACTCAACATTCAGAAAACTAAGATCATGGCATCTGCCCATTACTTCATGGCAAATAGATGGGGAAACTGGAAAAATTGACAGACTTTATATTTCAGGGCTCCAATATGACTGCAGATGGAGACTGCAGCCATGAAATTAAAAGATGCTTGCTCCTTGGAAGAAAAATTCTGACCAACCTAAACAGCACATTAAAAAGCAGAGAAATTACTTTGCCAACAAAGGTCCATCTAGTCAAAGCTATGGTTTTTCCAGTAGTCATATATGGATGCAAGAGTGGACTATAGAGAAAGCTGGAACGCCAAAGAATTGATGATTTTAAACTGTGGTGTTGGAGAAGACTCTTGAAAGTCCCTCAATATTCATTGGAAGGACTGATGCTGAAGCTGAAACTCCAATCCTTTCACCACCTGATGCAAAGAATTGACTCATTGGAAAAGACCCTGATGGTGGGAAAAATTGAGGCAGGAAGAGAGGGGGACAACTGAAGATGAGATGGTTGGATGGCATCACCAACTCAATGGACATGAATTTGAGTGAACTCTGGGAGTTGGTGATTGACAGGGAGGCCTGGTGTGCTGCAGTCCATGGGGTCTAAAGTGTCGGACATGACTGAGCTGACCTGAACTGATATCGAATGTGGCAAAAACCACACTTTTTTGATATGTAGTTACCAGCCTTTGTAACGGCTGGCAAATGATAGGAGGTAAAATATATATATATTTAAAAGGTAAATATGGCACTTCTTAGTAAAAGTAGGAAACAACCTGTTAAAAGCTTATGAACTAGTCAAGAATTGTAGTCTCATGATCCTCTGAAAATTGTGAGCCATTTTACAAGTCAAAATTAAGAAAACTTTATTAAATTTTTGAGAAAAATACTTGGAATTATGATTAAATACATATTAAATTTTTTCAGTGTGGATGAATTACTTAGAAATTAAATTTTGTAACATTCAGGAAAAGATGAAAATTCTAAAAAAAGAAAGTAAGAAAGTGGAAGCAAAGTAATTAATGTTTATAGCCAAAGAATTTCAATGATTTTTGGCTTGCATTTCTAATCTCAAACTGCTAGACCATACTTCCATAGCTCCTAGAATAAAAAAATCAATTAAAATTCATTTTGTGTCATATATATTCATTCTAAATTATACTATTAAGCCAAATGTTTAAATCTGTTTACTTCACTACAAAGAAAAAAACGTCTTTCAGAAAATCTTTAAATCTTTGAATATCTCACCCATTAGCTGCCAAGCAGCTGGTCAAGAAATGCTCAGTAAAAAAAAAAGAAAGAAAGAAAGAAAGAAAAGAAAAAGAAATGCTTGGTAGTACAGAAAATTTCAATTTTAGAAACTATTCTCAATCAACAGCCTTGCCTCGGGTATTCAACATATCTGGAAAGTATCCCAACAATGGAACAGATAACTATTTCTTTTTTCTCTTGCTTAGCTACAGGCAAAATCTAAAATTATAAAAATGATAGCCACCCAATTCTTAAAAGAATATGATGCTGAAAATCATAAGAAAACAAAACAGCTGCACTCCTTCCAAATTTTCAGATCTCATTCCCTAACTTTTGTGTAAATTCCTCTCAAACAAAAGCTTAAAGCATAGTCAGGAACTAAAGGGCATTGTATTAGTTCTATACGGTCTTACACATGAATTTAGCAATCCATTTGTATGAAGAAATATATACTCTCTTAAGCAAGTTTCTGTACACTTATCTGAAAATTTTCCATTTTCTTCTCTTTGAGGTAGATTTATCTTAATCACTGCATTGTTATTGATGTGTTTAAAATACTTACATTCAATTTCATTATCAACATGGTAAAATGGGTAAACCTATCATCTTGTTATTTTCCATTTGTCACTTTTTTCTTATTTTCTTTATTCCTACTTTCTTTGAGACTGATTGAATTTTTATGATTTTATTTACACCAGTTATTGGCTTATTATTTAAATTATTTTATGTTATAGTGGCTATGCTAGTGTTTGCAATATGTATCTTTTACTTATAGTCTACTTTCAAATAATATTGTATCATTTGCTTATACTGAAAGAGATTACAATGTTACACTTCTACTCCCCACCTACTTAATTAATGTTCATTGTGCTAGTGACGTCATACACACTCTTTCTGCATTTGTTATAGAACTGAGAGACATTTTTATTATTTTTGCTTTGAATAATCATCTTTTAAAGAGCTTTTAAAAATTAGACAAACTCTCTTGTATTTTTATTTACATAATCACCATTGCTGGCACATTTTATCCTCTTGTGTAGATTAACGTTTCATTCTAGCATCTGGTATTTTTTGACTTCTGCCAATAAGAACTTCCTTTAGTATTTCTTGTAATGCAGGATTGTTGGCCTTGAAAGCTCTTTTGTTTATCTGAATAAAATCTTTATTTTTTTTGTCATTTTTGAAAAATGTTTTTGCAGTTATAGAATTCTAGATTGACAGTTTTTTCTTCCAGTACATTAAAGATGTCACTCTATCATCTTCTGGCTTGCAAACTCTTTGGCAAAAAGTGGGCTGTTTTTCTTAGTTTTGTTCCTGTGTTTTTCCCCTTTAATTGCTTTCAAGATTTTTTTTCCCCTGTATTAGCAGTTTTCAGCAATTTTATTTTTATG
Source organism: Capricornis sumatraensis (assembly GCF_032405125.1). Classification (NCBI taxonomy): domain Eukaryota; kingdom Metazoa; phylum Chordata; class Mammalia; order Artiodactyla; family Bovidae; genus Capricornis; species Capricornis sumatraensis. The sequence goes on along the minus strand of NC_091080.1, from coordinate 33,535,413 downwards.
TACCTTGTTGAATTTTTTTTTAATGTTTCTCCTACTTAAGTTGATTGAACTTCTTGAATTTCTGTCCCTAAAATTTTCATCATATTTGGAACATTTTCAGCTATGATTTCAGATATTTTTGTACCCATAAACTTCTTGAATTTCTGTCCCTGAAATTTTCATCATATTTGGAATATTTTCAGCTATGATGTCAGATATTTTTGTACCCATAAACTTCTGCATACCACCGTTTCTCTAATATATAAAATATATTTGATATTTCCCATAGGTCCTTGAAATTTAATTCATTGTTTTCTGTATTTCATTTTGCATAGTTTTTATTGCTCATTTTTCTGCAGTGTCTAATCAGTTAAGTATTATTGGTAAGATTTTCATTTTAGAGAGTGTCATTTTCATCCAGATGTTGCATCTGGATCATTTTTATGTATTCCATTTCTCTTCTCATCATGTTCAATTTTCCTCTATCTTCTTGTACTCACAGAGATAATTATAACAACTGTTGAAGATCATCATCTGCCAAATCCTTTTTCTGTTGTCACATGGGTCTTTTTTAATGGCTGATTTGTCTCCACTTCTTTGAACTCCTTCTAGGGTTTTTTGGATGCTGAACCTTCTGTGTGCTACATTGTGTTGTAGTCCTTTAAAAAGAACAGAGTGATGTTTTAACATATAATTAAATTACTTTGAATCAGTTTGAACCTTTTGAGGCCTGGCTGTTGAAGCTTGTTTGTGTGAGTAAAGTACACCATTGAGCCTATAGTTAACATAGAACTACTACTAAGGGATAGCCCTCTAGAAGATTCTAATTAATGGCTTGTGTATTAAGGTCTTTCACTTGGTAAGTGGAAACACACATTGTTTTCACTTCTTTGTGCACTGGTGTTGTTAGGCTTACTGCTTTTCAGTTTCAATCGCCTCTGCCTGTATCCCTAGCCTAAAGGAATTTCTTCATATGCATATGCAAATAAACACTCAATGAAAGACCCTCTGATGATCTTAGACTTTCTCTTTGCAACTCTCCCCTCTCTGATTTCTGCCCTGAAAATTCTGTACATCTATGACTCCTAAAATTCTAATTTCTGGTCTCCTGAGAGCACTGGACTCTGCTTGCCTTCCTCTCCACGTGTCATGGTTCATAAGCAGAAAGCTCCCGTATTCAAAGGACTCACCTTGCTTGTTTTTCTATAGTCTATAGAAAATAGTTCTATAGTCTATAGGAAATAATTGTCTCATACATTTTATTTAGTTTTCTAGTCATGTAATTGCAGGGGAGTCGATCAGGCTCTGTTGTCCTATTATGCTCAGAAGTTTTAGCTTAGTAATAAAATTTCAACTCATTTATTTCTATTTTTCACTCTTTTTAAAATTTCTGTTTAATCTGTATATCTTTATTTTCAGAATTTATCTTTTTCTATCACAAAATTTCCTGTTTTCATAATCTATTATCTTTTTTTAAGATTAAAACGATATTTTGGTTTAAACTAATCCTTCAAATTCTTGGGAGACTAAGTTTGTTTATTCTTTTTGCTACAAAGTCATTGCTCAGGTTTTCTTTAATGCTTTCATCAGTGTTTTCAAAGGAAATTTAGAAAGGCTGTCTTACAGATAATTGGCATAAGACTTTATTAAACCAGAAATGTATTTTGGTAATTTTACAAGATAATGAATTGTTATTCCTTTACTAAAGACAATGTAAATTCACTCATTTATCAAATAATGTCCCAATTATTGTACCTGTTGTAGCCATGAGTTCCGGGAAACAAACTCACTCAGAAAGACAATGCAGATAGTGGAGTGCAGTTTATTACACCGGCGGGCCCAACACACAGTCTCCTCTTAGCCAAGGACCCTGACCAGCTTTTGTGAAAATCTTTTATACCCCATGTGTATGTGTCTGAACCCACCTCTCCAAATTCCTTGAGACTTACATAAACCAAGGAAAATACAATCCCAATAACCCCATCTCTCACGTGCTGCATGCTCATGTGCTCAAACAGTCAAACAATTAGCCCATAATCAATAAACCCGAGGTTACACTCCGATTGATACAGAAAAATGTATGGCCTGTCTGGAGGAAGGGGTGATTAGTGTATGTTTTCTCTTAGGCGATGAGTAACCTAGATACCTAGATACGATCTTCAAGGTTCCCCTGTCTGGAGGGGGTTTTATCCTTCTGTTGTTGTTTTCATAGGCACTAAACACAGAGTTCAGAGTCCATTGGAAAGGTGGCCGAGCATGATCAGCATGAACAGGCCTAAGATGGAGTCCAGGCCCTATGAATTCCTTCTTCATACCCATGGGATTTTCATTTATAGAGATGACTGAATGATGACACAAAGAGGTTGATGCCATTAAAAAATTTTCAATTCACATTTCCCGAGAGAAGGGGACACACCAGCCACACAGGGCCAAATGAAAATCACCAGGTTTTGGTCAAGAGGCATAAGCAGGAAGGAGTGAGGAAGAAACGCCTATACGAGAGCCTTCATAGGAATTTCTGCAGAAAAGGCAAGGCAGGGGCAGGTAAACAGCTTAGGATTGGCTAGCTTGAATAGTTCTGGTAACCTTTGGGTTATGGGAGTGGTCTCTAGCTGCCTGGCACCTGGGTTGATGTCCCTAAATCCTATCATTCACACTAAGGTTCAGAAGCTCAAATGACTGCCCGGGATCAATAGAAAACATGAAAGTGTGATTAGGACGACAGGTGCTGAGCCATTTATATCTGCACCAAATGGTAATACTCACTTAGCCACACTGTACAGGCCAAACACCAAACTGCCCCTGGGCCATTGTTACCAGCTCAACCCTGCTATCCCCCACCACCACCATACAAGAAAGGTGGTGCTTGTAAGGTAAGGGAGTTAGAGAAGGCAAGGTTCAAAAAAAGAATGAGACCAGCACTTTACAGGAACAGATGACCTTTCATGAGGCAAGAAGGGGCAGCAGTCAGATTAGCGAGCTGCTGCACTTACCCAAGAAAAGAGTAAGTATTATATAGGCATGTATGTGGAAAGTTACTGTCTTAAGGGGGCCTATTTTTCTCCAAGGTTTTTCAGAGTAGTTATCTCTTAAACGGCTGGGGCAAGGAATTTTGGAGATCAGCCAGAGGCTGGACCAGCTGGGAGCTGGGCGTAATCAATCTTAAGGTCCATTTTCTTCCTCAAGTGAGACAGTTCTTTGTTTGGCATAGAATGGTGGGGAGGACCTAGAGGGGAGTTTTAACTCCAGGCTACCTTGAGCCTTGCAACTTTCCTTCAGTGCTAATATCAATATTAGCAAAGCAATTGCTAATATCACTGAGCAATTCCTCATCTCTAAGAAGTATATAATCCTAAGAGAACCAATAATGAGATTTCCAGTGCAAGGTCTCTGATTCAGTACAAACATGTCACATAAAGTAATGGTGTGGGAAAATGTGAGGATATTCATGTTTTATTTAAATGGCTTCTTCATTTGATAATATCTGATAAGAATCTTTAATTAGCTTTTTCTAACCTCTGCTGTCACCAGTAGCCATAAATTGAGTGAGGAGTCTGTCCTTTGAATAGATAAGCCTTAAAATAAGAACAAAGCAAGAATCAAAGTGTATAGTCTACTGCATTAAGAACATTGATGACTGCAGTTAATGGACTGTAAAACATTACTGTAATTAGGAAGCATCTACAACAGTTTTTTAAAGTAACATTAATTAATTCAACAAATATTGATTGAGTACCTGCTATATGCTAGATACTGATGGGACATAAAAACTGAGTAAGAATTCCTTGACAAGCTCATCAAATGGATTTACCATTCAATTATTTGTATTTTACTACTAAAAATAAACTTTGTATATGATCAAATTTTGTAAAGAAACATCAATAACTATGCTTTGTCACTATTTCCTCACAAATCATGTGTGTTACCCTAGACCTGTTCAAAGCCTCTTTTGTCCATTTCCTCATTTTTAAAAAAGATAATAGTACACATCACAAGTGCTTTGTATGTTTTATTTTAGACAACAAATAAGACAGTGAATGCAAAACTTTTCAAAAAGAACAAAATGTTGTATAAATATAAGAGAATATTATCAATGACCATTTCTTGCTCTGTTAGGTATGATGGAGAGTTGTAAATAATTTTAAAATATATTTAAGACCAGCAATATCAATAATATTAATATTTTAATGGTCATCAGTGGTGTGACCTCAAAAAAATTACTTAGCATTTTTGTGTCTTAACTTCCCTACTTGTGAAATAAGGATAAAAATATTTCCTACCTTGAAGACTTGGTTGCTACTAGTTAAGGATATGACTTAAATCCTTAACCTTTTGTAGTGTTAAAACTCAGTTTTTAATACCAGATATCTGAGTTCAATCTCATTTCAGTCACTTACTTATATTTAGGATAAGTTATTTAATTTCCATGGGCTACTCTCCTCTCCTGAAAATAGAAAATAACTAGTACTGACCTCATAGAGCTACTGGTATGTAGAAGAAACACATCCTGTGTTTGGAGTAGATTTGTGAGAGAGGACTCTAATTTTTTCCAATAAGTGTATTTCCATTAGACAGATAATTCACGTAGTATTTACAGAGAAAACATTAATTATGCAAGACTAGTAAATTCCTCCTTTATACAATTTAAATGCTTTTTGGCAATAAAGGTGATAATTTCAGTAGTTAAAATACTGCAAATTTTGTGATTAAGTCTCACATTTATAAGGTCAACTCTTGTTCATTTTATTTTCCTTCATTAAATTTCAGGAAATAATTGGGAAATGTATGTCACCATAGTAATCAGTGGCAGCACATTTCAGGGTGTAATCTCCTCTAAGGCTGTTGCCTGGTCTTGCTAAACTCTAATCTCAGCTATATTTCATTGTTCTCAGGTTTACAAGAATGTAAGGCAGTCTCTAACTGTATAGTACTTACAAGGATCAACATAGTATCTACATATTTTCCCATACTTTTGTCTGACAGATCGTTCTCTTTGAATAAGACATCTTGTCATTGAATTACTATAGCTAAGGTCAATGAAAGTTTAAAGTCTATATTTTGTGATTCCACTTACACTAAATGCTTAACATAATACCTAGCACAAAAAATCTTGATAGATTTTGAGCCATTATTCATTGCGCCAGTTATACAAAGAATTGCTAGAGGATTGGGGTTGGGGGAATATGACCAAATTCAGTTCAGTTCAGTTCAGTTGCTCAGTCGTGTCCAACTCTTTGCAACCCCATGAATCACAGCACACCAGGCCTCGCTGTCCATCACCAACTCCTGGAGTTCACTCAAACTCATGTCCATCGAGTCAGTGATGCCATCCAGCCACCTCATCCTCTGTCGTCCACTTCTTCTCCTGCCCCTAATCTCTCCCAGCATAAGGGTCTTTTCCAATGAGTCAACTCTTTGCATGAGGTGGCCAAAGTATTAGAGTTTCGGCTTCTGCATCAATCCTTCCAATGAACACCCAGGACTGATCTCCTTTAGGATGGACTGGTTGGATCTTCCTGCAGTCCAAGGGACTCTCAAGAGTCTTCTCCAACACCACAGTTCAAAAGCATCAATTCTTCTGCGCTCAGCTTTCTTCACAGTCTAACTCTCACATCCATACATGACCACCGGAAAAACCATAGCCTTGACCAGACAGACCTTTGTTGGCAAAGTAATATCTCTGTTTTTCAATATGCTATCTAGGTTGGTCATAAATTTCCTTCCAAGGAGTAAGCGTCTTTTAATTTCAAGGCTGAAATCACCATCTGCAGTGATTTTGGAGCCCCAAAAAATAAAGTCTGACACTGTTTCCACTGTTTCTCCATCTATTTCCCATGAAGTGATGGGACCAGATGCCATGATCTTCGATTTCTGAATGTTGAGCTTTAAGCCAACCTTTTCACTCTCCACGTTCACTTTCATCAAGAAGCTTTTTAGCTCCTCTTCACTTTCTGCCAAAAGGGTGGTGTCATCTGCATATCTGAGGTTATTGATATTTCTCCCGGCAATCTTGATTTCAGCTTGTGTTTCTTCCAGTCCAGCGTTTCTCATGATGTACTCTGCATGTAAGTTAAATAAGCAGGGTGACAATATACAGCCTTGATGTACTCCTTTTCCTATTTGGAACCAGTCTGTTGTCCATGTCCAGTTCTAACTGTTGCTTCCTGACCTGCATACACGTTTCTCAAGAAGCAGGTCAGGTGGTCTGGTATTCCCATCTCTTTCAGAATTTTCCACAGTTTCTTGTGATCCACACAGTCAAAGGCTTTGGCATAGTCAATAAAGCAGAAATAGATGTTTTTCTGGAACTCTCTTGCTTTTTCCACAATCCAGAGGATGTTGGCAATTTGATCTCTGGTTCCTCTGCCTTTTCTAAAACCAGCTTGACCAAATTAAACCTCTATAAAACAATCCATTTATTGCTAAAGCATTGGTATATATTTTGTTTCCTGTAATATAAAATGTTTGGAGTAGAAGACCCTAAGGTTTACCCAAGCACAAACCATCCAGGATTAAAAAAACTTGACTATCAGGTGATTTTAGTCATAATTCCAAATACAGTCAAATTAGGGTGAAAGAGAAAGATAAAAATAAGTTGGCATCTAAATCTGACATGTTTTCTACTTCATTTAAATCTGGCTACAGAAATAACTGGTAAGAAGAATTTTATGACTCTGTCAGCATATTCTTTTCATCCTTAAGTAAATTTAATATCCCTCCCATTTCTAATAATGAGAGCTGTATATGCTTTTGGAAAAAGAATATTGGGATGTCTCAATGATATTTAATGAGTTCTAATATGATCACACCATGCAGTTCCACAACCATTTCTGCCTCTGCATGATGCTAACTGGACCCCTTCCAAAACACATTAGTCCACTTATGCTGTTTGTTGTCCTAAAATGTTACATTTTCCAATAACCTCCTAAAATCCAGTTTGCTTCAAGTTTAGACTTATTAAATATATTTTGACATATCAACTTTTCAATAAATAAGAAGATCCTTCTTTTGTTATATTTGCTAAATTTTGCTAGATGTCTTAGCAAATTAAAAAGAAAAAGTAATATTGAGCTAATCTATAACTGTTGATCCCCAAATCTATCAGTAGACATTTGCTTCTATGCTGCTACATATATGGCAAGACATATATTTTTAAAAGTGTAGAAGACAGTGACTGTCTTAAGAATATCAAAGTCTTTTTTCCCTACAGTCGGAATCATGCATGGATAGATACCAATACAGAAAATTAGTAATTTATGAAATTAAGGCAAAGATGAAATTTGTTTTCAGCACTGCCACTACAGTTGCTCCCCTATTCCTCTCTTAGTTTCCTCTCCTTAAGAATGTAACATAATATACTAAATATTAACCATTTTCTCCATTATATTAGTCTATTAGTTTATATTAGTCTATTCCCATTTTGTCTATTCATTGCAATGTTCCTTTTAAAAGGTCCTTACAGACATCATAAGAGGATGTTTTGTCATCCAGACATAGATGCTTGGATTTGTAATAAAAAATTAGAGGAAATACAGTCTTCTTCTCTCGTTATACAAGAACTTCTGTTAGACTCCAGAAGGTTGGACCTACGTACCTTATTCACACCAGCATACTCAGAATTTAGCTTTAGTGCCTGACACATAGAAAGGATTAAAATTTGCTATTAAGCTGAACAAATGTAACTGATAATAGGCAACCTTATTCCCTGCTTTAATCCTATTAGATCACAAACTATTGAAATCTGTTTGCGGGATTTCTCTTCTCAACTAGACTTCAGGTACCTCAAGTGCAGGGATCTTGTCTTTCCCACCAACTTGTTAAGTTTCTTATCTGTGGAAATCAAAAACTTTAGAGCTAAATTATGAGAAACCTACAACATGATTAGGTAGCTGGGCAGGTAGAAAATACTAATATTAACAGTGGGTGCGGATTCCCGCTTCTTGAGCATCACTGGAGCGTCTCCGCGCTCATGTTGCCTCGGCAACGTAGGAGCGTGCCCGCCTCCGGCCCGGCCCACAATCCTCCCCACCGCTCAGCTCTTCCACCGCCTCCCGGGACCCATACTTCCGCCCGACTTACAAACTGGGACCTTGAGTCTCACTGTCTCTGTGCTGCCTAACTAAAAATACGGAAGAAAAATCACTTCAAGTAAAAGAGTATTCTTTCCATACGACCCGAAACTGTGTTCCAGAAATATACACACAAAAGCATTCGCTATTTGATCTTGTAAGCTCCGCCCAACTTGAGCCTCTGGGTCCAATTTTCAGGCAGTGCTTTGGACAGCCGCATCTTCGGAGGACCCCAGCTTGCGGAAGAAGACGTGGACCTGAGTTGGGAAAGACGCCGGGGTGGAAGTGGGAGCTTCCGCACGGGTTTGCTGCGAGGTTTCGGTCCCGAACGGCGGCACCATGTAAGTGTTGGCTTTCCAGCCGCCCCATTCCGCGGTCCCGCTGCCCGACCTTACTCTCTCCCTCTCTCTTCCTCAGGTCGAAAGTTTCTTTTAAGATCACACTGACGTCGGACCCGCGGCTGCCATACAAAGTGTGAGTAGTTCGGCCGCGGTAGGGGGTGGAGGAGCTGTAGAGTTGGGGGGAAGGCGACTCGAGCCATCCCAGCGGCCGCCACCTCAGCAGTGCGCGTTCCTCTCCTCTCCCCGAGCCCGCCCCACTCACCTGAACGGGGTTATCGTGTAAGTATATCAGCTTGCCCGGGCACGAGCCTGTGCGGGGGTGTGTGATGGGAACGTCGTTGCTGGTTTCCGAGCTCTCTTCGGAACTCGTTTTGGGGGTGGTGGAGTAGGGGCACGTGTGGACCGGGCCCTGGAGATTTGCTGGGATTCTTAATACAGTCTGGATCTGCTTATAACTGGACAGGCCTTTCACCGCTCTGACCAGCTGTTCGGGGAAGTAAGGCAAGGCCTGCCAGCCCAGGTTCCGAAATGACCAGAACGTCAGGCCCTTGATTCCCATTGATATGACTCCCACGATAGTTGGGCTTAACAAAGTAGAGCCCTTAACTGTCTCTTCTCATCATCTCTGATTTCTGCCTTTACACCGGAGTATTGTCATCAGTATGTCAACTGGCTCTGGAAAAGAATGAGAAGGAGGGAGGGAAGAAGGAGTAAGGCAGCATCAGTAACTATATAAGAGTGCCTGAAAGTGGTACCAGTTCGCTTAATACATGTTGACTGAATGAGTTTGCTGGCAGGCCTCTAGTTTAGTGTGTGTGTGTAGTTGTATGTATAGTTTGTATATGGATATGTGTATATAAAAGGTATATAACATGTATGTTTTCAGTTCAGTCTCTCAGTCATGTCCGACTCCTTGTGACCTCATAGACTGCAGCACACCAGGTCCTCCTGTCCAACACCAACTCCCAGAGTTTACTCAGACTCATATCCAATGAGTGGTGATGCAATCCAACCATCTCATCCTCTGTCATCCCCTACTCCTCCCGCCTTCAGTCTTTCGCAGCATCAGGATGTTTTCCAATGAGTCAGTTCTTCACATCAGGTGGCCAGAGTATTGGAGTTTCAGCTTTAACATCAGTCCTTCCAATGAATATCCAGAATTGATTTCCTTTAGGATGGACTGGTTGGATCTCCTTGCAGTCCAAGGGACTCTCAAGAGTCTTCTCCAGCACCACAGTTCAAAAGCATCAATTCTTCAGCACTCAGCTTTCTTTATAGTCCACTCTCACATCCATACATGACTACTGGAAAAACGATAGCTTTGACTAGACAGACCTTTGTTGGCTACTTTATGTCTCTGTTTTTTAATATGCTGGCTAGGTTGTTCATAACTTTTCTTTGAAGGAGCAAGCATCTTTTAATTTCATGGCTGCAGTCACCATCTGCAGTGATTTTGAAGCCCCCCAAAATAAAAGTCTGTCACCATTTCCACTGTTTCCCTATCTGTTTCCCATGAAGTGATGGGACCAGATGCCATGATCTTGGTTTTCTGAATGTTGAGTTTTAAGCCAATTTTTCCCCCTCCTCTTTCACTCTCAGACAGGTCAGGTGGTCTGGTAGTCCCATCTTGAAGAATTTCCCACAGTTTGTTGGGATCCACACAGTCAAAGGCTTTGGCATAGCCAGTAAAGCAGAAGTAGGTGTTTTTCTGGAACTCTCTTGCTTTTTTCGTGATTCAGCAGATGTTGGCAGTTTGATCTCTGTTTCCTCTGCCTTTTCTGAATCCAGCTTGAACATCTGGAAATTCACGGTTCACATACTATTGAACCCTGTCTTGGAGAATTTTGAGCATTACTTTGCTAGCATGTGAGATAAGTTGCAGTTGTGTGGTAGTTTGAACATTCTTTGGCATTGCCTTTTTTTGGGATTGGAATGAAAACACATTTTCCAGTCCTGTGGCCACTGCTGAGTTTTCCAAATTTGCTGGCATATTGAGTGCAGCAATATGCCACACATACGTTGTGGCATGTTTCACAGCATCATCTTTTAAGAGTATGTAAGTAAAAGCAGCTCTGAGATTTGTGGGAAAACATGCTTTAACTTTTTAAGGCCACTTTTCACTTGTCAGGCAGGTAGATATGTACTGTAACAGAGAAGCGTCTTTTTGAGTTGCTAACGGTTGCATTCTAGAAAGGATGTTGCAGTTGTAGATTTATTCTGGGGGAATGTCCCATTTTTTATGGTTAGTTTTGCTTGTTAATTGATTCCTTGTTGATGTTGCTACTTGGTTATAGAAATGTTGGAATCAAACATTCTCTGTCATGTACAGGATGCATTAGAAACACCATAGACTCTTTCAGCTCAGATGGTAAAGAATCTGCCGGCAGTGCAGGAGACCTGGGTTCCATCCCTCGGTTGGGAAGATCCCCTGGAGAAGGGAACGGCTACTTACTCCAGTATTCTTGCCTGGAGAATTCCAGGGACAGAGGAGCCTGGCGGGCTACAGCCCATAGCATCACAAAGAGTGGACAGGACTGACTGCCTTTCACTCTGACTCTTGCAGTCTAATTCCAGTCTCTCCAGTCTTAACTCCCTGCCTCACCTCCCCAGCCCCCTCACTACCACCATCATTTAAAGTTTCAGCCATCCTAGTTGCATATTGACAGCAAATGTTTTGAAATCTGCCTGCTCTGGCACACATTGTCTTCTGTGCTTGGAATGTAGTTTTGTGAGTACCACTACCTGCTAACATCCTTTAATGATTAAAATTTCACCTCCATGACAATTTCTGTGATGGTATAGAAAGTTCATGTCACCCTTCTCTAAGTGTCCTATACAAGCTTCATTCTTTATAACACTGGTCAAGTTATGCCATACTTCTGTTTATGTGAGATTTTTTATTTAAAAAAAAAATGCCAGTAGTTTACTTTAAAAGGTCACCTCAGTATACAGGATGGTTGGCATCTTTTCAAAATACCAATGTAATGTAAGAGTAAGTGATGTGACTGGCAAACTCAAGGGCGTCAGATCTAGATAAAGTCTCTGGAGTGAAAGTAACTCCCAGTCCCTGTGCAATTTTCTGTCAGAACATTCACTAAAATATGCTTTTCTGTTTTATTGGATTTTTTTTGGATAGTCACACCAATTTAATCTGTGGAGAGAAACTTTTGTTAATGAGTATCAGCATGACATTTAATTATATGGTACAAGGACATTTCCTGTCTCTAGTGCAAAAGTGAATTGAAACCCCAAAGTTTTAGAAGTTCTCTACAGGCAAGAGTTTTAGGACAGCGATTCTCAGGTTCTGAACTGTAAGTAAACTATGGAAATACTTGCAAAGTACTATTCCTGGTTTTGTAAATTTTTACATTACCAGTTTATTAGGTATTTTTTAAATAAATGGCTATTCTTTAAAATCTTGTTTGTCTCTTTTTATTCCATATAAAAAAGGAAGGGGAAAAAAACATGTTCTGTTTTCACTCTTAAGCAGTATTTTGGGGGAGTGGAATATGGCAGCCAAGAAATCCATTCACACTTCACTTATTGAAAATCATTGTAATGTGCAGCATCAGATGTCATGATTTTTGTACTCAGCATTCAATCTGTAGACTGAGTGAGGAGGTGGTATATATACCTGAGAATGTTACATATGGTAGTTGGTATTAAATCATTAGAGAACAGTACAGTGGTGACAAATAGAGAAGTTTCCAAGAGGAATGTTAACTTTCTCAGCTTTGAAAGAGATTCTGTGTTTCTGTCTTTACTCACTGTAGTTTGTTTTACGTTAAATCTTACATAGCTTATTTTTTAACCTGTTTCTCTGTTTAACCTGTCAATTCTTTTTTATGGTTAGGTTGAACAGTTGATTGTTTATCAGATTGATTGTTTATCAGTGATCTTGAATATACTTGCCACAATTCAAGTCAAAACCACACATCACTCTTCAGAATGTTATTTCAGATTGTGTTGTATGAGCCTTTTTCATATGTTGTAAAGGTGGGAAATCGCTTTGCATTTTGCCATAGTAAACATACTCATTTTTACCAATTTGGACTATTATTTTTGACTTGGTGATTGAAAGTGCACAGAAAAGTTCACGAAAAGATGATGCTCCCCAGGTAACCTGCTCTTCTAATGAAAACGATCACATTCCTGCATAGGATAAACTGTAGGTGGCAAAGTGTACTTAAGATTGAGGAGAGATTCCACTTTTTGAAATCCATTTTTGGAAACAAGAAGCAACCTACATGCTAGACCTATTTCTGTCAAAGTATTAAACATGTACAAATCCACACCTGTATAGGTTATGCATTTTCAAGTGGACCTGAGGGCACCATGTCAGCTATAAGGCTAATTATTGCTTTCTTTTTTAGAGTTAATGCACATAGTGTACAATCAGAATAGCCAACCTCAGACTCAAAAGAGCTTTGCCAAGGTCTGCTACAATAGCTGAAATAAGTAACAAAGGACTTAAAAAATCAGCCTTTCAAAATATTCTTTTTTAATTCTTGCAGACTCAGTGTTCCTGAAAGTACACCTTTCACAGCAGTCTTAAAGTTTGCAGCAGAAGAAGTAAGTATAGAAATTGGAACAGCCTGTAGAGAATACAATTTGTGTCTCAAAATGTGTCTTAAAAATCTACATGCTAGGTTTATGGTGTCAAAAGTTAAACCTCACTTAAAGGTAAAAGAAGAGTGAGAGTTGAGACCCACAGATACAAGAATGGGTTACACAAATTGACACATTTATTTAATGTAACTTGAATTATAAGGAGAATCCTTATTGAAGTTGAAAAGATAGTGATATGTCAATTTTTTTAAAAACTTCACACTGTATGCTTGTATTTTTACTAACTTTGATTCTGGAAGTATAATTTTATTATATATCACGTTTTTCAACCTTTCTCTATGAGCATGTGCAGTGTTAGTAAAATCTGTTGTTTTTGAAAATATGATTTGAGTTTCTGTTTTTAAGAAATAAAACGTTTCCAAAGATTTTCATCAGAGGCATCTATAAAGTAACTGTTTGTACTTGACAATTAGAAGAGAAGCTTATGGCTTGGGAGACTTAGGGTTCCTCTTTTAACTGTGTCATTAATTATTTGTTTGACATGACAGTTTCTCTCTTCCTGAAATTTCTTAATCTGTAAAATGGAAACCTTATCCTTCCTGCCCAATTACATGATTTTGAGTAAAAATATAATAGCATTTATATTTAATGTTGTGGAATCTTTCAGTAAGAGTAAGAGTTGACTTGAGTTGTCCGTGGATTTAGAACCCTAATATAATTCTCTTAATAAAAAATAAAATCCCCCAACATAGGACTAGAAATTAATTTAAATAATGAGTTGTCAAAGCCTGAGAGGAACTTCTTAGCATCCTAAATTGTAAAACACAGTGGGATCTGAAGTAGAAATAAATGAAAACTGAGGAACTTCGCATCTAGGAGAAAAACTTGTCAGTACTGTAGAAAGAAGTGGTAGTTTCTGTATGTACATCAGTAGTAAAGCTTCCCCAAATTTCAGTTAAACAGCATTGTTACTATAGGTTGGAAAAGGGAAAAATTGTGTCTGTAGTTGCTTTTGATTTTTATTGTCATGTAATATGTTACCACTAAAGAAAATATGTAACTTAAAGTGGACATAACTAAGAATAACAACTAGAAACTTTGTCATATTCAAGTTTTAGAAATCTGAGATTGCCTATAATTTAGGTGTTTTATTTAAAAAGTATTACAACCTCTATAAAAACTTAACTAGTTTAAAATTTATTAAAGTATATTTTGAAGTTACTTTAAGTTTATTTAAAATTTTTAAAACATAAAGGATATTTACAGTTAAGAATATGCCATATGGACAATAAAATTGTTTTTTTTTTTTTAGGTACATAGGCCTGTAACAAGTAATTGTTCTCATGTGTAGTTAAGTTCTTATTTTAAAACTTGATTGTTAAATTCATAAATTTAAATGAGCTCTTAGTTTTTTCTCAACTATGGTGTGTGATTATTGTAAATACTGAGAGCAGTATTTCCCAGAAAGAATGTTTTCCCAGACCACTAGAACCACAAAAAAAATAAAATAACCATTAAAAACTGAGATTGGGATCAGTGGTCCAAAAGTATGGGGCGTTATTGACTATTTTTTGTATTTTCCTGGAGTCAAATAAACTATATTAGCAGCATACTAAAGGATTTTGCAAAGATTCCCAGTTTAACTTCAGTTCAGTTCAGTTGCTCAGTCCTGTCCGACTCTTTGCGACCCCATGAACCACAGCATGCCAGGCCTCCCTGTCCATCACCAACTCCCAGAGTCCACCCAAACCCATGTCCATTGAGTCGGTGATGCCATCCAGCCATCTTATCCTCTGTCATGCCCTTCTCCTCTTGCCCTCTATCTTTCCCAGCATCAGGATCTTTTCCAGTGAGTCAGCTCTTCTCATCAGGTGGCCAAAGTGTTGGAGTTACAGCTTCAACATCAGTCCTTCCAGTGAACACCCAGGACTGATCTCCTTTGCTGTCTAGTTTGGTCATAACTTTCCTTCCAAGGAGTAAGCGTCCTTTAATTTCATGGCTGCAGTCACCATCTGCAGTGATTTTGGAGCCCGGAAAAATAAAGTCAGCCACTGTTTGACCTGTTTCCCCATCTATTTCCCATGAAGTGATGGGACCAGATACCATGATCTTTGTTTTCTGAATGTTGAGCTTTAAGCCAACTTTTTCACTCTGCTCTTTCACTTTCATCAAGAGGCTCTTTAGATCTTCTTCACTTTCTGCCATAAGGGTGGTGTCATCTGTATAACTTAGTGTTTTCCAAACTTAATCATAAAACTATAATATTTATAAAACTAATCTGTAGCATAGAAGTGCTTATTAAATTATTGGAAAAATGAATGAGCTATGAACACACTTTGACAAATGAGAGCATTAAGAGAATAATTCTACCTTTAAGCTACCAATAAGCTCCATACCACATTTCATTGACTCATAAGGTACTTACATCTCTGAATAAAGATGAGTGGAGGCTGTCTGTCATGGTTGACCATGTAACAGTTACATAATTGTCCAACTGACATCACCTGCACCCCTACTTGTACTTCGAGGTATTTCTTGGTGGCATTAATTGGACTATTGCAATCCCATATTAAACACAAGAGAGCATTTGTTTGAACTGACTATTTCTACCAAGAAATTTTGGGACTATTCTAAGCAGTTACTTAGCTTTTATTTTCACTTGTGCCTGAGCGTTATATATGACCAAAGTAACGTGTATAAGTCTGAAAGATCAAACACTGGGTTATAGATTCATTGACAGTGTTTTTCCATTTTTATGGTGCATAAAACAAGATGCATTTTACAGTCTCTGGTGTCCTAAATACAATGAAATGCAATTTTTAGAAAACAGGTGGCCCTAGTGGTAAAGAACCTGCCTGCCAATGCAGGAGACACAGGTTTAATCCCTGGGTCGGGAAGATTCCCCTGGAGAAGGAAATGGCAACCCAATCCAGGGTTCTAGCCTGGGAAACCGCACAGACAGAGGAGCCCAGGTGGTACAGTCCGTGGAGCTGCAAAGAGTTGTACACAAATGAAGCAACTTTGCGCAGCACATTATTCTTTAAAGATAAAGCAGGTTGTAATACTTTGTTTGATGATGTTACTTATCCTAAAAGATAAATTACGTTTAAAATTATAGAATTGATTATATGTACCCTATCATTGCTAACTATCTTTTATACTTAGCATTTTATATGCTTATATGTATTTTTTTCTTTTCTTCCTTTTTAGTTTAAAGTTCCTGCAGCAACAAGTGCAATTATTACCAATGGTAAGAATTTGTCTTAAACCTGTTTATTAACAGAGCTATTAGCTGTTTAAAAGAAACCAAATTAGTTAAAATTGACTTAAAATACAAAAACCCTAAACCTTATATCAACATAAATGATATACATAATTGTAAACACTTTAAGTTGAAGTTATTGTTCATAATTGTGTCTTCCGTTTTTCCTGTGCTTTTGTTACGTAGTACAGTAGTTTATGGGCTTCCCTGGTGGCTCAGATGCTAAAGAATCCGCCTGCAGTGCAGGGGACCTGGGTTCGATCTCTCGGTCAGGAAGATTCCCTGGAGATGGGTGTGAACCCATTCCAGTATTCCTGCCTGGAAAATCCCATGTACAGAGGAGCCTGGCAGGCCATAGTCCATGGGGTTGCCGAATCAGACATGACCAAGCGACTAAGCGCAGCACATTATAATATCATATGTCCTTATGCCAAATTATTGCTGAAAATAACTTGTTGTTTAACAAAGTGTTTTCTACTGTATCATAAACGGTTTTAGAATATAGGAAGCTAAGCAGGAATGTACCTTTGCTGTCCCTTGCTGTTGCTTTCCTGATAGAAAACAGTTCTTACAGGCTTGCAATAATGAGGATTTTATCCAGTTAGATAATATAAATTAAATTCTGACTATCTTTGGATACTACAAATAATTAATGAAACCAGCCCAAAGAGAAAATACTGAAATAAGATGAGGAACAAAGATGGCAGGAAAAGCTTAACTATTAAGAGTACAAAGTCATGGTCCCAGGTACTGGTGAGTAGTTCATGTATAGTTAAGAAATTTAGACTAAGAGAATGTGGCTTTAATGAGCAGTAAGTAGTATGATTTGGTTTAGATAATGATGGAATTTCTCATTCTAAAAAATTGTGCATGCTGCCACATTGAAATGTGTCTGTATTTGGAAGAAAGCTATCCTTCCTTTTCTGGAAAGATTTAGATTCATAAATGAATAGCTCGTGGGAGAGTGCTTTGTAAACTTTTATCAAGTGTCGGTGGAACTTATATTACTCTGGCTCTTCAGCCTCAAGATTTGATGCCTTAGAGCAATGTTAAATGATGAATGGCATACTTAAGGTATTTTGGCTTTATTTTTCACTAGATTTGGCAAAACAGTATGAAAAACTATCCTCTGTTGAACTTACTGGGGTCGTTTCACTGACAGACATTGTCTAGTCCAGCGATATGTGTAAAGGCATAATAGTGAGAGATTTCAACAGATAACCTTCATGTTCTTGGCATAACTGTTCGGCTTACGCCTGTATCCACAGCAACATTATTTTGACACATTTCTTCTTCTTACTGTTAAAGCCTTTTAGCTTCAGAAATAACTTAGGTCATTTTACAACTTATTTTCTAGATGGAATAGGAATAAATCCTGCACAGACTGCTGGTGAGTATCTGCAATCCATGGCAGTGCGGTGAGGCTGTCTACATCAATTGATAATGAATATGTAATTCATTCTAATTAGACTTGATAGGATTTTACCAAGATAATGTCTGATTTTCAGAGATTGTGTGGCAGTCTTTACCTAAGCGTGTAAATAATTTGTTACATTTTGTGTATCAGTTATATGCTTTTGGCTTCAAGAAAGGGAAAATCTGACTAATGAGCATTAAAGTTTTTTAACTAATACATGTAACAAAAAATCTTAAGGTAAGATTGTGCGCTAATGGGAATAGTGTTCTGTAATAACTATCTCATTAAATAGTTGTGAGGTTGTACATGTAAGTGCTTAGAAGTTTGTGTTATTCATAATAAACATTCAATAAGTACTGACTTATTATTTTGAAGAAGTACAGTCATTTTAATTTCATGGGACTTAGCCTGCACTGCGAATTTCAAGGTGTTAACATTATGTAGCACTACATATTGATACCCTAACAAGCAGGAAGGGTAAAAGTAGTCTTAAACTTTTTAACTGACAGTTATGTATTTGAGATGTACCTTCCTTAGCTTATAGTTCAGTTAAAATATTTTTAAATTAAGCATGATTTAATATACAGCCTTGAGAAGTAGTTATTTTTAAACTGTTATTTTTTTAAGTACTTCTACAAAATTATATTGTCCTCATAAGCCCTGGGATTGAAATGTAAATTTAGCCATATAATTGTTGTATAGATACTTTTAAACTTGGGTTTAAAGATTTTTGTGTTTTCTTACTCTATAAATGTCCAGTAGTTTATATTAATTTGAATTCCTTCTTACTCTGACATGTTGCCTGTTGGATTCCCCTTTAAAGTTGAATTGTGGGCATCATAAAGTGTGAAGAAAATCTCAGTAGGCAAGCCAGACCCAAAATAGGTCAGGATTGCTAAACTTTTGTCACTTGTAGTAATTTACACTTATTTTTCCTGCTCCCAAGTATTTTATTATATATTAAAGCAAATATTGATGATTGTGTCTGGTGGTATTTCTTTGGGTAGTGTCCTTTCTTTTTTTATTTTTGTGGATAGTGTTCTTTTTTCAAATTTTCAGGCGTTTGTTGGGTTGTAAGGATGTGAGAGCAGTAAGAACAACACATAAGAAGCCTCAACTTCAGGTTTGAGGATGTGAGAAGCGTAAGAGCAAGACCTAAGGAGCCTAGACTTGGGTTCTAATATTTTTGAGCTTTGCACCTACTTGACACTCCTTTGTTTCTTCTGTATATTAATTGTTGAATTGTTAATGAGAGCATGTCATTTTTTAAATGCCTAACGTTTTGTTCTGTCTGTTTGTGTAGGAAATGTTTTTCTAAAGCACGGTTCAGAACTGCGAATAATTCCTAGAGATCGTGTTGGACATTGTTAATATCCGCCGCTTGGAACGTAAAACCCCCTCCAGAGTAAATAGTGGTATTGTTATTACTGTAAAATTGGAATCAGGCATTTGAAATCCTATGAAAATACCAGTAATTGATGACATAATGAAAGGTGACTGTCTGTCCATGCTTGTTCACACTTCACGTGAGGAGAGAACGCATCCAGGCCTAGGGCCCCATGACCACAGAGGATCAGTCTTTCATTGCTGCCTCGCTGCACACACAGGTAGTTCATCAGAGGTGAATGGATCAACCATCTGTGTCTTACAACCGGAGGATGCTTCTGGTCATTCTTTCTGAGAACATCTGGAAACTTAAAATTTACTGAATCTTCCTCCTTGTCCCTGAATTAAAAATGTAAAAAAGATTATGGATCCACACATGAAGGTTGGGTTGATAGCATCTGACTCACAGATACAAACATAGTTGCGTTCCTCCTTATATATCATTTATGATAAAGAATCATATCAATGAATAACTCTTATCATTTAGTTTGTTTTAAAGTTTCAGACTTCTTGAGTTCTTAATAAATTGTAATGACATCAGAGAGCCCAAAATTGCATTTTCCATCTAGCCCTTATGGGTAAAATTGGTAGGTATCCCACACCGAGGAGTTGTAGCGATGATCTTGCAGACTCCAGTACTTGTAATGATGAGAATTAAGAATAAAGTAGAAGCATCAGTTGCTGAACTATGCATTCCTTTAGTGATCTCTTTTAAAACAACCTTTAAAATAGGAATCCTCAAGAAACCATCATCTTTTTGAGGATAATTCTAAATAGCCTTCAGGGAGAAGGTGTAAAGAAGAACATCTGAAAGTTCACAGCAGATCTCGTAGAAATGCTAATTTAAATTCTGGTTAATTATACATAATGAAGACCCAACATATAAGGAAGCGTTAAGATTATAGTTGTGGGGTGAATAAGAAGCTAGGAAAGGAAAATGGGGAAGCCCAGATGACTAGGCTTCTAGCAAGAAGAAAAGAATCAAAAGGGAAGGCAAGCAGAAACCTGTAACAGGAGTGTCATAGAAAAGGCCAAACTGGGTAAACAAAACCACAGAGGCTATGGAAAGAACTGAAGGGAAAACAAAACACTTGACATTGTTACAAGGAGCTGAAGATGATCAGAGAAAGCATAACATGGGCATTGTCAACATACGGTTTCCAGAATGCGCCTTAGTTTAAAGAAAGATATACATGAGGGAAGATTATGTTTGCCCTTAGTGAGGGCATTAGTATCTATGCATATCTTGAAAGATGAGGGCTCATAGTGATTGAGAACCAGCACTTGACCTGCTGTATTCTAAATGCTGAGGTCTCTGGAGGCAGGCCTGGTTGGTTGGTATCTGTTTTGCACTTTGGATGCCTGGAAAATATAAGCTTCAAGATACAGGTGTTGAGTTATTCATGAATAAAGTATTTCTAAAGCCAATTTTTATTGAAATGTGCATAGGCCGTAGGTTCATTGGGGAAAAAAAATTATGCAGCAGAATCAGTATCCGAAAGATGATATTGGTTAAGACATGGTTCAGATATTTGACAATGACTAGCAGTCTTCTGAATTGTAAAGAGCAAAGACATTTGTGCTGAGCTGGAAATGTATGTTACTAATGTTTGTGGAATTTTTTATTTTTATAAGCAAATTTTTATTTTCTGATGCCTAAAGACTCCTGGTCTTTAACAACATTAAATCTCCATTAACAAGAAATTTATGAATGCCTATTTTCTGAATTTTTTGTCTTATTTAGATTTTCCCTCATTCTGTTTTTAGCACAAAATTCTTCCTGATTTGTCACACAGATAGGTTTTATGATGTCTCATAAGTTATTTAATATTCTTGTTCTTTGGTTGAAAAATTTTATTGCAGTAAAGTCTTAAAAATATTTTCTTGTATAGAACTAGACATGTTATTAAATATGATCTGTAACTTCTTTGTGCAGAATGTTTCAATGTGGTGTATTTAGTTTTAAGTGCTTTATTGGTACATGATTCATATCTTGTGAAAATACATTTTCTTACACCATAAACCATATTGTCTACTCTTATTTTATTATTAAAGTGCTTAATTAACACATCTGTTGAGGCAGTATATAACAATTGTAGACCAAAAAAGGGATGGGGACAAAGATGATTAATGGCTATAGGTCTTAGAAATGAATGTATACTTCCAAATGCCAGTCCATTTTCAGATAAAATTGAAAGTGTAGTTAAGTGTCTATAGTAAGTGTTTAGGCTGGTAGGTCCTGAACCTGTGTGATTATCAAAGTGACCTAGAAAATTACGAATACAGACTTCTAGAAACTACCCCTAAAGTTCTTACTCTTTAAATGTGGAATGATGTGCAAGCATTTCTGTATATAAAAGCAATCCTGATGATTTCTGCTTTTCAGCTTAGCTTGAGAATTTATAACTTTTCACTTTATGTGTGTGTGCTTAATCGTTCAGTCCTGTCCCGACAATTTGCAGCTCCATGGAGTATAGGCGCTAGGCTCCTCTGTCCATGGGATTTCTCAGGTAAGAATACTGGCGTGGGTTGCCATTTCCTCCAGGGGATCTTCCTGACTCAGATGGAACCCACAGGCAGGCAGATTCTTTACCACTGAGCCACCTGGGAAACACTTTAATTTTGCAGATGAATAAGATGAAGTCTGAGGGGTCAGAGTGAGTAGAACATGTTCTAGGATCTAGTATTCTCCCTCCTGCCCCTTCTCCAGGAGCTGAGTGCAGAGATGCTGTAACAGTCTCTTGAGACTCACTGGGAATTAAGCCTCCTTTTAAAGTGTTCCAAGTCCAGTTATTTTTTTCCCCCTTTGGATTTAAAAAAAAGTCTTTTAGTAACAGTTATTTGAAAGAAAAGCCAATGGAAAGAAAATTCAGTCCAATTTAAGCCCCTAGTACCCAAATTAAGATACTAAGGATATCTACCATGTCTCTACTCAAAGACCTAGAAATATTTATAACTTGGAAGCATTTATATACTGAAATGGAGCACTTGTAAGATAACTGACTATATATTGGTGTTCCCAAGGCTATTTATAAAACTGCATATTATGTAGGTAAATCATGTGTGTGTTTACTTAGAAGCCTGCGGACTACAATCCGTGAGGTCGCAAAGAGTGAGCAACACAACTGAGCAGCTAACACTCCCTTGGGTTTTCCAGATGGCGCCAGTGGTAAAGAACCTGCCTGCTAGTGCTGGAGACATAAGAGACATGGGTTCAATCCCTGGATTAGGAAGGTCCCTTGGAGAAGGGCACAGCAACCCACTCCAGTATTCCTGCCTGGAAAATCCCATGGACAGAGAAGCCTGGAGGGCTGCAATTCATGAGGACACAAAGAGTGACACAACTGAAGTCAGTGTTGGACACAACTGAAGTGACTTGGTGCACACACATATACATGTATATTTTTAATGTATTTATAGAATTAGTGGATGTATATACACATGAATTATACATGTAACTTATCTGAAAGAAATGTACATATATATTGAATATGAACATGAATACCCATTTTCAATATATTGAACATCAAAACATTTTGATAGGTACTTTCACGTGTCTCATTCTTCACAACAATGCTTCCCATGGACAGAGGAGCCTGGCGGGCTACAGTCCATGAGGTCAAAAAGAGATGCAACTGAATCACTAACTTATTAAAATATGGTGTAAATATAGTAAGATTGTAGGACATTAAGTAAAAGCCAGTGAAAGATAACTTTGAGTCTGGTACTGTTCTAGAAGGTGGTACAGACAATTATGTTTTCTTAACCTATGTGTCTTGATACAGCTACAAGATAAGTTCCTAGTAATCTGCTCCTCCAACCAGACTGTTGTGTATAAGCCCCTCCAATATAGGAATTCTGGAATTACACTCCGATAGTGCCAGAGATAGATAAATCGCTAATTAAACCACACTAATTAAACCATTAAACATTCTTAACTCGATCTGTCCAGTCTATTAGCCATATCCTAATTACCTAAACCAAGTATTTGAAACTCATTAGATTCTTGACTTTCTCTTGACTTAGCAAACCAATCACAAAACTGACAATCAGATTGCTGCTGTTTACAGAATACAGCTCATAACCATTTCCACCATCCAAAGCCCTCATCATCTCATATATCCTCTTATAGAAGCATTGAGTCTCCATTTCCTTTTTCCACATAGTTATCATCAGATATGTGACATGGAAACGTGATCATGTAGTTCCACTAGTCAAAATCACAGTGAACAAAAATCTAGGCTCTTTGTGACGTATGCAGCCCTTCATGGTCTTTGTTCAGAGTCATCTGTTACTGCTGCTGTCTCTCTTACAGTGTCTATCTCCAGTTCACACTGCACCTACACTGAACTACCAGTAATATTCAGTATCTTATATGCGCCTTTGCTTTCTCCATTTATCTGCCTCAAAACTTGGGACTCATTCATCAAATTTGAAAGATGTGAAGCCTTTCCTCACTCCTCCCAAGTAGAGTTAGGTATTTTAGCTGTCAGGGCAGCGGTGAGGAGATACCCCTCATCCAAGGTAAGGAGAAGCAGCTGCGCTTTGCTGGAGCAGCCATGAAGAGATACCCTACGTCCAAGGTAAGGAAAACTCAACTAAGAAGGTAGGTGTTGCAAGAGGGCATCAGAGGGCAGACACACTGAAACCATAATCACAGAAAACTAGTCAATCTAATCACATTAGGACCACAGCCTTGTCTAACTCAATGAAACTAAGCCATCCCTGTGGGGCCAACTAAGACAGGTGGGTCGTGGTGGAGAGGTCTGACAGAATGTGGTCCACTGGAGAAGGGAATGGCAAACCACTTCAGTATTCTTGCCATGAACCCCATGAACAGATGAAAAGGCAAAATGATAGGATACGGAAAGAGGAACTCCCCAGGTCAGTAGGTGCCCAATATGCTACTGGAGATCAGTGGAGAAATAACCCCAGAAAGAGTGAAGGGATGGAGCCAAAGCAAAAATAAAACCCATCTGTGGATGTGACTGGTGATAGAAGCAAGGTTTGATGCTGTAAAGAGCAATATTGCATAGGAACCTGGAATGTCAGGTCCATGAATCAAGGCAAATTGGAAGTGGTCAAACAGGAGATGGCAAGAGTGAATGTTGACATTCTAGGGATCGGTGAACTAAAATGGACTGGAATGGGTGAATTTAACTCAGATGACCATTATATCTACTACTATGGGCAAGAATCCCTTAGAAGAAATGGAGTAGCCATCATGGTCAACAAAAGAGACCAAAATGCAGTACTTAGATGCAATCTCAAAAATGACAGAATGATCTTGTTAGTTTCCAAGGCAAGCCATTCAATATCACAGAAACCCAAGTCTATGCCCCAACCAGTAACGCTGAAGAAGCTGAAGTTGAACGGTTCTATGAAGACCTACAAGACCTTTTAGAACTAACACCCAAAAAGATGTCCTTTTCATTATAGGGGACTGGAATGCAAAAGTAGGAAGTCAAGAAACACCTGGAGTAACAGGCAAATTTGGCCTTGGAATACGGAATGAAGCAGGGCAAAGTAATAGAGTTTTGCCAAGAGAACACACTCGTCATAGCAAACACCCTCTTCCAACAATACAAGAGAAGACTCTACACATGGACATCACCCAACACCAAAATCAGATTGATTATATTCTTTGCAGCCAAAGATGGAGAAGCTCTATACAGTCAACAAAAACAAGACCAGGAGCTGACTGTGGCTCAGATCATGAACTCCTTATTGCCAAATTCAGACTTAAATTGAAGAAAGTAGGGAAAACTGCTAGACCATTCAGGTATGACCTAAATCAAATCCCTTATGATTATACAGTGGAAGTGAGAAATAGATTTAAGGGACTAGATCTGATAGAGTGCCTGATGAACTATGGACAGAGGTTTGTGACATTCTACAGGAGACAGGGACCAAGACCATCCCCAAGAAAAACAAAAAGCAAAATGGCTGTCTGAGGAGGCCTTACAAATAGCTATGAAAAGAAGAGAAGCGAAAAGCCAAGGAGAAAAGGAAAGATATAAGCATCTGAATGCAGAGTTCCAAAGAATAGCAAGGAGAGATAAGAAAGCCTTGTTCAGTGATCAATGCAAAGAAATAGAGGAAAAGAAAAGAATGGGAAAGATTAGAGATCTCTTCAAGAAAATTAGAGATACCAAGGGAATATTTCATGCAAAGGTGGGCTCGATAAAGGACAGAAATGGCATGGACCTAACAGAAGTAGAAGATATTAAGAAGAGGTGGCTAGAATACACAGAAGAACTGTACAAAAAAGATCTTCATGACCAAGATAATCACGATGGTGTGATAACTCACCTAGAGCCAGACATCTGGAATGTGAAGTGGGCCTTAGAAAGCATCACTACGAACAAAGCTAGTGGAGGTGATGGAATCCCAGTTGAGCTATTTCAAATCCTGAAGAATGATGCTGTGAAAGTGCTGCACTCAATATGCCAGCAAATTTGGAAAACTCAGCAGTGGCCACAGGACTGGAAAAGGTCCGTTTTCATTCCAATCCCAAAGAAAGGCAATGCCAAAGAATGCTCAAACTACTGCACAATTGCACTCATCTCACATGCTAGTAAAGTAATGCTCAAAATTCTCCAAGCCAGGCTTCAGCAATACATGAACCATGACCTTCCTGATGTTCAAGCTGGTTTCAGAAAAGGCAGAGGAACCAGAGATCAAACTGTCAACATCTCCTGGATCATGGAAAAAGCAAGAGAGTTCCAGCAATGCAGCTATTCCTGCTTTATTGCCTATGCCAAAGCCTTTGACTGTGTGGATCATAATAAACTGTGGAAAATTCTGAAAGAGATGGGAATATCAGACCACCTTACCTGCGTCTTGAGAAACCTATATGCAGGTCAGGAAGCAACAGTTAGAACTGGACATGGGACAACAGACTGGTTCCAAATAGGAAAAGGAGTACATCAAGGCTGTATATTGTCACCCTGCTTATTTAACTTGCATGTAGAGTACATCATGAGAAATGCTGGACTGGAAGAAGCACAAGCTGAAATCAAGATTGCCGGGAGAAAGATCAATAACCTCTGATATGCAGATGACATCACCCTTATGGCAGAAAGTGAAAAGGAACTGAAAAGCCTCGTGATGAAAGTGAAAGTGGAGAATGAGAAAGTTGGCTTAAAGCTCAGCATTCAGAAAACGAAGATCATGGCATCCAGTCCCATCACTTCATGGGAAATAGATGGGGAAACAGTGGAAACAGTGTCAGACTCTATTTTTTTGGGCTCCAAAATCACTGCAGTTGGTGATTGCAGCCATGAAATTAAAAGATGCTTACTCCTTGGAAGGAAAGCTATGACCAGCCTAGACAGCATATTCAAAAGCAGAGACATTACTTTTCCAACAAAGGTCCGTCTAGTTAAGGCTATGGTTTTTCCTGTAGTCATGTATGGATGTGAGAGTTGGACTGTGGAGAAAGCTAGTGCTGAAGAATTGATGCTTCTGAACTGTGGTGTTGGAGAAGACTCTTGAGAGTCCCTTGGACTGCAAGGAGATCCAACCAATCCATCCTAAAGGAGATCAGTCCTGGGTGTTCATTGAAAAGCCTGATGTTGAGGCTGAAATCCAATACTTTGGCCACCTCATGTGAAGAGTTGACTCATTGGAAAAGACCCTTATGCCGGGAGGGATTGGGGGCAGGAGGAGAAGTGGACGACAGAGGATGAGATGGCTGGATGGCATCACCAACTTGCTGGATATGAATTTGAGTGAACTCTGGGAGTTGGTGATGGACATGGGGGTCAGGCGTGCTGTGATTCATGGGGTCGCAAAGAGTCCGACACGGCTGAGTGACTGAACTGAACTGAACTGATAGATGAGATGTGGTTAAGATTCATTCCTTTTTCTTGGGCTCTCCCAATAGCATTTCAAATCCAGCAATATCTACTGAAGTAATACATGGAAGTGAGGATATTTATCAGAATCTTTTTAAATGGACTGAACACAGGTAGAAAATATACATACATTTATCTCAGTTAATCCTTACTCTCTTTGACCACATTCATTTCTTTACTGTTAGGGGAGCCAAGATTTAAGTTAATCTGGTGAAAGTTAAAATAAGATTGACTTCTAGGCATATTTTTGCTCATGAACTTTGATCTTTCCTAGAATTATACTGAAATATTTTTCCAAAAAGTAAAAGGATATATCTGGGAAGGGTCTCTGGTTGATGCTTTTGAATAGGAATTGATGCTTTTTAACTGTAGTGTTGGAGAAGACTCTTGAGAGTCCCTGGACTGCAAGGAGATCCAACCAGTCCATCCTAAAGGAAATCAGTCCTGAATATTCATTGGAAGGACTGATGTTAAAGCTGAAACTCCAATACTTTGGCCACCTAATGTGAAGAACTGACTCATTGGAAAAGACCCTGATGCTGAGAAAGATCGAAGGCGGGAGCAGAAAGGGACTACAGAGGATGAGATGTTTGGATGGCATCATGGACTCGATGGACATGAGTTTGAGTAAGCTCTGGGAGTTGGTGATGGACAGAGAAGCCTGGCATGTTGAGGTCCATGGGGTTGCAAAGAGTCAGACACAACTGAGCGACTGAACTGAACTGGGGAGGATCTCATAGCTTGCTATTGAACATTTCTGTGATCTCAGTTTGCTTGAAAAAATTGAACATGCAATAATCTACAGACACATTGAAGACTTTTAGTAAATATATGTACACTGATAACTACAATGAGATTGTGAACATTGGAAAAGTAGGTTTGTGGCCCTGTAATAACCTGCTTTGCTATATCAAAGGTGTGTGGAAATTCTGTCTGGATGCAAATCACTGGCCAAGGTTGGCAGACATACACAGAGAGCCAGTTTTTTGGCATAAATCTCTGATTTTCTGACAAACTCTTTAGCAATGAAAAAGCTGTTACTGAGAGCATATTGTGATGATACATCCTGTCAATATTTGTTTGGCTGCGTAACAC
Organism: Capricornis sumatraensis; assembly: GCF_032405125.1. NCBI lineage: Eukaryota > Metazoa > Chordata > Mammalia > Artiodactyla > Bovidae > Capricornis > Capricornis sumatraensis. The sequence continues at coordinate 33,507,436 of NC_091080.1, read as the reverse complement.
TGTGGTTTTAATAAATTAATTCTTAAATGCACAATTTATAACTGATGAGCTGTTTAAGAAAAAAAAAATTCTGTGTGATGTTTGTTGTGAATGCCACAAACATTTTGACATTTTAAGTGGAGATGCTAGCTTCTGTGATTTTACTAAATAAGTATTGGACAAATTAGGGCTTTTACAAATTATCCTTAGGTGCGCACATTTTGTAGAAATAACACATAAGAGACAATGACTGAATGAGTAAGTCATAGAGGTCTTTATCCTTTCCAGCCTCTGCTATAAATCCATATTACCTGCTAGATTATTTTACTCAACGTTTTCAGTTCTGGCATAGCATTAGAAGATGCTTAAAATTTTGTTGAATAAATCAATTATTTATTGTGTGTGTGTGTGTGTGTGTGTGTGTTTTTTATGGTATGTGGGAGAGATACACCTGGCACTTTGAGCCTTAAACCTGAAGTCTTAAAAAGGAATCATCGCTATTAACTTCTTCCTGAAAAAGATAGCACACATGGACAACTAATATTTACTGAGCTTTAGCTGAGCAACTTCACTTTCACTTGTCACTTTCATGCATTGAAGAAGGAAATGGCAACCCACTCCAGTGTTCTTGCCTGGAGAATCTCAGGGACGGGGGAGCCTGGTGGGCTGCCTCTATGGGGGTCACACAGAGTTGGACACAACTGAAGTGACTTAGCAGCAGCAGCAGCAGCTTTGTGTAAGGCACTTCTGTGTTTTACATTCTTATTTGACCCTCATATAGTCTATGAGTTTCAAGACTATTTTTTCACAAACGAGATTAAGAAGCTGGAATGTTCAAATAGATTTGGTAATTTTCCCAAGGTTACACAACGAATAAGCAGCAAAGGTATACGTAACTCAAACTCTTGCCAGGAAGCCCCAGGACAGGACACAGCTGATTGGGGTCCTGGCGAGTTCATCTAGTTCAAAACCCAGAAAGCTGATACCTGCCCTAGTGCCACCTTCTTTGGCCTCTCTCCACTTTCTTCTTCATTATTCATCCTGACCTATCTCTAACCCTTCCATGTAGCTTAAAACCAGTAAGAAAGGAGGGTCATATGAATAGAAGACTATAGGTGCATCCAGGCCTCACGTCTATCTCTCTGACATTCTTCCATTCCTTTATTCAGGCATTTACTTACCAAGGATACAAAGATGAATTAGACCAATTCACTGTTTTTCAGAGTTAAGGTCCATGCTCTGAGGCTTGGGGAGCAGGTGTGTTGGCTGAAGTTTCTAACTATTCCCACCATTTTTCGTAGGTCGCATTGGATGTTCTCAATTCCTTGTTTAAAGCCTGATGACCCCCACGCCCACCCCTCCCCCATCACTGCTTCCTCTTCACAGTTAGCCTACATTGGTAATGTAAATGGTGTTTACTGGGACTTCCCTGGTGGTCCTGTGGTTAAGACTTTGCCTTTCAATGCAGGGGGGTGTAATTCCATCTGTGGTCAGGGAGCTAGGGTACCACGTAGCTCACAGCCGGAAACACAAAGCATTAAACAGAAGCAATATTATAACAAATTCAATAAAGACTTGAATGAGTGGTCTACGTGGAAAATAAAACCCAAGTGGTGTTTACTAAAGAGTTGAAGATAACTGAGGCCAGGCAAGGTCCATGAATCTAGAGAAAAAGTAAGAAGCCATGTCTTAAAGCAAAGGGGCTTTCCTGGTGGCTCAGAGGGTAAAGGATCCACCTACCAAGCAAGAGTGGTCCCTGGGTCAGGAAGATCCCCTGGAGGAAGAAATAGCAACCCACTCCAGTATTCTTGCCTGGGAAGTCTCATGGACAGAGGAGCCTGATGGGCTACAATCCATGGGGTCACAGAGTGTCAGACATGACTGAGTGACCTAACACACGTAAAGCCAAAGGCAAGGTAGTAATCAAAGGTGGGGCACTAAAGTAGGTAGGGCTTAGAGTTCAGGAACTAAGATGAAATTTGAAATCCTAAACTGGGCAGGCATCAGGAATCACACTGGTAATAAAAAGGTCATGACACAGTGGGCATTTGGGGGGTATGATTTGGCAAGAGAAAGATGAGTGAATTGGTGTAGGTATGTCTCGGGCAGTTGTTAAGAAATGTGAAATTTAATTTGACACAACTACTGTCCCAGGCAAGAAGCAGGAACAATTCTGAAGTTAAGAACACATTTGTTCAAAGTTTCCTGGGGGGAACTAAAGACTCACATCAGAAAGATGCTTAATCAGGTTGAATATACTTTAGGTTGGGCTTCCCAGGTGGCTCAGTGGTAAAGAATCCACCTGCCATTGCAGGAGATGCTGGTTTGCCCCCCAGGTTCAGGAAGATCCCCTGGAGAAGGAAATGGCAACCCACTCCAGTATTCTTGCCTGGGAAATCCAAAGGAGAGAGGAGCCTGGTTGGCTACAGTCCATGGGGTCACAAAAAAGTCAGACACGGCTTAGTGACTAAGCAGCAACAACAACAATCCATCATTCAGCTATCCATCTGATACAAAACAGTGTGGCGCCCAGAGCATCCAATCGGAGAACAAACAGGGAGAAGCAGTAAAGGTGGAGGCCTCATATTAAACGGGAAATGGAAGCCACAGAGCCAATTATAGGTACATTTCTGCTTGTTGAAGAGCCTTCAAAATAGAAAGTTTAAACAATCTGCCTCTAAAGTTTTCTTTTCAGTGAAATTGGGGAAAAAAATGTGATAGGCCATATATGAAAATTCTGCCTGCCAAAGTAATCGTTTTCTTCCTCTTACCAGATTCAAGGCACAGGATAATTGCCTCTTCATGATGCTTTGTTATGAGTGTTCTGAATAAACCACTCTCAAGCGGCCCCCTTAAGAGCAGCACCCCCTAGGAATGTACTGTTGAGCCTTGAAGCTATAATTTGTTGCAGACACTCTGAGAAGAATGCATGCTTTCCCAACGTCTAAACTTGATAATTAGGTGTGTTTAGTTATAGTTAAAAATAAAATGAAGTGGAAAGTTATCCAGGTGCAAGTTATTAACCTGGGGTGATGGCAGGCAGAGAGGAACTTCAAAAAGCAAGCTCACATTTTTGGTGCACATTACGTGAATCAGACACTTTGCTAAGCACTGTAACAAACATACCTCTTCATCTTGCACATTGATCCATTTATACATTTCTTTTATGGATTATGAGAGAGGTGAAAGTGACTTATTTACCAAGTAAACAGTAGGACAGAACTCAGACCCATGGTGGTTTGATTCTAAAACTCATATTCCTTCCACTCAGTTCCAGCAACTGAGACTTGAATAGAGAATGTGCACAGCAGCACATCAGTCTAATTTCTCAATCCATCAAGTTTCTTCACATTCTGGCCCCCGGTGTCTTTATCAGAATTATATCTCGGTTATACTTCGCCCTCCACCCTTTTCTGTAACCCTTCTTGGGTAACCTGTCATCCTTTTGGTCATGCTGTTCTTGCCTGGAATGTCCATTTCTACTCTTCTCTGCCCTCAAGGTTCTTAACCAGGTACAGTACCACTCTCCTAAATGTTTGGAAATGTGTACCGCTTTCATGCTTGTCCAAAGGGGGCGCTACTGGCAGTAAGCGCCTGGTGGCTTGGGTTAACAGCAGTCTGCCATGCCCTGATGTGTGGATGGCTGAACACGACAGAGGACAGAGGACTGCTCTGTGCCAAGTGCCCATCGAACCCCACTGAGAGCACAGATCATGAATCTTGCTTATCCCTCCAGCCCCATCACCTTAATGAACTTTTTAACATTCTGCATCCTTGGACCCAAAATGGTCTTTCCCTTTTCTAGAATGCAGAAAAATTTCTTGTCTATTAGTCTGAATGTTTAGTGCTAATGTAGTTTGACCTCAATTATGAGTTGTCCTTTCTTGTTACATATATTCCTTGTGTTTCTAGTAGTTCTTTGAATGATCATTGAGGTCAGGTTCATGTCATATGTCCCTTTAATTGCAATCACAATAGCAAATATTTCTATAGCTTATGTAGCATGGATATGCCAGCCACAGTTCATATATATATATAAACTCATATATATTATATATATATATATATATAAACTCATTTAATTCTCCCCAAACACTATAGAATATTATCATTCCCATTTTATAGGCAGAAAAACAGAAGAACAGAGAAGTTAAGTAACTCATACAAAGTCACACAGTTAAGCCAACAGTTCAAACCCAGAGAGTCTGGCTTCAGAGTCTGATGCTCTTACTACCAAATTCAGTGGACTTTCCTAACAAACATGTCCTGAGCACCTACTATAGACCAAATGCAAAAATAAGGCTTTAATTTTTAGAAAATATTAATAAAACTGGTGAACTGTAATAATGGAGAAACATACAGGAGATCTAAAGATGGGCACTTGACCCAGTTAAAGGGGAAAAGGGAGGCCTCCTAAAAGGATGAGGTAAACCTGGAGCATCAAGTTCAAGCCAGGGTCAATGGAAAAGCAGGGTAGAGAGCAGGCAGAGACAGCTCACAGACGAGCCATGTCAGTTAGCTTAAGCTTAACCTTGTAGGTAGTAAGTTTCAAGCAGTGGGTGACCCAGTCAAGCAAGAGTTTTACAAATGGCATCTTGGAATCCAAGTGAGGATGATCCAAGGAGAGAAACTTTATAACACTGGCAGTGGTTGGGAGGCTGTGGCAGTGCAAGTGTGATGATGATGATGGTGGTGATGGTCATGGTGATACTGATGATGGTGGTGATAATGCTGGTGATGGTGGTGACAATGGTGATGGTGGTGATGGTGGTGATGGTGGTGGTGGTGATGGTGGTGATGATGGTGGTGATGGTGATGGTGGTGATGATGGTGGTGGTGGTGATGGTGGTGGTGATGGTGATGCTGATGGTGGTGATGGTGATGGTGGTGATGGTGGTGGTGGTGATGGTGATGGTGGTGGTGATGGTGATGGTGGTGGTGGTGATGGTGATGGTGGTGATGGTGGTGGTGGTGGTGGTGGTGGTGGTGGTGATGATGGTGATGATGGTGGTGATGGTGATGCTGATGATGGTGTTGGTGATGGTGGTGGTGGTGGTGATGGTGATGGTGGTGATGATGGTGATGATGGTGGTGATGGTGATGGTGATGGTGGTGATGGTGGTGGTGATGGTGGTGGTGATGGTGGTGATGGTGGTGATGGTGGTGATGGTGATGCTGATGATGGTGTTGGTGATGGTGGTGGTGATGGTGGTGATGGTGGTGATGGTGGTGGTGATGGTGATGATGGTGGTGATGGTGATGCTGATGATGGTGTTGGTGATGGTGGTGGTGATGGTGGTGATGGTGGTGGTGATGGTGGTGGTGATGGTGGTGATGGTGTTGGTGATGGTGGTGATGGTGGTGATGGTGTTGGTGATGGTGGTGATGGTGGTGATGGTGGTGGTGATGGTGTTGGTGATGGTGGTGATGGTGGTGATGGTGGTGGTGATGGTGGTGGTGATGGTGGTGATGGTGGTGGTGATGGTGGTGGTGATGGTGGTGATGGTGGTGGTGATGGTGGTGATGGTGGTGATGGTGGTGGTGATGGTGGTGATGGTGTTGGTGATGGTGGTGATGGTGGTGATGGTGGTGGTGATGGTGGTGATGGTGGTGGTGATGGTGGTGGTGATGGTGGTGATGGTGGTGGTGATGGTGGTGATGGTGGTGATGGTGGTGGTGATGGTGGTGGTGATGGTGGTGATGGTGGTGGTGGTGGTGATGGTGGTGATGGTGGTGGTGATGATGATGGTGGTGGTGATGATGGTAATGATGATGGTAGTGATGTTGGTGCTATGGTGGTGATGGTGGTGACAGAGGTCTGGCTGAACATGGATATCTTTACCTTGGTGTTGTTGTTCAATTGCCAAGTCATGTCTGACTCCATGACCCAGTGGACTGCAGTACACAAGACTTCCCTGTCCTCCACTATCTCTACCTTACATGTCCTATTGTGGACTATCCCCCCCAGGCTACACTGAATTCCCCTTCTTTCACTCACCAGCATCATCCTAGTATATCCCCATATGGCCCATATACCTTTTCTTGGGTAGATGGATTGCAAATCAAGCCTACACTTCATGTACTTCAATGGGAAGCAACATGGTGCATGAAGATGAGCACTAAGCCAAGATTCGTAATATTCGGATTCAGCTCCAGTGTTGCTTTTGACCACCTGTGTCATTTAACCTCTATGAGTATATTCTTTTTTCCTGGGTAAATGAGGATACCCTTGAAAAGGCCAGAAAATGTTAGAAAAGAAAGTGTCTTATCCCTTTGCCAGGGACGAATGTTACTTATCCTCTGAACACTGAATTGTTATTTTATTATAATCCTAGAAAATATTTGTGTTTCTTATTTTGACACAAACACCTCCATTTTATCATTTTGTGACAAACAAGTTTCATTGTTATTATTTTTTAATCTGCCAATGAGCCATGCTGTGCCCTTGGTTCACTTCTTTGGAAATTCTGCTGAAGTCAGTGGGACATGGAATGATTATCTTACAGCTGAGCCTGGCCTGTGTTCCTCTGTGATTAGCATGGCAGGAGGCCAGAGAGAACTTTGGAAGCAAAGAGCTGTATCTGCATGAACTGTGTCTCTGGAACATGAATTCCAAAGGGGCTGCAGGAAGGAAATAATGACTCTAACAGACCAGTCTTGTCCTGTTTCCATCGTCACTGACCATGCTGCCTTTTCTGCAATATCTGTAAAAAAATATATATGAAGGGAGGTTGTGTGTGTGTGTGTGTGTGTGTGCTCTATGTTTGTATGGTATGTCTATCTGTGTGATGTCTGTGTAATATGTATATGAGTCTATCTTCTGAGCAAAATAAGGTTTAAAGGGAATTCAGTTACAACACCAGTTGCCCTCACTTCCCCAGAGAAACCTCATAGCATGTAAATATCTCAGGCCTTAACAACATTTCTTAATTAGCTGTTTACAGACCTGCATCTCCCTTTGTCTAGCATATGACAAGGGCACAGGGTCCTTGTGTTTGCACTCTATACCCAGTGTGGTTCTTGGCACATTGAAAGAGACAAAATTTTGTTGAATGGCTTGTGATCAAATCATCCCAAATTTTGGTAATTAACTTGGAGCAGTTGCTTCTCATCTTAGTATGAGCCCCAGAAATTTCTGTCAAGCAAGGGGAAAAAGTTGCTTTTAATGAGTATGGCAAGTTTAGTGTCAATATGTATGAGTCTTTGCAATTCAGTGAGAGAAAAAGTACTCATTGAGGAATAAAAATTCATAAAACAGGAATTCAAATGGCTTATGTGTTTTTAAACATTTTCAAACTCAGTAGAAATCAAAGAGCCAAATAATATAAGTATACTATATATATATATAGGGTAGTATAAGATGTTATTTCATCCATCAAAATATCACAGATTAAAATTAATAGATGGTATCTGAGTTGACAAAAGATGTAAGATATAGACTTTCTTATACAGAGGGGGTATAAATGTAAAGTCATTTGATCCTTCTGGAGGACCACTCCTAATATTCTCAAAAGTCTTAAATAGATCATTTTACCTGGTGATCTCCATTACTAGGGAATTATTCAATGCAAGTAATCAGAGATGTGAACAAAGTTTTCTGCACAAGAATATTCATCATAGCATTATTTATAAAAGCAAAAAACAAGAAATAACCTCAATGTTAAATAATAGAGATTTAAGTATAAAGTATATTATGTAAAAATATAGTAATGCCATTGGAAAAATTAGTGATATTTCTGTGTATTTAATTAAAATTATATTTTGTATATTAAACTAAATATTATACTAAACTAAGTAAAAATAGGGTATAAGATTGTGTGTGTATATATACATATATACACTGAATATTATAGACATGCTTATATTCTAACAATGGTTAGGTGATTTTAATTTTTTAATATTGTCTAAACTTTAAGTTTTAACAGTTATTGTTATCTCTTATTCAATACTAAAAGAATATAAGTTATTGAAACTATGTTAAGATTTTGGAGATCCTAAATATTTAGTATATTACCTTCAAATTTCAGGAGGAAAGTGCCAGAGGCAATCTCTTTTCTTCTACTTTCTTGCACAGTTTATAATGCTTCCGTTGCTTGCTGAGTACCACATCAGCTAGTAATTTTTTTTTTAACTATGTCAGAACCTACTTCTAGATGCATTTTTAAAAATCTTTTTTAATTCTTATATATCTCTAGCTATGGCCCTACAGATGAGACTCTTCTCTGTAATGTCTAAGGAAAATATTTCTTATGCTAGTTGTTCACAGAATGACAATCAGAAATAAAATCTTCATTTTGATCTGGACCAAACTTCAAGAAAATTGGTTGAGCATGTATGGTGTTAAAAAGGCTCTGTCTATAAACATTTTTCTTAGCTTAAGTGAAGAATCAAGCTCTGTATCTTGACCTTTGAAATGGGCTCATGCTGCCAAGAATGTTATTAGGTTTCAGACAGGAGACAGCTTTGAGTACCAGTAAGTCCATGATCAGGAAATTTTATCAGATATTTATACTTGTGGATGTATGCGTGCATACTCAGTCAGTTAGTCGTGTCCCATCTCTTTGCAATCCCATAGACTGTAGCCCACCAGACTCCTCTGTCCACGGGATTCTCCAGGCATGAAGACTGAAGTGGGTTGCCATTTCCTCTTCCAGGGGATCTTCCCACCCAGGGATGATACCTTCATCTTCTGCATTGGCAGAAGATTCTTTACTACTGAGCCACCTGGGAAGCCCCATATGTATGTATAGAGAAAGTTGCTCAGTCCTGTTTGACTCTTTGTGACCCCATGGACTGTAGCCTGCCAGGTTCCTCTGTCTATGGAATTCTCCAGGCAATTCCACAGTTTTACTGCTGTTCCCTTCTCCAGGGGCTCTTCCCAATCCAGGGGTCAAACTGGGGTCTCCTGCATTGCGGGCAGATTCTTTCCTGCTGAGCTACCAGGGAAGCCTATATGTTTGTATCAGTTCAGTTCAGTTCAGTTCAGTCGCTCAGTCGTGTCCGACTCTTTGCAACCCCATGAATTGCAGCACGCCAGCCCTCCCTGTCCATCACCAACTCCTGGAGTTCACTCAGACTTACGTCCATCTAGTCAGTGATGCCATCCAGCCATCTCATCCTCTGTTGTCCCCTTCTCCTCCTGCCCCCAATCCCTCCCAGCACCAGAGTCTTTTCCAATGAGTCAACTCTTCACATGAGGTGGCCAAAGTACGAGAGCTTCAGCTTTAGCATCATTCATTCCAAAGAAATCCCAGGGTTGATCTCCTTCAGAATGGACTGGTTGGATCTCCTTGCAATCCAAGGGACTCTCAAGAGTCTTCTCCAACACCACAGTGCAAAAGCATCAATTCTTCGGCGCTCAGCCTTCTTCACAGTCCAACTCTCACATCCATACAGGACCACAGGAAAAACCATAGCCTTGACTAGACGGACCTTAGTCGGCAAAGTAATGTCTCTGGTTTTGAATATGCTATCTAGGTTGGTCATAACTTTTCTTCCAAGGAGTAAGCGTCTTTTAATTTCATGGGTGCAATCACCATCTGCAGTGATTTTGGAGCCCCCAAAAATAAAGTCTGACACTGTTTCCACTGTTTCCCCATCTATTTCCCATGAAGTGAAGGGACCGGATGCCATGATCTTTGTTTTCTAAATGTTGAGCTTTAAACCAACTTTCTCACTCTCCACTTTCACTTTCATCAAGAAGCTTTTTAGTTTCTCTTCACTTTCTGCCATAAGGGCGGTGTTATCTGCATATCTGAGGTTATTGATATTTCTCCCAGCAATCCTGATTCCAGCTTGTGTTTCTTCCCATACCTATGAATCATGGAAATATATGTCTGCCTATCAAGGCATTAGAAGTCTTTGAATAGTTTTAGCTATGTATTCTCTTTGTATATTGAATTTCCAAATAAACCCTTCACATCAAAGTCCATATCCTGGAACTAATCAGCAAACAGTTAGAAAAGTGGAAAGCTGACCTCTATAGCGATTCACAATGAAAGGAGAGAACATCTGATTGTCTGAGCTTTTGTAGTAAGGCACATTTTTATTCAGGTGTGCTTGATAAAAGCAGTTAAAAATTGGCATGACTGTGAATCTTTTCTTACAGATTTTATTGACAGATTGTGATGGCTTTATCTTTTTACTAAAGGGGCATTGTCATAATGTTTATCAGCTTTGTGCATATTATGAATTGCTTTATCTTGATTTTACATTATTTGCACATGCATTTTATAGATAAATAAAAATCAATTTTCTTTTGTAAAGAATAGTCTTCATTCTAAATATTGATTTCTCCTTTACAATTTTACTGAGTCCAGTTGAGCCAAGTTGTCTCTATTTTGATTGTCTCTATTTTGATTATACGTTTTATTTTTGGCCAATTATGACGCAGCAGCCTTTAAAACTTGGAAAACAATCCTTGCTACCAGGTCAGTGTCACTTGTTAGGCTGGAGATGTCTTCCTAGATCCTTATATGGAGAAGGAATGTTGCATAATTGAAAGACAGGTTTGGAGTCAAATCATAGGTTACTTTGTTTCTTCCTAAGTAAAATAAAAATTTTAAATGATGACACCAAGCATGAAGCAGCACTTGTGGAAGCAGCTGGAAGGGTACTCAGTAAAAGTTAGCTTACTTCTTTCTCCTGCATTACCTCTCCTTGCCCCATCCTCTTTGCAACAAGATGAACGAGAATTGTATTTTTATTGTTTTGTAAAAACAATTGAAAAAATCGGACATTTATATTCTCATTTAAAAACATGTAAATGTCTTTCATTCCTTTACCATCTGTGCTCCCATAAATCCTCTGAATCACACATTAGATTTTCTGCGATGCTATTTTTTTTCCCCTGGATAAGTAAATGATTACTTTATTCCTTCTTCTTTCTCCTATTTGATTTTTTTGAAAATGTTGGCTCTGTTCTCAGGATCTAAGAAAAATACATATTACCAGTTATGGTAGAAATATATTTATCTACAAAATAGGTTTGTTTGCAACAATGAAGCTTGTTTTTCTTCATTAATAGGAGGGGTAGAGGAACAAGAAAGACCTCTAAGAAGCAAAGCTCTACAACATCATTTCTTATTACATTATATATATATAGGACTCCTGGATGGGAAATCTGGCAACTAAATTTCTAAATAAATACATATACATATATATATATATAATATGATACCATATTTTGCTTTTAATTGATTGTTCTGTCGCAAAGCCATTGATTAAGAATTTTTTAAATTATTATATAATTCATTCATTCTTCTACTAGCTAGTTTACTAATCCCTACTAATAAGCAACACTTTATTTGTTAAATCATTTTGTGACACTGCTATATATATTCCTGTTTTAAACTGAAAGTAATTGAAATAAAAAGCTATTTATATTAACTAAATATTCTCTAAGATGCCAAGCCTACACAATTATGAACTTATGAGTATGAAAAATGTGTATTGTTATCATATATATTCTGAATTTCTAGCAAGTACTCAGTAAATATCTATTAACTAGTACATAAATGAATGTGTAAAACAGGGGCACCAGAACTACCCCTGTGATACATCTGCAGAGTAACTAGAGGCTGAACACTGTAGCTTATAGCTTAAGATAAACATGCTTAAACAAATGAGAAAAACTGATGAGTTAGGGCAGTTGAAGAAAATATAATGAAGAGGTAAACCTAAACATATCTTTAAATCTCCATTTAAAAGTTCAGCTTGTATATTTGAAATTAATTCTACTAGATTCTGTATCTTTTTTTTTTTTTTTTGGTTTATTTTGTCCTTTTTCATCTTTCTGCTCTGTAAAAAGTTATGTACTTGAATTACAAATAAGAATGCATTTTTCAGTATCCAAAGAGAGAATCATTACACCACTGTCGTAGAAGATGACACATACAACCTTTCAGAAGTAAAAGCAAAAAAACTAAATTAACCCAGGATAATCATTGTTCCTAGTGTTTTATCTTGGACAATCTGTTTAATTAACTATATTTCCAAGTAATGATGAAACTAGCAAATAGCCATATCTTATTTTCCCTCTGTGAAAAATTCTTTTTCATCATTACATGAGCAATAGCAACAAACAGGAATTATCCCAAATACTGGTGAGGAGGGAAGCAACTTACTTTGCACAGTTTGTTAGGAGAAAAGTAGATCCCTCCTGGAATGAACCATTAAAATTTGCTCTGGTTGGGTCTATATGAAAGAGTTCTGTTATTGTGTGGATTTTAGAATTTTTGTGTCATAAGGCTGCAGGGGTTTGTTGATTTATGGAGTTATAAAAGTGTATTGGATCATGAAGTTCTGCTGCTGTCGTTCAGTCGCTAAGTCATGGCCTGCTCTCTGTGACCCCATGAACTGCAGCACGGCAGGCTTCCCCGTTCCTCCCTATGTCCAGAAATTTGCTCAAACTCATGTCTATTCAGTCAGTGATGAAGTTTTAGTTTGTTATATCATGAGTTATAGACTTCTGTTACATCACTGAGTTGCAGAGTTTTATTATGTCATGGAATTATAGAAGTTTATAATATTGTGGAGTTATAGAAATTTGTAATGTCATGGAGTTAGAGAATTTGGAGAGTAGAGAAATCATCTAGTCCAAACCCTTCATTTTGGAGCTGAGAGCCCTGCCTCTCAGTAGGATAGCTGGCAAAACCAGGGTCACACAACTGAGTTGAAAATATGTTAGAATTTGTCAGTTCCTTTTTTTCTCCTCCTACATGAGAATCTTATATTTTATTTAAATTTTTATCTTTGTTTGTAAAACCAGAACAAGCTTATATGTGTCTATATTAGGAACTTAATTCTGTTGTTTTAAGGCTTATTTTCAGTTTCAAAAAAAACTAAATCCCAAAGATCTCTGCTTTTTTCTTATTACTGTTTTTTCAAAGTCAATAATCTGCATATGACATCCTTGTTCAATCTGCTTCAGTACTTGCATAATTTTAATTAGCATTCTGTCTATAAAAGGCATTTAAATAGTACATAAATTAATTAAGGTATAAAAATGATAAAAGATAGTCAATTTAATTTGAAGGAACCATGAATTAGATGTTATTTGAAACCTGAAATGAGTTGTCAGTTTAGTATTAAATCTAAATTCTGAATTTCCTGGCATGTAAGAATAGAGAAAAAGTATTGAATAGCTAAATTCCCTTTTCCTCATAAAAGTAAATGTTTAATCAATGTTTAATATAAAACTGGTACATGTATATATCCCTATCTTGAGGAAAAAAACTTTTGTAGCAATTATTTTAGTGAAAAATTTTTCTTATGAATCTTTGATTTTAAAAAATAAGTAATATCTTTGGGCTTCCCTGATGGCTCAATGGGTAAAGAATCCTGTGGTGCAGCAGACATGGGTCCGGAAGCTCCCCTGGAGAAGGAAATCGCAACCCACTCCAGTATTCTTTCCTGGAGAATCCCATGGACAGAGGCGCCTAGCGGGCTACAGTACAAAGTATCACAAAAAGTCCGACAAAACTGTAGCTATTACAAAGAAACTAAGCAAGCACAAGCAATATCTTTAAAAATGGCATAGCCATAAAAAAGAAAAAACCCACAAATCAAATAACTTCCCCTTATAAAAAAGAGAGTGTTAATCTTGCATCATAACTCAATGAAATTCTTCCTCCTCTTCCTACATGGTCCCATGATCTCATGAATGCAGCAATTCAAATCACAGTATATGAATCTGGACATTTTATATATTCAATGAGTGGGACAAATTTTTTGCAGTCAAATCAAAGCTGATTTCTCTGATGAATGCCATCAGTGCCTATTTGCTATTTTGTTGATTATGAAGAGCTTCTTTTATTTCATTAGCAGCTTGCAGGCCATGAAACTCTGTTTCATGATAAATGGAGTCCAACCACAGACGCACTGCTTTGGTAGGGATAAGACCAGAGGAGTAGCTCTAATTAATTCCAGAATTTTATTCCCAGACTGACTTTGATTCTTCTGAAGCACTCGGAGAAATGTGTAATCAAAATCCCAGAGTTCTGTTATTGTGGCATAAAACATTCTCGCCCCAAAATGTTCAAGTGTATTTGTTGTGAGTTAACAGCCTTGACAAAAAAGAAAATCAACAGGACCACAAAATATCTGAATTACATCTGTGATATACCTGAATGAGTTATCTGAAAAATAAAGCTCATAACAATGTTCAAAAGCTACCTTTAGATAATGATTAATGCAAACTGTCCATGAAATGTTGGAAAATACTAATTAAATGCAAAGACTGTGGTTCTATTATATTTTGTGTTAATAGTTATTAACTCTAACAATTGTTGACAAGAATCTTCTTGTGTATATTTCTACTTAGGAAAAAAGATTATCGCCATTAAAAAAAAAGCATCAGTGCTTCTAATTTCTACTACAATCAAATTGCTGCTGTGAAATGCTAGGCAATTCATGATAAGAACTTACATTTGTATATTACTTTGGAATGCTTTTATATATATTATCTTGATAAATCCCAGAAAGCACTCTATAAATAAGTTATTTGCATATCACAAATAAGACTGTTAGGGCTCAAAGTAATTAAATATCATATCTAGTTTATTAGTTGAGATTAAGATTGACTGAAAGAGAAACTCAAAATGTGTTGGCCTAAATAAGATAAAATTTCTTTCTTTCTTAAACCTTTACGTTTATGTTTTTCCTCAGGTCCAGGGCTGCAATCGTGATCCACGGAGCAGGACCCAAGATCCTTTTATCTTATTACTCTACAATATAAAGCTTTCAGACCCAAGGTCACTTCATGGTCAAAGAAGGCTGCCGAAAGTCCGGGAATTATGACCACATTCTAGTAAGAAGGAAAAACAATGTAAGGGAAGGTTAGTTTCTGGAAATCATACACCCCTTCTGGTGACAGGATCACACGTGACCACACCTGGTTGAAAAGAGACCTAGGAAATCTTATTCTGGGCTCCATCTGTGTAGCTGAAAATGAGGGATCCCATTAATATGAAAACAAGAACAAACCCCTATGGAGAATCAACTTTCAGTCTCTGCTATAGTTCGCACTTCATAGCTAGTAAGTAACTAAACTGGGATTGGAATTCAGGCTCTCTTGTTTCTTACCTCATAGTCAAACTGCATGTGGTCATATACGTAAGAACAAAAGAGGATGAGACATAGCCTTGCTTTTCACCATTTAGAGCTGTGATGGTATCTATCATGAGACCATTTCTGCTTGCCATCATTTTGCCAGAATTGTTTAGAAATAATCTTTGAAGAAACAATCCTAACAGTTCTGCTATTGTAAAAGATTAGTCTGTTCAGAGTCTGTCTATAGAATTAAAAGCCCAAAATTATTTTTCTGAGTTTTCTGAAAAGTCTTACAGTTTTAATTGTTTTCTTGTTAGGAAAGACCTTAGCTCATCGTTGTTGTTTAATCACTCAATCATGTCCGACTATGATCTCATGCTCTGTAGCCCACTAGGCTCCTCTGTCCATGGAGTTTCCCAGGCACGAATGCTGGAGTGGGTTGCCATTCCCTTCTCAAGATCTTCCCAACCCAGAGATCAAACCCACATCTACTGCATTAGCAGACAGATTCTTTACCACTGAGCCACCAAAGAACAGTTGTAAAACGCATGTTATCATCTATTCCATGCAAGATTTTAGGTCAAGATTCATTTAGTTTCAGTGACTGAATGAATACCATTTAGAGGGTTTACCAAGGATGAATAAGTCTACAATTCTAGAGCGACAAAATAATTTACATCTTGTGGTTGGTATGGCCCTCCTTTGAGACGAATCATAGAAATTATGAATAATTTTGCCAAAATTGGGGCTCATAATTCAGAATTAAAACTCTCAACTTCTCTGAGAAGGCTACATGATTTCTTGAGTATTTTTATGTTTATATAAAATATTGATGTTAAAATAGGTTTAAAAGTTTGCTCAGTGATTGGCTGAAAATAGAAGTATATTCAACAGAATTTCAGCACTTACATACAGAAATGGCCTACACTTGGCATTATACCTTCAGGCCCAGATTCCATAAATGTCCTGAAGATGTGAGAAAACAAAACAGAAATTACTGAAGGAAGTAAAACATTTAATAAATGACAAGAGGGGAAGAGAATGCCTTATTTTGTTGCTGTTAGTTGAATAGAGAGATTTAAAACAGGTAAAAAGCCTGAGGGCCTTCCCTGGTGGCTCAGATGGTAAAACAATCTGCCTACAATGCAAGAGACCAGAGTTCAATCCCTGAGTCCGGAAGGTGCCCTGGAGAAGGGAATGGCAAGCCACTCTACTATTCTTGCCTGGAAAATCCCATGCACAGAGGAGCCTGGTGGGGCTACAGTCCATGTGGTCACAAAGAGTCGGACATGACTGAATGACTAAGGACACACAAAAAGCCTGAGCATTTGTGTTTGGAGACATAAAAGAACAATAAAGAAGTAAATTATTTCTCTTGGTTCAAAGAATTACAAATGCAATTCATACCAAACTGAGAAACTGTTCTGGAAGTTTAGACTTTTTTAATTACAGCAGTGATCTTCATATTGTAGGGTACACCAGAATCACCCAGAGGGTTTATTAAAACACAGATGACTGGTTCTCAGTCCCATAATTTCTAATTCAGTGGAAAATTCTGAAAGAGATGGGAATACCAGACCACCTGGCCTGCCTCTTGAGAAACCTATATGCAGGTCAGGAAACAACAGTTAGAACTGGACATGGAATAAACTGGTTCCAAATAGGAAAAGGAGTACGTCAAGGCTGTTTATTGTCACCCTGCTTATTTAACTTCTATGCAGAGTACATCATGAGAAATGCTGGGCTGGAGGAAGCACAAGCTGGAATCAAGATTGCCAGGAGAAATAACAGTAGCCTCAGATATGCAGATGACACCACTCTTATGGCAGAAAGTGAAGAGAAACTAAAGAGCCTCTTGATGAAAGTGAAAAAGGAGAGTGAAAAAGTTGGCTTAAAACTCAACATTCACTCTGTAAAATCAGCTCCAGTTTCATCCGTCTCATCAGAACTGATTCAAATGTATTCTTTTTAATGGCTGAGTAATACTCCATTGTGTATAAGAATTGAAGTGCCAGTCTATGTCCGATGCAGGATACAGCATGCTTGGGGCGGGTGCGCGGGGATGACCCAGAGGGATGTTGTGGGGAGGGAGGTGGGAGGGGGGTTCATGTTTGGGAACGCATGTATACCCGTGGTGGATTCATGTCAATGTATGGCAAAACCAATACAATATTGTAAAGTAAAATAAAGTAAAAATAAAAAATTAAAAAAAAAAAACTCAACATTCAGAAAACTAAGATCATGGCATCCAATCCCATCAATTCATGGTGAATAGATGGGGAAACAGTGGCTGACTTTATATTTTGGGGCTCCAAAATCACTGCAGATGGTGATTGCAGGCATGAAATTAAAAGACACTTGCTCCTTGGAAGGAAAGTTATGACCAACCTAGACAGCATATTAAAAAGCAGAGGCATTACTTTGTCAACAAAGTTCCGTCTAGTCAAGGCTATGGTTTCTCCAGTAGTCATGCATGGATATGAGAGTTGGACTATAAAGAAAGCTGATTGCTGAAGAGTTGATGTTTTTGAACTGTGGTGTTGGAGAAGACTCTTGAGAGTCCCTTGGACTGCAAGGAGATCCAACCAGTCCATCTTAAAGGAGATCAGTCCTGGGTGTTCATTGGAAGGACTGATGTTGAAGCTGAAACTCCAATACTTTGGCCACATCATGCGAAGAGCTGACTCATCTGAAAGTACCCTGATGCTGGGAAAGATTGAGGGCAGGAGAAGAGGATGACAGAGGATGAGATGGTTGGAAGGCATCACCGACTCAATGGACATGGGTTTGGGTAGACTCTGGCAGTTGGTGATGGACAGGGAGGCCTGGCATGCTGTGGTTCATGGGGTCAAAAAGAGTCAGACACTACTGAGCAACTGAACTCAACTGAACTGAGATCTGCAGTAAGGCTTGAAATCTGAATTTCTTCCAAGTTCCCAGGTGATGTAAATGCTACTGGTCCAAGGATTGCATTTTAAGACCAATATGGAATATGGAATAACTGTTGGGGGGAAACAATTGAAGTCACATGTAGGAACAGATAGAATAAAATTCTATATAGTGTTTTCAGTTCTAAAGAAAATGAACTGGCCTTTATTAACAAAGCTGGTAAATGTTTTCATTACCAATAAATGCGATTTTCTGAAATATGACCATTTGAGAAAGATTCACTACAAAACAACTCTGGACCAGATAGTGCAGACTCTAGCTTATTTGAAGGAGAAACAGAGATATGTTAAGATTGTTCACCATCTGGGAGAAAGTGGATGTTTATGGCAACTCCACATCTCTGGCACAACACCAAATTACATGTGGGAAAAGACAGCACACAATTTATCCAGATGTTTAGTCTGTAACTTGCCATATGGCCAAACATTCAGAAATGGTGATTTCAAGTAAATTAACCATCTGGATATTTGACTGAGTTTTTTACATTCTAATCTAATAATTTTAGATAATGTAGACTCAATCTTGTCCTTAGAGCAATTGTCAGATTAAGAAGTCACCCCCCTCCCATGTGTCTATCCATTGCTGTTTTCTAAAAATATTTATTTCTATTTAATTATTTGGTTGTGCCTTAGTTTTGGGCTTTTTAAATTCAGGACTTTTAGTTGCAACATGTGGGATCTAGTTCCTTGATTAGTGATCGAACCCAGGCCCCTGCAGTGGGAGCTTAGAGTGTTAGCCACTGGACCACCATGAAGGCTTATCCACTGCTGTTTTTTCCAACATATAGCATCTATATCACTTCTGTGATGCACTTCTGTGTCTTTGAGGCTGGTCATCTACAAGTCATTATTTCAATTGTCATCTCACTGTGCTTTAGTTGTTTAAACTTTTGCAGTGAGAAATCCATGAAGCCACTTAATAAAAACTTTTCCCTTTAATGATTCCATCATGGTTACAGTGCTTTCAAAAAGGGACTTCATGACTATGTACAATACTAGGTGATCACACTTTCTTTTGGATAAAACCTCAGAATATCCAGTATACCTAATTTACACATGTATCTAAACAGTTACATTTGAGACAGCACTTTCACTACTCAAGCTGTTTCAATAAAAATAAAAAGAAGAAATGTTTTAAATGTTGTGTGTGTACATAGTCTGATTAGTTAATATAAAACATATCTATACTACGTGTGTGTGTGTGTGTGTGTGTGTGTGTGTGTGTGTGTGTGTTCTATGTAGTCTCTATCTAGTGTTTTACCTGAAAGAAAATACAAAAATTCTAGCTTGGGTGAATGGCATGCACACATGCACAAAGAAAGTTTCCACATTAATTTATTTTCTTATTGATGTATAACATTTTTTGCATTGTACTTTGGGGATTAAATAATTTAATTTTAAAGCCTCTAATTATTTCCAGTTAGATGGCTGATAACATGGTGCTTCAAAGAAAGTTTCTTAGGTAATGCCGCAAATGGGTAAGAACTATTAGTTTTAAAAGCATCTATGAGATAAAAGCCTTATGCTGTATAATGCATGAATGCTAATGAAAATGAAAACTTCAAAGGCAGTAAGGTTAAGAACTGACCCCTAAAGTCTAGTTTAGTTCATGTAAAAGAACACTCCTTCAGAGAAAAGGGAAAAAATAGGCAAGTTCTTCCGTGCCAGGTATCAAGCTGTTCCATCATATAGTGAAATAATCACTAAATTATGAGAATCTGTGATTGACTATATGAAGTGCAGGACTGGAGATGACTAAGGTACGCTGTGGTCCTGAAAAGATGGAAGTTCAATATCCAAGGAGCCACTGGATTGGAAGAAGAACCATGGTCGCATTAACTATGAACCAGTAAGACCACAAATCTCAATGCACTGAAACTCTAGTAATGAACAGGAAGTCCAGTGATTTCCAGAAATGCCCAAGATAGCTAATTACATATGAGATCCAGGTAGTAAGTACAAATCTAAGTCCACAACACGGCCAGGACTTGTGAACCAAGTTTGTCTGTAGATTGAGGAAAAGCCAGCTGGCCAGTGTGGCTGACACAACATGTGATGGGTACACTCACACCAGAATTCACTTCAGGGATCAATTCTGGGAACTGACAATAAAGGTGATCAAAGATGAGTAAAAGAAGTAAAGATGGAACACAGGAATTAGAAAGTGATAAATTGGAAGGGGGCTTTCCACGTGGAGTTAGTGGTAAAGAACCCACTTCCAATGCAGGAGACATAAGGGGAGCAAGTTACATCCCTGGGTGGAGAAGATCCCCTGGAGGAGGATATGGCAGCCCATGCCAGTATTCTTGCCTGGGAGAATCCCATGGACAGAGTAGGCTGGTGGGCTACGATCCATGGGGTCACAAAGGGTTGGAAGGACTGAAGCTATTTAGTACACATGGAAAGGTTGGAAGGACTCAGAGTCCAAAAGGGAGAAAGTGTTACCCAGAGATCAGGAAATTGTCTCACGACTAGGATGAAGCTCAGGAGTCCATACTTCCCACTGATTGGCTGGAGGTTCTGCCACTGAGGCAGAGCAGGAACTGCTATTGGTGAACTTGGAATGTCAGGTCCATGAATCAAGGCAAACTGGAAGTGTTCAAACAAGAGATGGCAAGAGTGAACGTCAACATTCTAGGAATCAGTGAAATAAAATGGACTGGAATGGGTGAATTTTACTCAGATGACCGTTATATCTACTACTGCAGGCAGGAATCCCTCAGAAAAAATGGAGTAGCCATCATGGTCAACAAAAGAGTCCAAAATGCAGTACTTGGATGCAATCTCAAAAACGACAGAATGATCTCTGTTCGTCTCCAAGGCAAACCATTCAATATCACAGTTATCCAAGTCTATGCCCCAACCAGCAATGCTGAAGAAGCTGAAGTTGAACGGTTCTATGAAGACCTACAAGACCTTTTAGAACTAACACCCAAAAAAGATGTCCTTGTCATTATAGGGGACTGGAATGCAAAAGTAGGAAGTCAAGAAACACCTGGAGTAACAGGCAAATTTGGCCTTGGAATACGGAATGAAGCAGGGCAAAGTAATAGAGTTTTGCCAAGAGAACACACTCGTCATAGCAAACACCCTCTTCCAACAACACAAGAGAAGACTCTACACATGGACATCACCAGATGGTCAACCCCAAAATCAGATTGATTATATTCTTTGCAGCCAAAGATGGAGAAGCTCTATATAGTTAACAAAAACAAGACCAGGAGCTGACTGTGGCTCAGATCATGAGCTCCTTATTACCAAATTCAGACTCAAATTGAAGAAAGTAGGGAAAACTGCTAGACCATTCAGGGATGACCTAAATCAAATCCCTTATGATTATACAGTGGAAGTGAGAAATAGATTTAAGGGCCTAGATCTGATAGATAGAGTGCCTGATGAACTATGGAATGAGGTTCGTGACACTGTACAGGAGACAGGGATCAAGACCATCCCCATGGAAAAGAAATGCAAAAAAGCAAAATGGCTGTCTGAGGAGGCCTTACAAATAGCTGTGAAAAGAAGAGAGGTGAAAAGCAAGGAGAAAAGGAAAGATATAAGCATCTGAATGCAGAGTTCCAAAGAATAGCAAAGAGAGATAAGAAAGCCTTCTTCAGTGATCAGTGCAAAGAGATAGAGGAAAAGAACAGAATGGGAAAGACTAGAGGTCTCTTCAAGAACATTAGAGATTCCAAGGGAACATTTCATGTAAAGATGGGCTTGATAAAAGACAGCAATGGTATGGACCTAACAGAAGCAGAAGATATTAAGAAGAGGTGGCAAGAATACACAGAAGAACTGTACAAAAAAGATCTTCATGACCCAGATAATCACGATGGTGTGATCACTCATCTAGAGCCAGACATCCTAGAATGTGAAGTCAAGTGGGCCTTAGAAAGCATCACTATGAACAAAGCTAGTGGAGGTGATGGAATCCCAATTGAGCTATTTCAAATCCTGAAGAATGATGCTGTGAAAGTGCTGCACTCAATATGCCAGCAAATTTGGAAAACTCAGCAGTGGCCACAGGACTGGAAAAGGTCAGTTTTCATTCCAATCCCAAAGAAAAGCAATGCCAAAGAATGCTCAAACTACTGCACAATTGCACTCATCTCACATGCTAGTAAAGTAATGCTCAAAATTCTCCAAGCCAGGCTTCAGCAATACGTGAACCATGAAGTCCCTGATGTTCAAGCTGGTTTTAGAAAAGCAGAGGAACCAGAGATCAAATTGGCAACATCCACTGGATCGTGGAAAAAGCAAGAGAGTTCCAGAAAAATATCTATTTCTGCTTTATTGACTACACCAAAGCCTTTGACTGTGTGGATCACAATAAACTGTGGAAAATTCTGAAAGAGATGGGAATACCAGACCACCTGACCTGCCTCTTGCGAAATCTGTATGCAGGTCAGGAAGCAACAGTTAGAACTGGACACGGAACAACAGACTGGTTCCTAATAGGAAAAGGAGTCCGTCAAGGCTGTATATTGTCACCCTGCTTATTTAACTTATATGCAGAGTACATCATGAGAAACACTGGACTGGAAGAAACACAAGCTGGAATCAAGATTGCTGGGAGAAATATCAATAACCTCAGATATGCAGATGACACCGCCCTTATGGCAGAAAGTGAAGAGGAACTACAAAGCTTCTTGATGAAAGTGAAAGAGGAGAGTGAAAAAGTTGGCTTAAAGCTCAACATTCAGAAAACGAAGGTCATGGCATTCGGTCCCATTACTTCATGGGATATAGATGGGGAAACAGTGGAAACAGTGTCAGACTTTATTTTGGGGGGCTCCAAAATCACTGCAGATGGTGTCTGCAGCCATGAAATTAAAAGACGCTTACTCCTTGGAAGAAAAGTTATGACCAACCTAGATAGCATATTCAAAACAGAGACATTACTTTGCTGACTAAGATCCGTCTAGTCAAGGCTATGGTATTTCCAGTGTTCATGTATGGATGTGAGAGTTGGACTGTGATGAAGGCTGAGCGCTGAAGAATTGATGCTTCTGAACTGTGGTGTTGGAGAAGACTCTTGAGAGTCCCTTGGACTGCAAGCAGATCCAACCAATCCATTCTGAAGGAGATCAGCCCTGAGATTTCTTTGGAAGGAATGATGCTGAAGCTGAAACTCCAGTACTTTGGCCACCTCATGCGAAGAGTTGACTCATTGGAAAAGACTCTGATGCTGGGATGGATTGGGGGCAGGAGGTGACGGGGACGACAGAGGATGAGACGGCTGGATGGCATCACCGACTCAATGGACGTGAGTCTGAGTGATCTCCGGGAGTTGGTGATGGACAGGGAGGCCTGGCGTGCTGCGATTCATTCACAAAGGGTCGGACACGACTGAGCGACTGAACTGAACTGACTGAAGTTACTGAAACTGTAAGTCCTGATACCCGTTGCTGACATCATCCCTGCCTCTGAGCAGGGGCAATTGTACCTACTGAAACTGATGGAGGTTTTGATGCCCTCGGTCACTTACATTTGTCTGCTACTTCTCCCTATGGAACAGGATAACATGTTACTTCCCTTCGTATTTTAATCCCTTAACTGTGATCCCCACTGATAGAACCTACTCAAAATCCAGCTGCCTCGCGAGCCTTGGAATTGTGGTCTACAGTCTTTCCGATCCTTGGAATACAAAGGAAACAGGAGCTGAGTAGCCAGGGACCATATGTGGGAACAGTCTACCCTTTGGTCTTCTCAGCTTTCACAAACCGTTTCCTTTTGTCTTCTCAGCATTCACAAACTGTTATCTGTATTTCACTGCCAAATGGCAAAAATAGCAATGACACCATGACTCAACTAGTCTTGATGAGATTAGAGAAAACCACATTCTTCCCAGAAAGGGATGATCCAAGTCCTTCCAGTCACCACATTTTTATCTAAGTAATACTTCCTTTTTTAGTTCTTTCAACTGCCTTGGTATTTTATGCCCTGAAGATTTCATTCTAATATTAATCACCACCAGTACTCTTTAAATAAAGGGATAGGAAAAAGAGATGGAGGAAATATTAGGAAATACAAGCCCTATGAACACTTCAGTAGATATTTTGTCTTCTGTACCCATTGTTATGCATCTCTGAGATCAGAGTGTGTAAACCATCTTTTTTCTAACCATTATCATATCATAAGCATTTCCCCATATCATTAAACATCCGTTGTAAACAATCTTTTCAGTGACTGCATTTTATTGTCATATAGTCATAACATGCTTTACTACTCAAAACTCTATTATGGAAATGTGCTTGTCATTACTATTATTAATACATTTTTAAATGCATTTTAATCAGTTTCTTAGCCTCTCAAAATAGCATTATTCTGTCAAAAATATACTTTTTAAAAGGGTCCTTGATACTTCCTGCGTGATTCCTTTCTAAAATATGTCTCCATCTATGTTCTCCCACACCAGCTCAGTAGACATGAGTTGGAGTAAACTCTGGGAGCTGGTGATGGACAGGGATGCCTGGCGTGCTGCAGTCCACGGGGTCGCCAAGAGTCAGGCATGACTGAGCAACTGAACTGACTGACTGACCAATAAAGAATTTAAGGTTAAAAGTTAAAATTATTTCCATGATAAATGAAATATCAAAATTGTTTTATTCCTGGTGCTGACACAATGTGTGGCATATATAGTGGGCATTCAGAAAATATTTTTGAAAGAGTAATTGAATTATTTCTATTCAAGCAAGCCTGCTAGAGCAGAAAAGTTATAATCTTTTAGAGTACAAGAGGGTGTACTTATTTTAAAAATGGATTGATTAAGTGATTTGCCAAAAATCATGCCGCTAATTTTGAAAAATCCCCAAGTAAAATACAGTTTATTGCCTCTAAACTTTATGCTCTTTCTGCAAAAGTTCAGTTTAATTGCTCAGTCATGTCCAACTCTTTGAGACCCCCTGTCCATCACCAACTCCTAGAGTTTACTCTAACTCATGTCCATTGAGTTGGCGATGCCATCCAGCCATCTCATCCTCTGGCATCCCCTTCTCCTTCTGCCTTCAATCTTTCCCAGCATCAGGGTCTTTCCCAGTGAGTCAGTTCTTCACATCAGGTGGCCAAAGTATTGGAGTTTCAGCTTCAACATCAGTCCTTCCAATGAATATTCAGGACTGATTTCCTTTAGGATGGACTGGCTGGGTCTCCTTGCAGTCCAAGGGACTCTCAAGAGTCTTCTCCAACACCACAGTTCAAAAGCATCAATTCTTTCTGCGATACCTAAATATATAATCAATGTAGTTTTTTTCTAGTTGATACTGTCTGTGTATCAACAATCTAAAATACCATACAGTTTTAAACTGTATATTTCATTTAGCATAAAATTAAAGTCTAATTTACTATATTCACAAAATTTAGTGTGCACACCCACATA
The DNA here is from genome assembly GCF_032405125.1 of Capricornis sumatraensis. Lineage (NCBI taxonomy): Eukaryota > Metazoa > Chordata > Mammalia > Artiodactyla > Bovidae > Capricornis > Capricornis sumatraensis. The sequence goes on along the minus strand of NC_091080.1, from coordinate 33,482,080 downwards.
TCCATACAGGTCAGGCTGGTCAATAATTGACCACAAAATAAAAAGAACTGACAAGTTGAGCCATTTATCTTGATATATAATATTTCATTTATGTGGATTTTCCAGAGGAAATTCTGCAAACCTGATGCATTTTGATGTTAGAACTTCAGCAGAAATCAAGTCAGATGATGGAAATTGGGACTGTCCAGATATCTAATAGTTTAAAAGAAAAAAAAAAACAAAAAAAGGAATCCAGTTAGAAGGAATCTAAAAGAGGAACTGCCTTCAAATATACACATTACACTTAATGAATTTTGGTCTGGATCTCTGAATGTGATTTCTTGGGTGATCTTTCAAGGATCCCAGTTGGGGAAAATAAAGGTAGAAGGCAGAGAAGTGGGTTACAATTAAAAGCACTAGACTGGTACTCCCTGGTGGTCTAGTGGTTAGGATTCCACACTGCCACTGCATGAGGCAAGGGTTCGATTCCTGGTTGGGGAACTAAGATCTCTCATGCCTCGTGACTGAAAATAAAAAATAAATAAAAATAAAAGCGGTAGATAAAACACAACATCAACCATCTGAGGATTCTGGAATTTGAACAAAAATAGATGGCTTATGAAGGGAAGCCAAAATTTGGAAAAACAACCCAGATAGAATACAAGGTGTGTGTGTGTGTGTGTGTTCTGTGATTTTCTACACAGCTGGGTAGTAGAACAGTGGCATGGGAAGCCGAAACTTCTATAGAATCCTGTATATCTGTCTATAGGAATCTGAAAAAAGAGCAGATTGCCTCAGAGTGCAGGAGGAGGCAGGAATGGGGTTTCCAGACAGGAGAATTGAAGAGGAAGACTCAAAGAGGGAGACTCTCTGTTTAAGAACCTGCACACGTCTCAGGCTCACCCCTTAGTGGCGTATGAAGGAGACAGACTCAAAACGTGGTAACAAAGATGCTGAGAACTGAACTGGTTGAAACATTGGCCCCAGTCTCAGACTAACCCTTGACTGTTACATGTGTGTGACAGACCCAAAGCAGCATAACAAAAGCTTTGAGAACTGAACTGACATGAGAACCACCACCGATAGGAGGCAAGACAGAACTTGTGATCTGAACCCAAATGGTAGGTTGCTACTGTTGCTGTTCGGTTGCTAAGTTGTATCAACTGTTTGTCATCCTGTTGACTGTAGCCTGTCAGGATCCTCTGTCCATGGGATTCTCCAGGCAAGAATACTGGAGTGAGTTCCTATTTTCTCCTTCAGGAGTCTTCTCAACCTGGGGATCGAACCTGCATCTCCTGCTTTGTAGGCAGATTCTTTACCACTGAGCCAGGAGGGAAAGAGGGAAGCCCTTATTAATAGGTTGACTACCTACTAAAACAACACCGACAGGATTCTCTGAAGATCTTAACAGAACCTACAGTTTACAAACAGAGTTGCCATTCAAAATATACAGAATGTATATCAAATTTGCTTGACATAAAAAGACCTAGAAAAACATGACCAATTTTCAAGAGAAGCAACAATCTGGGAAAAGTGCCAAATGTCAGAATTTTTCAAAGAGTGTAAAACAGCTAATATAACTGTGTTACATGAGGTCAAATGGAGCATACATGAAATGAATAAAAGATAAAAATCCTCAGCAGAGACATAGAAACAATTTTTTCAATTGGAAATTTCAGAACTGAAAGTACAATACTTGAAATAAATAATTCATTGGATGGGTTCAATAGAAAAACGAAGTTGACAGAAGAAAGAGTCAGTGAAATTGAAGACAGATTAGCAGAAATTCGTATTACCACTGCAATGGATGCAAGAACATTTGGAAAAAATGCAAGGTCCATTTAAACTCTCAGTAACAAAAACTAGAAGAGATCTCTCTTGATCTGATAAACTGCATCTATTAAAGCAATAACACCTCCCAAGCTAACATCATTCTTAGCAAATATCTGCAAAACATCAGTGTCTGCAAAACTGCCTGTACAGGCACCACTGCCCTGAAAAGAAAGAAAGTGAAGTCGCTCAATCATGTCCGACTCTTTGCAACCCCATGGACTGTCTGCCTGTCAGGCTCCTCTGTCCATGGAATTTTCCAGGCAAGAATACTGGAGTGAGTTGCCATATACTCCCAGTTGGTCCCCTCCTCCAGGGGACCTTCCCAACCCTGGGATCAAACCCAGGTCTCCCTCACTACAGGCAGACTCTACCATCTGAGCCATCAGGGAAGCCCACTACACTGATGTAACACATAGAAGTGTGAACTTTGACCTGAGAGTTAGAGGTGTCCTCAGTGCTTTCCAGAGAAGGCAATGGCACCCCACTCCAGTACTCTTGCCTGGAAAATCCCATGGACGGAGGAGCCTGGTGGGCTACAGTCCATGGGGTCGCTAAGAGTCAGACACGACTGAGCTATTTCACTCTCACTCTTCACTTTCATGCATTGGAGGAGGAAATGACAGCCCACTCCAGTGTTCTTGCCTTGAAAATCCCAGGGACGGGGAAGCCTAGTGGGCTGCCGTCTATGGGGTCGCACAGAGTCGGACACGACTGAAGTGACTTAGCAGCAGCAGCAGCAGTGCATTCCACCAACTGTAAGACTTAAATATGCATGAATCTTATCTTCATCCCATCAGTGTAGTGGGCTTCTCTGGTGGTTCAGATGCTAAAGAGTCTGCCTGCAGTGAGGAAGACCCGGGTTTGATCCCTGGATTGGGAAGATCCCCTGGAGAAGGAAATGGCAACCCACTCCAGTATTCTTGCCTGAAAAATCCCATGGACAGAGAAGCCTGGCAGGCTACTGTCTATGGGGTTGCCAAGAGTCGGACACGACCAAGCAACTTCACTTTCTTTCTTTCTTTCTTTCATCTTCAGCCCTATACACAATCTGTTGTCATCCCCATAGGGACCTTGGACAAGGCCATTACACTGGGCTTCATTACACTGGCCATTACAGTCGTGTTTCACCTCAGGGGAACCTGCACAAACCATGATAATCCTTGGAGAATCAGAGGACGTGCTTCAATTTACCTCGACTGGGGAACTTAGGGGCACATTTTGGGGCCTCCATTCTACTAATTGACTTTAATTTTAAAAATAAAAAAATCTGTTTTCTCTTTTAGATCTTAAATGAATTTCCCCAGGCTACCAGTTTGCCTGGTTAAGGCTATAGCTCACTAAAAGGTCTGAATCCATCATTAAGTATTCACTTTGTGATCCAAGTTAATAAAAATAATTCTATAATCTTTTATTTAAAACCATGTTGCATGAAATATCATTAGATAGAGGCTATGGAAATTTTCCATTTACCTTTTTTTATTATTCAGGGGAAAATAGGTACTCTGACACACAAATTGCAAAAGATAGAATTTGTTTAAAGTTAGAATTTCAAGTAAGGATTAACCAAAACAATATGCCACTGGGGAGAAAAGGGATTTTCATTTAGGCTTTGTGTCTAAGTTTCTCTAGTTCTGCCCAGGAGCAGTGTCAGCGCTGGATACAGAGTGCTTGTCATGTTTGACTAAAGAAAATGCAGAAAAGATTTACTGGTCTCCGTAAGTCAAGAGTTATCTCCCTGGTTCTAGGAAATTTGTTTTATTTGAGACTGACCTTAGCCATCTACCTTTTTTTCACAAAGAGATAAAGTTCTTCGGTTTATCCCAACTGAAATGAGAGTTTTATCTTATCATAAAACTGCCAATTACCTTGTGTTCATTGAGTTCATTTTATATTATGAAGTGAAAGTAGTCCAACAATTCACCAACTGATGAGTTGAGAGTCTTGGTATTCCTGATTAGTAGGTCAAAACACCTCTGGAATGAAATTCTGCCTTTGCCAACGAGGCTGACATTTTGTAATTCTTGTGTCTGATACCTAGGAATAATTAATAGTCTGTAATTCCTGACTCTGAGAAGTAGTATGCTCTTCCTTCTACGGTAAGTCCCCTACATATGAACAAGATCCTTTCTGAGAACATGTTCGTAAGTACTATTTGTTTGTAAGTCCAACAAAGTTAGCTTCAGTATCCAACTAACACAATGGGCTATATAGTACTGTACTATAATAGGATTATAATACTTGGCATGCAAATAATAAATAGAAAACAAACACAAAAAAATGAAAATGTTTAATCTTGCAGTACCTTGAAAAGTACACTACAAAAGTACAACAGCTAGCACACATTGGCTGGCATCGAGTGAACAGGCAAGAAGAGTTACTGACTGGAAGAGAGAGCGGAGGTGGGAAATGGTAGAGATGAAGGATCGTCAGCAGTAGGAGACAGAGGACAAGCTGCAGTTTCACTCTTGCCTGACGTGGATGGCACAGGTTCTGGTCCCTTGCTGGAACCAGATGCTTGTTCACATCTTTGAAATTTCACAACTGAAGATTCGTATGTAGGGGACTTACTGGGTATGTAAAAAACTGTTGGATTCTCATCTCCTAAACATAATACAGTCCCTCTAATTTTATTCTGTTCCATCATTCAATCTTCTCTTTGCCCCAATTTTTAGCCTAGGCATGTGCTTTGCATGTACCTGACTTATTAGATGACTTTGCTTCTATCAGATTAAATTATAATTCTAGAGAACTGTCCTATGAATAAAAGTGGATTACTATGAGAATTAAGTGAGATAATGCCTGCAAGGTGCTTAACACATGGACTGGCATGTATGAACTATGCAATGAACATAAACTATTATGTCTGATAAGCTCCTTGTGAGGGGGGGGTCTTTGTCTTTAGAACTTTATGTAGGATGATCAGTATAGATCCATGCCATCACTCCCTAAGTTAATGTTGTCCAATAATTTCATGTGAATGACTTAAATTGTGAACATATATAACAATTTTTATTTAGTACTTCCTTCACTGAAGTTATCATTTTTTTCACCTAAGAAGGTTCTTAGCAGTTAAGTGACACTTTTAAAAAACTTCTTCCTCATTGGTGGGAGAAGGGACAGCAAACGAAGTGCCTCAAGTAGGGGAGATGAGCAAACAGCACGGCAAACACAGCGTGAGTCAGCTAGACAGATATATAGTAATATCATGGGCTCTGTAACCTGGTTTAATTCATTATCATAAATTATCTTTCTACTCTTTAATAGCTGTTCAGTAAACCAAAATGGGCTTCCCAGGTGGCTCAGTGGTAAACAGTCCATCTGCCAATGCAGGAGATGCAGGAGACTCCGAGTTCGATCCCTGCACTGGCAAGACCCCCTGGAGGAAGAAATAGCAACTCACTCCAGTATTCTTGCCTGAGAAATCCGATGAAGAGAGGAGCCTGGTAGGCTGCAGCCCATGGGGTTGCAAAGAGTCAGACATGACTGAGGACTGAGCACTTTGACTTGAACCAAAGTAAAATTTTAAAAGCTTCTAGGCTTTATATTAAAACAACACTGAAAACTTTGTTTATATTTGGTTAGATTCCCTTCCCCTAAACTCAGCCTGGGCAGCATTTTCTCTTTCTTATAACACAGAGAGGTGTAAAATAAACATAATTGACAGAACAAATATTTGATAAGGTGTGAGCATTACTCTTTTTCATCAAACATGTTTTATGTCAGAATACAAATTATTTGAGAAAGAAGAGGTATAAGCTATGCATACAGTAAGTAAGCTACAATAATATATTATACAGCACAGGGAATTGAGCCAATACTTTATAATTACTTTAAATGGAGTATAATCTATAAAAATTTTGAATCACTATGTTCTACACCTGAAACTAATGTAATATTGTAAATCAACTATGTCTCAAAAAAAAAAGTAAATGAATACTTAAAAAAAAGTAAAAGATGGAAAAAAGAAAAAAATATTTGAAGAAAGTAATGTTTTCTTTTGGTTATCTTTTCTCATTGCAGAAACCCATCACCTTAACAGGAATCCTCCAAAATTGCTTAGGCCATATAATTTTTTTTTTTTTCGGTCATTGGCAATAGTTCATAGTACAGCACTATACTCAATTTTCTAAGTCATGCATTTTCTCTGATCTAGAAGCTACCTTTCTTTTCTCTGACTTCAGAGCAGTCAAGTCACTCTTTTAGTGGTGACTAAGGGACCCACTTCAACATATTCTATTGTTATCACACTAGCAATTTCCTGTTAGAAACAGCATCAATCACCATGGATACAAGAAGTTCTTTGGTAAAAACACTGAGAGAACCTGAGTAGAGATTTTTTTTTTTTTAATCATTCTACAGATGTAGTACTTAACAGATCCTGAACTGGTATTTCTGGATGTCGCAAAATATAAACATAATACTTTTTCAGAGGTTATTGGCACTACGTGCTATTTTTGGGCAGTAAAATCAAGCAATCATTGTCAACTAGTTTACTATGGCTTGGATAATTTATTCTTTTTTGTATATGAATTTTTATAGCAAGTATATACACAATGAAAACAATGTTAATGTTCATCAACAGGAAAATGGATAGCAATTGATGGTATATTTATACAATGTAATGCTAGAGAGCAATAAGAAATTAACTACTGATGCATGCACTTAAATAGCTAAACCTCAGAAATAGGATGAATGAAAGAAACAGCATACAGAAGACTATAAGCAGTATGATTCCCTTAATATGACCCTCAAAAAGGCAAAACTATTTTATGGTGAGAGAAATCAGAACAGTGGCTATCTTTGAGGGAGGACAGTATTTACTAAGAAAGGGCATGAGGGAACTTGAATGATTTATTCTTTGGACACTCATATAAAAATAAACTGTCATTAAAATCTCATTCATTTAAATGCTATTATTATTTGAGTCTTCCCGGAATATACTATGACCAGTATTCTCTATTAGGATATTTAAACATTTATTTCATAAAAATCTATAGCCATGCTATCTTTCTATGGCCTTGGAAAATTGCAAACTTGAAATGAAAAGCAACACAGTATCAGCTGTGCTTTGCTACCTAAAATTAGAGAGTCATCATATGTATCATCACCTGGTTCCAGGTTTGCATGTGTTGAAAATACTGCTTGTGTTATCAATCATCTGAATGTTTGCAGGTCCTCGAGAATGGCTTCAAACCTCCATTGGTAGAAATTACGAGGAACTGATCTTCAGTTCTACTTCCCTTATTCAAAATGTGGATGCAAACACCAAAGTATTGTGAAAGTTATGTAAAAGAATGCATATAAACTTTTTTGCGTAGTGTCAACCAATACAAGTTATCTATAGTTACAATAATTGCTAACAGTGAGTATGACACATTTCTATCACACCAGGAACAGTCTACTTTGTAAAAAAAAAAAAGTGTAATGTTAAAAAGTAAGACTATATGGTATAATGAGAATAAACAATATTTCACATTGCAGTCATGTAACTCATACTCCTGTCAAGATACAGACTATTTCCCTCACCTCAGTTTTCCTTATCTATCTTTTTATTAAGGTGTTTTGATGGGGACCATTTTTAAGGTCTTTATTGAATTTGTTACAATATTTCTTCTCTCTCTCTCTCTTTTTTTTTTTTTTTTTCTTGTCTATGAGGCATGTGGGACCTTTGCTCCCTGACCAGGGATAGAACCTGCACCCCTGGCACTGGAAGGCCAAGTCTTAACCACTGGACTGCCAGGGAAGTTCCTCCTTGCGTCTCTTTTTAGTCAGTTTTCTGCTGCCAATCATTGCCACTGGACCACTGATCTGCCACTATAAGTTTGGCTTTTTTAGAATTTACTATAAATTGATTCAAATAATCTTTTGTGCCTGTGTTTCCTTCATGAAACACAATATTTTAGAAATCCATCCTTGTCAGTTTTTTCTTTATAGATGAGAAGCAATATTTTATTTCACTTCTGCTTTTTGCATTGAAAAGTAGATATTATTAGTGTTATACATATACAATCAGTATATGCTTAGACTTCCCCCAAAACGTATTAATTTTATCCTTCTTCGTTCTTTCCTGCATCTTAGATCTTCCATCTGAAATCATTTTCTTTCCTACTAAGGTACAATTTACAGAAATCCCTCCAGTTTCATTTAAGGATTATCTCAGTTTTTGTCTGCCTGAAAAAAATATTTATTTTATTCTCATTCTTTAAGTTAATTTAACTAGATATAAGATTGCTGCTGCTAAGTCGCTTCAGTTGTGTCTGACTCTGTGCGACCCCATAGACAGAAGCCCACCAGGCTCCCCTGTCCCTGGGATTCTCCAGGCAAAAACACTGGAGTGGGTTGCCATTTCCTTCTCCAATACATGAAAGTGAAAAGTGAAAGTGAAGTCACTCAGTTGTGTCCGATCCTCAGCGACCCCATGGACTGCAGCCTTCCGGGCTCCTCCATCCATGGAATTTCCAGGCAAGAGTACTGGAGTGGGGTGCCATTGTCTTCTCCAAGATATCAGATTAGAGGTTAACAATTAGGACAGAGACACCTATCCATGAGAGACGTCTGTCCCACTGCTATGGTACAGAATGGTCACAGGGAAGTAGCTGCCCATGCAGGGATTATACTTATCAGCTTCCTTTGCATCTAGGTGGGCTCAAATTTTTAGTTCTTTCCAATGCATTGTGAGAAATAAAGTCTTTCAATTCCAGTCCAAAGTGTTTACTATGGTTTTACTTTCTATACCCAGTTTTACCCCTGTCTCTTGGCTGAAAGTCTGAGGCTCCAACTGAAGACCGTGCCCAAGATGGAAGGAGCCTGGTTAAATCGGTGTATAGAAAACCATGAGAACTTAATATATTACACGGCTGGGCATAAGGAGGCTTTTGTTTTTTTTTTTTTTTTTTTCTCCCCACAGAGTCCCAAAGATGATCACAAAATAAAAGGTTTTTTTTGTTTTTGTTTTTTTTAACTTAATTAATTGGCTGTTGTTGTTCAATTGCTTGGTCAAGTCTGACTCTTTGCGAGCCCTTGGATTGCAGCACACCAGGTTTCCCTGTTCTTCACTACCTCCCAGAGTTTGCTCAAACTCCTGTGACTACTCGATTATTTGTTCAAGGCTGTAGGTAATTTGAATGATTTCTGTGTTTGTTGCAGGACTGATGTATAGCACCGAGGAAGCTCTTTTTTTTAACACATTTCTAATGCTTACTTCTTGGAAGGAAAGTTATGACCAACCTAGATAGCATATTCAAAAGCAGAGACATTGCTTTGCCAACAAATGTCCGTCTAGTCAAGGCTATGGTTTTTCCAGTGGTCATGTATGGATGTGAGAGTTGGACTGTGAAGAAAGCTGAGCACCAAAGAACTGATGCTTTTGAACTGTGGTGTTGGAGAAGACTCTTGAGAGTCCCTTGGAGTGCAAGGAGATCCAACTAGTCCATTCTAAAGGAGATCAGTCCTGGGTGTTCTTTGGAAGGACTGATGCTAAAGCTGAAACTCCAGTACTTTGGCCACCTCATGCGAAGAGTTGACTCATTGGAAAAGACTCTGATGCTGGGAGGGATTGAGGGCAGGAGGAGAAGCGGACGACAAAGGATAAGGTGGCTGGATGGCTTAACCAACTCGATGGACATGAGTTTGAGTGAACTCCAGGAGTTGGTGATGGACAGGGAGGCCTGGCGTACTGCGATTCATGGGGTCGCAAAGAGTCGGACACAACTGATCGACTGAACTGAACTGAAGTAAAAACATTTTTATTAGAGTATAGTTGCTTTACAATGTTGTGTTAGTTTTGACTAGATAGCAAAGTGAATCAGCTATACATATATGTGTATCCCCTCTTTTTTTGGATTTCCTTCCCACTTAGATCACCACACAGCATTGAGTAGAGTTCCTTGTGCTATATAGCAGGTTCTCGTTTGTTATCTATTTTACACATGGTATCAATATTGTATATATGTCAGTCCCAATCTCCCAGTTCATCCCAAACCAACCCCTTTGTCCCCTTGGTGGAAAAAAAAAAAAAAAACTGTTAGTCACTCAGTTGTCTGATTCTTTGTGACCCCATGGACTGTAGCCCGCCAGTCTCCTCTGTCCATGAAATATAGCTCCAGGCAAGAATACTGGAGTGGGTAGCCATTCCCTTCTCCAGGAGATCTTCCCCACCTGGGGATCTGACCTGGATCTCCTGTATTGCAGGCAGATTCTTTACCATCTGAGCCACCAGGGAAGCCCTTCCCTCAGTATCCATACCTTTGTTTCTACATCTGTGACCTGGCACTGGGATGAAGGATTAATTTAGTGTAGACAGTTTGTTTTTTTTTTAACATTACACAAACATGTGTATAGCTATATTTTATCAAAATATTGCACTTTCAACTCTACACTAGTGTACAGTCTTATGTATTACTTAAAATAAATGTATGAACATACATTCTGTTGTTTATATTTAATGACATTTAAATTATGCAACATAAGATTTTTCTGTAGTTCACAACAAATTGGAAATGTAGCTTTAAATACGGAAATGAAAATGACTTTGTTACCACAGTACTGACTTTTATAAGAACCCTGAACTGACTTGAAAATAATCTTCACCCATCCTATTGCTTTTTTTGCATAATCAATCAAAATGCTCCCAATATAAGTCAGTCACTGGAAAAATCTGGAAAATCAAATAAAGCACCTTTCAGTCAAAAACATTTTAACTTCATGTCCCTGGTCTTAGAAAAAAATGGCCAATTTGAGAACCCATAATGACTGCATGGAGCTTCTAAAAAGAGACCCATGTTGTAGAATATGCAATAGCTCAACACAAAACCTGAGTTTGTCCCGAGATAGATGTTATTGCTACTTCTTGAAGACATCTCTTGTTGAAAATGCAATTAAAATAATGATTAGAAGTCCACTTCTATTCACTTAACACAATTTTATTGTTGACTGCCTGCCATTTGGAAGTCTTTATTAAATGATGTAGAGAAGGTTCAAATAAGAACATAACCTCCTTCTTTTTCAGTTTTACCCACAGCAAATCTAAACACCACTGATCCTTAACATTCATCCATATATAGGCTTCCTATCCTCTTCATTCCAGTTAGTTTTTACTTGGAAATTATCATTTTCCCTTTACAGTCCATGGAATACTTGAGGCAATATTAGCATTAAGTAATTTTATATGCAATTCTAACCACTGGAATCAGAAATGTTGACGTATCCTAAATTCTGATTTTTCTCCCAGTCTTTCTTTAAAAGTACTTTTTTGTGGTACTGTATCCAAAAAACTCATGATATATTTATATTATAGCTTTTTAAAAATCTCATTTACATTCCAGTCCCATATTTCTGAGGATGTGACTTATTTCCAAAATAGACACATGGGAAGTATTTTGGTCTCATCCTCTAAATATGTACGAATCAACATTTAGCTTCGGTTACTATGCTGATGATGACTAAACTCTTGCAACCCATGTGAATAGCATGGGATTTAGATTGGAACAGATCTGGTCAAATCCCAACTCCAGCACTTACTAGACTTGTATCCATAGGTAAGTTAATTAACTTCTCTGAGGGTTTCTTCATTTGTATTGGGGATCCCCAGTACAAATCCCCAATAAAATGGGGATAGAAAAAATCTTTTTTATGGAATTCACATGAATACCATATTTGAATCTTCAGCAAATCTGAAATGTCTTCATTTCTGGTTTCATTTTCAGTGGATGATATTTCTAGACACAGTCTCCCCATTCCAGGGGCACAATCTATTGTGTCTTGTAGCTCCTGTGACTTTCGATACAATAAATAGTAATCGTACAATAGCTACTAACACTGGTGGCCCAAATTTATTTCCGCAGGAATTGCTCTTGACTCTCCTCAATGCTTAAAGTTTTATTGCTCACTTTCCTAATTTTTTTGTAAGTGGTATTAGAACAGGAATGATTTCTCTCTGATTCTACTTCTGTTTGTAACCAATTTGAATGGCAGGTGATTTAATCAGAAATGTCTCTCACTAGTAAATCATCTCCTCCTGACTTTTTTTTAAAGGAACTGGAAAAAATATCTGACAATTGTGATAGTTATTGAGTCCATTCAGTTTCAGAGATGACTAGTTTTGCCATATCTGAATGCTGTTTTGAACCTGGGTATAATAAAGTTTAAATAGTTGAATTAGGGACAAAGAGACAGATCAAGGGAGAGATTTCCACATCTTTCAGACCCTGCTAATCTGAACTTTAGCCTGGGTCCTGTTTTTTATTTTTATTTTTTAAAATTAATTTTTATTGGAATATAGTTGCTTTTGTCGACTAAAAAGATGCACAATGTGAGAGTCGCTAGTTGTTTACTTTGGTGCAAAAGGAGGACTGCAGCCCCGGAGACAGCACCTCAGATAGTTCTGAGAGACTGCTCCAAAGAGGCAGTGGAAGAAGGTCAATACATAGGATTTTGTTGAAGGCGGAGTTCAGTGCAATTAAGTGCTTATTTTAAAAAAAGGTTTTCTCCTAGTCGCAAGGAGCTGATGTCACCATGAAGGGATTTAGTGCTTTTCTAGATAGGAAGTAAGTGCTTCTCTGGATCCAAGGATTGGGATCATGAAATCAGTTCCTGAAAATACCTAACTATCTAAAGACTTGTCCTACCAGATTCCTTGGAGCAAGATTGCCTCACTCCATCCTGAACTCCCTCGGGGGTGTTGAAAGTCAGCAGCAGCTCACAGGGTTCAGTCTCCGCAGAGGTGGATGGCAAATGCCCTTGTTGTTGCTGTTTCAGGTCAGTTCAGTCGCTCAGTCGTGTCCGACTCTTTGCGACCCCATGAATCGCAGCATGCCAGGCCTCCCTGTCCATCAACAACTCCCGGAGTTCACTCAGACTCACGTCCATCGAGTCTGTGATGCTATCCAGCCATCTCATCCTCTGTCGTCCCCTTCTCCTCCTGCCCCCAATCTCTCCCAGCATCACAGTCTTTTCCAATGAGTCAACACTTCACATGATGTGGCCAAAGTACTGGAGTTTCAGCTTTAGCATCATTCCTTCCAAAGAAATCCCAGGGCTGATCTCCTTCAGAATGGACTGGTTGGATCTCCTTGCAGTCCAGGGAACTTTCAAGAGACTTCTCCAGCACAGTTCAAAAGCATCAATTCTTCAGTGTTCAGCCTTCTTCACAGTCCAACTCTAACATCCATACATGACCACTGGAAATACCATAGCCTTGACTAGATGGACCTTTGTTGGCAAAGTAATGTCTCTGCTTTTGAACATGCTATCTAGGTTGGTCATAACTTTTCTTCCAAGGAGTAAGCGTCTTTTAATTTCATGGGTGCAATCACCATCTGCAGTGATTTTGGAGCCCCCAAAAATAAAGTCTGACACTGTTTCCACTGTTTCCCCATCTATTTCCCATGAAATGATGGGACTGGATGCCATGATCTTCGTTTTCTGAATGTTGAGCTTTAAGCCAACTTTTTCACTCTCCATTTTCTCTTTCATCAAGAGGCTTTTTAGTTTCTCTTCACTTTCTGCCATAAGGGTGGTGTCATCTGCATATCTGAGGTTATTGATATTTCTCTTGGCAATCTTGATTTCAGCTTGTGTTTCTTCCAGTCCAGCGTTTCTCATGATGTACTCTGCATAGAAGTTATATAAGCAGGGTGACAATATATAGCCTTGATGTACTCCTTTTCCTATTTGGAACCAGGCTATTGTTCCATGTCCAGTTCTAACTGTTGCTTCCTGACCTGCATATAGGTTTCTCAAGAGGCAGGTCAGGTGGCCTGGTATTTCCATCTCTTTCAGAATTTTCCACAGTTTATTGTGATCCACACAGTCAAAGGCTTTGGCATAGTCAATAAAGCAGAAATAGATGTTTTTCTGGAACTCTCTCGCTTTTTCCATGATCCAACAGATGTTGGCAATTTGATCTCTGGTTCCTCTGCCTTTTCTAAAACCAGCTTGAACATCTGAAAGTTCACAGTTCATATATTGCTGAAGCCTGGCTTGGAGAATTTTGAGCATTACTTTATTAGTACGTGAGATGAGTGCAATTGTGCGGTAGTTTGAGCATTCTTTGGCATTGCCTTTCTTTGGGATTGGAATGAAAACTGACATTTTCCAGTCCTGTGGCTACTGCTGAGTTTTCCAAATTTGCTGGCATATTGAGTGCAGCACTTTCACAGCATCATCTTTCAGGATTTGAAATAGCTCAACTGGGATTCCATCACTTCCACTAGCTTTGTTCGTAGTGATGCTTTCTAAGGCCCAGTTGACTTCACATTCCAGGATGTCTGTCTCTAGACGAGTGATCACACCATCGTGATTATCTTGGTCATGAAGATCTTTTTCGTACAGTTCTTCTGTGTATTCGTGCCACCTCTTCTTAATGTCTTCTGCTTCTGTTAGGTCCATACCATTTCTGTCCTTTATCGAGCCCATCTTTACATGAAATGTTCCCTTGGTATCTCTAATTTTCTTGAAGAGATCTCTAGTCTTTCCCATTCTGTTCTTTTCCCCTATTTCTTTGCATTGATCACTGAAGAAGGCTTTCTTATCTCTTTTTGCTCTTCTTTGGAACTCTGCATTCAGATGCATATATTATTCATTTTCTCCTTTGCTTTTTGCCTCTTTTCTTTTCACAGCCATTTCTAAGGCCTCCCCAGACAGCCATTTTGCTTTTTTGCATTTCTTTTCCATGGGGATGCTCTTGATCCCTGTCTCCTGTACAGTGTCACGAACCTCATTCCATAGTTCATCAGGCACTCTGTCTATCAGATCTAGGCCCTTAAATCTATTTCTCACTTCCACTGTATAAACATAAGGGATTGAATTTAGGTTATACCTGAATGGTCTAGCAGTTTTCCCTACTTTCTTCAATTTGAGTCTGAATTTGGTAATAAGCAGTTCATGATCTGAGCCACAGTCAGCTCCTGGTCTTGTTTTTGCTGACTGTATAGAGCTTCTCCATCTTTGGCTGCAAAGAATATAATCAATCTGATTTTGGGGTTGACCATCTGGTGATGTCCATGTGTAGAGTCTTCTCTTGTGTTGTTGGAAGAGGGTGTTTGCTATGACCAGTGCACTTTTTTGGCAAAACTTTGTTAGTCTCTGCCCTGCTTCATTCCGTATTCCAAGGCCAAATTTGCCTGTTACTCCAGGTGTTTCTTGACTTCCTACTTTTGCATTCTAGTCCCCTATAATAAAAAGAACATCTTTTTTGGGTGTTAGTTCTAAAAGGTCTTGTAGGTCTTCATAGAACCGCTCAAGTTCAGCTTCTTCAGCGTTACTGGTTGGGGCATAGACTGGGATTACTGTGATATGGAATGGTTTGCCTTGGAAACCGACAGAGATCATTCTTTCATTTTTGAGACTGCATCCAAGGACTGCATTTTGGACTCTTTTGTTGACCATGATGGCTACTCCATTTCTTCTGAGGGATTCCTGCCTGCAGTAGTAGATATAATGGTCATCTGAGTTAAATTCACCCATTCCAGTCCATTTTTGTTTGCTGATTCCTAGAATGTCGATATTCACTCTTGCCATCTCTTGTTTGACCACTTCCAATTTGCCTTGATTCATGGACCCAACATTCCAGGTTCCTATGCAATATTGCTCTTTACAGCATTGGACATTGCTTCTATCACCAGTCACATCCACAGCTGGGTATTGTTTTTGCTTTGGCTCCATCCTTTCATTCTTTCTGGAGTTATAGCTCCACTGATCTCCAGTAGTGTGTTGGGCACCTACTGACCTGGGGAGTTCCTCTTTCAGTATCCTATCATTTTGCCTTTTCTTACTGTTCATGGGGTTCTCAAGGCTAGAATACTGAGTGGCTTGCCATTCCCTTCTCCAGTGGGCCACATTCTGTTGCAGTTTGGTCTCTGGTGAATGCTCTTGGCAAGTGCCAGTTTGTAGTGGACAGGCAGGTGCCAGTTTGTAGTGGACACTTTACAATGTTGAATTAGTTCCTGCTGTTCAATGAAGTGAATCAGCTATATGTACATATATATTCCATCTTTTTTGGATTTCTTTCCCATTTAGTTCACCATAGAGCACTGAATAGGGTTCGCTGAACTATACAGTAGGTTCTCATTACTTCTCTCTTTTATCCGCAGTATCAAGAGTGTATATATATCAATCCCAATCTGCCGGTTTGTCCCCCACCCCTTTCCCCTTTGATATCCATATGTTTGATCTCTATGTCTGTGTCTCTATTTCTGCTTTGCTTCTTGATACATTCTTTTATCTTGGTATATCAGCCCTTTCTTGACTCTTGGACTAATAATACCTTCTGAAGAAATCCTGTCCTTGTTAGTGCTTCTTGAAAAGTTTTAGTGATTTGATCCACATTTCAAATGTTTTATGCCATAACTTCTGTATTTATTAGGGTTCTTTTTGATGCAAACTACAGAAATCCATTCAAGCAATCTTAAGTGAGGACAGGGAGGAAGAGGAAGAGAAAATGAATTCGTCTGAAAGATACTGAAGTATCTCAAAGAAACAGAAAAAGCTGAGTAACAAAGAGGTGGGTAGGGAAAGAATCGGTACTGCTGTAGGGACTAAATCACAGGCATGGCAGACTGTTTTGTCCTTGAACATGATCATTCGCTAGACTTGGTTTCGATGACTAATTGTCTCCATTTTCTGGGTCCATAGTTCAGTCTGGGAAGAAAGTATTTGTTTGATCCACTTTGGACTGGGTGTCTATTTTCAGACTCATCCATCATAAAGCACAATTCCAAGAAAATAAGGATTTGTTGAATAGCCATCCTGAGAAGTATCTACTCTCCCTATTCGCAACTCTAAATTCTTTCTTTTTCTGCTGCAAATATATGTTTTGTCTCTTCTTTCCTCTCTTCTCACCTGTGAACAACCCAGGCATCACCTTGCCAAGTAAAATATCGTTAGCCTGAGCAAAAACAGATTATAGTTTCTTTTTCTTGTGGATAGAAAGAGTTAATTGTTTTCTCTTCTGTGCAGTGTTCCAGTGGGATATATTTGGAGATGATTTTTTTTAAGATTTGTTTTTAATATGGACCACTTGTAGTCTTTATTGAATTTATTACCACATTTCTTCTGTTGTTTATATTTTGGTTTTTCAGCTGTGAGATATGTGGGAATCTTATCTCCCTGACCAGGGATCGAACCCACACACCCTGCATTGGAAGGCTGAGTCTTAACCACCGGACCACCAGGGAAGTCCCTGGAGATGATATTTAAAGGACTGTTTATTGCAGGAATCTCTTGATTTCTACTTGTTTTCGATTTTGTGGGGTAAAACAGAATACATCCTCTAGGGAGATATACCTAAAGCCTGTTATGTGGAAGAAAGCCTTTTTCCTCATTTCTTCTCTTTACTGGATTTATACTGACATACCCATTTAATTCAAAGTAACATTTGTTTCAAAATAGATGAGGCTGGTAGTTCAAATAGATTTTCAGTTTCTATGATTGAAAGCAAGGAGTTTCTATAATTGTTGGATAGTCTTAACTCTGGAACTCTTAGGCCTTAAGGTTAGGAGTGAGTGGAATTGAAATAATTAATGTTTTAAGTTTTAATCAGAGAATAAAAGAAAAGGCTATTAGTACTTATATGAAATCACACTTTATAGAAACTAAACCTCTAGCCTTAATATTTCAAATATATCCATACTATGTAAAACCCTTATGTGGTCTGATTTTACACACTGATGAGTTCAAATAGCTCATATTTATAGCAGTACCTCATACCTCAATGCCTTAAGTCCCCACACTTAACTAAGAGATGACCAAGATTTTTTTTATAATCTGGGCTGTAGCCAGCAACTTTCCAATTCTGACATCATGGGATCCATTGCTCTTTACATTCTTGATCACCGTAGTGGGCTTCCCTCGGGACCTACGTATTGCTAGCTGGGCTGGTTTTCATCCCTAATGTCTCTGACCACTGCCACAAACATGCACCTGCTTTGTACCATTGCCACTGACTCTGCAGCTCATCTCCTTCTCCTTTTGGTAGGCGAGCTCCTCTTTCTTCTCCTGACCAGTTCATATAGGTTGCTTCTCAGAGAGTAGTTGACCCTCTTGTGACATTTTCTTTTTTCCCTTTATACCACAACCCTCTGTTCCTTAGGCCACAAAGCAGGGGAGGGAAAGGAGATGACCAGGTATAGGATGTATTCCATTAAACCTGAAGGCATTACTCCTGCCAATAATGATTCTTATTTTCTGTCTGACATGTCTTATGAGACTTTTTTATGGCCAAGAACACCATTGTTTTTCTGCATCTTATTCCTATTAAAAAATTCTGTATCCCAGTTATAGGATATGACCAAGTTCTATTTTTTTGTTTGTTTGTTTTTCTGTGAGATCCTTGAGCTCCATATAAATTAAGGAGTGTCCCAAGCCTTTTGTCTCAGTCTCACGTGAGTAATGTTTCTAGTCTCCATTCTAACTTCACCCAGCTAAAAATGTTCTAATGTATGGTTATCTCTATCATCTAGAGATCATCTGTGTAACATGTTGTAATACAAGTTTTTTAATTGTGGTAAAGTATGCAGAAGCTTCTTGGAAGAAAAGTTATGACCAATCTAGATAGTATATTCAAAAGCAGAGACATTACTTTGCCGACTAAGGGCCGTCTAGTCAAGGCTATGGTTTTTCCTGTGGTCATGTATGGATGTGAGAGTTGGACTGTGAAGAAGGCTGAGCACCGAAGAATTGATGCTTTTGGACTGTTGTGTTGGAGAAGACTCTTGAGAGTCTCTTGGACTGCAAGGAGATCCAACCAGTCCATTCTGAAGGAGATCAACCCTGGGATTTCTTTGGAAGGAATGATGCTAAAGCTGAAGCTCCAGTACTTTGGCCACCTCATGTGAAGAGTTGACTCATTGGAAAAGACTGTGATGCTGGGAGGGATTGGGGGCAGGAGGAGAAGGGGACGACCGAGGATGAGATGACTGGATGGCATCACGAACTCGATGGACGTGAGTCTGAGTGAACTCCGGGAGATGGTGATGGACAGGGAGGCCTGGCGTGCTGCGATTCATGGGGTTGCAAAGAGTCGGACACGACTGAGCGACTGAACTGAACTGAACTGATGCAGGAACTCCAATACTTTGGCCACCTGATGCAAAGAACTGACTCATTGGAAGAGACCCTGATGCTGGGAAAGATTGAAGGCAGGAGAAGGGGATGACAGAGGATGAGATAGTTGGATGGCATCACAGACTCAATGGACATGAGTTTGAGCAAGCTCCAGGAGTTGGTGATGGACAGGGAGGCCTGGTGTGCTGCAGTCCATGGGACCCCAAAGAGTCAGACACAACTGAGTGACTGAACTGATACATAAGTATAAAGTTTACCATTTTTAGAAATAGAGTTCAGTGGCATTAAGTACACTCATATTGTTGTGCAACCACCATTGCTATCCATCATTAGAAATTTTTCATCATTCCAAACTGACACTCTGTCCCCATTAAACACTAACTCCTTGGTCATCCCTCTCCCCAAGACCTGGGAACCTCCATTCTACCTTCTGTCTCTATGAATTTGACCACTCCAGATACAAACAGGGTCATATAATGTTTGTCCTTTTGTGTCTGGCTTATTTAACTTATTTAACACTTTCAAGGTTTATCCCTATTATATAGCATATATCAGAACTTCATTTTAAAATTAACTAATTTATTTTAATTGGAGGTTAATTACTTTACAATATTTTGGTAGTTTTTGCCATATATAAACATGAATCAGCCACAGGCGTCCATACGTCCCCCTGTCCCAAACAGCTCTCCCACCTCCCTCTCCATCCCATCCCCCTGGGTTATCCCAGTGCACTGGCTCTGAGTGCCCTATTTCAGGCATCGAACTTGGACTGGTCGTCTATTTCACCTATGGTAATATACATGTTCCAGTGGATGTTCTCTCAAATCATCCCACCCTTACCTTCTCCCACAGAGTCCAAAAGTCTGTTCTTTACATCTGCCTCTTTTGTTGTCTTGCATATAGAATCATCGTTACCATCTTTCTAAATTTCATATATATGCGTGGAATATACTGTATTGGTGTTTTTCTTTCTGACTTACTTCACTCTGTATAATAGACTCCAATTTCATCCACCTCATTAGAACTGATTCAAATGCATTCTTTTTAATAGCTGAGTAATATTCCACTGTATATATGTACCGCAGCTTTCTTATCTATTCGCCTGCCGATGGACATCTAGGTTCCTTGCATGTCCTAGCTATTGGAAACAGTGCTGCGATGAACATTGGGGTACATGTGTCTCTTTCAATTCTGGTTTCCTTGATGTGTATGCCCAGCAGCGGGATTGCTGGGTCATAAGGCAGTTCAATTTCCTGGTTTTTAAGGAATCTCCATGCTGTTTTCCATAGTGGCTGTAATAGTTTACATTCTCACCAACAGTGTAAGAAGGTTTCCTTTTCTCCACACCCTCTCCAGCATTTATTGTTTGTAGACGTTTTGATAGCAACCATTCTGACTGGCATGAGATGGTACCTCATTGTGGGTTTTGATTTGCATTTGTCCGATAATGAGTGATGTTGAGCATCTTTTTATGTGTTTGTTAGATCCTATTGTATGTATAGACCATATTTAGTTTGTCCAGTCATCAGTTAATAGAGATTGGAATTGTTTCTACCTCTTGTCTGCTGGGAATAAAGGTGTCAGGAGCATTGATGCAGAAATCTGCTCCTATCCTAGTTTCAACAGAAAACAAGTAAACAAAAGCAACCAAAAAATATGGTATGTGAATAGACATATTTAGATCCATTAAAATTAGGAGGGTGCTATTCAGTTATTTAATTTAAAAAGGTTTCTAACTGGGTTATTTAGATTAATGAATTAAATTGTTTATTAATAGAGACATATTCATGCATTGAGATTTACTAATTAAATCATTCATTCAAATTACTGAGAAGGTAAGAATATTAATATGAATGAGATCATGTTCTTGCACTGAAGATTCTTACAATCCAACTGGAGAGACAGGCAAGGAGGCAAGTGCTCAAAACAATTTGTTAATTTTTTAAATAGGAATATACAGGGCTTCCCTGGCAGTCAAATGGTTAAGACTTTGCCTTCCAATGCAAGGGATATGAGTTTGATCCCTGGTAGAAGAATAAAGATCCCACAGGCCTCGTGGCAAAAAAAAAAGGAAAGAAAGAAAGAAAACATAAAGCAGAAACAATATTGTAACAAATTCTAAGCAATATTTTAAAAAAATCTTTTAATAAATGGTAGTATCAAAGTGTTGTACAGGAATACAAGACAGGGCACCTGAGAGATTCAGGAAGGCTTCCTAGGAGAGAGATGTGTGTGTGTGTGTGTGTGTGTGTGTGTGTGTGTGTGTTTGGGCACGTACACGCTGTTGTGTCTGACTCTGCGACCCCATGGACTGTAGCCCACTAGGCTCCTCTGTCCATGGGATTCTCCAGGCAAGAATACTGGGGTGGGTTGCCATTCCCTTCTCCAAGGGATCTTGCCAACCAAGAGACTGAATCCACGTTTCCTGACTGCATCTCCTGCACTGGCAGGCTGATTCTTTACCACTGAGCCACCTGGGAAGCCCCAGGAGAGATGATTCTGAAACAGAATTTGAAAACATAAGCAGGATAACCTCTTTTGAGATTGGCAGAAATGGGGAGGAAGTTGTCCTGTCTAAGAAGAAAAATACTAAAAAATCCTGAAACTGCAGAAGTAGTCAGGAAACAGAGCCAGAGCATCATGAAAATTGAGAAGCAGTGGAGGCAGACAAATAGAAAATCATAAAAGGCTTTATTCCTGCATGGGCTGAGGTATTTTGACTTTTACTCTAAGAGCAAGTCTGACAATACAGCTCATTTTCCTGTATGTTTAAATACACTTTGATAAAGAAAATGCTTCTTGCATTCCTTTGGATCCAATCTTATTTCCCGACACATTGGGCACAGCACTGCCACCTACTCAGGAACAAATTGTGCCAATACTTAATAACAGTCCACCCACATGGACTCTTAAAATCTGTATAATTATGAGAGATTATAGCACTTTCATGCTAGCAATTAATTTGTTCACTGTTTTTTATCATTGATAAATGAAGAACAGATTACCTAAAAAGTGCACCAAATTCTGAATAGAATGTTTAAAGGAAAATGGTTTGAAAATTCTATCCTGTTCTGAGTCAGATCAAAGCAATTTTGGGAAAGATCACGATGTCCTGCACACCGGCTGCTTCTTTTCTGTTTGACAGACTCCACCTTCCTAACCAAGGGGTGTTTCTTACATTCGGTAAAATCATAAGGTAAAATGTTGACAGATGGACAAAATTAGGGGATGACGTGATAAAAGGTATTCAACAGAGCATCCATATTATCAGCTCCTCTCTGTAAATTCAGGACCACTGTATTCCGGTGAGCCTCCAATGACCCAAAAATCATCCGGTGACAGTGTGTCATACAGAGTGAAGTAAGTCAGAAAGAGAAAAATAAAAACTGCATTCAGTTCAGTTCAGTCACACAGTCGTGTCCGACTCTTTGTGACCCCAGGAATCGCAGCACACCAGGCCTCCCTGTCCATCACCAACTCCATAGCAGTGTATATATATGGAATCTAGAAAAATAGTACAGATAAACCTATCTGCAGGGCAGGAAGAGACTCAGATATAGGGAATGAACTTGGAAACACAGCGGGAAAAGGAGGGTGTGGGACAGATTGAGACAGTATCACTGATGCTAGCTTTTACACTACCATGTGTAAAACAGCTAGTATAACAGGGAACCTGCTGTGTAATATAGGGAGTGCAGTTTGGTGCCCTTTGATGACCTAGAGGGGTGGGAGGAGGAAGGTTGTAGGGAGGTTCAAGAGGGAGGGAATATATGTATACAAACAGCAGATTCACTTCCTTGTACAGCAGAAACTAACACAACCCTGTAAAGCAATTATACCCCAATAATAACAGTTAAGAAATAAATAGCAACAAAACCAAATATATCACCTGATGGTATGATTTTGAAATAAAGTAAAAAGTTGGGGCAGGGAGAGAGGATCTTTGGGTTATTAATTACATTTTTTCCCACTAATCTATCTTGGCTAAAGAGTACTGTTTTGAAATGACAGATAACAGTATCAATCCATATTTCATAACATGATATTTATCCTTGTTGTTGTTGTCGTCTTCCAGTCACCCCATGGACTGCCACATGCCAGGTTTTCCTGTCTTTCACCATCTCCTGGAGTTCGCTCAAACTCATGTCCATGGAATCAGTGATGCCATCCAACCATCTCATCCTCTCTTGCCCCTTTCTCCTGCCCTCAATCTCTCCCAGAATCAGAGTCTTTTCCAATGAGTCAGCTGTTTGCATCAGGTGGCCACAGTATGGAGCTTCAGCATCAGTCCTTCCAATGAATATTTAGAGTTGATTTCCTCTAGGATTGACTGGTTTGACCTCCTTGCAGTCCAAGTGACTCTCAAGAGTCTTTAATACCACCACAATTTGAAAGCATCAATTCTTCAGCATTCAGCCTTCTTTATGATCCAACTCTGACATCTGTACATCTTTAGATAAAATTGTATAGAGAAATATGGCACAGTCACCATACTATTGAAAAGTAACTCTGATAAAGGAGTGTGTGCATGCATGCTAAGTTGCTTCAGTCATGTCCGACTTTTTGCAACCCTATGGAGTGTAGCCCGCTAGACTCCTCTGTCAATGGGATTCTCCAGGCAAGAATACTGGAGTGGGTTGCCATGCCTTTCTCCAGGGGATCTTCCTGACCCAAGGATCGAAGCCATGTCTCTTACATTTCCTGCATTGGCAAGTAGGTTCCTTACCACTAGCTCACCTGGGAAGCTCCCCCCCACTGAAATAGTTAGTCAAGTCT
Source organism: Capricornis sumatraensis (assembly GCF_032405125.1). Taxonomy (NCBI): domain Eukaryota; kingdom Metazoa; phylum Chordata; class Mammalia; order Artiodactyla; family Bovidae; genus Capricornis; species Capricornis sumatraensis. The sequence goes on along the minus strand of NC_091080.1, from coordinate 33,458,431 downwards.
AACTCTTTGAGGCCCCATGAACTGTAGCCTGCCAGATTCCTCTGTCCATAGGATTCTCCAGGCAAGAATACTGGAGTGGGCTGCCATATCCTCCTCCAGATCTTCCCAACCCAGGTACTGAATCCAGCTCTTCTGCATTGCAGGCAGACTCTTTACCACTGAGCCACAAAGGAGATAGCTTGTCTAACATGGAACATTCAGGAGGAGGCAGTCTGCTAAAACCTATTCACTCTGTAAAGCAATAGGCCTAGTTTATAATCCTGAGAAGTCTCTTATTGATATATAAGTTGAAGGGCCTACAGTAAAAATTACCACATTGGAGAGCAGTAAACATTTTTTAAAAATCCGTATCTAAAAGGGACACTGAAGATGAATGAATTACTTAGATGATAAAAACCTTAGAGAATTTACAAGAGAATCTCTTTCTGAACAGCAAAAGCATTGATACAGTTCTACAGATAAAAATAAGCACATTGATGCATCGTCATACGCATTATGCATAGAGTACTTTAAAGCACATCTGGCTTATAACTTCCCTATACAACTGTGTGTGTTGTAGGGCAATTTTTTCTAAGGCACATTTCTTTACTTCAGTTCAGTTCAGTCGCTCAGTCGTGTCCAATTCTTTGCGACCCCATGAACTGCAGCACACCATTCCTCCCTGTCCATCACCAACTCCCGGAGTTCACTCAAACTCACGTCCATCGAGTTGGTGATACCATCCAGCCATCTCATCCTCTGCCATCCCCTTCTCCTCCTGCCCCCAATCCCTCCCAGCTAGAAACCCCTAAAACAGAGCCACACAGAGAAAATTATACACAAGCATCCAGAAGAAAAACTTGTTACATAGAAATGAATTTCCTCCAATATTTTGAGGAAACATTTAATCTCTTTCAATCATGACCATCAAACCCAATACTGCATAGTGTAAATACTATAAGTTGTTGTTTAGTCACTAAGTCGTGTCCGACTCTTTTGTGACCCCATGAACTGTAACCCTCCTGGCTCCTCTGTCCACAGGATTTCCCAGGCAAGAATACTGGAGCGGGTTGCCATTTCCTTCTCTAGGGGATCTTTCCAACTCAGGGACTGAATCTGCATCTCCTGAACTGGCAGCTGGGTTCTTTACCCCAAGCCAGTAAGGAAGCCCCGAAGACCATAGAACTAGAACTTTTTCATTTTCTCATCAGAATCCTCACCACCTAAAATTAAGCTAGACACTGTAAACACTCAAAATATTTCAGAGTATATAAATAGCATACAAAAATTGAACAAACAGGTTTTATGATTTTTTTGACATTCGCTGAAATGTCTCTACTCTCTGACCAAAGGCCTCCAGAAACACACAAGTAGTTAAGTGAATTAGGCTGACTGTTAACAGCAATGACAGGAAATACACAGCATGGGCGAAATGCAAGACATCAGGTATTAAGGCATTAAGAAAGAATTATTCTGTGGAGGATCTGGGCTTTGGTTAGGTGGCCTTATGGAGGATTTAAGGGAGCAGAGCTTCACTCTGGATAAAGCATTGTCAGGAAGCATGGATAATTCTTTTGAGTATCTCAATAAATCTTATCTTGGATGAGGGTAAATTAGAATGAAGAAACTCAATCCATAGTTAGTAAAGAAGACATATTTCAGAAGAAGCCACCGTATCAGATAAGAGAGAGGAGTGGAGGGAGGCTCAGAATTTTTTTTTTCCTAAGTGTTCATGCATAATTACAGAGTAGTCTTATTTTTGTCTTGATCCAACATATTCATAGAGTGGCCTTTGCTGACATTGGTGCTCTTAAAACCGTTGATATTTAACAGGAAAACACCATGGACCAGCTAGGGGTGCCAGGCAGCCCCTCACAATACCAAGGCCTGGCTGACAGTACCTGGCAAGTCTCTAGCTGCCTAAGGCCACTTCGGTTTTTCTTAACATTAACCTAGTATTTACTCTTTCAGCTGTGACTTTCATCCTTAAAGTGTGTTCAATGCAATAATTTCAAATTACATGCCAACCTCAAAGTACACTTTGAAGATAATTGGCTAAAATCTTGAAATGGATAGAAAGTAAGAAAGGATGAGCACCAAAAGTTTTTAAAAATGGTTGCTTACATAACTTAAAATAATGCGACGGGATAATGAAATGCTTTTTTCTGAGGCTTTTCTCTATTTTCTAATGAAAACTATTTTTCTGAAGTGTGTGAAATGCTGTGAATAAGGTGTTAAATGTTCAGAGTACTCAGAATTATTTTTATTATGAATAATTCCATGGCAGTGATTAGTAAACAGAGTTTTTTCACTGTATAAAGCATTTCAGATGAATGCAATACCAATTTTCATAGCCCCACTACCTTTGAAACAAGGTGTTTCATTGTGATTGTAGGAGGGAGGGGTCCCTGCAGATATATGATTATAAGTAGTACTAACTGAAAACCATTAAGTTAGAACTGAACAGCTTGGTGGAGAAAGGAAAAAGAAAATGTTGAGATTTCTAACTCCAAATGAGAGCCCCTTGGGTTTTCTGCTCAGTCTTTCTGCAGGTTTTCACAGGCTTTGGTTTCAGACTATATTTTTAAGGCTTATGTTCTAGGATGCATTCATTCTATTAGAGTCTTTTAAATGGCAACTGGAGTGATTTGCAAGACATAAATTTTGTCCTCAAATGTAAGAAAAACAGCAGGGAAGTGAACTGCTAATGGATAGCCACTTAAATATCTGATTACTAACATGAAGCCTCCCAATTAGCCGTTCTGTTTTCTGTCCAAAAAAATCACTGTCAATTCCAAGTGTGAGATCATAAAAAATTAATGTAATAGGAAAAAATAAACTTGGACACCTAAAAGTAGCCTTTCATTCATGTATTTGATTCAACAAGTATCTTCCAAGTGTCTACTGTATTCTGGGCACCATGCTAGATCCTGGAGATACCAAGCTGGATTGGTAAGTTTTGATCAGAAATTACTATGCATTCAAGGTGAAAGGAAGGGAGTGGAAGTTGGAGTACACAAGTCAGTTTCACTTGCTATCTGTATTAATTTCCTATTGTTGCTCAACAAGTTCCTATAATCCTGTAGCTTAAAACAATGCAAGTTTACTCTCTAACAGTTCTGCTGCTGCTGCTGCTGCTAAGTCGCATCAGTCGTGTCCGACTCTGTGCTACCCCATAGATGGCAGCCCACCAGGCTCCCCCATCCCTGGCAAGAACACTGGACTGGGTTGCCATTTCCTTCTCCAATGCATGAAAGTGAAAAGTGAAAGTGAAGTCATTCAGTCGTGTCCGACTCTCAGCAACCCCATGGACTGCAGCCCACCAGGCTCCTCCGTCCATGGGATTTTCCAGGCAAGAGTACTGGAGTAGGGTGCCATTTCCTTCTAACAGTTCTGGAGAAGTCCCAAATGGGTCTCATTGAGCTAAAATCAAGGTGTAAGCAGGCTGCATTCCTTCCAAGGGTCTAGGAAGAAAGCACATTTCATTACTCATTCTTCTGCTTCCTTCTTCCATCTTTTAAAGACACTTGTGATTACATTAGGTCCATATGGGTAATTCAAGATACATTTTAAAAATTAGAATATAATTGCTTCGCAATGTTTTGTTAGTTTCTGCTGAACAACATCGTGAATCAGTTATAAGTATACATATATCCCCTCCTTCCTGAGCCTCCCTCCCACCTGCCCATCCCGCCCCTCTAGGTCATCACAGGGCATTGAATTGAGCTCCTTGTGCTATAGGGCAGCTCCCCACTTTGCAGGGCATTCATTTGACTTCACAGTATATTTATTTATATTTAATATTTCAATTTCAGCTAAAATTACCTTTCAAATTCCTTTTAGTTAAGAGTGAATTCCTTTCAGTTAAGAGTCAAATTGTTTTTGCCACTACAATGTCAGAGAGTAATTAATACATTTCCAGTTAAAAATATTAATGTATTTTCACTTAGTACACATTTTAAAACACAGATGTATTATAATGTCACATTTCTCATTGTTTCTCAAACCTCAGAAATGTGCTAGTCTCTCAGAGCAATCATCTATATTTTAATTATATAAACACTATAAACTTGATGGATTAGAACTTAACATTTTACTAGAAATTATCATAACAGAAACACTTTCAAAGGTTTTTTTCTGAAACAGTTACTTGGGACTGAATATTGTGGAAGATTTATGTGATAGAAATTCTCTAAAGAGTTTAAAGTGTTTCCACATACTGATTCTACTCTCTTGCATTTTTAAAAAAATGTGTAAATATTTGAAAATTAAATTATTCCAGGTGAAGATACTGTCAGAGTGACTGTACTGATCATATTTTACATTTATAGCATATATTTTAAATTCTTGGCAGTTTTAAGTTTAGAAACTCATACTATTTTCTCCTTTCTCTTAAAAAAAAAAACTTTTTCTTAAATTTTATATAAAACAAGCCTAAAAGATTTAACATTAGCTTCCCAAGATATTTTTAATAGTTTTAACATGCTGTCATTCACATACCATACAATTTACCCATTTAAAATGTACAACTTATTGAGTTTTAGTATATTCACATGAGTTTTACTTTTTACTTTTTAATTAATTTTAATTGAAATATAATTGTTTTGTTATTGTTGTTCAGTTGCTCATATGTGTCTGACTCTTTGCAGCCCTATGGACTGCAGAATGCCAGGCTTCCCAGTCCTTCATCATCTCCCAGAGCTTGCTCAAACTCATGCCTATTGAGTCAGTGATGGCATCCAACCAACTCATCCTCTATCATCCCCTTCTCCTCCTGCCTTTAATCTTTCCCAGCATCAGCATCTTTTCTAAGGAGTCAGCTCTTCACATCAGGTGGCCAAAGTATTGGAGCTTCAGCTTCAGCATCAGTCCTTCCAATGAACATTCAAGGTTGATTTCCTTTAGGATTGACTGTTTTGATCTCCTTGCTATCCAAGGGACTCTCAAGCGTCTTCTTCAACACCACAGTTTGAAAGGCTCTATTCTTCTCTATTCTCTATTGTTTGGCTCTCACCCTTCTTTATGGTCTAGCTCTCACATCTCTACATCTAGTAGGAGTACATGACTACTAGAAAAACCATAGCTTTGGCTATTTGGACCTCTGTCCACAAAATAATATTTCTTCTTTTTAATATGTTGTCTAGATTTGTCATAGCTTTATTTCCAGGGAGCAAGTGTTTTTGAAATTCATGGCTATAATCACAGTCCACAGTGATATTGGGGCTTTACAATGTTATATTAGTTTCTACTTGACAGCAAAGTGAATCAGCCATACATATACATATGTGTCCACCGCCCCCGCCCCACCCTGCCTCCTTTTGGACTTCCTTACCATTTGAATCACCACAGTGAATTAAGTAGGGTTCCCAGAATATACATCAGTTTTAAAATGCTTTAGGTACCCTCAACAGAAATCCTGGAACATATTAGCAGTCATTCCCCATTAGCCCTCAATGCCCACAGCCCCAGACAATGATTAATCTATTCTCTCTCTTTATATTTGCCTATCTGAACATTTCACATAAGTAGGCTATATAGTATGTGCTCTTTTATGACTGGCTTCTTTTACTAAGCATAATATTTTCAGGGTTCATCTATGTCCTTACATGTATTACTATTCACGCATTTTTATTGTTGAATAACATACATTTTTATGGATACTCTACATTTTGTCATCAAGTGATGAACATTTAGGTTGTATTTGCAGTCTGTCTATTATGAAAAATGCTGCAGTAAACATTCCTGACCTCAGATATGCAGATGACACCACCCTTATGGCAGAAAGTGAAGAGGAACTAAAAAGCCTCTTGATGAAAGTGAAAGTGGAGAGTGAAAAAGTTGGCTTAAAGCTCAACATTCAGAAAATGAAGATCATGGCATCTGGTCCCATCACTTTATGGGAAATAGATGGGGAAACAGTGGAAACAGTGTCCGACTTTATTTTTTGGGGCTCCAAAATCACTGCAGATGGTGATTGCAGCTATGAAATTAAAAGATGCTTACTCCTTGGAAGAAAAGTTATGAGCAACCTAGGTAGTATATTCAAAAGCAGAGACATTACTTTGCCAACTAAGGTCCATCTAGTCAAGGCTATGGTTTATTCCAGTAGTCATGTATGGATGTGAGAATACGACTGTGAAGGCTGAGCACTGAAGAATTGATGCTTTTGAACTGTGGTGTTGGAGAAGACTCTTGAGAGTCCCTTGGACTGCAAGGAGATCCAGCCAGTCCATTCTGAAGGAGATCAGCCCTGGGATTTCTTTGGAAGGAATGATGCTAAAGCTGAAACTCCAGTACTTCGGCCACCTCATGCGAAGAGTTGACTCATTGGAAAAGACTCTGATGCTGGGAGGGATTGGGGGCAGGAGAAGAAGGGGATGACCGAGGATGAGATGGCTGGATAGCATCACTGACTCGATGGACGCGAGTCTGAGTGAACTCCGGGAGTTGTTGATGGACAGGGAGGTCTGGCGTGCTGCGATTCATGGGGTCAGAAAGAGTCGGACACGACTGAGCAACTGAACTGAACTGAACTGAACTGAAACATTTCTGTAAAAATTTTTGTGTGTTTTACTTCTGTTTTCTTCGGTGTGATATCCAAGAGTGGAATGGCGGAACCATATCATAACTCTAAATTTAACCATCTAAGAAACTGTCATACTGTTTTCCAAAATGGGTACACTATTTTGTATTCCCACCAGCGATGTATCAAAGTTCCAATTAATCTACCTCCTTATCAATACTTGTTATTGGCTGCTTTTTCGTTTGTTTGATTGTTTTTCACCATCCTGGTCTGCATGAAGTAGTATCTTTTATTTTGATCTGTATATGCTTAATGATTAACAATGTTGATCATCTTTTTACATGTTTATTGGTCAGCTATATATCTTCTTTGGAGAAGTGTGTATTCATATCCTTCACTCATTTATTAGTTGAATGATTTGATTTATTACGGACATCTAGGTTGCTTCCATGCCCTAGCTATTGGAAACAGTGCTGCAATGAACTTTGGAGTACATGTGTCTCTTTCAATTCTGGTTTCCTCGGTGTGTATGCCCAGCAGTGGGATTGCTGGGTCATATGGCAGTTCTACTTCGAGGTTTTAAAGGAATCTCTACACTGTTCTCCACAGTGACTGTACTAGTTTGCATTCCCACCAACAGTGTAAGAGGGTTCCCTTTACTCCACACCCTCTCCAGCATTTATTGTTTGTAGACTTTTTGATGGCATCCATTCTGACTGGCATAAGATGGGACCTCATTGTGATTTTGATTTGCATTTCTTTGGTAATGAGTGATGTTGAACATCTTTTCATGTGTTTGTTAGCCATCTGTATGTCTTCTGTGGAGAAATGTTTGGTTAGTTCTTTGGCCCATTTTTTGATTGGGTCGTTTATTTTTCTTGTATTGAGTTGCATGAGCTGCTTATATAAATCTTGAGATTAATTCTTTGTCAGTTGCTTAATTTACTGTTATTTTCTCCAATTCTGAAGGGTTTCACCTTGCTTATAGTTTCCTTTGTTGTGCAAAAGCTTTTAAGTTTAATTAGGTCCCATTTGTTTATTTTTGCTTTTATTTCCATTACTTTGGGAGGTGAGTCTTAGAAGTTCTTGTGATTTATGTTGGAGAGTGTTTTGCCTATGTTTTCCTCTAGGATTTTTATAGTTTCTGATCTTACATTTAGATCTTTAATCCATTTTGAGTTTATTTTTGTGTATGTTTTTAGAAAGTGTTCTAGTTTCATTCTTTTACAGGTGGTTGACCCATTTTCCCAGAACCACTTATTAAAGTGATTGTGTTTTCTCCATTGTATATTTTTGCCTCCTTTGTCAAAGATAGGGTATCCATAGGTGCATGGATTTATCTCTGGGCTTTCTATTTTGATCCATTGATCTATATTTCTATCTTTGTGCTAGTACCATACTGTCTTGATGACTGTAGATTTGTAGTATAGTCTGAAGTCAGGCAGGTTGATTCCTCCAGTTCCATTCTTCTTTCTCAAGAATACTTTGGTTATTCGAGGTTTTTTGTATTTCCATACAAATTCTAGTTCTATGAAAAATACTGTTGGTAGCTTAATAAGGATTGCATAAATTTGTAGATTGCTTTGGGTAGAATACTCATTTTCACTATATTGATTCTTCCAATCCAAGAACATGATATATTTCTCCATCTATTTGTGTCATCTTTGATTTCTTTCATCAGTGTTTTATAGTTTTATATATATATATATATATATATATATATATATATATATATATATATATATATATATGTCTTTTGTTTTTTTTAGGTAGATTTATTCCTAAGTATTTTATTCTTTTTGTCACAATGGTGAATGTGATTGTTTCTTTAATTTCTCTTTCTGTCTTCTCATTGTTAGTGTATAGGAATGCAAGGGATTTCTGTGTATTAATTTTATATCCTGCAACTTTACTGTATTCATTGATTAGCTCTAGAAATTTTCTGTGGTGTCTTTAGGGTTTTCTATGTAGAGGATCATGTCATCTGCAAACAGTGAGAGTTTTACTTCTTCTTTTCCAATCTGGATTCCTTTTATTTCTTTTTCTTCTCTGTGGCTGATAATCATAAGGTTTTTATCTTTCAATTTGTTAATGTGGTGTATCACATTGAATGATTTGCAAATATTGAAGAATAAAGCCCACTTGGTCTTGATGTTTGATCTTTTTAATATGCTGTTGGATTCTGTTTGCTAGAATTTTGTTGAGAATTTTTACATCTATGTTCATCAGTGATATTGACCTGTAGTTTTCTTTTTTGTGCCATCTTTGTCTGGTTTTGGTATTAGGGTGATACTGGCCTCATAGAATGAGTTTGGGTGTTTACCTTCCTCTGCAATTTTCTGCAAGAGTTTGAGTAGGATAGGTGTTAGCTCTTTTCTAAATTGTTGTTAGAATTCACCTGTGAAGTCATCTGGTCCTGGGTTTCTGTCTGTTGGAAGAATTCAGTTTCTATGTTTGTGATGGGTCTGTTAATATTTTATATTTCTTCCTGGTTCAGTTTTGGAAGGTTATACTTTTCTAAGAATTCATCAGTTTCTTCTAACTTGTCCATTTTATTGGCATATGGTTGCTGATAGTAGTCTCTTATGATCCTTTGTATTTCTGTGTTGTCTGTTGTGATTTCTCCATTTTCACTCCTAATTTTGTTGAATTGATTCTTCTCCCTTTTTTTCTTGATAAGTCTAGCTAATGGTTTGTCTATTTCACTTATCTTCTCAAAGAACAAGCTTTTAGTTTTGTTTATTTTTGCTATAGTCTCCTTTGTTCTTTTTCATTTATTTCTGCTCTAATTTTTATCATTTCTTTCCTTCTACTAACCCTGAGGTTCTTCATTTCTTCCTTTTCTAGTTGCTTTAGGTGTAAAGTTAGGTTATTTATTTGATATTTCTCTTGTTTCTTGAGTTAAGTTTGTATTGCTATGAAACTTTCCCTTAGCACTGCTTTTACTGAATCCCATAGGTTTGGGGTTGTTGTGTTTTCATTTCCATTTGTTTCTGTGCATATTTTGATTTCCTCTTTGATTTCTTCTGTGATTTATTAGTTATTCAGAAGCATGTTGTTTAGCTCCATATGTTTGCACTTTTAATCATTTTCTTCCCGTGAAAGAAAGAAAGTGAAGTCACTCAGTCGTGTCTGACTCTTTGCAACCCCATGGACTGTAACCTACCATACCCCTCTGTCCATGGGATTTTCCAGGCAAGAGTTCTGGAGTGGGCTGCCATTTCCTTCTCCAAGGGATCTTCCCAACCCAGGGGTCAAACCTGGGTCTCCCACATTGCAGACAGATGCTTTACCATCTGAGTCACCAAGGGTCACCAGGGAAGCCCAACTTTCTTCCTGTAGTTGACATCTAATCTTACTGCATTGTGATCAGAAAAGATGGTTGAAATAGTTTCAGTTTTGTTTTTTTTTTAATTTACCAGGGCTTGATTTATGGTCCAAGATGTGATCTATCCTGGAGAGTGTTCTATGTGCACTTGAAAAAAAAGGTGAAATTCATTGTTTTGGTGTGAAATGTCCTATAGATATCAATTAGGCCTAACTAGTCCATTTTATCATTTAAAGTTTGTGTTTCCTTGCTTATTTTCTGTTTGGTTAATCTATCCATAGGTGTGGGTGGGGTATTAAAGTCTCCCACTATTACTGTATTACTGTTAATTTCCCCTTTCATTCTTGTTAGCATTCACCTTATGTGTTGAGATGTTCTTATGTTGGGTGAATATATATTTATAATTGTTATATCTTCTTCTTGGATTGATCCTTTGATCATTATGTAGTGTCCTTCTTTGTCTCTTTCCACAGACTTTATTTCAAAGTCTATTTATCTGATATGAGTATTGCTACTCCTGCTTTCTCTTGGTCTCCATTTGTGTGAAATATCTTTTTCCAGCCCTTCACTTTCAGTCTGTATGTGTCCCTTGGTGAGAGGTGGGTCTCTTGTAGACATCATATATAGGGCTCTTGTTTTTGTATCCATTTAGCCAGTCTTTGTCTTTTGGTTGGGGCATTCAACCCATTTACATTTAAGGTAATTATTGATAAGTATGATCCTGTTGCTATTTACTTTGTCATTTTGGGTTGGAGTTTATAAACCTTTTCTGTGTTTCCTGTCTAGAGAAGATCCTTTAGCATTTGTTGAAGAGTTGGTTTGGTGATGCTGAATTCTCTCAGCTTTTGCTTGTCTGTAAAGCTTTTGATTTCTCCTTCATATTTGAATGAGGTCCTTGCTGGGTACAGTAATCTGGGTTGTATGTTTTTCTCTTTCATCACTTTAAGTATGTCCTGTGATTCCCTTCTGGCCTGAAGAGTTTCTATTGAAAGATCAGCTGTTATCCTTATGGGAATCCCTTTGTGTGTTATTTGTTGCTTTTCCCTTGGTGCTTTTAATATTTGCTGTTTGTGTTTGATCTCATTAGTTTGATTAATAGGTGTCTTGGGGTGTTTTGCTTTGGGTTTATCCTGTTTGGGACTCTGGGTTTCTTGGACTTGAGTGTCTATTTCCTTCCCCATTTTAGGGATGTTTTCAACTATTATCTCCTTAAGTATTTTCTTGAGGCCTTTCTTTTTGTCTTCTTCTTCTGGGACTCCTATGATTCGAATGTTGGGGTGTTTAACATTGTCCCAGAGGTCTCTGAGGTTGTCCTCATTTCTTTTAATTCTTTTTTTTCTATTTTCCTCTCTGCTTCATTTATTTCTTCCATTCTATCTTCCATCTCACTTATCCTGTCTTCTGCCTCAATTATTCTACTGTTGGCTCCCTCTAGAGTGCTTTGATCTCATTTATTGCATTATACATTATTGGCTGACTCTTTTTTATTTCTTCTAGGTCCTTGTTAAACATTTCTTGCATCTTCTCAATCCTTGCCTCTAGTCTATTTATGTGTAACTCCATTTTGTTTCCAAGATTTTGGATCATCTGTACTATCATTATTCTGAACTTTTTTCAGGGAGACTCCCTATCTCCTCCTCTTTTGTTTGGTTTGGTGGGCATTTATCATGTTCCTTTACCTGCTGAATATTTTTCTGCCTTTTTATTTTGTTTAGATTGCTGTGGTTGGAGTGCCCTTTCTGTAGCCTGGAAGTTCATGGTTCCTCTTTCTTGTGGAGCCTGCTCCCTGTGGGTGGGGTTGAATGAATGGCTTGTCAAGGTTTCTTGGTTAGGAGAGCTTACATCTGTGTTCTGGTGGGTGGAGCTGGATCTCTTCTCTCTGGACTGCAATGTGTCCAGTAGTGAGTGTCTGTCTATGGGGTGTCTATGGATTTGGCATGGCTTTGGGCAGCCTGTCTTTTAATGCTCAGGGCTGTGTTCCTGCTTTGCTGGAGAATTAGCTTGGTGTGTCTTTCTCTGGAACTTGTTGGCTCTTGGATAGAGCTTGGTTTCAGTGTAGGTATGGAGGCTTTTGGGTGAGCTCTTGCCTGTTAAGGTTCCCTGGAATCAGGAGTTCTCTGATGTTCTCAAGTTTTGGAGTTAAGCCTCCTGCCTCTGGCTTTCAGTGTTATTCTTACAGTAGCCTCAAGACTTCTCCATCCATACAGCAGAGATGATAAAACATCTAGGTTAATGGTGAAAAAATTCTCCACAGCAAGGGACACCCAGAGAAGTTCACAGAGTTACATGGAGAAGAGAAGACGGAGGAGGGAGATAGAGGTGATCAGGAAGATAAGAGAGGGAGTCAAAGGGGAGAGAACAATCTAGCCAGTAATCAATTCCCTAAGTGCTCTCCACAGTCTGGAACACCCAGAGAGATTCACAGATTTAAGTAGAGAAGAGAAGGGGGAGGGAGGAGATAGAGGTGACCTGAGGAAGAAACAGGAGAGTCAAAAGGGGAGAGAGCAATCAAGCCAGTAATCACACCCCTAATTGAAAGTGGATACTGAATATTAGATTCTTAAATGTACAAAATTGATAACACCAAAAAGCAGAGATTATAGTACAGGTTAGACTCTCAAAAAAACAATATTAAAATACAAAACAAAATCAATCACAAAAATTATAAAAAATTTATGAAACTTGCCTTAAAAGTGGGGTCTTTTTTCTTGGCAAGATACTAGTAGGTTATACAAATGAAAATTAAAGGAGTAATGAAGAACTTAAATTTTTTTTTAAAAATTACATAGTGATAGTAATAAAAATATACCTAGGAATTTTGTTGAAGATGTTGTGGGCAGTGTGGGGTCAGTTCAGTTTCAGATAGTTCCTTGTTCCAGCTTGTACTTGTTCTCGAGGTATACAGGCTCCCTCCAATGCTTAATCAATGTTAACTACAGGATTTTAATCTGTTGCACCTGTCACTTCCAGAGCAGTTCCCTCTTGTTTATTTCAGCTTCCTCTGTTTGCAAGTCTCTTCGGTGTCTAATTCCCACCCTGACATGAGGGGGCAAAGGTGGTCACTTATTTAGACTCACTTGTTCAGTTGTGTTGTGGGGAGGGGGCGACACTGCAAACAAATATCACTGGGGTGTGTGTGGGGTGCTCCCAGTATATGGACCACACTGGGTTTGCCCCAGCTCAAGGCGAGTGTGTTTCCTGGGTCTCCACTGCTCAGGCTCCAGGGTGCTCTGCAGGAGAACTGTCTAAAGTGAGCCCTGTGTTTCATCCACTTCCCAGGTCTAACCCGCTCAGGTTCTCGGGTACTCTGCAAGGATACAGACTCGGTTGGGCATGCGTTTTGTGTCCTTCCCAGGTCTGAGCAGTTCAGACAAGCAGCTGTTTGATGAGCGCACAGGTAGGCCATGCATCTTATTCACCTCCCTGGTTCCAGCCGCTCGGTTTCCCGGGGGCCCTGCGAGTGCCGTGTGTCTCTGGGGAGTGACCCTCCTGGCAGATGTCAACCATCCAGGATCCCAGGAAAACATGATTAGCAACTGGGAGCCTGCTCACAGTTTGGTGGAGGATGCCAGTCTTTGGAGCCGAGATTGGAGCAGCCCCTTGCCTTCCAGCTCTGGCTGTCACCCACCTGCCTCTCTGCCTCCAGCGGGAGGCTGGGCTGGTCTGCAGCCAGCTTGCTCTTCTCTGGTGTTCACTCAGTCCTTTGTTCAGTGAGCAGACCAGGCTGCGTGTTAGAGCCTTTCGCGGGAATGTTTTCTCTCTCTCTTTTTTTTTCCCCTCTGTGGCGAACCCACAGTTTGGTTGCTATCTCAGGTTAGCTCCCTCATATTGTCCTCGGGGCATTCAGGCCCTGTCCTTACCCTAAGCACCAATGATGCTGCCCGCGCCTCCTTGTCCAGCCCCTCGTGGCAGGCATGAGCACCTGGGCTACTTCGCTGGCAGTTGCGGTTAGGCATGTATTCTGTGGGTTTTGTTTTTTCTCCCCTCCTGGTCATGTTGCCCTCTGAGATTCCAAAACTCCCCACAGACCCGCCCATGAGAGGGTTTCCTACTATTTGGAAACTTCTCCTTCACAAATCTCTGCCCAGGACAGGTCTCCGTTCCTAACTCTTTTGTCTCTCCTTTTGTCTTTTATATTTTTGAAGAGAATGGGCTGTCTTTCTGGGTGCCTAGTGTCTTCCACCAGCATTCAGAAGGGGTTTTCTGGAAGTTGCTCAGCACTCAAACGATCTTTTGTTGAATTTGTGTGGGAGAAAGTGGTCTCCCATCCTATTCCTCCGCCATCTTGGGACCCCCCACGATGATTACTTTTATCTGCACAGTAAAAACTTGCTTCTAGTGAGTGTTCTATTTCTGTCATTTGTGTTATGGTCTTTGCTTCCTTTCCTCCTTTTTGCAGGGTATTATTCTACATATCATATTTTTGTGATAATAAGGTAATTTTAAAGGATGCTACTCATTGCTGGCATTTATAGGAGCTTCATATGATAAGACTATCTCTCCAGAATTAAAATCATTTGAATGCAGAATTGTTTACATGTTAGTTCCTTTAACCTCTGACTCTTCCCAGGCAACTGAAATTGGCAATTTAGTTGCTCACATTCAGAGTTCTACTTTTCTGCTCTGCTTTATCAACCAATTGCTGTTGTTTAGTCACTAACTTGTGTCTTGACTCTTTGCAACCCTATGCATGCCAGACTTCGTCTGTCCATGGGATTTCCCAGGCAAGAATACTAGAGCGAGTGGCCATTTCCTTCCTCCAGGGGGTCTCCCCAACCCAGGAATCAAATGTGCATCTCCTGAATTGGCAGGTAGGTTCTTTTTTATTTTTATTTTTTTGGTTTTATTTTATTTTTGTTTTATTTTACTTTATTTTCTCCTGCAGCTTTATTTTTTATTTTTTTTAATTTCTATTTTTACTTTATTTTACTTTACAATACTGTATTGGCTTTGCCATACATTGACATGAATCCGTCATGTGTACATGAGTTCCCAATCTTGAACCCCTCTCCCACCTCCCACCCCATATCATCTATCTGGATCATCCCCGTGCACCAGCCCCAAGCATCCTGTATCCTGTATCGAACATAGACTGGTGATTCGTTTCTTACATGATAGTATACATGTTTCAATGCCATTCTCTCAAATCATCCCACCCTCTCCCTCAGAGTCTAAAGTTCGTTCTGTACATTCGTGTCTCTTTTGCTGTCTCGCATAGAGGGTTATCATTACCATCTTTCTAAATTCCATATATATGTGTTAGTATACTGTATTGGCGTTTTTCTTTCTGGCTTACTTCACTCTGTATAGTAGGCTCCAGTTTCATCCACCTCATTAGAACTGATTCAAATGTATTCTTTTTAATGGCTGAGTAATACTCCATTGTGTATATGTACCACAGCTTTCTTATCCATTCAGCTGCTGATGGACATCTAGGTTGTTTCCATGTCCTGGATATTATAAACAGTGCTGCGATGAACAGTGGGGTACACGCATCTCTTTCATTTCTGGTTTCCTCGGTGTGTATACCCAGAAATGGGACTGCTGGGTCATAAGGCAGTTCTATTTGCAATTTTTAAAGGAATCTCCACACTGTTCTCCATTGTGGCTGTACTAGTTTGCATTCCCACCAACAGTGTAAGAGGGTTCCCTTTTCTCCACACCCTCTCCAGCATTTATTGTTTGTAGAGTTTTGGATCGCAGCCATTCTGACTGGTGTGAAATGGTACCTTACTGTGGTCTTGATTTGCATTTCTCTGATAATGAGTGATGTTGAGCATCTTTTCATGTGTTTGTTAGCCATCTGTATGTCTTCTTTGGAGAAATGTCTATTTAGTTCTTTGGCCCATTTTTTGATTGGGTCGTTTATTTTTCTGGAATTGAGCTGCATAAGTTGCTTGTATATTTTTGAGATTAGTTGTTTGTCAGTTGCTTCATTTGCTATTATTTTCTTCCATTCAGAGGCTGTCTTTTCACCTTGTTTATAGTTTCTTTTGTTGTGCAGAAGCTTTTAATTTTAATTAGCTCCCATTTGTTTATTTTTGCGTTTATTTCCAGTATTCTGGGAGGTGGATCATAGAGGATCCTGCTGTGATTTATGTTGGAGAGTGTTTTGCCTATGTTCTCCTTTAGGAGTTGTATAGTTTCTGGTCTTACATTTAGATCTTTAATCCATTTTGAGTTTATTTTTGTGTATGGTGTTAGAAAGTGATCTAGTTTCATTCTTTTACAAGTGGTTGACCAGTTTTCCCAGCACCACTTGTTAAAGAGATTGTGTTTTCTCCATTGTATATTCTTGCCTCCTTTGTCAAAGATAAGGTGTCCATAGGTGTCTGGATTTATCTCTGGGCTTTCTATTTTGTTCCATTGATCTATATTTCTGTCTTTGTGCCAGTACCATACTGTCTTGATGACTGTGGCTTTGTAGTAGAGCCTGAAGTCAGGCAGGTTGATTCCTCCAGTTCCATTCTTCTTTCTCA
The DNA here is from genome assembly GCF_032405125.1 of Capricornis sumatraensis. Taxonomy (NCBI): domain Eukaryota; kingdom Metazoa; phylum Chordata; class Mammalia; order Artiodactyla; family Bovidae; genus Capricornis; species Capricornis sumatraensis. The sequence continues at coordinate 33,442,122 of NC_091080.1, read as the reverse complement.
AGATTGCTTTGGCTAGTTGAGGTTTTTTGTACTTCCATACAAATTGTGAAATTATTTGTTCTAGCTCTGTGAAAAATACCATTGGTAGCTTGATAGGGATTGCATTGAATCTGTAGATTGCTTTGGATGGTATACTCATTTGCACTATATTGATTCTTCCAATCTATGAACATGGTATATTTCTCCATCTATTAGTGTTCTCTTTGATTTCTTTCATCAGTGTTTTATAGTTTTCTCTATATAGGTCTTTAGTTTCTTTAGGTAGATATATTCCTAAGTATTTTATTTTTTCTTTGCAATGGTGAATGGAATTGTTTCCTTAATTTCTTTTTCTACTTTCTCATTATTAGTGTATAGGAATGTAAGGGATTTCTGTGTGCTGATTTTATATCCTGCAACTTTACTATATTCATTGATTAGTTCTAGTAATTTTCTGGTGGAGTCTTTAGGGTTTTCTATGTAGAGAATCATGTCCTCTGCAAACAGTGAGAGTTTTACTTCTTCTTTTCCAATTTGGATTCCTTTTATTTCTTTTTCTGCTCTGATTGCTGTGGCCAAAACTTCCAGAACTATGTTGAATAGTAGCAGTGAAAGCGGGCACCCTTGTCTTGTTCCTGACTTAGGGGAAATGCTTTCAGTTTTTCATCTTTGAGGATAATGTTTGCTGTGGGTTTGTCATGTATAGCTTTTATTATGTTGAGGTATGGCAGGTAGGTTCTTTACCAATGAGACACCAGGGAAGCCCTACCAACAAATTGCTTTCTGCCAAATGGCATGTCTGAGTGTCTTTATTCAATACTGCATTCCTTATTATTTGGTTGGTTCCAAAAATGGTTCTAAGAAACAGACTTTCAGTTTGTGCATTCTTTTCTCTTCATTCCAAGTAAGTAGTTATTTATTTTCTATTGACTTTAAATAAACATGTTTTCCTTGTTGGACCTTATCTCTGTCTCTGCAGACATACTCTCTAAGTATTTTCTGTTCCCCTGTTAATATTCACATTAGTAGTTTGGAGAAACAGATATCTTCTAGTTTTATCAATGATAAAATTTTATTTATTCCCATTATCTTTACTGTTTGGGGGGATGTTCACAATAAAGTGATTTTGATTTCCTGGGGTTTCTGCATATGGTGTTCAGGCTCAGACTTACCCTAGAAGATTCCAAACCAAGAAATTTTTAAAAGTTAAAAGTTATCTTTGGTAGGAAACGTCTTTGAGACTTCTGGAAAGAGGCAAAACTAGAACATTTAAGGAGAGAGATCTCCTACCCCAACTTAAGCCACACAGGACATCCACCAATGATGCCCACCCAATGTGAGTTAAACATAAACACTTAAAATTTGTATCTTCAAATTATAAAACAAATGCTCAAAAAAAATACCACAAGTCATAGTCAGGAGAATGAACTGACAGCAGATCTGGACTCCTAAGTACTTCATATACTAAAAGCATCAAATTCAGAATATAAATATGTTTAAAATAAAAATAAAGATTTAAATAAGTAAAATTATTTAGAAATGTCTTTCAGCAGTTTTTGGTTCATTTTTAAAGTCTTTATTGAATTTGTTACAATATTGTTTCTGTTTTATGTTTTGGTTTTTTGGCCACAAAATACGTGAGATCTTAGCTCCCTGACCAGGGGTAGAAGCTGCACCCCATGCATTAGAAGGTGAAGTCTTAACCACTAGACCACCAGAAAAGTACCTACTCCAGCATTTTAATTTTAGAATTCAAGTTTTTCTCTAAAATTATAGATGTTTAAAAACTTTGATGCTAAACATCAAGAATAATTAACTGATCATAAGTCACTATGAAAATGAAGTGTAGGTAAAATGCATTATAAACACTTAGACATCCTATTATATTACTGTTGGTTACTATTTGTTGATTATGATGACTGAATATATAATGATATATCTGCAGGTGAAAGAACGAATCTCTTTGTGGAAGTAAAAATCAAGATTGGAAGAAAATATCAGTCTAATCCATTGATCAACGTTTAAATTTCCTCTATAACATCTTTGGACTTCCCTTGTAGCTCAGTTGGTAAAGAATCTGTCTGCAATGCAGGAGACCCACATTCAATCCCTGGGTCAGGAAGAACCCTGGAGAAGGAAATGGCAACCCACTCCAATATTCTTGCCTGGAGAATCCCATGGATGGAGGAGCTTGGTGGGCTACAGTCCATGGGGTCACATGAGTCAGACACAACTTAGCAAATAAACCACCACCACCAAAACATTATTATCAATTAACTATCCAATTGACATCTAGTCAAGCCATTTCTCAGATCTATAGAGCTGTCCATCCCATCTTTGGACAACTTGGGTATAATACTGGTATTAATCACATTTCTTTGATTTTAAGCATCTCAACTTTTCTCTAAACTGCATTTTCAAATTTAAAATCTTGAGCCTACTTCTCAAGGTCACTACTCTTAAAGTGGTACTCCTGGTTAAAATTGTTCCCTGATACCATTTTGACTAGAAGATATTTCCATTTCTATGCATATGGCTCAGCAGAGAGATCAGATAAGTCACTCAGTCGTGTCTGACTATTTGTGACCCCATGAATCACAGCACACCAGACCTCCCTGTCCATCACCATCTCCCGGAGTTCACTCAAACTCATGTCCATCGAGTTGGTGATGCCATCCAGCCATCTCATCCTCTGTTGTCCCCTTCTCCTCCTGCCCCCAATCCCTCCCAGCATCAGAGTCTTTTCCAGTGAGTCAACTCATCACATGAGGTGGCCAAAGTACTGGAGTTTCAGCTTTAGCATCAGTCCTTCCAAAGAACACCAAGGGCTGATCTCCTTTAGAATGGACTGGTTGGATCTCCTTGCAGTCCAAGGGACTCTCAAGAGTCTTCTCCAACACCACAGTTCAAAAGCATCAACAGAGGTGCATTAAGGGGTCTAGATAAGCAACTCAGTATTGTATTTGTATTTGTAAAGCTTTGTATACCTAAGCCCATTTATTTAGACATTAATGCTATTGATTATGTTTTATTCTTTCTATAGTGTATGACACTAGAAAATAAACATTTGTGTGTTGATACTGGCTTTTGTTGTCCCTTTGACAATATATATTATCTAAGTAAAACCAAATAATTTGGATTACAAGACTGCTGATTATACACACATATTTCAAAATAGATCTTGAAAAACCCAGACGTTAATTTACATAAAATTGTGCATATAAATGTTCTTTGGCTCAATAAATATGAATAAAGAAGACTTTGGTGCTTATTTTTTCCCCTCAACACTTTCAGATTAGTAGAAAAGAAGTAGCAGAGCATTCATTTTCAAAAGCAATCTTTTATAAAGATGAGTTAAATTCTATATACACATAGTTACCTCAACAAGTATTGAAAAATTTGCTTTGGTTATGAAATAACTGATTTATTTGAATCAAGATCTGGGTCTCATCTCAATGCACAAAATCTAAACATATAATGATCATGTTGCTAGCTGATGGGAGATTGGCTTTCTGATAATTCTGTAGAGAATAGCAAAGTTATACTATCCAAACTGTTTATGTGTCTCAAGAGTTCTCCAAGTTCATGCTCTAGTGAAATTAGTTTTTCCTACTGGAACAAGAAATAAAGCTCTCATTTGCCAGAAACTAAACTCTCTGCCTTTGGGTAAATCATGTAGTTTCTCTGTGTCTTGGTTTATGTCTTGGTTTGTAAAACAAGGTGTTAAATTTTTAACACACTGTTCAATTCCAAATTTTAACCATGTGATACTTATCCTAACTTAAGTAAATAGAGCATTCAATATCTCAAAAATGTTTTGTTTTTTTTATTAAGGAGGTGCAACCCCAAGGAATAGAGGGAGGAAAAGACGAAATGGGGCTTGAAAGGATTAGAAGCAACACAACGTGATGTGCTCCTGCTCGAGTTCCTGCTTCACAGTAAGCATAAAGACACGGCCAGTCAACCATCAGAGGCATCTGCTCTTAACTCTCAGCTAAGAGCTCAATTATGGCTTCGCAGGTAGCTCAGTGGTAGAGAATCTGCCTGCCAATGCAGGACACACAGGTTCAATCCCTGGGTCAGGAAGATCACCTGGGGAAAGAAATGACAACCCATTCCAGTATTGTTGCCTGGAAAATCCCATGGACAGAGAAGCCTTGGGGGCTACAGTCCATGGGGTTGCAAACAGTCAGACATGACTAAGTGACTGAGCAGGTTGGCAGACAAGAGATCAGTTACATGGGGCATCTCCATAAGGACTGCCTGGAAACAAACCATTATAAGGAGGAAGGATAAGGAATTTGTCTACTTAGTCCCCTTTGAACCCCTCTCTGCCATTTATCAAAGTTGGCCCCAAAGGAAGATAATTACTCTGTACTTCTGAGTTTGTATCATCCAGCCCTTCACAATCTGCTCAGGAAGCTGGACCCTGTAACGTGTCATTACATCCAAGTCAGAATAAATGGGAGTGGCCAAGGGCTCTGGGAGTAGCAGCATCTCATAGCCCACAGACAGTGAATCTCCCATGGCAATGGCTGGAGTGGGTATGAATCTGAGTTTCTTGCAAATACACAAAGTCAAGAAACTCTGAGAAGACTTGTGTGATGTACCAACACCAAAGGTTTCAATTCACACATGTTTATTGATGGGTTTTTTGTTTGTTTGTTTGTTTGTTTGTTTTTGGTTTGTTTTTTGTTTGTTTTTTTTTTGGCTGTGCTGTGACATGTGGGACCTTAGTTCCTCATCCAGGAATTGAACCTGTGCCCTGTGTATTGAGAGCGCAGAGTCTTAATCATTAGACCACCAGGGAAGTCTTGTCACATTCGTTTTTCCTAAATATATATGCAGAGTTATACTATATTCTGATTGTGCTATGAACATCTTATTAGCAAAAAATCTGTTTTGAAAAAGTTTATTTTAAGACATGCTTTGGATATCAAAGCTGTAATGTTGGGGATGATATTATATATATATATATATATATATATGAATTTGGAGCTTAAGGGAGAAATTTGAATTGCAGATATAAATTTAGGTGCCATTAGTTACTACTTAAAACCATGGGACTAGATAAATATATTATATTCTTGGGTTCAGGGGAGGCCACCCCAAAATATGCTCCAATGGCATATTCATTATTTTGAGCTAAAGTTACTTAAGAAATGGCCAATGAAGAGGGATGCTCTGATCCTTCTCTCTGTCTCCCTGAAAGCAGAAACTAATCTCTCATTCTTCTCTGAATCTGGAGAAAGAAGAGCACTTTTATCTCCAGAGATAGGGAATTTGGCTGAGAAGTCTAAATAAACAAGTCTATGATGCTTGATTAATTTACTAACCCAAGCCCAAACTCTGGTTAGATTCTTCACTAATTGAGCACTCAAAACCCAAGTTTTTTTTTCTTTTTGTCCTCTCAATTCCTCATAAATGTATTGCTTCTTTGCCTTAAAAGTATAAAAGCTGCCTGCTTCGACCACTTCTTAAGTCCTATTTCTAAGAGACCTCCATGTGCATGAATTAAAATTGTTCTCCTATTAATCTGTCCTGTGTTAATTTTGTTATTAGTCCAGCCACAAGAACTCAAGAAGGGCAGAAGGGGAAATGTTCCCCTCCCTGACAATACTTTTAAGTCGCTGTATAACTTATCATGTCTATTGTTCATTTTCTTTCTTAGATACAAGATCTACGAAAAAGGAATAAGACTGTTCTGTTCACCTATGTGTTCTGGGAGTTTGGAAGAATGTCTAGCATCAAAAAAATATTTGGAATTTTGTTGATTGGGAAAACGTTATAACTTGAGAGTAGAAAATGGAGAAAAGAATGTTGAAGATTCAAGGAGAGAGAACTTATAATGTTCTAAGTTGGAGCTTACATTAGGGAAGTTTCAAATTGCTGCAGATGGCTAAGATTTAAGACTTGTGATCATAATTTAATGCAAGTTCATTCATTGTGGCTATCTTCTCCAACCATATTGGGATGTAGCATTAGAGGAGGAGAATTACAAAGAGCTCTGTTCAACTAAGGTAGGAGCATCAAAGTGATTAAAACAGGCTGGAGAGAGGGAAATGACATAATTACAGTGATGGTTCATGAAGTTTAAACTGCCTAGACAGCAAAGAAACCCTCTGTCTGAAGGGATGAAAGACAATGAAAAGACATAGGGAAGATCCAAGATTCTGATTGATGATAAATTATTCAAATGTGGGGTTAAGGGGACTCAGTCCATGAATTAGGAAGCCAAAGATTAGTCATCTGAGAGAAGGATGGCTGAAACTATAGCTCCAGGTGTGATGTGATTATTGAGGTGTTGAGATGACCTTCAGGAAGAAACGCTTAGATGCAAGGTCAACGAGCTGGAATGGTTACCCAGAGCTCAGATCCCAGATAACAGGTAATTGCTGCTAATAAGAAGGCCCTGGTGCCTCATGATGTTCAACAAAATGGTGTAAATCTTATTCAGACAGCTGATCAGACTTGCACTTTCACATATAGGCCAGCTTGTCCCCAAAGTACACAGTAATTTCAAAGCAGAATACAAGTGAGTTCTCTGTTTGCAGAGTCCCAAGACAAGATTCTCTTTTAGATGCCAGAAGGGAGAAAATTAAACTCATCCTTCTATTGTAGTTAGAATTTCATCTAATTAAATTAAAGAACAGATTGAATAGTTTAACATATTTCAACATTCATATGGCATTGAAAATCCTGGGTTGGCAGCTGTGTAAATCAGCAGGAAACCAGAGGAAGGCAGGAATGAAATGAATATTTAGAAGTGGAAATAACAAGCAGTGCTATTTCTAAAACATCCTTTGCTGCTTACATGGCAGCACCAGTAATTAAGATGTGAATTTAATGTTATTAATATACTATCAAGACACAATAGTAATTAAAGCATCATGAGTTTTAACATATACCTATTTAATTTTACTTATAATCTCAGGAGATGAACACATAAAAGAGAAGCATATATCTTAAGCTCTTCATTTGTCTCCTTTATCCATTAAATTCCAGAAATATAAACAACCACTGTTATGATTATCATACCCAGACAACATCCAAATGTGCTTTGAGATGTGTAGCATAAAAATGACTTTGACATTCAGCATCATCACTTATACCCAGATGCACAGTTATGTAACTCGTGGGTCTTTAATGTGAGCCAGAGCCTCCACATTTTACTATTTACCATTTTTCTTGTGTGAAAACTCTCATAAGTGCTGAGAAGCAGAAAGAATTGTATGATGAATCCCTCTACACTCATATGCTAATTTGATAACTACCAAGATTTTACCACAATTTTATTTTCTGCATTTTTTAATTGAAAGTTTTGAAGAAGAATGTCAAATATCATTTCATTTCTACACATTTCAGAATTTTATAGCTTGGCATTCTAGTGTTATGGGGCTTCTCTGGTGAGTCAGTGGTAAAGAATCTACCTGTAAAGCAGGAGACTGGAGTTCAATCCCTGGGTCGGGAAGATCCCCTGGAGAAGGTAATAGCAACTGATTCCAGTATTCTTGCCTCAGAAATCCCTCAGATAGAGGCGTCTAGTGGGTTACACTCCATGGGATTGCAGAGTCGGACACAACTTAGCAACTAAACAACAACAAATAGAACTCCATGGCATGAAAGTACCACAGCTTGTTATTGTATGGTTATTCACACGAAAGGGCACATGGGGCTTTTATAGCTATGCTTTTGGAATCGAGCCAAAGAACCCTTTGGCTAGACCTAACATTTATGTTGAATCAGATATCCTTGCCTTGCTCCCAGTATTTAGGGGGAAAGCATTCAATCTTTTTGTAGGCGTTCTTTATCAAGTTAAGGAAGTTCTCTGCTATTTCTATTCTTCTGGAAATTTTTTGCATGAAAATGTGTTGAATTTTGTCAGATGCTTTTTCTCTATTGATTGATATGATTATATGACTTTTATTATTTAGCCTGTTAATATGGTGAATTACATTGATTGATTTTCTAATATTGAGCCAACCTAGCATCCCTGGAACAGACTTCACTTGATCTTGATGTATATAATTCCTTTTATACTTTACTTAAGTCTGTTTGTTAATATTTTCCTGAGAAACTTTGTGCCTATATTCATGACCTGTAGATTTTTTTTTTTTTCGATACTGGTTTTTGTATCAGAGCAATACTAGCTTCATAAAACAAATTAGAAAGTATTCCTTCCCCTCCTACTTTCTGAGATTGTGTAAATTGGTGTCCATTCTTCTGCAAACATTTGATAAAAGTTTCTAGTAAAAGCACCTCTGCCTGGAGGTTTCCTTTTTGCAAATTTTGAAATTATGAATTCACTTGCCTTCATAGCTATAATTACATTAGGTGAACTACGACACTTCGTGCTTTTCAAGGAAGTGATCCATTTTCTGAAAGTTATCCATTTCATATGTGTAGAGTTGTTTATATGATTCCCTTATCATTCTTGGGCTTCCCTGGTGACTCAGATGGTAAAGAATCTGCCTGCAATGCAGGAGATCTGGGTTCGATCCCTGGGTCAGGAAGATCTCCTGGAAAAGGGAATGGCTACCCATTCCAAGATTCTTGCCTGGAAAATTCCATGGACTGAGGAGACTTCCAGGCTATAGTCCATGGAGTCGCAAAGAGTTGGACACAACTGAGCGACTAAAACTTTCACACATTATCATTCTTAGGTGTATGCAAGGTTTGCAGTTACATCTCATGTTTTATTCCTGACATTGGTGTCTTCTCTCTATCTTTGTCAGTCTTTATAAATGCTTGTCAATTGTATTGACCTTTACAATGAACTAGCTTTTTACTTTATGAATTGTCACTATTGCGGTACTGTTTTGAATTTCACTGGATTTTGGTCTTTTACATATTACTTCCTTCCTCCTGCTTGCTTTGGCTTTATTTTGCTCTTATTTTTCTAGATTGTCTAGATGGGAGATTAGTTTATTGATTTGAGACTTTCCTCTTTTACACTGTCAGTACTTCATGCTATAAATTTCGCTTTCACACTTCAGCTGTTTCCCACAAATTTTTATATGTGGTATTCTCATTTAGTTTAACATATTTTTTAAATTTCCTTGGGAATTACTTTTGACCGAAAGATTATGTAGAAGTGGTTTTTCTTCTTGTTGTTGTTTTCCGAACGTTTAGGTATTTTTCTAGTATCTTTCTATTCCTGATTTCTAGTTTGGTTCCACTGTGATTTTAAAAACACATTCCATAGCTTCAAGTATTTTAAACTTGTTGTCATTTGTTTTATGGCCCAGGAGATGGTTTATCTTGTTGACCGTTCCATGGCCATTGGGAAAAAAATTATATTGCACTGTTGAATAGTGTATTTTGTAAAATGTCAGTTAAACCCTGGTGGTTTAATGATATTGTTGAGTTCTTCTATACCCTGACAGATTTTCTGTAGAGCTGTTCTATTAGTTACTGAGAGAGGGGTGTTTTAGTCCCTACCTATAATCATGTATTTGTCTAATTCTCCTTTCAATTCTATCATTTTCTGCAGTTTCTTGTATGGTAATATATATTTAGGATTGCCATATCTTTTTGGTGGACTGACTTTTTATCATTATATAATGTCAAGGCTGTATATTGTCACCCTGCTTATTTAACTTATATGCAGAGTACATCATGAGAAACGCTGGGCTGGAGGAAGCACAAGCTGGAATCAAGATTGCTGGGAGAAATATCAATAACCTCAGATATGCAGATGACACCGCCCTTATGGCAGAAAGTGAAGAGGAAATAAAAAGCCTCTTGATGAAAGTGAAAGAGGAGAGTGAAAAAGTTGACTTAAAGCTCAACATTCAGAAAACGAAGATCATGGCATCTGGTCCCATCACTTCATGGCAAATAGATGGGGAACCAGTAGAAACAGTGTCAGACTTTATTTTTGGGGGCTCCAAAATCACTGCAGATGGTGACTGCAACCATGAAATTAAAAGATGCTTACTCCTTGGAAGAAAAGTTATGACCAACCTAGGTAGCATATTGAAAAGCAGAGACATTACTTTGCCAACCAAGGTCTGTCAAGTCAAGGCTATGGTTTTTCCAGTGGTCATGTACAGATGTGAGAGTTGGACTGTGAAGAAAGCTGAGAGCCAAAGAATTGATGCTTTTGAACTGTGATGTTGGAGAAGACTCCTGAGAGTCCCTTGGACTGCAAGGAGATCCAACCGGTCCATTCTGAAGGAGATCAGCCCTGGAATTTCTTTGGAGGGAATGATGCTAAAGCTGAAACTCCAGTACTTTGGCCACCTCATGCAAAGAGTTGACTCATTGGAAAAGACTCTGATGCTGGGAGGGATTGGGGGCAGGAGGAGAAGGGGACGACAGAGGATGAGATGTCTGGAGGGCATCACCAACTCGATGGACGTGAGTTTGAGTGAACTCTGGGAGTTGTTGATGGACAGGGAGGCCTGGCATGCTGCGATTCACAGGGTCACAAAGAGTCAGAAATGACTGAGTGACTGAACTGAACTGAACTGAATGTCTGTCTCTGGTAATTTTCTCTCCTCTGAAGTTGACTTTACCGATATTAATATAATCATTCCTTCTCTCCTTTGATTAAATGATTAAAGTTTGCAAGATACATCCCTTTTTCAGCATTTTGCTTTCAACCTGCCTATACTGTTAAAGTTACTTTCTTTTAGACAGCATGTACATGGCTTATGGTTTTTAATTCACTCTGAAATCTCTTTTATTGATTATATTGACCACTTGTTGTTTAGTTGCTAAGCTGTGTGCAACTCTTTTGTGACCCCATGGATTGCAGCCCGTCAGGCTCCTCTGTCCATGGGATTTCCCAGGCAAGAATACTGAGTGAGTTGCCATTTCCTTCTCCAGGGGATCTCCCAATCCAAGGATTAAACATGTGTTTCTTGGGTCTCCTGCATTGGCAGGTAAGTTCTTTACCATTGCACCACCTGGGAAGCCCTTAAAATACACATGCAGTTTATTTATTTCTTACCTAGGTTATTTTGTTGGTTTGTAGCTCAGAAAAAGTTATCTGCTTTTAGACCAATTAATTCTTAGCAATCTTGACAATAAATATGGTTTTCTATGTCATTTGTTAGGTTTGGTTATATAGATGATCAAAAGCACTGAAATAATAATTATTTGTATTTCTCACAGGCAAAGCCAATATCACGAACCCTTTGAGAATAAATTTAAATAGGAGTTTTCTTATACACTAACAATCCCTTGCTTAGCATTCCAGTCCTTATGGACTTGAAAAATTGAACAATTCTATTCTTCTAAGTTTGTGTTCTGCTGCTGCTGCTGCTAAGTCACTTCAGTCGTGTCCAACTCTGTGCAACCCCATAGACGGCAGCCCACCCCGCTCCCCCATCCCTGGGATTCTCCAGGCAAAAACGCTAGGGTGAGTTGCCATTTCCTTCTCCAATGCATGAAAGTGAAAAGGGAAAGTGAAGTCGCTCAGTCGTGTCCGACTCTTCGCGACCCCATGGACTGCAGCCTACCAGGCTCCTCCATCCATGGGATTTTCCAGGCAAAAGTACTGGAGTGGGGTGCCATTGCCTTCTCCGAAGTTTGTGTTCTATTCTACTATAAATATATCCCCAAAATACGATGGCAAAAGGGCTACAACTTTTAGATCTATCTACTTCCCTTTTAATTTTTAGACAACCTTCAAAGAAACATTAAACTCAGAGAAGTATCAGTAAAATAGAGCATATGATAATATGGTCTTTCCTCTTTCCTGAATTTGGGATCCTTAGAAACCGAAGTATTTGCTTGCTCTCCAGCCAATGATACTTTTAGATACTTTTTCTCCTCTTTCTACTGTCTTAGATTTTCTCTGTCTCTTGGTTTGGTATATAAACTACTTTTATCACAATAGTCACTTATAACTCAGTTTTATACTCCCTACAGTTAGTGATGAGTTAAAAAGTATTTCTAAAGAAAGCTTTTTCTTTCATCCAAAAGTCCAGAAAGTCATGTTAACAGTCATTGTGCTGAAGAGTTCCCTGGAAATCCAGTGGTTCAAACTCTGGGCTTCCAATACAAGGGAAACATGCTGCCAAAAAGTTTTTCTTTTTTTAAAAAATGTTTTAAACATTTTAAAAAATAAACAGTTATTGCGTCCTTTAGCATCCATATTTAAATTCCAAAGAAGGGTGAGAAAGAGTTAAAATGTTTGGTGTCCTGCAGAGAATCAGACCAATAGTGTATATAAAGATCAGAGGAGATTTGGGCTCTCCAGGTGGCGCCAGTGGTAAAGAACCCACCTGTCAATGCAAGAGACAGATGTGGTTTTGATCCCTAGAGTCTGGAAGGTCCCCTGGAGAAGGCCATGGCAACCCACTCCAGTATTCTTGCCTGGAGAATCCCACAGGCAGAGGAACCTGGTGAGCTACAGTCCTTAGGTTCAGAGTCAGACATGACTGAAGCCAATTAGTACTCAAAAGAGGTTTATTATGGGGATTGACTCGTACAGTTTTGGAGGCCTCGGTATGCCACAAATGCTATCTGCAGGCTGGTTAACTCAGAGGACAGCAAGTCTAAGTTCTCAAGACAGAGGGCCCTTGAAGCATGGGAGAGGATAAATGTCTCAGTTCAAGAAGAGAGATAATTCACCCTTCTTTTTGTTCACTTTGGGCCCTCAATAGATGACGCCCACTCATATTGATACTGAGAACGTTCCTGGTAGGTTCCTGGGTACAAAAGCCTTTCTATGTCCCCCATTTCTAGATTACAGGAAATAGGCTTCATTTAGCCTCCAAGACCTTCCTAGATTCCCAATGGGGAGATTCAAACAGATGCTAATTAAGGGAGGGAGGGAATGTGGAGGCAAGGGAGGAGCAGTCAGCAACAATAATGCCGCCTTGGGACAACGTCCTGGTCCCTCCTCTCCCCCACCCCCACAAACACACACAAACACTCAACGGATATACAGAACAATATCTTTGAGCTGTTTTCAGTTCAGTCGCTCTGTTGTGTCTGACTTTTTGTGACCCCATGGACTGCAGCACGCCAGGCTTCCTTGTTCATCACCAACTCCTGAAGCTTGCTCAAGCTTCTGTTCATTGAATTGGCGATACCATCCAACCATCTCATCATCTGTTGTCCCCTTCTCCTTTCTTCAGTCTTTCCCAGCATCAGGGTCTTTTCCAATGAGTCAGTTCTTCCCATCAGGTGGCCAAAGTATTGGAGCTTCAGCTTCAGCATCAGTCCTTCCAATGAATACTCGGGACTGATTTCCTTTAGGATGGACTGGTTGGATCTCCTTGCAGTCCACTGGAGCTGTTTTGTAGCTACTGAAACCCATCCTCACAACACCCTCCAGGTCTGGACACACAGTACTGGGGGCATGATTCCTGCTGCTCCCCTTTGCCTGACAACACAATAAAGCTATTCTTTACTACTTCCCCCAAAACTGTCTCTGAGGTTTAAGTTAGACGATATCCGATGGATTTTTTGAGGAGAATTTCACCTTGGTGAATTACGGAACTGGTAAAGAGAAATATTGGAAAAGGAAATGGCAACCCACGCCAGTATTCTTGCCTAGAAGATTCCACAGACAGAGAAGCCTGGCAGGCTTCAGTCCACGGGGTTGCAAAGAGCCTGACTCAACTGAGCAACTAAACACCTGTGCAAAGGGAAATATTTCTAATTTCATACCCAAAGTTTGGCTGCCTTAGTCATTCCAGCACAAACACAAAAGAGAATCATTCTAGTATCGATTATTTCTCAGTGAATTTTTAACTCCTTATATTTCTAACCCGATTTGGGTGGGGTCCTGTACGTAATTCATTAAGAGGCCAGTTTATTCCCACTTTATCCAAGTGGATCTACATTTGACCCTTCAGCCCCTGACATTTCAGTGCATGCTGACTCTGAAATCAGTAAATATTAGCAGTACTTTGCTTCAAACCAGGTGTTAAGGCTTACAGTGAGAGAGGAACTCCTGAATTCTGATTTTCTTTAGTCTCCTATTCCCAAGTCAAAGAAAGAAGCAAAGAAAATCTTTTGAAGTGGGGTTCTCCAGTTTAAAGCAATTGACATGGCTGAGGCACTCTCACTTTGCACTTGGCTGACCCTGCACACTCGGAACAGCAGCAGCGCCACCACTGCTTGGCTCCCACTCTACTGGCACCTGGTCTGCAGGATCGGTGCTCAGCACGAAGTTGATGCTCCTGTTTATTTTCTCATCTAGCTCATCCTTCCCATCACCAATTACATCCACATGGATGAATCACAAGCTTATAATTTTCTTTTGCTTGGTCCTTAAAGGCACCTTAGGAATTCTTCCTCTCCACACCTGTACTTTTCAAAGAACATAAATGGACTTGAGAATCTATAAATAACCCAATCAACACTAAACACTGCCTTGAGTTGCTGACAAGCTGCTGTTCACTAGGTTCTCATACTGAGCTTTCATGCTGTTTGCATCTGCAAATCTTTTTCTTTCCCTTTTACGTTACTCATGATATATATTCTTTGTGCTATTTATTTTGAAGTTTGAAAAAAGAAAAATAAGAGTCTACCCACTAATCCTTTCAAAGCAGCACTAGCTAGCAACAGTTTACCTGGTTAATAGAATTGTTAGGGGAAGCACACTGACTGAAACCACCCACCCTGGCCAGGCACCATAGTAACCATCTGCATGAGTTGTTTTATGGCAGGAGATCCTGATAAGGAATACGGAACTAATAAGCCACCACCAACCGGAAGAGTTCGAGAAAGGTCTAAAGGAGACACCTCGTGTCCGTCCACTTCCCAGAATCCCTCTCGCTAGCATCCATCTTGGCGGAGCAATGCGTGTATCACCAGGAAAGCCTCTGAATTAGAATGATTGGCCAAAGACCACCCGGAAACTAATCCCGTCACCATAAAACCCGACATTGCCAGTTCTCCTGGGTTCCCTTACCCTACTACTCTCCACCCGGGTGCCCTTTCTCAATAAAATCTCTTGCTTGGTCAGCACGTGTCTCCTCGGACAATACTTTTCTGAGTGTTAGACAAGAGCCTGCTCTTGGGGCCCTGTAGGGGTCCCCCCTTCCTACAACAGAGTGGAGACAGCTATGTAGTGGTAATCTGGATATTATTTTTAGTCATAGTTATTTGTGTAAGAACATTGATTTTATATGCTCTGTGTATGCTTTTTTAACGTTTTTTTGACCCATAACAATTTTTACTATTATTGTATGAAACATTGAAAGTCCGTTTAATTTAGCTTAACAAAAAATCACAAAGATGAGGTTGTTTAACAAACAACATTACTGAGTGTCAAATGCCTCCTTCATTTTAAACTCCTTGATGAGGAGTTCATAAACATTTCTAGTTGAGAGACTTCTAATCCTTAGCAGGGATAAATCAAAATTTCTAGAGAAAAAACAAAATGAAATAATATGCATTATTCACAAAACCTGGAAAACTTGTCCTCTAACTACTTTCAGTTTCAACAAATATTTGGTAGATATTTTATGAATGAAACAAAATTGAAGGAAATTGTCAGTGACTAATTTATGTACTTAGTCACTCAGTCATGTCGGACTCTTTGAACCCCATGGACTGTAGCCCACCAGGCTTCTCTGTCTATGGGATTCTCCAGGCAAGAATACTGGAGTGGGTTGCCATGCCCTTCTCCAGGGGATCTTCCCAACTCGGATTGAACCTAGATCTCCCACACTGCAGACAGGTTCTTTATCATCTGAGCCACCAGGGAAGCCCTGGGTTAATTTATAATCCTCTTTCAGAAAAAAAGCAGTGTGATGTTGGTGTCAAAGCTTAACCATGACTTCTAATTTGAAGAGGGGACAAAAGTGAGGGTAGATTTTGTGAGAGACACAAAACATTACCCTGGAGAAGCAGAAATATGTTTCCTGAGTATGTCAGCAAAAACCATGAAATGAATGAATGTTAAAATTTTGAGATTAAGATTTGCATAGTTAGTTAATTACCAATCAATACGATCATTTCAGGAATATTTGAGTTACCTAAAATTTGCATTGATATAAAGGACAATTTGGGAAAACTGCAAAAGAATAGGTCAGAATTTTGACATTTTCTTTTAATTTGTATTTTGTTACTTTTCTACTGAAGCACTGATTTTTATTTAATAATCTAATTTGCCTTGTAAGAATCTAAACAACAACTAAAAATAAATTGTGAATTTGTATAGTTAAGTCGCTTGGTTAGTCGTGTCCGACTCTTTGCGACTCCATGGACTGTAGCCCACCAGGCTCCTCCATCCATGGGATTCTCCAGGCAAGAATATTGGAGTGGGTTGCCATTTCCTTCTCCAGGGGATCTTCCCGACCCTGGGATCGAACCCAGGTCTCCCACATTGCAGGCAGACGCTTTAACCTTTGAGCCACCAGGGAAGGCTTTGAAATTGTATATAAGTGGTTAAATATTATCAGTTTCAGTTTGAACAGAATTTTTTTTTAGTCACACATAATATTTACTAAAGTGAAAGTAACATAAATTAATTAATGAATAAAGTTTTCATAAGTGAGTGAATAAGTGAATGTTGTATACAAATGCCAGCAAAGGGAAGATAAGTTGTATCTGGAAAAGTAAAGGCACAGTATTTTCTAAGAATCATAAACAGTTTATCTTTCCTTTGTATCACCTATTGAAACCTATTACCTATGAAATTACTTTTCCTAACTTCTAGGTTTAAAGGGCCTAAATATATATATTCCCTTCCTTCTTAACATTAACTTCATCCTAAAATTTATTTGCATAGAAACTAATTTTTAAAAGAATAGTTTGTGTATAGCAGTATGTTGGTTATTCCACTATAGCATTAAAGTATTTATAGTATACTAAAATACTGAAATTAAAAGCAAGTAGCTTACTATACCTCTTTATTTAAAACTTAAGAGATTACATGATTTCTGACTTTGACTTGCTATTTAAGAGGTTAAATATTATAAGGTGTATTTAACTTAAATGCATATAAATATATGTCACTTATGGAAAGGTATTTATCCAACTGTTATAATTTTTTAAAGTAACAATTGACTTTATTCCCTACTTAAAAATCTTTTCTCTTCTAAAACATTGGAAATGGGTGATTAGTATTTTTTTCTCAATTCTGTCATAATTTCCCAAGGCAATAGGCAAGATTTTTCCATTGCTCAGGAAAGAAGAACTTGGTATAATTTGTTTGCTCAGAGGAAATGTTTCTATATGAGAAAACACAATGTTTCCATGATGATAGGGGATAAAAAAAAATTAATAAATGCAGGATAACATAAAACCTATTCTGTTTTTTAAAATAGTTCAGATTTTTAAAATATATGAAATATATGCAAGAATTTTATTTTTGAAAAGTCTTTATAAGGAAACAGTTTAATAAATAATAATCAATGTTAGATTTGATTTTATTTCATAAAAAGAAAACTCATTAGATTTCAAGTCAGTCTCTTTGTTTCCTTTTACTACATTTTTTAACATAGGAAAAATATCCAGTATTTTGTGGGTAGTGTGAAGGGATCGCATTTTATGGGTCTGTGGAGAAAAGGCAGAGAATGTATAAGTACACTCTAGAATCCATTTAATCCGGACATTGGTGGATTCTTTTTCAGTGTTTTATCTAAAAATGAGCATTAGTTTGTTGACTACATTATTTTTCTAAGCCTTTAGCTAGTGGGGTACCCACTCCAGTGTTCTTGCCTGGAGAATCCCAGGGACAGGGGAGCCTGGTGGGCTGCCGTCTATGGAGTCGCACAGAGTCGGACATGACTGAAGCAACTTAGCAGCAGCAGCAGCAGCTAGTGGGGTGGAAGGTAGCTTATTCAATGCATGAGTAAGTCAGTAGAAAATGGCATTTGTTTCCCATCAGAACCAAAATTTGATTATTGCTAACATTTTTGAGTATAGCACTTAGGAAAATAAGAGAGAGAGAGAAAAGACAATAAAGACAAAGCAAAAAAAAAAAAAAAAAAAGTGCTCCACTCTGACTTCTCTGTAAGTGGAATGAGCCAGTCAATAATAAAAGTCACTTCCTGGGCCTCTTGGACATGGATGCCCCATTTAGTTCTTCTAGATCAGTCTTTACAGTCTCAGACCCTCACAGATCACTGCAATTCTCTCAAGTTCATCTGGCTTGTCTAGCTTTCAGTGACACTAGCTCCAAAAACAAGCAAGAATTAATCAATCAAAAATGGCTTTAAACAAGTATTTCATGAATCCTTATTAAAGATAGGAACTTTATGTGAACATGGCTCATTTAAAAGAATATCTTAGTGTCTATAAGAATTATTGTATATGGCAGGTGATGTTAGATGTTTTTGGAATGAAAGAACCATTTGTTGTTGTTCATCACTAAGTCATGTCCAACTCTTTGAGACCTTGAAGGGTTAATAGGGTAGCAGAGATGTGCCTGCAAACGGGTCTCTCTGCTCAGGCTGAGCGTCCTTGCGTACGAGGCGTTCTGCCAAAGAGTCTGGACACAGCCTTGAGTTTAATGGTCCCTTGCAAACGAGGGAGCATTCCCTTCTTGAGATAAGAAGGAGATGAGGGCTTTGGGCAGACTCTTCAGTAGACAGAGATTTCACTCCCCTTTGCTATACGATAACATGTATGCACCTGCACTGTACTGAAAAGGCTTATTCTTACAGTCTGGAATTCTGCCTAAGGAGGGCTTTATAATAATAAACAGCAATTAGTTTGCCCAGTTGTTCCTCTGGGCAGAGTGGTGTCCTGTCTGTCTTTTGTATGTCTTGTATGTTTTATGTCATTTCACTCGTAATCTCCAGAAATCTCCTACAGACCTCAAGGACTGAAGCATGCCAGGTTCCTCTGTCCTCCACCTTATCTCCCAGAGTTTGCTCAAATTCATGTCCTTTGAGTCCATAATGCCATCTAACCATCTCATCTTCTGCCTCCCCCTTCTCCTCTTGCCCTCACTCTTTAAGAGCATCAGGGTCTTTTCCAATGAGTCTGCTTTTTGCATCAGGTGGCCCAAGTGGAGCTTCAGCTTCAGCATCAGTCCTTCCAATGAATATTCAGTGTTTGATTTCCTCTAGGATTGACTTGATCTCCTTGCAGTCCAAGGGACTCTCACGAGTCTTCTCCTGCACCACAATTTGAAAGCATCAATTCTTCAGTGCTCAGGCTTCTTTATGGTCCAGAATTTAACTGAGAGAAGAAAATGTAACAGCTTGGGGTGATAAAATAATTGAACACAATCAGCACCTGGGACAAATATGTCACTACACTTAGTTTATTTGTGTGGTGACGCCCTTAAGCAGCAGCAAGACATAGAGAAGGAACGAAGTATTGAGCTCAAGGTATCTTTTATACCAAAACCTCCAGTACTTGGTAAAAATGAGTACTTGAAGTCATCTAATACCTTTGTGATTCTTAATACCTAGATTCACAAGCTGCAATGTTCTCAGTTCTATCATTCTTAGGAAAATCAGAAGCACTAGTAAATGGTGGTGCTTTAGACAATGGAGAATTTCAAACCCTGTTGACAGAACTGATGCCATATAATCAACCTTTACAGAAACTCTAGAGGTGACTACATAAGTCACAAATCAAAGTCTCACAGGATGACTCCTCACAGATGCCCTTCTAATGTCTCAGCATTCTCCAGAGGTATTTTTCCAACAGTGTAAATCACTACCTGCTCACTTTCCATCAAGATATGCATTTTAGTATTTTTCTTAGAAAGGAAAACTCAGAAGATTCTTGACATTATTTCCTTTCTAACCAAAATGATACTGTCATAGCTATGTCTATATCATTAATATTTTCATGGGACATCTATGTGCAGGGAGATTTCAAATTATATTATTTCTTGTAAGTCAGTTAGATAGGTCCAAAAGGTATTATTTTCATTTTAGGAGTAGGAAAACCAGTCTTCCTAGAATTTGAGTGACTTGGCTGATACCATGTGGGATCAGAAATAGTCCCCAGATTCCACATCCCAGTTCTACTGGACCTCACTAATGTGGGTGGACTGGATAACACCTCTCTCCAGGGAAAATGCTTGTCTATTGTTAATTCTGTATTATCAAGTTACCTTTGTATAGCCTGAAAAGAGTAAACATTTTTAGAGAAAAGTGAATATCCCTAGGACCACTTTCAGATCTCCAATGGAAAGGCAGGGCTTCTTTCATTTCTTTGTGATGAATCAATTTAAATTCTTGGATTAAAAAATTTATCAAAATAGTCATTACACAAAAATTTAAAAAAATCATAAATCCTGTGCAAATGATTGGGTCTTAATGGACTTAGTGAAGTCACTGGTTCTCTTGGCTAAAGCAAACATCTGGTAAATTTATAGCTCATTGTCTCATAGTTTAATGGCAAAAAACAAAAATACTGTTATCACATCAATGGTCAACCAGCATAAGGAGCAAATGCTGTCATTCAGAAAGTAATCCCCTAGGAAAATGTTTTTCTAACTGATTAGTAAAGCTGGAACATGAGGACCCTGCATAATGAGGCAACTTTGTTTCTTAGCAACAGGAGAATAAAGCAGATTGAAATATGATGAGTCTGACGCTGACAATGAATGGCGGAATCAGGGTAACTAAGAGAAGTTGATAGATATAGATGAAAGCTGCTGAATGCTTTTCATTTTAAAAGATTTGGAGGGCAAATCCAGCATGGAGTATGATACTTGTGGCAAAACAAAAATCTGAAGAAAGAAAATTTGTTTTGCAGAAGAAAATGTTTCGCTGTCTTTTATTATATTGGAAAATATTACAGTCTAACAAACAATAGGGAGTGAGAGTAAAGAAATGAAATCTACTTGCTTTTTGAAAGCTATGCTCGTGAAATAATCATAAAATGAAACGCATCTTACAGGTTAACATCAATTTTAATATACTAGGAGGGAATTTTCCCTAAAGATCATAACATATCAAAAATGTTAATTCATTTTCTCAAAACTCACTTGAAATCTCAATGGAATGGGGAGATTTTAATACACAATATAAATATCTAATTCAATTCAATGCACACTTCTGGTGAATAATGATAATTTGCCAGGTACTTACTATGAACCAAACTCTTCCTAATGAAATTATATATATAATTTTATTTGATCTTTACAATATGAGTAAAGGAAGTGCTTATTTTTCTCATTCCCCAAAGGAAGCCAGACATCATGACCCACAGAGATGTTATGGGGAGGGAGGTGGGAGGGGGTTTCATGTTTGGGAACACATGTAAGAATTAAAGATTTTAAAATTAAAAAAAAAAAAAAAGAACTTGGTTTGTGGTAGGCAGAATTCTAATATGACATAAGAATCCTACTGTGTTGTGTGCATACTTCCTGCCTCTTGTGGTGTGCATAAACCCCTACCCCTTAAAAATCAGTAGAGGACTTCTCTGGTAGTCCAAAAACTCCGGGTGTCCACTGCAGGGAAGCAAGGATTCCATCCCTGGTCAGGGAAGATCCCCTACAAGCTGCACAGTTCAGCCAAAGCAACAACAGAAAAAAAAGCAAGCAGAATCGTGAATGTGGCTGCTAAATCACTTCTGTGTTTAGGTTACCAATTCATTCATTTTGAGTTAATCAAAAGGAATATTATCTGGATGTGCTTGATCTAATTAGGGAAATGCTTTAAAGTGTCTGACCAGTTCTTGAAGGTAGAGAGATTGTAAATGTGAGCCAGCCTGTGGAGGCGTCACGTGACAAGGACTTGAGGGATGCTTCTAGGAAATGAGAGTGAACCCCGCTGGCAGGGTGACAGTGACCTCAGTCACACAGTTGCAGGGAGTGAATCCTGCCCATGACAAGTGAGTTTGGACTAGGGCTTGGAGCTTTAGCAAGGAAACTTAGACCTGAAAGTCACCTTGGTTTCACCCTGTGAGGCCTTAAGAAGAGGACCAGTATACTGGAAAATGACATTCAGTAATGTTTAGATGATTTATGCATGTTTTTAAGATTAAATTTGTGATAATTTATCATGTAGCAATAAAAAAATACAGTACATAAAGTCTATTGTTATAATGTGAGTGAGATAGAAACACTGGGTAGTCTGCTTGTGATGGTCTTGACTTCAATCGTCTTCATATCAACCCCGTATATATGAGGGGGTTTTGTTTGTAACCTATAGAAACTGACTTCCGGCTATCTAAAATAGAAATAAAAAGATTTCTTTTCATATGAAATGCTGAATATCTCACACAATTTTTTTATTAAAAAAAAAGGAGAGTTAAAAAAAAAAAGCAAGCTACCAAACAAAAACACCCTCAGGAAGAACAAGATAGGAAGCAGTCTCTAGAATTCCAGCTGAAAAAATCTGCAGTCTTTGGGGAGTAGCTACTGTTGGAAGATGACTGTTTCAACTGCTTCAGTCGCGAAGCTCAAGATGCAGATTCTCCAGAAAGAAAGCCACACCTTGGTCACAGCCCCACACCTGCAGTCAGAAGGGATGGAAAGGTGATTGCCAAACTTCCAGAATCACAAATAGCAGAAAAGGAAGTAATCCTGAATTGCTTTTCATTTCTTTTTCAGAAGAGATGGGGATATACCAGGGTTTTCCTGAGAAAGAGAAACAAGGGGATATATACAAAGAGAGAGATTTCTTTTAAGGAATCAGTTCTATGTTTGGGGGTGGAGTTGGGGCTGAGAAACTGGGCTCCATGTGGTCTTGAGTCAAGAATTGAAACAAGCTATCTCTGAGTAAAAACTGTATTTTGAATTTGTTTCCATTTAAAATGTAGATCCCCTGGAGGAGGGCATGGCAACCCACTCCAGTATTCTTGACTGGAGAATCCCATGGACAGAGGAGCCTGGTAGGCTACCATTTATGGGGTCACAAAAAGTCAGATACAACTGAGTGGGTTGCCATGCCCTCCTCCAGGGGATTTTCCCAATATAGGGATCGAACCCATATCTCTTACGTCTCTTGCATTGGCAGATGGGTTCTTTACCACTGTCGCCACCTAGGAAGTGAACAGACTTTATATTAAGGGGATGGGAAATCATTAGAATATGATGTGATTCACAGGACAGCAACATGATTAAATTAAACATTTTAAAGGATAACTCTTGCTACTCTGTGCAGTATTTATTGTAGGGCCACAAGAATGGAGGCAGGTTTGTACAATACTCTAGAAATAAATGATAAGAGCTTGGAGTACTGAGATAGTAATGAGAAGCAGTCAGATATTTTTATATATTTTGAAAACTGAAGATGGCAAGATCTGATGAGGAATAAGATGTAGAATGATAATTATATTGGAGGACTGAGATGAGAACTGAGATAAAGTATATCTTCAACATAGTGCAGATGTTAAAGAAGTGTTACCTTTCATTAATAATATATAGAATTATTTGGAAGATACTTTATTTCTGAGACTCCTGGTGGTCTAGTAGTTAAGACTTTGCTTCCGATGCAGGGGGTCTGGATTTGATCCTTGGTTGGGGAGCTAAGATCCCATATATCTTGTAGCTAAAAAATGAAAACATAAAACAGAAGCAATATTGCAACAAAATTCAATAAAGAATAAAAATAATACACATCAAAAAAGTTTTTTTAATAAGAGACATTATTTCTTTAAAGAATCTTATACGAAAGAGGCTTAACACTCTGATACAATGTAAACATCTACAGAAAGAAAGAAAGTATTAGTTGCTCAGTCATGTCTGACTCTTTGTGACCCCATGGGCTATAGTCAATCAGGCTCCTCTGTCCAAGGAATTTTCCAGACACGAATACTGGAGTGGGTTGCCATTTAATTCTCCAGGAAGCATCTATAGATTTTATTTAAAATCAAAAGCGAAATTCAGTTCCGTTCAGTTCAGTCACTCAGTCATGTCTGACTCTTTGCGACCCCATGAACTGCAGCACGCCAGGCCTCCCTGTCCATCATCAACTCCCGGAGTCCACCCAAACCCATGTCCATTGTGTCGGTGATGCCATCCAACCATCAACCATCTCATCCTCTGTCGTCCCCTTCTCCTCCTGCCCTCAATCTTTCCCAGCATCAGGGTCTTTTGAAATGAGTCAGCTCTCTGCATCAGGTGGCGAAAATATTGGAGTTTCAGCTTCAAAATCAGTCCCTCCAATGAACACCCAGGACTGATCTCCTTTAGGATGGACTGGTTGGATCTCCTTGCAGTCCAAGGGACTCTCAGGAGTCTTCTCCAACACCACAGTTCAAAAGCATCAACTTTCTTTATAGTCCAACTCTCACATCCATACATGACCACTGGAAAAACCATAGCCTTCACTAGACAGACATTTGTTGGCAAAGTAATGTCTCTGCTTTTGAATATGCTGTCTAGGTTGATCATAACTTTTCTTCCAAGGAGCAAGCATCTTTTAATTTCATGGCTGCAATCACCATCTGCAGTGATTTTGGAGCCCAAAAAAATAGTCAGTCACTGTTTCCACTGTTTCCCCATCTATTTCCCATGAAGTGATGGGACCAGATGCCATGATCTTAGTTTTCTGAACGTTGAGCTTTAAGCCAACTTTTTCACTCTCCTCTTTCACTTTCATCAAGAGGCTCTTTAGCTCTTCTTCACTTTCTGCCATAAGGGTGGTGTCATCTGCATATCTGAGGTTATTGATATTTCTCCCAGCAATCTTGATTCCAGCTTGTGCTTCCTCCAGCCCAGAGTTTCTCATGATGTACTCTGCATATAAGTTAAATAAGCAGGGTGACAATATACAGTCTTGGCGTACTCCTTTCCCGATTTGGAACCAGTCTGTTTTTCCATGTCCAGTTCTAACTGTTGCTTCCTGACCTGCATACAGGTTTCTCAAGAGGCAGGTCAGGTGGTCTGATATTCTCATCTCTTTCAGAATTTTCCACAGTTTATTGTGGTCGACACAGTCAAAGGCTTTGGCATAGTCAGTAAAGCAGAAGTAGATGTTTTTCTGGAACGCTCTTGCTTTTTCCATGATCCAACAGATGTTGGCAATTTGATCTCTGGTTCCTCTGCCTTTTCTAAAACCAGCTTGAACATCTGGAAATTCACGGTTCACATACTGCTGAAGCCTGGCTTGGAGAATTTTGAGCATTACTTTACTAGCACGTGAGATGAGTGCAATTGTGCAGTAGTTTGAGCATTCTTTGGCATTGCCTTTCTTTGGGATTGGAATGAAAACTGACCTTTTCCAGTCCTGAGGCCACTGCTGAGTTTTCCAAATTTGCTGACATATCGAGTGCAGCACTTTCACAGAAACCGAGGTAACTAAAGACAAAGAAAAAAAGCAGTAAAAATTAGGATATTAAAAAGTTCATTTCTTCCCTTCTCACTGAATAGTCAATGTACATTATTATTCCTTTTGCTTTATGCTCAACCAAGAAAAAGGGAAGAGTGGCACTTGGATGCAAGATCCAACTGCATTTAATTGCCCTCTTTAATTCAATCTGGCTTGTGTCTGAAAGCAATGGATTATACCAGAGAAAAATAGCTCCTTTCACCTGTAAGAGAACCTGTGAGACAGAAAAAAGTTCTGGCTTCAAATCTCAGTCTCTGGAGCACCACTGAAGTAAAAGGGTTTATCAGCACAGCCATAACCATGGGTCTCCATGCTCCAGCCCAGAACAGTATTTCAGAATCTCTATTGTGTTCATAAATAAGAAATCACGAGAAGCAAGCCAGCTCTCTCCCTAAAGGATGGCTTAAATTTAATGAGCCTGTGGCAGTAAGAGCTTCTATCCCTTGAGTATACAGGTTCTTAGAAGACATTTTCATATTATGAATACAATATAAAGAGGATGGCTTATCTGTATCCTTTTAGAAACAAAAATAATTGTAATTTTTAAGATCAGAATTATTTTGAAGATTATAAAAATAGTTTCTCTTACTGGCTTTTTAGGAAAGACATCCTGATGTTCAGTAATCATTTGTGAGAAGGAAAAGCATTCAGTAACCTTCCTTATCTTCTCTATTAGTGAGCCTCTGCTTCAAGGCAGCCCTGTTTTCTGTCCTCTCTCCCATGGTATAGATTTTCTCTCCACCAACTCCTGTGTCTTTCCCCAGCTACAGAATTTTCTATCTATTTTCTTGTAGCTTTGATTCTGTTAACTATACTTAGTTTGTCTGTATGCTTGGTTAGTTGGTCATTTTTCCCCCCTTAAGTGAAATAGAAAGGCTAAAACAGAGTGGATTAGGGGAGATTCCTGCCAAGTCCTTTCTCCGGAGTATAAGCCGTTTTTATGGAGAAGCCTCTGAGAGTGTTTCCCAATACTCTTCCTGCCAGAGACATGTGAGTATATTTCTGAGCACTTCACTATGAGAACCTGGTAGGATTAATAAAGAGAAAGTTCATGAAAGTGTGGAGGGTTCCCACTAAAGCTGAGCTCCAGAGGGTGGGAGGGAAGGTTCACTCTCATGCTAGCCCACACTCCGTCTCCAGTAAGTCATAGAAATTACCACTGAAGTATTTCTACCATTCTTTGTTGGATGAAGATTTTGGAAATGAGGAGGAAAGATGAAAAAAAGAAAATGTGTTTATTACTTGATATTCATCAACCTCAGAATTCCTTGGTATGTCTGACTAAGTGAAAGTGTTAGTCGCTCAGTCGTGTCCAACTCTTTGAGACCCCATGGCCTGTAGCCTTCCAGGCTCCTCTGACCATGGGATTCTCCAGACAAGAATACTGGAGTGGGTTGCCATTCCCTTCTCCAAAGGATCTTCCCAACCCAGAGATTGAACCTGGGTCTCTGCATTGCAGGCAGATTCTTTATTGTCTGAGCCACCCAGGAATCCCTATGTCTAACTAAATATTTAGGCTCTCTTTCTTTCCTCTTCTCCTGAAACCACAGGATCAGCTCAGATTACTGATAACAGGATGTCTAGTTGCCTTGCAGATACAGCAGAGACAAAACTGCAAGTCTTGTAACCAGGGCATGTCCCGAGGATGAAGTAAGTCAGTAAGTGAAGTCGCTCAGTTGTGTCCGACTCTTTGCGACCCCGTGGACTGTAGCCTACCAGGCTTCTCCATCCATGGGATTCTCCAGGCAAGAATACTGGAGTGGGTTACCATTTCCTTCTCCAGGGGATCTTCCCGACTCAGGGATCGAACCTGGATCTCCTGCATTGGAGGCAGACGCTTTAACCTCTGAGCCACCAGGGAAGATAGCTGCTGCTAAGTCACTTCAGTCATGTCCGACTCTGTGTGACCCCATAGACGGCAGCCCACCAGGCTCCCCCGTCCCTGGGTTTCTCCAGGCAAGAGCATCAGAGTGGGTTGCCATTTCTTTCTGCAATGCATGAAAGTGAAAAGTGAAAGGGAAGTCGCTCAGTCGTGTCTGACTCTTCGCAACCCCATGCACTGCAGCCTACCAGGCTCCTCTGTCCATGGGATTTTCTAGGCAAGAGTACTGGAGTGGGGTGCCATCGCCTTCTCCGCCAGGGAAGATAAGCCCTCCTCAAATAATATTTGGAACCTGTGTTTCCTTTCCAGAGCCAAGAAAGCTAGAACATTACCAGAACCTGAAAGTTGGAAACTTTTTAGAAAGGAGGGATCTTGTCCAGGAAGATCTGATGCTGAAATCCATCTTTTCATATCTTCAATACCATAAATGGCCCTCCAGTGCAAGAGTTTTAAAAAAAGAAAAAAAAAGTTTAAAGCCCTCCAGCATAAACCTCCCCTGACAGCAAATTCTTCATACCAGGCTGTCCTTCCTAACTCATAAAAGCTTGACACAAGCCCCGGATCCAGGAGACAGATTTGAGACCTGCCTCCTGTCTCCTTTGCCAGTGGACTTCTCAATAGAACTCTTTCTTTTTTCAAAAGCTGGTGCCACAGTATTGGCTTCTAGGTGCATTGGGCAGCAAACCTTTGCTTGACCAGACTCCCTTCCAAACCCCTTGAGCACTGGTCTCAGGGTACTTATGCTCAGGAGGCTGAATGGGGGACACAGTTGTGGAGATGTTCAACTCAGTCACAGCAGAGCTCCCTACCCATGTGTGTGCGTGTGGGACAGTGGCCACCCTCTCTGAGTCCCCCTATCTACTTGCCTCTAAAAATAGCCTCTTATCTAGACTTCAGGGTGTTCTACAAATATTACCATTTTCCTCCTGTGAAAAAGGTTAGAAAGGACTGCTTTGACAACATTGAATTTGAAAGAATTCCAGAAGGATGTCTGTTTTCTTCCAGGGCATGGCTGTTTTCCTAGGAGTTTAATGTAATGGGAAATAGTGAAATTTTCTCATTTCTTCCACTGACTCAGTGTAACTTTGAGTAAAGGACTTCAACATTGTGAAATGAGAGGTCAAGAATAGATGATCTCTAAGAGTTTAATGTTTTTTGTGTTTTTGGACATTTTACAATAAATGCAAGAATAGACATAAATTTGAGGCATGAACTATATACCCACAGACCTACCTAGGTCTTTGACGTGTTTTGTACAAAGTGGTTTCCTTTGATTTATGAATCTCACCCAAATAATGCTTTTTTTTTTTCATAGCTTTTAGCATTTACTTGTCTATTTAAAGCAAATGTCAAGAAACTGATTTCAGACCACATCTCATCATACAATGTCTTCACCAGTAACAAAATCTCTCTGAAGGTCAATCTGAAAGAGAAGACAAATTGGTTACTTTAAATAAGAGTTGCTAAAGTAGATACGAGTAATTACAGACAATGTAAGAATGAGTTACACAGACTTATTTTTTTTAATGCAAATTGGAATATTCTGCTAATGTTTTTAATCAATTTTTTTTATTGAATGGATATATCCATTTGATAGAAAGGAGAAGAGAGCATTTCATCTTAGGCAGATGATTAGGATATTCTATTAGCAGTCCTTAGATTGTAACCATTCAATCATCTGCAGACAAGAACTCAACCCAAAAAATTCTTGAGAAGATGTTCATTATATATCCTACATGTCATAAGTTCTAGGAGAAAATGGGCAAAGTTATAGCAAAAAGGGCTAAGGGAGATTCATAATACTTCTCTTGCATTAGTCTCATCGGGGTTTCTAAATGTTTAGAGTGCATCTCTGTCTTCAGAAATAATTGCATTCAATGGGGTAAATCCTGATATTGGAGAGTATTCCTGTGACTAAGTGAGTGAATTACAGAGAGACATTAAATATTTGACCAAAATGATGTTAACTCCAAATAGAGATTTCTCACTACTTTTTGAATATGGGATGCCCATCATTAACTTCAAGATGATTTTAGGTGGTTCACAGACAGCACTGAGTAGCATTGACTCACCTGGTGAGAAAGTTACTAAGTATTCAGTCCTTTTTCATTCCTTACTCATTAGTTCAATAGACAGTCTTAGTTTGATGCTAATTTCTTTCTCTTATTTTTAACTTTCTGTAATTATGAATATGCCATATTTATATACTATTCATGAATCAAAACTTCAATAAAAGGTGCTAATCTAAACTGTCCATTTTTCTTCATTGGAGATCAATATTATTACTAACTTTATTTATAATTTTTCCATTATGGATTACTCAAATATATATTAATATTATTTTCCTTATCTAAATAGTGTTATATCATATGTAATTCTATGCTGTGTTTTTAGAATTATTTTGGGGCTTAAACACTTACTAATATCCCTTTTAGACAGAAAGATCTGTGTTTCATCAATTAATCAATTAGCAGAGTCCAGTTAAAATTTTATGACAACTTTAACTGTATTAGTTTTAAGGTCACTATCTACGGCAAGAAAGAGTAATACCATATAATGCTTTCTTTATAAATACACTTAAGTAGAATCCTTAAAACTTGAATCAATGTAAGGGGAAAAAACAGTCCTGAATGGACATTCAAATCAGTATGGCCCCTACCATCACTGAAAAAATTTTTAAAGAATATACTCACCATTTATTAAGGAAAAAGGAAAATGAACTGGGTAGAGGACAGGGATTATAATAAACAAATATGTAAGATATATCTAAGTGTATTGAACTATGGACTATAGATACTACTACTACTATTTTTTTTTTCATAAAACTTGGGAAAAATTTCCACACTAAAGGATAGTAAGAATAAAGCTGCTTCTTATAAATGAACATTCTTATACATTATTCTTGGTGCAAATATCCACAGACTAATACCTAGGACTGGACTGCATCATTTCAATTTGTTTGCCAAAAGTAGTTATGGCAATTTATACTCCAAAAATAACACTTGGAAATTTCTGTTTCTCCTCAAACATTGGTATTACCAGATTTTAAGTGTTCTCAACTTAATTGAGTGTCGTTGTAATGTCAAGTTGCATTTCCTGACTATTAATAATGTTGGCTGAACAACTGTCATACCTGAATGGTCTAGAGGTTTTCCCTACTTTCTTCAATTTCAGTCTGAATTTGGCAATAAGGAGTTCATGGTCTGTGCCACAGTCAGCTCCCAGTCTTGTTTTTGCTGACTTGTATAAAACTTCTCCATCTTTGGCTGCAGAGAATATAATCAATCTGATTTCAGTCTTGACCATCTGGTGATGTCCATGTGTAGAGCCTTCACTTGTGTTTTTGAGAGAGGGTGTTTGATATGACCAGTGCATTCTCTTGGCAAAACTCTATTAGTCTTTGCCCTGCTTCATTCTGTACTCCAAGGCAAAATTTGCCTGTTACTCCAAGTGTTTTTTTTTTACTTCCTACTTTTGCATTCCAGTCGCCTATAATGAAAAGGACATCTTTTTTGGGTGTTAGTTCTAGAAGGACTTGTAGGTCTTCATAGAACCATTCAATTTCAGCTTCTTCAGCATTACTGGTTGGGGCATAGACTTTGATTACTATGATGTTGAATGGTTTGCCTTGGAAATGAACAGAGATCATTCTGTCATTTTTGAGATTGCACCCAAGTACTGCATTTTGGACTCTTTTGTTGACCATGATGGCTACTCCATTCTTCTGAGGGATTCTTGCCCACAGTAGTAGATATAATGGCCATCTGAGTTAAATTCATCCATTCTGGTCCATTTTAGTTTGTTGTTTCCTAAAATGTTGACGTTCACTCTTGCCATCTCGTTTTACCACCTCCAATTTGCCTTTATTCGAGGACCTAACATTCCAGGTTCCTATGCAATATTTCTTTTTACAGCATCAGACTTTACTTCTATCACCAGTCACATCCACAACTGGGTGCTGTTTTTGCTTTGGATCTGTCTCTTCATTCTTTCTGGAGTTATTTCTCCACTGATCTCCAGTAGCATATTGGGCACCTACTGACATGGGGAGTTCATCTTTCAGTGTCCTATCTTTTTGCCTTTCCATACTATTCATGGAGCTCTAAAGGCTCCATGAATACTAAAGTGGTTTGCCACTCCCTTCTCCAGTGGGCCATGTTTTGTCAGAACTCTCCACCATGACCCATCTGTGTTGGGTGGCTCTACATGGCATGGCTCATAGTTTCATTAATTAGACAAGACTGTGGTCCGTGTGATCAGATTGGTTACTTTCCTGTGATTGTGTTTTTCAGTCTGTCTGCCCTCTGATGGAGAAGGGTTAGAGGCTTATGGAAGCTTCCTGATGGGAAAGATTGACTGAGGGACAAATTGGGTCTTGTTCCGATGAGCTGGGCCATGTTCAGTAAATCTTTAATCCAATTTCCTGTTGATGGGTTGGGCTCCAAATTGCAGATAGTGACTGCAGCCATGAAATTAAAAGACGCTTGCTCCTTGGAAGAAAAGTTATGATCAACCTAGACAGCATATTAAAAAGCAGAGACATTACTTTACCAACAAAGGTCTGTCTAGTCAAAGCTATGGATTTTCCAGTAGTCATGTATGGATATGATAGTTGGACTATAAAGAAAGCTGAGCACTTAAGAATTGATGCTTTTGAACTGTGGTGTTGGAGAAGACTCTTGAGAGTCCCTTGGACTGCAAGGAGATCCAACTAGTCAGTTACAAAGGAAATCAGTCCTGAATATTCACTGGAAGGACTGATGCTGAAGCTGAAACTCCAATACTTTGGCCACCTGATGCGAAGAACTGACTCATTGGAAAAGACCTTGATGCTGGGAAAGATTGAAGGCAGGAGGAGAAGGGGACAACAGAGGATGAGATGGTTGGATGGCATCATTGACTCAATGGACATGAGTTTGAGTAAACTCCAGGGGTTGGCAATGGACAGGGAGGCCCAGCGTGCTGCAATCCATGGGATCGCAAAGAGCTGGACATGACTGAGCAGCTGAACTAAACTGAACAACTGTCTGTATGTATAATGGCTATTTGGGTCTTCTCGTTTGTAATGTATATACTCTTGTACTACATTGTCTTTCCATGTTAATTTTGAAGTGACATTTCATGTATTTTCTGAATATAGCTTGTCATCAGTTATGTATGTTTCAAATATCTTCATTCACTATTTAGCTTTTTATTTCACTGTCTTCATTTGTGGCTTTTGAAGACAAGAAATTCTTCATTCTAGTATAGTAAAAAACCATCTTTTCCTTTGGTCCATTTTCAGAGGTAAATATTACCCATGCTTTAAAGGAGCAAAAATTTTCTGCTCTTTAGAAATTGCTTTCAAGTATTAAAAAATATAAAAAATCAAGCTAACTCATTATGGTGCATGAAGCATGAGTGCTTATTTTATGGAGTATTATGAAATTAACTTGACATGAAAATTGAATAAGGAAAATACAAGAAAATTATATAATCAAATCTAACTTATATAAATACAAATATATTAATAAAATTCTAGAAAGAAAGCAACCATGTATTAAAAATATGCATCATAACAAGGTAATTTATTCTAGGACTATAAGGATGGCTTATTATCAGAAAAAGAAATTGATATAATTCACTATAAAAGCAAATTAAGAGAGTGCTATGGACTGAATATTTACATTCCCCTAAAGAAGCTTCCCAGGGGAAGGCAATGGCACCCCACCCCAGTACTCTTGCCTGGAAAATCCAATGGACGGAGAAGCCTGATAGGCTGCAGTCCGTGGGGTCGCTAAGAGTCGGACACTACTGAGTGACTTCACTTTCACTTTTCACTTTCATGCATTGGAGAAGGAAATGGCAACCCACTCCAGTATTCTTGCCTGGAGAATCCCAGGGACGGGGGAGCCTGGTGGGCTGCCGTCTACGGGGTCGCACAGAGTCGGACAAGACTGAAGTGACTTAGCAGCAGCAGCAGCAGTAAAGAAGCTTCCCAGGTGGAGCTAGTTGTAAAAATCTTGCCTGCCATTACAGGAGACCTAAGAGAAGTGGGTTTGATCCCCGGGTCGGGAAGATCCCCTGGAGAAAGGCAGGGCAACCCCCTCTGGTATTCTTGCCTAGAGAATCCCATGGACAGAGAAGCCTGATGGCTACAGCCTATGGGGTCACAAAGAGTCAGATATGACTGAAGTGACTTAGCACATAACATGCTCATGATGGTCTACCTAAAAAAAAACAAGAAAAATTCTGTAAAGTAATAGAATCAATAAAAGAGGTAGGTGACAAGGTTAACATTTATAAGATTTAATGGGCATTTCCATGTAACAGCAATAATGAAATAGAAAATATATAGTAAATGAATATCTCCTCAATATAAGCATAATATCTAACATAGGTCATGGAAGAATACTTTGGAAATTTTAAAAAAAATCATTCCTGAAAGACATCAAATGAGGCCATCTTTTTTATCTGGATGGTTGCACTAGTTTCACAGCTGATTTCTTTCCTTCTACAATATGCTTATCTCCAGCAGCTGGAGGGATCCATTTACAATGTGAGCTAGATTCGTCCAAAGCTTGCCAATGTCTTCCTTTTCCTTTAGAACAAAGCAGAGGTCGCAACAGATTTCTACAAGCCTCAGATCTGGTCAACAGTCCCTTTGAACCTCATCTCCTGTGCTACCCTCACTCACTTTGCCCCAGTCTTTTTTCTCTCTCTTGAGCTCACCACTCAGATTTATATGGTTCCCTCTCTTTGAAATCTCCCTCCTTCAAACACTCCGGACTACTTAGCCATTTGTTCAAATGTCCCATTTTTATTGCTTTCTTACAGAACAGGTTGCTCTCTTTTGCTCTCTGTCCTCTTTAATCTGTTTTCTGTTTCTGCAAGGCATGATTTGCCATCTGATGTTCTACATGTTTACTTGTCTATTTGTCTGCTGATGGTCTCTTCCCTTCTCCCTCCCAAATTTCATCAGGACAGTAACTGTCTTTCTTCTTCACTACTGTGTTCCATTCCCAGTACCTAGATGAACTTATGGATGGGAAGTGCAGTGATATTTCCAAAATATCACCAAAATAATATTGCTTCTCACCAAAATAATCAATTTCACTTAACAAAACTCTCAAATCAACATTGATACAAGATTTCATTTGGAAAAAGATTTCCATATTGGAGAAACTAATTCTAAAAAATAACAAAGACTAAAGGCATAAAGGTCTATTTGAAGAAAAAGTAAAGCATAGAGACTCACCCCACCAATGCATTAGTATGCATGCTAGGTCATTTTGGTCATGTCTGACTCTTTGTGACCCCATGGACTATAGCCCTCCAGGTTCCTCTGTCCATGGGATTCTCCAAGTAAGAATCCTGGAGTGGGTTGCCATGCCCTCCTTCAGGTGACCTTTCTGATCTAGGGATTGAACCTGTGTCTCTTGTTTCCTGCACTGGCAGGTGGATTCTTTATCATTAACACCACCTGGGCAGCCTAGGATATTAGCATATAGCTATAATAATTAATACTGTATTTTATCAATGAAGTTTCTATTAAAAAATGGATAAGATTAGAG
The DNA here is from genome assembly GCF_032405125.1 of Capricornis sumatraensis. Classification (NCBI taxonomy): domain Eukaryota; kingdom Metazoa; phylum Chordata; class Mammalia; order Artiodactyla; family Bovidae; genus Capricornis; species Capricornis sumatraensis. The sequence continues at coordinate 33,407,548 of NC_091080.1, read as the reverse complement.
ATCATAGAGACAGCAATATGTGAGGGCCTTCAGGAATGAGAGACAGAACATTTTAATCTTTAAAGGAAAAGAAACATCTATATTGTTAAGATGATTCATTTTTCTTTAAAAATATAAATAGAACTTTATTTCACACAAAACAATAATCATACTGAATCAAAGATCTAAATGTGAAAATAAACACTAAACTGTTGGAATAAAATAAGGATGCATTTACAATATTGGAATAAGTAGAGAAAGAATCCTCAGAGAAAAACCCACAAATACAAGTCACAGAGGAAAAACAAGTAATTTCCACTAAATCAAAATATACACTTCTTTTGCCAGAAATAAAAAGAACTAACAAAACAAAAAGGCAAGTTATACTTTGGGAAAAGATATCTATAACACGTAGTATAGACAGGCATTGATTAAACCCAAGTGGGGAAAAGAGATAATGCAAAAGCAATCAAAGGATTTGAAAAGGTAATTCCAAAAGAAAAAAAAAAAGGAAACCCAATGGCCAATTGTATATGAACAGGTGTTTACATCACTAGTAATTAAAGGGAAAAATCTAAGAAATAGTGAAATGCCATTGCTTAATAATTAGATTTGCATGCAAAAAAAACCACACACACAACTATTTTTAAAACTTTGGCAACTCAACATTTTTGTGAAGTTTTCTTGAGAATAAGAAAATCTAGTATATTGCAATTGGGAGGTAATCAGGTACAGTCACTTTGGAACAACGTGTCAATGTTTAATATATTTGAGAATAGCTGTCCATGCATAACAGAAGACATTTATGGAGCTATTCATGGCAACAATTTTTGAAATAAAAAAGTGAGAACAAACCATGTCTACAAACAAGAGAATGGATAAAATGAATACCTATGTCTGTGTGTATCAATTTGAATACATTAAAGGGTCTTACATTCGTGATATGGGGTTTTCAAATCCTAAAAGATGATGCTGATAAAGTGCTGCACTCAATATGCCAGGAAATTTGGAAAGCTCAGCAATGGCCACAGGACTGGAAAAGATCAGTTTTCATTCCAATCCCAAAGAAGGGCAATGCCAAAGAATGTTCAAACTACCACACAATTGTACTCATCTCACATGCTAAAAAGTAATGCTCAAAATTCTCCAAGACAGGCTTCAACAGTATGTGAACCATGAATTTCCAGATGTTCAAGCTGGATTTAGAAAAGACAGAGGAACCAGAGATCAAATTGCCAACATCTGTTGCATCATCAAAAAAACAAGTGAGTTCCAGAAAAACATTTACTGTTGCTTTATTGATTATGCCAAAGCCTTTGACTATGTGGATCACAACAAACTGTGGAAAGTTCTTCTTCACCAGACCACCTTACCTGCCTCCTGAGAAATCTTTATGCAGGTCAATAAGCAACAGTTAGAACTAGACATGGAATAACACACTGGTTCCAAGTCAGGAAAGGAGTATGTCAAGGCTGTATATTGTCATCCTGCTTATTGAACTTAAATGCAGAGTACATCATGCAAAATGCCAGGCTGGATGAAGCACAAGCTGAAATCAAGATTGCCAGGAGAAATATCGGTAACCTCAGATATGCAGTTTACATCACCCTTATGGCAGAACGTGAAGAGGAACTAAAGAGCCTCTTCATGAAGGTGAAAGAGGAGTGTGAAAAATCTGGCTTAAAACTCAATATTCAAAAAACTAAAATCAAGGCATCCATTCCCATCACTACACGGCAAATAGACTGAGAAACAATGGAAACAGTGACAGACTTTATTTTCTTGGACTCCAAAATCACTACAGATGGTGACTGCAGCCATGAAATTAAAAGACACTTGGTTCCTTGAAAGAAAAGTTATGATCAACCTAGGCAGCATATTAAAAAGCAGAGATATTACTTTGCCAACAAATGTCCATCTAGTCAAAGCTATGGTATTTCCAGTAGTCATGTATGGATGCGAGAGTTGGACTATAAAGAAAGCTGAGCACCGAAGAATTGATGCTTTTGAACTGTGGTGTTGGAGAAGACTCTTGAGAGTCCTTTGGACTGCAAGGAGATCCAACCAGTCCATCTTAAAGGAAATCAGTCCTGAATATTCATTGGAGGGACTGATGCTGAAGCTGAAACTCCAATACTTTGTCCACCTGATGTGAAGAGCTGACTCACTGGAAAAGACCCTGATGCTGGGAAAGACTGAGGGCAGGAGAGAAGGGGACCACAGAGAATGAGATGGTTTGATAGCATCACTGACTCCATGGACATAAGTTTGAGCAAACTCGGGGAGTTGGTGTTGAACAGAGGAGCCTGGCGTGCTGCAGTCCATGGGGCTGCAAGAGTCAGACACAACTGAGCGACTGAACTGAACTGAGCGCCAAAGAACTGATGCTTTTGAAATGTATTGTTGGAGAAGACCCTTGAGAATCCCTTGGAAGGCAAGGAGATCAAACCAGTCAGTCCTTAAGGAAATCAGTCCTGAATATTCACTGGAAGGACTGATGCTGAAACTTAAACGCCAATACTTTGGCCACCTGATGCGAAGAACTGACTCATTGGAAAATCTCCTGATGCTGGGAAAGATGGAAGGCAGGAGGAAAAGAGGTCAACAGAGGATGAGATGGTTGGATGGCATCACCGACTCAATGAACAAGAGTTTGAGCAACCTCCGGGAGTTGGTGATGGACTAGGAAGCCTGGCATGTTGCAGTGCCTGGGGTCACAAAGAGTTGGACACAACTGAGTGACTGAACTCTCTGATGGGTTTAGTTTTGGATAACAGAACTGGGACAGACAGGACAAAAGTGACATCCACTTCATCTGTATATTTAACTTATTTCATAAAAAAGTATGCAGCAGAAGTACAAAATTCAAATATTAGTAAATCTTGGTTGTGACATATGCATATAGACATGCAATTTAAGAAAAAATGCAGATGTGAAACTCAAATGACTGAAGTAGCATTTTATTTTTGTAAATCCTAATGGTTTAAATGTATTCATGTATTTGTGAAATGACCATTTTCCCCTGTGGATTAAATTTATATTAGATTTGATACTGCCATACACATAACCTTGGTCTTTAGTTAAGTCTCTTATTCTATTAATTTAGCCCATTACTGCCTCTGTCAAGTGACTGGATATATTGTGTTCACTGATTCATAATCGAGCTGCAATTACTTTGAAAGAATGAAGGACCATATTCAAGCCTTCTACCGTTGTTATAGCTGAACAACTGTCTACACACAGATGCAAATGATGTTTATGGTATCTTTCACACCACAATACAGCCTAGTCTTGGCTCGGCTTTGATTATCTTGTTAATTGCTTTGTAAATAAGGCGACCTGTTCCTATTCACTTGGGTACAACATCCAAATATAAAACTGTGCTACTCCTGAACTTTTTTCTTTTTTTGGATCACAAATTAAAATCAGACCAATGCTCACCTCTATGCATGTTGAGTTTTCTCTCCAGGTAGGCTATACGTTGCCATCTTTTATTACTGTTGTCTTGGCGAATCTTTGATTGCTGTTGTTGTGTAGTTTCTAAGTTGTGTCTGACTGTTTGCAACCCCACAGGCTTTAGACCTCTAGGTTCCTCTGTCCATAGAATTTTCCAGGCAAGAATACTGGAGTGGGTTGGCATTTCCTCCTCCAGGGGATCTTCCTGACCCAGGCATCAAACCCACATCTGTTGCATCTCCTGCATTGCAGGAGGATTCTTTACCACTGCACCTCCCTGGGAAGCCCCTCAAAACCATGCATTCGCTGGGAAACCAAAAAAAAGAAAACACATTAATAAGCCCTAAATATGACATGCACTTGTACTAGGTTCTGGGAATACAATGATGAACAAAATTCAGAATCTGCTCTGAAGAAGTTAAATAGTCAGGTTATGGTTACTATTATATCTGCCCAACTACTTGCTGAGAGGAAAACAATGCAATTAGCCTAAAATATTTTATGCCTTTCCTTTTCTGAAACTACATCCTAGGCATTTCATTAAAGATTAAAGGGAGTTTAAATAAATATTAGCTGAGTTATTTGAAAGATGATGTGATAAAGTAAAATAAGTGTACATGAAATTCTCTGAAAATGATTATTAAATTGGGCTAAACAGAATAAAACAAATTTTAAAGAGAATTAACTGTAAGTATAGGATCTGCAGATAATATCCACATGCAGAAACAAAAAAAAGAGGTACTTAAGACATGGGACATCCCTTGAAGATGTCAGGAGGGTTGTCATTTCCAGTGGCTGGTGGACAGGTCTAAGATGTGTATCAAAAACTTGGGAGTTTCTTTGACTCTGAAAAGAAATGAACTTTGATTACATAGAACACAACAAAAACATCATCTCTATAGACAGTTTCAGCCATTCTCCACCCAAATAGACAGATGGCTTCTCAGGACACAGTACATTCACAAACTTTAGCTCAGAACTTAGGGAGAAAGAAAAATGAATTTAGTCATAACCAAAGATACTAATGTTACAGCCTCAACTTGTAACGCTTCTACAGGGTTGGCTTAGCTTGTTTTTCATACACAAATTCAAATGCAAAAGATCTGAGTTATCATGACTCCTTTTTTAAAAATTAATTTATTTTAATTGGAGGCTAATTACTCTACAGTATTATAGTGGTTTTGCCATACATTCACATGAACCAGCCATGGGTGTACATGTGTTCCTCATCCTGAGCCACCCTCCTACCTCCCTCCCCATCCCATCCCTCAGGGTCATCCCAGTGCACCAGCCCTGAGCACCCTGTCTCATGCATTGAACCTGGACTGGTGATCTGTTTCACATATGATAATATACATGTTTCAATTCTATTCTCTCAAATTATCCCACCCTCACCTTCTCCCACAAAGTCCTAAAGAGTGTTCTTTACATCTGTGTCTCTTTTGTTGTCTCGCATATAGGGTCATCATTACCATCTCTCTAAATTCCATATATATGTGTTAATGTAATGTATTGGTGTTTTTCTTTCTGACTTACTTCACTCTGTATATTAGGCTCCAGTTTCATCCACCTCATTAGAAATGATTCAAATGCATTCTTTTTAATGGCTGAGTAATATTCCATTGTGTATGTGTACCACAGCTTTCTTATCCATTTGCCTGCCGATGGACATCAAGGTTGCTTCCACGTTCTAGCTGTTGGAAACAGTGCTGCAATGAACATTGGGGTACATGTGTCTCTTTCAATCCTGGTTTCCTCAGTGTGTATGCCCAGCAGCGGGATTGCTGGATCATGTGGCAGTTCTTTATCGAGCCCATCTTTGCATGAAATGTTCCCTGGGTATCTCTAACTTTCTTGAAGACATCACTAGTCTTTCCCATTCTGTTGTTTTCCTCTATTTCTTTGCATTGATCACTGAGGAAGGCTTTCTTATCTCTTTTTGCTATTGTTTGGAACTCTGCATTCAGATGCTTATATCTTTCCTTTTCTCCTTTGCCTTTTGCTTCTCTTCTTTTCACAGCTATTTGTAAGGCCTTCTCAGACAGCCATTTTGCTTTTTTTGCATTTGTTTTCCATGAGGATGGTCTTGATCCCTGTCTCCTGTACAATGTCACGAACCTCATTCCATAGTTCATCAGGCAGTCTATCTATCAGATCTAGTCCCTTAAATCTATTTCTCACTTCCACTGTATAATCATAAGGGATTTGATTTAGGTCATACCTGAATGGTCTAGTGGTTTTCCCTACTTTCTTCAATTTCAGTCTGGATTTGGCAATAAGGAGTTCATGATCTGAGCCACAGTCAGCTCCTGGTCTTGTTTTTGTTGACTGTATAGATCTTCTCCATATTTGGCTGCAAAGAATATAATCAATCTGATTTTGGTGTTGACCATCTGGTGACGTCCATGTGTAGTGTTCTCTTGTTTTGTTGGAAGAGGGTGTTTGCTATGACCAGTACATTTTCTTGACAAAACTCTATTAGTCTTTGCCCTGCTTCATTCCACATTCCAAGGCCAAATTTACCTGTTACTCCAGGTGTTTCTTGACTTCCTACTTTTGCATTCCAGGCCCCTATAATGAAAAGAACATCTTTTTGGGTGTTAGTTCTAAAAGGTCGTGTAGGTCTTCATAAAACCGTTCAACTTCAGCTTCTTCAGCATTACTGGTTGGGGCATAGTCTTGGATTACTCTTATATTGAATGGTTTGCCTTGGAAACGAACAAAGATCATTCTGTCGTTTTTGAGATTGCATTCAAGTACTGCATTTTGGACTCTTTTGTTGACCAAGATGGCTACTTCATTTCTTCTAAGGGATTCCTGCCCACAGTAGTAGATATAATGGTCATCTGAGTTAAATTCACCTATTCCAGTCCATTTTAGTTTGCTGATTCCTAGAATGTCGACGTTCACTCTTGCCATCTCCTGTTTGCCCACTTCCAATTTGCCTTGATTCATGGACCTGACATTCCAGGTTCCTATGCATTATTGCTCTTTACAGCATCGAACCTTGCTTCTATCACCAGTCACATCCACAACTGGGTATTGTTTTTGCTTTGGCTCCATCCCTTCATTCTTTCTGGAGTTATTTCTCCACTGATCTCCAGTAGCATATTGGGCACCTACTGACCTGGGGAGTTCCTCTTTCAGTATCCTATCATTTTGCCTTTCCATACTATTCATGGGGTTCTCAAGGCAAGAATACTGAAGTGGTTTGCCGTTCCCTTCTCCAGTGGACCACATTATGTCAGACCTCTCCACCATGACCCACCCATCTTGGGTGGTCCCATGGGCATGGCTTAGTTTCATTGAGTTAGACAAGGCTGTGGTCCTAGTGTGATTAGATTGACTAGTTTTCTGTGATTATGGCCATGATTTATGTCAGAGAGTGTTTTGACTATATTTTCCTCTAGGAGTTTTATAGTTTCTGGTCTTACATTTAGATCTTTAATCCATTTTGAGTTTATTTTTGTGTATGGTTTTAAAAAGTGTTCTAGTTTCATTCTTTTACAAGAGGTTGACCAGTTTTCCCAGCACCACTTGTTAAAGAGATTGTATAATCTTGACTCCTTTGTCAAAGATAGAGTGTTCAAAGGTGCGTGGACATATCTCTGGGCTTTCTATTTTGTTCCATTGATCTGTATTTCTGTCTTTATGCCAGTACCATACTGTCTTGATAACTGTAGCTTTGTAGTATAGTCTGAAGTCAGGCATGTTGATTCCTACAGGTCCATTCTTCTTTCTCAAGATTGCTTTGGCTATTCAGGTATTTTTGCATTTCCATACAAATTGTGAAATTATTTGTTCTAGTTCTCTGAAAAATACCATTGGTAGCTTGATAGGGATTGTATTGAATCTATAGATTGCTTTGGAAAGTATACTCAGTTTCACTATATTGATTCTTCTGATCCATGAACATGGTATATTTATCCATCTATTTATGTCATCTTTGATTTCTTTCATCAGTGTTTTATAGTTTTCTATATATAGGTCTTTTGTTTCTTTAAGTAAATTTATTCCTAAGTATTTTATTCTTTTTGTTGCAATGGTGAATGGAATAGTTTCTTTCTCTTTCTGTTTTCTGTTAGTGTATAGGAATGTAAGGGATTTCTGTGTATTAATTCTATATCTTGCCACTTTACTATATTCACTGATTAGCTCTAGAAATTTTCTGGTGGTGCCTTTAGGGTCTTCTATGTAGAGGATCATGTCATCTGCAAACAGTGAGAGTTTTACTTCTTCTTTTCCAATCTGGATTCCTTTTATTTCTTTTTCTTCTCTGATTGCTGTGGCTAAAACTTCCAAAACTAGGTTGAATAGTAGTGGTGAGAATGGGCACCCTTGTCTTGTTCCTGATTTTAGGGGAAATGCTTTCTGTTTTTCACCATTGAGGATAATGTTTACTGTGGGTTTATCATATGTGGCTTTTATTATGCTGAGGTATGTTCCTTCTATGCCTGCTTTCTGGAGGGTTTCTACCATAAATGGGTGTTGAATTTTGTCAAAGGCTTTCTCTTCATCTATTGAGATAATCATATGGTTTTTATCTTTCAATTTGTTAATGTGATGTATCACACTGATTGATTTGTGAATATTGAAGAATCCTCACATCCCTGGGATAAAGCCCACTTGGTCATGATGTATGATCTTTTTAATATGTGTTTGGATTCTCTTTGCTAGAATTTTGTTAAGAATTTTTACATCTATGTTCATCAATGATATTGGCCTGTAGTTTTCTTTTTTTGTGGCATCTTTGTCTGGTTTTGGTATTAGGTGATGGTGGCCTCATAGAATGAGTTTCAAAGTTTACCCTCCTCTGCAATTTTCTGGAAGAGTTTGAGTAGGATAGGTGTTAGCTTTTCTCTAAATTTTTGGTAGAATTCAGCTATGAAACTGCCTGGACTTGGGCTTTTGTTTGCTGGAAGATTTCTGATTACAGTTTTTATTTCCATGCTTGTGACAGGTCTGTTAAGATTTTCTATTTCTTCCTGGTTCAGTTTTGGAAAGTTATATTTTTCTAAGAATTTTTGCATTTCTTCCAAGTTGTCCATTTTATTGGCATATGGTTGCTGATAGTAGTCTCTTATGGTCCTTGTGATTTCTCCATTTTCACTTCTAATTTTGTTGATTTGATTCTTCTCCCTTTTTTCTTGATGAGTCTGGCTAATGGTTTCTCTATTTTATTTATCTTCTCAATGAACCAGCTTTTAGCTTTGTTGATTTTTGCTATAATCTCCTTTGTTTCTTTTTCATTTATTTCTGCCCTAATTTTTATGATTTCTTTCCTTCTACTAACCCTGGGGTTCTTCATTTCTTCTTTTTCTAGTTGCTTTATGTGTTATTTGATTTTTCTCTTGTTTCTTGAGATAAGCTTGTATTGCTGTGAACCTTCATCTTAGCACTGCTTTTACTAAATTCCATAGGTTTGGGGTTGTTGTGTTTTCATTTTCATTCATTTCTACATATATTTTGATTTCTTTTTTGCTTTTTTCTGTGATTTGTTGATTATTCAGAAGCGTGTTGTTTAGCCTCCACATGTTTGTATTTTTAATAGTTTTTTTCTCTGTAGTTGACATCTAATCTTTGGAAGGAATGATGCTAAAGCTGAAACTCCAGTACTTTGGCCACCTCATGCAAAGGGTTGACTCATTGGAAAAGACTCTGATGCTGGGAGGGATTGGGGGCAGGAGGAAAAAAGGACGACAGAGGATGAGATGGCTGGATGGCATCACCAATTCGCTGGACGTGAGTTTGAGTGAACTCCGGGAGATGGTGATGGACAGGGAGGACTGGTGTGCTGCAATTCATCAGGTCACAAAGAGTTGAACATGACTGAGCAACTGAACTGAACTGACATCTAATCTTACTGCGTTGTGATCAGAAAAGATGCTTGGAATGATCTCGATTTTTTTAAATTTACCAAGGCTAGATCTATAGTCCAGGATGTGATCTATCCTGGAGAAGGTTCCTTGTGCACTTGAGAAAAAGGTGAAATTCATTGTTTGGGGGTGAAACGTCCTATAGATATCAATTAGGTCTAACTGGTCTATTGTATCATTTAAAGTTTGTGTTTCCTTGTTACTTTTCTCTTTAGTTGGTCTATCCATAGGTGTGAGTGGGATATTAAAGTTATCCACTATTATTGTGTTATTATTAAGTTTCCCTTTCATACTTGTTAGCATTTGCCTTACATATTGCTGTGCTCCTATGTTGGTTGCATATATATTTATAATTGTTATATCTTCTTCTTGGATTGATCCTTTGATCATTATGTAGTATCCTTCTTTGTCTCTTTCCATGGCCTTTATTTCAAAGTCTATTTTATCTGATATGAGTATTACTACTCCTGCTTTCTTTTTGTCTCCATTTGTGTGAAAGTTCTTTTTCTAGCCCTTCACTTTCAGTCTGTATGTGTCCCTTGGTTTGAAGTGGGTCTCTTATAGACAGCATATATAGGGGTCTTGTTTTTTAACCATTCAGCCAGTCCTTGTCTTTTGGTTGGGGCATTCAACCCATTTACATTTAAGGTAATTATTGATAAGTATGATCCCGTTGCTATTTACTTTGTTGTTTTGGGTTTGAGTTTATAAATCTTTTCTGTGTTTCCTGTCTAGAGAAGATCCTTTAGCATTTGTTGAAGAGCTAGTTGGTGGTGCTGAATTCTCTCAGCTTTTGCTTGTCTGTAAAGCTTTTGATTTCTCCTTCATATCTGAATGAGATCCTTCCTGGGTACAGTAATATCTCAGTTGTAGATTTTTCTCTTTCATCACTTTAAGTACATCCTGCCATTCCCTTCTGGCCTAAAGAGTTTCTATTGAAAGATCAGCTATTATCCTTATGAGAATCCCTTTGTGTGTTATTTGTTGTTTTTCCCTTGCTGCTTGTAATATTTGTTCTTTGTGTTTGATCTTTGTTAATTTAATTAATATATGTCTTGGGGTGTTTCACCTTGGGTTATCCTGTTTGGGACTCCCTGGATTTCTTGGACTTGGGTGGCTATTTCCTTCCCCATTTTAGGGAAGTTTTCAACTATTATCTCCTCAAGTATTTTCTCATGGCCTTTCTTTTTGTCTTCTTCTTCTGGGACTCCTATGATTTGAATGTTGGGGCATTTGACAATGTCCCAGAGGTCTCTGAGGTTATCCTCATTTCTTTCCATTCTTTTTTCTTTTTTCCTCTCTGCTTCATTTATTTCCACCATTCTATCTTCTACCCCATTTATGCTATCTTCTGCCTCAGTTATTCTACTGTTGGCTCCCTCCAGAGTGTTTTTTATCTCAATTATTGCATTATTCTTTATTGATTGACTCTCTTTTATTTTTTCTAGGTCCTTGTTAGACATTTCTTACATCTTCTCAATCCTTGTCTCCAGACTATTTATCTGTAACTCCATTTTGTTTTCAAGATTTTGGATCATTTTTACTAACATTGTTCTGAATTCTTTTTCAGGTAGACTCCCTATCTCCTCCTCTTTTGTTTGGTTTGGTGGGCATTTATCATGTTCCTTTACCTGCTGAATATTTCTCTGCATTTTCATCTTGTTTAGAATGCTGTGTTTGGGGTGGCCTTTCTGTATGCTGGAAGTGCATGGTTCCTCTTTATTGTGGATCCTGCTCCCTGTGGGTGGAGTTAGACGAGTGGTTTGTCAATGTTATCTGGTTAGGGAAGCTTATGTTGGGGTTCTGGTGGGTGGAGCTGGATCTCATCTCTCTGGAGTGCAATGAAGTGTCCAGTAGTGATTTTTAAGATGTCTATGGGTTTGGTGTGACTTTTGGCCACCTGCATTTTAATGCTTAGGGTTATGTTCCTGCATTGTTGGAGAATTAGCTTAGTACACCCTGCTCTGAAACTTGTTGGCTCTTGGGTGGAGCTTGGTTTCAGTGTAGGTATGGAGGCTTTTGGATGAGCTCTTGTTGATTAATGTTCCTGGGAGTTTTCTGGCGTTCTCAAGTTTTGGAGTTAAGCCTCCTGCCTCTGGCTTTCAGTCTTATTCTTACAGTAGCATCAAGACTTCTCCATCCACACTGCACCAATGATAAGACTTCTAGGTTAATGGAGAATAGATAATCCACAGCGAGGGACACCCAGAGAAGTTCACAGGGTTACATGGAGAAGAGAAGAGGGAGGAGAGATAGAGGTGACCAGGAGGAGAAGAGGGGGAATCAAAAGGGTAAATAGCATTCTAGCCAGTAATCAATTCCTTATGTGCTCTCCACAGTCTGGACCACTCAGAGATGTTCAAAGAGTTACACAGAGAAGAAGAGGGAGGAAGGAGATAGAGGTGACCAGGACAAGAAGAGGGGAAGTCAAAAGGAGAGAGACAGATCTAGCCAGTAATCAGTTCCCTAAGTGTTCTCCACAGCCCAGAGCACCTAAAGAGATTCACAGATTTGGGTAGAGAAGAGAAAGGGGAGGGAGGAGATAGAGGTGTTCTATGGGAGAAAAATGAGAGTCAGAAGGGGGAGAGGGCAATCAAGCCAGTAATCACACTCCTAAGTAAAAATGGGTACTGAAGATTGGATTCTTAAATGTACAAAATTGATAACAAATACCAAAAAGCAAAGATTAAAAATCTAAAGTAGAGGTTAGACTCTCAAAAATACAATATTAAAAAAAATACAAAAATTATAAAAAATATGAAATTTGCTTTAAAAATAGGGTCTTTTTGTTGCAAGGTAATAGTAGGTTATAAAAATGAAAATTAAAGGAGTAATAAAGAACTTAAAATTTTTTTAATTTAGAAAATGATAATAGTAAAATATATCCAGGAATTTCTCTGGAGCTGTTGAGGGCAGTTGGGGGTCAGTTCAGTTTCAGCTTATACTTCTTCTCAAGGTCTATAGGCCCCTTCCAATGTAGTCAGTATTAACTACAGGGTTTTAATCTGTTGCACCTGTCAGTTCCAAAGTGGTTCCCTCTTCTTTGTTTATTTTGGCTTCCTCTTTGCAAGTCTCTTCAGTGTCTAATTTCTGCCCTGACACAAGGGGGCAAAAGTGGTCTCTTATTTAGGTTCATTTGTTCAGTTGTGCTGTGGGGAGGGAGGAACACTGCAAACAAATATCACTGGTGTGTGTGGGGAGTGCTAGCAGTGTATGGACCACACTGGGTTTGCCCCTGCTCACGGCGGCGTGTGTGCTTTTGCGGTCTACATTGCTCAAGCCCCAGGTTGCTCTGTAGGGGAACTATCTAAAGCGGGCCCTGGTTTGCATGCACTTCCCAGATCTAAGCCACTCAGGTTCAGGTTCTTGGGTACTCCACCAAGGCACAGACTTGGTTGGGCCTGTGTTTTGTGCCCTTCCCAGGTCCGAGTAGATCAGGCGACCAGGTGTTTGGTGAGCACACTCTCCCCAGGTGGGTGGTGTGTCCTATCACCTCCCCGGTCATGACTTCTATTCTATTAGTTATTTTTCATTACATTCAGATAAATTTAGACTGAGGTAGACATGATTCTCATTCATACGATCAAAATATTTTTTCCATGATGTTTTTGAATTGGTGATGGTGTCTTTTGTTATTATTAAAGAAAAGAACACACATTTTAGTGTTTGATTGACAAATGGAAGTATATTTAGGCATACTTATACAATAAAACAAGGCAATTAAAAATACCTAATAAACTGACAAAGGTCCATCTAATCAAGCTATGGTTTTTCCAGTAGTCATGTATGGATGTGAGCGTTGGACCATAAAGAAAGCTGAGTGCCAAAGAACTGATACTTTTGAACAGTGGTGTTGGAGAAGACTCTTGAGAGTCCCTTGGACTGCAAGGAGATCAAACCAGTTCATCCTAAAGGAAATCAGTCCTGAATATTCATTGGAAGGACTGATGCTGAAGTTGAAACTCCAATACTTTGGTCACCTGATGTGAAGAACTGACTCATTGGAAAAGACCCTGATGCCAGGAAAGATTGAAGGTGGAAGGAGAAGGGCACACCAGAGGATGAGACGGTTGGACGGCATCACTGACTCAATGGACATGAGTTTGAGCAAGCTCTGGGAGTTGGTGATGGACAGGGAAACCTGATGTGCTGCAGTCCATGGGGTCGCAAGGAGTCAGACATGACTGAGCAACTGAAGTGAACTGAACTGAATAAAACGATGGGGCTATTAAGTTTACATTTTTCAAAAGTATGTTCTTTGTTTCAAAGCTGCCTGCAAGGATTTAAGGCTTGTTCATTTCTTCATGTGGCCTATCACAACACCCGAAGAGGCCTTAGCATATGGTTTTTGTTTTGCAGAATATCAGGGCTGAAGGATACTAATAGTTGTTATAATACAATCAGGTCAAAGTGCTTGTGAGGTGCTCCCAGTCAACTGGCTAAACTAATGAAGGCAAATATATCATCCAAGATCCCAGTGTCCTGAAAGAAGGCCTTGCCTCCCTGACATATCCATGAGTAAACAGACTAGGAAGTGGAAAAAATGGGCCATTTGCTCCTTTAAGTTACGTGGGGTCGACAGGGTCAGTATGATGCCTCCTTACATCATAGCTTCAGCTACAACTTTAAGCAATGAGACAAGAAAAGATGTGAGTTATGAATTCAGCTGCACCAAGGTATCTGGGTTAAGCAGAAGGCAACTGAAAGAGTCAGGGATCTGAAAAGCAGGTCCTTTTTGCCCAATATTTTCTTGCATTTCTGCCAAGCATTCATTTTAACAATTGTTAAACTCTTCACCATTTTTACATATGAACTGCATTCTGTTAATACCTACTCTGCTTTGGGGATACCTGTAATAATTAAATGGGTGGAGCACAAAGAAGCAGATGGGATTTTTATTTCAATCTTCTGCCTGCCTGCCAAGTCACTTCATTTATGTCTGACTCTTTGCAACCCCATGGACTGTAGCCCGTCAGGCTCTTCTATCCATGGGATTCTCCAGGCAAGAATACTAGAGTGGGTTATCATGCCCTCCTCCAGGGGATCTTCCTGACTCAGGGATGGAACCGCCAAGGATCGAATCCCCATCTCCTGCTTTGCAGGTAGATTCTTTACTGCTGAGCTACTGGGGAAGCTCACTTTCAGTCCTCTACTTTGACACAAATAAATTTGGTACGTGCACCTGAAAATAGATATTTCATAGCTGGTATTACCAACTATCAGTTAACAGAAGAAATCTGTCCAGTTTATGTACTCCTCTTTTCTTTAGCTTTTTCTATACCTTGCTTGGGATTTTAGATACAGAGCAGCTTCAAATCATCTACTGGAGGTTAGCAAGTAAAACCAGGAGGTTAATAGACACCAGTTCTTGAAGAATTCATTTTTAAGGGGTATGAATGGAGACAGGCAGAAAATAATCAAACTCAAAATTGCTCAGTTGTGTCCAACTCTTTGCGACCCCATGGTCTATATAGTCCATGGAATTCTCCAGGTCAGAATACTGAAATAAGTAGCTGTTCCCTTCTCCAGGGGATCTTCCCAACCCAGGGGTCAAACTCAGGTCTTCTGCATTGCAGGTGTATTCTTTACCAGCTGAACCACCAGGGAAGTGAAGATAATGAGTAATAATAATTTTATTATTTTAAAATTTACTTTATCTTGATGGGATCCAATTTATCAGTTGGGAGATTGGGACTGACATATATACACTACTATAAATAAAAAAGAAAACTAATAAGAACCTACTCTATAGCACAGGGAACTCTTCTCAATGTTCTGTGGGAAGGAATGAGACCTAAATAGAAAGGAATCCAAAAAAGAAGGGTATGTAAACATATAGCTGATTCACTTTGCTGTACAGCAGAAACTAACACAACATTGTAAAGCATCTATAGTCCAATAAAAATTAAACACGCATATACACTCCATTAAGCTTTAAATTGGCTTGTAACACAGAAAAGTTCATTGTGACAGCCTCTTTCACCTAAGTTGGGACCAAAAAAAACACCTTTTTTTTAGAGGGAGATGGAGTGTGGAAAATGACAAGTTAGACTTATTTTCCATTTTTATTAAAATATAGGGTTCAGAAGGTCTAATATGCACTTTTACTTCCCCTCTAATCGTTTTGGGCAGGTCAGGTAAAACTACCATGAAAGTGACAGTTGGGCCAGATTGTAAATAACACCTTCTTCCTGAGAAATACTCAATAGTCAACAAATAATCTGAAGAAATGCACAAAAGGGCAAAGACCCAGAGTTAAAAAATGAAACAGTGGCCAGGAGAGGCTTTGTCATGTCCTGTAGCCCAGTGGTGAGATGCTAAGATGCTGTGAATGTGTTGCTAAGGACAATGGCAGGATTTCCCTGGTGGTCAAATGGTTAGGACTCTGAGTTTCCACTGCAGCAGCCACTGGTTCAATGCTTGGACACGGAAGCTCCACATGCTTCCCAGTGCACCCAAGAAAAATAAATAATAGACATTTCTCCAAAGAAGACATACGGATGGCTAATAAACACATGAAAAGATGCTCAACATCATTCATTATTAGAGAAATGCAAATCAAAACCACAATGAGGTACCACTTCACACCAGTCAGAATGGCTGCGATCCAAAAATCTGCAAGCAATAAATGCTGGAGAGGGTGTGGAGAAAAGGGAACCCTCCTACACTGTTGGTGGGAATGCAAACTAGTACAGCCACTATGGAGAACAGTGTGGAGATTCCTTAAAAAATTGCAAATAGAACTACCTTATGACCCAGCAATCCCATCTCTGGGCATACACACCGAGGAAACCAGAATTGAAAGAGACACATGTACCCCACTGTTCATCGCAGCACTGTTTATAATAGCCAGGACATAGAAACAACCTAGATGTCCATCAGCAGATGAATGGATAAGAAAGCTTTGGTACATATACACAATGGAGTATTACTCAGCCGTTAAAAAGAATTCATTTGAATCAGTTCTGATGAGATGGATGAAACTGGAGCCGATTATACAGAGTGAAGTAAGCCAGAAAGAAAAACGCCAATACAGTATACTAACACATATATATGGAATTTAGAAAGATGGCAATGACGACCCTGTATGCAAGACAGGAAAAAAGACACAGCTGTGTATATCGGACTTTTGGACTCAGAGGGAGAGGGAGAGGGTGGGATGATTTTGGAGAATGGCATTCTATCATGTATACTATCATGTAAGAATTGAATCGCCAGTCTATGTCTGACGCAGGATACAGCATGCTTGGGGCTGGTGCATGGGGATGACCCACAGAGATGTTATCGGGAGGGAGGTGGGAGGGGGGTTCATGTTTGGGAACACATGTAAGAATAAAAAAAAAAAAGGCAAGGAATGGGAAGAATGAAAAAAAAATTAAAATAAAAATAAAAACAGTGGCAATATTATTTGAGTGCAGTGGGCTCAAAAAAAGGAATTTCTGTGACTCTTGAGCAGAATCAGAAAATTTGAGCATTTTCTATCAAACACTTGAACCATGGTACTTATTTGGACTTTTAAAACATAACTTTACAAGCTTTAAAGTCACAAAAGTATGACTTTCATCAAATTGCTGCTTGCTACTTTTCCATTTCAACATTTAGTTATGTAACCTATTTTTAACAGAAATAATTTAAATCATGTACTCAGAGTACCTATAAAAGGGACTTTTGAAACTTACAATAAATTTCTCCCAATTCTCCTTTATTCATCATTTTCTGATTATGATTTGAAAAATCAAAGTCACTATTTAAATTGAAAGGCCATTTTACTTATTAAGTGTTGATGGGTCTTCCAAGAGCTACAATAAAAAGCCACTCAAAAACTCAAAGGAGAAACAGTGATTAAAGACATTGGGTTCTGGAAAGATTAACAAGGTTACTTCAAATAGTAGGACCTACATGTTTGCTGTGGCTGTCTTGTGTCTGGGTGTCTCTGTGTGCATAGCATGAAGGATGAAGAGGAACAGGGGATTTACCGTGACATGAAAAACCAGCTGTAATTTTAAAAATTAAATGCAGAATATTTCAGCTTTGTTAAAATGTTTTTACAGAAGCCAAAAATGTAGAGTCCCTCATGCCCCCATCTAAACTCCGATTCATTCTATATTTTCCTTGAAACGATCTACTGCTATCTGAGAAAGGGTCCCCCTGCCTTCCAGATGCTAAAGG
Source organism: Capricornis sumatraensis (assembly GCF_032405125.1). Lineage (NCBI taxonomy): Eukaryota > Metazoa > Chordata > Mammalia > Artiodactyla > Bovidae > Capricornis > Capricornis sumatraensis. The sequence continues at coordinate 33,390,068 of NC_091080.1, read as the reverse complement.
ATGATGACTCATTAGTCAAACAAGGTGCTCACATGTCCTCCCCGCCACCTCAAACCTCTATGCAGCTTTTCACAAGATGTTAATAGTCCACATTGCCATGCTAGAGACAGAATACAAATGTGTTAGGCTTTCATTTTCATTTTAATGTCATGAGAAACTCATCTATAAAATAGGCTGAAACCTGCTTTTGTGTTTTGCAAATGTACTCTAAGATGACAACTTTGCAAAAATATTTTTATCTGACTCTATCTTTTTTCTGGGTGAAGAAAAACATTATCATATCAAAATTTCTCTTTTCCTTTTCTCTTCCCAGTCTCTACCTGTTTTGAACGTCTGGGAATGATTCTGCACTTGTGCTTTCATTTAATAAATATATAATATACAGTGTGCATAAACTAAAAGTTTAGCATCTTTATCATATTTCATAATTTTCAGTAGAAGCAAAACAACATACTATAATACCAAAGCAAATAATACAGTCATAATAAGGGATTATTTTAAACTACTGTTCAGCCATTTATACCTTTATTCAAGTGATTTTGGATCTTGTCCTAAAATCAAAATATAGACAATAGCAGCTTGCTGAAGACCAAAGAGGAGTTTTTTTCATTTATCAGTCCATCTAACCAATTTTTTTTAACGCCTGCCACATCAAGCCCTGTCTTAGACATTGGCAATATAGAGACAAACATAAAATTAGACATTTGCCCTCAAGGAGCTTACATTTTGATGTATGTTGAAGGAAAATACGAGTTCAGAAATAAACCTAACTGAACATAATTTTTCTAAGGTGAGGTCATTTTAAAACTTGCCAAATTTAGTGACAGCTAACTTTTTGGAGGCTATACTTTGGTTCTTTCAAGTGTGAGATAGAAATTTCAAAACTCTAAGTGCTGAAGTCTGGCTTTGTGATTTTTTGATGTTGCTCTTTTTCTTTTTTTTTTAATTTTTAATTCCTTCATTCTCTGTGAAAGGCAATGCTAAATGTCATTCAGATATTCAGTCAGTTCAGTTCAGTCACTCAGTGGTGTTCAACTCTTCGTGACCCTATGGACTGCAGCACGCCAGGCTTCCCTGTCCATTACCAATTCCCGGAGCTTTCTCAAACTCATGTCCATTGAGTCAGTGATGCCATCTAACTATCTCATCCTCTGCCGTCCCCTTCTCCTCCTGCCTTCAATATTTTCTAGCGTCAGGGTCTTTTCCAATGAGTCAGCTCTTGGCATCAGGTGACCAAAGTATTGGAGTTTCAGCTTCAGCATCAGTCCTTCCAATGAATATTCAGGACTGATTTCCTTTAGGATGGACTGGTTTGATCTCCTTGCAGTCCAAGGGACTCTCAAGAGTCTTCTCCAACACCACAGTTTCAAAGCATCAATGACATTTAGCATTGCCTCCCTGAATTTGGCTCTGTGTTAAATAAGTAGCTTTTTCAAATAGACTAGTCATCCTGCACACTTGAGCTGGCCAAGGTTTCTGGAACAAACCCATGCCTGCGATGGTCTGTGAGAGTCATGGTCATGATTAGTCCTGTTCAGTTCAGTTCAGTTCAGTCACTCAGTCGTGTCCGACTCTTTGCAACTCCATGAATCACAGCACACCAGGCCTCCCTGTCCATCACCAACTCCCGGAGTTCACTCAGACTCACATCCATCGAGTCAGTGATGCCATCCAGTCATCTCATCCTCTGTCATCCGCTTTTCTTCCTGCCCCCAATCCCTCCCAGCATCAGAGTCTTTTCCAAAGAATCAACTCTTCGCATGAGGTGGCCAAAGTACTGGAGTTTCAGCTTTAGCATCATTCCTTCCAAAGAAATCCCAGGGCTGATCTCCTTTAGAATGGACTGGTTGGATCTCCTTGCAGTCCAAGGGACTCTCAAGAGTCTTCTCCAACACCATAGTTCAAAAGTATCAATTCTTTGGTGCTCAGCTTTCATCACAGTCTAATTCTCACGTACATACATGACTACTGGAAAAACCATAGCCTTGACTAGACAGACCTTGGTTGGCAAAGTAATGTCTCTGCTTTTTAATATGCCATCTAGGTTGGTCATAACTTTTCTTCCAAGGAGTAAGCATCTTTAATTTCATGGCTGCAATCACCATCTGCAGTGATTTGGGAGCCCCCCAAAATAAAGTCTGACACTGTTTCTACTGTTTCCCCATCTATTTGCCATGAAGTGATGGGACCAGATGCCTTGATCTTAGTTTTCCGAATGTTGAGCTTTAAGCCAACTTTTTCACTCTCCTCTTTCACTTTCATCAAGAGACTTTTTAGTTCCTCTTCATTTTATGCCATAAGGGTGGTGTCATCTGCATATCTGAGGTTATTGATATTTCTCTTGGCAATCTTGATTCCAGCTTGTATTTCTTCCAGCCCAGCATTTCTCATGATGTAATCTGCATAGAAGTTATATAAGCAGGGTGAAAAGACACAGCCTTGACATACTCCTTTTCCTATTTGGAACCAGTCTGCTGTTCCGTGTCCACTAGTCCTGTAGGCACTGTCATTTCAGTGCCTCTAGAGATGTGTGTATTCTTCTTCCCTTTTCTTCCTTTCTTCCTTTATTTCTTCCTCCTGCACTCCCTTCCTTCCTTCTTTCCCTTTTTCCTTCCTCCCTTTGTTTCTTTATCTTTTTCTCTCTCTCTCTCTCCATTTGTTTATTTATTGATTTTTACAAAGCACCCTAGTAGAGATTAGTTAATAGAATCTATATAAACTGATGAGAACTATTTTCATTTTACACTTAAAACACATTCAATAAAATGATGCATCACTTTTGCGGGATATTCTTTAAATGTATAAACTTTCACATTTCATCATCAAAGAAAAGGCAACAAGAAAATATTTTGTGTTTGTTAGTTTCTTTTTTTTTTTCCACTTTATGTTTTTACTTAGACACCAACCAGAACAATCTTTAAAAATGTTTACTGATAACCAAGTAGAGCTTAATGAGTGTGAAGCCTATGCTAGGTGCTGGCAATAAGGTGATAAAAGCCACAGCCCCTAAGGAACTCTGACCCTAACGGAGCTCCTTTAATAGCTAATGTTGGTTAGTTTCCATTTCCCTTTTCACTTTTCGTTCCACTGTACATACTGACTTTTTTAGTCTCATCCCTGGTTATCTCTGCTAACTGTTGCTCTCTGATTTGAGGACCTCTCCTCTCAAACTCTGCTTGTGAACTTGCTCAAGAAAAAACTGTCAAAGTCTGCATCCTCTGACTCCACCTGGCCTGAGCCACCTGCTGTAATCACTGCAGGACTATGACCATGCTTACTGGCAGCTGGAAGCTGTCTCTCTTCTGGCCAAAATTAGTGTTCAAGCTGTTGCCCTTTGATTTTTTGCAATCCATTAAAATTCTATGTCCTACAACTATGCAAGGAAGGAGCTATAAATGACTTTCACTGAGAAGAACAACTTCAAAATGCCAAGTATATCACCATTATGTAGTATTGAATAGCAACAGAATTTGACTTTGATTGATGTGAGTTGAAAAAAAAAAATTAGACATTTCACAGAATCAACAGGAGGGTTGGAGAACCAGGCTTAGTGTTACATACCTGGAAGAAACGACAGCCCACATCACACACAGAACTGATCTGCTAAAGAAACTTATTTCCACACTGAGCTCTGAGTATTGCAGCTTGCATTGCAAGCCCTAGTACTCTGAGAATGACCACTCCCATACAGACTCATGACTTTCTGCTGCTTTGGGTCCAGAGGGCTCCAATTCCATCCTTGGGGTAGATGCTTGTGACTGGCAGAATTTCTAACCCCAGAGGCAATGAAGGATGGGAAAGCAAGCCTCTGGCATTTTCAACTCCCATAATATAAGGTTGATTCTTCTTCCCCCTAGACTGACAAGATCTCAGAATATTACTCCAATTCAGATGCTGGACAGCTGAATAGAATGACATATGTCTGTTTCAACATCCGAATTGAAAATTGTTATCATATTGGTCAGAATCATATATGCTGAGAAGCTGACAAGCTACTAAGGCCCTAAGCAGGTATTCTTATTTATCAGAGTTTATGGTCAGTTTCCCACAGGACACACATTATGGGAAACGCGCATGCACACACACACACACACACACACACACACGGAAAATAAAATCACAAGCATACTTATTCCTGAAATACAGCTAAACAGTTAATTTTTCTAAATGCTGGGCAAGTCTATGAAAAACAAAAGGCGAATAGAAATTAACCATTTGGAATTTTCTTTATTTGCCTTTTTGCTTACTATTGACATTAAAAAAAATATTTTCCATGCTAATTTTGTTAAATGAATGCTGGATTGAATGCATTGAATATATTCTTCAATCATATTCCTGAGAAAGTTTTTGTTGTTAAAACAAAATCAAAAAAAAATCATAAGTGTATGAAGTTCTAGCCTATGAAATGTATAAGGGCATGTACTTATTTTTAATATGGGAGCCTAAAATGTTAGATGTAATTGAGCAAGAGTACAGAATTTTAGTATATATAGTTAGTAAGAGCTTTAATTTATATTCATAGAGTAGGATGCTGTATAGTAAACCCATATAACAAGGAAAACTCAAATTTTCCATTTTTCTCTTATTTTATATTCATGTTGAACATGCCCATACATTATATAACACTAAAGTTGCTGAACTTTTGTTTTCTTTAGTGGGAAACTGCTTTATAGCTCAGGGAACTCAGCTCAGTGCTCTGTGATGACCAAGAAGGGTGGGATGAGGGGAGCGGGAGGGAGTCCCAAGAGGGAAGAGAATATGTATACACATACCTGATTCACTTTGTTTTACAGCAGAATCTAACACAACATTGTTAAGCAATTATACTCCAGTAAAAAAGGATGGCCTTCCCTACTGGCTCAAACAGTAAAAAAAATCTGCCTGCCATGTAGGAGACCTGGGTTTGATCCCTGAATCAGGAAGATCCCCTGGAGAAGGAAATGGCTACCCACTCCAGAATATAGTCTCATTCTTTACTTCAGTTGTTTCAAGCAAACCAGATAGTTGAAATTAATCTGATACACTACCGCTGTTCTCAATTGTTACTCCTGTATACAGAGCACCAGCACACTCTGTTGGCCACTTAGAATAATGAATGTGGTCTCCAAATCAGCACTCTGATGTCATTCAGTTCAGTTCAGTTCAGTTCAGTTCAGTTCAGTCACTCAGTCGTGTCTCTTCGCAACCCCATGAATCGCAGCACACCAGGCCTCCCTGTCCATCACCAACTCCTGGAGTCTACCCAAACCCATGTCCATTGAGTTGGTGATACCATCCAGCCATCTCATCCTCTGTCGTCCCCTTCTCCTCCTGCCCCCAATCCCTCCCAGCATCAGAGTCTTTTCCAATGAGTCAACTCTTCGCATGAGGTGGCCAAAGTACTGGAGTTTCAGCTTTAGCATCATTCTTTCCAAAGAACACCCAGGGCTGATCTCCTTCAGACTGGACTGGTTGGATCTCCTTGCAGGCCAAGGGACTCTCAAGAGAAGTTCTGCTAAAATGATATGATTTTCATGGAGAAATCTAGAATTTTGGTATTTAGGTAACAATAATGTAAAATATTACATTTTACATGCAAAATGTAAAATTTTTATAATAATGTAAAAATTAAAGCTGGTAATGCATCTATACTGGCAGACCTAATCATCTGAAGGGCAATGGGATGAGGAAATGAGAAATACTTTTAGGTCATCACTCATCATGTAAGCAGACAGACCACGAGAAAAAAATTACAATCATCCCCTGGTATCCACAGTGCACTGATTCCAGGATCCCTGGTGATACCAAAATATGTAGATGCTGAAGTCCCTTATACAAATGGCATAGTTTTTGCACATCACCTATGTACATCTGCGTCTTCCCTGGTGGCTCAGATGGTAAAGAATCTACCTGCAATGCAGGAGGAGACCCAGGTTCCACCCCTCGGTAGCGAAGATTCCCTGGAGAGGGAAGTGGGTTGCCTACTCAAGAATACTCTAGTATTCTTGCCTGCAGAATCCCCATGGACAGAGGAGCCTGGTGGGCTACAGTCCATGGGGTCACAAAGAGTCAGACATGACTGAGCAACTAACATTTTCACTTTATATACATCTGGTATACTTTAAATTGTCCTTAGATTATATAATATCTAATACAATGCAAGTGCTATATAAATGTAAATATAATGGAAATGCTATGTATAATACATAGTTGCCAGCACTCAGCAAATTCAGCTTTTGCTTTTTGGAACTTTCTAAAAAAATTTTTAAAGATATTTTTGACCCAAGGTTGGTTGAATTCCAGGATGCAGAACCTAGGATGAAGAACCCTAGGATGCAGAGTCTTGACTGCACTCATTCAACTCAGCACTTTCTGAATACCTGCTGTCTGTAAGAGAGGCTAACCATGTGGAAGCAAAAATGGCTAAGATGGTCCTGTCTTGTCACTCTGAAAAAATGGCAGAGTTGAAATGTTTATGAAATACTTTCGATACTAAGTAAGCAAAACCTAGATAAAGTTTAACTTTTAAATGTCCAGTACCATAATTGTTAGCATTGTGAGGAATTTAATTCTCAGAAATAAGACAGAGGTGAGCATGTTATTGAGCTTCCCTGGTGGCTCAGCAGTAAAGAACCTACCTGCTAATGCAGGAGACAGAAGGGATGCAGGTTCGATCCCTGGGTCAGGAAGATTCTCTGGGGGAGGGCATGGCAACCCACTCCAGTATTCTTGCCTGGAGAATCCCATGGACAGAGGAGCCTCACATGCTACAGTCCATGGGGCTTCAAAGAGTCAGACATGACTGAAGCAACTTAGCACACATGTATGAACATGTTATTAAGACCACAGAATTTAGGAACTTCCTATTTCTACTCATATCTGCCCATGATTTATTTTGATATCTCAAGAAAAAGGTTTCTAGACATATAAATGATAAGCATATCTTGGGACGAAAACAATGCTGGGATTTTTGGTGCCTGTTATGTGCCAGGTTCTTCTCTAAGGGTTCAGCCTATGTGATCTCACTTCATTCTTACAGCCATCGTATGAGACATGACTCTTTTCCCACCTTGAAGAGATGCAGAGACCAAAAGCACAAAGGCTTAAACAATTACCAGCAGATCACACAGCTTGTTACACTTGGCAGAGTCAGGGTTCAAACCCAAGCACAGGCTATAAGAGCTCTCAATTTTATCGTGCATCACAGGTGTTTCTGTGTTTAACCTGTTGTATAAGAATGTGGGGAAGATAAAGAATGCTTAGCAGTGACTTTTGGATCTTTAGAAAATCACAGATCTAGACAGCAATAGGGCATCTGGTTATCCATGGCTGAGGATTAGTCATGATAACACAAACTAATAGGTGTGTAGCTTGTAGCTATTCAAATGATTCCCTAATAATATGTCAGGTCAACATTGCTATGATGAACAACGGATATGCATAGTCTATGATAATCACAATGTGTCTTCCTTCAAACTTGACTAAATACATTTTATATGTGTTTTTTGCACCTGAAGCATTTATGATATGTGTGTGTTTATATACATATGTACATATATGTTTATGTACATATGTACATATATATACATGTATGTGTATGCTTACATGTATACTTGTAAACAAAGCAGCTTACATGTACATATATATATATCCTGTTTCATAAAAGAAGAAAGGGTATTTTATTAATTACCATAAGTCAGACAAACTCTATTTCATCAGTATAGACTGAGATGCTCTGATTCATTAACATTCTTGTTAATAAAAATTCATTTATCATTGATTCACATGCCTATTTGCTTGGGTCTCATAGTCATTTAATTTGTTTACTTCTCTTGTCTTCCATGAGATTGCAAGCACATTGAGTATTCAGATTAAATTCATGAGTCAGTTGCTTATATAACAGTTCCAGATGTTAAGTATGGGAAATAAATACCCTATCATCAAAATAATGAAATTATTAATGTTATAAAATAAGCTCCAAAATAAGTACCTAATTTAATGATAAATATGCCAGTTTTAATAAGACAAAGTTGTTTCTTAAGCAGTTGTCACTTTTTTTAATTGAAACCAAAATGATTATGACAACATAAATGAGAGATTCAAGGAATCTCAGTAATAATCTGATTTGTAAAATCAAATTTGTTATGCTCCTTTAATTAGGAACAAATGGGAAGGTACAAATAGGGACAAATAGCAGAAAAAAGATAAGCTCTATCTTAGGTGATTCAGACAAAATCAGATAGCAGAAATTGCATCTTGTAACATCTTTTGTCTCCTAAAACCATTAATAAATATATGAAATCACTATTTTCATAATGATGGAGAAAGAAATATTTATGAATTTCAATAGAAATGTAATTATGTAATCTTGCCCTAAGTTCCAAAAAAAAGGAAAAAATGACAATAAGCTGTGGCAAAGAAACGTCTTTAAGGCACTCTCTCATGTATTACATTGTTTTTATATGTGAAATCTAAATGGTTCAAATCAAAATCACTTATTACTGTACACAACACACATTGGGAGTTGTTCATACTAATCAATGACTATTATTTGGAGAACTTTGAAACTGGAAGTCTTAAGACCCATCCAACACTGGGGCAAACTCTTGGTGACTCCATGATGCCAAAACATGGAGTGGAAACGTCTAACCTGAATTAGTCAGTTTTGTGCTTTCTTTTCTTTCAGTATTAACAACAAAGAACTGGTTTGATTTTATTTGTATCAGGCTAAAAACAAAAACAATCTTTTCCAACATTATTTGAGTGGAATAATACATTGCAAGAGACAAAATTTAGTGGTTACCATAAAGTCAGGGAAGAAGTTACCCTTGGGTATAGAGAAAGGAAGCATGACGTATTAGGGAGAAGCACACACAAAGCTTCAAAGATACTGGCAGTGCTTACTTTACTGACTTGTTTTAGTAATGCGTCCCTAGGTGCTCATTTTAATTCTTTAAATTGTGCATATGTGCTGTGTGTCCTTTATTCGATGTAAGACAAAGTTCACAAGAAAAAAAATTAAAGGTTAAAATGATTTGTAAACCACTGAATAAACACATTTGAACTTCCTATATATCTGTTGTTAGCTTATCTATTTGTTTGAGAGTTACTGTGTTAGATTATTTTCTATTTCTCTGGGTACCATAAAATTCTTTGTTTCTGGATGTAAGTCCTTAATACATTTTAATTAGGATTAAGTTCTACTTCAAGTTAAAAAAAATGATAACAGTGGTCCAAAAATACAGAAGTTTGTTTTTTCTCACATAAAAAAAAAATGTCACAGGCACTGGCAATCCAAGAATGATGTGATAGTATTGCTCAAAAGGTTCTCAGGGACCCAGGCTTCTTCCAGTTTTCTGAACCATGAGCCTTAGGCTATGACCTTGCTATTCATAATCTGAAATAGAATGTCAGCCTCCCATTCCAGTTCTAAGCAGCTATATAAAGTGAGTGGGATAAGATGGAAGGAAAAGCTGCAATATATTCCTATTAAAACCTCATTGACCTGATATTGATCACATGGTCATAGCTTCTTACAAGAAAGACTAGGAAATGTAGTCTTAATTCTGATAGCTTTGTTGCCCTGCTAAGCATCTTTTTTGTATGAAAGAAAAGAAAAAAATACTAATAAATCCTAAGAAACCTGAGAATAATGTAGCAATGTTAACCATAAGAAATAGTATCTTTCTGATGATTATGTTTACATATTTCAAAAATTCTTTCTCTCCTTTAATTTAGAGTTTATCAGATTGGAAACTCCCTTTACTGATCTGCGTCTTCTATCTTTTAAATATTCAGATTCATAGACTATGTTTTTTAAAAGCCATTCAGTATACCCTATTCTTTCCAGCAATACTTGATTGTATTTTAATATAAGAAACTAAAAGGGAAATATAAACATAAAGTCAATATGTTGTCAGTTTTATTAAATTATTATGAAAATTAAAGTGTAATACCTGTAAGAATAACATTACCACTTTTTTACCATTCATTTGTTACCTATATTGAGCATTTTAGGTACATTTTAATGTAAAAATATTAAATGTAAGCTAGGAGTGAAATTTCCTTTTCTCCTATTCACAATTTGACCTTAATAATAAGTGAAAACATTGGTATAGTTTTGATTTCTTTTAGTCATTTATCAAAAATAATATATATATGTTAAGTTCAGACTACTACAAAAGAATGGAACAAAGAGAAACTCTAAGAAACAAAAGTGTAATATGTACATACTAAAGTGAAAGTGTTAGTCGCTCAGGCGTATCCAGCTCTTTGCAACTCCGTGGACTGTAGCCTGCCAGACTCTTTTGCCCATGGCATTCTCCACGCAAGAACACTAGCATGGTTAGCCATTTCCTTCTCCAGGGGGTCTTCCCAATCCAATGATCAAACCTGGGTTTCCCACATTGCAGGCTGACTCTTCCATCTGAGCCATCACTGCTCACTTATGTACATACTAAGCTTTCTAGAAATGTAGTAACTGGCTGTTGTATAAACTGACAGTCCTCTGATTTACACAGAGAAAAATTAGGTATAAGTAGAAAATGCAGTGATATCATAAAGTACTCACATACAAGTTGAATTCATAAATATTTTAATGGCAAACCTTCAGTTAAAAATTGCTCAGAAAGTCATGAAGCCGAATTTTGCAGTCAACTGCTAATACCCAACTTGGAGATTCAATCTGATGTTAGAGTCTTCTACTCCGGGAGAAGGGTTTCTCAATTTACCTTCAGCTTCAAGTCAGCTTGTCATTTAGCACAAAGATACTGTTAGGGGCTGCTTTCCTGAGTGTAAAGGTAGTTAGAGGAACAAGCAACTTTTTTTGTCTGTGTTTGCTCTCTGTCTTTCCTCCCCCTCTGTTAATTCAAGTCACCTCCCAGGCTTAAGTGAGTCTCTAATGAAGACTGCACTTGGTGGTTGCAACCTGGAAAGTTTATCCACAGCCTGATTCTGTGACAAAGTTTGCTCTGTTCTTGGCAGGGTGGCTGAATGTAACAATTTAGAGCAAGAGCTCTGGAAGTCCAGGTGACTGTTTGTCAATCCTAGCTCTACTGTCTAGTAGCTGTGTGAATTAAGTTAATTAACCTCTCAGTGCTTTGTAGATGGTTTGTATGGGGGGTGTGATTATAAGAGAGATACACAAAAGCAGATAATATAAGTAGATGCCTTGCATCTAACAAGTACTCAAAATATATGTATCTTCATCATATATTCTATATCATTATAGACATATGTATAAGTGTAAGTATACACATGACATTTAAAAAGAAATTATTGAAGAAGTTTTGAAAGTATTGAAAAAAAGTTTTGAAAGAAAGTTGAAGAAGGAAGTTGGGTAGGAGCATTGGAAATTAGAGTTGTTCAAGACCAAAACACTGAGAAGGAGAAAGAGAGTGATTGAAATCCCAGTTAACCTCTTAAAAACTGTTACGATGTTGCTGTGCAGAGTACTTTTCACTCCACCTTGGATGATTCTGTTCACCAGATCTGAGCTGTTACCCTAGATTTATATGTGATTTTTAATTTCTTGGGTAGTAATAGATACCCAAATCCCCCAAGGATCAAACAAGCCTTGATCAGTGGACAAGATGCTGATTTCAATCCACCATTGCAAGCATCTCTTTCGTCACTACCCTCCCCTCTCATCCTACTGCTTGCTGTTCACTGTTTAGGGAATGAAATTCCTACCTCTGGGAGTTTGCATGAACTATTGTTCTTACTTAAGTAGCCTTTCCCTAACTATCTCTTCCACTGGTGCAGTTTTGCTCTTGTTTTAATACCCAGCTCAATCATTTTGTCCTTCCCATACTCAATAAGGTCAGTGGCTGTCTCCTCTGAGGTCCCCCAACTCTTTCCACAAGCTTACTTCATCTCCATTCTGCCTCACTTGGTTGTCTTTCAGCCAAGATCACTAGACTGTTAGCTCTTTGATGGCAGGTGTTTGCTTATTTTGTTTTCTCCAGTATCTAGCACACAGCCTGGAGCACAGAGTAAGTATTCAAAGAGCTATTGTCATGATTGAATAAATGTAAGCTCCTTATGGAAAGCTGAGACATAATAATAATGATGCTAAATTCATGTGAAGTATTACAGGAACTCAGAAGAAAGAGAAAGGAATGTCATATTAACACAATGATTTTCCAAGATATATATTTCTTGTATAGAGATACTTGCATAGACTCATGTATTTCCTAGGAGCTAGAAAAAGATGAGATGATTCTTGCTTTTCTAAATTTACAGTCAAGTTAGGGAGACAAGACCAGTAAGCACTGTTCAAGACAAAATTCAGAGGTTTACAGAAGTCTAGAGATGGGGAAATCATATAGAGCTAAATTAGCATAAGCAAAGATAACTTTCTTGAGGAGGTGAGACTAGCGTTTGATGTCAAAAAAGACAGTGTTTGTACAGCGTAGGGGAAAAACAGATGGTTTCTGAGATGTGCGAAGCAAGGAAAAGCAAAGGGAGCCTGGTGTGTATGGGAACTGCTGAAACAGAGCCCAGATTGCATGTTAGGAAGCCGTGGGAAATCATGGGAGACCAGTAGGTCGGGCCAGATTCTGATGAGGCTTTTAAAGTTACTGTTAACTAAAGTTTGAGATTTTTCTGGTAGCTGAAGCAAATGATTGATTGATGAAGCAGGGGGTGGGGAAACATTGCACTGACTAAATGTTGACCATTATAATTTTCAGCGCAACAGCTGCTACTGAAATTGCAGTCATTCAAAACGAAAAATAGACACTGTTGTTCTGAAATAGCTTGGACTATTTGGAACCCTGGAGCCTGAGTGCATGCGATGTGGTTTCACTAAGAACATGATGGAGTGCGGGTTCCTGTTTTTCTTTTTCTTTTTTTTTTTCATAATGATTTGTTCTATGGATTGAGAATTCAAACTGAGCAACAATTTCACAGTCGGAGTTGGAGTGTGGGCTGTATAAAGTTGCAGAAGCACTTTTCCAAAGACTTGAAAACTCCTCCCTACTGCCTAATTACACTCTCTAACTAGAATGATATTTGAAAAACATCAATTGCTTACTTTCCTGACTCCTGCAAGTCTATTTATTATCAACTCATTATTTACATTGTATTACTTGCTGATAGTTATTTTACCAAAGAATTTAGCCACGAAGTTTGACAGTCTATTTTTACTTTAAGATAAACATTTACAAAGCTACCCATGTCATGTAAACATTTGAGATAGGAATAATCCATAAATATTATTTATAGTTAAACTCATGATTACTTATTGTTTTCTACACCAGATAAACAATTTTTTTCAAGGTCATCATTTTAGCTTCTTAGGGATTAGCAATCTCTGTAATGCTGAATAAATTATGTTACAGTTCAACATTAATATACTATGCATCTTTATTTATTTACTGGCCCACCATCTCTGTACCTCTAATTTATTATAGGTGACTTTGCCATATCAAGAGATTTGGACATCATCTCACAGTAGATATTTGAAAACAGAGAGAAGCTAAAAAAAATCACTATCTATGTTTTGAATATATAATATTGGTAGCAATAGAAAGATGAATTAGAGGGCAAAGGACAAGATTTAAAGGCAGAGGGACTACTTACAAAATAAATGGTTAGGGCATGAACAGATTGTGCAAAAAAAGAGAGAGAGAGAGAGAGAGAATGAGAGAACCAGATTGGAGAGCATTTTAGCGGTTGAATGGGACTTGGTTTTAGGGTACATATAAAACTACCTACCAGTGGTGGAGTCCCAGACATGCTTGCTAAGGGTAAAAATGGAGCTCTCTTGGTTACTGTAAGGAGAGAATGGCAGAGGCTTCTCTGGGTCGCAGGTTGCTATAGCAACAGTATCCTGTCAAGCACAGAGTCCTGTTGTCTCTGCTGGTGACCCGTAGAGGTTTCCAGAAGGCTGAAAATGTATTAGCATCCTGGACCAACTGCCTTTTTTTTTTTTTAACAGAAAAGCAATCATCAGGTGGCTATCATAAACATTGTTAAGATTTGAACAGAAGCCATATCTCATCTTATCAAATGTTTATGGGACTAAAACAAGTTTTATGTAAAAGTAGACTCCTGAAAAGTTCGACTCTAGGAAAGTTGTTTAACATCTGTGTTTTCATATTTCTTCACCTGTGCTGCTGCTGCTAAGTCGCTTCAGTCGTGTCCGACTCTGTGTGACCCCATAGACAGCAGCCCACCAGGCTCCTCTGTCTCTGGGATTCTCCAGGCAAGAATACTGGAGTGGGTTACCATTTCCTTCTCCAATACATGAAAGTGAAAAGCAAAAGTGAAGTCACTCAGTCGTGTCTGACTCTTAGCAACCCCATGGACTGCAGCCTACCAGGCTCCTCCATCCATGGGATTTTCCAGGCAAGAGTACTGGAGTGGGTTGCCATTGCCTTCACCTGTAAGACAGTAATAATTATGCCTATCTCATAAGCTTGTGATATGGTGCTTTAAAAGCACAAGTTAAGTAAAAGGTAAACATTAGCTGTTATTGCTATTGTTATTATCATCTGCCTCAGGTGAGTAGGTAGCATAGCATAGTAATTAAAAGCATGAGCTCTAGGAAGAAAATACCTTGGTTATTTATTTCACTATGGCACTTTTTAGCTCCGTAAACTTGGCAAGTTGTTTAACCTCTCTGTGCTTCTGTTTCCTCATTTTATTTTTCTTTAATTTTTATTGGAGTGCAGTTGATTTACAATGTTGTGTTAGTTTCAGGTGTACAGAAAAGTGAGTCAGCTACACATATACATATATCCACTTTTTGTTTTAGATTCTTTTCCCATTTCAGGATGTTGAGTAGAGTTTTCTGTGCTATACAGTGGGTTCTTATTAGTTATCTATTTTATATACATTAGTGTGTCTGTTTCCTCATTTTAAAAATGGGAAATAATAGTATCTACCTCGCAGAGATGTTATATTGGTTAATTGAATTAATATTTATAAAGTACCTAAATTGATGCCTAAACTGATGTTAAATAGTAAATATTTAACAAGTATTTATTAAATAAACAAGCAAACATAGACTATTCTTATCAGATTCCTCTTATCATTCTAATATTCTCATGTTTCATTTTATAATAGTTATTTTTAAATTTATTTTGTTCTTATATTTTCTATGGCTTCTGAATTTACAGAAAGCAAAAAGGCAGGCAGGAAAGGTAACTAAAATGTATTGCATTTCTACTCTGTTCCAGGCACTCTTGGAGGTATTGTATCATTTAATCCTCACAAAACCGCATGAGTTGTTTCATTTACAGCATGCTACGGATAAGAAAACAGACCCAGAAAACTGGAATAACTCAATGCCTCACAGGTGACAAATGTTTAAGCCTGAATTGAAATCCACATTCTCTTGATTCTAACACTAATATTCTTTAAATTATAAACAGAATTTCTTAAATAAGTTTATAGTAAATGATAATAACTATTAACAATCATGATCATCACTGATGATAATCATGTACTCTTTTATTTCATTTTATGCCCATCAAACCTTACATTTTTAGTAGTTAACAGTTTTTATGTATATTGTACAATACATCAAATTATCACCCTGTTATATTATTCCTGGGTGAGGAAAGTATAGCATTCTAACAAGGGAGATATTTAATGATTAATTTATGATTGATTATTCGATTAGTGCTGGATTCAATGGAAAACAAACCCTACAACATGACTTTAAAAGCCCATTAAAATATATAAGTGAATGCAGTTTTTTATCATAACCATATCATTTGCTTTTTTCAAACTACCTTACACTAATTCTTTACCTTATAAAAATTATGTGTATCACTTTACATCTAATAGTTTTATTAGGTTTTAAGATGACAGTGAGATTACTTTATATCCTTTAAGACAAAGGAAACAGCCATTAAAATTATTTTTAAGGAATTGATAATGACTCAAACTTAAGAGTTCACTTCCTTTAAAGCAGAAAAAATAGATTTCCTCTTGGATTTAAGATGAATGAAGTATTTGAGATACACAAAATCCATCATTGCATTTTTCATCCTCACCAAACTTAGACTTAATAAAAATGACTTCATCTGCTATTTTCAGGTTAATTTTCAGTTCAGCATTTTGTCAAATGATATGTCTAGCTAGAGTCCCCAGTTGCACAGAAGCAGCGATTTCCACATCAAAGTTTCAAGGAAAATAGAAACACATTTTCAGATGGCAAGAAAAGAAAATAATTACTGCTGTTAGTCACTCCTCAAGGGCCAAGGAGAAAATGGAAATGAGTTTAGATGTGGATGAAAAGGTGAAATGTGGTTCTTCTTTGTCACTGCTGTGCATTCATTACAAAGCAATCTAATAAGCTACAGCATCAGAGGGAAGAAATAAGGATGCCATAAGTATATGTTCTCTTTTCAAGTTCAAATAATCCACAATTTCTATTGCCTATCTTTTAGAAATTCCAATGAAGATATTTTCCACTTGCAAATTTGTTAGTGGCTATGCTTCCTATTCATATTATTTTAACATACCCTTAAAATGGAAGCATTGTATCCAAGGATTTGTTTTCAACAATGTAGTTCAACAATGACAATGACAGCTCCTCAAAGGTAATCTATTCAGCTCTTCTAAACAAATGCATTATTCTGTGTACATATGTTTACATTTCTACCTATCATTCTGAGAAAATAAAGCACCTCCATTAATATAACCCATACCTTAACCTAAAACCTGTACAAGCTAGTGAATAAAACCTTTGGGAAAAAAATTACAAAACTCATCCTAAGCAAATTCATGGTTAACCAGCATTCAGTCAGTTCAGTTCAGTCACTCAGTCGTGTCTGACTCTTTGCAACTCCATAGACTGCAGCATGCCAGGCCTCCCTGTCCATCACCAACTCCCAGAGTTTACTCAAACTTATGTCCATCAATGCCATCCAACCATCCCATCTTCTGTCGTCCCCTTCTCCTCCCACCTTCAATCTTTCTCAGCATCAGGGGCTTTTCCAGTGAGTCAGTTCTTTACATCAGGTGGCCAAAGGACTGGAGTTTCAGCTTGAGCATCAGTCCTTCCAATGAATATTCAGGACTGATTTCCTTTAGGACGGACTGGTTGGATCTCCCTGCAGTATATACCATGAAATACCAAAGTTTACAATACTGAAAACTTTTCTTAAGAATTACTGTTTCAAGAAGTGAAAACTTCTTTTAGAGAATTTGGAGCAAATCTAGTAGTATCTATGCCTTACATAGGAAAAGATTAAAATATTTGTAAACAGAGGCAAGGCAGGCTGAAATATAGTTGAAAAATTCACCATGGGAAACAGAAGCTACATGCCTTCAACCATTGCTAAGTATGTTATTCTTAGAGATGAACAAAGGGAAATAGGCATCAGGGAGCACTGAAATTTGTCTTAAGAAGAAATATTTTTAACAGAGTGAATGTTGGATATGTAAGAGATGTTCTATTTCCCTTCGTTTCCATGCTCTATTTTTAACCATTTGTGCCCTGGGAGGCTGAACTCCATCAGTTGCACAGGCTCTTCTGACTTCCAGCTGGATTTGGTCCATGGAAAGTATTAGCACGTGAAGGAGAGTGAGATCCTAGCATTTATCACCCTGCTAACCCTTGCCGGCTTGCAGGTTGGCAGGGGTTGGGTCACACCACCAAAGGCCAGAGCACCTGTTTGGCATCCCTCTCCTGTAACAGTCACAGTAAAATTTGCAGTGACATTTTCTCATGAACTGCAATACCCATTCCCCTTTAGGTCGAGGATGCTATGAATTTCCAGCTTTTGCCAGTCCTGAGGTATGTCATCCCTTGCTGGTTTTGCTGGGGTTTTATGTTTTGTTTTGTTTGGAGTTTTTTTGTTTGTTTGTTTTCTTTTGTTTTTTAGTCTAGCCCACAATTTCACAAATAGTTCCTTTATTAAACCACACTTAACTACCCCCCTCTGAGGGTGTCATCTTTTCTGCTGACAAATATATGGAGCAAATACAGGCATTCTCAGCATTAAATTTTTAATCTCTTCCTTTAGCTACTAAAGAAATTAAAATGTCTTTAAAGCCATTTAAATAATTTGGGGGTTTATAGATAACAGACCACTTCCCTGGATTAGGTAAGCCTCGTAATTAATGATAATTTAATGCTGAATTTAAAGTTTACCTTTTCCTTATGAGAACAGAAAAGTGTTTCACAACTTGGTAAATTACTGTATCAAGAGAAACAAACCTAGGTGATTTTTACAGAACTTCAGTTGGAAAATTATGAAATTTTCTCGTCTGATTTTGATTGCTATGTCCTAATTATAAATATATCAAATAACCAACTCTCTCATTTTTTTCAAAGTCTTAGGCATATTATTTACCTGTCACAAAATCTTTTAAACAATGGCAAATTTATATATTGATACTACTGTATTTGAGTCTTTATCAATATGTTAATATTCACATGGGCATCAAAGAATGGATTTTTATTTTTAAGACCCGCAAGAGCAAAGCTCCAAACATAATCAGTATAGACAAGCTCTAAGGATGACAGGAATGGTCACCTTCAGTCCATTTGTGACTTTCCCACAAATGTCATTCATTCCCGCCCCAGTTTCTCAGTATTCTTTTTCCCTCACCTGAAAATAAATGCTAAATCAACCAACTTCAAAATAGAAATGAAAATAATAGGCTGACACACACATTTTTCAATGTTCCCTTTTATCCAATATGTATAACCACATCAATAAACTTTACTTGTCGAACTCCACCATGATATTTTTATTTATTTGGCCAAAAGGCAAAGATAATACTTCTCTTTTAAATTTAATATGAACATGGAAAAGCTAACCTATCACTCGTATTTGAACAGATCATAAACTGCATTATAATGATATCAATATAGCAATTTTACAGATGATGACATGGAGACTCAGAGAGAGAATGTGATTTTCTCAAGGTTACATAACCAGTAAGCTATAGAACTTGATCTTGAACTCAGGGCTCTTAACTCTACTTAACTGCTTTATTCATCACATTTTGTGGGCATTCTTTGATCAAGCAGAGGAGAAAAGCATTAAAACACTAAACACCCAAGTCAGGATAAAGAGAGGAAGTGGAGACTGAGATCACTGATAGAAAACATCACCAAGTTTAGAATTTTAACAAGGACCAGCTTTACCTGAGGGAAAAAGACTTGAGACATACAGTGTTTGTCATTGGCCATTAATCTCAAAAGTAGAGGCCCAGTGGGTGCAAAGGAAAAGGAGGGAATGCAGATTTCTTCTCCCAACTTTCTGTCTTAACATCTTTACCTTGATCTCTCCCAAGAGGAAGAGTTAAGAAATAGGTTAAAAATAAGTAATTACTTCAATAATTTATTGACCAAGTTGTCCAGAAAGACTTCGAGCACTAGATAAATTAATGCCAACCATTTACTTGATGTGATATTAAGTAGCTGTTGGATTTGATGCCTGATTATTTCATTCGTGTAGAACTCACATCAATGGAACAGGTATGCAGACTCCAGACCACAGTGGAGGTTTCAAAATTTGACTTGCACGTTGTTTGTTTGCTTCTCAGAAGAAATTACTCCCTTTCTGAGACTCATAATTAAAAAGCAAGGAAAAAAAGGAAATTCAGTACTGTCATTGTACTAGGAATTAAACGATGTAGAATATTATCTGATGGAATTACCTTGAATGTGATGTTTGAACATGTGTGGGTGCTTATTTCCATTCTTCAGTCATTGATTCATTCAGCTGACATCGTTGAGCACCTTCTAGGTGACAAGCACATACCAAGGATTTCAGAAACAAAGGAGAATCCTTGATGGTTTCAGTGGCTGAAAAGCCAGAACACTGGTGGGAAAGACTGAGGTGCAAATGCACCAGAGTTCCAGTTTGAACATCCTTGGAATACAATGCAGTCACATTCGCACAAAGAATAAAAGTGGTGCATGGAATCCCACTGTGTGCCTACAGGACCCCAGATCCTCTCTCAAAGAGTCCTAGGGTGGACCATCTCCTGTTCATCCATCTCGCTGCCTGAGCCTTCACACCCCAATCTGGCTCCATGCCTTATGACTCCATCTTCTACTCTTTCCACTAAGATCCTCTTAAAGTTCCCGTGGACCACGTTGCCACTGCCATTCTGTCTTGAGAAGCCAGGACAAAGATGCATCATCATCCCTCACTCTGTGATGGGTACAGTGCCAGCTTCACTAATGTGTGACTAGTACAAGGACACAAGACTCTTCTTTCAAAAGGCCCAGTACTTGGAGTTTTGTGCTCTGTGTTTATCACCTTGAAATCCTTAGTAAGTTTTTCTTTCAGTGTGTGTTTTTGAGCTAAAGCCCAATGGGACAACACATGATGGACTAGAACTTACAACCTAAATCCACACACATCTCCCCCCTCAACTCCCACCACCTCTTGACCTCCATGGTTCAGTTCAGTTCAGTTCCGTCACTCAGTCGTGTCCAACTCTTTGCGACCCTTTAACTGCAGCACGCCAGGCTTCCCTGTGCATCACCAACCCCTGGAGTTCACCCAGACTCATGTCCATCGAGTCTGACTCCACGGTAGAAGTCCTAAATAGCCACTTCCCACGCTCTGATACCCTGGCTCCTGTCCTCCTTCCACTCATTGCTTCCCCTCTACTCCCTGACCTCTGTCATTTTCCACCCAGGGTAGCAACTGGTCCATACTGGTGGGGAGAGGTCTACATTCCTCCTGTTGTCCTTCACTCCCACAGGAGCCTGGGCAGTGGTCATGGGGCAGGTCTGGGTCACTTGCATGTGCCCTGTGATGTCTAGAGAGGCTGCATGGTGATGGTTATCCCATACCTGGGCAGGCAGGATCATAGCATTTGTGATGAAGGCAAGCCTCTGTTACACACTTGATCCAACTCCACGTGTTCCAACTTGGAGCAGACAGTCTCTTGGGGCTGAGGGTCACCCAGACAGTGATGCTTGTGATGGTTACCAATGGGAAATGAAGATTTACTTCCCTGCCCCTTCTGGGGGCCTAGATTTTCATCTTGCACTGGGGCTGCAGATTATGTAGCTGACCCTGAATAGGTACATCATACCTATTTGGATATTATACTGAATAGAATAACTTATCCTACTGTTCCCTTTAATATGATAGAATATAATGGAAAACGTTCACCGTGTTAGAATAATGTGCAATCAGAGAAACTGACACTTTGGATATGGCCTTGACTGGCCTGAAGGAACCTCCATGCATAGAGGTGTTGAGGCAAAGGAGATGACTCATATGGTTAAAAAAAAATACTTATATACAGACATTTAAAAACTAAGTGAATATATTGAGCATTATGGAAGCCAGATTTCTCACTGCTTGAGAAAATACAAATATAGAAATAAGGAAGGTGAGAATAAATCTTGAAGTGTTGGGTTGGAATTGTGAACTCATGGTTTTTAATATATAAATAGATGGATGAGTATAAAAAGAGATAGAGATCTAAGTGAGCATATACATATGTGTATGTGTGTATATATATTTCTAGTTTTGCTACTGAGTTCCTGCAAGCCCAATGTGGTGGTGGTGGTTTAGTTTCTGAGTCGTTTCCGACTCTTTGTGACCCCATGGGGATCACCAGGCTCCTCTGTCCACGGGATTTTCCAGGCAAGAATACTGGAGTGGGTGGCCATTTCCTTCTCCAGGGCACCTTCCTGACCCAGGGATCGAACCCATGTCTCCTGCATTGCAGGTGACGGAGCCACCAGGGAAGCCCCGTACCTAAGATCCTGATCTTGGTTTCTAAATGCCGTCCTCCACTAAACAAAATCAGGACTCCTTGGGAAAAAAATGGATGATGCCAGAGCAAGAAATGTATACTGTGGAGCTGGAATTATGTGTGGTTCCAGAAAGAAAGGAAGAGATTGAAAAATATTTGGGCATGGTAAGGGAGCAAAGAAAACACCTTAAAAGGACAATTTGAGCAGCAAAATAAACAGTAACGATTAGTTATAACTCAATGAGTCCATGCTGATATAATGTAAATGAAGGAGTGAATAGCTAGTGGAAGAAAGGATTGCTTTATATAACAGTAAAACAGCAACCATTAAACTGGAAAGAAAGATGAACTGAGAATATCCCCTTCTGGCAGTCACCTCAGTAAAAATTGATTCAAGAAACAATAATCAATGGGTGATTATAGAAAGAGTGAGGGGCTTCCCTGGTGGCTCAGGAGTAAATAATCTGTCTGCCCATATAGGAGATGTGGGTTCAATCCCTGGTCTGAGAAGATCCCACAAGCCACAGAGCAACTAGGCCTGTGGACCACCGCTGTTAAGCCTGTGCTCTAAAGCCGAAGCTCTGCAGCAAGAGAAGCCACCGCAACAAGAAGCCCATGACCACAGCTAGAGTAACCTCTGCTTGCTGCAACCAGAGGAAAGCCCACACAAACAACAATAAATAAACAAATAAAATTATTTTAAAGAGTGAAAATTTGAAAGAAATGAAATTATTTACCCAGTCTCAAAGTTGTTCCCCAATTACTTTGTATCAAAAATAGGTGTTGAACTTTGTTAACAGCTTTTTCAGCATCTATCAAGGTTATCATATAGCTTTCATCTTTCAATTTGCTAATATGTGTATCACAACCCACTTACTTTAAAGTACTTATGATTTATTTAAAAATTAAAATGATAAGTCATAAATGACATAAATAACAATTTTTATTAAAATATTTTTAAAAATCAGTGAGAAAATGGGCATTCCTTAATTTTTTGTAATTATTAATTACAAAATAATTACAAAATTATTAATATTGTGATTACTAGAAGATAGCCAATTTTCGTATCTGCTTCTACTTTACTCCAATGTGACATGTTGTTTTGGTTGAAGTAGGTAAAAGATATGTAGTCTCACACAGATACAAAGTTGAAAAATGAAAGATTAATTTAACAGTCTTTGCAGATAAAGTTTAATATTTATGGTACTATAAAAAAAATTTAACATTAGTTTCTTAAGATATATCTTGAAAAATTTTTTATGAAGTAAAAATCGATCAATGAAATTGTCATATTCTTTTAAATTCTATGCATCTTTTTTAGATTAATAGACTTTACTCATAATGGCTTTATACTTATATTTTTAAGTGGGCAGATAATGCTGAGCTCTCATCTACATCCCTACCCTACACACAGTTTTCCTTAGGATTAAGATCTTACATAATTGTGGCACGTCTGTTCAAATTAATGAGTCACATTTGAGACATTATTATTCACTAAAGTCCATTGTTGTTGTTCAGTCGCTTGGTCGTGTCCGGCTCTTTGCAACCCCATGGACTGCAGCACACTAGGCTTCCCTGTCCTGCCCTGTCTCCCAGAGTTTCTCAAACTCATGTCCGTTGAGTCTGTGAAGCCATCCAACCATCTCATCCTCTGTCTCCCCATTCTCCTCTTAAACTCCATGCTGCTGCTGCTGCTGCTGCTGCTAAGTCGCTTCAGTCGTGTTCAACTCTGTGCAACCCCAGAGACAGCAGCCCAGCAGGCTCCCCCGTCCCTGGGGTTCTCCAGGCAAGAACACTGGAGTGGGTTGCCGTTTCCTTAAAGTCCATAGTTCACATTTAAAGTGGCTCTTTGTGAGGTACAGTTCTCTGGGTTTTGACAAATATGTAATGTCATATATCCACCCTTACAGCATCATATGAAATCATTTCACTGCCCTAAAAACCCCCTGCACTTCATGTGTTCATCTTTCCCACCACCACTGCTCCCCAGATGGCTGTCAACAATCAAGTTGCATACTGTCTCTGTAGCTTTCTCTTGTCTAGAATATCACAGTTGCAATCATATAATAATTAGACTTTTCAGATTGCTACCTTTTGCTTACTGATATGCTTTTAAGATTCCTCCATTTCCTCCATGACTTGATAGCTCATTTCTTTTTATTACTGAATAATATTCCATACCGCTACAATTTACTTATGCATTCACCTATTGAGGACATCTTAGTGGCTGCCAATTTTTTTGGCAATTAGGAATAAAGCTGCTATAAGTAAATGCATGCAGGTATTTGTGTGAACATCAATTATTAACAATTGGGAAAATAGCCAGAAATGTGATTTCTGGATAGTACAATAACACCGTAGTTTTGTAAGGAACTGCCAAACTGTCTTTGAAAGCACCATTTTTCATTCCTAGCAGTAACAAATAAGAATTATTGTTGCTCCCCAGTCTCTATAGTATTTGGTATTGGCAGGATTTTTTTTTTAATTTTAGCCAGTTGAATAGGTGTTTGATGGTACTTCATTGTTTTAGTCTTCCTAAGAGAGTAAGAATATTTAATAGGAAAATGTTAAGCATATTTAATATTCTCATGGACCAAACATGCGTGGAGAAAAGTGGACAGAGAGTTTTCTGCAAAGAACTAGAAACTTTCCTTCTAAAATTTTTAAATCTGAGAGCACGAGTAAGATGAAACATAATTTAAAGATTTCGAGAAGCATTGGTTTTACAACATAATGAGATGATTCTACATCAGACATTTTCAAATTCTCTCAGAGATTTTTTAAATTGCTATCTGTGGAATACATTATTTTAGTAAAACCTGGAAACTATTGCCATTACTTGGAAAACATTTTTGAAAGTCAATCAAAGATTTGGAAAGCATGTTAGCCCTACTGCTTACAATTCCATTTAAATTAGGGGACAATCATGTGAATTTCTATATTTCTTCTGTATGTCTGTATAAACTCGGAACTGAAGAGCAGAAGCCCATACCTGATGCACCACTCTATATAAGAGAAATAATGACAAATTTCTCTTCATTGAGTGTAGAATTTCTATGAAATGTTCCAACATTTGGACTGTCCCACAGTATTACCTGGGTTTCCCTGGTGGCTCAGACAGTAAAGAATCTGCCTACAATGTGGGATACCTGGATTCGATCCCTGGGTTGAGAAGATCCTCTGGAGAAGGGAACAGCTACCCACTCCAATATTCTGGCCTGGAAAATTCCATGGACAGAGGAGCCTGGCAGGCTACAGTCTGGGCGTCGCAAAGAGTCAGACAAGACTGAGCGACTTTCACTTTCACAGTATTACTTATAGGAATTATTTTTATCAAACCTGACTTTATAAGCTCTCTGGCAAATTTAGTTGGTACATTTTACCATGTAAACCATACTCTCTCTGTGTGTATACCCATATATTCCATTTATTTATTATCTCCATATCTAGTTCTACAGTATGAGGATGTGATAACACTTCACACTTTAATTTTCGGATAAATCAAGTTTCTTTGGTGGTGTATGAACCAATATACTTACTGCCTTTGTGTTTGGCTGTTAGAAATATATAAGATACAACTGCTCATCATGTCTGACTCTTTGCACCCCCATAGACTATATAGCCTACCAGGCTCCTCGGTCCATGGGATTTTTCAGGCAAGAACACAGGAGTGAGTTGCTATTTCCTGCTCCAGGAGATCTTCCTGGCCCAGGGATCGAACCTACATCTCTTATATCTCCTACATTGACTGGCGGATTCTTTACTGCTGAGCCACCTGGGAAGCCATAAGATATAGCATTGAGATATAATACAGCTCAGCTACTTTCTCATTTTAGAGGAATAGTATTTAAGGCTGTTAGTCCAGCACATGCCATTAACATTTGTGAATCTTGGAACTTGGAACTCATTTGTTAAATATGAAGATTCGCATAGTATAGAGAAGAACAAAGTAACCTGCACGCACCTAGAGCTTTCAATATTGAAGACATAGTGCCATCTGGTGGGAGGAAAAAAAAGTAGAGGAGAAATACAAAACACAGGTTCCCCACTCAAGGCAGAAAGATGCTGGGGAACAGACAAAGGTAGGTAGGGGAATCGGAGAGAGAGGGTCACTTCTGAACCCTCAGTGGTCAGTTTGTTGTTGCAAACCATGCTGTCATGAGGGTATCTCAGATGGGAGAAATTTTCTAACCATAATCTTCAAACCTTTCATTCATCCTTTCACCCATTTTCTTAATTGTTTCTAAAGCACTGTCCTAAGCCAGACATCACAGAATTTGCACCTGGTGGAAGGACATGGACTATAGATAGATCTTTTTAAAGATGTATTTAATGCTTCAAAGAAAGAATTAAATAGAGTAGGACTCCAGGAGTGCTGGATGGAGGAAGGGTAGGGAGGTGATGCTTCTGGCTTATACTCTGACGCTTTGGGCAATAGCTGGATCGAACTTAAGAGCAACCTGTGGGGACACCTAGGGGAAGAATATCACAAGCAGGAGAAAGAGCAAGGGCCGAGGTTCTGAGAAAGGTCTGAGAAAGGGACTTGGCTTATTTGAGAAACAGGTGTGTATCCGGAGTCCAGTGAGCGTTGGGAAGACATGGATGAGATGAGGTCCAGGAGCAGGGGCAGAGCAGATGATTCACCAGTGTTTGCACATTGCCAGCCGAGGGACAATTTCTCAAGGAAATTGAGAGAAGCTAGTGTTTATTACTTTCGACTGAATGAGGGCAAGGGAGATTCACCGTATTTCTACATTAAATGAATATTTTATGAGTGCCTGTTATTTGCTATACCTCGTGAAAAATACTGAAAACACATAGATAAATATGATGCTTTCAATGATGCCAGTCTAATGGGGAAAGTACGTTAACATAATTATAATAAATAGTCCTATCAGATGATAGTAAGGCTTGAATGAGATACTACATATAAAACTGTTAGCAATTTTTGGGTAGACTGTAAATAACAAATAAAGGTTAATCCCTTTATTTGTTTATTTATTGGTTTACTTTGCAGTTGAACGGGATAAGAAGGCATGTTACAGCCACCCATGAATAACAGAAGGATGCTAATTTAGCATTGATATAATTGTAAAACTACACCAGCAATATCGCAAAAATATCCAAGATATATCCTCTATTTTCTCCATTTGTCAAGATAAAGAGTATATATCTAAGGAGAGGCAGCGGAGAACTAGTTCTTAGCTAGAAAATGTGTTAATTCATTACTAAAACACAAAAATGGAAGCACAAAAGTGTTCATAAGGATTTTAAGTACAGTAGCCTCTGTGTCAATGTCTCCTAGAATAAAAGGAGAGGCTGTCCATGTATATGTGGTGAAAAGAACACACATATGCCTTAAGAGGTACCCCCCTGGATATGTCTACCTGCAGAGAAGCCCTTCTGCTGGTCACCATAAATGACCAGTCATTTAAGATTGAAGAACTTAGAAACTTATGTTAACCTTACCCTCAGATTCACACTCACCTTCTATTTCTCAGTCACCATTAACTTTCATGATAGCCTTTTTTTAACTATTTGATATTCTCACAACCATGTGCACTCTGGATTTTTTTTCCTCTGTACCCAGAATGTTGCCCTCTCTTCACTACTCACCACCACACCTGACTCATAACCTCATGTATCCTTGCTTCAACTGTCACCTCCTCCAGGATAACTTCCCTGGTTCCTTCAGGTGAAATTCAGAATTTTCTCTTAAGCTTCTCTGTAATGCTATGTATGTGCTCAGGTATGTCTGAGTCTTTACAGCTCTACTGTAGCCCACCTGGCTCTTCTGTCCATGGAATTTTTCAGGCAAGAATATTGGAGTGAGCTGCCAATTCCTCCTTCAGGGATCTTCCCGACTCAGGAATCAAACTTGCATCTCTTGTGTTTCCTGCATTGGCAGGTGAATTCTTTACCACTGCAGTACCTGGGAATCCATAACAAATCTATTTCTCCTTGAATTTTAACTTGTTCCTGCATGTATTTATTTCTCCATCAGAATATAACCTTGAGGCTAAGAGATTATCATCTGTTCATTTTTGTATTTTATATACTTATGACAGTGTTTGTAACATGGTAGCACTTAAGTTTTTTCAAACTATAAGTCAAAATGAAGAGAAAATTCTAAGATGTGAGCTAGGAAGGGTCTTTTCCAGTTTCTGACATGAAAATATTTCCTGTAAACAAGTGGTCTTAAATTCACCACAAATTGCTGAGCCCTTTTTTTTTCCATTTTTTTTTTATTTTGAAGCAAGTTATTTACTTATCAACATGATTAAAGTTGAATGTCCTTGGATATGCATTCCAGGAGTTTAAAAAGTCTAAATAGAGAAATACAAGTGATATCAAATACCTAATTATTTTTCCTCTATATGAGGTTTCAAAGATACACACGTTCATTGTTTTCCTCCATATAAAATAAATATGACAAAGCATAAAAGTAGAAGTGATTCGGGGACATATTAAAAAATGGAAGCTGAGTTAGGGTTTTCCTGGAACCCCCATGTGCAGAGGCTTGCTATCAAAGACAAGCACTTATGCCAGCTTCAGAGTAAACCCTCTTCCCCCGCTGTCGGAAGGCAGCATGTATAGCAACCTCACACTTTCCAGCCACTATTTGTCATCTTCAAACACGGTCATCCTAAGCTAGTCCGACATAGAGACTGTGCTCTTCAAAGGATCCAGAAGCACCACAAGGCTTAAAATATCACTCAACAGGAAGATAATGATGCTTTGGCAAGGCTGTGTCATTTGGTCGTTCGTTCTTTCATAAGTGCCACTAAGCACCTCTTTGGCCAAGCGTCAGCTTTAGCTAACAATGTGTAATTCAAATCTCCAGCGAGATTGCGCAGGAATGTGCACCGACTGATCAAGGTCCTGGCGGGATGAGAAAGCAGAGCCCTCTGGGTCAGGGTTGGGCTCCACCGCTTTATCAGTACAGGAGCCCTCCTGCGGCTGACGGGGGCCACTACTGCTGTCTACACAGCATCCGAAAATAGGAATCACCCGGGTTGCTATACCTGACGCCATAATCATCAGTGGTCTTTCCTAACAGGAAATCGATTGAGTTGAACAAAAATCAGAACCTGGTTTAAAAATGTAGTGGTTCCCTAGCTGCCAGTGAAAAGTTAGTAGTCTTTCAATGAACTTAAAACATTCCTGGAGTAGTGTCTATGTGTCAATCCCAGTGTCCCGATTTATCCCCACCACCTCCTTACCCCGGTAACCATAAGTTTGTTTTCAACATCTGTGACTCTATTTTTGTTTGGTAGATGAGTTCATTTGTACCCTTTTTTTAGGTTCTATAGCTAAGCAATCTCGTGTGATATGTGTCTTTCTCTGTCTGACTTATTTCACAAGTATAACATATTTCACAACAATCTCAAGATCTATCCATGTTGCTGCAAACTGACTATACGTAAAACACATCACTATACGTAAAATGGATAACTAGTAAGAACCTACTGTATAACACAGGGAACTCTACTCAATGATCTGTAGTGACCTATATGGGGAAAGAATCTAAAAGAGTATGTATACATATATACGTACATATATATTGTATACATAACTGATTTACTTTGCTGCACACCTGAAACTAACACAACATTGTAAATCAACCATACTTCAATTAAAAAAAAAAAAAAAGACCATTCCTAGAGGGGAGAAAACCCCTGGTGAGCACTGCCAATCTATCAGGCTCTGTAGTGGGCCCTTTACCTAAAGGCTCTTGCTTTTACCTTCACCATCAGCCTATTCATTTCATGTTATTATGCCCACTTCACAGACTGAGGAAACTGAGGCTCAGAGAAAAGTTATAAAATTTTTTCAAGTTTTCACAGGTAAGAAGTATCACAGCTAAGATTTTAACCCAGTAATCAAATTTCCTTCCCACTATAGCAAACATCTCTAGTTTATTCCTGGTCTCAAGCTTTCTAGGTCTTATAAGTCCCCTTTTCCTTATTCTAACCAGTCTTTCTCTATTCTTCTTTTCATCTCTCTCTCCCTTACGCTTTCTAAAGCTTTCAGAAAATGAACCAACTTCATTGCATGCCTCTCAAGATTTTGTTTCTAACCTTCAAAAATGCCAACCAAGTATAAGTGAATTTTGGACTCATTGTTTGGAAATTGCACACTTTCTTGTGCTAGGAACCATTTCCAAACATAAGGAAATCAATCATGCTTCATAGTAGATATAGAAACAGGTCAAAGAGAAAGCATTGGGCTTATTGAACAGTTGTTTTCTTGGAGAGAAGTTCTCACCAGCAGCAATGGGTGCAAATGTATCCTCAATATTCATTGTTGTTCAGACGCTCAGTCATGTCTGACTCTTTGCAACTCCATGGACTGCAGCATGCCAGCCTTCCCTGTCCTTTACTATCTCCTGGATTTGGCTCAAACTCATGTCAATCAAGTCAGTGATGCCATCCAACCGTCTTATCCTCTGTTGCATTCTTCTCCTCCTGCCCTCAATCTTTTCCAGCATCAGGGTCTTTTTCATTATACTTCTCCCATATATGTGTATAATGTCCTAAAACTTCACCTTATCTCCAAATAAAGCTATTTCACCCTGGCTTTTTGCAGAAAACAAATATTTCACTAGACTTTCACTGATTGTTTTTTCTTAATTCTAATTTTTCAGATCAATAAGCAATAGCAACTAGAGAACAAATTTGCGTAAAGGACTTAAATTTCTGGAAATGTTTCCTAGTTATATGCCAGGTATATGTGAGTATTTATTTTCTGATATGTACCAAGATTTGAATTTTTAGACTTTCAGATTATGAAGATAAACTACAAATGTTCATAGTTTGCTGGACGATTTCCATCACCCCATCAGTCTCCTCACTGCCATCTCACACTCTCCATATACCGCCCTTCATCAAAGACTACAGTACCTGCTGCTGGATCGGCTATCTTTCCACCCACGTTCTGTCATCATCCTGACCAATAACATCATCACTGACAACACATACAATCTCCCAGAAAACCAGCTCCTTGAACTCCAAGGATATTCACCTCCATTCAATTTCAAATACCCTCAGACCATCGTTCCAAACTAGTTAGTATTATTGCCCAGAATGATTGATGCTTGTGAAACCCAAATCCCAAGGCTGCTAGGAACAACTGAGAAACAATCACGCAAACTTCTCTCAAAAGGGTTTGTCTGCTGACTCACGGGGAACCTGTCTTAACTGAGCCTTCAGTTACCATCCTCTCCTACCCTAAGAGATTCCCCTTTACTCCAGAGCGTTTCTTTCACAATCTTCTGTAACTTTGCTAAAATTTTCTATCCAAACATCTTTCCCATGTTTATTTTTCATTTACTTATTTCTTCATTATAAAATATTTATTGAACACCTATAACTGGCCAGATCCTAAACTCAGGGTCTCAACTCCCACTTTGCAAAGAAAATGGGGTCCATTAGAGAGGTAAGTCTTCAGCTTCTTGTCATGTCATCTGCAAAGTACGTGGCACCCCTACCTCTCTTTTCCAGCTTCTCTGTATCAGAAGGGGTTCCCACACTACTGAAGATGCTTCCTTCTTTTCATCTATACTTGGTTTCTTCATTTCTTCCAGGTTGCTCTTCTTTACCCCAGCCTTTCCCTTGCCATTGGCTACATATAAGCTGCACAAAAATATCTCAAATATTTTTAAGTTAAAAACAAACTGAGCAAAGAAACAAACAACAACAACAAAAACCCACCTGACTGCATCTTCCTTTTTAGCTGTTGCCTTCTGTTTCTCATCGACTTCTTCACCTCCCATTCACTCCTGAACTTTTTGTTTGTTTGTTTGTTTTTTGGCCATGAACATATGGGATCTTAGTTCCCTGACCAGAGATCAAACCCTCATTCCCTTCATTGGAAGCACAGTCTTAACTACTGGACCGCCAGGGAAGTCCCAGCACTCCTCCACTTCTTGCAAACCAGTTTGCCTTCCCATCACTCTATACAACATTGCTCATCAAGGTTATCAGCAATCTCTGTTACTATATGCAATGGACACTTGATAGTCTTTATCTTACTTCACCTTTCACAAATGTTTGGCACTCTTGGCCACACTCTATTTCTTGACTTCAGAGACACCTTGTGCCCCTAGTTTTATTATCTTCTCAGATTCTTGGTGGGTTTGTCATCCTCTCTGCCCTTTGCCTTCAGGTTAAAGTCCAAAGTTACTAACATGGCAAACCTTTGTCTTCTTCCCAGAGGCTTCTGCCTCTTCTTCATTGTAACACACTCAGCTTTGCTTTTCTTTCTCTCCAATACCTTCCGTTTTCACTTTTCTCTGACGATGCCCACCCATGGAGAGGTATACCACCTTCTCTAAAACTCTTTCTCATCCTACCATAGAGCTAATCACACTGTACTGAAACTGCCTCTGGTGGCTCACATGGTAAAGAATCTGCCTGCAATGCAAGAGACCCGGGTTCATTCCCTGGGTTGGGAAGATCCCCTGGAGAAGGGAATGGAAACCCACTCCATATTCTTGCCTGGAGAATTCCATGGACAGAGGGGCGAGGTGGATTATAGCCCATGGGGTTGTAAAGAGTTGGACATGAGTAAGCAACTAACACTTTCACTTTCTTTCCCCACTGGACTGCCAACTTCAATTTTTTTGTTGTTTTTTTGTTTTGTTTCGTAGCATAGCTGATTACCAGGGCTTCCCTGGTAATTCAGTTGGTAAAGAATCCACCTGCAATGCAGGAGACCCTGGTTCAATTCCTGGGTCAGGAAGACCCCCTGGAGAAGGGATAGGCTACCCACTCCAGTATTCTTGGGCTTCCCTGCTGGTTCTGGCAGTACCGAATCCCCTGCAGTGTGGGAGTTTAGGGTTCAATCCCTGGGTTGGGAAGATCTCCTGGAAGAGGGCATGGCAACCCACTCCAGTATCCTTGCCTGGAGAATCCCCATGGACAGAGGAGCCTGGCAGGGTACAGTCCATAGATCGCAAAGAGTCAGACATGACTGAGAGACTAAGCACAGCACAGCACGTAGCTGATTAACAACATCGTGATAGCTTCAGGTGGACAGCAAAGGCACTCAGCCATTGGCATAAGCCAAGATTACCCTAAAATATTTCACATCATCACATGTCCCATCAACATGTTGCTGTGTTTTCACTGTGCTGATATAACTGATGTCTACTGATTTATAGACAACTACAGCAATCTGAACTGTGAAGGTTGCTAATTTAAAATTATTTGAGAAATCTAAATTGTAACCCAGAAATAAAGCTTGACTGATTTTAAACTGACATCATATATATTCTTTGCAAATAATAGTAAATTTAACCTCTAATTGAATAAGTCTCTTTGTTTTCAGAATCTGAGGACAGTAGTCACCAGTATGGATTTTTCACTAGTGTCAAAATGCCTGTTGGATTTATGAGCAAGGCTTTTTATCGTCATATTTCTAGGTGATTTCTTTCCTCAGGCTGATTTTTTCAGGATTGGAGGGAGGCATGGCCTTTATCAAAGTCACCTTGTTTTACAGAATCCAGCTCTACCAGCTTCTCTGAAGGTGTCAGGAGGAGGTCAGCTCCATAGATAATACCATAACATGGAATTCAAACGCAATTTACTTAGTTTTGTACTGATATCCTTTCTGAAGTCTCCTAAATTAAGAGCAGACTTTTAAAGAAGATATGCTTTTGAAAACATAAGAAACTTCACAAATGACCTTAGATATTTTAGGAGGGCACATTGGGCATTAATTTCTATTATGAACTAACCATATTTAGCAGACTGTCTTTTTGTATACCTGCTTCACTAGACTTTAACAAAAAAGTACAGGATTGCTTGCTAAACGGGGGAGGTCACTGTGAACTATTCCAGCTAAATCATCAACTATTATTAAAGCACTGTCAAGTTTAAGGAACATATGGTGAAGTCGAAGACATGATGTCTCTCTCTAAGCTTCAGACTCTACCTTTCAAGTATTTTCTAGTCCTATATTTATGAAGCATGATAGTGTGCATAGCTGTTAAGTGAGATATGGACTCTGACTCCAAGTATTTATAGTCTTGTAAAAAGAAATTTGGCCTGCTTCTAAATAGCAATGAAGCTGAGATAGCTAGTATAAATGCTTGAGGAAGATATTAAAATATATATCATGGGAGTGTGGGGAAGTTAAGAGAAGAAATGTTTTCACATGGATGAAGTCTCCAACTCATCATGTTCCAAACTGTACACCTAAATTCCCCTTGTCTCATGCACTTACTCACTACTTTCTTCAAATGAAATGTCAAGGTACTGAATATATGCCAGGTATTGGGCTATGTTGATGACAGAACAATGCATAAAATTCATTGCCTGCACTCAAAGGAATGTCCATCTACTTCCTCAAATCTCTCCTAGTATGTTGCATCCTATCTCATTAATGGCACTGTCATGCTCCTCTTCCGTGAAGCCAAGAACTTCAAAATCTTTCATTCCTTCTCCTTTATATTCAATAGGACCAGAAACCCAGTCAGTTCTTTCTCTTTTCTTTCTATTCACATGTCTCATTCTGAGCTTAGCTATTTGTTAATAATTTATTATAACAAATTGCTGGCTCCCCATAAGGGACCTCTCCAATGTCCTAGTCAACACCTTGCTGATGTCACTGTTGTTCAGTCGCTAAGTCACGGCCGACTCTTTGCGACCCCCACGGACTGCAGCCCGCCAGCCTCCTCTGTCCATGGGATTCTCCAGGCAAGAATATTGGAGCGGGTTGCCATTTCCTTCTCCAGGGGATCTTCCCGATCCAGGGATCAAACCTGCGTCTTCTGCATTGGCAGGTGGATTCTTTACCACTGAGCCTGGGAAGCCCTGAATAATTACATATTAATAATATTTACATGTTACTAAATATTTACATATTACTGAATATTTGCATATTACTAAAAAGTGGAAGGAAAGACAAACATCCATAATCCAAGTTGGACATGAAATGGTAAAGACACTGAAGCCTATGGTAATAAATTTTAGGTGTGTGTGCATGCTCAGTCATGTCCAACTCCGCAACCCCAAGGATGATAGCCCACAAGCTCCTCTGTCCATGGAATTTTCCAGACAAGAATGCTGGAATGGGTTGCCATTTCCTCCTCCACGGAATCTTCCCAATCCACAGCTTGAACCAGCATCTCTTGCATCTCCTGCATCACAGGCAGATTCTTTACCACTGTGCCACCTGGGAAGACATATCTCTAGTTCATAAGGACTTTGGCCCGATTATTACAAGTGCTTTTTTACTGTCTTCACATTGAAAGTAGTGATAACTCAAGATGGATAAGAGAAAGGCATTAACACTAGAATTCTCACTTACATTATCAGAACTAGTCCTCCTCTCCACGTCTGCTATATGTTGCTAAAAGACCAGCTCTGGAGTATGAATTCTCACACTCCCACATTACTCCTTCCAGTGAAGTTATAGAAATGACAAGCAACCCATCAAAACATTTGGCAGCTTAATATCTGTGCCTCATGTTTCAGTGTCTCCTTTGATGTTGTAAGAAAAGCTGGTGGTTTTACATAAGAGAGCAAGATTGGGAGGTATGTGTTTCGACTTTAACTATATCTCAATGTGATCATGTTACATGAATTTTTGGTTCTTTCTAAACTAGAAAGACTCCATTGTCACAAAGTCAAGTCTGAAATAAATGATTAAAGGAGGTACCCATATTGTGTTAGTAGCAAATTTAATCTGAATCTTAAATCTCTACCATAAAATTATTCTGTAATGAATTAGGAGTTTGAGGTAAAACATATAAAAGAAATTTTTGCTCTACCTGAAAGCATTTAGAATTTATCAGAACTATTATCTTCAGTTCCAAGCATTGTAGTTTAAGGAGAAAATGGTTCAGTGGAAATACAACTCAGAGAAAATCACCAGGTTGATGAAGAACATGAGACCACAGGCTATCAAGAACTGTTGAAGTAATTGGGGTGTTTATCTTAGTAAAATTGAATATTCAGGAGGGAATTGAAAATTATATTCAAGTATCACTTGAAAAGAAGGGTTGCATTTGCCTAATAAGACACTAAGATTTAAAATAAACCCAATGAGTAAAAGTTCCAGGTAGGGAGAGAAAAAAAACAAGAAGTAATTTTTCTGATACCTCAGGAAAAGAAAGGGGTTCCTTGGAAGGTTGTGCAGTAATATATTCCCTATCAGTAGAGAAGATTAAAGAGCCACAGTGACCTAGTGGCTGGTTCTGTAAAATGGATTCTGCTCCTAAATGAGTTGGTCAGATGACCACTGGGATCATTTGCAACTAAAGATTCTGTGATTCACTTATTGTATGAAAACAGAGTTCTCATAAAAGTGATAAAGAGCTTCTGAATAACATGTTCCAAGCATAAAAACTGGAACAAGTTATTACTTAAACATAAAATATTCCTTTTTACACTCTGAAAAAGATAATTCCAGCAGATTTTCCCCTCATCTTCAAGGATCCTAGGAACATGTTAAGTAGACAAATTGCTAGAAATAAAATATTTTTCCCAGTTTTGTCAATTCTTTTTTTTTTATTAATTTAAACTTTTTTATTTTCCATTAGGGTATAGCTGATTAACAATATTGTGATAGTTTCAGGTGAACAACAAGGGGACTCAGCCATAAATATACAGGCATCCATTCTCTCCCGAACTCCTCTGCCATCTTGCCAGTTCTTCATGAAACAACTAGAAGAGTACTTGGAGATGAAGGCTTCATCCAATGAGATTTTATAGAGCAAACAAAAAAGCAAGCAGCAGTGTGAATAGTATTTAATTAAGGAAAAAAACTGGGAAACAGAGAGTATTAATGGTTGTACAATATTGTAAATGTAATTAATACCATTGACTTGTACACCTAATAATGGCCGTGATGGCAGATTTTATGCTGTGTATTTGTTACCACAGTAAAAATAAAGGCAGTGATTATACTGAGGATAAAGAAAGAAAAAAGAGTTGAGAGGAAGGAGGAGGGAGGGGGAGAGAGAGGGAGAGAGAGGGAGAAAAGAAAGAAAGAGAAAGCAAAGAAAGGGGGAGTGAGGAAGGAAAGAAATAAACAAAGGAGAAAAAATCTGAATATACACTAAACTACTAAGTAACAGGTTGTTTTTAAGAATAAATTTAACTTTTTGCTCTTCCATAACACTTGAAAATTTTTTCAATAATTCTATATTATTTTTTAAAGTTTATTTTAAATGATTGTTAAACTAAAGCTGACAGAGAACCAAACTCTCTTTAGCACTCAATAAACATGAATTGACTCACTGGAAAAGAACCTGATGCTGGGAAAGACTTAAGGCCAAAGGAGAAGAGGGCATCAGGGGATGAGATGGCTAGACAGCATAACGGACTCAATGGATATGAACTTGAGCAAATTCCAGGAGATAGTGGAGAACAGGGAAGCCTGGTATGCTGCAGTCCACGGGGTGGCAAAGAGTTGGACACAACTTAGCGACTGAACAACAAATATGAATGACTTTCATTATAGAAGTTCTCAAAATATATTTCTGCCTTAAATACAATCTATTTTGGATGGTACTCTGCATTAAATGTCTGCTAAGTCACTTCAGTCGTGTCCAACTCTGTGCGACCCCATAGACGGCAGCCCACCGGGCTCCCTGATCCCTGGGATTCTCCAGGCAAGTACACTGGAGTGGGTTGCCATTTCCTTCTCCAATGCATGAAAGTGAAAAGTGAAAGTGAAGTCACTCAGTCGTGTCCGACTCTTAGCGACCCCATGGACTGCAGCCTACCAGGCTCCTCCGTCTATAGGATTTTCTTTTAAATACAAGCCAAAATAAATTTAAAAGATACATACAAAACAAACAAATAAAAAGTGAGGAAAGGAAAGCACTATTCCTTTCTTCATGAAGATCATGATCAAAGAGAAAGGATAAGAAATGCATACACAAGATAACTAAGGGGCATATTTACCAAGCAACATATTCACAGAGCAGGCTTCATTAGAGAATAGTTAAAAAAAAAAAAAAAAACTATGTACATAAATGATAAAGAATCTTAAATAAAACCAGGGTTAAAATTAGGTGGAATTGCACAGAAATATTTTATGGATAAAGTAGAGATGTTAGTGCAGGTTTCAAAGGAAGAAAACGAGGGGAAAAAAAGTTAGATTAATTGTAATTGTATGACTCCTCCTCTCTAACTCTTAATTATTACACACTTTCATGGATTGTTAAAAAGAAAAGCCTCCTCTCTGCATCTTTGTTTCCGAGGACATCCAGCTTATATTTGCTAATTACCATTGTAGTTTAGTTTGGAGGAGAGTCTTATGTTATTCAGGCTTAGGGACCGAGGTGACAAATTTGTGGTTCTTCTTGGGTACAGCATGTTTCAGACATACTGTCAAAAAAGCTTTGCTCCAACTTGTATCTGAAACAATAAGAGAAGTCACAAAAGGTAACTTAGGTAACTTTTCCTCCACTTAGTCTCACAGCCACGTGATGGCCCACTCCAGCTCTCCCATCTTAGTTAGAGACTGTTGTTGATGACCTGATGGGTAACTCCACGCATTAATAAGGGCTCTTGAACTTTTATTACACTTCTTTTGCCTTGTCTGGTTTTTTAGTTTTTCTTACCAACAACCATTTCAAGGCTGAATTGCCCATTTGTATGACACCTAAGACCTAAGCATTCTCTAAATTATGGGCTCTGTAGATTTCATGATCACTTTCATCAGAGACAGAGGGAAAAGGAAAGGGGTAGATTAAATGTACATTTCCTTGGTGGTTCAGACGGTAAAGAATCCAGGAGACTCGGGTTTGGTCCCTGGGTCAGGAAGATCCCCTGGAGAAGGGAATGGCTACCCACTCCAGTATTCTTGCCTGGAGAATTCCATGGACAGAGGAGCCTTGGCAATCTATGTCTGTGGGGTAGCAGAGAATTGGACACAACTGAATGACTAACACTTTCACTTTCATTAATATATTACCACTTTTAGCATCTGTGGAAAAGAATGGACTAGATGGCCAATTTGCTTAAGTGTTTTAAATCATTATTTGCCTTTCTTTGCAGAGGTGTGGTTGAAGCAACTCAGGATTCTAGACTTGACTCTTTAAGGAGCTTTGGGGAGTTATGATGTGTCTCGCACATTTTTAGACACTCACTCACACTCACACACACACATGCATGCACACACACACCCACCTTATTTTAAATCCTCCAAACCAAACTAAAAGAGATGTTCATAAAACTTAAGCAATGAACTCATCATCAGACAGAAATGCACAGCATAACCAGATTTTGAATAGACTTCTTTTAACTCCCTGAACTTGCACCTCTGATGTCTGGCATCCCTGTGGGTCTTGTGAGCATTGGGCTGGGATCTCACAATCATGAGCATGGAGCCTGCCATTCCCTTCATGATAGGGTCCCCTTCCCAGCAGTCTCTTCCAATATACTGATGTTGAATGCTTCTGCATTCTGCATTCAAATCCTCCTCTCAGGAAAGCAGCTACTCAGTTGCTCTCCCTTCCACCCCCATGGAGCATGTAGTGCCTGGTGGGCTGGCCCCAGGCTCACCAACATGGACACAGATACCCTCTCTCCAACCTGTGCCTCAGTGCCTTTGGTGTGCTTGCTCAGTGTTCCAGGGGGTGTCATGTAATTGAAAGGTTTGCACACTTCCTTGGTAGCATTCATGAAAGAGTAGCATTGAGTTTGATGTTCTTAACTCATCTGAACCTGTCTCAGTGTGTTTATTATTCAATTCAAAGTGTAGACAAGGTGACTTACTTGATGAAAAACTCAGTCCTACTTCCTGGGCTTTCAAATCTAAGACAAAAGATTCAACTTCTCAGCTCTACTTCCTCTCTCAAGTCACTTAGCCCTACAGGCTCTCATCTGCCTTTTTAGAAAGCCATAGGCATCCCTGGTGGCTCAGTGGTAAAGAATCCACCTGCCAATGCAGGAGATGCAAGACATGGGTTTGATCCCTGGTCAGGAAGATCCCCTGGAGAAAGAAATGGCAACCCACTCTAGTATTTTTGCCTGAGAAACCCCATGGACAGAGGAATCTGATGGGCTACAGTCCATGGGGTCGCAAGAGTCGGATACAACTGAGCGACTAAACCACCACCACCATCCTTTATCCCTTGTAATTCTTTGTGAAAATGTGTTTCAGATTTCCAGGTGTAGCTTTCAGGATTTAAAGGAAAAACTGTCCTTCCTTCAACTAAGTCTGATTTTTACAACTCAAAAGTACTTACTTTTAGGCTATGATTTTCCTAAGAACTCAACAAGCTGTACTTATTTTAAACCTCAAAGCAATTTCTTTGTGTTAGGGACTTTTTGAAAGAATGAATGCCTCCCTTTCGATGGGGGAGAGTCTTGAGATAATTAAGGAATGTGAAAGCAGTTTCAGAAAATAAAGATGTTGGTTGAATATTATAAAAAGTTTTAGCCTCAATAGTCTACATTTCCCATGTTCATTTTTAAAAGTCCATTGAATTTGTTAAAGATACTTTTAATTTTTTGTTTGGTTTGGTTTAAAGAGTCACAAAATTTTTAAGATTATTTAAAGTAATAGCTCTTGACATCATCTTTAGCCCTTGAAACAGCATCTGAAGTAGACAAATAGGAATTTTTGGCTTAAAAACTGTGAAGACACAATGGACTATAGAATACCTCAAATTAGATCCTTTGAAGCTTTGAATTTTTTCATGCAATTTTCATTGTTCAGAAACTATGAAAAATGTAAGTTGCAAACTTTAATCCTTTAGATATAATTATACAGGCACACAAAATTTATTCTACAAAATGGCACTTATTTTATCCATATATTCAGAGGTATAACAATTGCAAGCCCATCTTTCAGTTTTTTTAAATCTGTTAAAGTTTTTACATTGCTCTAAAATGGATTGTAATGATGGTTGCACATACTGTGATTTAACTAAAAGCAATTACACTTTATACTTTGCATGAGCAAGCTGTACAGTATATATGAACTATGTACCAATAAGCTGTTTTAAAAGTAGAAGGTATAATTTATGAAGAAGTCATTAACTTGTATGCACCGAAGTATCTGATAAACCACTATTAGAATGGCAAAGAACATTTAATTTAATATAAAAAAATAAAACAAATAAAATAAAATCTATAATGTACCATTATATTACATATTAAGTTATAAAATTAATTTTTTTAAATGTTTGCACTTCAGAAATTAATTTTTTATTCTATTGTTCAAACCATCATTCTTTCCTGAAATATATATTTACAAATATATCTTACAAAACAAGCACTGTGTTGAGGACAAGGATTCAGTCAACCATACTTATTAACACACTGCTATATTTAAAATGGATAACCAACAAGGTCTTACTGTATAGCATGGGGAACCCTGCTCAATGTCATGTGGCAGCCTGGATGGAAGGGAGTTAGGGGAAGAATGGATACATGGATATGTACGGCTGAGTCCCTTAGCTGTTCACCTGAAACTATCACAGCGTTGTTAATCAGCTAGACACCAATACAGAATACAAAGTTTAAAAAAAATTGCTGTCAAACATCTTTTGAGGAGCTAAAATTATAGTTGTGAATAAAACGTAAAAATTCTTAACCACATGGAACTTGCAAAGTAGTGAAGGATAATAGTGAGCAAGTATTAGTAAATAAGTAAGTAAGTTTCATGGCAGAAAACATCTGCAGCCATTAGACATAGGCAACTAGTTTCCTGCTCTGGGCTTCGAAGTTTAGAAGCACCTGTTCTGATCCTTCACCAGCCACGCACCTCCTGTCTGGACAAGCCATCCACAGGGTCAAGGGTATGTGTTCATCCATCCCTCAGGGCTGGGGTGTCCACAGGCCTTTAGGTTTATATTATTGCACAAGGAAGCTGAAGGTAGGAAGAGAGATAGGGAAGGCTGAGATTTCCCTTTGCTCTCTAGCCCTCAGTCCTAAACACAGAATATGCACTTTGGGGCTTCCCTGTTGGCTCAGGAGTGAGGAATCCACCTGTCAATGCAGGAAACACAGGTGTGACCCTTGACCTAAGAAGATTCCACATGCCACCAAGCGACTACGCCCATGTGCCACAACTACTGAGCCTGTGCTCTAGAGGCCAGGAGCTGAAACTATTGAACCCACAGAGCTGCAACTACTGAAGCCCACGCGCCCTAGAGCCCGCGCTCCACAACAAGTGAAGCCATTGCAATGAGAAGCCAGTACACCGTGACCAAGAGTAGTCCCTGCTCACCGCAACTAGATAAAAGCCTGTGCAGCAATAAAGACCCAGCACAACCAAAAGTAAATAAATTTAAATTTATAAAAATTTTAAAATAAAGAATGTGTACCTTTGATTGATTGTTACTGGCTGGACTACTTCACGTCTCTGTAGGGGTATAAATTAACTTGTAGAAAAATGATGTTAATGAGTATAATTACCATTCATCATGATGTAAATAAATTTTGTCTGGTAGAGTTTCAATTGATTTCTACTCTATAAAAAAAAATTTAAAAGACAACCACAAACATTTTACTTCTTTATAGAATACTTACCAGCTTTGCATCTATTAGCAACTTCATTTCAGCATTCCTGACTATACACATGTGTGTGTATGTATATGTACGGGCGTGTTAAGTCATGTCCAACTCTGTGAACCCCTGGACTGTAGACAGCCAGGCTCCTCCGTCCATGGGGTTTTCTAGGCAAGAATACCTGAGTGGGTTGCCATTTCCTTCTCCAGGGGATCGTCCCCACCCAGGAATTGAACCCACATCTCCTGAACTGGCAGGCAGATTCTTTACCACTGAGCCACCAGGGAAGCACTGCGACATATATGTATGAAGTGAAGTGAAGTGAAGTCGCTCAGTCATGTCCAATTCTTTGTGACCGCATGGACTGTGGCCTACCATGCTCCTCTGTCCATGGGATTTTCCAGGCAATAGTCCTGGAGTGGGGTGCCATTTCCTTCTCCAGGGGATCTTCCCAACCCAGGGATCGAACCCGGGTCTCCCGCATTGTAGACAGATGCTTTACCATCTGAGCCACCAGGGAAGTCCTGACATATATGTATACATACACATTTATACATATGTCAAGAGTCTCCTTTGAACTTGTGCAAACATCTCATAGGTTCTTTCCTTATTAATTCATTAATGAGTTAAATGACATTTTTATACATATTCATTTTTCCTTACAGGATTTTACCTTGTGAAAAT
Source organism: Capricornis sumatraensis (assembly GCF_032405125.1). Lineage (NCBI taxonomy): Eukaryota > Metazoa > Chordata > Mammalia > Artiodactyla > Bovidae > Capricornis > Capricornis sumatraensis. Next base: position 33,347,232 of record NC_091080.1, on the reverse strand, counting down.
TACACTTCAGAAAGAGTTTAAAGTTTACTTTTTTTAATATAAATTTATTTTAATTGGAGGCTAATTACTTTACAATATTGTATTAGTTTTGCCATACATTGACATGAATCCGCCACGGGTATGTGTTCGCTATCCTGAACCCCTTCCCACCTCCCTCCCCATCCCATCCCTCTGGGTCATCCCAGTGCACCAGCCCCAAGCACCCTGTATCATAAATTGAACCCTGTATCATGCATGGACTGGCAACTTGTTTCACATATGATATTATACATGTTTCAATGCCATTCTCCCAAATCATCCCACCCTCACCCTCCCCCACAGAGTCCAAAAGACTGTTCTATACATCTGTGTCTCTTTTGCTATCTCACATATAGGGTTTATTGTTATCATCTTTCTAAATTCCATATATATGCATTAGTATACTGTATTGGTGTTTTTCTTTCTGGCTTACTTCACTCTGTATAATAGGCTCCAGTTTCATCCACCTCATTAGAACTGATTCAAATATATTCTTTTTAATGGCTGAATAATATTCCACTGTGTATATGTACCATGGCTTTCTTAAAAATATGGAATGCTTCATGAATTTGCATGTCATCCTTGAGCAATGCTAATGTCATCCTTGAGCCATGCTAATCTTCTCTGTATTGTTCCAATTTTAGTATATGTGCTGCCAAAGCGAGCACAGAGTTTAAAGTTTAAAATAAGATCATCAGAGAAGGTCTCACTGGTAAAGAAATATTTGGGCAAAGGCTGAAGGATATTAGAGAGCAGCAATTTGGTTCTCTGAGGTAAGAATGTTTCAAGCAAAGAGAAAAACAGATTCAAAGGTCTAAGAGAGAAGATGTAAATAATGAGAAAAAGAAATTGATTCACTTCCATCTTTTACAACCTATGTACAACTGAGGTTTTTGAGAACAGACACAAAACAACAAACATTGTATGGATATGGGTGACAGACATCTGGAGTCTACATAATCCAAAATACACATTTCTGAGGGTACATAGCCAAGGAAATAATTGATTCTGCTTGGATGAAGAGACAGAAGGCTTCCCTATGGAGATAACAATGAACATTTGGTAAAATTGGCAGACAACCAGCAATTTAATCATGCTGCTATGTGTCTGTCATTTTGAACTGACTTTGTCTAGTCATTTTGAATTAAAGTGACATTCAAAATAAATTTATTTTTTAACAGTTTTACTAGATCATGAAGATATGAAATTTAAGAAATTAGTCTGAACACAGATCACCTATTTGAATAACGCTGTCTACTAGCAACCAGAAATTCTGTAGTTATATTTTTAATAGAGTTTTGTCCTTAATTTCACACTAAAATAATCTTGAAATATGGTTGTTGAGAATATTCAGAATTAAGATGCGTTAACTGGTCCCAAAATCATTGAGATCTGAGTGGTCAGTTAAGTCATTTCACTGTATTGCATTTTAGAATGAATAGAGAGAGGTTTTTTTATATATATATACTATATATATATATATATATATATATATCATATAACTAAGAAATTAGAAAAGAAGTCATATTCTACTAAACAAAACTTAAAATCTGTAATAATTGAGAGATTAGTGTCTCACTTTACATTTTGCCCCAGAAATGAATAAGGCTCAGAGATAATAAACTTGATTTATGGATACAAAACAGGTAATTTGTATTTCCTATTATTAACAAAATATTCTCTGAGCCTCTTTCAGAATGTCAAAACACACATGAAAAGAAAATAAGTTTCATCAGCAAATAAGTCATATTTTTAAAAGCTGACAGAAGAAACAGGTTGTCTGACCAGTTTTTATTCTATCCATGCTCTGCTATGTGAGAGACACCATTCTGAAATTTTAAAACATTAGGCCAAAGGATGAAGGTACATAGTGTTTTGAAATATTTGTCTGCATTCCCCAGACTTTCCTTAAAATGTGTAATCATTTGGGGCAGTATAAATAAATGAATAGTTCTATGGAGATGCATTTATGTCCGTGGTCACAAGCAGAGTCAGAGAGTCCCTGCCTTCACTTTTCTACTCAGCTCTTCTTGTCAGCCTACAACAGAAATAGACCCTTGCCCTCCATCCAAGAAACAGCACAGCAAAGCCTGCACAAGACAGCAAGGTGTACAAAGAATACTCTGAAATAGTGCTTAAAAACTATGATCACAAACACAATGAGAATCTACATCCTGACCCCACCTTAGCTATACGGACATAAGTTCTGGTCTCCAGGAAGTGTCAGGATCTAGTAAGCAAGAATGATGAAGCAAATGATCAGAACATTGTTGGTTTCACTCATGACTACCTTTGATGCCTATGGTCACGAGGGCAGAGCAGCATTAATGCCGCTTAGCACAAGCGGCGGCTAGAAGAGCACCTGCAGGAAGAGGCTGCCAAAGGCTGCTCTCAAGAAGTAAGAGGAATACCAGAGAAGAAAAAGGGGAGAGGAGCTTGGCAGCAGGAAAAGGAAGCTCTTATTTCTTTAGATCTCTCAAAACCTGGGAAGAAGCTACACAAAATTTGGAAGTTTGGGAGGCAGACAAGAAATCTACATGCAAATGTGGTATTAACATGGTTTTTAGATGTCTGGCTGGTGAATTGAAGTTGATTTCAGGAAATCTCAGCAGTTTTAAGACAGCTGGGATGCAAGAAACTCCTTCACCTAAAGGGATCCACAAAAATATGTATCTTTGGGCAAAAGGTCAAAAATGAGGAGAAAAGCTATTGAGTTAACACTGTTTCCTGATTTACGATGATTAAACTTGTCAGCTAGTTCTGTTAAAGTCCGATTTGGAGGGCAAACCACTGTCCATGTCAGAGTCACAGATATTCTACATAAAGCAGTAGATCCATAACACTCTTAATCTAAGTCACTGGAGGCATCAAAAGAAAAAGGCTCTGTGTGGTTTTCTGTGTGTATAGTTGGATTATACATAGGCATTAGTAGAAAATTATTTTCATTAGTGTTGTATTTTGAACATTATCATATTCTCACTAAAGACTTTCTTGTTGTCATCTCCAGAAGGTGCTGTAAAGATTAAGGATTAAGCAGTTTGTGGTTATGCTGGCTCTAATGATAAATTCATTTTCTAGATCCTCAAAGGTTACTAAATTAAGGTACACACTTTGAATCTTCCAAAATTTATGTGCTGCTGTTTTTTTTAAATTTTTTATTGGAGTATAGTTGCAGTTTTGTAAAGTGAGTCAGCTATACAGCAAAGTGAATCAGCTATACATGTAGATATCCCCTCTCTTTTGGATTTCTGAAGAGAACTGAGTAGAGCTCCCTGTGTTACACAGCAGGTTCTCATTAGTTGTCTATTGTATACAGTGTCAATAGTGTATATCTGTCAATCCCAATCTCCCAGTTCATCCCATCCTCCCTTTCCCCCTTGATATCCATACACTTGTTCTCTATATCTGTGTCTCTATTTCTGCTTTGTAAATAAGATATCTGTATCAACTGTTTCAGATACCGCATACGATATTTGTTTGTCTCTGACTTACTTCTGTGTGACAGTCTTTAGGTCCATCCTCGTCCCCACAAATGACCCAATTTCATTCCTTTTTATGGCTGAGTAATATTCCTTGGTATACGTATACCTGTGTGCTGCTATCTTATTCGAACCATTCTGTAGTAGCAACTCAATTTCCAGTGGCTAGTACAAACCACCCCAGCCAATCGAGTAATCTAGTTTGTCAAATGTTTGATTCATATTATGAAAAACACAAAGTAGACATGTGGAAATCTCAGCCTTTAGTTTTATGAAACCATTTCTGTATCTCCCGGTGGAAACACTCCTTCTTGGAAACTTGGAAGACTTAAATCATAAAAGCCTAAAGTTGCAATGAAGGGAAGCAAACATTTGCTAATAGACCCCCAGAAGGAACTGTGAGAGGAGCCATAGAGATAGTTAAACATTCTGATGTTAAACATTTATAGTGATTAATATTTTATTGACATTATAATATTATAACTGCTATGCTCTTATCAAACAAGTAATTATTTAATCAATAATTATTTTTTGGCAAAATAAGAGCATTTCTCCCATATAAAAATTAAATATTAAAAGAGTATGTGATGCAGTTAAAACTAAGGTAATCAATAAGCAACTTATTCAATGCCACTACCTCAAATCCTTTCAGGAATGAAGCAAGTGGGTAAAAATTTCATAATACTAAACATTAGATATATACATGATGCTAATACATTTTACTGTAGGATTTGAGCCATAGGACAAGTATAAAACATGGATTATAAGCTTTCCATATAATAAAAAATTCACTTCAAATATACAGATGCTCAGAAAATGTAATTTAACTGGGAAATAGATGGAAAATAAAAATGCTTTTTGAGACTTCATAATTGCATAAAAGTTTTTAATGCACTTTTATGGTTTGGAAAAATTGGGCTGGAAATGAAAAATAAGTAGCAACATTTATAATTAACTCCTTTGTCAAAATGTTTTCAGGCAGCTAATTCTTCAGGAAGTGTAGCATGGTCCGCTGCCAGTTAGAATGAATTAATGCTTTATTTTCCTTAGGTAGTATCTCACACCTGTTTCTAATATTTGTTCCTTTGAAATAATTCCATGCACTTGCTTCACTGATTTCTTCTTTTCAAGTCTGCCTAGTCTAAAAGAGTTGAGCATAACTACTAAACCCAGGTGGTCTAGAAATCTTTCTCACTGCAAGAATTGTGGTTAACCCTACTGGGTGGCAGATGCTTAACAAAACACGCCACTTTCTTTAAAGAAATCACATAGACCACACGGTCCTACTTCTCCATTGATGCAGTTGCCTAATGAGATGGGTTAATGGATTCGACTTCTTCAAATAAGTGATAAAGCAACTTCCAACATAAACATGAATCGTTATGCTCCAAAGAAAGCAGTGGTGATAAATTTCTTTTTGTGGTTTTGAAATCCAGCTAAAGATAACCTGAATAAAAGCCCTGGATGTGAATCAGTTTATCCCTGGAATGTGTTGGAGTTTTGTTTCCATTTGTATAGTGAACTATTGCCATTCAATTGGAAGCCATGGATACACAAATATATGATCTTAGATTCACTGAGCATGTACGAAAAAAAAATTATTCACTGTTTATTCTGAAAGAATTTCTGACCTTACAAAGGCCACAGTTTGGTGACAAAAGCAGCTAAAGCCACCAAAGAAATATAGTAAATGTCAGAGTTTACTACCAAAGTTCAAAGAAGGAAGACATAAATCAGAACTTTAGGAGAAAAACCGCAAATCTGACATGATGTCCAGGGGATTTAACCTAAGCTGGACCTTGGGGCCAGAAAGAACTAATCAAGAGCAGAGTTGGAGAGAGTTTTCCCTGATGAAGTAACAGCTAGAAGGTCAAAAGCAGTCATCGTGCTCAGAGAATGTCAGGCAGTTTTATGGGACTAACACATGGACCATTTGTGGAGGTAACAGACGTTAGGTGGCTAGGCAGGCATTTGATGATGAGGTCATGATATCTGCACTTGCTTACTTGAGTTTTATCTAAAAGCCTGAGTAGCCAGTGGAGGATTTTAGGCTATAACGTGACATGATTACCTGCATTTTTAAAAGAATCTCTGGCAACCTGCTTTGATTGGCAGAAAATCAGGTTATACATAGGAGAGATATGGGATAAGAACCATAAATAGTGGCGATTAAAAGATCCCTGATTGGAGAATATCCCCTGCAGGAGAGCACAGCAACCCACTCCAGAGTTCTTGCCTGGAAAATCCCATGGACAGAGGAGCCTGGCGGGCTACGGTCCATAAGGTCGTAAAGAGACAGACACAACTGAAGTGATTTGGCATACAGAGAGATGGTAAGAAGGCCGTTAGTTTCCAGGGACTGTGGGAAGGGAGAGCTGAATAAGCAAAGCACAGAGGAATTTAAAGCAGCGAAATCACTCTGTATGAATCTGCAATGGTGGATACATGCAATTATGCATACATGCTCAGTCACTTCAGCCATGTCTGATTCTTTGCGACCCCGTGAACTGTAGCCCACCAGGCTCCTCTGTCCATGGGATTCTCCAGAGAAGGATACTGGAGTGGGTTGCCATGCCCTCCTCCAAGGGATCTTCCCCACCCAGGGACTGAACCCGTGACTCCTGTGTCTCAGTCATTGCAGGCATATCCTTTACCCTCTGAGCCAGCTGGGAAGTCCACATGTCACTATGCATTTGTCCAAAGCCATAGAATGTATACCATCAGAGTGAGCGCTAATGTAAACTGTGGATTTGGGTGATTCAGATGTATCCGTGGAAGTTCATCAGTGGTGACAAACAGCACTCTGGTGACCATGTTGATAATGGAGGAGGCTGCGCTTCTGTGGGAAATCTCTATACCTTCTGTTCAATTTCTTGTGAGCCTAAAACTACTCTAAGAAATAAAATCTATTAATAAAAAGTAAAATGTTCCTGTTGTCTTTTTTTTTTCTAAATAGTGAATTAGACTAGATGGTGGAGTGCTAAACAATCAACCACGTTCCTTCCTTAAAGAAGAAACACTGAGGAGGCGCACTGCTTCATGCATTGTTCATCTTCACAGTGTGGAACAAGCTCTGATGGGATGTAAGAAATACTGTGCTCTGTGTCACAAAAATATTCGAAGATATTTCCAGATCATTCAGGAAAGTGGAGAAACGCTTGACGCATTTCAAAAAATTCTTGTATATTAACACATATGTGTGAGATCTAGAAAAATGCTATAGAAGATCTTATTTGCAAAGCAGAAACAGAGACACAGATGTAGAGAATAAACTTACGGATACCAAGGGGAAAGGGGGATGTGGGATGAACTGGGAGACTGGGATTAACATACATGCACTATTGATCCTATGGATAAAATAGATAACTAATGTGAACCTACTGTATAGCACCAGAAACGCCACTCAGTGCTCTGTGGCGACCTAAACGGGAAGGAAATCTGAAAAAGAGGTATATATGTATATGTGTAGCTGATTCACTTTGCTGTAGAGCAGAAATTAACACAATATTGTAAAGCAACTATACACTAATAAAAATTACTCTTAAAAAAAAAAGATTCTAAGACAACCTTGTGCTTTGCAACCCTTAAAAAGGTAAAGTTCATTTAAAAAATTATAAAAGTCACAAGAAAATCCTGATATCAGTGAAATACTATAATGTTGTACAGAGAAGTTCCCCCTCCTTTTCCCTCACACAGAGATAGCATCAGGTGGTGAAACATTCCAAAAATGTTCAAGTGCTTGAGGCTTTGGTCTCATAAAAGCCTAGTTAGTCATCCTTCCAAGTAAAACAGATTTCAAAGATCAACAATGTCCTCATTTCATCCCCTTTTTCCTCTTTATAGAAGAGGAAGCTGACCAGAGTGTATTGCCTAAAACCACCCAAGATCATGGCAGAATTACAACTAGAAACCCCAACCATTTGCTCTTTCTGCCTATTTACGACTTCCTTTAGTAAATTATTTTAAAAACTTTTTTTCTGCTTTATCGTTCCTCCAAGTCTCATCTCAAATATTTATCGTATAAAGTGTTATCCAAAAGTGATCATACTTTACAGAAGCATTATCCAAAACATCACTTACAAGGCTATAATATTATGTAACCTTTAACTTTTGAAGACTATCATTTCAACGTGTCAATGGGTTTTATACAAGTATTTCCATCAGATTGAGTGTGCCACAGGCATTCTATAGAAAAGAGGAAAAAAGTGAAAGTGAAGTCGCTCAGTCGTGTCCGACTCTTTGTGACCCCATGGGCTGTAGCCTACCAGGCTTCTCAGTCCATGGGATTTTCCAGGCAAGAATACTGGAGTGGGTTGCCATTTCCATCTCCAGGGGATCTTCCCGACCCTGGGATCGAACCCGGGTCTCCCACATTGCGGGCAGATGCTTTACCCTCTGAGCCACCAGGGAAGCCCAGAAAAGAGGAAATCATCATCCAAAGGTTATATCCGGAGAGTTCTCAGCAAAAATAGAAAGAACAGATTTGGTAAGTTTTAATAAACACGATTTGGCTAGAAACCATATGATTGTTTAGATAATAAAACAAGCATATGTTGTAGAAATACAGGTTAAGCTGCGGTTTCATCAAGTCGGCCATTTCTAATTTGTGGGCTCTTATGTGAAATCCCAGTATTTTCAAAGGTGAAGTCCTGGTAACAACTAGGATTGGAGTATTTGGTGGATGGTAAGAAATCTAGGTGAAGCTTGAATTCAAATTCACTGTGTCTTTGGACAGACCATACTTGCAATTATTCATTGATGAGGAAGGAACAAAAGAAGAACACTGAAGGACTTTTTTTAAGGAGGTAACTGTGCTTGTGAGTTTAGTTTGTGGGAACAGGGAGTGAGAGAGAAAGCCCCATGGTACAGTAAATCCTCCCCATTGAGAAGCGCTGCCCAGTGAATAATAAGTCTTGAATTAAATTGTCAATTTCTCTTGCTTTGGGGAAAAAAAAAAGTGTGGAAAGAGATAGGAAAATCTTTCTCTCTCAGGGGTCAAAGGTCTGCCATCTGAATGGTAAAGAAACTGCCATCTGAATCTTTCTCACATCTCCAATAAATTCTTTTTCATCTCTGACCAGAAAAAGAAAAAGAAATTGTTTTTTTGACCCTATGTATTGGTTTTATATTGGAGAAGGAAATGGCAACCCACTCCAGTATTTTTGCCTGGAGAATCCCATGGACAGAGGAGCTTGGTGGGCTATAGTCCACGGGTCACAAAGAGTCGGACATGACTGAGCGACTTCACTTTTACATTGGTTTTCTATAAACATTCCAAATGAGCAACTTCTTGAGATATTTATAAAGTACTCTCAAAACAGTTTGAAATCTTTTTCTGTTTTAAAACAGTCTGAAATCTTTCTCTGTTTTTCTCTTGTAACAATTCTATAATGGGAACTCCTAATACTGAGATTGTCAGAAGGTATTTACATAAATTAAGATTAGACAGTTTTTCTCATTGGACTTGATGCTTTTGATTCTCATTCAACGTGAATTGTGAAGATGCAAAGATAATATAACAACAAAATATTTCTAGAACCAAACTCTTGAAGTAACCTAGCCAATACAAATGAAATTGCTCATAATTCAATGTCAGCTCATGTAAAACAAATCATCCATAATATCAATAATACCTCAACATCTTAAAACTTTATTCACCATTTCATCAAGTTTTGCTTTATCAGCACTTATGTTTCACTTCTTTTTCAGTTTCTTTTTTAAAAAATAGTATAAGTTTTTATCAAGTTGAGAAAGTTCTCTATTTATGGTTTGTTAAGAGTTGGGTTTTTTTTCACCCATGAATAGTAGTTCAGTTCAGTTCAGTTCAGTCACTCAGTTGTGTCCGACTCTTTGTGACCCCATGGACTGCAGCACACCAGGCTTCCCTGTCACCAGGGAACCAACTCCCGGAGCTTACTCAAACTCACGTCCATCGAGTCAGTGATGCCTCCAACCGTCTCATCCTCTGTCGTCCCCTTCTCCTGCCTTCAATCTTACCCAGTATCAGGGTCTTTTCAAATGAGTCAGTTCTTCCCATCAGGTGGCCAAAGTATTGGAGCTTCAGCATCAGTCCTTCCAATGAACATTCAGGACTGATCTCCTTTAGGATGGACTGGTTGGATCTTCTTGCAGTCCAAGGGACTCCCAAGAGTCTTGTCCAACACCATGGTTCAAAAGCATCAATTCTTCAGCACTCATCTTTCTTTATGGTCCAACTCTCATATCCAGCCATGACTACTGGAAAAACCATAGCTTTCACTAGATGGACCTTTGTCAGCAAAGTAATGTCTCCGCTTTTTAATATGCTGTCTAGGATGGTCATAACTTTTCTTCCAAGGAGCAAGTATCTTTTAATTTATGGCTGCAGTCACCATCTGCAGTGATTCTGGAGCCCAAAAAAATTGTTTGCCACTGTTTCCATTATTTCCCCATGTATTTGCCATGAAGTGAATAGAGGTTGGATTTTGTGAAATGCTTTTTCTGTATCTATTTTCCTTTTTTTCTTTAAGCTTTATTAGGGTTAAATTGATATACAAAGAATTGTACCCACATAATGTATACATCTTGATAAGTTTGAACATATACATACACCTATGTTACCATCACCACAACCAAAGTACTAAACATATTCATAAATCACATGGCTTTATTTACTCTATATAATTGATTAATCTAACTAATATTTTATTCCTACCTCCTTGTGGTGTATGATTCTTTTACACATTGTTGAATTTCATTTGTTAACATTTGTTGATGATTTTTGCAATTGTGTTCATTAAACATAATTGGTCTGTAGTGTTTCTTTCATGTAATGTCTTTATATAATTTTAGAGTAATGTCAGTCTCATAGCAAGAGCTTCTATTTTCTGGAACAGCTTATAGAGAATTGGTATAATTTCTTCCTCCCATAGTGGTACGATCTAAACCTGGTGATTTCTTACTTGGAAGATTTTTTAGATACACTTTCTTTAATAGTATAGTCCTATTCAGATGATCTATTTCTCCTTCTGTGAAACTCAGTAGTTTATATCATTCAAGGAATCGGTGAATTTCACATTTGTTTCAAATTGATGGGACTTCCCAGGTGACCCTAATGGTAAAGAATCTGCCTGCCCATGCAGGAGACATAAGAAATCTGGGTTTGATACCTGGTCGGGAAGATCCCCTGGAGAAGGGCATGGCAATCTACTCCAGTATTCTTGCCTGGAGAATCCAATGGACAGAGGAGTCAAATTGGTGGACATGGGGTTTTTCTCTGGGGGACAGGGTCTGATCACTCCCTGGAGTGAGAATCTGATTCAGTCATTTGGGCTAGAATGCTTTGCTTTGCTTTTGTTGTTTCTTTAACCCACAAGTTGATTCTGATGGATTTCTAGGTTTAAGAACAACTAATGCACAAGAATGGTCAACAAGTTTAATTAATTGCCAGAGATGAATTATTTGACCATATATCTTCTCAGATGGGTATACTCTGCTGAAGCAGATAATCTTCCTGGTCTGCAGGAGTACGCAGTGCAGACAAATAACTATACACGCTATTTTCACCTGTAGAGTCTCCTTATAAGCTCAAGGTCCATTCCAAGGTGCTTGGAGTATTCTCAGTTAAAGCTTTGCATTCAAAAATGCATTCTGTGTCCGGTATTTTATTACATGAAGGGAAAGGCTGGAATAATCCACAAGACAATGAATTCATTTTGGAGAATATCAGTATGAACTCACAGTTTAGCTTAATATAAATATATATGATTAAGTACAGAAATACTTATAGAAATAGAAAATTCATAGAAAATTAGAGATTTGTTTTAAATTAATTTATGTTGATGTATATTTGATGTAGGGCTTCCCAGATGACGCGAGTGGTAAAGAAACTGCCTGCCAATACAGGAGAAAAAAAGAGACGCTGGTTTGATCTCTGGGTCAGGAAGATTCCCTGGAGAAAGGCATGGCAACGCACTCCAGTATTCTTGCCTGGAGAATCCCATGGACAGAGGAGCCTGGCGGACTACAGGGTCACAAAAAGTAAGACACGACTGAAGCGACTTAGCACTCACACATATTGGATGTAGCCTCGAATCTGCAGGCTCTTTGTGATAAACACTGATGCTTGTAAGTGTGCTGGTTAATATATATTATGAGACTCCATCTTACTTAGGTGCCTGTTTGCGAATGTTGACTTTTGGTTTACAGCCGCAGAGGCATTCCTGACGGTCACAGAAAGGGCTGGACACAGGAAAGGCGGATGTAATCTTGTCTTGATCTGGACCAGGGGCACAGTGATTCTGACTGAATGCATGCCTCAGCAGTTTAAAAACTCCTGTGGTGGTGGTGGTGGTGGTGGTGGTGGTGCTTTAGTTGCTAAATCGTGTCCAACTCTTGTGACCCCCATGGACTGTAGCCCACCAGGCTTCTCTGTCCATGGGATTCCCTAGGCAAGAACACTGGAGTGGGACTGAATGCATGCCTCAGGCAGTTTGAAAACTCTTATCACACTTTATCCGGATTTCCTTACTCTTTTACTAAGGGCATGCTTCTTAAGGGAACTTCTCTCTCTTGCTCCCTCGCTCGCTCTCTCTCCTCTTCTTCCCCACCCCTTCCCATTTCCTATTTATATTTCAATGAATGACTGGGCTTCTCACACTGTGTTTGAATCTACAATCTTTATAGAGTGAAATTAACACATTTAGGGTGGTAATTGAGCTTTTTTCCAGTTGTTAACTCTCAACATATTTATTGTTTTATAAAATTCACAAAAAATAATCTTTTTCTGCATTCATGTGGTATTCACTCACTACCTCACTTGAAAGAAGGAGCTGCAGTTCACTACTATCACCTTATACAGTCATAGCTTCAATTTCATGTAAATAACTTCACTGTTATTTATTTTCATGATTTTCCATGTTGGATAGGACTATGAGAAGAAACTATTTTTTAAGTTGCTGTAGACAGAGTCTCTAATCCATTCACACCTGATACATGATATAGGAAGCAGCCTGCTCCCAAACACACTCAGCTATTTCATACGTAGACGCGTCTTTCACAGCATCTGCTTTAGCTCTCTGACCAGCTGAGGCTTACACCCACTGTCAAACAACAGAGAAAAAATTGTTTGCTGTGTCTTAGCATGTGCCTTTGGGGCACAACCTACTTAGCATTCATTCATTTATTAACAAGTTCAATGGGCATTCATCAGATACCTAATATATACAAGACACGATCGTAAGTGCTGCTGACGTAAATGCAGAAATGGCATTTTGATCTCCTCTGTCCAAACATGGACAGTTCATTCTATTTTATGTTCATGTGTTAACTAAGTAACATGGAATAAGAACATCTTGTATACACATTATTCTAATAGCCTACCACTTGCTTTTGCTTTCTCTTTGAGCTTTCTCTTGACTTGTGTGAATAATAGTTATCTTACATATTAGAAACAATGGGACCGGAATTTCTGACACATTTGGGCATCCAGAAGTAGTTATTTTCTTCCCTTTTATTTTTGGCCACAATTTGGCTTTTAGAATCTTACTTTCCCAACTGGGGTGGAACCACGCCCCCTGCAGTGGAAGTGCGACATCCTAACCACTGGACCAGCAGGGAAGCCCCCAGAAATAAATATAAATAAATATGGCTTGTGGTTGTCCACCGAATGTCAGGCTGGCAGTAACAGGTAGAAGAGACGATAAGACTAACTTCTAAACCAAGTAACCACATGAGCGAGATGATTCCCCAAGTTGATTCCAGGTCTAAATCAATATGCAAACTAGAGAAATATGCAATCTAGACTGCAGCTTGAAGGGTGAGAAGTGAATTCCCTGGTTATATCAAATGGGGGTTGTATTATAGATGGGGAACACTAAGGAATGGAGGTAAAAATTGATTCCCAATCTTGGGGCAGGAGGCTGGCAAAACCAGACAAGAGATGCAGGTCCTAGCCTCATCTGTGGAGTATCAGATGATTTCCTTGTGGGCCATCAGAGATGTCACGAAGGGCTGATGAGTGCTTCTACACCCCAGTAAACCCCATCACAATATTCTCCATCATTTCAAATAAACGTACTCACTAAACACACAAATGTTGGCAGTAGTTCTTTTCCATGGTGTCTAAAAAACAGAAAGCCCTGGTATCCATCAGTAAGATAATGAATAAACGACTGTGGCAAGTCTGCACAACCAAATACAAGTCAGTGGTCAAAAGCCATGAACTACTGATATGAACAAATTTGCTTCCCTCTTGGCTCAGTGGTAAAGAGGATATCTCCCAAAGCAGGAGACGCTGGTTTGATCCCTGGGTTGGGAAGATCCCCTGGAGAATGAAAATGGCAACTCACTCTAGGATCCTTGCCTGGGAAATCCCATGGACAGAGGAGTCTGGCAGACTACAGTCCATGGGGTCACAAAGAGTAGGACATGACTTAGCGACTAAATAACAACTAATGCAGGCAACAAGGTGAGCTACAAAAAAGTGGAAATTCACTCTGGCTGGGCATTCATATTTCCAACTAAAACTCAGGAGTGCTGTCCATTGAGTTTTAGTTAGAAGAGTATTAGTGGGCAAGAGACTCTACCAAGTTGATAACTGTAAAAAGCTGCCTTGCAGATCTGTTGTGTTACATAGGGTAATTAATGTGTGAGACTTAGCATAGTAATTGGTACATAGTAAGTAATAAACAGCTGTAGCTTGCATTTATAATAATAAGTATTATCAACTGTTTATATGTGCTTGAGTCCAAAGGGAGACTTGTGCTATCCAACTAGGTTTCAGGCTCAGGAAAAAAAAAACAAAAAAACTGTGTTGTCAACCGAAAGCCAGTTCTAGCAATAGCAAATATCTCCTCTCTGCACAGATTATTCATTACAATCCCTTTCAATAATTAAATCTTTGCAATGTACTTGGGTGGCCTGATTTTTTTTCGTTTTTTTTTAGTTAAAGATTCCAAGAATAGTTACATCACATTCAGAGATGCTTAGCAGGATGAAGTTTTGTTTCTGTGACTGCTCTAATGGGTTTTTTGAATGAAACAAGTGGATTATGTATACTTTGCAACAGATTTGCTAATTTGCCAACAGGAATTATTTTTGATATTTACTTCCTAAAATCATTCCCTTAAAATAAGTGAGGTTTTGTTTCATTAGATTCAAGGTTTAATGCCAATGAATTAAAAAGAAAAATACACACACCCCAAAATAAAAAAAGGCATAAAAATAATTGCGAGAAAAAATTTAAGCTGAATTGACATATGACCCAGCAAATTTCTCTTCTGTTTTAAAGACTTAAAACAGAAACTGAACAAATATTTGCACACCCATGTTCATACAAGCATTATTCACAATAGCCAAAAGGTGGAAACAACGGAACTGTGGTCTATACATACAATGGAATATTAGTCAGGGTTAAAAACACCAGTCAGTCCCAAAGGAAATCAACCCTGAATATTCATTGGAAGGACTGGTGCTGAAGTTCCAATACTTCAGCCACCTGATGCGAACAGCGACCCATTGGAAAAGACCCTGATGCTGGGAAAGATTGAGGGCAGGAGGAGAAGAGGGTGACAAAGAATGAGATGATTGGATGGCATCGCCAACTCAATGCACTTGAGTTCGAGCAAACTCGGAGACAGTGAAGGACAGGGAAGCCTGGCATTCTGCAGCTCATGGGACCACAAAGAGTCAGACACGACTTTGTTCGCGACTGAAAAAGAACAAGAACAAGAAAAGAAATTCTGACACATGTTATAACATGGATGAACCTTGAGGGCATCGTGCTAAGAGAAGTAGGACAGTCACGAAAGAACATATATATGTATATGTTATGTATACATAGGTATGTGTAAGTGTATAATTCTACTTACATAGGGTACTTAAAGTAGTTAAATTCATAGAGACAGAATGTAGAATAGTGATTGCCAGGGGCTAGAGGCTGAAAGGAGTGAGGAGTTACTGTTTAATGGGGTCAGAGCTCTAACTTTGGAAGATAAAAGCAGTTCTGAAGCTGAAGGGTGATGATGGTTTCACAACCTTGCAAATGTACTTAATGTCATTGAATTGTATGCTTAAACTGGTAAATTGAATATTATGCATATTTCATTGTACCTTTTTTTAAAAAATTAATGACTGTGAGAGGAATATATATTTTAACTGCATTGAATTTCTTCTCCCTTAAAATCCATCAAGTGTAAAAACTCCCATACTTGATGGCTTACATCTGCATTCATTCATTCTTTGGTGCATTCATTCAACGCACATCTGTGGGGTAACCACTCTATGACAGGCTTTCTTCCATAAAGAGAGATTTCATTCTACTCTCATGAAGCTGAAATTTTATTGGGAGAAAACCTAACAAGCATTATTAAATAATATTACGTAAAGTAGTGACATGAGTCATAAGGAACAAAAAATAAATTTTAATGTGGAGAAAGTGAAAGTCGCTCAGTCGTGTCAGACTCTTTGCAATGCCATGGACCATACAGTCCATGGAATTCTCCAGACCAGAATACTGGAGTGGGTAGCCTTTCCCTTCTCCAGGGGATCTTCCCAACCCAGGGATCAAACCCAGGTCTCCCACATTGCAGGCAGATTCTATACATACACGAATCAGCTAAACCACCAGGGAAGCCCAAGAATACTGGAGCGGGTACCCTTTCCCTTCTCCAGAGGATCTTCCCAACCCAGGAATCGAACTGGGATCTCCAGCATTACAGGCAGATTCTTTACCAACTGAGCCACCAAGGAAGCCCCCTGATGAGAACGCACTGTGATTCTGTCCTATGTGATATTTTATCCACATTGACAAGTGGCATTGAGTGAGACTGTGTTTATATCAGGCCTCCAGAAAGGCCCTATTTCATATATGCGTATTTTTCACTCCCCGTGCACAGCAGTGCATGGCACGTTGTCAGTGTTAGACGGATATAAGCTGAGGCAGCGAGGTGGGGACGGCAAAATGTGAATGTAAACGTAAAGTTATGTGAGTAGACCAAATTTCTGTTGTTGGAACTGAAACAGATATATATATATATATTAATCAATTGGTTCATTGCTTTGCAAGTCATTCTATGAACTTGGAATCTGGAAGCACTAGTTTCACGCAGTATTACAACCTTCCTTGTTTTTAAGCTGGACTGACTGCTTTTTTAAGATTTAATTTTTCCCTGTGATTTCCGACTGTAAGAACAAGCAATGTACATGCTAATTATTTGCCTGTCTAATAAGATATTTAAAAGGCATAACTGTCCAAGAATGATAATATCCCGAATCTTCAATTTTAATTTTTAAACTTTAAAAAAATAGGTAAATTTTATACTCATTTTCTGCGATTTCATATTTAGTTCATTCCAATGTACTCAGTAGATTCAAACAATGGTAATTAAATGTGACATTGCAATCTTTTTTAAGTTTACTTTCTCAAAAGGCCTACACAGGTCAAGGTTATTCATTGATGCCATAGTTTTTTTAGAACTTTTCTAAGACATTTAGAGAAGAAAAGCAGGAGGACAGCTCTTTGAAATATGACTTCAAGAAATACTATTTCATACCAAAAGCACTGTGAAAGTGTGTAGGGACAATGTCCGTTTGTCAGAAAGAGAGTCTGGATGGGTGTGCGCTTGTATGTATTTTCATTCTGACAGCACAAAAGTAACAAAAACTTTTGGAAATGTTTTTGAAAAGGTCTTGCTCCCACGTGATAGGAAAAGACATTACATAATATTTGCTGTTGACATTTCAATCCTAATTATAAAGGCTCAGCATCTTAGGATAATTCTTTCTGGAGGCACTAGAAGACACTCCCATTGAAAAGAGAGACAGTTGTTCAAGTGTGTCATGTATCAATGCAAGAAGACAGAAAAAAAATTAGGGTGGAAAGGGCTTGGCTCTAAAATTGACTTCCTTTCTACACAGTAGAATCCCAACTTATTGGCATCCAGAGCAATGTACAAAAAGAGAACCTTTGTCTCAATTGCTGAGCATTAGCAGAGAAAGGCAACCCACTTGCTTAGAATCACGCGTTCTCCTATTATTCTGTCTGATCAATAGTTTCTTCTACCTTATATTTATGCATACAAAGGGTTACTGCCTCCTTACAGGATGTCTCCAAATTTCAGAGATTTCTAAATTTTCAAAGTACATAACTTTGCAAAATAAACAGAGTGCTTACTGTAACGTTGTGACTGTCTGCTCAGCATTAAAAGTGAGAGATATCTGACAATCATCTGTTGTATTCATTCATCAGCTGATGGGCATTTAGCTTGTTTTCACATGTTTTTTTTTAAAATTGGAGGATACTTGCTTTACAATGTTGTGTTGGTCTCTGCTGTACAACAGTGTGAATCGACCATAAGGAAACATATATCCTCTCCTTCTTGAACCTCCCTCCCCATCTCACCCCTCTAGGTCATCACAAAGCACTGAGCTGAGCTCCCTGCAGTATACAGCAACTTCCCATGAGCTATCTATTCTACACACAGTAATGTGTATATTTCAGTGCTCCTCTCTCATTTCATCCCACCTTCTTCCCCTGTCCACAGGTCTGTTCTTGACATTTCTGTTTTGGCTATTATGAATAATGCTGCTATGAACACTTACATATAAATTTTAGATGGACGTGTGTGTTTTCAATTATCTTGGATACATACGTAGAAGGAGTATTACCAGATCACGTTGTAGCTTTATGTTTAGCCTTTTCTGGAATTGGCATACTGTTTTTTTTAATGTTTTTTTTTTTTCTTATTACACTCCCATGAGCAGTATATGAGGATGCCAATATCTCCTCATCTTTACCAATATTCTTTATTATAGCCATCCTAGTGGGTATGAAGTGGTATCTTATTGTGATTTTGTTTTCCCTAATGACTAATAACACCTTTTCTTGTGCTTATTTTACATCTTCTTTGGAGAAGTGTTTATTTATAATTTCTGCCCATTTTTCAGTTGGGTTATTTGTCTTTTTTCATGTAAGAGTTCTTTATATATTCTAGGTACAAGTCCCTTACCAAAAACATGCCTTGATTTGCAAGTATTTTTTCCCACTCTGTAGGTTGTTTATTTACTTTCTTGATGATGCCCTTGGAAGCACAGAAGATTTTAATATTGATGATGTCCAGTCTATCTATTTTTCTCCGGTTTGTACTTTGGTGTCATAGCTAAGAATCACTGACTACTCAAAGGTTACAAAGATTTATACCTATATTTTCTTCTGAGAGTTTTATAGTGTGACTTCTTACATTCAGGGTTCTCACCTACTTTGAGTCAGTCTTTGTGTATAGTGTGAGATAAGGGTCTAATGTCATTCTTTGAATGTGGATACCCAGTTCTCTCAGCACCATTTTTATGAGGAGACCATTTTTCCCCAATGTCTTGTGCTGCCACCCTGATTGCCACGTGGTGAGGCATCTGAAAGACAGCTGATACATAAGCTTGCCAATGGCAATGAAGTAACCTGAGTTCCAAAAAACTCCATCTAGTAAGAAAGAACTCAGTCAATGAGATTGTTCTCTTAGAAATTTGACTAGACACACAAAAAGAATTTAGTAACTGAAAGAAAAACTAAAAGGTCATAAAGAAAAAATTGTAGTTAGCCATATGATGATTATTAGTAAATAGATGCTATAGATAGTCACGTATGGATGTGAGAGTTGGATCATGAAGAAGGCTGAGCACTGAAGAACTGATGCTTTTAAACTGTGGTGTTGGAGAAGACTCTTGAGAGTCCCTTGGACAGCAAGGAGATCAAACCAGTCCATATTAAAGGAAATCAATCCTGAATATTCATTGGAAGGACTGATGCTGAAGTTGAAACGCCAATACTTTGGCCACCTGATGCGAAGAACTGACTCATTGGAAAAGACCTTGATGCCGGGAGAGATTGAAGGTGGGAGGAGAAGGGGACGACAGAGGATAAGATGGTTGGATGGCATCACCGACTCAATGGACATGAGTTTGAGCAAGCTCCAGGAGATAGTGAAGGACAGGAAAGCTTGGCATGCTGCAGTGCATGGGACTGCAAAGAGTCGGACGTGACTGAGTGGCTGAACAACAACAACATAGATAGAGAAGGTGTAGAAAGAGAATGATTTGTTTGCTCTAACAACTCAGAGGAAAGTGACAAGAGACCCTGGAGAAGCAGAGCCTAAGAGGGCTGAGTCATTGCCAAGGCAGAGTGGAAAGATTATATAGAAGCCATTGCTAAGGGTTTAGTGGCCTCCCAGGTGGTGCCGTAGTAAAGAATCCACCTTCCAACTCAGGAGATTTGAGACACAGGTTCAGTCCTTGCATCTGGAAGATTCCCTGGAGAAGGAAATGACAACCTACTCCAGTATCGTTGCCTGGCAAATTCCATGGGCAGAGGAACCTGATGGGCTACAATCCATGAGGTTGCAAAGAGTCGGACATGATTGAGCATGCATGCACACTATGGGTTTTATATGATATTTTTTTCTTAAATTCCTAAAAACTACTACACCTTTCCTTGTGTTAGCCAGACAGATTTGCTGATCCTTGCAATTAGAATGACTGCCTATATGTGTTCTGTTAAATCTATAGTATCCATAGAATACTGTTAAATGAAATGAGACAGCTTATAATAGTAAGTTTGATACATATCTGGCTCCTAACAGAAGCTGTACAAACACCCATTTCCCTCACTTACTCCCTTGTAGGTTTTATGGGCACTGTCTGAATTCTTGTAGCTATTAGAGATGCCCCAAGTCATCCTGTTGTGCTAAATCATAACTGAAATTCCTTTGACTCCTGGAGTAAACACTGTAATGAATGATATATCAAATTTAACTGATGGACAGATGGAGCCTGTCCAAATAACATCTCTTTTCAGATTTCCTATTCATCTACCACAGTACTTTTTTTTTTTTAACTTGGAGCCTTTTTACCAGTTGAAAGTATTTAGGATCAGATATACTTTTTTCCCACTTAATAGGACAAATCACATTAGAAATTAATACATATTTACCATGAATTAATAAATGACTTCACAGACCCTGTACCAGTAGTGATCTAAGCTACATATTCTTTCATTTCAGCTAATTGTTAATGATCACCTTTTTGTCTTTGATTTCATGGAATGTTTAGTCTTTTTTTTTTTTTAATCTCACTTGTCAATGGATTACACTTGAGAAGATAAGCCTACAGCAGTGCAGCTTTGCAAGGAGGCAGTAATAGACAAAAATGATAGAGGTAGAACGCAGATTTTAGGCAAAGTTCCAGGTAGGCTACAATAGCAACATTCTTGAAGACTTAGAACTTCATTCAAATTTTTCTGAATGTTGACTTTGCTTCTGGGATTTAAGGCTGCATAATTATTTTCTTTCTTCATGCCTTAGATCATTCCTGACAATAAAACATGATTTACATCAAAATCTGGATTATAGCAACATAATTACTGATTTTGCTAAAATGTTGTTCAAGGGTTTTTTTGCATAGCGTAAGAGTCGTGAGTTAAGTTTCATTTGGGGCAAAATGAGGACTGCTGCCTGGTAGGCCGTGTTTCTCTGAGAAACTCTGAGGTCATGGGAGGAGCAGCCAGGATATACAAAGCGTTTTGTGGAGAGTCAGGAACATCACAAGATTACTGTTAATTAAAGAAACTAAATATCTCAAGTTAAGGAAGTTAGTGCTTCTCTATGTTTGGGAAGATGCTAGAGTCTGGGCTCACTGAAATCATTCCTCTGATATGCATCTCAGGTATCTGGGGTCAGTATCCTGTGTCTTCATAGCCTGAGCTTCCTCAGGGCTCACCTTTTGGGAGGGGCCGCCATTTGATGGCCACTAGATGGCAAGTATTCTTTCCTTCCTGAGTTCCCTCAGGTCTCACCAGCTCACCGTCCATTGCAGCTGCAGTTGCTGGTGGCAGTAACATCCTTGTTTACCGATATGGCAGGAAATACTTCATTTCTCAATGGCATTAAAAAAGTTTCATAGAACAAATAATAAGTACAAATTATGAATGTCTTTATTTTATTATTCATTTAAACCTCATTGATCCATCAGCAGAACTTCTGTATTGGATGTGGGTCTCCTTTAGGGCTCTGGCCCAAGCCCTGCAAGTATTGGGGGACAGATGGCAAAACAGAAGATAGAAAGTTAAGGCAAAAATAAACTTAATACACCAACAAGTAGGAATGTGATGACTTTCGGTGGCTTTCAGGTGAAAAATAAGAAAGAGTAGTACTTGGAATGAGAATTTATTTGTGAGGCTCATTGCACTTGTTTTTTTTTTTTTCCTTGCTAGAATCATTTTATTTGCTTTCTAACTTAAACACCAAAATGTTAAATCCTTGGCTTAAGCTCCCCTCAAGGGGAGTGTCTTTGTCCCTGGAACCTGAGATGTCCGATAATGCCCTTATTATTA
Source organism: Capricornis sumatraensis (assembly GCF_032405125.1). Classification (NCBI taxonomy): domain Eukaryota; kingdom Metazoa; phylum Chordata; class Mammalia; order Artiodactyla; family Bovidae; genus Capricornis; species Capricornis sumatraensis. Next base: position 33,325,377 of record NC_091080.1, on the reverse strand, counting down.
TTCATTTTTTAGGTTGTTATGATTTTTTCATATGGGGAAAATAACCAGAATCTTAAAATAGAAAACCCATCATGTTTTATTCTCTCACTGAAAATAAAAACACTTTACATCAATAAAGTTTAATGCAGAGATAATTCTTGTAGGTAAGACAAAAGCATGTGCACTGTAGAAGCCAAGAACATCATAAATGACACAGAGCTAAAAGCAAGCATCATCAGAGAAATACAGAGATGCTTTCCTTATTTATAATGCTACCTGAACTCTGCAGTATGATTGAGAAACAATATTTCCTACCTTATCAGTAAACCAAGGATGTCATCACTGAAGCCCTCCAGTGTGAGCTGGTGAGCCCTGAGGAAAGTCAGGAAGGTAAGAATACATGCCACCTAGCAGCCATCAGGGAGAAGGCAATGGCACCCCACTCCAGTACTCTTGCCTAGGGAATCCCATGGATGGAGGAGCCTGGTAGGCTGCAGTCCATGGGGTCGCCAGAAGTCGGACACGATGGAGCGACTTCACTTTCACTTTTCACTTTCATGCCTCGGAGAAGGAAATGGTAACCCACTCCAGTGTTCTTGCATGGAGAATCCCAGGGACGGGGGAGCCTGGTGGGCTTCTGCCTATGGGGTCACAGAGAGTCGGGCACGACTGAAGCTACTTAGCAGCAGCAGCAGCAGCAGCAGCCATCAGGCTCTTGCAGCTTCCCATATACAGAAAAGGGCTCGATTCCTTAACTTGAGATATTCATTTTTCTCTAATTAGCAATCATCTTCTGATGGTCCAGACTACCTGTCCTTTATTGCAGAATTTCTGCATAATCTAGTTACCCCCTATCCTCCTCAGAGCAGCTCTCTCAGGGTTACTTGAGATGCTGCCTCCCAGGCTTGATGTCCTAAAAATTTCCTACAGAATATAACATAACTCCCAACTTTTAGGTTGCATGTATTTTTTTAAGTCGACAAGATTAAGGATGGTTGCAGATAGTGTCAAGTTATTTTGATAACAAAATTTAAGTGATTATTAAATCACTTAGTCCATTCACTTTATCACTTTAAAGTCACCACTTTGAATCACTTTAAGGACTCAGGATTTTTCTTTCATATAATTTTGAAGAATGTCTGCAGCAAAGCAATATTTTCATATTTGGCTTCCTAGAATGATACTATGTTCCATGAGTGCACCAAAGGCAAATTTCTTGGTGTATTATTTTGTCACCATGGATGGCATCTTACTATCCTTCCATCAAAACTGAAACTTTGTTTTTGCAGAAAGACCTTGCCTGTTCTCCAAACTAAATTTGGTCACATAGCTTAGTAGAAGTATTCCTCATTTCTCTTTATTGCACTTCACGTTTTTTACACATTGAAGATTTGTGGCCACTCTGCCTGGAGCCGGTCTATCAGCACCATTTTTCTAACAGCACTGGCCCATTTCACATCCTGGGACACATTTTGGTAATTCTAGAAATATTTCAAAACTTTCTCATTGTTGTTGATTTGTTATGATGACCTAGAGTTACTGATCTTTGATGTTAATGTTGCAAAAAGATTATGGCTTGCTGAAAGCTCAGATGATGGTCGTCATTGTTAGCAATAAAGTAGTTTTTAAATTAACACATGCATTTTTGAGACCTAATACTATTGCATACTTAGTGACTACAGTATAGTATAAACACAATTTTATATACAATAGGAAACCAAGAACGTCATGTGACTCACTTTATTGTGGTGGTCCAGAACTGCACCAGCACTCTCTCTGATTTATTCCTCTATTTTCTGTGTGTTCCTGAATAGGGATTTTTACAATTGCCACTTCCTTATGCCTTTATGTGTTTACAGTCTATTCCACTAGATGAAGTTTAACAGCTACAAGGACCGTGTTTGTTAAGTTCATGACACATCCCTGTTACCTTGCACTGTTTCTGGCAAACATTACTTGCTTCAGAATGTTTGGGGCATAAATTTTATTCATCTCATCACCATTTATGATGAAGACTTAGGGATTGCAGATGTTTGAGATTCCCAGAAGGTCACACAGATAGAAAAAGGCTTGAAGAAGTTGAAAATGGTTTTGTTTGGGGATGAAGAAGGAGAGGAAGACCAATAAGCTAGCCCTGGGTTTTTCCTTCTGAAGGGATGCTGGGCAATAAGGGAGAGTTTTATGGCCTCTTGAGTTTCCTTTGCTTAAGGGAGAGACAAAAGATTCAGAAGAGGGGAATCTTGATCCTGGTGTTTTCCAAAATAGACAATATTTGCATCAGCCCCTTTAACTATGAAGGGCTTCCCTGGGGACTCAGTGGTAAAGAATGCACCTATCCAAGGTTCTATCCTTGGATCAAGAAAGTCCCTTGGAGAAAGAAATGCCCGTCCACTCCAGTATTCTTGCCTGGAAAATCCCATGAAAAGGAGCCTGGAGGGCTACAGTCCATGGGAGTCATAAAGAGTCAGACATGACTGTGCAAGCACACGCACATTTATTTCAGTTGAGGTCTATCATTTATTAGTTTACTGGTTCCTCTAAAGGGAAATAAGATTGTAAGACACTAGCTTGAGAGATTTTATCTAAATCCTCATAGATAAACTCATTTAAGTGTTGAAAATTTCTAGTCTTCCATTTCTGGTCCATTCTATTGGGTTTTGTACTCTCTGGGAATATATCAGGCTTTCCTTTGGCCCAACATGAGAACATGAAAAATCACATAATGTCTATAATCCACCCCAAACTGAAGCTTTGTGTCTTATTTGTCTTAATGTCCCTAGAGCCTAGGGCAGTCCCCGGCACATAACAGACGCCTAAGGGGAAAAAAAAAATCCATGCAAAATATCTCATCTATAGGTCATTCTTTCCCCAGATCCCTATCCCCACCCTCAGTCTTATTGGATTGAAGAAACCAAACATATAGGGCCTGTCAAGCCTTCCCTGGTGGCTCAGATGGTAAAACATCTGACTACAATGCAGGAGACCCAGGTTTGATCCCTGGGTTGGGAAGATCCTTTGGAGAAGAAAATGGCACCCCACTCCAGTACTCTTGCCTGGAAAATCCCATGGACAGAGGAGCATGGTAGGCTACAGTTCATGGGGTAACAAAGAGTCGGACATGACTGAGTGACTTCACTTTCACTTTGGAGTCAAAGAGATGGCACCATAGAAGCAGGGTTTGGGAGAAAGTAAGAATTTAGAGAAATCCCTCCTCACACACATGTCCCCTGGGTTAAAGATAAGGCTTAAAGGAGGTCCAAGCAGGACAAAGCAGATTTATCCATTTACTGTGTAGACAGCTATAGGGCATTTTGGATATATGATGTGAGTAGGACTGAGGTAATTCCAAGACACTGATGTTAAAAAATAGCAGCCAATCAACTGGGAAATAGAACAGAGTTTTGGTCTCCCAGGACAGTCTGTCCTTGGAGATGCAGAACAGCTATGCTTACTGATCAAGATGCCAGGAAGATATTACCTGCCCTAGAGGACAGTAGTTTTTTAAACTTCTGCTATCATGTACCACTTAGAGAATCTGCTAAAGGTGTTGGGCCACCTGAAGATTGATGGAAGTTTCCTGCAGTGTGTGGGAAAGATTACAAAGATTAGAGTATCACAGAAGAGCTTAGCATCTTACACTTCAATACAGAAATATCAGAATATTGTCAAACCCCTGTATGTGAGGCAAAGCTTTTAGAAATACTAAGTAGATGACTCTTTACTGGTCCTTTAGAAAAAAAAGGAATAGAAAAGGAAAAAGAAAGAGAACAACAGGCATAGTGGTGGATTCTAACAGTGAATAATTAAGTGTGTGGGACAGAGCTTGGTACAATACTTAGTGGTGGGGAAAATGCTTTCCTTTGCTCTTTACTTTTTCCATGCCAATTGTTAGAGAATTTCTGGGGACATCTGGGCTTACTTTGCCCCATTACTTAGTCAGCCTCAAGTGGAATGACTTAGATTGATAATTTTAGCAAGAATAAACATGCCCTGCCTCTTCTCCTTTGGAACAAACCTGGAAGCAATCTGTTTGCTGGTGATGAGGCCAGCTTTACTCTTCTTTTATGCCTACATCTGCAAAGAGTTGGACATGACTGAGCACAGCACGTGCCTACATCTTAATCTGTGCAGAAACTTGCTGGGTAAGGAGCTATATGAGGTCTTCCCTGGTGGCTCAGATGGTAAAGTGTCTGTCTACAATGTGGGAGACCTGGGTTAGATCCCTGGGTCGGGAAGATCCCCTGGAGAAGGAAATGGCAATCCATTCCATTACTATTGCCTGGAAAATCCTATGGACAGTGGAGCCTGGTAGGCTACAGTCCATGGGATCGAAAAGAGTCAGACACAACTGAGCAACTTCACTTTCACTTTCAAGGAGCTATATGTTGGTTCTCCTTAGAGACCGCCACTACTTGATACAAAGTGATGCTCACTGTACATGATATTTTTTCATTTATTCACTGATATGCACATGTTCTCACACTAAGTAAATGTGAGACTTCTTAGGATTCTTCTCGAAGAATCCTTACAAAGCAGAAATTTGACCAGTTTTCCCAGATCCACTTGTTAAAGAGATTGTCTTTACTCCATTGTATATTCTTGCCTCCTTTGTCAAAGATAAGGTGTCCATATGTGTGTGGATTTATCTCTGGGCTTTCTATTTTGTTCCATTGATCTATATTTCTGTCTTTGTGCCAGTACCATACTGTCTTGATGACTGTGGCTTTGTAGTAGAGCCTGAAGTCAGGCAAGTTGATTCCTCCAGTTCCATTCTTCTTTCTCAAGATTGCTTTGGCTAGTCGAGGTTTTTTTGTATTTCCATACAAATCTTGAAATTATTTGTTCTAGTTCTGTGAAAAGTACCGCTGGTAGCTTGATAGGGATTGCATTGAATCTGTAGATTGCTTTGGGTAATATACTCATTTTCACTATATTGATTCTTCTGATCCATGAACATGGTATATTTCTCCATCTATTAGTGTCCTCTTTGATTTCTTTCATCAGTGTTTTATAGTTTTCTATATATAGGTCTTTAGTTTCTATATATTCCTAAGTATTTTATTCTTTTTGTTGCAATGGTGAATGGAATTGTTTCCTTAATTTCTATTTCTACTTTCTCATTATTAGTGTATAGGAATGCAAGGGATTTCTGTGTGTTGATTTTATATCCTGCAACTTTACTATATTCATTGATTAGCTCTAGTAATTTTCTGGTGGAGTCTTTAGGGTTTTCTATGTAGAGGATCGTGTCATCTGCAAACAGTGAGAGTTTTACTTCTTCTTTTCCAATTTGGATTCCTTTTATTTCTTTTTCTGCTCTTTACTCAGCCATTAAAAAGAATACATTTGAATCAGTTCTAATGAGATGGATGAAACTGGAGCTGATTATACAGAGTGAAGTAAGCCAGAAACAAAAACACCAATACAGTATACTGACACATATATATGGAATTGAGAAAGATGGCAATGATGACCCTGTATGCAAGACAGCAAAAGAGACACAGATGTGTAGAGTGGAGTTTTGGACTCAGAGGGAGAGGGAGAGGGTGGGATGATTTGGGAGAATGGCATTGAAACATGTATACTATCATGTAAGAAACAACTTGCCAGTCTATGTCCGATGCAGGATACAGCATGCTTGGGGCTGGTGCACAGGGATGACCCAGAGAGATGTTATGGGGAGGGAGGTGGGAGGGGGATTCATGTTTGGGAACGCATGTACACCCGTGGTGGATTCATGTCAATGTATGGCAAAACCAATACAGTATTGTAAAGTAAAATAAAGTAAAAATAAAATTTTTTTTTAAAAAGCAGAAATTTGGGTATGTTCTACAGAATCTTTTAAAATCCAGTAAACTAAGTCAATTCTATTGTAAATTTAAACATTTTGTATAGAAATTAATAAATAAAAAAATTATCAATGACTCTATGTTTAGACAACCTTGATGAAAGCTACTTTAGAATTTATTCAGAGCAATAAACAGTTTCTGATAGTCAAACAGCCAAGATCCTCATGTTAATGCATGTTTATTCTATAGTAAGATGCTCCTTTGTGGTTGTCATTGTCATTGCCGTGTTCTCAACATTTACTAGCCAGGATTTTTTCTACTAACTTACAAGGCTGCTTAAATGAAATAAATGGTAGTCAGACAAAACTAATTTTTTTTCTCACATGTAATTGCTGAAATAAACCTCTAGGAATCATGCAAAATAAATAAATAAATAAAACCCAGGCTGTAGGAAGATACATAAGTAGGTAACATTTTTTGGTAATCTTTGAAACGTTTAATAAACTTAAAATTCACAGTATCAACACAGACTTTGCTTAAGGGGATTCCAATACATCCAAAAGGGATGGCCCATCTAAAGCATGGGTGACTGGTGAACAGGAAAACACATCAAGGAATTCCCTGGTGGTTCAGTGGCTAGGATTCTGCATTTCCACAGCACAGCCTGTGGAATCAATTCATGCTGTGTGGCATGGCCAGAAAAAAGAAAAACAACAACAAAAAAAACACACCAGTGTGCATCCAGCTCTTTGGGTAATGTCTGGTGGACGTCTGCTCTGAATGGTAAGTCATTAAGAACAAGTTGAGCAGGTTAGGCGACTCTCTATCAGTGCATGTTATCAGCAAAGACCTATTAAACTTTAACTCCACATTATGAGACTTTAGAGGCTGAGAATGCTGAGGGTATGTGTAGCCCAGGTCAGAATAGTCACCACCAGATATTTGGTAAACAATGTTTGTGTCTACTCTAACACAGTGATGTGATGTTAGATGAGTAATAAGACATTTGATATAGACATTGATTATCTTTAATATAGAAAAGTCTAAATGCAATTCCAAATGAAGCAAACCCTATATACAATTAAGAAAAACATCTATTTCACTAATTTTTAACATATGTTACTGTTCTGAACATATTACATATTAAAGAATGATTTGAGTATATTGGATTTGGGGATAAGAAAACCTTGAATCCATATATTGCTATTGAATCATTATCACAACTACAGATAGGTGTTTTACAATTTGATTTTATTACCCTCTAAAAATATAAAATATATAAAATACCTTATAAGAAATAGACTATTGTCTGCCATATTAGTAAACAAATGATGTCACAGTCATGTGATGTCATGATGATTCAGTCACATGATGTCACAGTTGCAACCAGAGCCTATAGTGTGCTGGTGAGCCCTGAGGGAATTAGGAAGGGAACAAAAATACCTGCCTTCTGGAAGCCACCACAAGGCTTCCTTGATGGCTCAGATGTAAACAATCTGCCTGTGATGCAGGAGACTTGGGTTTGATCCTTGGGTTGGGAAGATCCCCTGGAGAAGGGAATGGCAACCCATGCCAGCATTCTTGCCTGGAGAATTCCATAGACAGAGGAGTCTGGCGGGCTACAGTCCATTGGAGTTGCAAAGAGTTGGTCTCAACTGAGTGAATAACACTTTCAGCAGCAATCAGACTGCCACTCCCCATGGTGAGCCCTGAGGATACTCTGGATGAGAAAGCACAGGGCAGGCTCAGAGATGCATATCAAAGGAATGATTTCAGCGAGCCCAGATTCCTGCATGTTTCCATACACAGAAAAATATGAAATCCCTTAGCTTGAGATGTCTAGTTTTCTTTAATTAACAGTAATCTTGGGCTTACCAAGTGGCTCATTGGTAAAGAATCTGCCTGCCAATGTACAATATGCAGGAGACACAGGCTTGATTCCTGGGTCAGGAAGGTCCCCTGGAGAAGGAAATGGCAATCCACTCCAGTATTCTTGCCTGGAAAAAACCCTATGGACAGAGGAGCCTGGTGGGCTATAGTCCCTGGTGTCGCAGACTCAAACATGACTGCACACTACTAGCACTTTGTGCAATCTGCATTTTGTTGCAAAACTCATATGTGCTGGTTCCCCCAGCGTTGCCTCCATGGAGCAGTTCTCTCAGGGTTACTTGAGACGAAATCCTAAAAATGTCCATGGAATAAAACATAGTTCTTAACTTTTAGTTTTTGCATTTATTTTTTTAGTCAACACTTATAATGTAAAAATTAAACCAAATTTGAATTATTTCTTTTAGATAGTCATAAGAAAACCTGCTTCATGTATATTTCAGTTATAAAAAATAGTGAAAGTAATTTATTTTGCAGTGGATTTCTAAAATGGTAAATTAATTGAAATTAGCAAATTTTGATTAATATTTGGTAGTATTAAATACAGCTTGCATGTGGGTGTGTTAAGTCACTCCATTTCTGTCTGACTCTTTGTGACCCCATAAACTGTAGCCCACCAGACTTCTCTGTCCATGGAATTCTCTAGGAAAGAATACTGGAGTGGATTGCCATGCCCTCCTCCAGGGGATCTTCCCAACCCAGGGATCAAACTAGTGTCTCCTGCATCTCCTACATTGGCAGGTTCTTTACCACTGAGCCATCAAGGAAGCCCAGTAAATACAGTTTAACTAACAGAATTACAAAATTTCATTGCAGTTAAGCTTAAAAACTGTACAGAATATATGAAAAAGGGAAGAAGTGGATTTTTAGGTCATAATCTTTCCCCTAGGCTATTGCAACTAATAATCCTGTTTTCTCTCCTTTCTCTCTCTCTCTTTTTTTTTTTTTTGACAATGAGCCAAAGCATCCAGAAGCGTGGATTATAGAGTTTGAATTCATTTAATATAATTTTAAGTCCATTAGGAGCCCATTGAGACATTTTATAAAGAAAAGCATATTCCAAAATCACTTGAGAAAAGGCCATATGGAAAAGTGAGACAGAAGAAAATGGTAGGGATCTGGGGAAAGGATGACAGAGGTCCAGATTTAATATGGTTAAAGCCCAGGCAGAATTCCTTGATGAGATAACACATATGGTTAAGTGAATGACTGTGGAAAATACAGGAGAGAAATACAGGAGAGAAACACAGGTAGATTGCATACAGGTATTTTCTTCTGTTTCCTACTGAAACTCACTCAAATGATGATAAGGGGATTTTTTTTATAAAACATAAATGCACAAAGATCAATGGTAGAGAAGATGTGGCAGGAGCCAATTGTTGGAAGCTAGAATCCAGTGAATTGATTAATATCTAACTTTACAGAATAGGGAGCCGGGACCTGAGTTGGCAGCAGAGAAAGGCCAGCAGTAAAAACCATCTGGGCTGCAGAAACCCAAAGCAGCCCAGAAATTGGAGGGACTGTGCACCTGAAAGTAAGGGTTCAGTTAAAAATAAAACTAAGATAAGTTAACTGTGCAGGTATGTACAGATCCTGTATGTACAGATCCCCAGATCCTGACTCTTTCTCCACCATACTGAGTAACTGCCCCTCATCCATCCAGGCAGAAGACAAGCATGCCTTCCAGGAGGGTTGAACTGGGGAGAATGTGAGAGCAGACACCAGACTCCGCTGGCTAGAAAGAGCCCTTGAAACTGAGAACTGCAGATGTGGTGAAAAACCCATGTAAGAAAAGTCTCCCACAATTTAGCCCTGTTAACCCTGAAACTGAAAGTCACTCAGTCGTGTCCGATTCTTTATGACCTGTAGTCCGTGGAATTCTCCAGGCCAGAATACTGTAGTGGGTGGCCTTTCCCTTCTCCAGGGTATCTTCCCAACCCAGGGATCGAACCAAGGTCTCTGCATTGTGGGCGGATTCTTTACCAGCTGAGCCACAGGGGAAGATGTTAACCCTAAGGAAACACTAACTGACTTATTCTCATCCTTCTAAGAACAGAAAATCCCTTTCAGAGGAAACCATCCAGACCAAGCAGACCAAGAGGGTACACACATATATGCTGGTTGTTGAGTGCTTCTCCAATGAAACAACCCAGCCAGATCACCCTACTCGAGATCTACCACCTGGGAGGTCCTTCCAACACACACACACTCTCTCTCTCTCTCTCTAATTTATTGCTAACTTGAAAGGCAAAGGTCAAAATAATCAAAGAAGTAACTCAGAAAAGAACATAGGAAATGCAAATAGCAGAAGAAAACATCCCAAAACTTTAATTACTATCTTCAAAAATATGAGAGCATATAATATTCTTAAAGTGAAAATAGAATTTTTTTTTTTTTTTTGCCAACCCACAAGGCATGTGGGATCTTATTTCTTCCACCAGGAATTTAACTTAGGCCTCGTCAGTGAAAGTGCAGAGTCCTAACCACTGTACCACCAGGGAACTCTAGAATGGTCTTGTTAAAAAAAAAAAAAAAGAAGAAGAACATTCTGATAAAAGAACTATAAAATTTTGAAAAGATTACAGGAGTGGAAAATGTTAAAAACAGATTGAAAAGCAAAGTTGAAAAAGTTTCCCAGGAAGTATAAGAAAAAATTCAAAAAAAATATATATATATATATATAAAGTAGATGAGGAAATTAGGAATCAATATCAAAATAGAGGCCTTCTAGAAAGACAGAGAACCAAAAAAACAACTAGAGAGGAAATGATTCCCCAGACTTTGGTATGAGCTTTTGGACTGAAAAGGTCCACGAGTTCCTAAGACAAAAAAAGACCGTGTGAAAATATAGCATCAGAAAAAATTCAGAACTCTGTGCATAAAAGATAGAAATTATAAAATTTACTGAGGAAAAAAATGATCAAAATCAAAGGATCAAGGATCAAAGTACCATCAGGCATCTTAACTACAACACTGGAAACTAGCAGACCATGGAGTCTGAAAGAAAATTATTTCTAACCATCAAAATTATCATTCAAGTGGGAAAATATGTAAAGATCTTTTTAAGGATGCATAGCCATAATAGGTATGCAGTGGTGATTTAGTCGCTGAGTCGAGTCTGACTCTTGCAACCCCATGAACTGTAGCCCACCAGGTTCCTCTGTCCATGGGATTTTCCAGGTAAGAATACTGGATAACATTTATCCACAGCATCTGTATCAGAGGAAAACTCAAAGCTTGCAAGATAAAGTTAACGTGTCTGATTTGGGGATTTTTTTGGAGGGTAGGGCATCTTCTCAACTCTGAACATAAACTTTTACCATTGAGTAAATTACTTTATTTAATTCAATCATGAGATTGTATTAAACACTATATTGGGGCTTCCCAGGTGACCCTACTGGTAAAGAATCCACCTGCCAGTGCAGGAGACAGACATGGGTTCAATCCCTGGGTCAGGAAGGTCCCCTGGAATAGGAAATGGCACCTCACTCCAGTATTCTTGCCTAGAAAATTCCATGCACAGAGAAGCCTCACAGACTACAGTCCCTGTGGCTTCAAAGAGTCAGACCTAACTGAGAAATGAAGCACACACAATCACTATCTTGAGCTGTACAAAAACATTTCTCTGGATGAGCTGAAGTAACTCCCAACTTCCAAAATTTTTAACCTTTACTTATAGATAACATGTATAAATATCATGTTCTATTTTATTATATGAACACAAGATATTTGACTAAAATATTATTATCCCTACCTCAATATTTCCAATAAATCACTTAATGGGCTTGTTAATTAAATTATTAATTAATCCAATCATTATTTAAAGGAAAGCATATGTAACTGGAATAAAAGATACTAATATAAGTAGGACTTTTTTCTTTCTCATCAAAGTAAACTATTTTGTAATGCCTAGGAGTTTAGCATTTAACAATATTCAAAAAATTGTAAATGAGCATCTCTAAGTGCTAAAGAGTCAACAGTTAGCTAACTAAGCATTATCCCTTCCTTTGTGACATTTTCAGGCTAGTGCTAGAATTGACAGTCACATGGACATTATACCTATTTGCATGTCCTGAGAATATGTCAAACAAGATTATGACACATGTCAACCTTAAGAATCTCAGATAAAAATTGTTATATGTGTCTATTAATTCAGTAGCTATGTGTTGATTTGTGCTATATATCAAGTACAGTGCTAGGCCCTGGTCATACAACAATAAATTGATTAGGTTTTATAATCCAAAGAGCAATCAGCATCAGTTTACATAATCATATTCAAGTTTCATGTCTTTGTTTTAAGCTCATATATGTTGAGAGAGTTCCTGCATTGCTGTGAATTTTCTAAGTTATTTAGCTTGCATATGAGAATAAGAAATCAGTGCCCATTGACTCTTCTTCAAACTGTAACAAATATTTGTTGAGTTTTGAGATCCTTGCCATATGATAGTAGCCATGAATAATCAAATAAACACCAAGTGACAAGACTGTCATAGAAAAGCATCCAAGTACTCCTGGATATTAGAAGATGATACAGGTAAGTATTCCAGGGGCTGCAAGAAAGGATTTATAAAAGAGAAGGCATTAGAGGTGAAGGTGGGTGGAAGTTTCCTAAGCAGAGAAAAGCGTGCCAAGAACAGAAACAAAAAAAAATGAGAACCTCTGGATTCAGTCTGGTGATTTAGAGCACAGAGTTCAAGGGGGAAGATGTCAAGGGAACAAGATGACATCTTTTAGAGGGTATATTTTTGCCACAAGAAATATATGTGTTTGAACTGAATTATCAATCAAGAGTTCTTTTATAATCTGACTCAAGGGCCAAACCATTCACTTCCTCCTTTTATGTCAAGCTTTTTCACAAGAAATGTATCATTTTGAGGCATTCTATTTTGGTCAATGCTGGTTGATAGAAAGAATGTAAAAAAAATAATCCTTAATGTATTTTTCAATTAAATTTTTCATTAACACAACAGATATTTGAAAGCATCTGCTCTACTCCAAGCACAATATACAGACCTGGAGAAACACAAGAGGTAAACAGGATCCAGCCTACCTTTGAGAATTTGCTGTTGAACTGGAGACACAAAGGTAATCCAACATAATTGCATACAAATATGACTTGCACTCTCTGCTAAAGATGAGGGAATTCGGGGAGTGCAAAGATATGACTATCTCAGGGAAAATATAGGTTATTTAACAGAAAAAGTAATATTTTCTGTGTCTTTTGGAATGATTAAGGACTTGCCAGAGGGAAATGTGAGAAGAAAGTATTCTAGGCAGAGGGATAAAGATAAATGATGTCTTCTAGCTATAAATGTTCCTGGCAACCATATCTCTGCCCTAGTTTTGTATGCTAATGAAAATGTTTTCAAATGTAAGAAATACCTATGTTTATAAACGTTTGTTGTTCAGTCACTAAGTCATTTCCAATTCTTTGTGATCCCGTGGACTACAGCATGCAAGGCTTCCCTGTCCTTCACCACCTTCGGAATTTGCTCAGACTCATGTCCATCAAGTTGATGATGTCATCCAACCACCTCATCCTCTGCTGACCCCTTCTCTTCCTGCCCTCAGTCTTTCCCAGAATCAGGGTCTTTCCCAATGAGTCAGCTCTTTGCCTCAGATAGTGAAAGTATTAGAACTTCACCTTCAGTTCTTCCAATGAATATTCGGGTCGGTTTCCTTTAAGATCGACTGGTTTGATCTTCTTGCTGTCCAAGGGACTCTCAGGAGTCTTCTCCAGCACCACAGTTTGAAAGCATGCATATCCTGCTGCTCATACATACATACATACATGCTCAGTTGTGTCCAACTCTGTGTGACCCCATGGACTGTAGCCTACCAGGCTCCTCTGTCCATGGGATTCTCCAGCCAAGAGTACTGGAGTGGGTTGCCATGCCCTTCTCCAGAGAAAGCATACATACTTGCCCATTATAAATGTCTATTTTGCCAGATATTATATGCAGCCAATTGGACACCATGCTTTTGAAAAATATTATTTATGAAATAAACATATCCCAAACATCAAAACCAGTGGACCCAATTGGTTCCCTCCATTATATCCTCATGTTTCAATACATACGCAAGTAATACATAAGCTAATTATAAATTCTGTAAGAACAGTTCCCTTGGAAATACAGTAGTACTTTAAGCATGCTGAAACATCATCATCACTAAAAACATTTATGAAGTATTTTTTATCAGAGAAAGAATGCACATAACTATGTTTATATGAATGAGTCACCAAACCAAAATAAAATTAATACCAAATATAACACCCATATAATAGAGCAATGTTCTGTACTGACTTTACAGTAAATGCTTCGTGAAAGAAATGAGACATCAGCAAAATGCTATGTAAGGAAGAAAATGCAGGGACTATGAGGAAGTCATGTAGAAAATGGAGGGAGAAACATATATAGGGGCTAATGTGTGTGTGTGTGTGTGTGTGTGTGTGTGTGTGCTGGTGGCAAGTTAAAGATGGAACAGAGTATAATTTGTGAAGCATGAGGTGTTAGTAATTGCTTAATAAAAACAGTGTTTACATGAATTATAATAGATCATAGAATCCATTAAATAGTTGATGTGTAAGAATGTCTGAATTTCTAAGCAAATCCCTGAGACTGGCTGATCTTAAAAGAACTATGGTACAAATGCTATTGGCGTAGGAGACTTTCATCCTGACATTTGTAATGTTCTCAACAGACAGTTGATTTGGGGAAGCTATTCTGACCTTCTGCCCTTGGATAATTCTCATCGTTAGCAGATACAATCACACTTATTATAAATGCCCTCTAAGCTGGCTAAGATGATGGCATGTTTTATAGATGAAAACAAACAAAACATCTCTGTGTGTTTGCATCACTTAGAGGTGATGGTGGTTTAGTCGCTAAGTCATGTCCAACTCTGAGACCACATGGACTGTTACCCATCAGGTTCCTCTATCCGTGGGATTTCCCAGGCAAGAATACTGGAGTAGGTTGCCATTTCCTTCTCCAGGGGATCTTTCTGACATAAGGATCGAACCCACACCTCCTGTATTGCAGGCAGATTCTTTACCACAGTGCCACTTGGGAATTCCTTGAATCCCTTACTAGTATGCTATTTATTTCTTACCATGACTCCAAATGCAACCTCATACTGACACAAGAATTGTTCTTAGACTTTTTTATATGTAATTATTTGCATGTATCTTTGATTTTATTCTTATTCAGCTTCCCAATATGATCTGTCTTTCCAGTTACTCTATAAATCCCCAAATATATTGAGCCTACCTCTCTACATTGTAAATATTCAATATAGGCTGAGGACAGAATGATTTTAGGTGGCCACTTACAATATAAGCTCCAGATGCTTCTTAGAAGCATATAATGGATACAAGTCTTTCTTCATTACTCTAAATATATATATAGGGCCTTTTAGAAAAATGAGATAAATTTTATTGTTTAGGTATATATTTATATTCACTTTTTTCTTGTTATAAATCTCAAGAAAGAAGTCACTGACTATGTTTATTTCTAATGGACAAGGCTTCAGTAGAGACTTAGAATGTATTCTGAAATAATGATTATGCTATTTAGCTGAAATATAGTATTACAAGCAAAATAAGCAAGCTTTCAACAACTTTTCTTAATTGGGAAAAATAAGCCCTTTTGACAGAAGCATCACATTTTAAAATCAATAAAATAGAGAATTATAAAAGGCGAAAGGACAAAAAAAAACCCACTCTAAAAGTCAACAAATAGGGGGCAGGTTATTAAAAGTAAATTGAAGTGTTTCTGGGTATAATGGTCTTTTGATGGGTCTACTTGGCTAAGCTACAGTGCCCAATTATTCAGTCAAGCAATCATTTAGTTGCTGATGTAATTCAAGTTCAGAATTAGTTGACATTAAGTAAATAATTTGGGTGGGCCTGATTCCATCAGTTGAAAGGCCTTTAAGAACGGAGATGAGGCTTAGGTAAAGAAGAAACTCAACTGGTCGACAGCATCTTCAGCTTCAGATTTCTAGCCTGCCTGTCCTGAGAGCCTGCCTGTTGATGTGGGACTTGTCTACCATCCCCAGGAATACATAAGCCAATTCCTTGCAATATATGTCTTAATACACACCTCTCACTGCTGTTCTTTCTCTGATTGAACACTTTCTGATACAAAGCATGCAAATAACAATGTTAATGCTTTTATATAAAACATCTATCTCAGCCCCTCATTTTCAGTGGCAAAGGCCTTGCTATAATTGCATCCTAGAAAAGAAATTTCCTAAGACCATGGACATTTTAAAAATAAATTTGCTTAAAACCATTTCAGAGAGCTTTGTATTAACAGAGGATGAAAAATATATATTCAAATATTTTAAACAAAACACCTTAATACTTTGTAATCAGGAAGCCATAACCAAGGAAAGTGTTCTTTAATTCATTTGCTGTAATGCATAAACAATAGCCAAATAAGAAAGTTTCAACAGAGTCTTTCAGGTCATTACTTTCATAGGTTTTAAGACAAGTACCTAAAGTGATAGTTCAGCATTCCTAGCTTATTTGTTTATGCAATGAGAGCCATTAATCATTCCATTTGCGTTCAAGTATTTGCAATTGAACCTAGAACTAGAGTGCTGATAGGGTATATACTTGAACACTGACCCTGTGGAATTTCTTTTCTTACTTTAACAAACAATTCAGTTCAGTTCAAACATTTAGTGAATACTCATTAGTTACTAGGAATATAAATTCTTTACGATTAAGCTTTGGTTATTTGCCTATTGAACTCGAATATAAAATGAATGTCAGGATCCAAATACTTACATGACTGAGAAAAAGTACAAAATTAGAAACTCACCATTATTCATATTCTGAAAATAGTTTTCTTCCACTGACACTCAAGTGAAACTATTTCTAATACTTTCCCAATCTTAAACCATACCTCTCTCCTTCCTAAGTCAGAGGAAAACATTTTAAATTGCCTTTGTAACGCCCTTCAGTAGCTAACCTAACTACCACTACATAATCTCTTAATGGTTAGATTAGAGGAAAAGAAAAAAGAAGTCTGGCCAGGACTTAGGGTATAAAAATAGATGACAAAATTAGAAGGAGTATAAATAGACTAATATGAAAGGAGGGCAGAGAAATGATCAAAGGAAAAGAAACACAAACAGGAAACAAAATACAAAACAGGAGAGAGAAGCAGATGACAGATGTGAATTAAACAGCTGAACGTCAGGAAATGAAAGCAAGGGATATGGTTCAAGTGAAAGGAATTTTAAAAACCATACTTCTATGGAATAATCAATTAACAATAAAAAAACATTTTAGCATCCTTAGAAGAAAGCTTATATAATAATCTCATATGATTTGCTCATACTTTGCCACCAACTACACGGTAGGAAGACCAAACTCTTGTTAAGTCTAAGGCAAGGAAACTGATCCTCAAGAATGCAGATTTATAACATCAGTAGAGATGATTTGGGGATACCCTCTTATTTTTCTTCTTAGAAATCTAGGAGTGGTCTAATGCCTAAATTCACTTGTGAGTGATGGATTGAGGCACAGAACTCTTTTAAAAATGTGTCTGGACTCATTTTACCTTCTAATATATAAATGTTGTTTAGTCGCTAAGTCATATCTGACTCTGCTACCCCATGGACTGTAGCCCGACAGGTTTCTCTGTCCATGGGATTTCCCAGGGAAGAATACTGGAGCAGGTTGCCATTTCCTTCTCTCGGAGACATTCCTGGCTCAGGGCTCTTGCATTGGCAGGCAGATTCTTTACTACTGAACTACTAGGGAAGCCCAGTATACTAATAACATAAAATAATACATGTCTGTCTATCCCTACATTTAGCCCACAGTGTCTGGGCAGCCAGCCTGCTTTATTATGAACTCCTTTTGTCTTTATGGGATTGCATAGGTACAAATGCAACCTGTGTGTGGAATGAACTTCACCAAGTCTTACCAGGAATCTCTGAAGCCAAATGAGTTCTCATAATGCACAGAATCTCAGTCTTCTCTCATTCCTGTAAAGTAGCAGAAGTTTTTTATGCATAAAAGGCTGGTTGTGGGCAAATTCTACAAAGTAAAACAAATTGAAAGACTCATGTCAAAAGGTCAGTTTTGGTGGTTTTTTTCTCTTTTTTTGAGGTTTCATCAAACATGATAACTGATTTACAATGTTGTGCAAATCACTATGAATATACATATATCCCCTCTCTCTTAAGCCTCCCACCCAAATCCCCACCCCTCTAGGTTATCACACTGATTGATACCCAGGCTGAACTCCCTGCATTATCCAGTAGCTTCCCACTGCTGCTGCTAAGTTGCTTCAGTCATGTCCAACTCTGTGCGACTCCATAGATGGCAGCCCATCAGACCCCCCCATCCCTGGGATTCTCCAGGCAAGAACACTGGAGTGGGGTGCCATTTCCTTCTCCAATGCATGAAAGTGAAAAGTGAAAGGGAAGTCGCTCAGTCATGTCCGACTCTTCACGACCCCATGGACTGCAACCTACCAGGCTCCTCCGTCCATGGGATTTTCCAGGCAAGAGCACTGGAGTGGGGTGCCATCGCCTTCTCGACTAGTTGCCTACTTTACACGTGGTCGCGTATATATGTCAGGGCTTCTCTCCCAGTACATCCCATCCTTCCCTTTCCCCGCTGTGCCCACATGTCCCTTCTTTAAAAGGTCAGTTTTATAAAAGTTGTTCCCTTGGATTGTTTCTCACCCAATACACGTCCTCTGGTGTGCAGTAAGACAAAGTTTGTATTTCTTAAAATCAAGATGTTTGATTCTGCCAACATGAGGACACTAGACACGAGGAGTAAAAGGAGTAAAGAGACACTAAGAGTAAAGACAGGAAATGGTAAACACATGGCTAGTTTGTTTAATGTAAATCCCGACATAAAAAACCTTCTTTACAAAATCCCTATTTGCTATGTTAATCTTTTCATCCTTGCCACTGTTGAAGAATGTTCCTCTTCTGGTATTATAAATCCTGGATTGTTTCCAAAAGCTGCCTAACCCAAGAAAAATGTCTCAAGGCCCTAACCTATTTGCAAAGATTTATGAACGTTAAAAAAAATCACAGATTTAAGTATTAAGCACAGTCTCTCGGCTTATTAAGCTGGCGTGTGTGTGCTACTTCTCTAAGACTGTTCTACATTCTGTTGTTTTATTGGCATCAGCAGGTTGGAAATTTCCAGGTTTGTTTACCTGAAGCATTAGTTGTTGTTGTTGTTTAGTCACTAAGTCGTGTCCAACTCTTGCAACCCCATGAACTGTAGCCTGCCAGGCTCCTCTGTCCATGGGATTTCCAAATCCCAGGCAAGAATACTGGAGTGGGTTACCATTTCCTTCTCCAGGGGATCTTTCTGGACTAGGGATTGAACTTGTGTCTCCTACATTGGCCGGTGGATTCTTTACCACTGAGCCACCAGGGAAGCCCTGAAGCATTAGTTACTGACATCCTAAAAACTTTCCGTAGTATTTGTACATGCCCATTTAGAGTGCATCGTAAAACTATTTCACCAACCAAAAATTAGAGAGCATTATTTTTATCAATTAAGTTATCAACTAGAATATTAGAAACTGAAAGCAATGAAAGGAACATAATAAGTGGGAGAGGTATTGGACAGGAAGAAACAAAATAATAGATAGTATTTGATTCTGATGCAATCACCGTTCCATTTACATGTATTATTTCATCCAATTCCTACAGCCATTCAGCTAAACAATACCTCAAGGAATATTCGTATTTCTATTTTACAAATGAAGAAACTGAGAACTGACGAAATAAAACAATCTGTTCAGTGATTATACAAGTAGTATATGGTGAAGGGAGGATTCAAATTCAGGCACCCTGCCTCTGATTTCTACAACTTTACGCTATGCTACATTAACTCACTTATATTATTTTCCTGAATTATACATTTATAGCTCTATAATCTGAATTATAATCTATAATCTTGCTAATTACCTTAGCAAGAAGTCATGAACTCCCAATATAAACAATGACATTCCAACCAGGGTTCCAGTTGCCTTACATAGATTCTACATAATACTAGGCAATGAGGCCTCCTGATTTTCTGCACTTAAAAAAAAAAAATCTTTTCCCTGATTTTTCCTTTAATACACTGAAGCAAATAAAGGCTATACTTTCTGGCCCTGTGGCCCCCTCATGCTCCAAAAAATGCTCTGAAAATTTATTGAGGATCTCAAAGATTTTTTGTTTATGTAAGCTATATCTTTTTATATTCACTGTATTAAAAATTAAATCTGAGAAATTTTTAAAAGCTGAATTTATAGCCTTATTTTAAAATACATGGGACTTCCCTAGCAGTCTGCTGCTTCAGACTTTGCCTTCTAATAAATGGGGTGCAGGTTTGATCCCTGGTTGGGGAGCTAAGATCTCACATGCCTCATAGCCAAAAAAAACAAAACAGAAACAATACTGTAATGAAGTCATTAAAGACTTTGAAAATGGTCCACATCAAAAAAATCTTTAATTAATTAATTTCATTAAGCACAATGCAAATCCATTGGGTGTTATCATGCATAAACATACTTTTATGAAAAATGACTACATTTTCTAAAAGAAAAAAAAAAAGCAAGGAACTTGGCATTATTTTACATTTCTGGCAAATGTTTCAACATGTAGCTCCGTGGAAAGCTGCTGGATTGTATGTCTGCTTCTGTGTCAATGACATTCTTAGCTGCCCATACATTAGCGGTGAAAAAAAGGAATGACCAGTAGGGTCATTTGGTACACTGTGTTGACTAGTGCTAAGGGCCAAGAGTTTTATACGTCATTACATTTGCTCATTCAGTGCAAAAGGCCAAGAGACCTGATATTTAAATCCCAATCGTTTAAAAAAGGAAAAACAGAACATAACCCTGACCAAATGAAGCTTTTGTTTCTACCAGCACAATAATAAAACAGTAATGGAATAAACCATTATTTATCATGGAATGGTTCCCATCATGCCATTTTAATCCAATGAGGAAAGTTATTGGGGAAAGAATGGAAGCCTTGATCTGACTCCAAGAGCAAAAAG
Organism: Capricornis sumatraensis; assembly: GCF_032405125.1. Lineage (NCBI taxonomy): Eukaryota > Metazoa > Chordata > Mammalia > Artiodactyla > Bovidae > Capricornis > Capricornis sumatraensis. Next base: position 33,304,683 of record NC_091080.1, on the reverse strand, counting down.
CAGCACCAGGCTCCTCCTTTTCAGGTGGCAGCTGTTTCTCGTAACCAAGACACATGTTTGTTTTCTAAAATAATCGTGAGGACTAAGGAATAGCTACAAATGCCTTATGTAAAATTAGAATTGTATTTTTGTTTGGTTTATGGAACTTTACCAAAAAAAGAGATCAAACACTGTTGAAAGGAATTGTTTGAAGTCCATAAAAAAAAAAAAAAAAGATTAGAATGAGCCATGTTATGATACTTGATTCTTCCTTTGATACATACTGGATACAACTCTGGCAGACATATATGTCTAGCTAAAAAGATTGGTGATGGCTGTGTGACCAAAAGCATGTGACCCGGTAACGAAGAATAGATTGTGGTGAAATTGACTAGCTTTTCTCCTGGCAGTAATTAGCACCTTGGCTGCATACAAAACAACCCACCAAACTAATCTTTGTTCCAGCATTGTTATTAAAAGATGCTTTTTACTTGGTATGCCCACACCAAAGGACAGGAAAATCTTGTACTAATCAAGAGGGGTCAATAAAACTTGAGTTCTCTGTTTGTTGTTCCCAGAAGGCACCTTTAAACACAGAACAAATAAAAGAATGAATTGATTCAGAATGGCGGAAACAACAGGAGCCAATGGGAAGCATAAACAAAAGTCCAGCAGAGATGTTCTAACAACTTCCTTAGGCCATAGGACTACTGGCCAATCTCAAAAACTGAAAGAAAAACAAGAGTTACATCAGACGTATTTTCTGAGCATCCAGAAAATACACTGTTAAATAAATGTCTCCCTCCAATGACTGAGTAATGGTTTGTCTTTAGCACATTATATTATTGCACTTCCTCTGCCTCTGCAACTGTGATATTAAGGCTGAGAAACATCCTCCTCTGTGTTCCCAGAGCCTGGCACACGGAAGGAATAACAGAAGAGTGTGTGGTACACTCTGCGAGGGCAGAGACCTTCCACTATTGCATTCCCAGTGCCTAGACCACTAGCACTCAGTAGGTACTCAGTAAACTTGGTTGACTGAGCGGCACAGTCATGACTGCATGTGCGCTCAGTTGCTCAGTCATGTCCGACTCTTCGTGACCCCATGGCTGTAGTGCCATGCCAGGCTCCTCGGTCCATGGGATTTCCCGGGCAAGAATACTGGAGTGGGTAGCCCTGCCCTCCTCCAGGAGATCTTCCCAACTCAGCGATCGAATCTGCAACTCCTGCATTGCAGGCAGATTCTTTAACTGCTGGGCTGCTGGGGAAGTCCACAGTTATGATTACCAGCCACATATTTCTCCCACTGAAAGAAGAATCTTCCTTTTCTTTTAGCTTATTTTAAGCTGAATTTTTCCTAATCATGACATAGATTTCTACTGCTTTTTTTTTTTTTTTACTGATTTGCCCTGGGTAGGCCCTTAGATTCTCAATTTTTCAAAACCCAGAGGCAATTGTTTTACCCATATCTGAACTCTGCACATTTTTCTTTGCAACAGTAAACTCTAATGATGTTATTCATGGTAAAATGTCATATCCTATTCTCAACTCTTTTCATTTTATGTTAAGAAAATGTTAACTCTATCTTCTTCATGTCTCACTTGTACATCCATCAAAAAGTTAAGAAAATCAAATAAGGGTATTTTAGAAAAATGCAATTAGTATAAGCCCTTAGAATGCCCTCTGTCTTCCATCTGCTCCTGTTAGCTCTGGTCCAGGCTTGTCCTAAGACATCTCCTTGACAGACAGGATCAGGGTGTGGCACAAAACACAGACAGTGGAGTCTTCTAGTTCTTGGGCCTCATAATGGGAGGGTGTGTGTGTGTGTGTGTGTGTGTGTGTGTGTTGGTTGCTCAGTCGTGTCCAGCTCTTTGTGATTCCATGCACTGTAGCCCGGTTCCTCTGCCCATGGAATTCTCCAGGCAAGAATACTGGAGTGGGTAGCCATTCCCTTCTCCAGGGGATCTTCCTAACCCAGGGATCAAACCCCGGTCTCCTGTATTATCCATAAAACAGAAAAAATTTATAGAATCCTACTTCTGTGTGATGGCTACTTGGAGAAAAGAATTAAAGTTTGAGCCTAATGAAAAATTTAGTTTTAATACTAAAGTTTCAAATGTAATCATACCAAAGTTAGGGAAAAAGTAATTTATGAAAATGATCTTGACAGAGTAATCCCTAAAATAATACAGTAATTGACATCAGGATTCAATGTTCAGTTGACCATGGCAATGTGAATATGATCTAGTTAATTTTCTTGTTATCTTCATAGTCTCCAGAGTGTGATTAATTTTATCTGTGATTTCCACTTGGTGTTGATATAGTTCCTCCTATAATAAAATCTTCTCCAAAGAGTTTTCAATAACCCAAACAATAAAAAAAAATACACGGGATAGAAATGAAAGTAATAATCACATAACCAAAACTATGAGAATGTCTTATGAAGGAATAATGTAAATTGGAACTAATAAGTTTATTTACTGAGTCATGATTGTTGCCTACATGGCATTTGACTAAAGCTTTGCTGTTTGGGCTAAACAAAACTCAAGAAGAAAAAAGAGTTCCTTCCAGGCTATGGTTGCTCGTGCCAGCTTCTATTAGGTTATCTCCACTCCTGATCCAAGGACCCTGGCAGCCTTACAGGAGCACAAGGCACCAGCTGCCTCCACAGCCTTCTGCACCTGGGTGTGAACGCTTCAGGCCTGATAGCTGAGGTCAGGGTGGAAATTCACAAACATCACCAATGTATCATAGTAAACATGATTCTCATTCTTAATTGTAAATTGGAACTTCTTGAAAACAGTTTCTTCTATTTATATTCTGGAGTGCTCCTAAGGGAAAGGGCTCTGCCAAAGGGAAGCCCAAACATGCATGAAATTACAAAAGATCACTGCTTGGCCTTCTTTAGGGGCAGAAGTCATGGAGTGTGGTGAATTTTCTTCTACTGACCAGCCAGACTGACAGATTGATACTGCCCCGTTGTTCATAGAAGGCTCTGACCATGTTCATCCAGGGCTTTCTTTTTCCTAAAAAGTCTGGCTTCATCCTCATTCCACTACTAAATTAACTTCCCCAAAGACTGTGCATCATCTTGTGATCATCAGATCCGATGACTGACGTTCATTTCTCATCAGACAAGATCCTGCTCAACCAGTCCATATTCCCTTCTACTTCTGACCATGCCTTTGCTGCCTGCCCCCCGCCCCACCTGAAAAAGTGGCTCTTTGATCTTCTTTTCTCAACCCTGTCTTCCCTTCCCTTTGAGATCCTATTCACTCTCCCAGCCTTCATCTAAAACACATACCCCTTGGCTTTCCTTCCTTAATTTTCTGTTTGTGGTGCATGCATGCTAAGTCGCTTCAGTTGTGTTTGACTCTACGACCCTGTGGACGGACTGTAACCCTCCAGGCTCCTTGGCTCATGGGATTCTCCAGGCAAGAATACTGGAGTGGGTTGCCATTCCCTTCTCCAGGAAATCTTCCCAACCTAGGGATTGAACCCATTTCTCCTACATCTCCTGCATTGGCAGGCAGGTTCTTTACCACTCATGCCAACTGGGAAGCCTCTGTTTGTGAACTAGCATCTTTTCCCAAGTCACTTGAATCCCGTGTACAGAAGAGCCCAGCAGGCTACAGTCCATGGAGTCGCAAAGAGTGGACACAACTAACACAAACATATTTTGTTCAAATATTAAACTTTACTGAATCTTCACCTTATTATATTTAACCATATGAAGTTTCTACTAATGTAGGTTCAACATGGTCAAATATCAGTAATTTCACAAGATTCATTTTACCGTCATACAAGTTTAAGTGCTTTTAATCTCAAACTACTCCAATAGCCTCCTGTTTCCTATACTTCCATTTCTATACCTACAGCTCTTTCTGAAGGTTGCAAATTTATTAATCCTTCTAAAGTATTCAACTTTGAGAATTTGTTTATCTTAAGTAAATAGTCTAAATAGTTTTCACTTTTTATTGATCCCCTTACAATTTGCCCAAACCTATCTTTGCAGGCTTTTGGCCTTACTCATCTTCAGATACCCTCTGTTCCAACTGAACTGGTATAAATATCATCTCTGTCAGATATTTGAGCAAGCTCCAGGAGTTGGTGATGGACAGGGAAGCCTGGCATGCTGCAATCCACGGGGTGGCAAAGAGTCAGACATGACTGAGTAATTGAACTGAACTCAGACATATACTTCAGAAATTCCTCTATGAATAGACTTAAACATTAATCTTACATATATTAAGGTTATATAATATATATTATATAATATATACATTTCCAGTATCATTCACTTCACTTCCAATTACTGTTTTCATGACATGTCTTTTTCTACACACTGTTTAAATGTCTTCAAAGTACAAATGGTATCTTTTATGTCTCTTTATTTCTTCATTAAGCAGACTAGAGAACTTTGTATATAGTAAGTGATCAAAAGATAGTTGCTCTTAGCACTTTTTTAAAAGGTCTGAGATACCTATCTCCTAAATACCGTCACTTAATCTTCTCATCTGAAAATAGTTCTCTGGGCCCAGAGATGGGATGTCTTTAAAGCAATTTTTAGATGAAACTCTCCTATCAATGCTTCTGCAGTTTATGCTATCATGCACTTGTGGACTGATCTATCTCCTAGGCAAACTCCTAGGTTTCATCAGAATAAAAACTGATGAAAGATAGATTCGTTTCACAGGTTTTTAGAATCTTGCCCTAGACTTGAATTTCTTTAAATTGCTAGCAATGAAGTCTCATAGAGATGGGCGGTGATATAGCTCAGAATCGATGAAATCCAAAGAGCTTGATTACTAGAGTTAAATTGAGAGCTTTGATACATGAATCCTGTTTTCCTGGGACCTCATAATCTGTTATCTGAATATCCAGATAAGAACATGCCTCTTTTGTCATCAAGCCATAATTGTTTGGTTCTTCCACCACCTGCTTGATTTATTTTTAAATACCCTAATCTTAGTCTTCTCGTGGATCTAAATAAAATAATTTTTAAAAGCCCTGCTGGGCCCCTAGCATTCTCTATCCATGTTTCATTTGTGCTGCCGGACAATTGCTGAGATCAATCCAAGATGATTTAAAAATAGTCTTGTCTTTGTGTTTAGATAACCCCCTAAAAAGGTAACTCTAACTCTTAAAGTTGTATTTCTTGAGAAATTTCTATTACATGGTCCACTTTATTGAACAAAGAATAAAAAAGGCTAAGAATGAATCATTTTGACTTGAAAATAATTCCATCCTTCACCAATAAAGATAAAGATAAGAAATAACTTCATAGCAGCATACTCTCTTCTGATCCTTTACACCCTTTTCAAAGACTACTTACAAAAGAAGAGTCAATAGACTTAAACAAAGATTTATACCATTAAGCTCCAATGAGGAAAAGATTCATTTCAGAGGACCACAAAAAAAGATAATGAATAGGGAATAAAATAAATTAAATTTAATCTTTGGATGGGACATACTTAGTTAAATTTCTAAGTACCTGATATCATGGCATACAAAGTTATTTGGTTTAAATTCATGATTAAAGAAAACAAGATACCACATTTATTTAAATATCCTGTATTCATTAATTATTGAACCACATGACTGGATTGCTATTTTACCTCAGTTAAAGATTAATTCTGGCTGTTCTTAAACTTTCCTTAAATCTTTTTACTTTGTAATTAAGCGGAAAGGTTATACCTAAAGTTAATTTCTATATCATATTAGGAAGGAAGGAAAATTGATTGCACCAAGCAGAAAAATTTCCCTTAACTCAGACATATTGATTTTAAAATGAGGGCCAAACAAGAAAAGATCTTGTTTCTTTTTTTTTTCTTTTAATTAAACTTTGTTCTTCCTTTATTTGTCTTGGAATGGATTACAAAGCTTTCTTACAAAGCATTTCATTTCTTGGTTTATATTCAATATAATATTATTAGAAAAAAATTTACCCTCTCACAGAAATGCATATATCTGCTAGTTTTTTCTTAAGTGCTGCCATCTGCAAACTAAGTGTAATTAATGTAATTTTAAGTTAAGCATCATAATTTATTTCTCCAGAAAAAAAAATTTGTATTTCTATTTGCTACCTTCCAATTCACACCCCAAAATATTTATTAAATGTCTACTTGAGAGTACTTTAATAATTCCAATAATACTTTATAAGAAATGCAAGCAAAATATATAGATGCATTTATTTTCTTCATAGGCAAGAACACTGGAGTGGATTGCCATTTCCTTTTCCGGATCTTTTTGATCCAGGGATCAAAACCAAGTTTCCTGCATCTCCTGCACTGGCAGGCGGATTCTTTACCACTGAGCCACTTGGAAGCCTTATGGTACTATTATAAATTTATAAATATAATTATAGCTATGTATTATAATCACATATATTTATGTAAAATATGAATATAATACTATAAAATTATAAATATAGTGCTTTGCAAAGTTCAGTGAAACACTGTAGTGAATTATTGAACTTGAGAGGATAATAGGAAGCCTCAAATTTGTAGCCATCAAAACAGAAGTGCAGGTGATCTGGTGTCTGAAGTTGAGGGCAGCCTTGTACGAGACTGTACCCTGAAATTGTGAAATTTAACCAAATTCAGGCAAGTTGGAGTAAGAATTGTATTGTGCACAGTATGTTACTTCCAAGATGTAGTGGCTTCTGCTTCTCTCTCTTTCTCTGTGGGATCCCTTGCTCTGCGGAAATTAGTTGCCATGTTGTGAACAGTCCCAGAAAAAGTTCCACAGTGAGAAACTGAGACCTCCAGCCAGCAGTTATGTGAGGGAGACTCTTGGAATTGAATCCTCCACCCTCAGTGAAGACTTTAGATGACTACAGTCCTGACTGACACTTTTGTTATAATTTCACTTGAGACCCGAGATAGCACCAGTCCTGGATCCCTGAACCACAGTAACTGGAGAAAGCCAGTGTTTAATTGTTTTTAACCACTAAGCTTAGGGTGATTTGTAATACTACAATAAATAACTCAAAAGGGAGGATAAAGTTATTTCTGTTTGGTTTGAAGATTCTAATCTCTTGTTTTCTAGTGCATCTCCAGGTACAAGAATACCTTGTAACTGCCCCACCCCTGTTATTGATTAATTTTTCTTTGGAATGGATCTCAGTCAATTTGTTTATATGCCCCTTAACCAGTAAGATTGTCTCTCTAGACTTTAAGATAGGCTAAACCAACCCCCAAACTCAGTTGCTTATCATACCAAAAATATGTTTCATGATCACATTGTAGGTAACTCTCATGGACGGAGGGGCCTGGTAGGCTGCAGTCCATGGGATTGCTAAGAGTCGGACACGACTGAGCGACTTCACTTTCACTTTTCACTTTCATGCATTGGAGAAGGAAATGGCAACCCACTCCAGTGTTCTTGCCTGCAGAATCCCAGGGCCGGGGGAGCCTGGTGGGCTGCCATCTCTGGGGTCGCCCAGAGTCGGACACAACTGAAGCGACTTAGCAGCAGCAAGCCAAGGATTAACAATGTGTTTCATTTTTTCACATCTGTACATGGGAAAAGGTGAGGAGGTTAGCACATGGGGCTCTTATCACCAGGGTTCAAAACTATGTACCTTACTTCTGCCCACATCCTGTGACCAAACTCAGTCACACAGCACCATCCCAACTTTGAAGAAAGCTGCAAAATGTGCTTTTTATATCTGGTCAAGAAGAAAAAATGAAATTTATGACCATCAGAAGTCTTTCCTATAGAGATATACTTTCTTTGGGGTACATTTGGTCTGGTCAGTAACATCAAAAGATATAAATAACAACATCCTCTACCCCAAATAACAAAATCTTCATAATCGACAGAAGATGGATTAGTACAGTATCAGTAAATATCTCTATGCGGTGGCACTTGTAGTGTATCATGACTTATAGTTTCTGTTTTGGTGAAAATGTTATGCTATTTATTTACACTGTCACAAAACAAATAATATGAAATGTAGGTTTCTCTATTTCATCTACAATTGTATTTTTTTGTTCCATCACACTTGAGACAGTTACAATATCTGTACATTTCTATACGACCTGATTGTGAGGATTGGCTTGAAGGACATGAAAGGCAACAACGACTGAGGGAAGCTCATCTCATACACACCTAGAGACACACTCACCCAGGTCATTTGTTCTGACCTGGGTTGCTTCTAAGATGGACGAGTTAGTGCCTAATTTCTCCAACTCATCTCATCTGCAGCCATTATCTTTACGAACTTTTAAGTTTTGCTCAGCTCAGAGTCTTCACTCCCGTGGGCTTAGACTCACCAACATGGAGCAGCAGAGTATAATGAATCCTGCTGCCCTGAGTGCACGCATATCAGATCCCTCACCTGCCTCCTTCTCCAGCCACGCCCCTGCCTCAGTTCCTCTTGCCCTGCCATATACACACACCTGTCACGGGTGCCCTGACCATATGCTTGGGGTTATGCTTAATTGTATGTCCATTTCCCACACTAGAATTAAAGCACTGGGCTGAAATGTAAGCTACAACATTTAAGTCTTAATATCCACTTTGTTTCTTGTTAAATATGAATCTGAAATCTCCATATCCCTTTAAGATATTTAATTTAGACTAAAATACTAGAGGAAGACCTATAATATAATATTTCTAGTGTCTCTGGACCTGCTCACTACTAAATTTCTCCCTGTACCAGCAGCTTCTGATGAAGTTTCAGCATGGATGAAGGCCAAGCTTCCACAATTATGACATTACACTGCGATTGGTTTTATCCAAGGACCTTTTGAAGAGTAAGTGAGCTAGAGAGAAAGAGAAGCTTAAAAGGACTGAATATTTATTTTTGCCAACTGAGTATTCTAAGCAAATTTTGGCATTTGTAAGATATTAAAGAAATCACCACAATATTATATTTTCACATATATGGATTACTACAATGAAATGAAGACTATGAAAAATAGATCTAAATATGAAAAAAAAATTGATTCTGTTGGAAACCAGAAAGGCAATATATAGTGATATAAAACATCTTAAATCATTCTCTTCATATGCTTATTCTTGAGTTCCTGGAAACCCGGGGTGGGGGGGGCGGAAGTATTATCCATGCTAAACAGGGCTCACTCAGAATCTACAATTTAAATTAAAATTTGAGATAAAAGGTCAATTCTGTGGCTAATTGGCATATACCCTAAAGAAGAAAGGGATTATCCAAAGATTCAGATGCTCCCTCTCCCAAAAATCTGCCTGCAAAGCTACCTTGAACTTTAATGATAATGATAAGATTCAAATTTTATCATGTTTTATTATCTTCCTGAAAAACAGGTAAGGATGAGCGTAGAGAAAGAAAAAGAATTGCTCGTTAATTACTCTCTTTTAACTCTTGATTCATCCAGACTTTCCAAACTGGAAACCCTTGATATCTTACCCTGAGCTTTGCTATTTATCAATCTGTAGGTTAGAGAAGGAAAATTAAAAAGTAAAACAGCCATATGTGTTCTGATCTACTCTGCAAGGACTCTAAAAATATGCTTTAAATAAACAGGCATGGAGTATTTTTCTTCCTCTTCTCCCTGGAAGAGGAGACCAGGGGGCAGAAGTTTCCACTGTCCTTTCTTCTAAGCACTGTTTTATCTGCCAAGCATGCTTAGCAAAGAAAGGGGACTGCTCACAAACTCAGTTCCAAATTGTCTTCTTACAATGAGAAGCTGTATGAATCATTGAACTGAAGACCTGGGCAAGACCCCAGCTGCTTACAATCAGTAACTCTTACAGTTGAGATAAAAAGAAAACTGACACAGAAAAAACTTAGATAGAAGCACATTTAACCTTTTCCTCTCTGAAAGTAATAACTGAACCAATTCTGTCTTCACATGAACCCTGGGTGGGAAGTTTTTCTCCCAAATTAAACAAAGGAAAAAATATAATTATTTTTCATTGCAAGTATTAACTCTAGGTTTAAATTCTCACATTCAGATGTAACTCGCCTTTCTGGAGGGCCCCCCAGTGCATAACAGTGTTCTTCATCCTTTTTTTGTGATTTTATCTGAGAAACATTAAAAGGGATGCACTAATCCCCACCCCCATCCTCACCCAAAGGGGTGGGAACTACAGGATGAGCGGTATTCATTCACTAAAGCACAGGGCACTAACCCTGTGTCTGACTTATTTTAGGTTCTAGGAACAGAAAGATGAACGAGAGGGTCAAGAGAAACCATGCTTCCCTTACGATCTGTAGGACATTCAGGTCATCTCTCTCTATTTAAAAGCTTAGTTCCCACGCTGTGAGCTGTGAGCCTTAAGGGGTACGTCCCCTGCTCTGAAGATGTCTTTCTTTCTTCTTCCAAGGAAACCCAGAATGTGCATTTTCTCACGGGGCATTGAGACAAAATCAACATTGTGGACAACAGGGGTGTTCCCATCCTAAATGCATGTGCAAAGTAAGGGTAGGAGTCAGCAGCAGGATCGTCACAGGAAAATTAAACGAATGGTGCTCAGTGAACGGAAGGACCTTCTCTTTCCTGTCACTCTTTGCTGTCTGTTCCTGTTTACTTGTCAACGAAAATTATACTGCCATGTCCCCCCAAAACCAATGTGGAACTTAGAATAATTGCTCACTTTTCCCAGCTCTTTAAACTACACAATAATTCAGTTGCCTTATTACTGTCCAGCCTTTTCACACAACTGCCTTTTCCTGTAACCTCTCAATCCATTTTACCTGTGCTTGACTCACTTGCAATTTCTCACTTGAAATATTTAAATCTCACCGCCTCCCTCTCGCCCCTGTCAGTGTCAGTGGCTCCTCTACGTGGCAACTCCCCTCCCTCTACAGTGTTAGGACCCAAATCAGCAGCAAAAAAAGCTCTGTCTTTATCAATGAGATAAAGAAGCCAATAAGCAAAAACAAAAGTTTTTTTCTTTGTGCTTGAACTATGGAATCTGTCGTTAAACCTCTATATGTCATTGCATTTCCACAGTATAATTGGGAAAAACTTACTGTAAAGTCATAAACATCACGCTATTGGGAGTATCTTGCATTTTGCCTTAATGGTGATAAAACTGGCTGTTTGCTTGTTTACCATTTGTGCTAAGTTATACATTTGTTTTGCTTTGTTTAGTTTGATTTGTTGTTGTTTTTTTTAATTGGGGCAACGATTGCTTTACAATGCTGTGTTGGTTTCTGCTGTACAGCAACGTGAATCAGCCATAAGTATACATATACCCCCTCCCTCTGAACCCTCCCGCCCACCCACTGTATCCCACCCCTCATCAGAAAGGTCATCAGAAAGCACCAGGCTGGGCTCCCTGTGTTATCCAGCAGCGTCCCAGTAGCTATCTATTTCACATATGGTAGCGTACATATGTCAATGCTAAGTCTCTCAATTCATTCCATGCTCCCCTTCCCCCATCATGTCCACAAGTCCGTACTCCACATCTTCGTCTCTATTCCTGCCCTGAAAATAGGTTTGGTTTTAATTCAACAGTATAAGCTCAGAGCCTTGCACGCCTGAGTGAGTGAATAAAACAAAGTCTAGATTGGTGCACAGAACCAACGAGTGGCTTAGCAACCCAACTAACTGGCTGCAAACTTAATCAACAAGCATTTACTGCTTCCTACACAGCGTGCATGCAGCATTCTGCAACTTATCTACCTCTTGAAACGTGTACCTGCTTTTCAAACTGTCAGCATTGCTTTTCATCAGCCTGACTAAGGTAGAAAGAGGCATGCCGGGGTGGAGAGAAAAATAACTCTGCTTTACATGTTCAGACTTGATGGGATGTTGTTTTTTGGTGTTTGCATAATAAAAATCTGCCTGAGAGGGAATTATGTCAAATATGTATGCATGGTATTTTGCCTGCAGTAGCACCAAAAATCTTAGAGACTTCAGACCTCTGCGAATCAAAGACAGACACACGGCGTCAGCCACCAGGTGATGTAAAGAAAAGGTTTTGTGGGAAAGTTGACAGATCTCAAGTTAAGTCATTTGCCCACAATCATGAAGTAAATCAAAGAAAACACTAAGGTTCACACAAGGTGAGCAACAAAAGGCAACATATTCCCTGTTGAAAAAGCTCGTGTTATATCCACACACCGTTTTTCTAGTTGTCATTTCCATTTGAATGTCTACATCAGTCACGCTGAAGCTGAGTGACAAGGCAAACAGACACTGGGTTCGGGACACGTATAAAGAATCAAAGGTTATTGAGTAGGAGGTTCTGAAATCGGTCAGCCTTAGTTTGAAATTCAAAACTTCTGGAAAGGAAAGGAAGGAGAGAGAAACAGAGGAAACCATGACAATGTGGGATGAACTTTACTGTTCTGCCGAAGGGTTAAATCTGAAAAGATCCTGTTACTGGCCGCCTCTGGATCATTCCCCCTCCTGTTTCCAGGCTCTGTTCCATTTTAATCCTTCTGTTGAAATTTCAGTCTTCAGCCTGCTGTTTGCTTCTTCTGTTAGTTTCTATAGAGCAGGTGTTTTAAATCTAAGATCCATGAACTCCTGGATACCACGGATAAACTGGAGGGGTGGAAAGCTCCTCTTCATGAACTCCTTGAAACTGCAGGCAAACTTTATATATATATAATTTTACTTTTAGTCATTTATTTATCTTGGTTGGACCAGGTCTTCACTGTAGGATGCGGGATCTAATTCTCTGACCAGGTATCGAATTGCTGGAGGTGGGGGAGGGCGGTCCCCTGCATTGGGAGCCGGAGTCTTAGCCACTGGACCACCAGGGAAGTTCCTGCTGGCAAACTTGTGGGTGAATTGTGCAGCTGTACATCTCCCAGGCATGGGGTCAACAGCCTTGATAAAATTGCCTTGAGTGTTCATACTATGCAAATATGAGTCAATTACTGCCATAAAAAGTAAAGAAGATTCACACATCAAATCGTATTCAGAAATCAAAAAAAATGTTTTGTTTAGAAATACAAGGGAAGTATTAGCTGAAAAAGTGTTGATAAGAAACAGAATTGTAAATTGCACTCCTGTTATGCTAGCTGATGAGAGTAAATTGGAATTACACTAACAGGAACTCCCCAACTCCCCTCCCACCATGTTAAGGGTCACCCTCCCAAAGCTGCAGGACCCCTTCACTCCAGCTCTGCTTGTCGTGACTCAGAGTGAGGCTTCTCTCCCAACAGCAATGGCTCTACTGAGGCTCACTGTGTCTTCTTTCCCTGTTAAGTGCCAGCTCTCTGGTTTTGCTGAAGTTAAGGCTTTCCTTTGAATATTTTCTGGAGTCCTTTCTCTCAAAAAATGTATGTATGTATAAAGGAGAAGTAAGTAAATAAACAGAAATAGCAACCCACTCCACTATTCTCAGCTGGAAGACTCCATGGACAGAAGAGCCTGGCGAGCTACAGGCCCTGGGTTCTCAGAGTCGGACACGACTGAGCAACTGATGCATACATACATACACACGTATGTGTTTATTTATTTGTTTCTCTTTCTTCTGCTAGTACATCTAAAAGTATATTTCTGTTTGCTATGACATCACTGAAATCATAGAGTTTCTATGATGCATCTCACCTTCCATCCTGAACAATGATAGTTGGTATTCAATGACAGGTTTAATACTTTAAAAATGCCCAGTTTTAGAAAAGGTATTCACCTACACTACATCTAAAATGTAGCATTTTCAGATTACTACACCCTTGTGCTAAAAATAGATGACTCTAACAATTGACTTCTTAGGCTGATCTCAGAAAAGAGATTTTAGAACTCAGCAATCAAAAAGAGATCCTGTTCTCAACTTTTTACAGTAATTCAACTTTATATAGTAACCAAGGTATAAAAAACAGAAAAACAAAGGATTCAATCCTCACTCTTTTTTCTGAATACTTAACTCACAAAGAGTCTAAAGACTGAAGCAGTTTACTAAAAATTTTAAAATGTAAATACAAAAATAGAAGCACAGCATGTGTCCAAGCTAGGTTAGAAAATATTCTGATGAAAAAAAGTGGAAAAGTGAAAGTGTTAGTCACCCAGTCATGTTCAATTCTTTGCAACCCCATGGACTATAGCCTGTCAGGCTCTGTCCATGGGATTTCCCAGGCAAGAATACTGGAGTGGGTTGTCATTTCCTTCTCCAGGAGATCTTCCCAACCCAGGGATCAAACCTAGGTCTCCTGCATTGCAGGCAGATTCTTTACCATCCGAGCCACCAGGGAAGCCCCATCCCAATGAAAGAGCATCCTTAACAAAATTAGGTAATAAAAGCTTCTTCATTCAATGGGACTAAATAATGATAAAATAGGTTAATAATAAAAAGGTTAATTTTATCTTGATTAGCAAGACATTTTAGATGTAATTAATAGAAAGTCAGCTCAAAATAGCCCAAGAAAAAAAATGAGAGAGGGGAATTTATTGTCTTCCATAATATGCAAACGTTCTTATTTCTGCTTCAGTTCTAAGTGGCCTCCTCTTGAAAGCTTCCTTGAATCCCTACAAATCCCAAGTAGGTGATTCCACAGGATGCTTTTAGATTCCATCTTGGGGGGAATTTCAGTTGTGAATTATAAACAAAACCCATTTTCCTAGGAAAAGACTAATGGTTATACAGCCATGTTAATAAGTAGCCACCAGCATTGTAAAATCAATTTAATCTCTGACAGCTTGCCTCAGGGAACACACTTTTGTAAGCCAGCTAAGCAGTAACAGCTCCTCGTGGATCAGGAATTGGCCAGTCAGAAATAGACTCAGACTCAGTCCTCTCAACTCTCCTTTAAGTGCCAACCAATTGACAGCAAGCTCCTCAAAATCTGTTTCTACAGATGATGTTCAGTTCATTGACATGCTTGAAATTCTTCCAGACTCTGAACTGTGTTCTTTTTCTGAACCACGTATGAGATCAACAGTCTACTCTGCTCCGAGAGACTGTGCCTGACCAATGTAGTTCCCCCTTAGCACAGTAAACAGCCCACTCATCTTTGGGCTTTCAATTTCTTATACTGACTCATCATCTCATAACTCTTTGACAATCTATATTGCACTAGAATGTTTTCTTATCAGTATCCACCACTGGACACTCTCATTAGGGCAAGACAGAATCTGTGTTTGTTGGCGTTTGTTGATTAAATATGAGGATGCATGTGGGGATGGATGAATAGATGGGTCAACTGATGGATGCATGGGTAGGTAGATAGATGGTGGTTTTGAAAGTGTTAGTCACTCAGTTGTGTCCAACTCTTTGCGACCGCATGGACTGTTGCCCATCAGGGTTCTCTGTCCATAGAATTCTCCAGGCAAGAACACTGGAATGGGTAGCCATTCTCTTCTCCAGATGGCAGTAGAAAGGCACAATCATATGGTTACCTGGAAGGTTCTGGGAGATGGCCCTCTGGGCAAAAAAAAAAATCAGAGGTCTCACAGGGGACATTAGTAGCAACAGTAATGAAAGGATCCTTCCTAAAGAGATTGTGATTATATATGAGATATTGGCAGAAATTCTCAAAATAGGTGAGGGTAAATATTAACAGAAAAATCCCTGAAGCTGGGAAAGATCGAAGGCAAAAAGACAAGGGAGTAATAGAGGACAAAATGGTTAGATAGCATCACCAACTCAGTGGACGTGAATTTGAGCAAACTCCGGGAGACAGCGGAGGACAGAGAAGCCTGGTATACTGCAGTCCATGGGATTTCAAAGAGTTGGACACAACTTAGCAGCTGAACAACAAAAACAAATATTAATGGGGTCTTTTTTGGGTTTGTAGAGCAGAAAAAGGGGTCCTTGAGAGAAGAAATGATCCAAAGACAATAGTGTCTCAATGAATATGTGATCTATTATTTGCTCATCATCAGGTGGAATCAAAAGAAATTCAGGTTACTAAATCATCACCAAGCCACTGAGAGAATTGAAAGATTGGAACCCATTTTATAGCATTTGATTTTATCCACATCACATTGCCTTAGGTTGGGTTCAGTGGGAACAGAGCCTGAGATCAAGATTCTGTTCACGTGGTTTATTGAGGAAAAACTCTCATGAGATTGGAAGTGACAGAAGCAGGACAGTGCAGGGAACAAAAAAACCTAAGCAAGAATGTACTCTCCTAAAACCTAGCTTTAGTGTGATTCCTCCAGAAAGTTCTGTAGTATGAACTGCTCCACAGAGTCTGTCCCACCTTGAGGCAAAGAGGCTTGCTTTTTACGTCATCGGCCTTGGTCTAACGGTGAATGGGTAGAAGGGAGTATTGGCTAGCCTATTGAGGTGGTTCTCGTTTGTCCAAGGACAGAAGGGAGAGGACATGAGCTGTCATGAGTCAACACTCAAAGCAGCTGTCCTATGAAAAGACCAGCAGAGAACTCAGAGTCTTTGCCCCAGCTGATTAGCACTATGCATGTAATGTATGAGTGTTGATGATGAAAGCCCTCAGCAAAGAGGGATATTATATTTATTTGATATTCTTCTTATGGATTGCCTGATTTTTATTGCTACATTTTTTCTTTTTCTTATTGCTACCTTTTAAGAACTTCTATAAATCAGAGCCATCACATCTTACAAAAATTGCTGAGATTTTTCTAACATTATTAAAATTGAATATGTCATTTCAGTGACATTGGGAAAATAATCAATTGTGCAGTATTGGAGAAGTCAGATGGATTCTGATATCCCAATAGTTGTCTTCCTTTATTCACATTGCCTGCATTGAGGACGTGCAACATAACCCCCAAAAGAAGCCATACTTAGCATCTACTTTCATTTGAAGGCATTAATTAGTTCTTTTAATAGGCTATTTTCCTCTATCTAATATTATCCAGAAAACTTGTGAAATATTTTGGTTTTTATAATTGTAATGCACCAGTACTTTCCATCACATCAACTCCCAGAAGATGTCATAGTAGTACTAGCTTAAAAAAAGTTTTACCAACTTTTCCTATTTCTCTGTGTGTGTGTGTGTGTGTGTGTGTATATATATATATATATATATATATATAATCCTATACATGTACATATTTCTATTATTCTTTTAATAGCTCTCCTATAGTCAGGCACGAGCACAGCAAAATCAGTACTTAAGGTATTGTTTTTAAGCAAACACAGTAGTCTATTGGAAACATAATATGAGTATGGTGAGTTACATACTCCAGGGAAAAGAGATAGTAAGGAGAGTCAACTATTTCACTATAACGTAAAAAAAGATATTATGCTGCAGTATCTTATACCTGTATCAGCATGCCTATAAAAGCAACATGTTTCTAGATAAAACACAGAACCCAAAGATATACATATATGTTTTCCTGAGTTAAGACTCATGTAGCTTAACAACATATTTTTACAAAACCCATCCTACCTACACTGGAAAGCTATACTCATAGACACAGTCAGACAGATATCAACATGCAGGAATCTGGAGGCATTAGGAGGAGTAAGTAGGAATGTGCTGAAAAATATTAGTTTGGCTATATAATTAAAAGAAGAAGATAACTTCTAGAATTTAAATGGCAAGTTACGCTGTTTAAAATATCATAATTATATTATTTCAAAGTCTAAAATAATAGCGCAAAGAGCTGGAAGGAAAACACTCACTGGAGTTTGAGACATTACAACTCTCTGTAACCAGAGCCCATGATGAATATCTTTGTGCATAACAGTTTTATACCAGGAATAGATCAAAGAGATGTAACAGCCTTGTGTATATAATCACAGCCTTCCTTCCTTTGATGACAGCACAGTGGATGTGGGTGTGTACACGGACATGTATGTAAACACGTGCTCTTTTGGAACAAGGCTCCCTTGTTCAGGTCCCACTGAGTTCCAGTTCTTTGGGTCTATGAAGTCTTCCCACATGTTAGAGGTCTCACACTTCCATTCCTATGCCTTATGAAATCTGTTTTTCCACTCTTCTAGTTAGAAACCATAAAGCTGTCTTTATTTTTTCTGTCGTCTTGACACTCTGTAACAACGCTGTCCATTCTTAGCATGCTCCTTTGCATGTAGGAAGCATTCAACATGTATTTACTCAAAGTACTCGCTACGGACATATTTTCCCTTCCAAACTTTCTAGCCTTTCCTTTTGCTCCTTATTTCTGCAGCAGCCCTACTCACCTTACCCCCATCATTCCAATGAAATGACATCCTAAGCACTATATTCTCATTTACCACACAGGAAGTTAGCTGCCGGATTACTCTTCCTAGGACAACACTGATTATTGATCACCTTGAAAATCCCCAACAATCACTGCTAGTTTGGTTTTCAAGTCTAAATATCATCTTTTTAAATCTTTTTACTACAGTATAATTGTTTCACAAGGTTGTGTTAGTTTCTGCTGTACAACAACGTGAATCAGCCGTAAAGGTACGTATGCCTCCTCCCTCGTGAGCCTCCCTCTCATCCCCCATCCCACCCCTCTAGGTCATCACAGAGCGCGGAGCTGAGCTCCCGGTGCTAAACAGCAGCTTCCCGCTAGCTCTCTATTTCACACGTGGTAGTGTCTGTATGTTAATGCTACTCTTTCGATTTGTCCCACCTTCCCGTCCAACCCCGGAGCATTTCCTTTTTTGAAAGTGACTTTCTAACATGGATGGCTACAGCAAACTCATCAATACTTTTATTCATATCACTAAATGGTCTATTTTTATCAGTACCATCTGCTACTAAGATGTAGAGTTTTTGTTTTTGTTTTGGCTGTGCTGTGTGGCTTGTGAGATCTCAGTTCCCCGACCAGGGATTGAACCCAGCCCTGAGAGCGTGAAATCCTAACTATTGGACAGCCAGGGAATTCCCTAAGGTACAGTGTACCCACACCCTTAACTTCTGATGTCCTCCTTGACCTACAGGCTCTCCTGTCTTTATTCAGTTATCCAAGTGCATCCTTCAGTTTCTAACCCAAACCTACTCCCTTCATTAAAGCTTCCTATATTCGACTTCCAAAGAAGGCAATGGCACCCCACTCCAGTATTCTTGCCTGGAAAATCCCAGGGACGGAGAAGCCTGTTGGGCTGCAGTCCATGGGGTCTCCAGGAGTTGGACACAACTGAGCAACTTCACTTTCACTTTTCACTCTCATGCATTGGAGAAGGAAATGGCAACCCACTCCAGTGTTCTTGCCTTGAGAATCCCAGGGACAGGGGAGCCTGGTGGGCTGCTGTCTATGGGGGTCGCACAGAGTCGGACATGACTGAAGCGACTTAGCAGCAGCAGCAGCAGCATCTTCGACTTCAAGTACTTCTGTTTTCCTAAACAATTACAGTCTTTAGTCTGCGTTGCAAAATTCATTATTTATTTACATATTACTCTGAATTCCTTTCTAATTTTCCCTTTATTTCCTTCTGGTCTATTCAATTTAATGGTTCAGTTTTTCTTTAAATAAGACAGGTTCTAATCACCACCTTTAAGCTCAAAAGTTATGAGTACTAGGCTTAGAAGATAAAGTTACTTATTTTATCAGTGTTATTACTGATCTTGATGCACTAAGTCAGAAAATGTCTTGAATAAAATAATTGAAAGAAACATAAAAAAATCACTTTTTCCTTCCAAGAAATCGATGTCTTTAATATGATAAGCATCTTATGTAAGTTATGGGAAATAGCAGGTTACATCAAGTTCAAAGTCATTAATATGAATTTGAAAACTCTTTCAGAAAATTGCTTCAGCAGATTTTACTTTTCTTGTTCTTCCAGTTGCTGTTCTAGTAAGCTTTCTTAAGATGCAAACCAAGGAAGGTGAGAAAACTGAATATTCTTAAAAGTAGTAGAAAAAAATATAATTACATTTTACACAGTAAGCTAACAATTAGAAAGTTTGTTTCAATTAAGTTAGTTTCTTAGATGTATTGGATTTAGTATTTAAGTTAAAATATATCCATTGATTTACAGTGAGGTGAACACATTTTTTTTTCTATTATTGATAATTTCCATTAATGAGACCGGATCTACTTCCTTCATCCATCCAAATCCCTGCAGCTTAGCCTTGCACATAGTAAGCACTCAAAAATTATTTTTTCAAATGACCTGTGATGATATATTCTTACTTCCAAGTGTTCTTTTTTTCTTCTTGTTCCTACAGCCACCTGAGTCACCTGGTTCTAGGAACCTTATTTAAAATATTATAAATAATTATAACAAGCACTTGTTAAATAAATATTGACCTAACATGATTTTCTGGTGGGGTGGAGATCCCCTGAAAAAGGAAATGGAAGCTCACTGCAGTGTTTTTGCCTGGAGAATCCCATGGACAGAGGAGTCTGGTGGGACTCCACAGACCACGGAATTGCACAGTCGAACATGACTGGCCAGCAGCAGATATTAAAAGGCAGTGTATGCCTACCCTATTGAGTAAAGCGAGTCCTCAAGTGATTTCTCTGTTAGTTTACTAAATTTTACTTTATCTTTTCATTATCTTTTAGACAGTGTTTTGTGACTTTTTAAAATCTGTAATATTATCATAAACATCTCTATTTGTATAGAACTCATTTTAACGTTGCATTACTTCCTAGGATAATTTCTAAAAATGACAATAACTTCTTCAAAGGAATAAAAATATCATCTCTTCATTGGGAACCAACCAATATACTAATAAGCTAATTTCTTTCCAGAAAGTGTGCTAACAGTGTACACGTTTTCTATAACTTGACATTCCTTTCGTTTTTTCTTTTCCTTTTAAATTTCTGATGCTGTTGTGTTTGTTTCTCTAAAAATTGAAGAGGTTAAAATGAGGCTAGGGAACTTTCCAGTTAATTTCTTTCTGCTGTTTTAAATTGTGCTTAGCAGGATAATGTGGCTTATTTTACTTTGAAATACCCTTGAAACACAAATAATGGAAGCACTGTGTTGGCAGACAAGATTGTGTAGAATAGAAAAACCCAGTCATCAGATCTATATAACCTGGGTTCAAAGCCCAGCTCAGTCACTAATCAGTCATGCCACCCCAAGAAAGCTATTGTGCTTAGGTCTTGGTGCCACCTTTTCAAAGAGGCACTGATAAACAGAGCAAATAAAATGGCAAGGGATCTGGAAAAGGTATTGCAAAAAAACAGTTGAGCGAAGCAGCGATATTTAGTCTGGAGAAAAGATAACTGGTAAGGACACGATGGCTGACCTCAAATACCTGGGGAGCTGTCATGTGGAAGAAGGGGTAGATAGATCCATTTCATGCCAGCGAAGAAAATAGATGGAAATCACAAGGAAGCAGTGTTCAGCTTTATGGAAGGATGAACTTTCTAGTAATTACAGCTTTTCAGTGATAAACCCGACTACCATCTGGAGTAGCAAGCTTTCTGTCATTGGAGGGGCTCTAGCTACAGTCAAATGACCATTTATCCAACTGGTGGAATTTAAATACTGAAGTCTGGCCAGGAAGGCAGGAGATAGGGATGGAATTTGGAGGACCTGGCAAAAGATAACAGGGCTGAGCCTGGAGAGAGCAAATTAGGAATATGGCTGGAGATCCTAGGAGGGCACAGGCAGAATCAAGGCTGGCATCTTTTAGGTGGGGGCTAGAAAATTCCTGGAAAATGGGGTCTAGAGATGGATTCATAAATAAAAAATGAAAGAAAACATTTTTGGAAACGTTTAAGTGACCTACCAATGAAATTGTTCTCAAGAACTAAGTCATCTTAAAAAATAGCTTCTGAAAAGAAATCTGTAATGGTTTCTGTGGTCTGACCTTATAATTCTGTTTTGAAGCTGTTAAAGGGACTTTTCCCCCTCTAGAAGAATATGCACTATTCATCTCATATTAAAATTAGATAAAAATTTTAAAACTTTTTAAAATTTGTCCCTTAGATTACTCTGTCTTATAGAACTTAATTTGTGTGAGATGTAAATGAGAAAAAGTCCTCTGCTTCAGAGGGGCTTTTGTAAAATGCATGTGGTCTATTCCTAGGACACTATGCATACCTCAGTGAAGGCCTATTAATAGGGGTCAAGAATAGTATTGTTGTAAAAAACCTACAGAAGTCATCCTATACACTTTTTTTAAAATTTAAATCCCAGTAAGAGTTTTTGCCATTATTTGTTCTTCGTTTAGTTCTTCTGGGTTAAGCTGAGTGGTGGTCTCTTGTTTCAACTTAAATTCCACTTTGTTCTGAGTTTTGCTTTAAATTTATGGGTGAAAAATCCACAGCTATTCATATCCCAGGATCATTGATTTAAAAAAAAAAAAAGATCGTAATCTGACACAGCCAAATATTGGGGACAACTATGTTAAAGGGTGCCAAGTTAAGGCATTTATGGCTGAACCTCAGGCCATGCTGAGTTTTTATTGCTAGTTCAGCTCAGGTCCCTGCAAAGCACAATGACCTGGCCACTCTCTTCTCCTTCCTCCTTTGATTGCTTTCTTTAAAAGGAAGAATTTTCACAGTTGTATGGATTGAGTAGCTTTCCAAGTATGTGGATCTAGTTATCCCTATCAGTGCAGCCCATCAGAAGATGATGCTGGGAGTGGGATGGGATTGGGTGGGAGAGAGGCTGAAGAGGAAGGGGATATATGTGTACTTATAGCTGATTCACTTTGTTGTATAGCAGAAACCAACACAACATTGTAAAGTAATTATCTTACAAATTAAAAAACAAAAAAATGTGATGCTATTATGAACCACTTTCTCCTCTCTGCAGTGCTCAGTAAGCCTTTGACTGAATAAGAGAAACATAGGAAGCCTTTGCCAAATGTGCTTCAAGGATTTTTGTCTGTTTTTTTAATGGCATATTTCATAATGTAAAAGAAAAAACAAATTAGCAGTAGTCAGATGACTTGAATTGTAATTCATCTATTTTTCATCTCATCAAATTTACTTAATTCTAATTTTGTGATTAATGGCATGAATTTGGGAGGGAGGATGAACCCAGCTGTGTCTCCATCTGAGCCACCAGGGAAGAGTTTTCTCAAATATAAAATGGTAATATTGATACTTAATTACTATGAAGTGCTGTGGTTTTATTTGGCTCCCTGGAGCTTCTTTGGCTTCCTTCTCCTGAGTGAGAAATTCCCACAGAGTGAATCTTAGTGTAAAGAGAGCCACTCAACACCAGGAGGACAAAAATGCCAGACACACAGGTTCCCTGTGCCCTTGGCAGCTAGAATGTGGGCCTGTGACTTAAGCTGGGATAATCCCCTCCTGTCTGGATGTGTGAACTTACAGTGACAGAGAGAGAATTCATTTGGTCAGTCGCTGCCGTGACTTCTGGAATCTTAAAGAAGCAGAGGTGGTGTTTGCAGAGCTGCTGTCTCACACCCAGTGCTGGAAAGTCCAGTCCCTGAACAGAGTGGCTCAGTGTTACTTGCTCAATCGTGTCTGACTCTTTGTGACCCCATGGACTGTAGCTCACCAGGCTTCTCTGTCCATGGAATTCTCCAGGCAAGAATCCTGGATTGGGTTGCCATTCCCTTCTCCAGGGGATCTTCCCAACCCAGGGATCAAACCTGGGTCTCCCGCATTGTAGGCAGATTTTTTTTTACCATCTGAGCCATCAGGGAAACACAAACAATGTGGAGTTTAGCATAAAATATAGAGATGAAGACAGTGTGTCTTACTTGACAAGCAATTGGAAGCCTAGAAGAGATTTTAGCAAAATGCTTACGATCAAAGAACTTTCTTTTTTTTTTTTTTTCTTCTGGAGCAATGCATAGAATGGCAGATACAACAGCCAGGAAACTGGGATTGAAGAAAGTTTAAAAAAAGAAAAATAAGTGATGAACGGAACTAGGATGATGACAGACAAGAGTGGGAAGAGAGGACTGTTGTGAATGGCATTGTGGAGAGAGTCTCTACAACTTCACACCTGTAGGGAATGAGGTGAGTCACAGTCAAGATGACTTGAGGGGTGAAGGTCACTTTGTAGCAGGTTTATAAATCTGTTTGGTGAGAAAGTTGAAACAGTAGATACAAATGATTCAAAAAATTCAGGAAGAGAGAAATATGTGCATAGCTTGAGGGGCTGCTGTTACCCAGGGACATTGTTTTTCTATAAAATAGGAAAAATTAAGCAAGATTTTAATCAAAGAGGAAGCAATTAGAAAGACTGGAAATCCAAGCAAGAGAGGAAAACTAATAGAACAATTAATAGACATGGTTTTATTTTTTTTCTAAGTCACTTCAGTCATGTCTGACTCTGTGCGACCCCAAGGACTGCAGCCCACAGGCTCCTCCATCCATGGGATTTTCCAGGCAAGAGTACTAGAGTGGGGTGCCATTGCCTTCTCCAGACATGGTTAGGATTTATTATTTGTTATGATCTCAATCAAATGCTTCACTTTCACTAATAGGGCTTCCCTGGTGGCTCAGCTGGTAAAGAATCCACCTGTAATGCAGGAGACCTGAGTTTGATCCCTGGATTGGGAAGATCCTCTGGAGAAGGGAACGGCTACCCACTCCAGTATTCTGGCCTGGAGAATTCCATGAACTGTATAGTCCATGGGGTTGCAAAGAGTTGGACATGACTGAGTGACTTTCACTTTCACACCGACCCAAATATTTTGGGGGGCTTCCCTGATAGCTTAGTTGGTAACAAATCCGCCTGCAATGCAGGAGACCCCAGTTCGATTCCTGGGTCAGGATATAAGATACTAAGAAGTTAGTTCAGCAAATGAGATAAGGAGAACCAAAGAGAAACTAAGAGTTTGCCATCTTTACTTAGTAAAAATTTGGAATATTATCTCTATAGATCAATCTATATCTACATATTTCTAGATATAGAAATGTATTTGAAAGCAATGACCATTTATCTTTATTTCAACTTTGCATATATACATACACATAAACACATGCATATTTTATTATTAATATTTCACCTTTCCAATAGCATCATGAGGAAAGTCTAGGCAATATTTTCATGTTCCTTCTCTCCTCTCCAATCACTTTTTTTTAGAGATGGAGACAGTGACTTGTCCAGAGCTCAAAGCAAGTGGAAAAGCCAGCTTCAAAAAAACAAGGGTTTCTGGCTTCTAGTTCAGTGTTCTTTTTTCCACAGAGTAGACCCCTATTGGAGCATAGCTTTATCTAAAAGATTGGGTATATATGACACTATGTGTATCACCTTATAATAGGTTCATCTTGAAAATTTATCTATTCTCCTAGTGAATTTTAATTTAGTTTTGTATTGCTAGGTTTTAATTTTTATTTTCTCTTTGATTAAAAAATATAGTTACTTAATGATGTATGTAAGCTACCCATGTCAATGAATGCAAAATTTGTTTCATATTATCTAAAAAGAAACAATTGATTCATTGGCAAAGGGCATGAGCTTTGACTTCTAATTTTCTGACTAGGTAGTAGTCATATTTTTTTATTAGCGGAGTCAGTCTTTCCAGCAAGAATGATAACTATTGCTTCTGAGCATAGAACATAAGGAAGGAACTGGAAGGTCACCCATAAATTTGGTTTAAGGCACCAAATACCAAAAATCAAAATATTACCAAAGAGGAATTTGTTCACAAAGACTGAGGGACTTGGTTTATAGTTGAGGAGACTGGTTGCTAAACAAAGGGGGACCGCTGCAAGTCACTTAGTGGATGTCAGAGCCAAGGCTGAAATCCAGCTTTTGGTCAACCAGCACAAGGCTGTTTACCCTTTCAGCACCGCTCTGAAATTAGTTAGGTTTGGATTTATAGTAAGCTGTGGTTCTGAAACTATCAAATACAATTCTATTGAGAACTATTACAGATGTTTTACCTAAAACTTTAATCACTCGTCTGTAAGCACTTTTAAGATGCCTATCAGGCAATCTCTTCTAGTAGTCTTTTGAGCCAGTAGCAGAACATAAGAGAGGTAAAATACACTGAGAAACTACTCTGAAACAATCAAAATGTGACCACGTGTGTCTTTAGCGCATCTGACGTAAGAGCCCCAAACCTACTACCCCATTTCTACCTGAATATCTTGCCTGCATCTTTCATTTTACAACACAACAAGTTCTTGGCTGTATAACCTTAGGTCAGAGATCCTTTGAGTTTTAACAATCAATAAACTTAGCTTTAAGTAGGTTTGAGGAGACATTTTGGTGTGTGTTCCACAGAGTACATAAATTTAAAATTTTATTGTAAAGGATATTTTCCCCAGAATATATACAGCAGGTGTTCAAAAGCTTTAAAAGGCAAGAACTGAAGACTTAAGCTTGGCATTTTTAAAAAATTACATGTTTGTCAACTTATTTATCTCTTAAGATTTGCAAGTGTTGGTCATAAAATATTTCTTTGCTGATTTAAGTATAGAAATATTTTAACACTGAGGTATTCATCCTAATGAGGGATCATTACCATCAATAATCTTTGCTTTCAGATGAGAATTTAATATTTCACTATTTTATCAATGATCATCAATGCAAAATACATTTAAGTAAATAAACGTATGTGTTACTTTCTGTGTAATTTTAAAAAACACAAGTACCTAAGATATTTACCAAAAATAATTTCTAAGAGTCACTCCTTCACCTCAATCAAGGCAAGCTAAATTAAAAAGTCAAAAAAATTATAATTTACTGATTTCCTTAGGCTACTTGAAAATAAATGTGGACCTCTATTCTTCTTACCATGAAACAAAATATTGAACTCTGCCCTTCAGGCAGACTGCCATACCTCAAATGCTGATCTTATCATTGCTTGCAAGTCAAACAGAGTTGGACTTTAAAAGGAAGAAAGGAAAGCCCTCCAGCCACTGGGAAGCACCAGGGGTCAGGCTGGTGGTCTCACTGGTCAGAAGGAACCCGCAGTCACGATGCCTGACATTTTTCAATCAAGACCCATAACCAGGATTTGAAATACAACACATAAAGAACCATATTTTGAAAATGATGTCCCTTTTCATTTGGCATCTTCCAGTTCGTTTTATTTGTGAATAGAAAGAACATCATAGAATTTTCCTTTTGAATTCTGTACATAATAATAAACAAGGATACTAAATTATAAAATAATACCAAAACAGATCAGAAATTGGTGAAGAGTTGGATGGGGATTTTCTCATGTTTAAAAGATTAGTCACACCCCTTCTGTGTTCCTGGATGTCCATTTTGTACTAAATTGTAAAATGCATGTATGAGTTGTACACAGGAGTTCAAAGTACAATAGGCTGAAATATATTCAGCTGACTAAATGTTATTTGTTTGGATAAGAGGCTCACTTAAACTTTCTCCCTCTCCACTCCCAGGCTCAGAGGCTGCCCAGTGGGCTTCCTGGAGCGGACTCTGACATCACTCAACAATGCCTGTGTAGAGGTGGTGCTCAGTCTTGGAAAATAGCTCTCAATGCTGCAGGTAGGGATCCAAACCCTAAACTGGAGGAGCTCCGGTTAAAAGCACCAAACGGTTAAAGGGATAAATGCTTCTCACCGAAATGTAACCCCATATGCATCTTAAAGGCTTCCCTGGTGGCTCAGTGGTAAAGAATCCACCTGCCAAACAGGAGACGCTGGTTTGATCTCTGGGTCAGAAAGATACCCTGGAGAAGAAAATGGCAACCCACTCCAGTATTCTTGCCTTGAAAATTCCATGGGCAGAGAAGCCTGGCGGGGCTACAGTCCTTGGGGTCTCAAAGAATCGGACAGGATTTAGCGACTAAACAACAACAATGTATCTTACATCTTCCATTTGGACCAAAATGTAAAAGGACTTACCGTCTTACACTTCCTCCCCACCCCCACCCCCAAATCTAAAATACCCTTGAGCAGAAAAGGGCAGCATGACCATTATTTCAATTTGATACTCCAACTAATTATCTGATTTGTATTATTGGAGAGAAAAGAATGTGACCTAAAATAAAACATTTTGCTCAGGAAAAGCAAGACTGCTTAAACAAATGTGAAAACGGTAGCGTCTTAATTGTGAGGGTTCAAGGAGGAGAGGAGCAATTAGAAAACCTTTCCGGACGGGAATCTCCGCACTTCTGAAACCTGACAAACACCAGGGGGCAGGCAGAGCTCGAGTCAGGCTTCAAAACCGGCTGCTGAAGGGAGCTAACCTATTTTAGCTCGCCCTCCGGATATTTATCAGTTCTCTCGGTATGCCAAGAACCGTGATGCTGACAGGCGGGTTTAGTTCGTACTTGGTCTAATTACTGCGAAGAGAACAGGAACGTCTTTAATGACAGCTGCCCCAACAGCGGGCTTTGGAAGAGCCTGGGGCTACACTCCCCAGAACTTACTCTTTGGGGCGACCCTCGCGATTTCGATCTGAGTGCATTTCTCACCCTTTCCAAAAGCCTCTTTCTCCTTTCGCTATAAAATTTGGTTGCAAAGCGGGGGCTTGTTGAAATCTCACCAGTCCCGAGAACTGTACCCGTGATAATTTACAAGGAGACAGCAGGGGGCGAGGGGAGGCTCCGTCTCCTCTAGTTTTGCTTTTAATTCCAGCTCTCCTTCTTATGCAAATTTGCGCCCGAGTTCCTCCCTTTACTGCCCTGGGTTTTGATTCAAACTCCAGCCACGTTGCTTCTAACTTGCCTCTTGGGTTTGCAAGTTTCAGAGAGAAATAAACATTCCCTGAGCGGGTTCCCATTGGAGTTGGGGAGTGGGAGGTAAAATGGGGCTTCTCGTGGCTCGCAGGAGGTTGAAGTCTCAACCCTAGCAGCCCAGAAAGAAGGGAGCCCCCTCACTTCCAGGACAACCTGTTGCGCCTTCTATCTCCTCCCCTGCGCGCGGTTTCCCCGCCTCGGCCCCCAGCACCTGATTGGCAGGAGTCGCTACCCAACCCTGGTCTCGGGGCCTCCTCCCCGGACTCACGATTGGCCTCCTGGGAGGACTGGAGTAAGGGGGTGCGAGGGGTGGGATTTCCCTCAAAGCTCAGGGTCCCGGGACCTGGAAAGGAGGAGTGGAGGAGACTCGGTTCTCCGCGCGTCTGAGTCGCGAGCCGTGGAGCTGGGCCGGCCGGGATGGTGTAGCCTCCCCGCGCAGCTCCAGCCTGGACCGCGCCGCGCCACTTTCCCATCCTTCTGGTCCAGCCTCGGCTACAGTGAGACCCCGCGGGCGCCGTGCGGAGTTGCTGGCACTTTCCGGAGGACGCTCTCACCTCCTGCCCGGGACTGGGACTGAGTGCGCTCTCCAGGGGACCGGGCTGAGCCGTCACAACCGGACCATGCGAGCCACCGGGACCCCCGGGGTAACCGAGCGCACGCGCCCCGCAGGAAACCCCACCAAGTCTCCACCGACTCCTCCGACGCCGCCCGGGCTGGTGCTGCTGCTTCTCCTGTCACTGGTAAGCCGCGTCCGGGCACAGCCACCTGACCCCGGCCGGGCCTTGCTGTCCCCGGATCTCGCGGGGGTTGCAGGGGTCCCCGCCGAAGAAGCCATAGTGCTGGCGAACCGCGGGCTCCGGGTGCCCTTCGGCCGTGAGGTCTGGCTGGATCCGTTGCAGGACCTAGTGCTGCAGGTGCAACCGGGGGATCGGTGCGCAGTGACCGTGCTAGACAACGACGCGCTGGCCCAGCGGCCCGGCCGCCTGAGTCCCAAGCGCTTCCCTTGCGACTTCGGCGCGGGAGAGGTGCGCTACTCGCACCTGGGCGCGCGCAGCCCGTCGCGGGATCGAGTCCGGCTGCAGCTGCGCTACGACGCGCCGGGAGGGGCGGCCGTGCTCCCCTTGGTGCTGGAGGTGGAGGTGGTCTTCACCCAGCTGGAGGTTGTGACGCGAAACCTGCCCCTGGTCGTGGAGGAGCTGCTGGGGACCAGCAATGCCCTGGACGCGCGGAGCCTGGAATTCGCCTACCAGCCTGAGACCGAGGAGTGTCGCGTGGGCATCCTGTCTGGTTCGGGCGCGCTGCCTCGCTACGGGGAACTTCTTCACTACCCGCAGGTCCCGGGCCCGGCCAGCAAGGGGGACACCCAGGAGCCCCTCCTGATGGACTGCAAAGCATTCCAGGAGCTGGGCGTGCGCTACCGCCACACTGCCCCCGGTCGTTCTCCGAACAGGGACTGGGTGCCCATGGTAGTGGAGCTGCGATCGCGAGGGTCTCCTGTGGGCAGCCCGGCTTTGAAGCGCGAGCACTTCCAAGTGCTGGTGAGAATCCGAGGAGGGGCTGAGAACACTGCCCCCAAGCCCAGCTTTGTGGCCATGATGATGATGGAGGTGGACCAGTTTGTCCTGACCGCACTGACCCCAGACATGCTGGCAGCCGAGGATGCTGAGAGTGCCCCAGACTTGCTGATCTTCAATCTCACCTCTCCATTCCAGCCCGGCCAGGGCTTCCTGGTGAGCACTGATGACCGCAGCCTGCCCCTCTCCTCCTTCACTCAGAGGGATTTGCACCTCCTGAAAATTGCCTATCAGCCCCCCTCTGAAGACTCTGACCAGGAGCGTCTCTTTGAACTCGAGCTGGAGGTAGTGGACCCAGAAGGTGCTGCCTCCGATCCTTTTTCCTTCATGGTCGTGGTGAAGCCCATGAACACACTGGCTCCAGTGGTCACCCGGAACACTGGTCTCATTCTCTACGAGGGCCAGTCTCGGCCCCTCACTGGCCCTGCAGGCAGTGGACCACAAAACTTGGTCATCAGTGATGAAGACGACTTAGAGGCCGTACAGCTAGAGGTGGTGGCTGGGCTCCGGCATGGTCACCTTGTCCTTCTGGGTGCCTCCAGTGGCAACTCTGCCCCTAAGACCTTTACTGTAGCTGAGCTAGCAGCCGGCCGAGTGGTCTACCATCACGATGACAGAGACGGCTCACTAAGTGACAACCTCGTACTCCGAATGGTGGACGGAGGACGCAGGCACCAGGTGCAGTTTCTGTTCCCCATCACCTTAGTGCCTGTGGATGACCAGCCACCAGTCCTCAATGCCAACACGGGGCTGACGCTGGCAGAGGGCGAAACTGTGCCCATCCTGCCCCAAGCTCTGAGTGCAACTGACATGGACTCAGAGGACTCCTTGCTGCTTTTTGTGCTCGAGGCACCCTCCTCCACTGCAGGGCATCTGCTTCTCCGCCAGACCCATCCTCCCCAGGGGGAGGAGATGCTTTTCGGGAGCCCTTGGAGAAAACAGGGAGTGTTCTATGAGAAAACAGTGACAGAGTGGCGGCAGCGAGACATAAGCGAGGGGAGACTTTTCTACAGGCACTCTGGGCCCCACAGTCCTGGGCCAGTGATTGACCAGTTCACATTTCGTGTCCAGGATAACCATGACCCCCCTAATAAGTCTGGGCTACAGAGGTTCGTGATACGCATTCATCCCGTGGACCGCCTCCCTCCTGAGCTGGGCAGCGGCTGTCCCCTTCGGATGGTGGTACAGGAATCCCAGCTCACACCACTGAGGAAGAAGTGGCTACGCTACACGGACCTGGACACGGATGACCGAGAACTCCGTTACACGGTGACCCAGCCCCCGATGGACACAGATGAAAACCACTCACCAGCCCCGTTGGGCACCTTGGTCCTGACTGACGATCCTTCGGTGGTGGTGGCCCATTTTACACAAGCTCAGGTCAACCACCATAAAATTGCTTATAGGCCTCCAGATCAGGAGCTGGGGGTGGCTGCCCGAGTGGCCCAGTTTCAGTTCCAGGTGGAGGACCAAGCTGGGAACGTGGCTCCAGGCACCTTCACCTTTTACTTGCAGCCAGTGGACAACCAGCCGCCCGAAATCCTCAACACTGGCTTCACCGTTCAGGAGAAGAGCCATCATATCCTGAGTGAGACTGAGTTGGGTGTGAATGATGTGGACACTGATGTGGCCCACATCACCTTCACTCTCATACAGGTGCCCAAACATGGCCACATGAAGCTGTCTGGACAGGTATTGCATGTTGGTGGGATTTTCCACTTGGAGGACATAAAACAGGGTCGGATTTCCTACACCCATAATGAGGCTGAGTCTCTGACCGATAGCTGCTCCTTGGAGGTCAGTGATGGACACCACGTGGTACCCATCACTCTCAGAGTGAATGTCCGGCCCATGGACGGTGAGCTGCCCGTGCTGAGTCTTCCTGCAGGCACTCTGGGGTCCTATCTAGACGTTTTAGAAAATGGGGCTACTGAAATCACTGCCAGTGTTATCAGGGGGACCAATGGGGACGCTGATGATTTGATGCTGACTTTCCTCTTGGAAGATACACCCCTATATGGAGAAATCTTGGTCAATGGAGTTCCAGCAGAGCAGTTTACCCAAAGAGACATCTTGGAGGGCTCCGTCGTCTACTCTCACACAAGTGGGGAGATAGGTCTCTTGCCCAAAGAAGACTCTTTCAACCTGAGTCTGTCGGATATGTCTCAAGAATGGAGAATAGGCGGTAACACTATCCAAGGAGTTACCGTGTGGGTGACCATCCTCCCTGTTGACAGCCAGGCCCCAGAAATTTCTGTAGGTGAACAGTTTATCGTTCTGGAAGGCGATAAAAGCGTTATAACCTCAATGCACATAAGTGCTGAAGACATCGATTCTCTCAATGACGATATCTTGTGCACCATCATCATTCAGCCTACCTCGGGTTACGTGGAGAACATCTCTCCAGCCCCTGGCTCTGAAAAATCGAGAGCAGGAATTGCTATAAGTGCTTTCACTCTGAAAGATCTCAGGCAAGGTCACATAAACTACGTCCAGAGTGTCCATAAAGGAGTAGAACCGGTGGAAGACAGATTTATATTTCGCTGTTCTGATGGCATTAACTTTTCAGAGAGACATTTTTTCCCCATTGTAATCATTCCCACCAACGATGAACAGCCAGAAATATTCATCAGGGAATTTATGGTGATGGAAGGCATGAGTCTGGTGGTTGATACCCCCATCCTCAATGCCGCTGATGCTGATGTTCCCCCAGATGACTTAATTTTCACTATTACCAAGGTTCCTACCCACGGTCACATCATGAACCAGCTGATAAATGGCACGGTTTTGGTGGAAAGCTTCACCTTGGACCAGATCATAGAGAGTTCCAGCATCATTTATGAGCACGATGACTCTGAGACTCAGGAAGACAGTTTCGTGATTAAACTCACAGATGGTAGGCACTCTGTGGAAAAGACGGTCCTCATTATGGTTATTCCTGTTGATGACGAGACCCCTAGGATGGCCATCAATAATGGACTAGAAATAGAAATCGGGGAAACCAAAATTATCAACAACAGAATATTAATGGCAACTGATTTAGATTCTGAAGACAAATTCTTGGTTTACATTATTCGTTATGGGCCGGGACATGGCTTATTACGGAGACAAACACCGACGGGTGTGTTTGAAAATATCACATTGGGCATGAATTTTACCCAGGATGAAGTAGACAGAAATTTGATTCAGTATGTCCATTTTGGGCAAGAGGGCATTCGGGATCTAATTAAATTTGACGTGACTGATGGAATCAATGCCCTCATAGATCGCTACTTTTATGTGTCTATTGGAAGCCCTGACATTGTCTTCCCCGATGTGATAAGTAAAGGAGTGTCCTTGAAGGAAGGTGGTAAGGTCACCCTCACGACAGATCTACTGAGCACTAGTGACTTGAACAGTCCTGATGAAAACTTAGTTTTTACCATCACCAGGGCTCCCATGAGAGGCCACTTAGAAAGCACAGACCAACCTCGAGTGTCTATCACATCTTTCACTCAGCTCCAACTGGCTGGCAATAAAATCTACTATATCCACACAGCTGATGATGAGGTAAAGATGGACAGTTTTGAGTTTCAAGTCACTGATGGACGTAACCCTGTCTTCCGGACATTCCGTATCTCCATCAGCGATGTGGACAACAAAAAGCCAGTGGTCACCATCCATAACCTGGTTGTCAGCGAAGGTGAAAAGAAGCTGATTACTCCCTTTGAACTCACTGTGGAAGACAGGGATACTCCAGACAAACTCTTGAAATTCACTGTCACCCAGGTGCCTGTTCATGGTCAACTCCTGTTCAACAATACCAGACCCGCCATGATTTTTACCAAGCAGGACTTGAATGAAAACTTAATCAGCTACAGACATGATGGTACTGAGTCAAGTGAAGACAGCTTCTCCTTCACAGTGACTGATGGTTCCCATACAGAGTTCTATGTTTTTCCTGATACAGCATTTGAAACAAGAAGACCCCAAGTAATGAAGATCCGGATCTTAGCTGTTGACAACAGAGTCCCCCAAATTGTAGTGAACAAAGGGGCCTCTACACTTCGCACTCTTGCCACAGGCCACTTGGGGTTCATGATCACAAGTAAAGTATTGAAAGCAGAGGACAGAGACAGCTTACACGTTTCTCTCCGGTTTATTGTGACGGAGGCCCCCCGACATGGATATCTCCTCAACCTGGGCCAAGGCAACCACAGTGTGACTGAGTTTACACAAGGTATGGTTCACTTTTCATTCTTTATAATCAAAGGGCACTCCAAGTCTTACTTCTTGAGAAATGGCTGTCACTGATAACTTTGTAAGTAGAGCATCAAATTAGAGGCCAGGGAGGACTTCCCTGGTGGTCTAGTGGTTAAGACTCCATGCTTCCAACGCAGGGGGTGTGGGTTTGATCACTGGTCCAGGAACTAAGATCCCATGTGCCACATAGTGCTGCCAAAAATAATTAAATTAAAAAATAGAGTCCAAGGAAAGAGAAGGAAAGGGAAATAAAGGAAAGGCGAAAATACAGGGACTCTGTTTCCTAAGAGAACAGCTCCCTTCTTGCCATATGTCCCACTGTAGTGACCTTCATTAGTAGGAGTATTGTATTTTGAAAATATAAGCTAAGATGCCAAAGAAAGAGCTGAACTTCGGTGAATTAAATTTGAAATAGGCTTTTCAACTGTGTTCCATCAGCCCCACTTTTCCTCTGAGCAACCTGTTTTGTATGCGGAAGACAGTTCATGAAGCATGTTAGCATCTTAGAGAAGGATGTGCTTTCTAAATTTTCTCAATCCGCATTATTATTATTACCAGCCACCATTCAAATAGGGGCCTCCC
Source organism: Capricornis sumatraensis (assembly GCF_032405125.1). Lineage (NCBI taxonomy): Eukaryota > Metazoa > Chordata > Mammalia > Artiodactyla > Bovidae > Capricornis > Capricornis sumatraensis. The sequence continues at coordinate 33,269,958 of NC_091080.1, read as the reverse complement.
AGGTGGCGCAGTGGTCAAGAATCCATCTGCTAATGCGGGAGACACAAGAGACACAGGTTCCATCCCTGGGTCAGGAAGATCCCTTGGAGTAGGAAATAGCAATCCACTTCAGTACTCTTGCCTGGGAAATTCCACGGATAGAGGAGCCTGGGAGCTATAGAGTGTGGAATTGCAGAGTCTGACGTGACTGAGCAAATCAGTGTGTTACCATTCAAATAGACCCTTCCAATTTGTATTAATTTGATTGCTTTTTAGAGGGTTGTTCTAAGACTATTATTGTTGTTAGCAACTTTGTAATGAAAATAGAAAGATGTGTTTATATTTACTTTGTAGATTTTAGAATTTTTCTAAGATTTTATGAGACTAACACCTGTCCAAAGATATAACGGGTAAACACTTATCTAGATTTAGAATGATTATATACATACAAGGCACGTTACCTGAACCACACAAGGAAAGAAAGTATATTTAATAATGTATAAGACCAGGTGGCACTAGCGGTAAAGAACCTGCCTGCTAATGCAGGAGACGTAAGAGACACAGGTTTGATCCCTGGGTTGGGAAGTCCCCTGGAGGAGGGCATGGCGACTCGCTCCAGTGTTCTTGCCTGGAGAACCTAATGGACAGAGGAGTCTGGGGTCGTGAAGAGTCAGACACGACTGAAGTGACTTAGCGCAAGCAAGAAGACAGAAAGCCCATCACCAAAATATATACCAAGTTCATTGTTAAGAGCCTAAAGATATTTTAACAAAATTAGTAGGAGGAGGAAATTATTTTCTCATTTCAAACCTTCTCTCTGCCCTGTGTCAAACACAGTAACAAACTGCATTGCCTCAAGTATCTGCATTCTCGGAGATGAATGCATTTTTGTAACCTTGATTTTCTTTGTGTGTCCACAGAGTCTGAGACAGGAAGGGCAGGTGACCTGTGCAGAGTTACTCAGTGACTAAAGGGAGAAGCCCATTCAATCTGCTGGCTTGGGAGTTAGACCTCTGTTTTCTAGAATGTGCAACTTTCATTACAAAGAGCTTTGGGTTGCTTTCATGAAAATCTCACCCTTGTCAGAATGGAAACCAGATCTCTCCTGTGTGAGCTCTGTGGGTTCGAGATGGAGTTAAACCCCAGGGATTCCCAAGGGGGAGTGTTATTGTCCTGTAACAGTGTTAGACTCTTAGATAACAAATGCTTTAATAAACATGGATGTCGCAGGGTGTAAAGTAAACTGCTTCTCTGTTTTAGATTCTGGCAAATAGCCCTACCCTTCAACCTCCTGATTCTTGGCTGAAAGCCTGAATATATATCCTAGGGCCTGCAGGGACAGGAAAACTTCTGGGTGCCAAGTGTCATGCCAGACCAGCAGGAAACTTGTGTGTGAAGGTTTTCTGAGGATAGAGATGCATGCGCTCTTGCACTGGTTTCTTTTCTTGGAAAGGAAAGAGGATGCAAGGAATAGTGAAAGGATATCCTTTAGAGGATCGAAAATGTTACTTCACACGAATCCTATGATCAGAAAAAAGAATCTGATTTTAGTGATTTAAAAAAAAATGAATTTCTGAATGAAAATAAGGCAAAGATATTTAATTTAAATTCCATGGACCAAGTCCAACAGCTCAAAATATTGGAATATTATTTCCTGAATACTGAGCCACTAAATCATGCTATTTCAGTACAGACCATTGCTGTCATTGACTTGGAATCACCGTGATTGCTTCTTATAGTCATTTGTAAATATAGAGTAGCTGTGAGTTTATTATAAAAAGTGAATATAATTTTTTAAGATTACGTTTTAAGAGAAAGCATCATGTTCCAATGAGAATGCAAATATGGAACATGGGAAAATTGTTTTTATTTAATCACACAGGACTCATTTCAACAAGTTGAGGCTGCTGTTTGATTCAGAGGAGTTATAATGGAAATTAGATGAGTGAGTAAAAAGGGAGAACGCTCCGTTACAGTGGTTGCCATGGCTGCTCCTGCAGTAGAGGAAGTAATGTTGTTGTCGTTGTTCAGTTGCTCAGACGTGTCCTACTCTTTGCGACCCCATGGACTCCAGCACACCCGGCTCCTCTGTCCTCCACTGTCTCCCAGAGTTTGCTCAAATTCATGTCTATTGAGTCGGTGATGCTATCTAACCATTTCATCCTCTGCCAGAGGAAGTGGAAGCAGTGTCTAAAGTGACGACTGTGCTGTCTTTTTCTTTGTTTTTGTTTTATCCTGAAGGGACAAGCTGAACGATATTTTGATGGATTTTCAATACACTGAATTAAGTCAGCTTAGCATATATGGCTTGGGAAGGTTATTGCCAAATAGATTGACTAAATGGTCCCTAAGAGAGAAAAAATAAAACATGATTTCTAAAGCTTATTAACTTTCACTATTAGGAAAAGTAACCAAGGTAGAATTAGACAAATTAGGGAAATTTTTTAGTTCTTTTCAAACTTCATGTTTTGTCGAGGTAATGCTTCTTTGCTCCGTCCACCACAGGTCTCAAGTACCAGGATTTTTTTTCTCTACAACAAATATATAGTAATATCTTATGGGAGATGATTTATCACTTTCAGAAATTTCCCCAAAGGTAACCAGGGTGTGGTTACCAGGAATGTCAATTAATTTAGAATTTTAAAAAAAACCATGAAATGATTGTGTAGATAAACTGAAATAAATCTGATGCAAGTTTAAGAGCAAGAAGAAAATCTAGTTAATTATCCAAAGTTTACTTTAGAAAGACAGTATTTTGGCTATTAGGTTTTTATCTTTTTAATACTTTCGTACCTTAAGAGGAAAGTGTTTATATACATATAAACATAATATATGTTCAGGCGCTCAGTCGTGTCTGACTCTTTGTGACTCCATGGACAGTAGCCCACCAGGCTCCTCTGTCCATGGATTTCCCCGGCAAGAATACTGGAGTGGGTTGCCTTTGCCTTCTCCAGGGGATCTTCCCCACCCAGGGATTCAACCTATGTCTCCTGCATAGCAGGTGCATTCTTTAGCAACTGAGCCACCAGAGAATCCCTATATATAATATAAACATGTTTTTATATATATATATAAGTGTATACACGTATATAAATATGTATATATAAAAGTATATATCAGTATATACATTTTATATAAAATGTATATACTTATATATAGAGGCACCTATAGAATAACTGTTATAACCAAAGTCTTAACTTGAGATTTTGAACAGTGCATTATCAAGAAAATTACAAAACGAGTTTTCATTTGTTTCATCTAATCAAGAGTTTAGGTCTAACTTGGAGGGAAAATCTAACTCTTGAGTATCTTATCACTAAATTCATGTTCTCATTACTTTAAAAAAGAAAACTTCTGAAAAATCACCCTTGAAGTGGTAAATTGTTTTAATGAAACTATCTCCCAAGTACTATAGTTTTTGTTTAGAAAACATTAATACAAGGACTGGGTGTTTTTTTTTTTCTTCTTTTTCTTATAGTACAGCCTTTGGATTCTCTTATAGAATTAGAGATGGAGTGGGAACACTGGACCCAGGTCCTTCCACGTGACCAGATGATGTTGTCTTTCTGCTAAGCACCTAAGAGTCACAGCAGAGTTCCCTTCACTCCTTCACCAATGAAACTAAAGGCTGTGAAAGTTGAGAGTTGTAAGAGTAAACTGGGAAAGAGCAATACATGAGGCTTCACTCCTTACCCTACAGAAAACATCATCCATACAAAGGGAAAGATGCAAGTGTGGGCTACCAGACCTCCAGCCTCTTTAGTTTTAGATTAAGATGCATTTGAGCCTTAATTGGGTGTAAGATCCTTGAGCAAAGGACTGTGGAAACAGAAAACAGAAATTTTCAACCTTCTGCAAAAAGGTAACTATGCAGAAAGAGGCAGAATTGGGGGAAATTATAGTAGAGTTAGAAATGAAGTTCTAAGGGAGAACAAAACATCCTGAACTTGCTTTGTCCTTAAGTATCTTTATGCACAAGAAGGTACTGTTAACTATTAAATCAGATTTTCCCCTCCTCAAATGTCTGATGGTAAGCAAGTCACCTTTCAAATCTGTGTGAGCCAAGGTAGGTTGTATGTTGGAGCTGTAGAAGTTCATGGAGTAATTGTCGTTTCTAATAGTCTGCATCACTTGAGGGGACTTCCCTGGCAGTCCAGTGATTAAGACTTCACCTTCCAATGCAGGGGATATGAGTTCAATCCCAGGTCGGGGAGCTAAGATCCCGCATGCCTCGAAGCCAGAAAACCACAAACAGAAAATAGAAACACTTTGCATCACGTGAGACTATTCCTTTTATAAAATCATTTTCTTATATGTGATGCCTATAAACTCCATAGCTTGAACTGATTAAAGATCTTGCTGCTGTTGCTGCTAAGTCACTTCAGTCGTGTCCGACTCTGTGTGATCCCATAGATGGCAGCCCAGCAGGCTCCCCTGTCCCTGGGATTCTCCAGGCAGGAACACTGGAGTGGGTTGCCATTTCCTTCTCCAATGCATGAAAGTGAAAAGTGAAAGTGAAGTTGCTCAGTCATATCCGACTCTTAGCGACCCCATGGACTACAGCCCACCAGGCTCCTCCGTCCATAGGATTTTCCAGGCAAGATTACTGGAGTGGGGTGCCATTGCCTTCTCTGGATTAAAGATCTTAGAAGATGAATAAACCACACATGAGACAAATATTACTTACCCCTGTTGAAGCAATCTTTAGCCATGATCTTGATATTAAGTAATTTTGAAAATAACTACTTTCTGATTGGCCCAGATCTAGTCACAGGAGTGTCACAGGACAGAATGATGTTTGTTTTATTATGTTGTCTGTGTGGCATTGTTATGGAGAAAAACACAAAATGGATGAATAAATTTTAAAATTGTGAATTAGCCAATACTGAAAACAAACCATACCAGTGAACTTGATTGCTAGAATAGAAAGCAATAGAAAAAAATTTCTTAGGCAGAATAATTTTTCACTCCGAATAAAGGTTTCAGCTTTTATTAGATGTTTTCTAAGTTCTCTTTGGTACTGGGTCATGATAGTAACTTCAATCTGTGGGGCTTTTTTTTAATTTTCATTTTTTTCTTTAAAAAATTTGGAGAGCTTAAAAACAGCCTGGTGTAACACAAGAGAAAAGAAAAATTAGCCTAAAGGGAAAGCAAAGGAACCTCTGTCCTCTCAGGGCCAGGGAAGCAAAGGGTGTGATTTCTGTAGTGCCAGGAAATCTGCCATGCCTCAAAATATCTCCCTTTCCACCTGTCATGGAGTCTGACATTCCGTATTTAGATAGTCACTCCTTTGGTACATGAACATGCAAATACCACTGGGAGGGGCAACACCTTGCTATTATTATAGCCTAACTCTTGCTCTCTGTTTATCCGTGTAAGGGATCAGATTTCCAAGGGACAGCTGAAATCAAGGGGGCTTGGAGATAGGAGAAATAAGATAGCTCCGATTCCCTTAGGAGAAGAGGGCCTAAACGTGGTTCAGAAGAGTAACAGCCAATAGGATTTACCATACGTGATGAGTCACCGGTTTTGCCCTAGTGATTAATCATCTTGTTGTTTGGTTGTTTTCTAGCTGACATTGATGATATGAAAATATGCTATGTCTTAAGAGAAGGGGCTAATGCCATAAGTGACATATTCCACTTTACAGTTGAAGATGGGGGTAAGTATTCACTCTTCTGTTAGTGTAAACAAGGAGAGTGGCTTTTATTCATTGCTCTCTGACAGCCTTCATACAAGGACTCTGTATCAAGTATCAGTTTAGGCTCACCTAAATTTATATGAAGTGAATTTGGTATTTTCTCTAGAAAATCTTACATTCTCAATCTGACACAATCCTACTCTGCAATGAATGTGAATACATGTTCTAGTTATATTATTTTTGTCTTGTGATTTGTAAAGCACTAAAGAGAAAGATCTATATAAACAGGATCCTCATGTCCAGTTGTTCAGATTTTGCTCTGCATAAAGCTGCCTGCTTGAGGTGACAAGAAGATGTTGACCCAGCCAGCCCCACTTGCAAAGCATGTCCTATCTAGCTGTGTTTGCCCAAAGTGGGTGCCTTTTTCTAATTTGCTTGAGTGTTGTGTGGACTAAGGCTGGTGGATGGTACATAGCATTCACCAAGAGATCAATGCTAAGTAAATATATGTTTCAACTCATCGAGTTCAGTATGTCTAATGATTGTCTTAGTTTGGGAAATTTAGTGACTTAGTCCAGCTAAACTTTTCCTTAGTGGAGCCTGACTACTTTAGAGAATAGACTATGACCTGAGATCTAAGTCACCTCAGTAATTTTTTTGTCATCTCTCCCTCGGTGCCCTGACTCACATTGTTCAGTTCTCTTCCTCACCCTAGGAGGAAAACTGGCCACTTCCAGATTGATCATAAAGATGTTTGTGTTCTCGTTTGCTCTCAGAAGAAGCAAAAGAACCTCAGAAAGAATGTGTGAATAGGACACAGGAAATGAGGGGACATGTGTGCAAGGGAAGAGAGAGAGAGAAATAATTCCAATTGAGTCATCTGTTTCTTTATGACACCTTATACAAACGCACACTGTTCTGTCATCTATCTCAGAAAGATTCCGGGCTCACCCTTCCTATTTTTTGAAGTATTAAATAGTGCTTGTTTAAAGTATCATTGGACGTAACAGGATCGCAAGCTCTGAAAAATGACATCTGCTGAGCGTGTGCCAGAGAGGCAAAAAAAAAAGTTACAATTTGGGTTCAACTAAATTTAGTAGGTTTAATAACTTTATTTTTTAGCAACCAAATTATACTTTACTATTTGACATATTGATAAGTGAATCTTAGGAAACCAAGTTCTGAGAAGGAAATCAATTTATAGAAAACTAATCTGCTTGTTGAATCTTGCTGCTCAAATGGGAAATTTCACTGTGAGTAAACTTTAGAATGAGACTCTGAAATAATTCAAATTTGTATTTTATATACATATATTTGTGTGTATATATATACACACACACACATATTTATTGGCTTCCCAGGTGGCATAGTGGTAAAGAACCTGCCTGCCATGCAGGAGACCCAGGAGATATAAGAGACACAGGATTTATCCCTGGGTCAAGAAGATCTCCTGGAGGAGGAAATGACAACCCACTCCAGTATTCTTGCCTGGAGAATCCCACAGACAGAGGAGTGTAGCACGCTGCAGTCCATAGAGTCACAAAAAGTCAGACATGACTGAGCATCTGAGCACGCACACACACACACATATATATATATGTCTTCCCTCATAGCTCAATTGGTAAAGAATCCGCCTGCAATGCAGAAGACTCTGGTTCAGTTTCCTGGGTCAGGAAGATCCACTGGAGAGGGGATACGCTACCCACTCCAGTATTCTTGGGCTTCCTTTGTGACTCAGCCGGTAAGGAAGGGAAGAAAGTGAAGAGTAGTCGCTCAGTCGTGTCTGACTCTTTGCGACCCCATGGTCTGTAACCCACCAGGCTCCTCAGTCCATGGGATTTTCCAGGCATGAATACTGGAGTGGGCTGCCATTTCCTTCTCCAGGGGATCTTCCCGAACCAGGGATCGAACCTGGGTCTCCAGCATTGTAGGCAAACGCTTTACCATCCAAGCTACCAGGGAAGCCTGCAATGTGGGAGACCTGGGTTTGATTCCTGGGTTGGGAAGATCCCCTGGAGAAGGGAACGGCTACCCACTCCAGTATTCTGGCCTGGAGAATTCCATGGACTGTATAGTCCATGGAGTTGCAAAGAGTTGGACATGAGTGAGCAACTTTCACTTTTCATATAGATATATATAAAATATAAACTTAAGGACTAAATTGTTGGCTTAAAGCACCATGTATATATCTCAGAGTGACTGAATAAACCTCAATAACCAAAGTATCATTTTCTTTAAAATTGCCAAAAAAGTTTGAAATCCGATGACTACAATTCCAAGACATCATAGCCTTTGTTTTTCTATATGTTTTACTTTTTCTTTCTTTTTATTCACATATATGCTCTGTTATTTTGAACATTTCTTTCCTTAGCTGGATGGACTTTTAGTATTTACTCTGAAATTTTGGTCTGTATTCAAACATTAGAAAACATTATGCTGTATCATATTTCAAAATATTAAGTGAGGAATGACTAGCTGAAGAGACTGGGTTTATTTTTGGATTTGCTGGAAAAATGGATGAGCCTCTAAAGACTGTGCTTATGGAAATAGGAACTAAATCATTTTGGGAGCTTTTTCAGAGCTAGCGTATCGTGTGAGAGAGAAAACTTCCAGAGATATTGTCCTTTACTGTTTTCTTCCCCCCTGACAATGTGTTGCTTATAGGGTTCAGGCAGATTCTGGCAACTTTCGGTGGAACAGAATTTATTTTTAATTTCCCCAATGCAAGAAAATTTCTCTTTGACAGAATAATCATAGAGACCTGCAAGGTTAAAAACTGAAAAGTCACATATGTATTTCAAAATATTTTTAGTCTGATACTTATTTTTTGCATTGTCTATAACATATCCTTATATTTGAATGAGAAGTGCAATGCTATTTAAACTTACAGAGAATATTGAGTGAAATTCTTCTGTTTGGAAAGTGTGAGGTATTTTGACAAACAGAAGTAAAACAAAAAAATTTTTTGCAATATTTGTGAGAAAAGAAAAAAATAATTGTCTTTCCTTTCTACAAAAATATTATACTAAGAATTTTAAATTTTTTCTGACCTAGTTATGTATCTTCTAGTTGTACAGTCAATAATTTCACCAAAATATACTCCAGAAAAGACCTGTTTTATAGACTGTAATAGAAACACGTATTTTCAATATGGTCAAATGTAACAATGAAAATTTCATGAACTAGATGACATATTTATGAAGACACATTTATGATATCATTTAACACTTCTCAAAGATATGTATGTCTCAGGAATTATGGCAGGTACTTGAATCTTATGAACAAGGATTAGCCTTGCTTCTCAGTTGGAAGGATCTAGGTTTTGGAATAGCCAAATAACTTCCCCAAACACGACCATCATTCCAGACAGTAACAAGAGCTCCTCAAGGGTATTTATTCCTCCCATCCATTTGGTGACAGACTTTTTAGACCCAAGGGTTTGGTTATTGAATTCAGCTGTTGTGACTTATTGTCATTTATCAATATTTTATTAACTATCCTGGTGGCTCAGTAGTAAAGAATCTGCTTATCAATCCAGGAGATGTGGGTTCAACTCTTGGGTCGAGAATATCCCCTGGAGAAGGAAATGGCAACCCACTCCAGTATTCTTGCTTGGGAAATCCCATGGACAGAGGAGCCTAGCAGGCTACATACAGTCCACGGGGTCACAAAGAGTTGGACACGACTTAGCTACTAAACAACAGCAATCAATACTTTATATAATTTTGTAAGCATATCAATAAGCCATTCTCATGAAATATATGAAATGCTTTTAGCATTTCGCATCTGGGAAGCAAGTCAAAGTCTCATGTCAGAAAACCAAGAACTCTCTACCACCAATTCTCTCTTCAACCCACTAAATTCTCTTTCTTCAAATCTACCATATTTATTTTAGGATAGCAACTGTCTAAATAAATTTACTAGAGCAAATAGAATCTTCAAATAATCTTAACAATAAAATATAGCTTTTAATTTCAGGAATCGAGAATGGGAGAAGAGAGGGAGGAGAACAGAAAACTAAAATCTTCTGTTTCAGATTTAATTATCACAAGAACCTGGCTAGCCACAGAATTCTTCTCTTAACATGAAGTGATGGACTGGGACCATCCATTACTAATGGGTGGTGCTTAGGATAGAGTTTCTACTTTTCAGTTTTTGGAGGGCTTGGGGGCAATTACCAAATGACCGGACCATAGAGTTATCTATTGGAAGAATAGATAATGTCAGAATTTTCACCTCAAGGGGTTACTACTCTGTTTGGACTTAATGAATGTTGCTTAATATAGCAGGTATATATTATACACACACACACGTGTATTCATACCACATGCACACATACTCAATATGTCATTATTCTTTCAATTAGATCTTTTATCAAAACCATCATTTATGCAATTTTGCCTTCATAGCTCCCAGCATGGTTAAATATATATATGGCAGATGAGGAAACTGAATCACAGATAGGTAACTGACCTCTTGCAAGTTGCATAATGAGGCAGCTAGAGGCCAGTTCGAATCTCGAATTCTTTCCCCAAATTAGTAACTTCGACACATTCAGGAGAGACTTAAGAGGGTGGAATGCTCAAATCCTCTGGTTTCTCCAGACTGAGACTTGTATGTTCGATAGAGGAGACTGAAGAGCTCAGTTCTGTTCAGTTCAGTCACTCAGTTGTGTCCAACTCTTTGCAACCCCATGGACAGCAGCACATCAGACTACCCTGTCCATCACCAACTCCTGGAGCTTGCTTAAACTCATGTCCATTGAGTCAGTGATGCCATCCAACCATCTCATCCTCCGTCGTCCCCTTCTCCTCCCACCTTCAATCTTTCCCAGCATCAGGGTCTTTTCCAATGAGTCAGTTCTCATCAGGTGGCCAAAGTATTGGAGTTTCAGCTTCAGCATCAGTCCTTACAATGAGTATTCAGGACTGATTTCCTTTAGGATGGACAGCTTGGATCTCCTTGCTGTCCAAGAGTCTTCTCCAACAACACAGTTCAAAAGCATCAGTTCTTCAGTGTTCAGCTTTTTTTTTTTTTTTTAAATATTTATTTATTTATTTTTGGATGTGTCAGGTCTTAGCTGTGCATGTGGGATCTTTGTTGTGGTGGGTAGGCTCCAGAGTGCTTGGACCCAGCAGTTGCAGCCTGCATGTTTAGTTGCTCCATGGCATGTGGGATCTTAGTTCCCTGACCAGGGACTGAACATGTGTCCCCTGCAATGGCAGACAGATTCTTAACCACTGGACCACCAGTGAAGTCCCCAGTGCTCAGCTTTCTTTATAGTCCAATTCTCACATCCATACATGACCACTGGAAAAACCATAGCTTTGACTAGACGGACCTTTGTTGGCGAAGTAATGTCTCTGCTTTTGAATATGCTATCTAGGTCGGTCATAAGTATTCTTCCAAGGGGTAAGCGTCTTTTAATTTCATGGCTGCAGTCACCATCTGCAGTGATTTTGGAGCGCAAAAACTGAAGTCTGCCGCTGTTTCCACTGTTTCCCCATCTATTTGCCATGAAATGATGAGACCAGATGACATGATCTTCGTTTTCCGAAAGTTGAGTTTTAAGCCAACTTTTTCACTCTCCTTCTTTTACCTATCAGAAGACTGGATCTGCTGATAGGTAAAAGTTCTGCATCCTTTGGAATATAGTATTTTATTTTAGAATACCTTAAAGGTCACTGTATCCTAACACTTATAGTATTCTTTCCTGGTACCACACTGTCATTTTGCTAACTACATGTGGAGAAGAATGTATTCTTCCTAAAGTTAAACACAAATCAAATCAATCTTGAGATACCATTTTATACTTGTTTTATTAATTACAAAGAAACTTAAAAAAAATTCACCTCAGGGATTATGATGAAACAGTTACACTTCCAAACTATTTGTGAAGTTGAAAACTAAGAAAATGAAGTTGAAGAAACATCTCTGAGTTGTAGATGGAGTCAGGAAGGCTGTAAGACTCCACTTGAGACATAGCTTAACAGAAGTAAAGACTTGCAGGCACATGCATGTCACCACGTGAACAATAGCAATCTGGAAATTGCTCTAAATGCCAATTAAATAAGAAGAGCTTTTTAGTAATGGTATCAACATCAGAAAACGTTATACAGACCTGAAAATTCATAACTATAAAGTCTGTCATAATGTAATTCTTAAAATGCTCATTAGTAATGAAATATGTGTATTGGAACATTAATAAAGAACATGCAGCAATTCCCTGGTGATCCAGCGGTTAAGACTCTGCACTCTCATTGCTAAGTGCCCATGTTCAATCCCTGGTGGGCTTCCCTGATGCCTCAGACAGTAAAGAATCCACCTGGAATGCAGGAGGCCCGGGTTTGATCCCTGGGTTGGGAAGATTCCCTGGAGAGGGAAATGTATTCTTGACTGAAGAGAAGAATCCCATGGACAGAGGAGCCTGGCAAGCTACAGTCCATGGAGTCACAAAGAGTCAGACATGACTGAGTGACTAACACTTTTACTGTTAGAGTACTAAAGTCCAACAAACAGTGTGGTGCAGCCAAAAAAACAAACAAATGGAAATATTACATCAAAATAGGCCATCCATCCAGATTTTCTGGGGCCAAACCACACATGTGTTTTCATAGTTACAATCTAAAAGGTCAGATTCTGGAGTTAGGAAATGTGCTTCTGTTATCTGTGGCTTCTGCCGAGGAGATTTCTTACGTGAGTGTGCGTTACAATCACCTATGTGAGTGCATGCTTGCTCTGTCTGACTCTATGTACCCCCATGCACTGTAGCCCACCAGACTCCTCTGTCCATGGAATTTTCCAGGCAAGAATACTGGAGTGTGTTGCCATTTCCTCCTCTAGGGGATCTTCCCAACTCAGGGATGGAACCCTGTGTCTCCTGCATTGGCAGGTGGATTCTTTACCACTGTACCACCTGGATTTAGCTAAACTGTCTTCCATGTCTTTTGTTTTTATTCTTTATGCCTTCTCAAGAGTAACTCAGTATAATAATAATATAGACTTGGAAAATATATCCTCTCTTGATAATTGCCTCTTTGAATGAAATTCCAGATCTAGTACTCTGGAATTTTGTTGGAAGAAAAAAGCATGTGTTCTTTTATTTTTCTTTTATTTTTTTATTAGAGTATAGTGGCTTTCCAATGTTGTGTTAGTTTCTGCTGTACGACAAAGTGAATCAGCCACACATTTTACCTATATCCTCCCTTCCTTGGGTTTCCTTCCCACTTAGGTCATCTCAGAGCATTGAGTAGAGTTTCCTGTGCTACACACTGGGTTCCCATTAGCGATTTACTTTATACATAGTAGTTTTATGCGTCAATCCCAATGTCCCAATCCATCCCACCCCACCTTTACCCCCTTGTTATCCACCTTTGTTCTATATGTCTGTGTCTCTATTTCGGAGAAAAGCACACATTCTTTTCTCCCCTTTTTAACAGAGCATTTCTTGCCTAATTTCTTCTCAGCATTTAACTCTGTAATTTTCTTATTCTCACATTCTGTGTATTTTAACATGGAAACGCTCCTGTCCCTTCTTAGTTTTCTCTCCAATAAACTCCTGTAGCTCTTGATTATGATGTGAAACCCAGTCTCAGGTAGCTGTTCAGGCATGCCCCACCCTCAGCCCTAATGACTGTTAATCACTCTTCAACTTTCGACTCAAATGTCATTCCCTCTCTTGAGTTGTTCCCAACGTGTTGATAACAAAATTTGCCATGCCTTTTGTGTGTGTGCGCGCGCTTCTGTCCCTGTCTTTATTTATAACAAGAATGTTGTATCCTGATTATTTGCTACTGTGAAGATCTTCATTAGTAGAGAAGAAACTTTTTCAAATCAAAAAGATGTCATTAATCTCTATACCACAGTGCCTGCACATGGGTGAACACAGTAAATATTTCACAGATATTAATATAAATGAATAGATAAATGGCAAAAAGAAGCTCTATTTTATATAAGGATCGGTTAAATAGTAGTCTATGAAAAGCTCCTGTAAACAATTCCCAGGGGACCTGTGCATTCTTTTAAAACATTCTCTTATCCTAGCATTAATTTAAATCCCTGTGGCACCAAAAAAGATTTTTAGTAAAGCTTTCACATTTTTAAACACATGGAACTAACTCCTATAAAAATGCCTTTGAAATCTTCAGTGAAACATACTTAAGACTGAAGAGATTCATAGTAAACACCAGTTTAGAGCTCATGTTACTCTTAAAGAATTCTTTTCAGAAAATAAAATAGTTGACAGTATATTATATAAACAATTGTATCATATAATGCAATTTTAAAAATTTAAAGAGATATAGACATTTTTTATAAATCAGTGAAATATTTAAGTCAAACCACTGCCTAAAGTCACCCCAATTTTTTTGCCTCATGTGAGACAACTTTACAACAAGAAGAGAAGCAGAAAGTATATTAGCATAAAATATCCTCAACTCTTATTAAAAAGTCATTATGTACATTTTTCTGTTTCTTGTTTCAAGTCTCAAAGTGTCAGCATCAGATTCATCAGATTCAAGATACTTTGCTTTTTCTGCGCTCTCTCTTGATTAACAATGTTGTGATAGTTTCAGGTATACCGCAAAGGGATTCAGTTATGCATATACATATATCCATTCTTTTTCAAGTTCTTTTCCCCTTCGGTAATTATAGAATATTAAGCAAAGTTCCCTGTGCTATACAGTAGGTCCTTGTTGGTTATCTGTTGTAAATATAGCAGTGTGTACATGTCAACCCTAAACTCTGACATAAATCAAGATACTTCTTGATGGGCAGAAGAAGGAGCTAGGATATGTGATCATCTGGCTGGTTATACTAAGTAGGAGGGGCCCTGCTTCTTCTCCATTATGAAAATTGGTTGGCCATTTCCTCCTTTCAGCTCTCATATGACACGGGCACGCCGACTAAGAGAGTCTGTCTCTGGTTTTGGCACTGAAACCGGGGTGTCAGACATAATATGTGTGTTGGCCATTGTAAGGCATCTGGTCCGTAGCCAGACGTGTGTTGCCACTGTCTTTGATTGTGCTTTGTGGCGCCTAGTTTTTCATCCACCAAGATCCCTAATTCATATGCTATTGAAAGTATAAATAGCTTCTTGACATAGTAAAAAAAAAAGCTGCAGAGTCATTTCTGTATGTGAAATGTCAGTGGAGGACGAGTCTTTCAGATTTTTAGTCCGTACTTGACGATTGAATAGTCAAGACACAAGGAGACTGGACGCTTTTCATTCTGGCGAGGAGGAGCACAACTTTCTGCTGGAAGGTGACCAGTAACTTTACGGTTTAAGGCAAAGTCACTATTGATAATTAGCTTGAATTTAAAGCAAGGCTGAAAAAATATAGATAAGTGCAAGAAGTCGGAAAACAAGGTCTGAGTACAAGCATTAAAAGATTATACAAATATTCAGCTGAGAGCGAAAAAAAAGCAAGCATTCTCGGCAATAAAGTTAATTGCTAGTGACATGAGAACCAGAGGAAAGATACTAGTGTCTCAGGGAGTTATAATAAGAAAGTGAAGTAATGTCAGGCACTGATGCAAGTATTTTTTAATCTGTAAGAGAGCATAGATCACTAGAAAACTGATCCTGGGAGGAGGTGTTGGTGACTATGGCATAATGTTTGTAAGCCTTTCTTTTTTCATTGAGCAGTTCAGAACAGTTCAAGGCATCAAGCTCTTTCAATGCCAGACCCTCTGCCTTTAAAAGCAGGAATCAGGAATTCTCCTGTAGTCCAGTCATTAGGATGCCATGCTTCCATTGCAAGGGTACTGGTTCAATCCCTGGTCAGGGAACTAAGATTCCACAAGCCACTAAAATCACATGGCCAAAAAAGAAAAAGAGAAAAAAGAAAAGTATGAATCTATGAAATATCTGTGCTGTATTCGTGAAAGAAGTTGTACTTTTAAAATAGAAAGGTATAAACTACATTTTATTAGTTATTATTCTTTAAGTTCATTTCAAAATTTTATGGATGTACCATTTTTATTAGCTTTAGTTCAGAGGAAGCTTTTTCTAAATTGTTAAATCTTCCCATGAATATGAATCTGTATTAGATATATCTTGTTGTTGTTGTTGTTTATGCTACCACTACTCCTACTAAGTTGCTTCAGTCGTGTCCAACTCTGTGCAACCCCATAGACGGCAGCCCACCAGGCTCCCCCGTCCCTGGGATTCTCCAGGCAAGAACACTGGAGTGGGTTGCCATTTCCTTCTCCAATGCATGAAAGTGAAAACTGAAAGTGAAGTCGCTCAGTCGTGTCCCACTCTTCGCGACCCCATGGACTGCAGCCCACAAGGCTCCTCCGTCCATGGGATTTTCCAGGCAAGAGTACTGGAGTGGGGTGCCACTGCCTTCTCCCTTGTTGTTTATAGCAGCTTTATTTTAACTGTCAGCAATTGGAAGCAACCAAGATAAGTATTAGACACATCTTTGAAGTTTAACATGGTTCTATGTTTACTCTCACAACAAATGATCATCACCTTTTAAAAACTAAGCAAGTGTTTCATGAGTGATTAAAATACCACAGTTTCAAATCAAATATTTATTCATGGTTTATATTACATAACTCAAAAAATATTCCAGTCTGTCTTTAAGTTTGCTCTGGGCAGTCAGGAGAAATAGAATGTGGTGTTCAGTGGTCTAGTACACAGTTGTAGCTAGTATAATTGTATATTTGTTAGACTGTAAGAATACAATGGGGTTTCCCTAGCGGCTCAGATGGTAAAGAATGTGCCTGCAATGCAGGAGACCCAGGTTCAATCCCTGGGTGGGGAAGATCCCCTGGAGAAGGAAATGGCTACCCACTCCAGTATTCTTGCCTTGAGAATCCCATGGACAGAGGAGCCTGGTGGACTGTGTCCACGGGGTTGGAGAGTCGAACACGACTTCAGGTGGCACTAGTGATAAAGAACCTACCAGCCAGTGCAGGAGACATAAAGAGATGCAGGTTCCATTCCTGGGTCCGGAAGATCCCCTGGAGGAGGGCATGGCAGCCCACTCCAGGAATCTTGCCTGGAGAATTCCTTGAACAGAGGAGCCTGGCAGGCTACAGCCCACAGGATCGCACAGAGTCGGACACAAATAAAGTGACTTAGCACACACGCACACACTTAAGAATACAATAAAACCAGAATGCAATGAAAGAGTTTCTATGGTGAAAGTTACTGGATGAAAATAATTTCCTTATTCATTTGTTTCTTGAATTACTCAGCAAGTACTTTTGGAGCAGCCACTATGTTTCAGGTGTCTATTGGGATCTTGAAAAACAGTGACAGTCATGGCAATTATGATCTGATCTGAGGTTCTGATAGGTATGGATAATAGAACAAATACAACACGTATACATTGTTTAAACTATTGCAGAGGTTATCAGTAAATCCAAGATAAAAATGTGCCTATCAGGAAAGCCTTCAGAAACGTGATGTTTAAACTTAGACTTAGGATGAGATGAAACTGCCACAGGAAGAAGGGAGGAAGAAATGTTCCAGGTGGAAGGAAAAACATGTGCAAAGGCCCTGAGCTTTGTGTGTTCAAGGGACCAGAAGAGCATTAACACACCTGGAGCCCAGTTAATAAATGAATGAGTAGCGCCAGGCAGTGGGTGCCAGAGAGCTAGACGGGGGCCAGGTGGTACAGAGCCTGACAAACCCAGGGTAGCAATCCAGATTTTGTTCTAAGGGAAAGAGAAGCCCTCAGATCTTTTTAAAACAAGGGAATTCACAAGTTCATGTTTTCAGATGATGGCTCTTGTAGCGGTAGAGAGTCAAGGGGGCATTTCAAGGAGGAAGAAGGGAGACTGATGTAGGGCTGATGCAGGAAGACAGATGTGATGTGGAGAGGAGGATGGGCTTGCATAATTTCACATCTCAGTCTACGGGACTTATTGATGGATTGGAAAAAGGAGAACGTGAACATGATGCTGGGTTTCTTGGCCAGAAGAGAGTGGTGTTGCATTCACTGAGATGGGAAAGACTAGAGGGGCATGGAAACAGTCTAAAGGGGGAAATGAAGAGGTCACTTCAAGCATCTTAATTATAAGATGTCTTACTTCTTTGAAATGTGTGCACAGGAAGGCCAGTCTCTTGACCCTGTGCATCTTCCTTTCCATCAGAGTGAGGGGAACTGGAACAAACAGAGGTTCTGCCTCCGACAAGCATTGGTGATATGACCCTAGGCCAGGAGACTGAACCTTTCTCAGCCTCAGTTTCATTTGTAAAGTGGGACAATAATAGCACCTGGCTATTAGGGTTCTTTTGAAGATTTCAGTAAAATTATTCATGGAAATAGGATCATTCATGCCGTACAGTTTCTGTGGCATAGTAGCAGCTGTGCAGGTAGCTACTACAGTGAGAGTCTCCAGAGCTTTTCTTTTTTCTTCTCCTTGCTCTTATTTTCCCTAGCTCTCTTCCTCCTTCTGTCCTTTTCTTTCCTCCTTTCTCTTGCCTTTCTCACAGTAACTGTGTGTAAAGTTTAACCGTCTGTTTTTGTTAGAAAGATGGGATAGGAGGGATGAAAGTGGAAAGATAATTAACATTTCTTCAGTGCTGACTTTAAAGGCTAAGAATGCTTCCAAAGTTATTGGACTACTAGTAAGTAGCCAAGCTAAGATTTCCATTAATCTAATAATAATGAATTTCCAATTTGGCCAATCCATGGAAATGAAAAACACTATACTTCTTGAGCTCACTGTACATGTTTTATTTCTCTTTTTTGATGCTTGGAAGTGTACATTTTATAGACTTGAACATTAAATATAGTAACTCACTTTTACCAAAACATAGTACTCCAAAACATCTCGATTTAGCAGTTGTGGGAGGTTCGAAGGATAGTTTTGATTGCAAGTCTAATACACTGGGCTGCAACCAGCTGAAGATAGTGATAACATACCATGTTTGTCCAGGTCCTAGAATCAACTAAATATATTTAGTACAGAATGCTGTAGTCATGCAGCTGACAGATTTATAAAGAAAAAAAAAACAATTCAATAAATTCATCTTTGAGAAAATTAGTAAATTTAAGTAATAAGGAAGCATATATTTTTAAATTCTTCATTGAGGTCATTGGAAAAGAAGGACTGTGGATATTTAATTTTTGTTCCTAACATTTTCCTTAAAAGCTTGGTATTGCTTATGCAAATGATTTGTAGTAGACAGATACTTCTTGATTCTGTGTAATAAAAATGTGAAATCTTATTTACCTATGATATCACAAGAAAACTAGTTGCTTTTTAGAACTTTGTCCCTCTAATGTTCTTATAAATAGTGTTTGAGTTATTACTTTATAGATTTTATTTGGGCTACCCTTGTGGCTCAGCTGATAAAGAATCTGCCTGCAATGTGGGAGACCTGGCTTGGGAAGATCCCCTGGAGAAGGGAAAGGCTACCCATTCCAGTATTCTGGCCTGGAGAATTCCATGGACCGTGTAGTCCATGGGGTCACAAAGAATCAGACACGACTGAGCAACTTTCACACATTTTATTTAGCAGCCTTGTTTATTTGTTTCTACCTTATAAGTATCAAAGCCATGGATCTTTCTGCAATATTCCAGTGAAGCCAAAGGGATAAATGTCATACTTAATCCTGACTGCAAGTAAGGGAAAATATGGTTTATTAAAGCTTAACATTGTGATAAAGTGAGGAATGTATGAACCACACACATACATACACACAAAAATATAGATGTTTTGGTTCTTGTTTGACAAATGTAGATCAATTTCATAATGTACATTTCTTGGGAGCAATAATGTTTATGTAAATGAAGGCAAAAAGTTTTCCTGAACATTTAGGAAAACATTTAAATGTTTTCATTTAAATGTTTACATTTAAAACAGTGTAAATTAACTAAAATCACTAATTTATTGATCTGTTTCTGCCCCTAAGAATAAAAAATCAATTGCCAAGCCATGTTGCATAAGTGATTTTTCACTTAGGGAATAAATAATATAAATATTAGGTTAAGAAAACAATGTATCTTTAGATGGTTATAGTGTTGTTATGGTAGAAGATTCCAGAATAAATTATTCAGTTATTTCTAGTACTGTCTCGGGTAAGATTCACTTTTTGCTAATGCTACTAATATTCATGGTACTAAGAAATTCAAAAGAAAAGATTAAGGGAACATAATTATCTCGCTATATTTGGTTTTCTGTTTAGAACTACTTTTTATCCTTCTTATTAATTGTGAAGAAAGCTTAGAAAATAGCATGTTTAGAGTATCTTTTGATGAAGGAAGCCAGGACGCAATTCTCCTCGTTTTGTTTCAAGACAGCTCTTATGACTTTCCTCCAAACTGAGACAGCAGACCTGCCTGTTCTCCGTTTCTTCACTGGTTTCCTTGGTGCAGAAAGGTCTGATCATTTCATCCTGGTAATGCCCTGCCTGTTACCTTTAACTCCATTTATTAGAGGCGTGATTGGAGAACACTGAAAACAGTGTTTTCAAGCGTAGCTCAAGAGAGCCACTTCAGAAATTGAAAATTAAGTGGTAAAACTGGTCAGTAGACTTCAGAAATCCAAGAGCCGGAAAAGAACTGTTTTGTGTTCCCATAGTCTTTCTCTTGCTTTACATGTTTAGGTAGAAATCGCCCCAAATTAAATGCGCTGCATCATTGCTCTAGGATTAAGAAAGGTAAGCTACGCTTAACCATTTAAGAAATTGTTGGCATTGAAAAAAAAAGACTTGATGAGTGAGTTGTGCTACAATCTTACGCTTGGAACACTTTTATAAAGCACATATACATATACATAGCTCAGTATATTAACAAGCTTACGGTATGCTATTATTATTTCATTGTGGCTGCACTGGGTCTTCGATGCTGGACAGGCTTTTCTCCAGCTGCATCCAGCGGCCGTTACTCTCTAGTTGTGGTGGGCGGGCTTCTTATTGTGGTGGCTTCTCTAGCGTGGGCTCTAGGGCACACAGGCTCAGCAGTTGTGGCACACGGGCTCAGTTGCCACATGACATGTGGAATCTTTCTGGACCAGGGAACGAACCAGTGTCCACCGCATTGGCAGGCGGATTCTTTACCACCGGACCAGCAGGGAAGTCTTCTTATGCTATTTATAATTATTTGTGCTGCCATTTATACAATAATGTTAACATTTTGTTTCAATGTCATCTTTTATTTCAAGCAGCTTTTACAAGCTAAAGAATGCCTTCCCGGGGCAGTGATTTGACACAAGATCAAACTCTTCCCTCACTTTTGTCATTATTGTCACTCACTGTTATTTGGTCATTCAGTCGTGTCTAACTCTTTGCGACCTCATGGACTGCAGCACACCGCTTCCCTGTCCTCCACTGTCTCCCAGAATTTACTCAAACTCGAAACAGCAACCCACTCCAGTACTCTTGCCTGGAAAATCCCATGGACAGAGAAGCCTGGTAGGCTACAGTCCATGGGGTCACAAAGAGTCGGACACAACTGAGTGACTTCACTTCATGTCCATTGAGTCAGGGATGCCACCCAAGAAGTTCATCCTCTGTTGTCCCCTTTCTCCTCCTGCCTTCAATCTTTCCCAACATCACAGTCCTTTCCAGTGAGTAGGCTCTTCGCATCAGGTGGCCAAAGTATTGGAGCTTCAGCGTCATCATCAGTCCTTCCAATGAATATTCAGGACTGATTTCCTTTAGGATGGACTGATTGGATCTCCTTGCAGTCCAAGGGACTCTCAAGAATCTTTGACAGCACCACAATTCAAAAGTATCAATTCTTCAGCACTCAGCCTCCTTTATGGTCCAGCTCTCACATCCAAACATGACTACTGGAAAAACCATAACTTTGACTATATGGACTTTTGTTGGCAAAGTGAAGTCTCTGCTTTTTAATATGCTGTCTAGGGTTGTTATAGCTTTTCTTCCAAGGAGCAATCATCTTTTAATTTCATGGCTGCAGTCACCATCTGCAGTGATTTTGGAACCCAAGAAAATAAAATCTGCCTCTGTTTCCACATTTTATCCCATTGCCATGGGACTGAGTGTCATGATCTTCATTTTTTGAATGTTGAATTTTAAGCCAGCGTTTTCACTCTTATCTTTCACCTTCATCAAGAGGCTCTTCAGTTCCTCTTTGCCCTGCCATTAGGATGGTATCATCTGCATATCAGAGGTTACTGATATTTCTCCAGACAATCTTGATTCTAGCTTATGATTCCTCCAGCCCAGCATTTCTCATGATGCATAAAGTTAAATATAAGTTAAATAAGCAGGGTGACAATATACAGTCTTGACGTACTCCTTTCCCAGCTTTGAACCAGTCTGTTGTTCCATGACTGGTTCTAACTGTTGCTTCTTGACCTGCATACAGATTTCTCAGGAGGCAGGTAAGGTGGTCTGGTATTCCCATCTCTTGAAGAATTTTCCAAGTGTACTGTGATCCACACAACTCAAAAGCTTTAGTGTAGTCAGTGAAGCAGAAGTAGATGTTTTTTTCTGGAATTCTCTCTTTTTCTGTGATCCAACAGATACTGGCAATTTGATCTCTGGTTCCTCTGCTGTTTCTAAATCCAGCTTGTACATCTGGAAGTTCTTGGTTCATGTACTTCTGAAGCATGGCTTGAGGGATTTTGAGTATTACCTTGTTAGCTTGTGAAATGAGCACAAGTGTATGGTGGTTTGAGCATTCTTGGGCTTCCCTGGTGACTCACAGGGTAAAGACTCTGCTTGCAATGCAGGAGACCCTAGTTCAGTCTCTGGGTCGGGAAGATCCCCTGGAGAAGGGAATGGCTACCCACTCCAGTGTACTTTCCTGGAGAATTCCATGGACAGAAGAGTCTGTCGGGCTACAGTCCATGAGTCCATGAGGCTGCAAAGAGTCAGACACGACTGAGAGACTAACACTTTGAACATTCTTGTATGTGAATATGTGCTTTCCCACTATTCTTCACATAGACTTTCATGGTGACATTAGACTCTGTCTTGTTTTATTATAAGAAGATCCTCTTCTTACATGTAATGCTTGGATATGATTTTAGTTTAAAGATTTAGCTCTTAGACATTTCAGCTTTTGTAGATGCTGCAATTTCTCTGGCTTAGTTGTAATAATAAGCGTACTGCATCTTACTGATTTATGTTCTAGACACCACTGAGACTGGAATGAGTTTATACTCTTAATAGACTCGCTTCACTCCCCTTTGCCAGCATCATTTTGACGAAGATGAGAAAACTACTCAGCCCTTCCCCTCCCTGTTCCCTCTACCTCCTCAAGTATGTGTGTGGTGAAAGTCAGCATCGATAAGAAAAGATACAAAGTCAATTACATGTTACCTGATATCTGTTTCATTTAATTAGGGAGAAAAGTAACACTGTAAGAGATAAAGTGGATTAGCAGAGCATTTTATGCCAGAGATTCTTCTGAATAAATGGTGTTGCTAAGTGATGTGATAAGTAAAGGTGTCTAGAAATAAACCAGTCTCTACTTTTACCTGCTTGATTAAACATTCCCTGTATGAATTTATATAGTGTATGTGGTGAAGACTGTATTTACATAATCTTCAGAATTTTAGACACAATATAGCATTTGATTTTGAGATCTCAGAGAAAAGTTGCCTTTAAAATAGAAGATTCCTAAAGTTTTAATATGTTGACCCAGTCAGTAGCTTAATATATTCATGTAGAGATACTTTTTAAGAGTCTTACTACTTAATTTAAAAATCGAAAATAATTTTAGAATTCTAAAACAATTTTTTCCATGAAAAAGTGAAGTAAACTGAGTCCATGTAATTATAAAAACATGAATTAAAAAGAGCATTTGACGCTTCATTATTACTATCCACAAATATCCACAGTGACCACAAACAGTTTTAAATTAAATGGTTTAACTTATAGATTCCTGAAACTAAGAGTTAAGGAATCAGATGGAAATACGGCAGACTGGAAACACAGATGTGTAGAGTGATTTAAGGTAAGGGCTCTTCTGTAATTCTCTAGAAAAACATGATTTTGCCTTATTAGGTCGTTGCCTAATCCATGGTGATTGAGTTACTTGGCCCAAAGTTTTTTTTTTTAATTGTAAATAATATATACAACTAAGTTCATGATTAAAGTGCCTTTGAATCTAGCAAGGTCCCTTAATATAGGTTCTGCTGTATTCTTATTACTTCCTTAGGGATTATACTGGGGCTTCCCTGGTGGCGCTGATGGTAAAGAATCTGCCTGCAGTGTAGGAGACCCAGGTTCAATCCTTGAGTCAGGAACATCTCCTAAAGAAGGGAATGGTTACCCACTCCAGTATTCTTGCCTGGAGAATTCCATGGACAGAGAAGCTTGGCAGACCAAAGTCCACAGGGTCACAAAGAGTCAGATGCAGCTGAGTGACTAACACTAGGGATAATATATCAATATAGACCCATTCTCATATTTTAATGATCCTTCAGTATCTTTATTAAGTAGAATTCAGAAAGCATTTTATATATGTTTCTATTTTTACCCGATCAGTTACTTTGAAACAAGGCAGTACACACGCACATTCACTTACACACTCACACATAGAGACTTCTCCTGTGGGATCCTAGTGTATCACTTTTTTGTCAACCAGTTTTACACTTTAGTGAATTAAAATAACATTTCCTGATATCAATTTCAAAATTGCCATCTTAAGTGATAATATGAAAAAAAGGCTGAAAATATTTTTTCACATTCTGGTGTATTCCTGGATGGTAATTTGATTTGACATTTAATTCTTACAGTAGTTAGGTGGCTGTTATCACACAAGATGCTTCTGTCATCCCCATTTCTATTAATGGTATGTCTGTTCTCTCAGTGTTCTAAACATCTTTATAAAATATTTTTGGACCCATCTATATTGCTCTTCCATGTTAACAGGTGGAATCAAGCTGTATTCTTGTTACTTTTAAGAGTTGATGAGACCAAGGCCCCCTCGGCATTCCTTTTCCCTTTTTAGGATTAATGGAAAGAAAGTATGGTTTATAATAATCTTTTGAACTTTGAATTCCTGGCATGCTTATTCAGAGCATCTACTAGCTCCGAAGTCATTTTATATTCCCCAGTGATAAGCTATACCAGAGTTTTTTAGTATTTGCTAATAGCTCTTGTTCTACCAGTTTCACTCACTTTCTTAAAAAATTGCATAATACATTCAAGAGATAATTCTATTAAGTCTATTAGATGATTATCTGTTAATTACATCCCCTCAGTTTTGAATAGAGCCATCATTGCAAGACTTATGGTGGCAGGTTGGCATGGGCCAGCAGATAGAAGAGATAGGAAATAGTGTGTATTGAATACTTCCTATGTAACCAGCAATCCACCCTAGTCAATTTACTGGATTAGCAAAAGAGCAGTCAGTGATTTCTGTTATCACCATTTTGTTGTTCCTGTTCAGTTGCTCAGTCGTGTCCGACTCTGCAACCCCACGGACTGCAGCGCGCCAGGCTTCCCTCTCCTTATAAGCTAACATATTCACAGATTCCCCAAGGATTAGGATGAGGCTATTTTGGGGGAGCCATTATTCTTCCTACTAAAGTAATCCTGCTTGTAGGAAATAAACCAAGTGACAAGTCAAGTCCCAAGTTGCCCCACATGTTATTAGAACTCAAGAGGCACAAGGTAGATCCTCCTATGCAAAAATATCTCACCCATTGCCTGCCATGATACCTGAAAATCCATCATCAGAATTAGTGTCTTTGCGGATCATATGCAGAAGTCACTAAGACTCCCCTAAGTAAAA
Organism: Capricornis sumatraensis; assembly: GCF_032405125.1. Taxonomy (NCBI): domain Eukaryota; kingdom Metazoa; phylum Chordata; class Mammalia; order Artiodactyla; family Bovidae; genus Capricornis; species Capricornis sumatraensis. Next base: position 33,244,658 of record NC_091080.1, on the reverse strand, counting down.
TTCAGATATCATGGGTCCTCAGGAGATTTGTTGACAACTTATTGAATACAAGGAGCATTTCAGGAGCAGGAAGTAGGGGAAAGGGTAGCAAAGAAGGTCATTGAAAGGGGGAACATAATGTTGCTAATTTTCTTGCTAGTCTATTACATCATTCGGCCCAGAGCTAGTCTTACTGGTAAGATTTCCCTCTTAGTCAGGAACATGAGGCATGTACAAACAGCACTGGAACTTTTCCGTGATATATTTTCTGTATTCTTAATCCTTATTTACTACTCTCTTGTTGATACTTGACAGTTTAAAGCTCATCAGTTGGCTCACTATCAACTAGAAGGGAGATGTAGGTTTGTCTACAGAGATTGACACTGAATGTAGTCAATTCAATTGGACAAAATTTCATTGATTTCTTGGTATGTGCAAGCCACATTGCTTAAAACCGTGGGCTTACATGTGCTCTACATGCGTGCATGCCAAGTCGCTTCAGTCATGTCCAACTCTTTGTGACCCTGTGGAATGCAACCCACCAGGCTCCTCTGTCCATGGGATTCTCCAGGCAAGAATACTGGAGTGTGTTGCCATGCCCTTCTCCAGGGGCTCTTCCCAACCCAGATCTCCCACATTGCAGGCAGACTCTTTACCAGTTGAGCTACCTGGGAAGCCCCTTTGCTGTGGGACAGTGGTAAACTGATCTTTAAGAACAGTTCCACTGGGACGTCTCTGGTGGGCCAGTGGTTACGACTTCACCTTCCAGTGCAGAGGGTGCGGTTTAACCCCTGGTCAGGGAGCTGAGATCCCACATGCCTTGTGGGCAAAAATCCAGAACAAAAAACAGAAGTAATATTGTAACAAATTCAAAAAATCGTAGGGAAAAAAAAAAATGTGCAGTCTCATCACTTGTACCAGAACAATGATGGATGTGTCAAAGATGACATCTACTGATGCTGATCTAAAAGGCAGGTTAATGGCACATTTTACGAGAAAGAGTATGCATATTCAAGCAACACAGTATCAACACACTGTGAAGCTGCAAGGGAAAAAATAGACTTTTTTCATAACTCTTATTTCTGAGACTAGTTGAACTCTTAATAACATTTTAGCACCGCTGAATCCAGTCATTTGAGTGAAATCTGCCAAATTTTCTTCCAAGTAACAGTAAATCAAGTAATGTTTACTCTTACATTTTAGTGGAATAAATACTCACTCATTATCTCCTTATGGTACCCAAAGCTATTAGTGCCAGAAAATAAAACTCTGAAAATGAAAACAGTGACCATCCTTCCTGAATACTACCTATAGCTTAGAGAGAGTAATTTCTTAGTCCCAGTCAGGTATCAAAAGTACACGGACAGTTTTTAAAAATCCCAAAGCACAAGCCAGTTCCAGGAGTTTGAATCTTTGGAGCTGAGACCCAAGCATTTGCTATTTTTTTAACTCCTCAAATAATTTTAATACGCAGCCAAAGATTGAGAAACACTGACTTAGACTCTAAATTCTAAATCCTGCCTGGAATTCTGACCTCTTTTTTTTTTTAACACTGATTTAACTGACTAAGCTAAGTCTACATTGCTTGAGAAGCGGTTCTCAAATTTTAGCATGCATCAAAATAACCCGTAGGGCTTGTTAAAACGCAGATTAAAAGGCCCCACCCCTAGAGTATCTGATTGAGAAGCACATTTTGAGAACCTCTGTTCTAACAAGATGATGTAAAGATAGAATCAAGCAGAGTTTATATCTGGTAATATTTTTTTCATCTTACTGCCTGACTACTTGACCTCAGAGATTCAGTCTATGACCCAGAGTTAATATCAAACATGAGATTTCAAATACTTCCTATTTATTACTCATTTCTGACAATCTGTTGAAGAGGCTTGCAAAAAGTCTTGCTGAATGTTGAAAATTTGAGCTTTGAAGCATTTAAAAGGCCAGCTCAAGATGCCCAGGGGGGTGTGCTGCAGTCACTATGTTTTTCATCTTGAATCTGTTAATATCTGTGTCTGGCACACAGTAAGCAAGTAGAGCTTGTTAACACAGGCATCAGTTTTTCGTTTTGTCAGATATAAGAAGAAATTTTTGACGATACCACTTACATAGAGAAAATTTCCTTTGTATCTGCTTGTGCACTGATTGCTTATCCATGTTGCTGGGGGAGAAAGAAGTATATCCTGAAATGGAGTTTTAAAATGTAAAGTACACTTGTTTTGAAATATATTTTTTAGGGAAGAAAAGAAAAAGATGAAGTTATACCTAGGACTTTTGGGGAATTTTACATAACCCCAGCATATATTCTGTCAGCCACAGGCAGTGATTTGGGTGTGTAAATGGATGTGCAGATACACACATTCATTTATTAATTTACTCATTCATTAGCTGTTCATTATTTAGCAATTTTGTAGCAGGTACAGTACTAGGTACAGGTTTTAGACAATGAAGAAAACAAGGAATCCATTCTTCTATAGTTCTTCTAAGGGTGGGAAAAAAAACAATGGACAGGTAAACAGGTAAAATTTTCAAATGGTTATAGATCATAGTAAGTAGTCTAAAAATAAAAGGAAACAAATTGTGGGGGAATGATGGGGAAATAGAGGAGATACAGGAGATATCAAAAATTTTCTAGGCAAGACCAGTGAAGACCCTCATTAAGCTGTGTTTAAAGTGTTAGCTTCTCAGTCATGTCCGATTCTTTGTAACCCTATGGACTGTAGCCTGCCAGGCTCTTCTATCCATGGAATTCTCCAGGCAAGAATACTGGAGTGGGTTGCCATTCCCTTCTCCAGGGGGTCTTCTCAACCCAGAGATCAAAGCCAGGTCTCCTGTATTGCAGGCAGATTCTTTTCCCATCTGAACCACTAGGGAAGCCCCAAGCTGCCTTTAAGCTGAGCCCTAATAGGCAAGAAGGATTTAGACCAAGGAAGACTTGGGAGAAAATGAAACACTCAGAATGAACAGTGTGGGTCATTTCTGCCAAGGCCTGAGGTAGAAAAGTCTCACCTCTTCAGAACTGAAAGAAGACCAGAGTAGCTGAAGGAAAGTGAAGTAGAGGGAAAGTGAGTGAAAGCCAGATTATTCAGAGACATTAACCCTCTTAAGAGGCTTCCCAGGTGGCTCAGTGGTAAAGAATCTGCCTGCAATGCTAGAGACACAGGTTTGATCCCTGGGTCAGGAAGATCCCCTGGAGAAACAAATGGCAACCCACTCCAGTATTCTTGCCTGGGAAATCCCATGGACAGAGGAGCCTGGTGGGCTGTAGTCCATGGGATTGCAGAGTCAGTGACGACTTAGCATGCACACAACCCTCTTAATAACCATGGATTCCATCTAAAATACAGTGGATGTCATGGAAAGTTTCTGAGCAACTGAAAGCATTTGTCTAATTTACTTTTGGAAATCTATAGAGAACTGATTTGGGCATCTTTCAAGCTCAAGTAATTGGATAAATGGCAAGGCTTTTTGGTGGTATGGGGATGTAATTTGGGGAAAATGAAAAGTTCTACTTTAAACACGTCAAGACTGAGATGTCTCCGAATGAGGCGGCAGGTGTGCAGTTTCATATGGGATCTAGGACTCACTGAAGTCGGCCTATTTTGAAATGTGGGTTTTATTATTATTTATATATGTCGAGGCCAACAGATTAGTCTATGACTGCTATTAGAAAGATAGTTTGGGTGGTCTTGGTGGTCCAAGAGTTAAGACTTCACCTTTTAATGCAGAGGGTATAAGTTTGATACCTGGTTGGAGAGCTAAGATCTCACCTGCCTCTGGGCCAAAACACCAAAACATTAAAAAAAAAAAAAAAAAAGTTTGTTATTCACAGTTCCCAAGAGGCAGGAGTACATCATGTCATGTGGGGCCACATGGAGAAGCACCAGGGTTGGGGAAAGGGGAAAGCGTGGGGTAGGAGCCTTTACTGTTTCTTTTGCATGGGCAAGGTAGAGTAGGCAGGCTTAGGAGAGACCAGTTTGAAAAATTTCAGCAGTCTCTGGAGAACAGGGCTGTCTCTAGCAGTCTGGTACCTGACCCTGGGATGATTAAGCCGAGGAGTATTGCTTCCTGGAGTGTAAGAACCCGATGGAGGAGTTGGTAAAGAGTACAAGCTCTGGATAAGTTGCTTTGCATATGAAAAGCCTGTGACTGGGAGCAAGACTCCAGATTCCAGAACATCAAGAATACAGAAAATCAGGGACTCCCCTGGTGGTCCAGAGGTTAAGACAGTGCTTGCAATGCACGAGTGCAGGTTCAATTCCGGGTTGGGGAACTAAAATCCCTTATGCCACAGGATGTGGCCAAAACAAACTACAGAAAATCAGAAAATATAGTTAATCTAGGACTGGAGGTATGAATTTGTAAGTGGCATCTCTTATGTGTTTATGAGGGCACGGGTGCTAAATAAAGGTTGAGAATTATTCACTATCCCGGATACCTTTGTGCTAAGTCACTTCAGTCCTGTCCTACTCTTTGTGACCCCATGGACCATAGCCCACCGGGCTCGTCCATCCATGGGATTCTCCAGGCAAGAATACTGGAGTGGGTTGCCATGCCCTCCTCCAGGGGATCTTCCTGACCCAGGAATCAAACAGGCATCTCTTTTGTCTCCTGCATTGGCAGACAGATTCTTTACCTCTAGCACCACCTGGGAAGCCCCTTGCCAGATACCTTTGGTAAGTGCTAAAAATGATGTCCAAAAGAGTGGTGGAAACATACTTTTTGTTGCTTCCCCACCCCCCACCCACTAGAAAAGAGTCTGGCTGTAGGGAGCTTAGACAAAGAAATTGCAACTGCTTTCTTGTTGCCCAAACTATTCTTACTGGTGTTTTAGCCTAGATGTGTGATTGTGGGTGGAAAAAAAAAAAATATTTACCCAGGATGCATATAATGAACTTACAGCTGTTGCTGCCCCTTCATTTGGAATCTGATAGCTGTTTCTAAAAGAGTTAAGTGGTGGTTCAGTTAATCGGTAAGACTACTGCCAAGTTGCTAGGTATTTTAATTAAAATAGTTGAAATGAAAGGTGGTGATTGTCAGGTCTGACAAAGTAAGATTCTTTCCTGACTTTAATTAAGGTGCAAAGAAAGTATTGTTTTAATTCCCCAAAGATTGTCGGAGGTAGTTTTTATGCTTTAGGTACAATTTCAGCTGTTCTCAACCAGAAATTTTCCTCTATGGCACCAAAACACCTCTAAATTGTAGGTATTTAGGTTTTAGATTCTAGTCTAAAGGATAGAAATCTGTACCATATCATTGATACAAGTAATTTTCAAAGAATTCCTATGTATAGTGTACTATTTGATTCATTTGTTTTAAATGCTATATAAAATACAGATCTACCTTCTGCTTTTCAAATGCATTTGAAAGTGTTTCTTTTATGGATAAAATATTGCAGGCTGCTTGAAGGTGGGAACCATGTTTGGTCATCATTTTATCTAGCACTTAACATAGATAGCCCTTGGGCTTCCCAGGTGACTCAGTGGTAAAGAATCTGCCTGCAGTGCAGAAGACTCAGGTTTGGTCCCTGGGTCGGGAAGATCCCCTAGAGAAGGAAATGGCAACCCACTCCAGTTTTGATGCCTGGAAAATCTCATGGACAGAGGAGCCTGGAGGATACAGTCCATGGGATTGCAAAGAGTCAGACAGGACTGAGGGACTGAGCATGCATGCAGGATAGTTCTAGGCATAGAGTAGTGAACGTGAAAGTCACTCAGTCGTGTCCGACTCTCTGCGACCCCATGGACTGTATAGCTCATGGACTTCTGCAGGCCAGAATACTGGAGTGAGTAGCCGTTCCCTTTCCCAGGGGATCTTCCCAACCCAGGGATCGAACTAGGGTCTCCTACATTGCAGGCAGATTCTTTAACAAATGAGCTATCAGGGAAGCCCAGGCACAGAGTAATCTATCAGTAAAATCTAGTGAATGAATGAATGCATGGACACCAAGTAAATTAAAGCAACAGTAATTATTATGTGTGCTCAATCGTTCAGTCTTGCCGAACTCTTTGGGACCGTATGGACTGGGGCCTGCCAGGCTCCTCTGTCCATGAAATTTTCCAGGCAAGAATTCTGCAGTGGGTTGCCATTCCCTTCTCTAATTATTATCTATTGATATGTAATAAGTGTTGCCATGTACTCATGCTTTTTTACACTGCGTAACCTCTCAATATATTTCTCTCTTCAGCCCTGTTTGGCTTCTGCCAATAACATTTCATAATTTTATTATGTAATTTTAGTGATGGAAGTGGAACAATTCAGAACTATAAAATTAATTCTATTTATCTTTAATTATAATTACAAGTTGTTAGATGAGCATGGCTTGTGTGCAGCTGGTTACATAGCAGCAACACTACTGAGCGGTTCAGCCAAATCATATTAACCTTATAAATGCATATTGGATTTGAGGTCGGCCCATTTCTTGGATGAAGGAAATTAGGCAAGTAGAGGTTTAGGATGTACTTAGATTCACACAGAGTTCATGTTGCGTTCAAGACTAGAATCCTCAGATAAACTTCTGGTGAGCCCATGATATCATAAATAATACAGAACATTGTATACTTTTTTCCTTTTTTTTCTGCCTGGTGGTTGTCTGACTCTTTGATAAGGACCAGGGCACCAATGCTATTATTGGTAGGACTGCCAATGTTACCATTTTTCACCAAGCAGGATTAATACTACAGGGCTGAATATACAATGAGTGTGAGCTTAGGTATTTTTCATTTGAGTGATTGAGAAGGTCACATACCAATGGCTTTATGTTTGAGATGGAACATTCACTAAAGCTCCCAACCCTATCATTTCCATGAATATGTTTCACAAGTCACTAAGCTCATGAGATAGTCCTTGAAAGAAAGTCCACAGTAAGCTCTAGGTTTCAGAACTATTGCCTACTTTATCTTCCTCATAAAGTGCCCTAAAAGTTTGACAGTTAGGAAGAAAAGAAACCTTTAACTCTATTTCCCATACTCATTTGATCACAGACATTTTCTGTTTTAAGGTAGCATCAATTAGGATACTGTAGAATTTTAACTCATTATTTAACTTTAACCTTTAACTCATTATTTCCCATACTCATTTGATCACAGACATTTTCTTTTTCAGGTAGCATCAATTAGGATACCGTAGAATTTTTCTTTCCAAAACATGGCTTATGGACACTATGGAGAGAATGATGAGTTTTGGTGCATGTGATATTTTCCCCCTGAATTATATATAAGATAAAGCAAGATAAGAACTTGTATGTCATTCTTGAAATGTGTTGCTACATAGCTGTCCAAAAAGGTAATGTAACTCTGTCCTGGCCTCAGGAACATGTTAGCATATAATTTCCATTATTGCAACATCAGCAAGATTGTGATTTTCTTAAATTTTATTTTAATCATTATCCCTGAATTCTAGACCAAACTAGGAATTTAGACTACTTTTACTTCTGTCATCTTCAGTGTTTCTAAAGGACTTGGATTTAATCCTCACTCAACTTTATTTACCCATGAATACTCCTTTAAGGACACTATACCTGTTTATAAGTGATGCATTTGATGAGTACAGAATTGTGATAGGTGGACGGAAGCTTTCTTTAGATGTTTGCACCACTATTAAATGTGGGCTGTATCATACCTTGTAGTTTAATGTTTGTGGTCAAAGCTGGGGTCAGTATGTTTCTTTCAAAAAAGTACATGATTATAGAGTGTTTAAAATTGTTTCATGTACTGAATTAGTAACACTGGGAGAAATGATAGCCTTATTTATGATCTGGCAGTAAACATTAAGTTATGTTATGTTGGCTAACCATAGTTTTATCCAAATTTGTTCAATGATAAAACAAAGACATCTGTCAGAATACAGCTACAAATCTTTGAGGTAGATGAAGAGACCAAAAACACTAGGAGCGATTTCTTTTTTCTCTTTTTGTACAATTATAGCATAGCTGTTTAGGGGCAATGAGGGGAGTGAACCCTGATGGCCAAGAATTTCGAAACTTTCAGAATGCTGCTTTCGGTTAATGCTAAATAAACCAACAATCCATTGTCGTGCACATCCTATGGTACCCCTGGGTTGCGGCATGAAGATGTCTTATCTTCTCTGGTACTGCTGGGATTCTTTTATTTTCTGTTGGACTGTTCCAGTATGCTGCTGGTGCATTTGTTTAAAGAAAAGTGTAGGGGAGGAGTGGATTGTTATACATTTAGCTTCTTTATAGATGGTTACTCTTTTTTGTTTATAAAGTGATTCTCTCAACCATTATTCAGTGGTAAAAATGCAAGTGGCATCTAAGAACTTCATATATGGAACATGTAAGGGAAGGTGAACTTGGCAGCTTGGCAATTAGTAAAGGCACTTAGGTGCTTGCTAGAGGGATTTCTGTGAGCTTTCGCTTTGCTATCAGTGTGAATCAGTATCCCGTTCTGGGAGAAAGGAATGCTGCCTTCCTGGAGATTCTCATTAAGACTTGGCACTTTCTTGGAAAGAGTTGTAAGAAGAAAGTAAAAGAATTATATTTGACCTATTCCTAAGGCAACTCACCCTCACTCCCCACCCTCCCCAAACCTATTATTTGCACCTATGTGATTTGAGATGTGCTCATGGCTTATTCCTACAAGTTTAAAGCACTTTTATTGAACCGTGATTTGTCATCTAGATAAGGCTCCTTGCCTTCATTTTATAGGTGCAGATAAGATGAGGAAAATAGTCAAAAATATTATTGTTTGTATATTAAAGGAGGGAAAGATCAAAGACACTATTTTTCTTCATTTCAAAAGTGTAAATTCTAGCCAAATACACCGAAACGACTATAAAAGTATCTTTATGCAACTTAATTTTCCATAAGTTTCTCTTCTTCAAAGTCTTCATCTATGTCTTGCTGAGAAATACTAATGTTGTTGTGAATGTTGTTTAAACTAAAGGATCCATTCATTTCGTTTTGAATTTAAATCCAAATGCAAAGCTTAATGCTTAGTGTTCCATTTCTGCCTACCGTCTTTTAAATAACAGGACTCCATTCAAAATTTTATATCACAGAACTTTTCATAAGAGTGGCAAGAAAAAGAAAATAAATAAGACTGAGAGCTCTATGTTAACTTCCAGAAATTATAGCCTCTGAGGAAATAATTTTTGCTTCACTGACTTTATTTTACTTAGTAACTAATTTAGATATTAAATCAAGAAAATTGTAATGACTTAAGCATAAAAATTAAATGATGAAAGTTATTCTCAGATAAACTGGCTTAAAAAACATCATATGGATGTTACTGGGGGCAGAGGGAGTAGACAGAAATTATAAGATATCAGTGAGAAGTACCCATCAGCAAGTCCCCTGTTAGATGTATTAGCTTGTGAAATGGATCTTTTATGTCATTACAGTAAGTTCCCTACATGTGAATAGGTTCTGCTCTGAAGGCACATTTGTAAGTCCAGTTTCTTCGTTAAGTCCAACAACGTTAGCTTAGGTACCTAATGAACACAGTCGGCCACATAGTACTATATTGCAATAGGTTTATAATACTTTTCACACAAATAACACATTAAAATAGACAATCAGAGACTGCCAAGATATAGTCCCCGACAGGAAGAGGTGTAACAATGAGGAAGGAACTCACAGTAATGGTGAGAAATATTATTGCATTGTTGTGATATTGTCTCAGTAATTTTATAATGGTTCAAGAACTATTAGGGGTGAAAGCAAGGTCACAAGAGGCTGTTTGACAAGAACAATACGAAAGAGCCTTCATTATGGAGTGTTTAGTTACCTGCACAGAGGATGGCAACACATGGTGAGAAAGAGAAAACCATCAGGCAGTTGCCAGAGTCGTCAAGTAACGAGAAAGGGTGTCCTGAAGGTCTAGACAGTACTATGGACTCTGAGGAGGGAATTGGGAGTAGAACTGCCAGTTTCTAGGAGGCACTGCGGAGGAAGGAATGGACCAGTGCCTGCTCTTCACTAATGAATGAGTAGTCAGAACAGAGCAGCCTCTAGTGGAGACAGTCAGGGGGCAATGGTTTCTCCTGGGGAGGTGCAGGTGTGATGAAGACAAAACAGTGAAGGCAAAAAGATAGCCTTGAATGCACAGGAATGTCTGCCTCTAAGAGAGCAGGGATACAAAGGGCACAGCTCTTTTCCAGAAACCATACTTACCCGACGATCTACGAGAAATGGATATTTTCTGGTCTACCACTTTTACTAAGACATTGGTTGCAACCCACCACTAAAATAATGCCACTAACCACTGATAACATGAATTACAGTAGAAGATTTTTCTCATGATTTTTTTTTTTAAGTTTTATAGGGAATCCCCTGGTGGTCCAGTGGTTAGGGCTTCATGCTCCCACTGCCAGGAGCCCAGGTTCAATCCCTGGTGAGGGAACTAAGATCCCACAAGCCATGCAGAGTGGTCCAAAAAAAAAAAAAGTTTTACAAATCTTTAATCTACTTGTATCTGCAGCAAGTAGTATAATGATTTAAAATGGAGGCATAATGTCATTCTTCAGTTCAAATCCCTTTCCTTTGTTTTACTGTTGTAAACAATTATTGGACAAAATACCTCTGATATTTATCTTAGAGAAACGTAAGCTGTCTGCATTTGATAAATAATTAGCTTAATAGAACTGTATTTACCACCCAGTTAATAATAAAAATAAATTTCCTAGTCTCAAGTCAGGAAAAAAAAAAAGCCTCACCTAAACAAATGTTTAGGAAGCCTAGGGAACAGGTTATGTAAGTAATGCAAGGAAAGCAACACTGATACCAAAAACTGGACTGTATGGTTGCCTATTTACGTTCTTATTTAAAAAACATTTTCAAATGAACAAACGAAGTAAAATGAGCTCATTCTTAAGAAGTTTTAGAACTTCCCTGGCAGTCCAGTGATTGAGACTTCGCCTTCCAGTATGGGGAGTTGTGGGTTCAATCTCGGGTTGGAGAGCTAAGATCCCACAGGCCCCATGGTGAAAAAACCAAAAAAGAAAACAGAAAAAATGTAACAAATTCAATAAAGACTCTAAAATACTGGGGGTGGGGGGGAGAAGCAGTTTAAAAAATAAAACACTCAGCAAAAATTTTTGTTTAATTTTCACTTTGTTAAAAAAATAGCATGTATTGCCCTATTTTTTCAGTAATCAAATGTTTTCTGAACTTTACATGTTCAATATACATTTTTGAGCCTGGCAGGAGACATAGAACAACATGAGAAAAGAGAACCTCAAGACGGATTCATGGGACAAAATGTATTTCATGCTTTTGCAGCTATGAAGTGTTTTATTTATATAAACAGTTAAAATATTTTCCTTGACCCTTGAACCCTTGTGATTAAATTATTGTTTATGCATATGTGTAGCAGCAGTTCTCAGATTCTTTTGGATTTAGAACTTCTTTTTACTCTTACGTAATTCTTGAGGATTCTAAAGAACCTTTGGGAAGATATGTCTATGGATATATGCCATAATTTAAACTAAGAAAATTTTATTCATTTATTAATTCATTTAAACATATAATAATGAACTCATTATTATTTGATATTTTTATTATTTAATATTTTTATTAATAATGGCTATATATTGCTAAATAAAAATCTTAGTGAGAAGAGTAGCACTGCTGTACATTTCTAGAAATCTCTTTAATATTCAGTTCAGTTCAGTCGCTCAGTCGTGTCCGACTCTTTGTGACCCCATGAATTGCAGCACACCAGGCCTCCCTGTCCATCACCAACTCCCGGAGTTCACCCAAACTTATGTGCATAGAGTCGGTGATGCCATCCAGCCATCTCATCCTCTGTCGTCCCCTTCTTCTCCTGCCCCCAATCTCTCCCAGCATCAGGGTCTTTTCCAATGAGTCAGCTCTTCACATGAGGTGGCCAAAGTACTGGAGTTTCAGCTTTAGCATCAGTCCTTCCAAAGAACACCCAGGACTGGTCTCCTTTAGGATGGACTGGTTGGATCTCCTTGCAGTCCAAGGGACTCTCAAGAGTCTTCTCCAACACCACAGTTCAAAAGCATCAATTCTTCAGCACTCAGCTTTGTTCATAGTCCAACACTCTCATCCAATACATGACCACTGGAAAAACCATAGCCTTCACTAGATGGACGTTTGTTGACAAAGTAATGTCTCTGCATTTTCATATGCTGTCTAGGTTGGTCATAACTTTCCTTCCAAGGAGTAAGTGCGTTTTAATTTCATGGCTGCAATCACTATCTGCAGTGATTTTGAAGCCCCCACAATAAAGTCTGACACTGTTTCCACTGTTTCCCCATCTATTTCCCATGAAGTGATGGGACCAGATGCCATAATCTTCATTTTCTGAATGTTGAGCTTTAAACCAACTTTTTCACTCTCCTCTTTCACTTCATCAAGAGGCTTTTTTAGTTCCTCTTCACTTTCTGCCATAAGGGTGGTATCATCTGCATATCTGAGGTTATTGATATTTTTCCTGGCAATCTTGATTCCAGCTTGTGCTTCATCCAGCCCAGTGTTTCTCATGATGTACTCTGCATGTAAGTTAAATAAGCAGGGTGACAATATACAGCTTTGACGTACTCCTTTTCCTATTTGGAACCAGTCTGTTGTTCCATATCCAGTTCTAATGGTTGCTTCCTGACCTGTATACGAGTTTCTCAAGAGGCAGGTCGGGTGGTTTGGTATTCTCATCTCTTTCAGAATTGTCCACAGTTTATTGTGATCCACACAGTCAAAGGCTTTGGCATAGTCAATAAAGCAGAAATAGATGTTTTTCTGGAACTCTCTTGGTTTTCCATGATCCAGCAGATGTTGGCAACTTGATTTCTGGTTCCTTTACCTTTCCTAAAACCATCTTGAACATCTGGAAGTTCACGGTTCACATATTGCTGAAGCCTGGCTTTGCTGAAGCCTGGCTTGGAGAATTTTGACATCTTTAATATTAGGTTTAATTAAAAGACAATCTGATTTTCATATCTGATTCTACATTCAATCTGCAGTGATATGTCATTTGGGTCAAAGTATATTAAGGTTATTCAGCCTCACTATTTTTCCTTATGGAGAATTTTAATATTTTCATACTATATATAATTATGAGAAATTGAGGCTAACTCTTATGTATAAGATGTTTGTGTTGTGCTCAGTCACGTGTCTGATTCTTTGCGACCCCTTGTACTCTACCCTGCCAGGCTCCTCTGTCCATGGAATTTTCCAGGCAAGAATTTTGGAATGGGTTGCCATTTCCTACTCCAGGGGATCTTCCTGACCCAGGGATTGAACCCACATCTCTTGCATCTCCTGCTTCAGCATGCTGATTCTTTACCACTGCGCCACCATAAGATGTTTAAATCATCTCAATTTATAACATGTATCATAATCCAAATTATAAATGTGTCCCTTAGTTTAGAAATTATATGGTCACATTTTGATAAGCAGAGACCTCTGACCACAATGTATATATATCCAATAATGGCTATATTTGAAATGGAAGTTCATTTAAGGCAGGAATGATCTGCTGTCTTTGATGGCTCCTTTTTTTAGCATTTTAAAAATTCTTTGATATAAGTGATACATAATAGAATAATTACAAATAAGTAAAAGAAAAAAAAAACCATTCCTGAACCTACTACAATGGAAAGCAGTTATATTTTTATATACATTCATTATGATCGTATCATCATGGATATATTTCTATGTCAGTAAGATTATTCTTTCTTAATTATATCTCTGAAAAAGATAATTTTCAGTTTTTACTCTTGGTAAAAATATATATATATATATCAAAATAGAAATTACTTATCACTATAGTAGGATGGGGCAGGAGGAGAAGGGGATGACAGAGAATGAGATGGCTGGATGGCATCACTGACTCGATGGATGTGAGTCTGAGTGAACTCCAGGAGTTGGTGATGGACAGGGAGGCCTGGCGTGCTGCCATTCATGGGGTCGCAAAGAGTTGGACACGACTGAGTGACTGAACTGAACTGAACTGATAGCAGGACATCATAGCAAGAGCTTTTGAAAAATGCTTACTCGAGAACAGCTTAGGACAACTTAAATAGTTGTTACTGGACAGCTTAACACACACTAGTGAAGAGTCCAAAAATGTTTTGGTTAGTCAGAGAATGAACAGAGTGGCTTTTAGAATAGACCCAGAAGCTGACTTTTCCGTTGCTGGGAACCTTGTTCCAGGTGAGTGAGCACATGGGGGACCCGTGAGCACCTACCTGCCCAGGCAGGTAACACTGAAAGCTTCCCCTTGCCTCCCCATCTCAAGTACTGTCTCCACCCCTCTTTCCAGGTGATGAAGCTAGGAAAATGGGATTTAGTTTACCAGATCCCCTCAAAGTCACAGAGATGCTGTTGCTGTGAAAACTGGAATCCCCATTTATCCAAGGAGCAGAGGGTTAGCAGTCAGTGGCAGAATGGGGGGGGGGGGAGGGGTGCAGAATGGTTCCCTTTGGCTCATGAATCCACTTCAATATATTCTAACACCCCCACCCCCAAACACACACACACATCCAGCCACAAGCACTCTGAACCAGACTAGTTTGCACTGTTTACTCAATCAAGCTTTTCTTTGCCTCAGAGGTTCACTTAATGATACAAGATATCTCAAACCTTGAAAGATAATTTTTAACTAGAAAGTGACCTATTTGGAAGAACGGTTCGTAGCAAGCGGATCTAACTGGCTTGTGTTTTCTGGCCTTGGGGTGCTACAAAATTGTTTCAAAAGAAAACATCTAAAAGCGGATGACGGAAATAGAGGATGGAGAGACTGATCTGTGAAGGCAGCTTGTTTAGAAGTTTTATGATTTTATTAATGAGTACATCCTCAAAACTGCTCTCTCTAACCAGGAAGCAGGCATTATTTTTCAAAAAACAAAAGGTACTTATAATTGACTGTAGTATTTTATGCTATTTCAACATGTGAAAACTTTTTGGTTGTTTGCATTGAAATGGTTCCATTTATATACTTTCCTCCCAAATGTTTATTTATATATTAGACTATATTCTCTCTATCCATAATATATAGCAAGACTCTTTTGATCATGTGGCTTGTAAGAGATGCAGATCCATAGATATATGGATTCAACCTCAAGCATTAGGAAAACAAAGCAGATAATAAGTGGATATTCCTAGTTTAAATAAACAATGGAAAACCACCATGGAAAGAAATGTGTACTGATGCTCAAAACCAACACATTTCCCTGTGATGAAAATTCCATTCACCAATAGGTAGTGTTAACTTTTAGCAGAAGACACACAATAAAATAAACTGTTTATTTTCGTTACTGCTTCCATAATTCTTTTTCTTTGTTTTCTCTCTTACAGTTTACTTTTAGTGCCCTTTGCATTTGACAGTCTCTCTGTCTCAAATGTCCTTACTCTCGTCTTTATTTAAGCTCAGTCCTCTTTGTCTTTAAAGAGTCAGCTTCTGCAAGGTCTCCTTTTGTAAACTGTTAGTGACAAAGATAGTGTCACTTCTTTGTGCTCCCCACCCATGAAAGTCCTGTGTGTGTGTGTATACCCAGTGTGGGCATTTCAGCAGCTGGTACTCTTGTCCATCTCCTTTAGCGGGCTATGTCTCCTTCATCTTGGTACTGTTTACCCCTAAAACAGCCCCTTGCACATTGCACATTTTTACAGTTTGTTGAATAAATAAAACAATGAATTAGATTTCACTTTTGAATGATTAGAAATCCCAGAAGCTCCCCTGTACAGTTCTTATTTCATTGTGAGGTGTGTGGAATGCTCATGTTTTTACTTTTTAGATTTCTTTAAATTAAGAACAGTATCCAAGACGAGTCTGAAGGAAGGAATACACAGTGTTCACTTTTCTTTCAAATATCTATGGCAAAGTGCAAGCTTAAAGGCTGCCCAATGGAATTGACTACTGAGATTTGATTGGTGATCTTGGTGAACACAGGTTTCCAGGGACCAGAGCACCTGCTGCAACAGAGATCAGGTATTAATGAAGAAACTGATATTTATTAGGTTGAGTCCTCCTTGACTTTTATGGGAAGGAGGAAAATCGGATAACTTTTAGGTGTAGCCCTCTGAGCCTGACAGTGCCTGATCTGTTCAGCCTGGCCCTTCTTAATATCGAATGGTTCCACCTGTATTTGCCTTCCTTTCTTTATACTGTTTCCTTCCTAGAAACCAGAACCTGGTTTCAGTGTGTTTTTCCTAAACACATGCTTCTAAGTGTGTTCTCTTGCTCACTCAGTCGTGCCCGACTCTTTGTGATCCCATGGACTATAGCCTGTCAGGCTCCTCTGTCCATGGGATTTCCCCGGCAAGAATACTGGAGTGGGTTGCTGTTTCCTTCTCCAGGGGATCTTCCTGACCCAAGGACTGAACCTGGGTTTCCTGCATTGCAGATGGATTCTTTACCCTCTGAGCCACCAGGCAAGCCCCGCCCCGATCATCCTTTTCTCTAAAACTCAGCCAAACACCCAAGCGCTCCATGAAGTCTCCTCTCATCGCCCCTTTCACTGGCTCTCCTGTGTCCCCTCCTTTCAAACAGAACCTCTGCACCATCCCTACATCACCTAACATGAGGACTTCCCTCATGGTCCAGTGGTTAAGACTCCACTCTTCCACTGCAGGGAACTCAGGCCCCATCCCTGGTTGGGAACTAAGATCTCACATGCCCCGTGGTATGGCCAAAAACTAAAAACAAACAAAAGGAAAACAAAAACACCTATCACAGATCACTTCAGTGCCACTGTTTCCCAAAGAGATTCTAGCCCCTGCCTCCGAAGACACAGATTTGGAGTCTTACTTGATAATGCAGTGCTTAGCTGGAACTTGTTTTATTGGTCATGATAATGTAACTGGAATATATTGTAATGTAATTTAAAGTTGCTTTTTAAAAATTAGCCCTGTGATTGGTATCAAAACCTCAAATTGATATACACAAAGTCTGAGAACATTCAGAAAAAGGTATTATTGCCTGCTAATACCAGCATAATTTTGTCCTTCAGTTTTAGAGTGGCTACATTTAAGCCTGTTAAAAATAACAAGATGGATCACAGTGTTCAGCTATTTCTTCCACCTATAATTTAACTGATTCTTTTCAGCAGTTCAAAGCCAAACCACATCCATACTTTTACCAAAACTTGTAACTGTGTTTTTATAAACTCTAAGAAAACTTTCAGTGGTGAGTTATAATAATTTATTTTAATATGTCCTCAATTAATGTTTTTATGTAAGTAAATAAGTTATTCATTGAAATATAAGTAATAGGCTGTTTGCTCAAATACTTAACAAGCCATAGAGAAAAAAATGATTTAAAAATAACATTTTCATTACATACTATAGTTTCATGCTATAGAAATGTAGTATTTTGACTTAGAAACAGTAAAGAATCAGCAAAATAGAAAATGAGAATGAGAGTAAACTGAGATCTTACACATGCACAAATTGAGACAGGCCTTTACCAAAACATGCACTATTAGGAACCATGACTTCTCAAATGAAAATAGTGAATTGTTGATCTGATTAATTGGAGCCAGTGGGTGAGTCTAATGACTCTAGCTCTGTGTGCTTCATTGTTTACAAAAGAAGCAAAGAAAACTACAGTATCCCATTTGCAAGCATTATTCCTCCTAAGGAAACAAACAGATCATTTTGTATTCAGTTCTCTGGTTTCATTACAGCATCTGTCATGATGAAAAATTTAGTAGTGTTATTGGCCCTGTAGGTATCAGTAAGTGCTGATGGTAATTAAACTTTTAATTGCAAATAGAAGCACAGTTGCATGTGATCAATTTTTTTAAAATGAGTTCTTGTATGTTAAGGTTTTAGGAAACTTTCACGCAAGGCATGCCTTTGGAAGCTTGCCCCATTATTAATGGTTAGTGTTAAAAGATAAAAATGAGATGGGACTTGCAACTCTTGGCTCTTTCCTGCCTTAATAGTGAAATTAGTATTCTTTATATATACTTTTGCTTTATTCTTATTGACTTCAAATCCCTATCCTGCAAGGTGTTTAGCTCAAGGTTGCAAGGTAGGAAACTGAGGCACAGAGGGACTAAATAAGAGACCGCAAGTACTGTGGAATAGTTGGAAAAGCTGGGATTCAGACCCTTGCTATATGTCTAAAAGAGAGTAGTCTGGCCACGAGCAAGACAAATAAGACTTATGTCCGATGCAGCACCAGGAGGGCACAAGAGGGTGAAACAGTGCTAGACATTATGAAATAGAAAGATGCGCAAGTGACAGAAGTATGTTGTGCTCTTTTAACACATTTTAAAACATGGAATCACAGCAGACAGTGAGTGCAGCCATGAAATTAAAAGACACTTACATGCTCCTTGGAAGAAAAGCTATGACCAACCTAGACAGTATATTAAAAAGCAGAGACGTTACTCAGCCAACAAAGGTTTGTCTAGTCAAAGCTATGGTTTTTCCAGTAGTCATGTATGGGTGTGAGAGCTGGGCCATAAAGAAGGCTGAGCACCAAAGAATTGAAGCTTTTGAACTGTGATGTTGGAGAAGACTCTTGAGAGTCCCTTGAACTGCAAGGAGATCCACCCAGACCATCCTAAAGGAAATCAGTCCTGAATATTCATTGTAAGGACTGATGCTGAAGCTGAAATGCCAATACTTTGGCCACCTGATGCAAAGAACTGAGTCATTGGAAAAGACCCTGATGCTGGGAAAGATTGAAGGCGGGAGGAGAAGGGGACAACAGAGGATGAGATGGTTGGATGGCATCACTGACTCGATGGACATGAGTTTGAGCAAGCTCCAGGAGGTAATGAAGGACAGGGAAGCCTGCGGTGCTGCAGTCCATGGGTCACAAAGAGTCAGAGATGAGCAACTGAACTGAAAACATAGAAGAAACATTATGGACAAACAAGTGACAAACAAGCAGAGTTTCTCCCTGAAGTGAAAGTGAAAGTTGCTCAGTTGTGTCCGACTCTTTGGGACCTCATGGACTCTACAGTCCATGGAATTCTCCAGGCCAGAATACTGGAGTGGGCAGCCTTTCCCTTCTCCAGGGGATCTTCCCAACCCAGGGATCAGACCCAGGTCTCCCACATTTCAGGCGGATTCTTTACCAGCTAAGCCACAAGGGAAACCCAGGAATACTGGATTGGGTAGCCTAATGAGGACTTTAATACCCAGAAATTACTCACTGGATTCCCACCAGTTTGGAGTTCAACACATCTTTCTGAAAAATCAATATACACTAACCATTGAAATCCATTCTTGAGGATGTGAAATGCAGTCTGTGGCAAACATTTACAAACATGGACCTCTGTTATGGCAGGCAAATCATTGTCAGAAGTGCATCAAGATGTTAAGGTTCTGTGCTTTTAGTTTTTCCTAGGAAACAGCACAAATCTGAGGTAGTTATTACCTTAATAGCACTTCAGTTAATGGGCTCCCTGACTCTTAACCTGTAGGAAGCATTGTTTTCATTCCCTTACTTGAGTTGATGCAGCTGTCTTCATCCGTCATGGAGGGTAATTATCCACATGGATGGTTATGCAGCCACTGCTCCTGGCACATATTTTTCTGAGGATGTGAAAATGGGAATCACTTCATCAAAATACCAGTGTAAATGTTGCCAAAGCCAAAGTGTGTAAATTTAGGGCTGAAGTCCTGATATGCTTGTCAGGATAAAGGAGGCAGTGAGGATTCTCTGATTTTTTTTTTTTTCTCTTGTTCACCTAATAAATATTGAAAGTTTAAAAAAAAATGCATGTTGTTTAGAGGCTGGACGTATACTAGAAATAAACTGCTAAAAATACAGTTTTGAATTATGAACCTAAAATAGGAAAACTAGCACTTTATTTACAATAACATCTAGGTAATCATTTTCCTATCTGTCAACATCTCTTCCATGCAGTGCTCTCAACTGTTTGGGTTTTAAGGATCTCTACCAGAGATGTAGCTCATGTTTAAAGTTACTACTCTGTAGAAGTGCTTTATTTATTTATTTATTAAAGCTAAATTTTAAGGTCATTTTATTTATTTATTTATAAATAAATATTTATTTATTTATATTTTTAAAATATAAATTTATTTATTTTAGTTGGAGGTTAATTACTTTACAATATTGTATTGGTTTTGCCATACATCAACATGAATCCACCAGTTATACACGTGTTCCCCATCCTGAACCCCCCTCCCTCCTCCCACCCCGTACCATCCCTCTGGGTCGTCTCCAGTGCACCAGCCCCAAGCATCCAGTATCATGCATCAAACCTGGACTGGAAATTTGTTTCATATATGATATTATACATGTTTCAGTGCCATTCTCCCAAATCATCCCAACCTCCCCCTCTCCCACAGAGTCCAAAAGACTGTTCTATACATCTGTGTCTCTTTTGCTGTCTCGCATAGAGGGTTATTGTTACCATCTTTCTAAATTCCATATATATGCGTTCGTATACTGTATTGGTGTTTTTCTTTCTGGCTTACTTCACTCTGTATAATAGGCTCCAGTTTCATCCACCTCATTAGAACTGATTCAAATGTATTCTTTTTAATGGCTGAGTAATACTCCATTGTGTATATGTACAACAGCTTTCTTATCCATTCATCTGCTGATGGACATCTAGGTTGCTTCCATGTCCTGGCTACTATAAACAGTGCTGTGATGAACAGTGGGGTACACATGTCTCTTTCGATTCTGGTTTCCTCAGTGTGTATGCCCAGCAGTGGGATTGCTGGGTCATAAAGCAGTTCTCTTTCCAGTTTTTTAAGGAATCTCCACACTGTTCTCCATAGTGGCTGTACTAGTTTGCATTCCCACCAACAGTGTAAGAGGGTTTCCTTTTCTCCACACCCTCTGCAGCATTTATTGCTTGTAGACTTTTGGATTGAGCCATTCTGATTGGCATGAAATGGTACCTCATTGTGGTTTTGATTTGCATTTCTCTGATAATGAGTGATGTTGAGCATCTTTTCATGTGTTTGTTAGCCATCTGTATGTCTTCTTTGGAGAAATGTCTATTTAGTTCTTTGGCCCATTTTTTGATTGGGTCTTTTATTTTTCTGGAATTGGCCTGCAGGAGTTGCTTGTATATTTTTGAGATTAGTTGTTTGTCAGTTGCTTCATTTGCTATTATTTTCTCCCATTCAGAAGGCTGTCTTTTCACCTTGCTTATATTTTCCTTTGTTGTGCAGAAGCTTTTAAATTTAATTAGGTCTCATTTGTTTATTTTTGCTTTTATTTCCAATATTCTGGGAGGTGGGTCATAGAGGATCCTACTGTGATGTATGTCAGAGAATGTTTTGCCTATGTTCTCCTCTAGGAGTTTTATAGTTTTATAGGTCTTACGTTTAGATCTTCAATCCATTTTGAGTTTATTTTTGATAGTTTCTGGTCTTACATTTAGATCTTCAATCCACTTTGAGTTTATTTTTGTGTATGGTGTTAGAAAGTGTTCTAGTTTCATTCTTTTACAAGTGGTTGACCAGTTTTCCCAGCACCACTTGTTAAAGAGATTGCCTTTAATCCATTGTATATTCTTGCCTACTTTGTCAAAGATAAGGTGTCCATAGGTGCGTGGATTTATCTCTGGGCTTTCTATTTTGTTCCATTGATCTATATTTCTGTCTTTGTGCCAGTACCATACTGTCTTGATGACTGTGGCTTTGTAGTAGAGCCTGAAGTCAGGCAGGTTGATTCCTCCAGTTGCATTCTTCTTTCTCAAGATTGCTTTGGCTATTTGAAGTTTTTTGTATTTCCATACAAATTGTGAAATTATTTGTTCTAGCTCTGTGAAAAATACCGTTGGTAGCTTGATAGGGATTGCTTTGAATCCATAAATTGGTTTGGATAGTATCCCCATTTTCACTATATTGATTCTTCTGATCCATGAACATGGTATATTTCTCCATCTAGTACTGTCCTCTTTGATTTCTTTCACCAGTATTTTATAGTTTTCTATATATAGGTCTTTAGTTTCTTTAGATAGATATATTCCTAAGTATTTTATTCTTTTCATAGCAGTGGTGAATGGAATTGTTTCCTTAATTTCCCTTTCTATTTTCTCATTATTAGTGTATAGGAATGCAAGGGATTTCTGTGTGTTTTTATATCCTGCAACTTTACTATATTCATTGATTAGCTCTAGTAATTTTCTGGTGGAGTCTTTAGGATTTTCTCTGTAGAGGATCATGTCATCTGCAAACAGTGAGAGTTTTACTTCTTCTTTTCCAATTTGAATTCCTTTTACTTCTTTTTCTGCTCTGATTGCTGTGGCCAAAAACTTCCAAAACTATGTTGTATAGTAATGGTGAAAGTGGGCACCCTTGTCTTGTTCCTGACTTTAGGGGGAATGCTTTCAATTTTTCACCACTGAAGATAATGTTTGCTGTGAATTTGTCATATATAGCTTTTATTATGTTGAGGTATGTTTCTTCTATTCCTGCTTTCTGGAAAGTTTTTATGTAGAAGTGTTTTAAAGACCCATTTAGGGTAGAGATGGATATACTATAAGAGTTCTACCAAAAAACATACACATGCACATCTAATAATGAGTGTTGATTTCTGCTATGTTCCATGAGGCAGGATTCCCTAGTTTATACAGCACAGGGATCATGAAAGTGAGAAGTGTGATCAAATTCCTCATACAGAGAAATGTTATGGACTAGAAAAGGTATCGTAATGTGAATTTGTCAGAGGGGACAAAACAGAGGCTAACTGTGAGGATCTGGAGAAGTCAATGGCAACCCACTCCAGTACTCTTGCCTGGAAAATCCCATAGACAGAGGAGCCTGGTAGGCTGTAGTCCATGGGGTCATGAAGAGTCGGACACTTACTTAGCGAATTCCCTTTCACTTTTCACTTTCATGCATTGGAGAAGGAAATGGCAACCCACTCCAGTGTTCTTGCCTGGAGAATCCCAGGGATGGCGGAGCCTGGTGGGCTGCCATCTTGGGATCGCACAGAGTAGGACACAACTGAAGTGACTTAGCAGCAGCAGCAGCAACTGTGAGGATATACCTGGTACTATCAATTTCTGAGCTCAATTTTTAGTGTCTTTAGATACAAACTGGGCTTCCCAGGTGGCACTAGTGGTAAAGAACCAGCCTGCCAATGCAGAAGACATAAGAGACATGGGTACGATCCCTCGGTTGGGAAGATCCCTGGGACGAGGGCATGGCAACCCACTCCAGTATTCTTGCCTGGAGAATCCCATGGACAGAGGAGCCTGGTGGGCTACAGTCCATAGAGTTGCAAAGAGTCAGACACAACTGAAGTGACTTAGCATGCACACACGCACACATCTTCTATGTTGGCAAGAACCAACACTTGTGAATTACTGCAACTGTTAAATGACTGTCAGGGCAATAACAACCGTATTACTGGTGGAAATGGCCCAATCACAAGGTCCGAATTAGATTTGCTAGACTTTCATGCATTGGAGAAGGAAATGGCAACCCACTCCAAGATTCTTGCCTAGAGAGTCCCAGGGATGGGGGAGCCTGGTGGGCTGCCATCAATGGGGTCGCACAGAGTCAGACATGACTGAAGCAACTTAGCAGCAGCAGCAGCAGCAGACTAACTTAGGCATTGAACTAGGATCACAAATATTGTAACATTTCACATGTGTGATACACAGCATACTTGATAAACTTATCTATATGGAGCATTGATTTTTTTTTAAAAAAAAAAGGAGCAACTAAAGCAAAACAAGTTCTGAGGAACAAAATTGATAACCCATCTCGCCCACCTTCCTTCTAGACATTCCCTAATGCTGGGGAGAGGGAAGATCTCCTTTTGTCCAAATCTACACTCATACAATCCAGAGAGGCTTCAGCTAACTTAATTTTTGGCATACCTGGGTCAGTTTTCTATAGATTTTTCTGTCTGAATAGTATGTTCTTTACCTTTATGCTATTTCCAAAAAAAAAACATTGTGCATCAAGGTTGCTCCTCTTTGCTTCACGTGGTCTGTGGAGTACAGTTAGGCATTTATTCCAGGCCTCCAGCAGATTTCAAAGGTGATATCAGCATGGGTTGCAGAAGGAAATGGCAACTCACGCCAGTATTCTTGCCTGGAAAATCACATGGACAGAGGAGCCTGGTGGGCTACAGTTCATGGGGTCACAAAGTGTCAGACACGACTGAGAGATTGAGCGCATTAGGATGGGTGCAGAGCATCTACTTAAAAGAGGAAAGCTTTTATAACATAAGTGGACAGCAAACAACTTACAATAATAGGAGAAAGAGAAAATCTATTTTAAAACAAGCTAGAAACTCAGAGGGCACAATGGAGTCTATTTAGTGTTAAGTACAGAAAGCCTTGTGCTTCTCAATAAGCCAAGAGGCATTGCTTTATTACAGAGTAGTGTAATAGCAGCTGTTCATAACTGTGTTCCGGAGTCTCTAAGCCAAACACCGTAGCACCCTTTACTCTCGGATTATCTCAGTCCTTAACGAGCAGAACAATAAAGATATCTCTCTATGTGCTTTCCCTTATTACATCATGAGGTGGCTTTTTACATCCATAGTCACCTAGCACAATGCCTGGTTTATGGCAGCCACTTGTAATTACTTGTACAGTAAATGGCTTAACAAAATGGCTAGCAGTGTAGAAAGATAGGTAGGTAGGTAGATAGACAGAAACAACTAAATGTAAAGGTTACCTGAGACCAGAGAAATACAAAAACATATAAATACAAATTCTCCTAATTCTCACAGAAATGGGAGAGGTGGAAAAAAGCCAAAGTGAACAGAATAAACATGACGATGTTTTTGGGTTTAAAGTGCCAGCTAAGACCATAAACTACTAACATCTGTGAAGTCAGAAGAAAAGCATCTAAAATATTTTGTTGTTACAGCTCTAGTTTACAGATTAGTGGCAAACCTCAGTGTTTCTTTGAATGACTCCAACTTATTTCTGAACTTAAGATAATCCCAAATAATTCTATAGAAAAGAAGCCAACTCTTCAGTTAAAAAGGATGCCACCTTCCTTATCCAGGTAATTAAGCAGATTTCAACAGGACTTTTACTCATAGAGGCCATGTGATAACCAATAATCACAGTCATTATTTATTTAGCTTTACGTAAACGAGCATGACACTGTGGAGTTCACAGAATCATCTGTTTTTCACTAAAAGTCAAACTGTATACATTGGGATTATGTCTTGTTTTTTGCTTAGGCAAACGACTTCATGGCCATTAAAATATTAGCTAGTATGAATGACCCAATAATCCTCAAATATGAAGGTGATGCCTGCATGGAAAAGAAAACTATTGTAGAAAATATAGAAAATAAAAATTGAAGAGCACATAAGTAGTACATGGAATCCCATGATTAGGGCTAAATACTCATAAATTAAGCCGGCTTTAATCCGATTCAATTATTTTAAATTTTGTTGAAGTATGTTTTTAATAATACAGTGATAAAATGAAAGTTTTGTTGAGCGTGCTTTTCATATTTTGTGATATATCTTTATAAAAAAAAAAGTTCCAGTCTGGGCTACAAAACTGTCCTGGAGGGACTTCCCTAGTGGTCCACTGGCTGAGACTCTGTGCTCCTGGTGCAGGGGGCAGGATTCAGTCCCTGGTCAGGGAATTAGATTCCACCTGATACAAATGAGAGCTGGCATGGCCAAATAAATAAATTAATTTTAGGAACTATCCTGAAACATACCTCATTTAAATACAGTTATTTGACCTTCCACCCCATACTTGTTATGGATATAGTCCCTGACATTTCATAATAGCATGCTGTGTATTTCATTCTGGGGCATGATTGCTTATAAAAGTTGAGAGGTGGTACTTAATCACCTCCCTGAAGACACCAGGCTTACTTCTGTCTTTCCTGTGTGGTTTTCACATGTTTTGTCTCTTCTTAAAAATGTTTATGAAGAAATAAAATGTAAACTTTAAAAATATTTCTCATATTTTGCTCCCTTCTTGTCCTCCATTGACCTAAGACGTCTAGGTTGTCATGCTAACCCAGTTACTTCCATTTTTTTCTTTCTTTCTCTATTATGGGAACACATCAAAACCAGGAAGTTGACTAGGTCACTGTTGGGGATTATCCATATTCTTAGAAGAGATCTCAGGGCAAATACAGGAATTTTCTGCCTGCATGTGTTTGCCTACCTCATTTCTTCATCTTCCTTTCCTGGCTCCCCACAGCTACCCTCTGTGCCCAGTTCATATTCTGGTAACGTACACTTTCTAGACATCAGCATTTCTTTATATGAAGAATCGGATCCCATTTCTCACTTTCATGATCCCTCTACAAATCAGGAAATCTTGCCTCACTGAATCGAGTTGAAACAATTATTAGATGAACAAGTGTACTTTTTATAGAGCTCTTAGAATTGCAGTCATCTCTACTCATCTGTCCTAACTTGGCCTTTGTGTGTGTGTGTGTTCATTGCTCAGTCATGTCTGACTCTTTGTGACCCTACAGACTGTAGCCTGCTAGGCTCCTCTGTCCATGGAATTCTCCCAGGCAACAATACTGGAGTGAGTTGCCATGCCATTCTCCAGGGGATCTTCTTGATCTTTATACCACTTCTATGCTAACGAGAAGCTCTAAACATAGGCTTAATAACCATGTACTTTGTTTTTCTTCATGACAGCATTTCCAAGCCTATTTAACTTTTTGGTAAGGCTGCAAACAGAATTCATAAGTAGAGGAATGTATGCACTTAGAAGCTTCCATATGTTTTTAAACTGTTCCTACTGAAAGATCTATAATACTGTCTAAATGTATTGAGCATGAGGAGTGATAAGGTCCTGATCCTGACTTTGCCAAAACACATAAAAATGTCCACATTCATTCGCAACATGCAGATCACTTTTCTAACCAAAAATCTCTCCCTAGAAATGATAGGGGTAAGGAATGCTGGCTGGCCAGGGGTTGGTATAAGAAAGATAAAGTACAACAACCATGTAGTTTTATGAATTTTCTCCCTGGGAGATGAAGTAAGAATAATGGTCTACAGTAGGAAACAATTATTGAAATACATGCTTTAGAATATCTCACTATAAGAAAAATATTTGATGTTAAGAAGCTCCTCATTTATTAAAAAAAAAAAAACATGAAAAAATAAAGGTATAGGTATTTTAGTCTGACTTACTTAAGAGAAGTTGTTTAGCACCTGACTGTGTTCAGGTAAAGGGGACTAAAATGGAGGTTAGGAAGAAAGAAGGGAAATTGTAGAGCTGGAGGGCTGGCATGAAGAAGTAAGAGCTTTAAGTGATTGATTCCTCCAGAGAACAAAGGCATAGAAGAGACACATAGAGGCAGATAGATGTTGCCTACCTGGTGGTGTTAGCTGGGTCCTTGATGAAAACCAGAGCAGAGTTCCAAACACTGGCCAGGTGTAGCCTTCCAAACCAATGCAGACATCTTAACTCAGAACTTGATCACAAGCTAGGGCAATTCAGTCCAGTTCCCCCTTGTTTAAATTCATTTAGTCCAGTGCCTATAATTTCTATCAGATATTCCCTTGCTTGAGTCCCATCCTTCATCTCTCCTGACCCTCCCATATTGAGAAAAGAGAAACAAGAGCCAAAAAGAGAAGAAACAGGAGTGTTGATAACCATTTTACTCATTTTATGATCGGTAAGAGACTAAACGATATTTATAAGATTTTCATCTCTTAAGAAAGCATCCTGGGACTTCTTTGGTGATCTGGTGGTTAAGACTCTGAACTCCCCAGATGTAGAAGATGGACTTGTGGGCACAGCTGGGGGAAGGAGACGGTGGGATGAACTGAGAGAGTAGCATTGAAATATATACATTACCATGTTTAAAACAGATAGCTAGTGGGAAGCTGCTGTACAACACAAGGAGCTCATTCTGGTGCTCTGTGATGACCTAGAGGGGTGGGATGGGGGATGGGCAGGAGGGCCAAGAGGAAGAGAATACATGTATACATATGACTGATTCATGTTATACAGCAGAAACCAACACAACATTGTAAAGAAATTATCCTCCAATTAAAGATACAAACAAACAAACTGCATTCTCAACGCAGGGGGCATGGGTTCTGTCCTGGTCAGAGAACTAAGATCCCACATGCAGCATGTGTGTGCATGCTAAGTCGCTTCAGTCGTGTCCAGTTCTTTGTGACCCTGTGGACTGTAGCCTGCCAGGCTCCTCTGTCCATGGGATTCTCCAGGCGAGAATACTGAAGTGGGTTGCCATGCCTTCCTCCAGGGGATCTTCCTGATCCACGTCTCTTAAGTCTCCAGCCTTGTCACAGCGCAAACAAAAAAAAGCATCCTGATAATCTTCTATATTCCTAATAGTTTTCCTGTGATTATTTTTTAAAAGATACACATAGTCTGGTTTTCTGTTTGTATGAATTTTCTCTTGTAAAGACTTTGCAGTTTCAGTTTCTTGAAAGTATATCTAAATATTTATACACTTTGACATATATACTCTTCTATACATATATACCCCAGTAGTGGCGTTAATTAACTATTTGCATTTGGTCCTTCAGTGAATAAACGATGTTTTCCAGGAGAGCTGGCTGGTATCATTACAACAGTCAGCTGAGATGTGAATCGATGACCCAAGGATGTTTTTCTGCTTCCTCCTGAAACTGACTACAGAGCTGAGTACAGAGCTGTCATATTGATTGATATTCTCATGAGAAATAATTACTGATCAGGGTGAGGAAGAAGTACAGACTAGGAAATAATGTGCTTTCACATTTAAAAAAAAATCTGTTTAGCAACCTGAAAGTCTTTGTTGCAGCCTTATCCTCTTTCTAAAACCCAGCTAAGTCTGTTCTTCCCGTGCCTGTTGTTTTAATAGCTTCAGAAGCATTCTCCTTAGTAAGCCTTTAAATCCCTTATCAGAGTTGGGCAGATCATTGGGTTCAAATATCCACAGTGAATGAGATCCAACTGCAAATGGGAGGCTGACATGGCTCTTTGTACATTGTTGGTGATTTTCGGTGTGTTTTTTTGGAACTGATGAAAATTCTAATCTTTGTCTCTTCTGACATCTGATCCCACATTTGACTAATTAAAAAACAGAGCTGGGGCACTATAGTGTTAAGCCATAAGAATGGCAAGGCATGTGTGCTTGAACAGTAAATGTGGTCTCTAGGGAACAAGTTTACCAGTAATCAGTTGTATTTACTTGAACTTAGTTTATTTTTCTTGGCATTCTGCGAGCTAACAGATTTATTTTTCCTCTTGGATTAGGAAATGGAAGCACCTTGAGCCAGAATTTGTATGTTGATAGTAGGAGATCCCTTAACTTTATTGGTTTTTGCTCAAGAGTGTGAATTTCAATTCCAATGTTTGGTGTCAAATGTGAACAACTGAAAGGGATGTGACTTGGATGTGATTGACATTCCACAGGACTCTCGCTCATATCTGGATTTTAAATGCTTTATGGCAACCATTCCAGTATTTTTGCCTGGAGAATCCCATAGACAGAGGAGCCTGGCAGGCTACAGTCCATGGAATTACAAAGAGCCGGACGTGACTGAAGTGACTTAGCATACCTGAAGTCAACTTATCCTAAAGTACAGTCTGTAGACCAGAATCTCACAGGATAGCTTCAGAAATGAGTTCCCTGGAAAAATGAGATTGGGAAATTCCTCACCGTCTAGCATGCTCGGTGCATGCTCAGTGATGTTCACATATTAAACCCCTAAGAATTGCAGCAGTGAAGAGTTCTGTTTAGACAGTTTAATCCCAGGACATTTCTCTCCTAGTTGACTCAGGATTATTTTTTTCAAAACAAAATGCTTATGAACAGACAGGAAACATACGATTTGAAAAAATGTATCCTGGGAAATGCTTCTCTAACTCATTTAGCGGAAGACCTGTCAAAAGGCTGTGTGTTCCGTACTTTTGGAGGACGTTTTGGACAGTATTTTCATTCTTTGTATAAGCCAAAAAAGGGTGTGTGTGTGTGTGTGTGCGCACGTGTGTGTCAGCACACAGGTGCATTTGAATAGGTAGTATTTCTCTTTTCAACTACAAAAAACAAAAAACGTGGAAAACAAGATGACCTGTGCCCAGCTTCACCCTCCTAAAATGACCTTTGAAAGCCCTTCAACTTCATACTCTCAACTCTCAGCTCTTTCTGGGGAAGCCTCATCTGCTGAGAAGCTCCTGATGGGAAATCTCTGCCCACATCCTTGATTTCGTACTAAAATCCGTCATGCATACACTGTCACTTTGACATGGTTTTTGCATTTCTTGAGACAGTCACTCCTAACTTCCCTGATCAGCCATAAATTTTGACTGAGTAGGAAAACTACTGGCTCAACTATTTCCTGAAACAAGAAAATACACTCTTTGTACTGGAAACTTTCCGCATCAAGGATGGTTTTGAGAATGTCTGCATATTCATGTGAAAAGAGAAAGCACATTTATCATTCGACCACATGTACCATCAATTCATAAGAAAGCATGGAATTTATGGAGAAAAGTCAGATCATATATTTATGAGAAGTTATATATATTGATATGTCAGAATATAGTAAGTTTTAGATGATTGACATTTGAGGCCAGGTAATTCTAATCCTTAATTTACAGTCTAATTCTGACTATAGGGTCCCTACCTCCCTGGCCTCTACCCACTAGATACCAGTAACCTCCTTCTTTCTCTCCCCCATTGTGACAACCAAAAATGTCCCCCAGTGTTGACAAATGTCTCCACAAGGGCAAAATCATTAACCCTCTCTCCCTCACTGAGAACTATCAGTTTAGACTAGGTTCTGAGTTGCAAAGTCAATATATTGGCTTTCCAGTGAAAGTGGAAGTCGCTCAGTCGCGTCCGACTCTTTGCGACCCCATGAACCCTACAGTCCATGGAATTCTCCAGGCCAGAATACTGGAGTAGGTAGCCTTTCCCTTCTCCAGGGGATCTTCCCAGCCCAGGGATCAAACCCAGATCTCCCACATTGCAGGCAGATTGTTTATCAGATGAGCCACAAGGGAAGTCCATTGGCTTTCTAAGTCTGTCTTCAAAGAGTTTTCTGCAACCCATGAATTCTCTGCAGTCAGCGTTGTCTCACATCCCTCAGAATGTTTAAATCATGCCACCAACATTGCATGTTAACCAAGTGAAGAATATGTGGCTTATCTTGGCCTGAAAGAGAATTTTGTCATACTGATTGTCATTTTAAGTAGAGAGAGAGGAGTCAGAGAGAAACTTTTACCTGGGGCGCTTTGGCAAAAATCTATGTTAAATCTACCAGTTCTACAAGTATATAACATTGACTGTTCATGGTGGGTGTTTTGGTTAGCCATGTTATTTATTCTTGGGTAAATTTTAATATTTTAAGGACTCCTTTTTTATTGTAAGCAAAACATTTTTTTTCTTATGGCAATATTCATATGCTCAGTTGTATCTTATCATCCACTGGCAGAAACCTAATATTGGGAATTCCCTGGTAGTCCAGTGGTTAGAGCTTTGCTGGCTCATTGCGAGGTTGGGGGTTCGATTCTGGGTGGGGGAACTAAGATCCCCACAAGCCAGGGTGGCCAAAGATAAATAAGTAAACAAATAAATAATAGCATTATTAATAACATTGCTAATGATACCTTTTATTCCCAATCCCAATTCTAACAAGTCCTTGAATAATTCTACCAAATTAACATTTGTTAAAGCAGAATTCAGATTCTACCCCTCTCTACCCCAAACTTCCTTCTTCCGCCCCACCCTCCCCAACTTATCTCCTCCTTCCCGACTGCACTTTGGCAAACCCTACAAAGCTGGACTATTTTATTGATGCACATAACAGGCTCTCCTCCTTCTGCACCTGTTTTCCTGGGATTTCTTCCTCTCGGAGTGGCACCATCCTTCTGCCCCGCCAAGGTGTCTCTTGTGCCAAGATCTTTGTGGTCCCGGTTGAATGTCCTCCCTCCCCTCCTCTGAGCCCAGGTACTGTATTAAACATACACCTTACATTTTCCCGTTATAATTTACATATGGTTTTGCTTTGCCCTCCTTGCTAGAGTCTAAGTCTTAACAGAAGGGACTGTACATGAACCATCCTTACACTGTACAACACGTGTGTTTGTACAGGGCTGTGATTAAACAAACACTTTCGCTGGATGTTGTCTTATTTCCTTCCAAGGTCTGGTGCTTTAAACTATACCAACCTGTCTTTATACTTACTGTGTCTGTTGTCTTTTGGCAGCTATGTATGACAGTAAAATCACCAAGGGTGGCTCCGGCATAATTTTAAAGGGATCAGAGCAACCACCAAAAAGTTTGATTAATTAAATAATGCACAAGTTAAGCACAAGAGCCAGCTTTGAAAAACTAATCTGAAATAAAAGAAAATGTGAAAACAGACATATGACATTGATGGTATTCTACTCCACTCTCTCCCGGCCTCCCCCGACCCTATCCCTCCTTCCTTTCTTCCCTCTCTCCTTTCATCCTGGATAGACATCAATGAGAAGGCTTTTTTAGTTTGTCACAGGAGCCATAACTAGGCAACCAGTTGTGATACAATTCCATACACTTCTTTTTAATTTTCAATCTAAAAATCTAAAATTTCCAAATCTTGATTTTACTTCTGGCAACAACTAAAAACATGTTAATGACTCAGATTTAAAAACAATGACAATAGGTTAACCTAAAGCTTGAATTTTCAGGCAATTCTGTGTAGCACTAACATCTTAGGACACTAAGTTAAAAAATCATGTTTTATGTATAGAATGGCTTTTGTGTTGCCATACCACCCTAATCCCTCCATCCTAGCCATCAAATTTAAATTGTGGTGATAATATTAACAAGTTAGGTTAAAGAAGGTTTCTTTTTTAACGACCAGATTAAAGCACTTCTGGCGAGTTCCCCCCGCCTTTTATATTTTTATCTCAAGGTAGATATAACACATTTTCAAAAGACAGTCCAAAATAGAACTCAGTCTATAATCCTTGTTAATTGTCGTGGCTGTGTCTTATAGTGATGTGCAAGGTCCTCTTATACAAATAGGAATTAGGGAGCCACCTCACTTCACAGGGAATTAACTAAATGGTGCTAAACCGGTTACTCCGAGAGGTACAGGAGAAAGAACGGTGGCTTTCATTTCCCTGCAGAGTCTCCTTGGGGTTGGGGGGAGGTGTCTGGCGCCACAAAAGGAATTAGGCTCCAGTTTGAACAGAAACCTGAAGGCTATTAAGTTTATTTTAAGAATGTGTTGCCAGAGATCTAATAAATTTCTACGTTGCCGCAGGCAGTGCATGCATGAAATCTTGCTGCACCAGGTGTTTTGTTTTGTATTTTTTTTCCTTTCCCCAAAAGCAGGAGAGTGCGTGAATCTTCTTGACAGACTTAACTAACACACTTTTGAGGAAGTAGTTATTGTTTCTATGAAAGTATGGTGGTTTTTCCATTTTACTCCTATTTGTAAATGGGGAGGAGGGGAGGAAATGATAGAAAATTAATTATTCCTGGGTTGCTTTTAAAAGAAATAGAGTAAGTCTCCCCACATTTAAATATGTATATAATATTTGATCATTTTAAACACATGATTGTTATGATTTGGTGCTTAACCACAGTATTTGAGATCGCAGTCTCTTAAATGGAAAGACCAGTAGACTAGGCGTGAAAACCTCCAGGATTTATCCCTCTTCTGCAAATAGCTGCTTTGTAATCTTATTCAAATCACAGCCTTTCCGGATCTTGCAAAAACAGGGCCATGAGAAAAGATGCAATCAAGAGTTCATTCTTGCTCTAAAGTGCTTGGAGTTTATACGTGCCTTGTTCAACAACATTATTATTTCTTGAATTAGTTGATGTTCTTGATTCGAATACAGGATCCCACTTTCGTTTTCTGAAAATAGTCTCCCTAGTTACTCATATTACCACTGGAAAATGATGGCGCTAGTTTTTAATTTTGAATGCACGTGATCAGCTTGGAACCTGCCTGTTGTAAATGAGAGTTCACCGTGAAATTATACATTTGCCCTGTCCTTTGCCCTCTCTAGAGCTACCTCTGAATTCCGTATCGTAAGCACACATACCAAGAGGGAAGATATTCATTCCAGCAGGTTTAAACTCCTAACGAAGAAAGCAAAGTATTGCACGATTAGGTTTGATTAAGGAAGTATTTTTAAGCCCTAGGTTAGGAGATAGAAGCTCATAGTTCTCCCCTTACTTTTTTCATTTTGTTACAGGGGATGAAAATCAGCACATCTTTTTTTCTCTAGGGATGGAGTTGGGGGAAGGGACCGTGCTTGGAGAACTCTGGAGGACTCCTGCAGGTTGGGGCTTGCTGACTCTGACCCAGCCGTGGCCCTGATGGAGCACATCTGTCAACCTGGAGGAAGGGTCCTCCTCCCAGCATCTCTTGGTTTTGGCTATGGCCCCAGTTCATTCATAAAACGAAAGGGTCATATCCTTCTTAACTTTTCTGTGATTCAATCTCAGATATTTGAAAACTGACCTTCATACCCTTATTTCCCCACTTAATTCTTATTATTTGTCAGCCTCACTCTGC
Source organism: Capricornis sumatraensis (assembly GCF_032405125.1). Classification (NCBI taxonomy): domain Eukaryota; kingdom Metazoa; phylum Chordata; class Mammalia; order Artiodactyla; family Bovidae; genus Capricornis; species Capricornis sumatraensis. The sequence goes on along the minus strand of NC_091080.1, from coordinate 33,210,306 downwards.
ATAACACAAGAGGGCTTCCTGATGGTCCAGGGAAGCACACTCAGACCATCAGTTTTGCTTCAGTCCACAGGCACTCATTGAGAAATTAGGTTAAAGCAAATTAAAATTCAGTTCGAGTCACCTATACATAGAATGGTGACTTAAAGGAAGTAATCTGACTACTCAAAAGAAGTGTAAAAGCAATACTAGCAGGCTGTATTTGAATCCTAGGCCTATATCACATACTATTTGTTGTTGCTGTTATTGCTTAGTCACTCAGCTGTGTCCAACTCTTTGCGACCCCATGGACTATAGCCCTCAAGGCTCCTCTGTCCATGGGTTTTCCCAGGCAAGAATACTGGAGTGGGTTGCCATTTCCTTTTCCAGGGTATCTTCCCAACACAGGAATCAAACCCACATCTCCTGTGTCTCCTGCACTGCAGGTGGGTGGATTATTTACCATTGTGCCATCTGGGAAGCCCATGTCTCAGTGGTAAAGAATCTGCCTGACAATGCAGGAGATGCAAGAGATGCGGGCTGGTCCCCAAGTCAGGAAGATCCCCTGGAGAAAGGAAAGAGCAACCCATTTCAGTATTCTTGCCTGGAAAATCCCATGGACAGAGGAGCCTGGCTGGCTACAGTCCATGGAGTCACAAAAGTGTTGGACACGACTGAACTAACGCATGCTAAAGCTCAATTCCATGCAGCTTATGTGATAGTTACCCAGATATCACAGTGCATGTGTGCTTTTTTCTTAGGAAAAGTGTGTGTGGAAGTGCCTTTCCTAAGAATAGCCTAGAAGACCTCTGCACAAGCAGATATATCCGTAGAAGTCAACATGTGCTATGCTTATTTCTCTCCCCCTCTGGGTCTTGGTCATGGCGCTTGTTTTTCTATACATTTCTACCAATATTCTCTACATGTCTCTGTGGATCTGACCCCTTGTGCTGTGCAGCCTATTTTTTAGAACACGTTTGATAGTGGGAGGGCTTCCCCTGTGGCTCAGCAATAAGGAGTCTGCCTCTGAATGCAGAAGATGCAGGTTCAATCCCTGGGTCTAGAAGATCCCCTGGAGGAGGGCATGGCAACCCACTCCAGTATTCTTGCCTAGAGAATTCCATGAACCGAAGAGCCTGGTGGGCTACAGTCTATGGGGTTGCAAAGAGTCAGATACGACTAAGTGACACACTTACTTACTTACTCCCTCTTTCTCTTTAATATCCAGTTACTTCAATAGAAAAAGAAGGAAATAAATATTGAGTAAATGTCCTGAGCTCCTATCAAATTCTTTGAAGTTCCCCTTTTACTGAATTTCTTATCTCTGTTCTTATACTTAATCTTCCAGGAACACTTCACCTCCCCTCCCCACCATCTCCCTGAGTATCCAAATACCTGTGCGTAAGACTGCATTTGAACGCTATCTCTGCCGTGAAGTTAGCATAATCTCTCGCTCTTGTGAGCTCCCCCAGCTCTTTATCAGTGCCTCTCTCCTAGCGCTTGTCAGCCTCCAGCTTATGCTCATTATCTACGTGCTCGAGCCATCTTCCATAGTTGAGTGTCAACTCCTGGGGGCGGAGGGTGGATGTTCAGAGCCAGTTGGCTCCAGCTTTGCACCTGGTGGTTTTCCACAAATAGTAGAATCCACCTGACTATAAGGGCCAGAAAACAGAATTCCAGGCGCTCTCAGAGGTTCTGTTATGGAAGATTGTAAGGGCAAGCAAACTTTTTGTTCTGTTTTTTTTTTTTTAACTAATTAATTTTTCTTATTGGATTATAGTTGATTTACAATGTTGTGTTAGTTTCTGTTTGTACAGCAAAATGAGTCACTTATACTTACATCCACTCGCTTTTAGATTCTATTCCCAAGTTCTTGTTCAGTCACCAAGTCATGCCCAACTGTTTGCAACCCCATGGACTGCAGCACACCAGGCTTCCCTGTCCATCACCAACTTCTAGAACCTACACAAACTCATGTCCATCTCATTGGTGATGCCATCCAACCATCTCATCCTCTGTCATCCCCTTGTCCTCCTGCCTTCAATCTTTCCCAACATCATAGTCTTTTCCAAGGAGTCAGTTCTTCACATCAGGTGGCCAAAGTATTGGAGTTTCAGCTTCAGCATCAGTCCTTCCAGTGAACACCCAGGACAGATCTCCTTTAGGATGGACTGGTTGGATCTCCTTGCAGTCCAAGGGACTCTCAAGAGTCTTCTCCAGCACCACAGTTCAAGAGCTTCAGTTCTTTGGCGCTCAGCTTTCTTTATAGTCCAACTTTCACATCCATACATGATTACTGGAAAAACCATAGCTTTGACTAAGATGGACCTTTGCTGGTATTCCCATCTCTTGAAGAATTTTCCACAGTTAATTGTGATCCACACAGTCAAGGCTTTGGCATAACAATAAAGCAAAAGTTGATGTTTTTCTAGAACTCTCTTTTTCAATGTCTTTCATTATCTCCCACAGTTTGCTCAAACTCATGTCCATTGAGTTAATGATGGTATCCAGCGATCTCATCCTCTGTTGCCCCCTTCTCCTCCTGCCTTCAATCTTTACCAGCATCATGGTCATTATAAGTACTTAGTAGAGTTCCCTGTCCTATATGATAAGTTCTTATTAATTATCTCTTTTATATATAGTAGTGTGTATATGTCAATTCCAGTCTATCCCTCACCCCACTTCCTTTCTGGTAACCATAAATTTGTTCTCCACATCTGTGACTCAATTTTTGTTTTATAAATAGGTTCATTTATACCATTTAATAAGATTCCACATATAAGTGATATCACACAATATTTGTCTTTTTCTGTCTGACTTACTTCATTCAGTATGACAATCTCAAGCAAAGTTTGAAAGTTCATCCTAACACCAAAAAGACAATGAAATAAATCCCTTATTTTAATTTTCATTTTTGGTTCTCACAATAGTTAATAGCATTGATGCTGATGGTAGTTGCAAGGCTACTGCCCTTACCTTCTAAGAGAACAAAGACTGCTTAAGAATCTAATTATCAAATTTTCCCTATAAATTAGGTAATATTGTTATCTTAATCTTTTCTATATTAATATCTATCTCTAGAGACTGCTGATTTAAAGGTTGAACCAGCTTTTTAAAATAGCCATATATTTGATTTCCAGTTCTCTACCAGGCTGAACTTTATTCTAAACAAATGGAACTGTAGCAAGCTAGAGTCAGACATGACTGAGCGACTGAACTGAGAACTGAGCAAGCTGGAAAATCTTAGGGCTTCCCTGGTGGTTAAGATGGTAAAGAATCTACCTGCAATGCAGGAGACCCAGGTTCGATAAGAAAATCTTAGCAGGCTGGAAAAATATTACCAGTGGAATTATGTTCTATTGGAAGCTAGCTTTTCTTCATGAAAAAAAAAAAAAGTTGTCAGAGTTTAAACAGGCACCCAGAAATGACTGTTTATTTAAGCACAAGTCAGAGTCGAGACACCGGTTTTGTATAGAAAGCAGTGTGCTTTGTCTTTACAGAAATTAGGCAGCCCTAAGTTCCTAGGGAGGGCTAATTGAACGTTGTGACTCTGTTATTCTAGAAAAATCTGTTGTGTTCCCATTGAGAAAGAAGCTGAAGATGACTAAAGACCAGCTGGAAAAGTTCAAAAGAGGTCTTTTCATCACAGCCTTAATGGCTGCGGTGTCAGGGTTTGGGGACAAAGCATTTGGGAGTGTAGTTATCAGCTGTCAGACACCTGTTGTATGGTTTTATGACACCCGTTACGACTTTAATTTGTTTCCAATGGGAACAGCTTCTTGAGCATCATAGATGGCAGAATCTCTTAGAAAAACAAAGATTGACGTGGAAGTGAAATTTTGTCAGTTTTTTAGGTTGTTTAAATTCATCTAAAATTTCACATTCAGTAAGCTGTGACTATTATTATTAAAGGGGTCAACACTGATTATCCCTAAACTTTGAGGTTTTAGGAGAATCTACATGGTAGGTAACCTGTAACATGTAATAAATAACATGTCTTTACATTCTTTTTCTGTGGACTAGTTTTTGAGACTTTATTGAATTTGCTACAGTATTGCTCCTGTTATATGTTTTGGGGTCTTTTTTTGGCTTCAAAGCGTGTGGGATCTTCACTCCCCAACCAGGGATCAAACCTGCACCCCCTGCATTGGAAGGCGAGGTCTTAACCACTGGACCTCCGGGGAAGTCCCTTGACATTCTTTAGATGAAGTACAGAGTTCCATATACAAGACCGATTTTTTTTTTTACCTTAAATCTTTTAATGTTGCAGAATTTCATTCCTTTGAACTAAAAATAGGAGCTGCATCAAAATGAACTTATGTGCAAGGTCAATTTTATAATCAGAGTTACAATAAAGTTCAGCTTAGCTCTTCAGACCCTTATAGCACTCCTGCACAATAAGTAGTGCCTAAAATTTTGCAGATTCTGAGAGGCAATATGATTTCCGTATGTAGAAATCAGAAGAGTTATGTAGTATTTAGTTCCGTTTAGAGTGAAGCTTTATACATTAACATTCTAGCCTCTAATAAGATATCTACTTAAAAATCCTCAATGTAGAGTGAACGCTGAGCATTTAAAACAATTACCTGGATTGAGTCTTGGTCTTGTGAAGAGAAGTTTCTCAGTGTTTCTTTTGAATTTTATTTCAAATAAAAGCTGAAAGTGGTGGACATATGAAGTCCTTGGTGAACTTATTCAGCTGTCTGTCACTTGAAACCCCTGATTAACCAGTAACCTGGCACTCTGATCCTTCCAGGACATAAACACCAACCAGAAAATAAGCTTTATAAATCTGTAAGTAGAGGTGAAATTGGCCATCCCTAAGACCATCTCTCCTACTTTATGATGGAACAGAAGGGTTAAACAGGGCTTTTTGTCATCAATAACCTCTGGAGGTCTGATCCAGACAAACCCAAATTCCAGTAATTCACATTCATAGGTAATCATTTAAAATCTTTACATAGTGTTCATAGACATATGCAAGACATTTTAGAAAGAGTGCTATTAAAAATAATTTTATTTAGGAAATTCCCTGGTGGTCCTGTGGTTAGGACTTGGTACTTTCATTGCCAGGGCCCCAGTTTCAATTCCTGGTTGAGGAACTGAGATCCCGCAAGCAGCATGGCACAGTCAAAAAAGATTTTTTTAATTAAATTTTTTTTGTTGTTTTAAAAAGATACAGCGCTAAAAGGGATATGTTACATTTATATAGGATATTTATGTTGCCTGATAAATGAAGCATTTCTGAACTTCTTTCAATCAAGATGTTAGAGTGTCAAATTCATTAAATCAGCATTTTTCTAACAGTAAGCAAAATGAACTCCCTGCTCTCCTAGGTCATGGGTTACAGTGGGAGCAGACAGAGTGAACAAACAAAAATGAAAGCATAAATGGGATACGAGGTTGTGGAAAGCACTGTAAGGAAAAATTAGCAGAATAGAGGCGCTAGGAAATGCTGGGTGTTTTATTGGTGTTTGCCGTTTCATATTGAATGTCAAGAAAAGGCCTCATTGACTTTAAATTCTTAAAACATACAATTTTTAGGAAAAGGGTAATATTTCCCAGGGTATTTCAGGAAAGAGAATCAGATCTTAAAATTAGCTAAAAATGATTAAAGAGAAATGGTATGCTTAATGATCTCATTCTTAGACATAGGGGAAAGGACAGTCAGGAAGAAAGTATACAGAACTGTAATAAAATTCATTTGTTGAACACATTAAACACAAGAGTTACTGAATAGGTCCGACGTGATTAATCACAGTCAAGTCAAACTGTAGGATGTGTTTTAGTTTTTTTTTTTGTAAGCTGAGAACTGTTAAGAAATAAGGAATAAAACAGGACTTGCAAAGTATCCGTTTTATAACTACAAATCGTATTTACTCCATAGGCCTTTTATCGACAATCAAGGAAGAATTCGGTAGACCTCACAGTGTCCCTGCCACTACGCTGGCTTTGGACACTAGCAGGATGAATTTGACCCGGGCCGGTCCTGGGGTGGGGGATTCCGGGGGCTGCTCAGGTAGAATAAGCATGAAGATAAAGAATTACAATTACCCTGATTGAAGATACAGAAGAAGTATCCACAGCATGCTAAGCTAGGCTTCCTGAGCTGGTGATTTGGCCTTAAACAAATTATGGAGGAGTAGGAAGCTACAGGTATTCTGAGCAGAAGGCTTCCCACATGCAAAAAATCACTCATCAAGTTCAGAAAACAATGAGAAGCTGCGTATGAGTGGATGTTCCTCCCCATGGAGAAGCGATGGGACATGAAGCTGTAGGTATTCGGATGGACTGACTGGCTTGGTACAGCTGGACCAGAAGTTCGGAAGAAAGTCTAGGACTTGATGGAGCCACAATCTGAATGAGAGGAAAGTGCAACATAAAGTTGTTTTCAAGTAATAATGAGAAATCAGAAAGCTGTTAGCTATTAACTTAGGTAATTAAATGTTACTCTATTCTTGTTGGGTATCTATGACTTTCTAGAAGAAATGTTCTCAATAATAGAACATAAAGGCAATAGTGTAAAAAAGTATTTTTAAAGACAGCAAGACCAGGTCTTGGTGATGGTAAAAGAATAAACGGCTACTCTCAGTCTCTGATGAAAATGACTAGAATTAGGAAATGTGTATAATTAAACAGTAGGAGAGGATATCCAGAAAATTGCAAAACTGCCCAAAACAATCGGCAGATGAACAGATGCAGAATTACTGAGAAGAGAGGGCTGGAATGATGACAGGAGGCTTCATGGAGGAGATGGTAAGGGGAGACTTTGAGTAGAAAGTTCAAGCAGAAGAGTGATGGGGACATCATCATTGTAGGCAGGAGAGTAGAAGTGACAAGAAGAGCCAGGGTGACAACTTCACGGAGCAGCAAGACTCTTGGCTAAACCTCAGAGTAAGCAAGTTAGAGGCAAATGGAATAAGACAGGGCAGGTGAAACCAGAAATCTGCAAAGATGGCCTCATGGCTTGATGCGTGCAGCAGCTGTAGGGAGATGGGGCAAAGGAGGACTGAGGATTTAAGGCAGATTAAGAGTCAGGCAGTGGGTGAGCTGGGCGGATTTGAGCATGCTTGGTGCATCGCGAGGAGCGGGCGAACTTTTGTTGAAGGAGGCTACATTTGTATCACACTGTAATGCGTGCATATAAGGCTTATCTCACTTGACCCAGGCATTAATTAACATTACCCTCATTTGACTCTCCAGATGAGGAAACAGAGGTCTAGGAAAGAAACTTGCTCAAAATCAAACAGCAGATAGAAGTGAAGTGGGCTGTGGACTCCAGGTTAGGGAGCACTCAGCCTGTGCCGCCCACCCCCTCCAGAACAGTACTCAGTATCTAGGACATGGCAGGTACAATAAGTTAAGAACAAATGTGGAAGGAACTCCTGTTCTCCAGTCTATTTATCTTATATATTAAAACTTAAACGAAACGTTGAAACGTCTTCAACCCCACCCATTGAAACACCAAGCAGCTCCCTATTTGTAACATCTCATGTTACGTTCCTTCATTGACAAGCATCAATATTGTTTCTGTATTTTAAGTGTCAAGTATTTCAACAAAAATTTCATTTTTTTTTGTTTAATGGCTGAATCCTCTTTCATTGATTTTTATATACCATAAAAATAATAAATTCTAAGATTTTCTAATTGGAGCCTAGTACAGAATGTATTGCAATGCACAGTCCCTTACAAATATATTTTTGGTTCTCCCATAGAAGGACTTACGAGATCAAATGGTATGAACATCTTATTGTCTGTTACATACATTGCCATGTAGCTGTCTAAATGGCTTGTGCTAATTTATGATTTAAACAGCCATAAACAAGAAAAACAATTTCCTTACGTAATCTCAGCTGTACTGGCTGTTCTCTTTCATCTTTAGCACATGTCAATTCAAAACTCAAAGATGCTGCAATTAAAAAAAATTTTTTTTCCAGCAAAGATGAACATTTGTTTCGCGTGTTTGTTCACTCACAATGTTTCTCCGTGAGCGGATTTTTTTACCCTCGGTCTATTAAAGCCTTGATGTTTTCCTGTCTCATTTCTTTCTCTCTAGCATAGCCCTGTGTGAACTCAGAAGGGAAGAAACTGAAATTAAAATTATGCCTCTAGCTGTGTTTAGTATTTGGGCTTTTTCCCACCCTTTTACAGAAAGACTTAAAAGCAATTATTGATGCCTTTGTTTATAAACCTCACCTTACTCTGAAATAATTGGTGTAGATCAAAGGAAATAGAAGGATACATGCCTAGTGATCAGCTGATAACCACTTCTCTTTTCTTTTACTTAGCAGAGCAGCTTTCACATTATAGAGATCACACACAAGGTTTATTTTCCCTGCATAGGAAGCCAGCTCCATTTTGGGGGATGGTGGGAGGAGAAAGCCTTATCTTCAGAGTAGAATGAAATCAATGAAAGGAGCTGTCTGTTTGCTCTAAGGAATGGAGTGGACTCTAGTGGGGAAGGGAGGCGGAGAAGGGATATTTGTTTTTCCTTAAGTGGTTATAATTAAAGCCTTCCACCCAATTGCTCAGTGAACCAGAAAAAGGTATTTGTGAAGCAGTATGTGTGTACGTTTACCACCACAAAAACGGCTTGCAGCATTCTTTTTGGCAAAACTTGCTCTCTAGCGGCACCTTGTGGGGAGTGACTCATCCTTCAGCTTGAATATTTGATTTTGTGAAGAAACAGAATTGCTTTCGGTAGTCCTGTGCTCCTTCCTAGTAATCCATTTCCCCTGCTCGAGACTAAGGCATTTTGAGAAGATTTATGCCAGCTATTGTGTGTCTTCATAACAGCTGGTGGACAGTAAACTGGTTTTCCTTGGATATATTCTAGATTGTGAATCAAGCCAAGTAACTAGAGGGATTCCTAATGTTACATCATTTGAGTCATCTTTGGAATGTCTAAGGTCATTCATTAAAGAGAACACTAATCTGAGGCTTTACACTTTTGTTTTCCAGGTGGAAACAAATTAACCAAGCAGCATTTTCATCTGAATTGGGCATGGATCTCCTTTGAAAAGGAATATTACTTGATCAATGAGGACTCCAAATTTCTAGATGTCGTGCTTAAGCGCAGAGGTTATTTGGGAGAGACTTCCTTTATAAGTAAGTTTAATTTGCACTTCTGTCCCCATATCCCTTTTTCTATCAAAAGTTCATGATTTTATAATAATTAAAAAATGTTTCATTTTTCTTGTCTAGGCTTAAAGCTTAAGGAGAGGATGACAATTAAAGGCTCTTTAAACTGCTAATGAAACATGCCAAAAGTTTTGTGTTGAGGCTAAATCAAAGAAACAAAGCCTGAAAAATAAGGAATATGTCATCAAAATATATATCTCTTCAAAATTTCTACCTACATATGATGTTTCCCTGGTGCAAATTAACAACAAAATGGCAATAATCGCTCATATGTGGAAATAATTTAAATGACACTAGATCCTAGAAGGTTGTTTAGTCACTCAGTCATGTCTGACTCTTTGCAACCCCAGTACCCACTCCAGTATTCTTGCCTGGAGAATCCCATGAACAAAGGAGCCTGGCGGGCTGCAGTCCATGGGGTCACAAAAGAGTCAGACATAATTTAGTGACTAAACAAGGTCAACAATGTTATACAGACATCTAGGCTCATAGAGTTTTCATGGGGTGAAATAGCTTTCACTGAGAGTATCAACTAAGGTAAGAATCTAGGGAAATGTTGGCAAAATAAAAAAGCTGATAACCCTGGGTTTGTTTCCAAAATGATTATTTGAAATTTTACTGGTCCACAAACTTAAAAAACCTTAAACAGTGCAGACACAGACACATACACACACACACACAAGCCCACACACACACATTCCACACACCAAGCTTTTGCCAGGACCACTGTCCCCATCCACCTGCCATGATTCCTCCCGATGCCTGGATGCAGTATATTAATTACCCCTGATTTCAAAAACGCTTTTTGTTGTTTTAATTTTAGAGGAGGATTTTTCACACCGTGCTTTACCAGTTCCTCAAGATTGTTCTAGCTTCAGGAGTACTGGTCGACCCTTAGACCCATCCCCCAGCTTTGCTTTTAGCACATACCTCTTTGTAGACAGTCATTTACAGTCTCCATTTAACCTTCTAGAGCACAGTGAATGCTCTTATTGCCCTCAAAGAACTATGTTCTTTCCGTACACACACAGTGTGACCTTTAGATCAGAAATCTGATTAATTCTGTCTTCCATAGTCAGTGAGAGATGTGCCTTAACTGTGCTTTGTGCTTGAAAATATAGCAGATAAGTTGCAGGGAAAATAATAACTAAAAAATAGGGCATCTTAGCGATTCTTCAGCAAGTTTTCATCTATTTGCATGTTACCTAAATTCCCACTCCTAGTGTGTGAATTTAAGTATTCACTCGCTTAGTCATTTGATAGGAATGGGAAAGTTAATAGTTGAAAAATAGTTTTTCAGCTATCTTTTCAGGGACTTCCCTCAAGGCCCAGTGGTTAAGACTTCACCGCCCAGTGCAGAGGGTGTGGATCGATCTCTGGTCGGGGAGCTGAAATCTTATGTGCCTTGCAGCCAAAATACCAAACGTAAAGCAGAAGCAATGTTATTACAAATTCAATAAAGACTTTAAAAATGGCCCACATCAAACAAAATATTTTTTTAAAAAACACTATCTTTTCAGATTTTTCTCTCTGTTGCACTTTTAAGCTGAATGCTAAAAGATTGAATCAATGCTCTTTTTTTTTCTCCAGCAGTTATTTTTTCCAATGAACCAGTATTTCCTTCTAGTATAGAAATCACTCACAATCCTATAAAGGCTCTATAGCTCTACTAGGTTAACCTCACCAGGTTACTTAGTAACCTGGGGTGATGGAAAGTTGGGAAGACTTCTGTGCATGGGCCTCACTCATCAATCATTGAAGATGGAAATAGAATTTACATTAGGCCTGGAAAGGAAAAGTCAGGTTAATGTGAAGGGTGATCCCATGGGAGTTCTACAATGGATATTTTTTCATATTACTGTTCCCCTACAGCCTCCGATTTCATGTATGGACATTTAGAACTGGATGGTTTTATTATAGCTAATGGGGCTTCCCAGGTGACTCAGTGATAAAGAATCCACTTGCCAATGCAGGAGACTCGGGTTTGATCTCTGGATAGGGAAGATCCCCCTGGAGGAAGAAATGGCCACCGACTCCAGTATTCTCGCCTAGAGAATCTCATGGACAGAGGAGCCTGGTGGGCTATAGTCCGTGGGGTCACAAAGGGTCAGACATGACTGAGAAACTGAGTATGCATGCATTCTAGCTAAAGATAGGACGTTACTTACCTACAGGCACAGTTAATAAATCATGAGTTTTATATATGTATTTCCCCAGAGATAATTGTTCATTTTATAACCACAATAACCCAGTAATAAATTAAATCTGTATTTGCATTTCACAGAAGAAATTCAATTTCAAACATATAATTGCTTCCAGTTATCAAATATTTACTAAATACAAGCTATTCAGCTAAGCACATTAAGTACTTTACCCATCGCTTTTTACACTTTACAATCCTTTATTCACTAACTCAACTAGTGTTTTCCTGAGTGCTTGGTAAGTGCCAGGCACTGTGTTAGAAAATGGACTACGAGGTAATGACTGTAATTATGATGTTATTGTTTAGTTGCTAAGTCATGTTTGATTCTTTTGCAGCCCCATGGACTACAGCCCACTATGCTCCTCTGTCCATGGGATTTCCCAGGCGAGAATACTGGAGTGGGTTGCCATTCCCTTCTCCAGGGGATCTTGCCCCCGGGATCAAACCTGTGTCTCTTACATCTCCTGCATTGTACCTTAGTTAACCTCCATGCCATTTTTCCACACCACAGGAAGAGATGCACTTGTAACTTTATTCAGTAAATCAGAGTAATATGATTTCTTTAATAATTATCTTTGAAAAAAAAAACATCAATTTAAGCCTAATTTGTAAGCTTTTAATTTCCGGAATTCTTTTTGCCCCGTATAATAATATTTCTATAATAGGTATGGTTTACCAGCTGAATATTTGTATCTCCAGGTAGGAGCAAAATTTTTGAACATTGACTATGTGACTGTCTTGTCTATTGCATTCAAGTGTGGACCATCTCCTCCACAATCTGTGCACCACTTCATCTTTTATTAAAGTTAGGCACCTCTGTCTAGGGCTTCATGGAGCTATGACGTAGTAAGTATGTGTCTACCCACCCATGTGAGTCTTATGCACGTTACATGGGGATCTTGTTAAAATGATTCTGATTAAGTAAGTTTGGGGTATGGCTTGAAATTCTGAATTTCTAAGGAATGCCCAGATCTTGTTCAAGCTGCTGACCCATAGACCACACTTTAAGCAACAAGGTAGACTAGCCCTGTGTTTAGAGTAGGTCCTATGTGTAAATTGGGCTTCGCTGGTGGCTCAGAGGTTAAAGCCTCTGCCTGCAATGCAGGAGATCTGGGTTCAATCCCTGGGTCTGGAAGATTCCCTGGAGAAGAAAATGGCAACCCACTCCAGTATTCTTGCCTGGAGAATCCCATGGATGGAGAAGCCTGGTGGGCTACAGTCCGCAGGGTCGCAAAGAGTCAGATATGACTGAGTGACTTCACTTTCACTTATGTGTTAATTATGAAAAGGGAATCTTTATTTTTTATTCCAAGCAAGCTTAATATTCCATCTGGCTCTTATTCAACCTTTTAAAAAAGATGACATGCCTTCCAATGTTTCCTCATGTTTGAGAAACATGTCAAATAGTTTAAGATGACAATCTTTTCCACAAAATAGAAATGTATTTCTCTTCATTTGATAAATCAAAGATATTGTCTGTTTATACTTCACATCCAATTGAAAATCTCTTATAAAATCCACCAGAAATTTTCTGGGTGTTTTTTGGCAGCAACAACTGAGATTTGCTTTTACAATTTATTTTTTATTAGGTTGGATGCCTTAATTATCAATTAGAAGGATGACTAGTTGGAACTAGTGGGCATTCCTTGTGTTACACAAAATCCTTCTGGATTTTCACTGCCTTTTGAATCTCTGGGAAGATAATGCATTGTTGATGAAACAAAACAAAACAGAAAAGTGGGCAGTAGCTATCAGAGGCGAAATAATAGATTCTTTTGCTGGTCGTACCACTGGGAATAAATGGGTCAATGAGCCGCGTGTGTGCTGGAACCTCAAAGAGAATGATTCCTTTCATCATCACCTTGGCAGTAAATTGTAGTGGCTCTAAGAAGTGTTGACAGCCAGTCTGTGTGTTCTAGGAACCAGAGAGCTAACAGGAAGTCTGAAATGCTCAACAAGATATGTAGTGCTGAAATTCCTGGTTCTGTGCCCCTTTTTCATTGCCATCAATAAATAATGCTTTACCTCTTATTGAACAATAGGCAATATTTCTGAGATCTATAAGAAGCGATATATTCAGTTGAAGAAATAATATTCAAATTGTTCTTGCATAAGCACCACAGGGCAGAGGTTTTATCTGTTTTGTCTCATGCATAGTAGATGCTCTAGTGCATAGTAGGTGCTCTATGTATATTGGTGGTTGAACAGATCTTACTTGGTCCAGTTTCATTTCTAGTTTGAAGAACAAAGGGACATTTTTTTTCTGGAAACAAGATAATTTTTTCAATTAAGTGAGAAGTGATGCAAAGAATTTATTTTCAGACTTTTTAATTCCAGTAGGCTCAAAATTTTATTTTTCTCCTTTTACATCTGTCTTTCTACTAACTTCTCTGAAAATGACCAATGTTTAAAGGAATATATTTGAAAATTATTCTATTAACTTGAATCATTAAGAGGTTCTGATTCAGTACCCGAAGATAGAACAAGTACTAACTGCAATTTTGTAATTTTTCTGTGATGTTGAATTTGTTGACTCTTATTCATTGCTTTATAGGTAATATGTTTTATTATTTGGGTATGTGACATAGTAATGGCAAGTAAAGATCTTCTCATAATGTTCTTGGAGACTCAGAGATCCTTCAACTTTCCCAGCTAGTGGAAATTGACCTTGAGTGAACCCACAGAGTAAGCCAAACATACTGCTCACAAAAGTCGTATATATTTAGCTCTCCAGTTCTATTCACTTGGCTTCATGGAATTCTGGAGCACTCCACAAAGAAAAACCTGGCAGTGGTCATGTTGACAGTGAATTAGATTTTTTAAGGGTTCTAGTGTTGAGTGAATATTGTAAATTTTTATTATTATTCTTGGTCATTTACCGCTCAGATTATCAAAGAATTCACTGACTCACAGAGTCTCTTGTTGGCTTATATTTTCTAGTTAGAGAATTTTTCTCAAGTTTTAAAAATATGACACATATAATACAACCCATGCAAAAAAGTAAGTGTGAAGAGTTTTTAGGTTACATGAATTTGTGGGTGTAAGACTGTTTCAGAGTGTGAGCATCAGTTTCCTCTATCTCACTTTACAAGCAGTTCTAATACAAACTTAACTCAAAAATATATGACAGAGGGACTTCCCTAGTGGTCCAGTGGCTAAGACTCTGTGTTCCCCCTGCAGGGGGCCTGGGTTCAATCCCTAGTCAGGGAACTAGCTCTCACATCCCTCAACTAAAATTCCTGCTCGCCACAACTAAGACCTGGAGCAGCCAAATAAATATTTTTTTAAAAAAGGATATGTGAAAGAACCATACTGGGGCCACAGTAGAACAGAAATTATGGACTGTTAATACCTATAGCAGGACACTTAAAATTATCCATTTCATGGAATCAAAGCAGGATTTACTTTGCACTGCAGGATATCGTAACACAGAATGTTAACAGCAAGGAAAACCTTAACAACCCAACTGAAAATGACACTACGGCTATGATGTTGTGTTTCTGTCAAGGTATTGGTACGAGAGATGGGACTGCAAAGAAAGACAAGGACTTCAAGGGCAAAGCACAGAAGCAAGTGCAGTTCAACCCAGGCCAGACCCGAGCCACGTGGAGAGTGCGGATTCTGAGCGATGGGGCACACGAGCAGTCCGAGACCTTCCAGGTGGTTCTCTCAGAGCCCGTGCTGGCTGCCCTGGAGTTCCCCGCAGTGACCACAGTGGAGATCGTGGACCCAGGAGATGGTAAGAGCAGCCGTCACCTCGCTCGTGTTGTCGCTGTCAGCTTTTTATGACAAAGCACTTCGTGAAGGAGGTTTTTACATGTAATGTTTGGATTTCCATAGCACGGATTTTTCTGCATGAATGGTTCAGCCTTCTTAGATATATATGCTGCTGGATTAGGGAACTCAAAAATGAAAGAAGAGAAGCTATACTTTTTTTAAGTCGGTGAACTACGAGTATGCATAAGGTTACCGACATGTTCTTTCTCATTATCATTCTATCCTTTAGAACCAACATCACGGATCTCATTTTTCTAGAATTATTTCATGACTTGGTTGTTGTTTAGTCGCTCAGTCGTCTCCGATTCTTTGCGACCCCATGAACTGCAGCACACCAGGCCTCTGTGTCCCTCACTATCTCCCAGAGTTTGCCCAATGTGTGTCTGTTGCACTGGCAATGCCATCCAGCCATCTCATCCTCTGATGCCCTCTTCGCCTCCTGCCTTCAATCTTTCCCAGCATTAGGGACTTTTTAAAGTCTTTTAAATGTCGTTTAAACAAATACTTTAAGGATTAGACGATTTGGGGATTAATTTGTTCTCCATAATAACACTTAATTATTCAAATTTCTTCATATCTTCATCAGTCAAAACTTTTCATCCTGCCGTATGTTTCTGTATTTCTTACATAACCGCCAACCCACCCTCGCTCTTTGATGAAATATGTCTTGAATCATTGCTCCTAACTTCTATGAGATCACATTTTCTTGTCATTGCACAGCCTTGGCTGATGTTGGTTAAAATGAACTTCACTGCTTTCGAGTGTAGTTTGACCTTCCCTTCCCCTGCCACACTCCTACGGTCCTGACTTGTCTCAATGCAGCCAAGAAGGAAAAAACGGTTGAATTGGCTTTTTGAGGGCTGGCATTTATACAAAACTTGGAGAGACTCCGCTAAAGCTGAAATCCTGTCAGAAGACAGACATGACTTTCTTTTAAACTGCCAGCCTACTTTATTTCATCAGCCAGAAAACTCTTAAATGTTCTGTGAAGATACAATCTGCTGAGTACATGAAATGGAGATGTATGTGGAAATCTCTGGGTTTAACAACGGAGCGTAATTAAGGAGAAAGGATAGGAGAACTGGAGCTCTGGCTCTGTTTGTTTAACATCTTTGTCCTTAGTTGAAAATGAAGTTCAGTTATGTTTATCATTTCCATTAAAGAACAGTTAACAATTTAATTACATTTAATTTTATCTGCATTATCTAGGAATAAACAATTAAATTTTCTTTTAGTCCTGAGTTTTGGGTAAGTTTTTGGTAAGCTAGCATACTAAAGCTTCTCTCTTTGGAACAAGCCTATGACAGCTTTACTACCTATAAACTGGCCCATTAGTTAGAGCTTGTTTGAAGCCATTGCTTTGTATTTGCCCATTGGTATAATTGCTGTACTTGACCTTAAGGAATAAGACACTTAAATTCATGTGCTTTCCTATTTATAAGCCCAGCATAACACAGAATAGTCTCTACTCATATTAAGTCTGAGAAGTGGGAATTTAATAACAAATACACACATGCACACAAACACACATACACGCATACTCTTTATATAATCTTAAAAAGGCTACCAAATAAAAACTTGCCACAATTTCATCTTATGTAATGGTCATCTAAGCTGTCTTGGCATTTTCTGGATGAAGTTCAGCCCCATTCATTCCAGGCCATGATCATCCCTGTGATGACTGACAAGCGTTCTGGTACAGCAAATGCCTGGTATGTTCCATGTCTTGTCGAAGACCAGTGGTCTTGAAATTACAAGACCTGGCTTTGATTCCCAACTCTACCATCTCTAGTCGTCTGACCTTAATCAAGTCAAACAGCTTTTATTAATATTCTGCTTCTCAATGAACAAAAAAGAAAAATTACTCTCTTGCCACATTCTTATGAAAGAGTTCCATAAAAACAAGAAGCACAATACAAATATGGTTGTTATTTGTCTTATCATAAATATAATGTTAGATTTCATATTCACAGATTAAACAATCTTTTTTCTTTCCACAAAGGATTGCTTCCCTAACCATTTCAAAAGTTCAATTGTTTCTTTCCACTCTCTCTTATCTTCACCTATAAATTCACTAGCTCTAGGAACCGTTGTGTCTATGTGCTCTCTTGCTGCATATTAATTCTAGGACATGTTATGAGACTGTTTTTGCATGTATTAAAAATGAATCCAACTCACTGGTGCTGAGTACAGCACTCTGTATTGGGGATGCAAAGATAATAGGATAAATCCCTTCTGTCAAAGAGCATATGGAGTAATGGGAAATAGAGCTCTATATA
Organism: Capricornis sumatraensis; assembly: GCF_032405125.1. Lineage (NCBI taxonomy): Eukaryota > Metazoa > Chordata > Mammalia > Artiodactyla > Bovidae > Capricornis > Capricornis sumatraensis. The sequence continues at coordinate 33,192,930 of NC_091080.1, read as the reverse complement.
CAAGTGATGGCAACAGAGCATGATGTACTAGAACAAAGAACGATGTAGAACAAGAAAGAATGTGCCTATGGGAACAAGAAGCTAAGAGAGAACAGCAGCTCTGCTTTGTCTTAGGCTGGGAACTGCTTTTACTTGTTAGCCATTTAATATTACATAAACACACGCAAGTACACTTTTGCCGGTTCTTTACTTACCCATAACTGGCACTGAAGGAGAAGGCAATGGCACCCCACTCCAGTACTCTTGCCTGGAAAATCCCATGGACGGAGGAGCCTGGTGGGCTGCAGTCCATGGGGTCACTGAGAGTTGGACACGACTCAGTGACTTCACTTTCACTTTTCACTTTCATGGATTGGAGAAGGAAATGGCAACCCGCTCCAGTGTTCTTGCCTGGAGAATCCCAGGGACGGGGGAGCCTGGTGGGCTGCCATCTATGGGGTCGCACAGAGTCGGACACGACTGAAGCGACTTAGCAGCAGCAACTGGCACTGATAGTGATAATAACTGAAATTCATCGAGCACATGTTGTGTGGCAGGCAGTCTCCTCAACACATTTTACACACTTTCATTCACTCCTTCACCTTACTACCTCTCAGGCTTCTGTACCAGTGGAGGCGTTTTACTTGATAAAGTTCTTCTTTTTGAATTCGCTTGCTGTGAAGCATGGGTCATTGTCTTAAGAGAAAGAAAAAATTACTAAACACATGTTCAAAGGACCACACACATTTATACATTTCTGGTACCAAAAAGTCAATAAGAAAAAAAAATGGTACAAAATAAAACTATTGCATGTGATGGAAAACTTTCCAAAAGTTTCCAAAATAAAAACATTTAATGATATGAATGAAGAATACCCAAAGATTCACTCTAACCAAAGTATTTACATAGTGCTTTAGAATAATTTTTGGACCTCATGGTATCCTAAGGCAAACTTACCATACTTACCATGTGACTTAGATATGTTTTCATTATTCTTATTTTTTAAAGTTCCTATTAAATTAGCCTATTTATCTGTTTTGGAGTTTAGAAAAAAAAGAAACACATTGAAATGTAAGAAAGCTTTCCATCCGTGTTAGACTATCAATGGCAGACTCCACATTCAGTGCCATTGGTTAGTCTGAGGGTAGGTGGGCAGTCTGAAGATGTCCCAGAATATCTTCTGGGTCATTTTTGAATATGCCAAACTTCTTAAAGATGATGGACACTCGGTACCTTCATCCAGACACTGTATTTTTCTTTCCCTTCTTTGTTCTATTATAGCAAAGAGTTTTAGGAGATATTTTTTCTATCCTGTTTTTAGCAGTCTCTCTTTTTCAATCTGCTCAATATAGTTGAGAAAAGGACATCTTTCAAATGTAGTTACAACTGTTTTATTTCTGAGAACAGAAGTCATTTTTTGCCTGAGTTACAGCACAGTCAAAACCTAAAAATAAAATTGCTGTTAAATGAATCAAAGGCCTCCTTTCAACTTAGTCACATAGGCTGATAAAGAGTACGTTCATTTTATTCGACTTTATCTTTCAAAACAAAGCCTAGTGAGACCAATCTGAAGAAATAAAGATAGTACACGTTCCTTGTCAAGAAGTCAGAGATTTAAAGAGATGAACGTCACCTGTGGTCCTACCATGTGAAAGTAACCAGTGCTTGCATCTCAGAGGATGACCCTGCAGTCACTCTTCTCTGTGTCTCTGTTTACTTAGTAAGGGCTTCCCAGGTGGCACAGTGATAAAGAATCCGCCTGCCGATGCAGGAGATGGGAGATGCAAGAGACGCAGGTTCGATCCCTGGGTCAGGAAGATCCCCTAGAGTAGGAAATAGCAGCCCACTGCAGTATTCTTGCATGAAAAATTCCATGGACAGAGGAGCCGGGCAGTCTACAGTCCAAGGGGTTGCAAAGAGTTGGACACAACTGAGCCCAGCTCACACATTTACTTAGTAGAGAGTTCAACTGTTTCTCCAGTATCACCCTTGCGTTGTCTCTCGGTGTATACAGTAGTGTGTATCTGTTAATCACAAACTCTTAATGCATTGCTCCCCCAAGCTTTCCCCATTGGTAACCATACGTTTTATTCCACAATAAAACTTTCCCCCTCCTCTGACTGCTTTGGGTCTCAGTCAAATATAAGTAATGGTGGCTGACTCCCTTGCTATAGCAAAGCTCTGAATAAATCGCCTTTGTTTGTTTCATCCCATAGGGTGGTCTTTGTTTCCGCAGTATCTTGCTCTAAGTAATACCAAAGTGCTTCCAATGGACTTCAGTCCTGAAAGCTCCATGGACCCACCTACCAGCCACCTCATCACCACTTCCCTGGCCCCGTGGTCTGTCCTGTCCTCCTTGCCCAGTTTACTTGAACCATGTTAGCATCCTGGCCACTCCTTGTATGGGCTTCCCTGGTGGCTCAGTGGTTAAGAGTCTGCCTGAAATGCTGTAGGAGACACAGGTCAATCCCTGGGTCAGGAAGATCCCCTGGAGTAGGAAATGGCAACACCCTGCAGGCAACAACCTGGGAAATTCCATGGACAGAGGAGTCTGGTAGGCCACAGTCCTTGGGGTTGCAGAGTTGGACACCACTTAGGGACTAAACCACGACCACCATTCCTTGTATATACCTGGCCCAGGGCCCTTGTTCATACCTTTGCCTGGAATTCTCTTCTCTGAGTTACTCACATGGGGTATATTTCATTATCACTTTACAATCTCAGCTCAAATGTGATTCCATCAAAGAGACTTTCCTGTTTATTATAGACCTGCCATGGCATACACAGGCCCCAGCCCTCTCTGCACCCGCACCACACTCCATCTTCTCCATATCATTTGTCACCTCCTGACATACTATGTATTTTCTTGAATATTTGTGTGTTTTCTTCTTCTTCACTCCCAACTAGAATGAAAACTCCATGAGACCAGGGATATTTTTTTACTTCCATATCTTCTCGGCTTAGCTCAGTGTCTGGCAAGTTGAAGACACCCCATCAACGTTTGATAAATGAATAATTAGTTGTGAAAGCTTATATCCACAGCTTTTTTAATGGTGCCATTTTTTAAATTTGTATATCAGAGTCCCAGGAGAAAACAAAAGGCACATTCAAAATTAGCAATTTAAAAATACTTGAATAACAAGACTATCTGCAAAGGTGAGGGCGAGAATTGGGAAACCACCAGGGCTTCTCAGCTGGCACTGGTGGTAAAGAATCTCTGCCAACGCAGCAGATGCAAGAGACGTGGGTTCGATCCCCGGGTCAGGAAGATCCCCTGGAGGAGGAAATGGCAGCGCACTCCAGTATTCTGCCGGGAGAATCCCGTGGACAGCAGAGCCTGGTGGGCTCTAGTCCATGGGGTCCCAAAGAGTTGGACGTGACTGAGTAAGTGAGCGCAACACAGGTAGAGTTAAGTGCCTCAAGGCTGGTAAGAGCAGGTACCATCACCACCTCTAGCCTGAGGGAAGAGACAAGGAGGAGTTAGCTGAGTCAGTGTGTGAGCTGCGGCAGCCAGTGGGCACAATGACCTTTATTTGTTGGGGGTGCTGCCAGCTCTGGGACCTTGAGGGGAGGTGGAGGGAAGGTCCCGTCTGTGCTGCCTTTTAGCTGGCCCAGCCAGAAGCCAGAGAACAAGGGAAACCTTTGATATGGTTCACATGAGTCAGCCCTTGGGGTACAGGGCGGGGTGGAGAGGGGTGGAACGTGGACCTTGATGACCAGTGTCCATTATTCCAGCGTCTTTTATAATCATCCAAAGCAGTGTGGCTTACTGTTTTCAAAGTAACCAGGAACATTTTCTGTGTATATGTGGGACTTCCAGTGAAACAGACTCCCAGGCAAATATCAAAGCATCTGTTTAGGGTTGATCATGCCTAGCTATTGACCTAAATGTTTTATTGAACATTTTATTAAAGAATCTGCCTCCAATGCAGGAGATGCCAGTTCAATCCCTGAGCCAGGAAGATCCCCTGGAGGAGGAAATGGCAACCGACTGCAGTATTCTTGTCTGGGAAATCCCCTGGACAGAGGAGCCTGGCAACTATAGTCCGTGGGGTCACAAAGAATTGGACCTGACTGAGCACATGACGGATAGACAGTTTTACATTGAACCATAATTTTCGACAACTTCATCATGCCATTTTTACTATTTACTGTACCTCTCCTCTACTTTAAAAAATGAATCATTGAGACTTACAGTATTGTATAAATATAATGTTGTATACTCAATATTATGGTTATTCCTCCAAGAGAGGAAGGAAATGACAGATGTGTTCCTTACAGTCAATACATAGATTTATTGCTTCTATAGGGACTGCTATTTAGGACACAACAAACAAAATCATCAGGATGTCAAACAATGCATAATTATACTTTTAATCATTAATCATTTAGAAGGGACACATGGGGTGAAAAAAATAATAGAATGGACATTACAAGATCTTAATTTTAATCTGAACTTGATCAGTAAGAGTTCTTGACAAGTAATTTCAACTCTGGGTCCAAGTTCCCTCATCAAAGTGAGAGGTGAGACAAGAGTATTTCTACTGTCTCTTCTACATCTAAAAGCCAAACTGCTCCATTGGAAGATGGTGATCTTCACCAAGAGAATGAGGTTGGATTTAAAGGAAGTGTGTCAGCAGCACTTACTAATTGAGAAAAAAGCAATTACTGGAGTTGAAAGCAATGTTGTGTTCTATTTCTGGGTTAAGAATTCATTGGTCTGAATTCATTGGGTTAAGAATGCATATAATACAGGCATTATAGCTGTTTCTTCTCCCCTCTCTTCCCTCCTTCCCCTCACGCTGTGCTCTTCTGAAAGAGTATGTGGGGAGGGGGAAGGGTGGGGGTGCCTATATACAATGGAATACTCAGTTCAGTTCAGTTCAGTCGCTCAGTTGTGTCCGACTCTGCGACCCCATGAATCGCAGCACACCAGGCCTCCCTGTCTATCACCAACTCCCGGAGTTGACTCAGACTCACATCCATCCAGTCGATGATGCATCCAGCCATCTCATCCTTTGTTGTCCCCTTCTCCTCCTGCCCCCAGTCCCTCCCAGCATCACAGTCTTTTCCAGTGAGTCAACTCTTCACATGAGGTGGCCAAAGTACTGGAGTTTCAGCTTTAGCATCATTCCTTCCAAAGAAACCCCAGGGCTGATCTCCTCCAAAATGGACTGGTTGGATCTCCTTGCAGTCCAAGGGACTCTCAAGAGTCTTCTCCAACACCACAATTCAAAAGCATCAATTCTTTGGCGCTCAGCTTTCTTTATAGTCCAACTCTTACATCCATACATGACTACTGGAAAAACCATAGCTTTGACTAGATAGACCTTTGTTGGCAAAGTCATGTCTCTGCTTTTTAATATGCTATTTAGGTTGGTCATAACTTTTCTTCCAAGGAGTAAGCATCTTTTAATTTCATGGCTGCAGTCACCATCTGCAGTGATTTTGGAGCCCCAAAAAATAAAGTCTGACTCTGTTTCCACCGTTTCCCCATCTATTTCCCATGAAGTGATGGGACCAGATGCCATGATCTTTGTTGTCTGAATGTTGAACTTTAAGCCAACTTTTTCACTCTCCTCTTTCACTTTCATTAGGAGGCTTTTTAGTTCCTGTTCACTTTCTGCCGTAAGGATGGTGTCATCTACATATCTGAGGCTATATTATTCAGGCATAAGAAGGAATGAAATTGGGTCATTTTCAGAGACATGGAGACTGTCATACAGAGTAAGAAAGAGACAAGCAAATATTGTATATTAACGAATATATGTGGAATCTAGAAAATGGTAAAGATGGTCTTATTTGCAAAGCAGAAATAGAGACAGAAATGTAGATATGGCAGGGCATGCAAGGAGGGCAGAGCAGGAAAGGTAAGTGATGAATTGGGAGGTTTGGATTGACATATATACACTACTGTGTATAAAATAGGTAACTAATGAGAACCAACTGTATAGCACAGTGCTCTGTGTTGTGACCAAAATGGGAAGGAAATCCAAAAAAAAAAAAAAAATGAGATGTATGCATACATATAGTTGATTCGCTTTACTGTGCAGCCGAAGTTGGCAGAGCAGCACAGAGTAACTGTACTCCAATTAAAAAAAAAAAAAACTAAATAAGCCATAAGTATACAAATATCCCCTCACTCTTGAACATTCTTCCCACCTCCCCCTGTCCCACCCATCTAGGTCATCACAGAGCACCAGGCTAACAATTATGCAAATAATGATAATGATGAGAGAGAGGAAGGTAACAATGAAGCAAAATAATGATGATATTAAGAAGAATAATAAAACTGAGATGTATAACAAGTAAATAAAATTGAGATCGTACATGAAGAAACAGTTAAAAATAAAAGAATATGCAAGGGGAACGATCAGTCACAAGAGCAGTTTTGATTTGCACAAGATCATTTCACATATAAGAAGCTCAGACAAAAACAATTGTATTTTCTTCTTAGAATCAACTGTGTTCATCCCCCAGTCTGAATATTCCATTGAAGAGGACGTTGGCGAACTGTTCATTCCCATCAGGAGAAGTGGAGACGTGAGCCAGGAGCTGATGGTGATCTGTTATACGCGGCAAGGTAGCTTGATTTGCAAATGAAATAAAATGTCCCGCAAAAATGTAAATAAGCCTCTTAACATGTCGGAGCTATAACATTAAGCCATGAGGGTTATACTTTTTTAGTACAATTTTCAAAAATAAAAAAAAAATGCATGCAGACATCCTCCTTCACTGTGGCACCTTTGAGGGTCTGGAAGGGCTCTGCTGCTTATTGAAGACATTTCTGATTTACTTGGTTTACTTACTCTAATACTCCAGGCCTTTGGGATTGCAAGAAATTGAAGTTCCCCTCCCCTACTCAAGCCTGCTCAAGTAGAAGGAGATTACTGTTAAAAACAACAACCGAAAAAAGAGGCAAGGAAATGCACACCCAAGGAAAAAAATTAATTTTAAACTAGTTTGAGACTCATTGCAACCAAATTTAAAAACGCTTGTCTTGCTCATTGAGTCAGCATGCTCTGAAAGGTGATTTTCTGTAACACAAAATTTAGTTCAAAACATAATATCATTAATATTCTAAACACCTTTCTAGGAAACAGGAAAATTTTTTCTAAGCATATAAAAGAAAAGGTCATAGATGCAGTTAACACCTTAGCAGACTTTCATTAAAATTTTCGTTAATGTATATGAGTTGAAAGTCAATAAAGTATGGTGGTCAAAATGCAAATTTCAGGATCAACCTTGAGCTCTCCGTCCCAGAGCAAGTGGTTTGACTTCTGTAAACCTCAGTTACCAAACGTGTAACAGCCCAATAGACTGGTTAAGAAGATTAAGGAGGCAATGCATGGAAATCGCTTGGCACTTTGCCTGTACACCATAAGCATTTGAAGAGTAGGAGCTATTATATTCTATTATTGTGTTGCTTTAAAAAGACCACTGGCAGGAAGTAGAGGAGAAAACACGTGAAATGTAATATTTGTCATGTGTTGGAGACCATTATGAAGATGACTCATGGCGCTAGAACACTATGTAGGTGCTATTGCGATTTCCAGGAGTATTCACAGGTACGATGGACCATGAAAATGCTGCCGATGAAAATAATCGTTTCTGGAAATACCTTTGTAGTATGTTTTATAAGCCCCTTTTGGATCCTCCCTGCCTCCAGGAACGGCAAGAGGAACCGTGCCAACATCTGTGCTCTCCTATTCTGATTATATATCCCGGCCCGAGGACCATACCAGTGTTATCCGCTTTGACAAAGATGAGCGGGAGAAGATGTGTAGGGTCGTTATAATTGATGACTCCTTGTTTGAAGAGGAGGAAACATTCCACATTCTCCTGAGCATGCCGATGGGTGGGAGAATTGGATCAGAGTTCCCAGAGGCTCAGGTTACAATCAGACCCGACAAAGACGACGGTAAGTACTAATTTACCTAAAAATTATTCCTCTTACCAGGCAGACCAGCCCTCTAAACCTTCTAGAGGCAAAGCCCTCTAAACAGAAAGAATGAGAGTGTGAAAGAATTTTCATCCGCACATTTATCGTATGCTTGACTTTGTAGTGTGATTAGGTTTCTAGGCTGGCTGCATCAGTCCACTGTCTTTCTTGATTTAGTGCTTTGGAAGGGAAAAGTCACGCCTATGTGTGTTTTCTCCTGTGTATAGTTTCTTTGACAATGCCATGTCCTGTTAAGTGATTAAATTTAAAAATTTCATGGCAGTTTTAATAAATGATTTGTTATTTTATTTGTTTTGCTTCGGTTGTAAAAGCTTATTTTTTGTAACTTGAATCTCTGTGTTTGAAGTTGTTTAACCAAGAAACTAGCAGACAATTCTATTAAATGAAGAACTAGGAAGGTGATAAGTATATGGGAAATTAAGTCCAACAGGCTTCCAAAAAGGAGGAGAGTTTATTCTGACTCTTCTTCATGAGGGAAACCTAATTACCATAAAATAATCCTTCTTCCAGGCTTCTCTGGTGGCTTAGATGATAAAGAATCCACCTGCAATGCAGGAGACCCGGATTCGATCCTTGGGACGGGAAGACCCCCTGGAGAAGGGAATGACAACCCACTCCAGTATTCTTGCCTGGAGAATCCCATGGACACAGGAACCTGGCAAGTTACCGTCCATGGGGTCACAAAGAGTTAACACGACTGAGCAACTAACACACACATACACACACCCAGATTTGTTCATTAGGAAGAGTATATTAAGTCAGTGCTAGCAATATTTCACTAATCTTTGCTGTCAATCTTTGGAAGTTAATTAAGGAACATTTCAGCTGCTGATTCCATTTTCTGCTTTTGTGCGCCAACCCAGGATTTGGGGTTTCAGCTATAGTGGCTGAGGTTTTAGCTATAGTGGCTGGCTTCCTTCGGCACCCTGGAGAAATTATCACGCTGGTAGATATAAACCAGAGACAGGTAAAAGATAGAACGATGCACCCTGTGGTAGATGTAAGTCAAGTCGGTGCCATTCTAAAGCTTACTCTTGTTAGAAAAGCTTTTCTCAACAGCAGGCGTACCATACAGAAGAAAATATTCCTAGTGCTAGAAAAATACATCATGGTATGGTGTGTGGGTGAAATACGGTTTATTCATTTGAACTGAACTGACAGGCCTGGTCACCATCCTTTTCATTCTTGAATACTATTATTTGCATTTGGGTAAACTCCAGTTAAGTAAGGGCTTCCCTGGAGGCTCAGCTGGTAAAGAATCCGCCTGCAATGCAGGAGACCTGGGTTCGATCCCTGGGTTGGGAAGATCCCCTGGAGAAGGGAAAGGCTAACCACTCCAGTATTCAGGCCTGGAGCATTCCAGGGACTGTATAGTCCATGGGGTTGCAAAGAGTTGGATACGACTGAGCAACTTTCACCTTCACCTCACCAGTTAAGTAATGCCAGGTCAGTATGTAAGGAATGGCCAAACTCAGTTAAACTAACAGCTTGATGAAGTGACATTCTGCCAAGAATGACATTCTTCATCTTAGCCAAAAGGCCGAGAAATGATGACAAAGTTACATTCTGTATTTAGTATGCTTGAGTTAGAGCAATATTAAAAATCAAGAAATGGAAAAATGAGTTTCTAACTGCTCAGAATATTAACGCATTGAAGCTATTAACAGACTGTTTAATCTAGCTGATAATGCTAAGGGCTCAGTGAAAGCTAATGGTTGCTTAATGAGTTTCTAGTCTGTGGGAGGCACTGCAAGAGTGCGCTGAATAGTAAAGATTATACCAGTTTTCCCACATGGGAAGAATACTAGTTTAATGATGTAGATATTACACTCTTTGAAAACAAAAATAAGATAAAGGAAAACATATATGAAACGTCTTGCCGTTTAAAAAAGATATTTAATCTCACATACCACACACACAGTGAATATTTATTGTGTACTTATTAAGTGTAATGTGTGGGGACTATAGAGACATTTAACACGGAGGCCAAGATCTCACAAAGCTTAAAACCTGTTTGGGGAAAAAAAAAACCTAATTATATAAAAAGTTAAAGGAGAATAATTTATAAATGATCATTTGGAACAGTAAAATGGAGACAAAAGATGGCAGTTCAGTTCAGTTCAGTCGCTCAGTCGTGTCCGACTCTTTGCGACCCCATGGACTGCAGCGTGCCAGGCTTCCTTGTTCTTCACCATCTCCCAGAGCTTGCTCAAACTCATGTTGGTGATGCCATCCAACCATCTCATCCTCTGTTATCCCCTTCTCCTCCTGCCTTCAATCGTTCCCAGCACGGGGGTCTTTTCTAATGAGTCAGCTCTTTGCATCAGGTGGCCAGAGTACTGGAGAAGGGAACGGCAAGAAAACTCAGCAAATGTGCAAAATGAAGTTCCTTATTGGAGTTCTCAGATAATTAATACACCTTTAGACCTTTAAAACAAACTGGTTTTAAATGTTGCCTCTTTTCAAAATGACTAAAAACTAAAATGGTGTGGTCTATTTCCCTCATTTTGTACCTCCTTTGGGTTAAACATAAACCATATTATGATAAAGGGTCACTTCATATCATTTTTTCAAATTGTAATAGTTTCAGGAGAGGAGATGTGCAATTACAGGATCAATTTATTTTTGACAAACGCATGAGTGGGAGAGGGCAGGAAGAAAGAGTGTTTGTGAATGCGAATGAGTGAGTCATTTCCTAACTATGATCAGGAGGGTCCAGAGAAGGGAGACTTTCCAGGCTTGACCATGGAAGGACCCACAGGGTCCCCAACCCCAGTCCTCTCTTAATTCTGGACCTGGCTGGACACAGAGCCTAGAAGGCCAGCTGTTTATTGGGAGCAGCTCCACGTGGGCTGGGGGTACAGGGACATGCGTTAAAATAAAGGCAAGTGAGCAAGGGTCTGAGGCTGCTGGGATGGGTTCAGTGGCTCAGAGATTAAAGCGTCTGCCTGCAATGCGGGAGACCTGGGTTCGATCCCTGGGTTGGGAAGATCCCCTGGAGAAGGAAATGACAACCCACTCCAGTATTCTTGCCTGGAGAATCCCATGGACGGAGGAGCTTGGTGGGCTACAGTCCACTGGTCGCAAAGAGTCGGACACGACTGAACGACTTCACTTTCACTTTCACCTTTGACTCAACCTGGTATGGTCATCGGCTCTAAAGGACTTTGCCACAATGCTGTTGTGAACTAGTTTTTTGAAACTGTTGATACAGTGTACTGCTCGCAGCAGGAAAGGCATTCAGAGCTTTGTTCCTTTGCACACACAAGAACTTGGCAAGCAGCCACTTGAATCTCTTCAGCCAGTCGCATGAAAACATTCACTGCTATTACCAGAAAAGGCAAAAGCTCCAGAGTTCTCTATGAGAACAGCTCACCATTTTATATAATTTGCACTGAAGAATGACCTTATGGCTCCCAAGAAGGTGAGCATAGGGAACCGTGCCAGGGCATGGGAACGGTTCACCCAGAAGGAAGCTCTCAAACTCATGGAGTGTAAGCTAACAGCTATGTTGTCTTCTAGAGTGATTTTAAGATATTAAGCTGCAGTATTGAATAGGATCGTACTGTTCACAGTATTAAGTCAACTCATATCTTTGTGTTTCAGGCCTCCATAGACAGCATATATGTCGTATAATAATAACTGTAACAAGGAAACTGGAGTAGGTTGCCATTTCCAACCCAGGGATCAAACCTATGTCTCCTGCACTGACATTACAGGAGCCACCTGAAATTCTTTACCACTGAGCCACCTGGGGAGCCCAATAACTATACCACTGAGCCACCTGAGATCCTTTACCACTGGGCCACCTGGGAAGCCCAATAACTGTAGTATATAGTCATTAATAGGGGCTTCCCGGGTGGCACTGGTGGTAAAGAACCCGCCTGCCAATGCAGGCGACATAAGAGATGCAGGTTCAATCCCTGGGTCAGGAAGATCCCCTGGAGGAGGGCATGGCGACCCACTCCAGAATTCTCGTCTGGAGAATCTGCATGGACAGAGGAGCCTGGGCTACACTCCATGGGGGAGCAGAGAGTCAGACACGACTGAAGCGACTTAGCATGCACGCATAGTCGTATATAACTATTGTATTTGATAACAGTAGCTTAGCTGTGCTAAGCCTTTTACTTAAATGATTTCATTTAATACAGAGACACACGGACTATGAGCATGGCTCTGTTATACTCAGTTTTATTATCTTTGAGCAGCTAGGTAACCTGCTCAGGGTCAAATACCTAAGAAGAATTTGTCAGGCTGACAACACAGAGTCCATGGCACCAGTTGGTATATTGCCCACATCATAGTGTACTGGCAGCATGTATATTTAACAGATATCATATAGTGTATATTTTACACTGTAATATTCAAAAATAGCATGAGGCATCCCAGTAGAGATGAAACAAGCTGTATACTTTTCTATGTATGCAGCGCTTGATGATCCTAGAATACTTCAAATGTTAGCAGCTACAGATATTTGGCTAACTTGTGCATGAATTATTCTGGTTCACCTTTATCAATTAAAATTCCTCCAGGATCATTAGGAGAGCATATGAGTGGAGTCTGGCAGTTGAGTTGCACAAAATAAAGCATTGCTTTTCCACATCATTTAGCAAAGTGCCTAGTGGAAGGTTTTCCCATCTGAAGGACTGGATTTGAACTGTCTTGTCAAGCCCTTGTGGATAAACGGCATCTTCTGTTTGCTTTGTCTTTTGCTTGGTAATACTATCTGCCTCACTCCCATCTTTTCCACACGGGAGAATGCTGGCTTTGTAATACCATCTTGCAGACGTCGAAGGATAAATATTGCTGATTTATTATCGCTAAATCCCTGAAAGCAAGTCACTAAAAATATTAGAAACCTCAAGATCTCAGTCACAGATGAACTCCATGTTAGTGCTAAAAATCACATAAATGTGACAAGCAACTTCTCAGATCCTAGACTTCAGATTTTAATAAGCCCAATTTCAATAAGCTTGAAATTATTATTAAAAGAGATATTACAATTAAAAAAACAACAAACTTCATTAGAGATCAAACCATTAGAAAAGATCTCTTAGTAAATGTTAGTGTCAGCATCAGAAACTCCAAATGATTCTCCAGCAACAGAGGTTTAATGTATCCTTTTGTCTAAATCATAAAACACAAAGAAAATGCCGGTAAGCTGAAGCTACAGCTTAGCTGAAAACAGGACTTTTAAAGCCTTGACCTAAAAAAAATAAAAATAAAGGCTTGACCTGCATGCTCCATGATGTAAACAGAGGTCAGAATCTATGAAATAATACAGTGAAATCACAGAGGTCTGAGTGTTTATTTAGTAACTCCAGACAGGGCACATATGTGTAGCTGTGGTCTGTTGAATATATGCTTCATAACATCAATTACTAATTAGACAACAGCATCTTCTTTAATTGCTTTAGAATGGAAAGTGAAGAAAGCGTTTTGGAATTTATGTACTATTTTCTGAGATGTTTGGTTGAGCAACTGGTCACTGTAGAAATGTGACACTTGTTAGTTTGGTTTTCTACGACTCTTGTCACCAAATGAAGGTAAATCTCAGATTAGAAGCCCTGAAGGGTCACTGTGTTCTCTGGATATCTTCCTTGCTCTGCACGGGTAGATGTTACCTTTCACCGGAGGCTCATGAATCTTATGATTTCCCTAAGAAGCAGGTCTTCATTCTGCCTTACTGAAGCAGATGTTTACATCTCTTCTTCGCTCCTTTTATTCCTAGTTTATCAGTCATATACATACCTTTTTTTTGTCATTGGCTTTTTAAATCTTCCTTTAAATGAAGTCAAGAAACTTGCTACTGACCTCAAGAGATACAAAATTACCCAATAAAGAATACAGGTAATATCATTTGATAAAACCAGAGAGCTACATTGTGCTACAAAGAATCACAATAATAATGTATGTTAGGATTATCAAGTGTAGCTAAAACTTAAAAAAACCTCTTTTCTTTGGGCCACTTGCAGCAATTTGAAGCACTTAAAATTATGGATAAAACTTTCCCCTTCACACTTCTAGAGAGATAAAGCATCGCTTCATCCTTTTCCTAAGAAACAGGTCTTCATTCTGATGTAGTGAGACGAAATATTATTTCAGGCGACTGAAATAATATATATTCAGACATTTGCTTATTTGAAATGTTTTCTGAGCATCTCTAATGCCCCAGATGCTGTGCTAGGGTGAAAAAGAGAAAGGATTCCTCCTGCCCTCACTCTCTCTCTCTCTTTCTATTTCTATATCTATATAGATATGTATATATACATCAACACCGCATAACACTTAGTAGTATCTTTCCTGAGTAGCATGAGCCTGTGAAGGCACCAAGGACATTGTGATGAACAAGATAGGTCCAATCTATAGAGGATTTCTGCAAGAAAATAGGCAAAGCGATACAAGATAGCCACTGATAAAACCAGGCTCCACCTGCAATGTAGTGAAGTAAAGTAGCTCAGTCGTGTCCAACTCTTTGCAACCCCGTTGATGGTAGCCTACCAGGCTCCTCCCTCCATGGGATTCTCCAGGCAAGAATACTGGAGTGGGTTGCCATTTCCTTCTCCGGGGTATCTTCCCGACCCAGGGATCGAACCCGGGTCTCCCACATTGCGGGCAGACGCTGTAACCTCTGAGCCACCAGGGAAGCCACATGCAATGGGTGCTTTCAAAACAGCATCGAGTGCTGCCTGGCGTTCCGGAAAAGCCACCCCAAGAATCGGGGAGACGAGTCATGGGAGTCAGCAGCCCAGAAATTGATGTGCATTGTCACACATCCCCTCGGGCTGTGACAGGCTCACCGCCGTGAAGACCACTGCAGCGTCCGGATGAGCCAAATCACAGAACAGGTCAGCACTCATGTGTTAAACACAGTCCTGGGGAAAGAAATCAAATGACTGGTGGAGCTTTACTAGTCAGTACTTAAAAGTCAGAATAGTCAGGTTATTGACACTGTGAGAGAAAAAGAGCTTTGTCTCTACACTTCCTAGGGCTGAAATGTATCTCAGCTTCCATTTCCCTGAGGGTGTTTCACAAACAACCTGCTTTACATTCTCAGGAAGGATGCCACAAAGCTGGAACTCTGCGGTCAAATGCCAGCAAGAAACCTGTTCTTCTTTTGCTGTCATTGTTTGAGAATCATGCTTATGCAGAAGGGTGATTTTTCAGGATTGCACCCACCGCCAGGGAAAGCTTTAAAAAGCTTCGCATTCTCAGTGCTGCAAGGTGATCCTCTAAGTACAGAAGAAAATTGTAGAGTATAGATGCCACTTTTACACTTTGTGGATCTGCGGTGTGTGGTCTCTAGCTCAGCAAACTGGTCAAATACTATCTACACTACACAATGGGCTTCCCTAGTGGCTCAGTGGTCAAGAATCCACCTGCCAATGCAAGGAGCCGCAGGAGATGCGTGTTTGATCCCTGGGTCGGGAAGATCCCCTGGAGAAGGAAATGACCACCCACTCCAGTATTCTTGCATAGAGAATCCCATGGACAAAGGAGCCTTGTGGGCTACAGTCCATTGGGTCACAAGAGTCGGACATGACTGAAGTGACTTACTGTGCAAGCACGCACTCTGCACAAGAGGGATGAAAGATGTACTGAGAGTTGTACCCACTTTCCAAGGGGTCATTATCCTCCCAAGGCATCTAGCTTGCTTGCCTTAACTGACATTGGTCCAGAATATATAAAGTTGTTTAAAATGTCAGCACATCTTAAACACAGCTCTATATACCAGATTTACTTCAATATACCGAGAGGACAAATAAACTATTAGCAGGAGAGGCTTGATTAATTCTCTGAGGACAGTTTCATTACCATGTTCAAAACATGATATCCCTCGACATTTCTGTGAAGAGGGAAACTCCATTAAACTCTTGTGTTATCATTGTGGGGGACCCGATAACTGAGTTATGTGAGAAGTCTGTTTCTTATTTTTCTTTTGAAACAAGGAAAGTACTCTAGGCATATGAGTCACCATGGCCCTAGCGCCTTAGCTTCTGAAAGAAATCAGTGCAAATCAAGGGGGGAAATAGAGAACAGTAGTCCTCGCTCTAACCTGGTTTCCTTCCTGTATTTTTTTAAAATTACTTTATTTACTATTTACTTATTTGACTGCACCAAGTCTTAGTCACGGCACTCAGGTTCTTTAGTTGCTGGCGTGTGGGATCTAGTTTCCTGACCAGGGGTTGAAACTGGGACCCTGCATGGGGAATGTGGAGTCTTAGCCACTGGACCACCAGGGAAGTCCCTCCTCCTGAATTTTTAATCTTGGTGACTAGTCCTACTCTGTGCAACCCCATAGACGGCAGCCCGCCAGGCTCCCCTGTCCCTGGGATTCTCCAGGCAAGAATAGTGGAGTGGGTTGCCATTTCCTTCTATGACTAGACTTTCTTCTTCCACTCTCCACCCCAAATCCTTGATTCTGTTTCCTTTATACCTGCAAATGTGATACGTTTGCTGTCTTTTACAGCCATCAGAACTGCTACCATCTTGTGCTAGCCAGCTTCACATGCGTGCATGCGTGCCAAGTTGCTTCAGTCATCCGACTCTTTGTGACCCCATGGACTGTAGCCCGTCAAGCTCCTCTGTCCATGGAATTCTCCAGGCAAGAATACTGGAGTGGGTTCCCATGCCCTCCTCCAGGGGATCTTCCTGACTCAGGGATCAAACCTGAGGCTCCTGCATTGCAGGCGGATTCTTTACTGCTGAGCCACTGGGGAAGCACCCAGCCAGCTTCATGATCTGGCCTAAATTCCTGAGATTGCTAACTAGTCTCTCTGCTTCCAGTTTGCCCACCTGCCATGGGCATCCATCCTCCAGACCCTGTACATGCAAGGTTCATCACATCCTTCCCCTTCTTGAAACTGAACCCACTTGTCATGGGATAACTTCTAGAGTGAGCTTCCAACCCCTTGGCATAGCACACATGACCTGCCATTGCCTTCTTTTTTATTTGCATTTATTTGACTGCCCTGGGTCTTAGTTGTGGCATGTGGGATCTAGTTCCCTGACCAGGGATTGAACGTGGGTCCCCTACACTGGGAGCTCAGAATTTTTGCCGCTGGACCACCAGGGAAGTCCCTGTCTGATGCCTTCTGTTTTCGCTTTTCCTCCATCTCCTCACCCCAAGTAGCATACCAGCCATGCCAAATGCTTCCTAAGCCCCCAGACACTTGAAGCTGTTCCTTTTACCCCAAGAGGTTATATGGCTTTATTTTTTTAATCTCACTTTTTAAAAATATCAGACAGCTCTTCTCTATAAATTAAGACAAAGCACAAGTTGAAAGGGTGAAATATGGTGTTATCTTGGGACCCAGCCATATTACTGAGTAAATTTTATCTGAATATGAGAAATCGTTTGAAAATCATAATGTCTGTATTTTTATCTTCTGGGTTTATGGTTTCTCCTTACTGTGCAAACCATTTATAAGAAAGAATGATTTTCTGACTCCTATTTTTCCTTGAGAGGAAGCAACTGTTTGCCTTGCAGTAAAGAATGGGGATAGTCAGCATAAACAGGTCACATGGATGTTAAATGAGAGAAATAGCTGCCAACTAGTATCATTATCGACAAGAAAAGCACCAGTCTGAGAAGGCCAGGAAGGGGACGTGCAGAGACTCGAAAGCTTAGTGACCTGACTTTGCACAGCTGGGCTGGATTTTCTCCATATTGCAGACCAGAAACCTAAGAACGAAAGAGGTTGACTTCCCCAGTGGCAGGCATTTCCGAAATGACTGAAAGGGGACTTCACTTATGGCTTGTAGGAGAGCTTCTTTTGTTTTGGGGTTTTTTTTCCTCATCACACTACAAGAGGATGGGAGAGTCCTGGACCACTTTTGAGGTTCTACACTAAGAAGCAATAGAGCCGAATCACCCACTGCTACTGAGTAATACAGGGAAAACAGGGAAGGAGGAGTCTTACAAAAAAGGAGCCCATTGTCTCAGCTGGGAATGGAATGGCTTTAGCTATTTATTCTAGAATCCCTTTCTTTGCTGCCTGCAGGCGTGTTTCAAGTGTCAATTATTGAACAGTCTGTGGTCAAGGTTATTTACTTTTCCAGTGTCAACCACATGCCTTTATTCCTGAGACCTCACACAGACTGTGTTTGACACCATGTTGGCCGTACTCTTTCTGCGTTCAGCTGTTGGGATTCCCACATAAATCATCCTGATGTCAAAGTCTCTATGGATTCTGAAATCCTACTTATGAAATTCTCTTTAGTCAGCAGGAATAAAAATGTACATGCCTTGCGGAGCAGCAACAATTTTAAAGGAATGGAGAAATTAAGCATAGCGTGACACCTTATTTTTCTTTCCTTTCTATAGAGGTTTGATCTTGTTTTTATTTTTAATAAAGACATTTTTCTTCATAACTGAGAATATTGATCTATACCATACTCTAATTTTTCTCTTACATGGAATATTCCAGCTCTGCTCTGCCTTTACAGACTCTCATTAAGTTTCTTTTAAAAAAAATGTCTTAAAGTGCAGACTTTTCCATTATTTAATCATTTTCAAAGACAGCACTACATCCTGAAAAGAAACACAGCTTTTGCAGTCTTAGAGACTTAGGCTTCAATCCTGCATCTGCTACATCCACGCTGTGTAACCTTAAGATAATTATTTAATCTAAGTCTACATTTCATTTGGTTTGTAAACAGCAGATAAAAACAATGACCTTAGAAGCCTATTAACCTATAGGCTGTTGGGAGCACCATAGGTTAAAATAACAAGATTCTGATGTGACCTAAAGAGGCAGACACTCAGCAAAAGTAGCAATTACATCATAATATTACTCTTACACTAACTGTAATATATATTGGTGTGTTTTCACAAGATGAGATTTAGAAACGTAATGATTACTTTGTGTTTTTTTTATTTTTATTTATTTATTTATGATTTATTTCTGGCTGTGCTGGGTCTTCCTTGCTTTCTCTCGTTGCAGCAAGCTGGGCCTACCTTTAGTTGCGGTGGCTCTTCTCGTTTCAGTGGCTTTGCTTGCTGTGGAGCACAGGCTCTAAGGCCTGCACCCTTCAATAGCTGCAGCACATGGGCTCACTCATTGTTAGCTCACAGGCTTAGTTTCCCTGAGGTATGTGGGATCCTCCCAGACCAGGGATCAAACCAGTGTCCCCTGAATTGAAAGGCAGATTCTTAGCCACTGGACCACCAGTTCAGTTCAGTTCAGTTCATTTCAATCGCTCAGTCATGTCCAACTCTTTGCGACCCCATGAATCGCAGCACGCCAGGCCTCCCTGTCCATCACTAACTCCCCGAGTTCACTCAGACTCACGTCCATCGAGTCAGTGATGCCATCCAGCCATCTCATTCTCGGTCATCCCCTTCTCCTCCTGCCCCCAATCCCTCCCAGCATCAGAGTCTTTTCCAATGAGTCAACTCTTCGCATGAGGTGGCCAAAGTACTGGAGTTTCAGCTTTAGCATCATTCCTTCCAAAGAAATCCCAGGGCTGATCTCCTTCAGAATGGACTGGTTGGATCTCCTTGCAGTCCAAGGGACTCGCAAGAGTCTTCTCCAACACCACAGTTCAAAAGCATCAATTCTTCGGCGCTCAGCCTTCTTCACAGTCCAGCTCTCACGTCCATACATGACCGCTGGAAAGACCCCCAGGGAAGCCCTAAGTGTGATGATTTGCACTGGTAACACTGGAAGCAGTCTACACTTTTTTTTTTTTTTAATCTCATGTGTCAGGCTCTGTGCTTCTCATTGGAGTTTACAGATGATTACAGATGAACAATACGTGATTTCTGTCTTTGCGGGTGTCTCTGCCTAATGAGGGACAGGAGTGAGTGAGTGAATGGAGTGTGAAAAGTGCGACGTGAGAAGTGTGAGCCGGCTGGACTTGCTTGACTGTCAGCTGGGAGGAGGTCATATGTGAAATTGGAAAGACACCAACTCTGTAGGGCTTTGCAAACTCTTAGATAGTGATTTTTTGAAAAGCACAATAACTACTCAGTTCCCTGGAAAGCACACTCCTCCACAGCACTGCACAATACTGCAGCAAGGTGGTTAAGAGGCCAGAATCTGTTAAGAGTTAAAAATGTTTCAGATCTTAACAAGAGAGAAGAAACTCTCTGCTTTGTCATAAATACTTTTCTTAAATCTAATATTTTAAGAAATATAAGATTTAATATTTTGAGGCTGTTTCATGGAGGTATGGTATATAGATTAACTCTAGCTTAGTGTTAATATTTCTACTACAAAATTATTGCATGAGAACCAAATAGAAGTATATCAACTAAATGGCAGTGGTCTTAGCTCCCTCATCAAACCCATCCGTCTCCCTTGAGGTCACTTGAATACCATGTGTGGCTTTTCTGTATACACAGTCACATGCACACATTTCTTTTGACTTTGACTAGAACTAATTGTTGTTATAGCAAAGAAGCAACAAGTACATATTTCCTAGAATATGGGAGACAGTCTGTCTTCCTTCCCACTTACTGGCTATTGATCTTGAATTCCTGGACTTCAGCTTCTGTATCTGTATCTATATAGTAGAGATGATAACAAACCTACCTCAAAGGGTTATTAGTGCTTAAAACAATTCAGGCACACTAAAAATACTCATGGACGTGAGTCTGAGTGAACTCCAGGAGTTGGTGATGGACAGGGAGGCCTGGCATGCTGCAATTCATGGGGTCGCAAAGAGTCAGACATGACTGAGCGACTGAACTGAACTGAACTGAAAAATACCCAATTAATGTTTGCTATTTTACTTGTCCTTTCCTTGCTGATTCAGATGGTAAAAGAATCTACTTGTAATGTGGGAGACCCAGGTTTGATCCCTGGGTCGGGAAGATCCCCTGGAGAAGGGGGGATAGCAACCCACTCCAGTATTCTTGCCTGGAGAATTCAATGGACAGAGGAGCCTGGCGGGCTACAGTCCATGGGATCACAAAGAGTCAGACACGACTGAGCGACTGTGTTATGAATATTATTTTATGTTATACTTACTTCACGTAACAGTGTATCATGAAAAACTTTATGGTGGTACCCGTAAACTCGACTAATTCTTTTCAATGGCTACACAATATTTCACAGTGTGGCTGTAATGTGTTTTAAAAATTCTCTACTGATGAGCATTTAAGTTGTTTTCAGATCTTTCTTCTGTTACACACGTGAGATAGTAAATATCTTCTTCACATATGCAAAATGTCTTTTATTTCTCTAGTGCTTATCATTATATTAGGTGTTAGATGCCATAAAGAATAGTGGTTAGGGAATTGTACATTGAATCTGGGTTGAGAAATCAATTAGTAAGTTCTGATCAGCTTTCCTTCCTGTCCCTTGTTTATATGAAACAAATATTAAAAGTCTTAAAAACACTCTTCTAGAGGTGGGTTCTCAACAGTGTTTGTTGAATAAATAATATTCAGGAATCCTTCTTCAGAGGCTACTGGATGGTAGAAAACTCTAATGCCCTTGACATTTAAATTTTATTTTAAACTTATAGCAACCCTGAAAATGACGAAATCAGAGTTTGGGAGTAAAACCAGATTGACAGTAGAATCTCTGATAACATCGTCTTTTCTGGAGAAAAGCTCCCCACATATTCTCAGCTGAAATCTTGGAAAGACTCAGTCCTTAAGTTATAAGCATTTTTAGACATGTCCTGTCTTTTCTTTCTTCTTTCTGAGGCAATTATAGTTGGCAAAGGAAAGAAATGTCAAAACATGCCTTTAAACTGATATATACTAAACCTATATTTGAACTTTATTTTTCCAACAGGAATTTTGAAAATGCTTGTTAAAGACTAAATATGAAGTCTTTCTTAAAAATGTTTATGTATTTTTTTGAAAGAAAAGCACAGAAAGGCTCAGTCAAAATTATTTAACACTCGTTTTTTAAAACATGTTATTTATAGAAGGAAGTTGACCTGATTTTGTTTTTCTTCCTATTTACAAAAGTAATACATGCTGCTTGGGGAAAAAAAAAAAGTAAACTGTAGCAAATTAGTGTGTGAAGAAACGCATAGGAAAGGAGGTAAAATTTCCTCCTAATCCCATCTCTCGGAAATGACGAGTCAGCAGTTTGATATATATTCTATAGATATTCTACACCACCTTGCTGTCTCCTTATTGGCTTCATACAGCCTTCTTGCTTCCTTTTATTTTACCTATTTTCCTCCAGTTTTGTTTACAGCTATGTTTATAAGTCTTTTTGTTCTTCAATCCAGTCTATTGGTTTTAAATAAGAAATTACCTTATCTAATTAAGTAATATAGTTGTGCTTTTTATTTGGCATCTGTCTGTATGGATTTTTCCTTTACAGCTTCGTCTTTTGTCAAGAAAGTTTTCTGTATCCGTTGTGACTGTTATTTTCTGCTGGTTTCTGTCCTATTGGTGGCAAATCATAATTTTAATGAAGATAAAATTTACTATCTGCCTAACAAAGTTTACTGTCTTGAAAAAGACAAGGACATGGAAGGGTTTAGAGGCCCACTGAACTCCTCCATTTGTAACTTCCTCTCTGTTGTTTCAAGTTTCAGTTTCAACATTAAGTTGAAAATATCATTTATGATGATCATTTATGCTTGCACTAACTAGTTGGATTTACCAGCATATTTTATCAGTTGCTCAGCCAAGTCTCTTTCATTCAGTTCTTCTCTTTGATTTTTTTTTTTCCTGTACTTTTAGCAATTTCTCAATGTGTATCTATAGGTGAGTAAAACCTTTGTCTTTGATCGCTGAAAATATCTATATTTTGCCCTTGAATTCTGTTTTCATCTGGTTTCTTTGATTCCAGTATTGGTTCACAGCCTTAAAATACCAGCAGAAGCATTCACTTTTGGCTCCACTCACCACTATGAAGTCCTGTTGTTCCGTTACATTTTTAGTTCACAGAAATGCTTACCTTCTTTTGAGCACAGCTGTCCCATTCTTTATCAAGTATAATAATGATGAGTGAACATCTTCAAAGCTACCAAAAAGAAATGTCATGCTGTCTTTCATTTTTAATCTCTCATTACTGCTGATGAAGCCAAGTAGAGGGTATAAAATCACAAAACTGTCCTTAACCAGACATCAGTGTCTTACTAGCTTTTATATATACATATATACCTTTAAAAAAGGAAAGGAAAAAAATCAACTTCCTAGCCTGGTGTTTCAGTTTATAAATGAACTTAATACAATCAGTCTCTTTCTGGGGGATTTTGTGCTTGGTTTCGGTTGTGCCCTAGTATAAATGAAGTACATGTACCTGTGTATATATCTTTGTACATTTATGTTAACATTTCTGTATGATAAACTCCCATTTATTGAATCGTGGGGTGAACGTTATGTTCATTAAAATCTTGTGACCGCCTTTTGTATTATGACCTTTCTCTTGCCTTAAAGTTAGTTAGCTTAAGGGCACACGGGGCTTCCCAGGTGTCTCCGTGGTAAAGAATCCACCTGTCAGTGCAAGAGACAAAGACGTGGGATTGATCCCTGGGTCGGGAAGATCCCCTGGAGGGGGGCATGGCAACCCACTCTAGTATTCTTGCCTGAAGGATTCCATGGGTGGAGGAGCTTGGTGGGCTACAGTCCATGGGGTCGCAAAGAGTCAAACACAACTGAATCAACTAAGCACACACACAAGGACACACACTTTTTCTTGATATGGATCGTAATCCACTATTTCCCTAATGTGTGGTTTTAGGCAGATCTCTTAATTTCCCTAATCCCTAGTTTCCTTGTCTGTGAAAACAGGACTCACATATCTCATAGGGTGGCTGTAAGAATGAAGTAAGATAGTGTTGTATCTAACCACAAATCACTGTTTGCTAAAACACTGACATAAGCAAAAACAACCTGCAGATTGCTGAGACCTGTAGAGGTTTTCAAAAACACTGGTGCGATGCATGGATGGAATGGGGGGTATATGTAAATCTCTGTACCTTCTGCACAATTTTGCTGTGACTGAAAACTACTCTAAAAAATATAGTCCACTGAAAAATGAGAAAGAAAAAGAGACAGTGCTGGTGCCTAGGGGTCACCCACTGGAAATTCTGATTCGATAAATGGGAGGTGAGACCGAGCCTCAGTACCTTTAAATCTCCTTGGATAAATCTGATGCACATCTATCCTGGAAAAGCCTGCAGGCTAAGTATTTTAAAAGTGAAAGTAAAAAAATCTCTTGGAGTTCATGGTGGTGGCTTTCCCTCGCCCCTGTGGGCTTGCTCCAGATTCAAATGGCTGTCCTCCACAGTCATTTTAGTGCAAAGACAACTTCTTCATCCTCCTGAGGCTTTATAACCCCCACTGCCTGCTGCTAAGGACTGTGGTCTTCTAACTAACCCACCACAAAGACACACAATCAGTTCCCTACATACGAACGATTCCATTCTGACAGCACACTGGTGAGTCCAGTTTGTTCCTAAGTCCAGCAAAGTTAACCTTGGTAAGCAGTGATGGCTCAGATGGTAAAGAAGTCACTTGCAATGCAGGAAACATGGGTTCAACCCCTGGGTTAGGAAGATCCTCTGGAGAAGGAAATGGCAACCCTGAAAATTTTTCTTGCCTGGAAAATTCTGTGGACAGAGGAGCCTGGTGGGCTACAGTCCATGGTGTCCCAAAGAGTCAGACATGACTGAGCAAATAACACTTTTCACCCAACTAACACAATTTGCCATATAGTGCTATAATAGGTTTATAACTGTAACTGTGCTATAATGTTAATAATATATACAAAACACAAACACAAAAATTTCAGAAAGCATTTTTATTTATTTATTTTCCCACCCTTGCTTTCTCCCACAGAGTCTAAAAACTGTTCTATACATCTGTGTCTCTTTTGCTGTCTCGCATATAGGATTGTCATTACCATCTTCCTAAATTCCATATATATGCATTAGTATACTATATGGTTTTTCTTTCTGGCTTACTTCACCCAGTTTCATCCACCTCATTAGAACTGACTCAAATGTATTCTTTTTAATGGCTGAGTAATACTCCATTGTGTATATGTACCACAGCTTGCTTATCCATTCATCTGCTAATGGGCATCTAGGTTGCTTCCGTGTCCTGGCTATTATAAACAGTGCTGCAATGAACATTGGGATACACGTGTCTCTTTCAATTCTGGTTTGCTCGGTGTGTATGCCCAGCAGTGGGCATACTGGGTCATATGGCAGTTCTATTCCCAGAAGAAAACATTTTTAATCTTATAGTACAGTAATATCAGCTATATTACTGCTGCTTTTACACCTCCTTCAGGACATTCTGGGTTCAAAATGAAGATATTGTATTACTGTACTCTATACAGTGCGTGTGTGCGTGCTTAGTTGCTCGGTCATGTCTGACTCTTTTGTGACCCCATGGACTGTAGCCCTCCAGGCTTCTCTGTCCATAGGGTTTCCCAGGCAAGAATACTGGAGTGGGTTATCATTTCATCATCCGAGGAATCTTCCCCTACCCAGGGACTGAACCTGTATCTCCTGCACTGGCAGGCTGATTCATTACCACTGAGCCACCTGGAAAACCCGCTGTACATAGTACTGTATAATAAAGTACACAAAAGCACAACCACTTGTAGAGGATGCGCACACTTGATAATTCAGACATGTGAGCTAACTTTTGTGTTTGGACATACGAATGCATGTTCGCACCTTTGAAAGTTCGCAACTTGAAGGTTCATATGTAGGAGACTTCCTGTATTTGTTCATTTGCCTGGCAAATCAATGGTTCTATTTTACAGGATGTTCATTCATTCCACAAATGTTAATTGAGCAATCTATGGCCAGGCATTGTTAGGAAAACATCAGTGAACAAAGGAGGTTGAATTCCTCCCCTTTAGAGAGCTCAGAGCCTATGGGAGATGCAAACCTGCAGTGGCTGGAGGGAGGGAGGGCTCTGATGGAGAAGACAGGAGACTCCCTGGCACAAGTGACTTCTCAGCTGAAACCCGAGAGGAGCAAGAGTTATCCCGATGAGGAGGAGGGAAGAGTGTTCAAGGCAATGGTGATGCCATAGTGAAGACTGGGCTTGCCACATTTGACATTCAAGACACTGGATTATTGGATAGAAAGGAGGCCGAAAGGCAGTTTAAAAGGCAAATCTTTTTAAAACCAAATGTTTGGTGTTTTACAAACCAGCGTTTTCAATTAATAGAAAGATGGTTAGGGAGTTTGGGATGGACATGTATACACTGTTGTATGTAAAATGAATAACCAGCAAGATCCTATTATATAGCACAGGGAACTCTGCTCAGTGTTGTGTGGCAGCCTGGATGGGAGAGGAGTTTGGTGGAGAACGGACACGTGTATATGCATGGCTGAGTCTCTCTGCTGTCCACCTGAAGCTATCACAGCATTGTTAACCGGCTATTGATCAGTCACTAAGTCGTGTCTGACTCTGCGACCCTGTGGACTGCAGCACGCCCGGCTTTCCTGTCCTTCACTGTCTTCCGGAGTTTGCTCAAATTCATGCCCATTGAGTCGATGATGCTCTCTAATCATTTCATCCTCTGCCGCCCCTTCTCCTTTCCCTGCATCAGGGTCTTTTCCAGTGAGTCAGTTCTTCGCATCAGGTGGCCAAAGTACTGGAGCTTCAGCTTCAGCATCAGTCCTTCCAAAGAATATTCAAGGTTGATTTCCTTTGGTATTAACTGGTTTGATCTCCTTGCTGTCCAAAGGACTCTCAAGAGTCTTCTGCAGCACCACTGTTCGAAAGCATCAATTCTTTAGCATTCAGCCTTCTTTATGGCCCAACTCTCACATGCATACATGATCATTCGAAAAACCATTGCTTTGACTGGATGGATCTTTGTTGGCAAAGTAACGTCTCTGTTTTTTTAATACTCTGTCTAGGTTTGTCATAGCTTTCCTTACAAGGAGCAAGGATCTTTTAATTTCATGACTCCACAGTCATGGTTCACAGTGATTTTGGAGCACAAGAAAAGAAAATTCATCACTGCTTCCATTTTTCCCCCATCTATTAACATGAAATGATGGGACTGGATGCCATGATCTTGAGTTGTTTGAGTGTTGAGTTTTAAGCCAGCTCTCTCCTCTTTCACCCTCATCAGGAGGCTCTTTAGTTCCTCTTCAGTTTCTGCCATCAGAGTGTTATCACCTGCATATCTGAGGTTGTTGGTATTTCTTCCAGCTATATGCCAATATAAAATAAAATATTTAAAATAAAAAAGTCTGCTTTCAATCCTAAAAGCACTGAAACACTTGACAGGCTTTCCGCAAAGGCATTACCATGATGAGATTTTCTTTGGTGGATGGCTTCTGGTTAAGAACCTGGCTGAGTGGCTGCTAGAGGGGTTCAATGGTGGCTGATGCTGACTGCATCCAGGGTAGTGGCCATAAACAGAGAGAGAAACCAGGGGCGGGGCAGTGGTGGTGTGTCTACTGTGAGTTTGCCTGGAGGTGCCCATGGCATGGGACTGTGTAGGCAGCTGGTTATCAAGGTCCAAAGCTCAGAAGAGAGATCTGAGTTGGTAATAATTTAGGGAGGTTCTTTTGTATTGTTTGCAGCACTGAACAAAAAGACGGCATAAAAGTTTTTGGGTTTTTTTTTTTTTTTCCATTCAATTCTAAGCAAACATCTTAGAGCTACAACGCCTACTTGACTGATGGTCCAGGTACACGTGAGTAAATAAGATTTGGCTCCAGATAGCAATTACTCCAGGCACCTCTTCCTTTCATCTCCTGAGACACAAAGTAATTGTAAACATCAATCTAGACACCACAGACTCAGCAAGGGAAAAAAGTTCACTTTTTCCCTGTGGGGAAAGACTTGAGTTATTTTCCCTTTGTGTTCACTGCAGGTGTGTGTGTTGTGTGACTTGCCGAGCCGTCCTCATCAGCTTTGTTTGTAAGAAATAGACATGATCCTATCTGTGTTGTTTGTGTTGAAAGTCTCTCCAACCTTGAAAGGCATATTAATGTTTAATGAACTAAAACAGACTTTTCTGTAGTCAATGCCTTGATCTGTGCCCTTTAGAAGTGTTAAGACCACAAAGGATACAGAGAGTAAAGTTTGGCTTCCCCTAATTTCACACTGTGTCATGTGGCCAATTTAAAACTTTCCTTGTGGTGCTCACACGCTATTTGGATATAACTTATCTTTTGTCTCCAGAGGGAATAAACATGCGTTCTGCCGAGTTTTCAGTGGATGATGGAGTGGTGAAGAATGACGGTTTTGTGGCATTTTGTGGGTGTGTGCTGTGGCATACACGACTTTAATTGATCGTTCTCTCATTCCGGGTAGTAATATCAGCTGCTGACTTTTCTCTGCTAAGACTGTAAACTTACAAGACACAGCGTGTATTTAAGATCTGACTCTAGGGACTTTCCCAGTGGTCCAGTGGTTAAGACTCTGCTTCCAATGCAGGGGGCATGGATTCAATCCCTGGTTGGGGAACTAAGATCCGTACCATAGGGCATGACCAAAACAAATTTTTTTTGTTCACAAAATTAAATGGGTCTTTTTTTCTGATTTGCTTGAAGTTGTAATGTGAGTATTTATAAAACTAATAGACAAAGGTCTACAGTTTACTTAACTTTTTAGAGAAACCAAGTGCCCATATAGAAACAAACAAGCACTAACCAAAAATAGGTGAGTTAAAATTTTATTTATAAATTATAATAATTTGCAAGAACAAGCAATTTTTTTGGATTTTGCCCAGATGTCTTTCAGCTGTTGACAGTTTTCAGGCATCTATTCTTTCTTCCTTTCACTTGATTATAATCTGTGTATTAAAATGTCCAGTAACCTCTTGCCAGTTATTTTGAGTGATTATTTATAGCTCAACTCATTGCTTGAGAATGTTTAAGTCCTTCATATTACCTGAGATTCTGTCCAAATGATGACAATTATAAATAGTATTTAAGTTTTAGAGACGGATGATGAGGTATTGAGAAATTGAAACAAGGCAGTTAACAAGAGTTATTTCTCTTCTAAAAATATTCAATTGTGTTTTAATTTCATTATAGTCACTTTATACTTTAATCACAAAGATTTCAAATTGATTAGTAGACCGATTTTCCAGTCATCATGAGTAGAGCACAGAGGAAGAGAAATTACGTAAATAACTCAAATCCATAGATATGCCAAAGTCCATCTTAAGGAAAGAAATCTTTCTTAATGCCTTCTATTACCTGCGGTAGTAAAGTTGAGAGATTGAGGATTAAAATCCTCCTTCCATCTTCCCTCTTTCTTTCTGCTGGCGGTAACTACATACTACACAATGGCGATATGATAGTGTTTGCATTATTCCCATAAAACTTACTATGTATTGTTACATGCACCGTTACCTCCCACCTGTCTCTCTTTTCTTCTTCTCTCTTGTTTTCTCTCTCTCTCTCACACACACAAAGAACATAGGTCAGACACATAATAAATGCCCTACATATGGTACCTGTTATCATTACTCTTCATTCTTAACAGCAATTAGGATTAAAATTTTTCAGAGTACTATGTAAAACATTTTTTCTTATTGAAATGCACATTGAGCGATACCATAAAAACACGTGATCTACAGTTGACAGAGTGAGTCTGAACACACACAGGCAGAACAAAGCTTTGGCTCTGTGGAGCCCGTGTGGTGATTAATGATCACCTTCCCTCACACGATTTTATTCTGTTCCACCTCTAGTATGTGTCTGGGAGGCATAGAGAGACAGGACAGGAGGGATCATTCTTAAATAGGAGGTCTTCCTTACTGCACTTCCCAGATCTCCCCCATAACTCTAATCTGCACAATGATGTGGTTTGTCAGGAATGTAAAGAGACTTAGATTATTTGCTGGATGCCAGTGATCAGGCCTCTGCCATGATTATGTTAATAAAAGCCTTTTAAAAGACATACAGATGTGCTTGGTGCAGCTGTCTGGTCCAAGTAAGCATTTTCAGGGTTCTGTCTTCACCTTTGCCCCCTACTCAGGTGTGAGAAATGTAAGGAATTTATTGGCTTGTAGTTGAGGTCCACCTTAGCTGAGGTGAATAAGATTAACACCTTCATCCACACACATCCCCTGACATGCCCAGGCACCCTCCAGGTCTAAAGGATGAGAAGCCAGTGAAAGTATGCTACGGGCAGATTTATTGTTTCGTGAACCAAAGCGTGCAGGCAAAATGTCCAAGGTTGGTTGTGTATTATTCAAGAGTCTAAGGAGCTCTATGCTTTTTTTTTTTATACACCCCTTAGGAAGAAACAAAGAAAACACCAATTTCAATGAAGATGATTTAATTTGTGGACAGGAAAATAAAGAACCTTTACTCCACTTGAGCAGTGCCCCAAACTGGCTTTCCTGTGTGGCTGTGAGCCACGATTGTAGAGTTTTGTCTGATTTTTGTGTTTGGTAATTCAATTAGACGCTCTGAAATGGGATAGTCATTTCCTGAATGGCCCTGCCTTTTAGGAAACACTGATGTGAGTGTGAGTTGTGTGACCTTTTAGACTTAGTCCTTTGGAGTCTTGTAAAAGCAAACACAGATAACTAAAATGTCTTGAGCCAAAGGCTGTTTGCCTTATTATGTGAATGTATGCAATTAATTTATCTTTTCTAATGGTTGCTTATAAAGTAAGCTCACAGTGGGTAAAGTATGTGCTTTATATGCTATTTCTGCCTTTTCCCATGAGCCTATAAATATTTCAGAATAAGTCTGGGGATTTTTTAAAGTAAGCTCACAAATCATCTCTCTACTTTCTTCATTAGTCAGCTAACTGCAGTCCCTCAGACTTACAGCTGTTTTGCAAGGTAAACTGCTAGTCACAAGGGGAATTCATCACCAGTACTGGAAAAAAATATAAAGTCTCCAATGTAAGTGTCTATTTTAATGACGTGAGTCACACAATTTTCATCCATGTTTAAGACAAATGTAAACTCCTTGGTATGAGATTATTTTTCTAGTGGAACCTCCGTTGGTATAGAGTTCCCTCAAAACCTTATCAGTTCAGTTCAGACATTCAATCGTGTCCGACTCTTTGCAAACCCATGAACTGCAGCACACCAGGCCTCCCTGTCCATCACCAACTCCCGGAGTTTACTCAAACTTATGTCCATTGAGTCGGTGATGCCATCCAACCATCTCATCCTCTGTCATCCCCTTCTCCTCCTGCCTTCAGTCTTTCCCAGCATCAAGGTCTTTTCCAATGAGTCAGTTCTTCATATCAGGTAGCCAAAGGATTGGAGTTTCAGCTTCAGAGTCAGTCCTTCCAATGAGTATTCAGGACTGATTTCCTTTAAGATTGACAGGTTAAATCTCCTTGCTGTCCAAGGGACTCTCAAGAGTCTTCTCCAACACCACAGTTCAAGACATAAATTCTTCTGCACTCAGCTTTCTTTATATTCCAACTCTCACATCCATACATGACCACTGGAAAAACCATAGCCTTGACTAGATGGACCTTTGTTGGCAAAGTAATGTCTCTGCTTCTGAATATGCTATCTAGATTGGTCATAACTTTCCTCCCAAGGAGTAAGTGTCTTTTAATTTCATGGCTGCAATCACCATCTGCAGTGATTTTGGAGCCCCCAAAATAAAGTCAGCCACTGTTTCCCCATCTATTTCCCATGAAGTGATGGGACCAGATTCTATGATCTTAGTTTTCTGAATGTTAAGGTTTAAGCCAACTTTTTCACTCTCCTATTTCACCTTCATCAAGAGGCTCTTTAGTTCTTCTTCACTTTCTGCCGTGAGGGTGGTGTCATCTGCATATCTGAGGTTATTGAGATTTCTCCCGGCACTCTTGATTCCAGCTTGTGCTTCATCCAGCCCAGCATTTCTCATGATGTACTCTGCATGTAAGTTAAATGAGCAGGATGACAATATACAGCCTTGATGTACTCCTTTTCCTATTTGGAACCAGTCTGTTGTTCCATGTCCAGTTCTAACTGTTGCTTCCTGACCTGAATACAGGTTTCTTAAAGAAGCAGGTTAGGTGATCTGGTATTCCCAACTCTTTCAGAATTTTCCACAGTTTATTGTGATCCACACAGTCAAAGGCTTGGCATAGTTAATAAAGCAGAAATAGATGTTTTTCTGGAACTCTCTTGCTTTTTCCATGATCCAGCGGATGTTGGCAATTTGATTTCTGGTTCCTCTGCCTTTTCTAAAACCAGCTTGAACATCTGGAAGTTCATGGTTCATGGTTCTTGTATTGCTGAGACCCCAATTCAATTCCTGGGTCAGGAAGATCCTCTGGAGAAGGGACAGGCTACCCACTCCAGTATTCTTGGGCTTCCCTGGTGGCTCAGCAAGTAAAGAATCTGCCTGTAATGCGGGAGACCTGAGTTTGATCCCTGGGTTGGGAAGATGCCCTGGAGAAGGGAACACTTACCCACTTCAGTATTCTGGCCTGGAGAATTGCATGGACCATAAAGTCCATGGGTTCACAAAGAAACAGGGCTGAGCGACTTTCACTTTCATTGGACTAGAAGATGTCATTATGCAAATAGTCTCCAAAGTGATAACTCAGTAGGACACATGTTGACCAGTCGGGCCAAATTTATAAAATTTCAGTCTTATTTGTTTTGTTTCATTTTGTTGCTGTTTTACCAGCTAAACGTTTAGGAAATGCATTTAGGAACCATTCATAATTCCATGTACAGGGGATAAAGTAACTCATATGCCTCAAAATAAGAATGTTCCATTAGAGGAACTTCCCTGGCAGTCCAGTGGTTAAGACTCGGAGCTTCCACTGCAGGGGCCACTGATTCGACCCTTGGTCTGGGAATTAAGCTCCAGCAAGCTGCAAGACACAGCCAAAAAAAACCAAAAACAAACAATAAAAAAAGTTTCATTGGACACTTTACTGTGTGTATTTTTGTTTTTCAACAGAGACATTTTGATCTGAAGCCCTGTATAAGTCTAGACATTAAAGAGATGTCATCAGGACCTCCCTGGTGGTCCAGTGGCTAAGACGCGGTGCTCCCAAAGCAGAGGGCACTGGTTTGGTCCCTGGTCAGGGTTCTAGGACTCTCGTTCCGCATGGCATGGCCAAAATAAATTAATCAAATATAGAGGTGTTATCTTGCTAAAAGGAAATAATATGAGCTTATAAGGATGTCTATGAGATGAGGCTAACTGTTCTTTGTAATTACGTATGTAGAGTTTGATGTGGAAAAGCAAACGTCACAGAAGTGGTTTCTGTTTCCTGCTTCACAGAGCCCGTCGTCTACTTTGGAGACGTCAAGTACTCTGTGGATGAGAGTGCGGGCTCGGTGGAGGTGCGGGTGTGGAGGAGCGGCACTGACCTGTCCCAGGCTTCCAGTGTCACCGTGACATCGCAGAAAACAGACCCTCCCTCAGCCGATGGTGAGCAGTTTCCTGCAATGATTCTTTTTGATTATTCTACAATTTTCAACTTCTTATGACAAAATACCTTAAAGTCCAAATACTTCACTTCTGTTGAAGCAGTCTGATTGAATGTACTTTTTTCCTGACGTTATTGCTATGTAGTAGGTAAATTTACACTCTGTTTACTATTTTGAGAAAAGGCACCCTGGGGCCACAAATCGAAAGCTAAGTTATAAACATGTAAGTCAAGAACTCTAACTTTGAATGCCTTTTTTTGCCCTAATGGGTTCTATCTATACTTGGCAAATCTACCATCGCTGAATCCTATGACGTCATCTGCACAACAGGAATAATCTTGCTGGCCACGCTTTCAGAATCTAGTGACATTTAAGTATCATGCAGTCTCTGGCTTAGCTCCCTCTTCATTTTAAACAAACATCCCCATAAGTACTTGAGCCCCAAAGATTTTTTCTACCTTTCATTATGCAATCTGTCCTAGTTGACATGTGCTTGCCTTTGATTCTGGAATCTACATGTGCAAAAAGTTGATCGTGAAACTTAGGACGAGCATAAGATATGAAATTTCCTTCTCTTTGTCTCATTTAAAGGACCAGTAAAGGACTTCCCTGGTGGCCCAGTGGCTAAGACTCCATGCTCCCAATGCAAGAGATCCAGTTATCAAACTGGTCAGGGAACTAGATCCCACGTGCTGAAACCGTGAGATCTGCAACTAAGACCCAATGCAGCCCAATAATAAATAAATGAAAATACTTCAAAAAAAAAATAACCAGTACTACAATTTACCTCTTTCTCATTCATACACACATGCACACATATGACACACATCACACGCTCATCACACAAAGCAAGCAGTGGCCATTCCATTTTAAAAGTCACCCTTACGTTTTCCCTTTTTAAATGTCGTAGAACCAGTAGAGTGCTTTGAATGTGGTCTGTGTCCAATAAACATTTGTTTCGCCAAATTAGTCATTTCTTTAGAGAAAATTCAAATCAAACAGACAGATGAGAATAAAGATGTAGAAGCAGAGGACAAGAAAAATACAAAAGGAAACACAATGAGATACAGAGATTTGTAAAAATAAATTAAAGACGTGTACTTAATTATAGTTGCATATTCAGAGGTAAATAGATACAAAATTAGAGTTAGAAGAGCATTAGATATGAAAACAAAGAGATAATACTGAACTGTCTCCCCTATTCCCAGTCTTCGTGAATGTCATGCCTAAAGATTAAGAGAAAGTTCTGTTTCTTAAATACTTTAGACATATATGAAGGTG
This sequence comes from Capricornis sumatraensis, assembly GCF_032405125.1. Classification (NCBI taxonomy): domain Eukaryota; kingdom Metazoa; phylum Chordata; class Mammalia; order Artiodactyla; family Bovidae; genus Capricornis; species Capricornis sumatraensis. Next base: position 33,158,436 of record NC_091080.1, on the reverse strand, counting down.
TCAACATTAGTATGCACCCCACCGTCTGAAAAATAATACACTAAAAGCGAAATATGCCTTTGAGAATAAAAGATTGCTCTCTTTGCCAGGGATAGGAATGGGTGACGTGTGTTGGACAAAAACTTATATCTGAAATATGTTGCTTTAACCAGCAGGCAATCACACACCTAAATAAGATGTTCTGTAGTACCTTCTGAAAATAAAAAATGGTTTTTTAACTAAGGTTAACTATTCCATGTTTATATTTCATAACTTATTATGATCAAATACTTGATTGATATGCTGATTATATTTAGACCTTATTTTTATTAGCTCTAATTGAGAATTCAAAAATAGATAAACTACAAGACAGGAAGCTAAAATAACAGAAAAGTAAAATAACCTTAGACACAGATAAGACAGAGTTAGGAACCTGATCTTTGAGCTACCATCTCAGTAACCAATGTAAATGCTAATTTTTTACATTTCATTAAATATATTTCTCTGTAATGTTATGCTAGTCAATATATTTTTAAAAGAATTATAAACAAGTCTGTTGAATACATAGTTTGCATCTTGTAATTTTGTGTACATTTAGCCAGTCCCCAGATGAAAAAATCTTTTGTTCCCGTCACAGCCGGAACAGACTACGTGGGAATCAGCCGTAATTTAGATTTTGCACCTGGAGTCAACATGCAAACCGTTCGTGTTATCATTTTGGATGATCTCGGACAACCAATGCTGGAGGGTGTTGAGCAGTTTGAATTGGTTCTCCGAATGCCTATGAATGCAGCTCTTGGGGACCCCAGCAAAGCCATGGTGATCATAAATGATTCTGTCTCAGATTGTGAGTGTTTATTAACTGCTGACGACAGGTAAAAAGATAGGCTCGTGTTTACACAAATGTTAAGTAAAATGATAAACTAGGCTTTGTATGGATGTGAATTTGAACAAACCCCGGGAGATAGTGAAGGACAGGGGAGCCTGCGGCAGTCCACGGGGTCACAAAGAGTCAGACACGACTGAGCCACTGAATAACAGTGAGAGCCTTTTCGAAGGGATGTGGGGGAAGGATCCTTTCCAGCTCTCGGTTTGTAGATGGCCATGTTTTCTGGATGTGTCTTTACATCACTTTCTAGGTGTATCTGTGTTTAAATTTCCCCTTTTGTATAAGCGCGCCGGTCATATTGAATTAAGGCCCACGCTGATGCCCTCATTTTTCCTTCCTTAGTTCTGTAAAGACCCTGTCTCCACATAAAGTCATATTCTCAGGTATTGGGTGTTAGGACTTCACTCTATGAACGGGGGGCAGGGAGGGGGCTGTGGACGGACAGGTCATCCCATAGTAATACCTTAGCTGACAGTCTTTCTTTCTTCTCCTGATTGTTTTCTTATTGTTTTGATAGAATTAGACAGTCTCAGAAGAAAAACTTTTAGTCTTCCTTTCAAATTAAAATAAAAGTGAGATTGTTATCGTTACGTTGCTTGTGTGTCAAGAACTCCCTCCCACAGACGGGTGCAACTGCGTGAGATTGCACAAACCCTTGAGTATTAATGGTCTTTTCCCACTTCTCAACACTAGACACTTTCTGTTATCTCCTTACACACAGACAGTCCTGAAATTGCTCCTAATGATATGCCAAAAGCGAGGCTCTCTGACTCATCATCGAAAGGAAATTCTAAATAATCTTCTACTATGATGATCTTGATATTACTTGGAGGAATCTAACCTATTGTCAATGAGATCTATAGTTAATTGACCAGTATAGGTGTCACCTGTGTTTTCTATAAAGGCTTCCCTGGTGGCTCAGATGGTAAAGAATCTACCTGCAATGCAGGAGACCAGGGTTCAATCCCTGGGTCAGGAAGATCCCCTGGAGAAGGGAATGGCAACCCACTCCAGTATTCTTGCCTAGAGAATCCCATGGACAGAGAAGCCTGGTGGGCTACAGTCCATGGGGTCACAAAGAGTCAGACATGACTGAGCAACTAACACTTCTTGATGCCATTCCACATGTATTATGTAATATATATATTATAGTCATTGTCATCTTTTCCATTATGGTCTGGGTAACTATGCTTGTAATTATGTACACAATCTTTAATGTTTTTCATATGAAGAAATTCTGAAAGGCTCTTGATTAAGCAATATATATAGATGGTCATGGTTTAGTTGCTAAGTCATGTCCAACTCTTGCAAACCCATGGACTATAGCCCACCAGGCTTCTCTGTCCACTGGATTCTCCAGGCAAGAATAGTGGAGTGGGTTGCCATTTCCTTCTGCAGGGGATCTTCCCAACCCAGAAATTGAACCCAGGTCTCCTGCATTGCAGGCAGATTCTTTACTGACTGAGCTATGAGGGAAACCCAATGTATATAAATACAGATATCTTAAAGTCTCTGGTTCTATCTACTTTTTCCCATTTCATTGTATCTCCCTACTCCACAAAAGAGGCAAAGCAAAATGTCAAGGAAAAGGAAATCAGAGCTCTGGGTTAAGTGGTTAGCTCAAGCCCAAAATACTGGCCAGTAACCGAGCTGAGACTGGGATCCAGTTCTTCTTGTTGTTGTTCTGGTATTCTTCCCATTGAACCATCTTTTCTGGAAGTCCGTTTTCCTCAAATTTCTGTTCACTTTGATTCAGATATGTATGTTCTTGTGTTTTCTGCAGTACCTAAGATGCAGTTCAAAGAACGAGTATATACTGGCAATGAAAATGATGGGCAAATAGTCGCCATGATCCACCGGAGTGGGGATATCCAATATAGGTCTTCAGTGAGATGCTACACGCGGCAGGGCTCCGCACAGGTGATGATGGACTTTGAAGAACGCCCCAATACTGACATCTCCATCATCACATTCCTCCCTGGTACGTTTCAGCTTGAAGTTTTTGAGTCTGCAGAAACCAAGTTTTGGGTGTGAAGTATCTATTAAGGATACTTGATTCTACAAGTTCTAGACTCCCTCAAGCTTCTGACATGGTTTAATGTGCACTAGATGATAATAAAGTGAGGTTGATTTTAACAGGTTGAATGCATTTTCCTTTGGTCTCTGTGTCAGTGTATTGATTAGTTTCTAGTGATGTACTATATTGTTTGGGCTTCACTCATGGATCAGTGGTTAAGAACCCACCTGCCAGTGCAGGAGATACAAGTTGGATCCCTGGGTCAGGATGATCCCCCTGGAGGAGGAAATGGCAACCCACTCCAGTATTCTTGCCTGGAGAATCCCATGGACAGAGGAACCTGGCAGACTACAGTCCATGGGGTCGCAAAAGTGTCAGACGCTACTGAGCACACACGCTATACTGTTTATTCAAAACTTATTCAGCAGAAAATGGCATGTTCAGATTTTACAATAGTGGGAAAGACTGAGTGTTCAAATGACAGAAATGAAAAGAAATAGGTGTCACGTTTTACATACGGATTCAATGTCTTAAAATACTTGACTACTTTGATCCCATGTGTAAGAAACATGTGAAAGTGAAAGTCGTTCAGTCGTCTGACTCTTTGCCACCCCATGGACTATACAGTCCAGGAAACATGTACTGTGATCCATTTGACAATGACCAACTGGTACAAATTTGCTAAATTTGCATCCTGATCATAATGTTAGAAATTGGTACATGACATTGCCATTTACTCTTTTCCCCTTGTTTTCAGACATGAGTAACAAAACTTAAAGACAGAAGAAATTCCCTGTACAAATAGGAACCTGTCATTGCATACGTTCATTCAGCAGATAGTAACTGAAGGCCTTTTACATGCCAGACATTGCTGTTTGTGCTATTGATGCAGCAAGGGACAAAACAACATCCCTGCCCTCGTGGTGTTTACCTTCTAGCTGCAGAGGTATCCCTTATGGCTTAAGGGATGTGACTGACCTGCTTTAATGATTCTTGTTCCAGGGGAGATCGAAAAGCCTTGCATCCTGGGGCTGATGGATGACGTATTGTACGAGGAGATAGAGGAGCTCCGACTGGTTCTTGGCACCCCACAAAGCAACTCTCCTTTTGGAGCTGCAGTTGGGGAACAAAATGAAACTCTGATAAGGATCCGAGACGATGCTGATAGTAAGAAGCCGTGTCTTGTGCTCAGCTGTAAATTGGGAACTGAAATCCATCTGTGTTCAAGTTTTAGGTAGCTCAGAAAATGAGCCCCTCTTCCTGACTAGGCTTTTTAAGTGGTTGAGAAATAGGAAAAAGGGAACTTCCCCAGGCAGTCCAGTGGTTAAGTCTTCACCTTCCAATGCAGATGGTGCAGGTTCAAACCCTATTTGGAGAATCGAGATCCCACATGCTGTGTGGTGCAGCTAAACAAATAAAAAGAACTTCAAAAAAAATTGTTAAAAAGAAATAGGAAAAAGACTAAGAGAAATGGAGAATGCAGTAAGCCATTTAAACCATAAGCTGATACTGAAGAACATCGTTTATACGTAAATGCTGAGGCCAGAGCACTCATACCTGCTTGCCCCTCCTCCCGCCTTCAGTGCAGGTAGTCCTGGAACAACAGTTTCTTCCCTCCTCGCCCGCAGTCAGTGGCCCACTCATGTAAAAATTTTTGGCACACAGAGACAGCCCAGAGCACGCGATTTCTGGGGGCTGGTTAATTTCCAAGAAAGGAGCTGGGCCACGCATGCCCAGTTTCTCCTGACACACTCACCAGTTATACTGAATGAGGGGACAGAGGGAAGCCCAGCATATGATATAATGAAGCTCCTCCCACATGGAAAAGGGGCTTCCAGGAGGCACTAGTGGTAAAGAACCCATCTGCCAAAGCAGGAGATGCGGGTTCAATCCCTGGGTCAGGAAGATCCCCTGAAGATGAGCATAGCAACTCACTCCAGTATTCTTGCCTGGAATCCCATAGACGGAGGTGCCTGGCAGGCTGCAGTCCATAGGTTCCCAAAGAGTTGGATATGACTGAAATGACTTCACATGCACAAACATGGGGGGAGGGAACTGTCAGAAATGGAGGAAAAAGCATTCCCTTTACAAACTAATTTGCCCATGTTTCCTACTGTTTCAGAGACAATTATTAAATTTGGAGAGACCAAATTCAGCGTCAGTGAACCCAAAGAACCAGGACAGTCAGTGATTATAAAAATTCCAGTGATTCGCCAAGGAGACACTTCAAAAGTTTCCATCGTGAGAGTTCACACCAAGGATGGCTCGGCCACTTCTGGAGAGGACTATCACCCTGTGTCAGAAGGTATGGGGGCTCTCGGGGTGTGTCCAGATGAGTTGTGCTCACGCTGCGTTGGTGCTGGTATCCTTGAGAAAAAGAAGAGAAATATCCATTTACCTGAAATACAAATGCACATACTCCTTTAAGTTAACTTCCTTCAGAAAAACAAAGTCAATGGAATTTATTTCCAGGCATTTCCTTTTTGATTTACAGAGTATATGTCTTAGGATTTAAGGAAATTTTGAGTAAAGTTGCTGGATGTTTTGAGTCTACTTTCATTTTCAACAATCTTTACCTTCATTATGGTCATTTGATACTAAATAATAACTTTCCTGAAAATTCTGTTACATGGAAAATGTATGTCATAGCCGAGAAGACAGTCTTTTTTAGTTTATAGAATACCAACAATCCAAGACGTCAAGCTTGAAAATTTTGTGTTAATGGAAGGCAGTGAAAAGGGGAACAGATGACCAACTATAGAGACCATGACTTCTCTGGGCTTCAGGAGCTTGTCATAAATACATTTCAACCATCCCTTTTCTTCTTCAAACTTTTGGATCATTTCACCATTTATTTTTAGAAGTATAAAACAAATCCATTATTCTCTCTCTCTCTGGATTATTTACTGGCAAAATAGACATAAAATGATGTCCAAAATTAAGTTTATGAATTATCTGTAGTTAGTTGTCCTTATCCACTTTGTTTCTAGTTTTCTACCTGCCACAGCCAACAGTTTTTGGTGATCATAGACTACAGGCATTCATCTTGGTCTGCTAACTTCAGAACAGTTTAGAAAGTGACTAGTAGTTACTATCGGTCATTAACTGAGTTAATGAGACAGTAGGAAAAAATAGCATCTTCTACAAAGGAGCATGTATTTTCTTTGTATATATGGTAAAAGTTTGATGAACTGCTATAGAGCTTCAAAGTTATCCTCATATTATTTCCTATGTAAAGAATGATAATCTATTTGAAATAAATCACATAAAACTGAAGAGGAGAGGAAAAAACTGATCAGCTATGAAATTATAAAATCTGAAATAAGTATTTCTAACATAAGCATGTTTTACATGAAGGAAGCATCTTCTAAGTATGTACAATATGACCTTTAACATAAAATATTTTTCTTAGAAATAAAATAGTTCTTTTTGCTAAAACAAAAACAAAATCACATGTATATAGTAAATTGACAAATGAAGTCAGAGAAAACATAAAATGTTAAATCAACCTGTGTCTCTTTTGTCCTATAAATATTAGCATGCCATTTATAAATGTTTATAATAAAGATTTAATCTTTCCTGAAACATAACATCTTCTTATGGACCAAATTGTGGTCAGTCCTTTACAATAAACAAAAAATTAAACATAGAATAAAAATTGAAATGTCTGGGGACTTTTCTGTCAGTCCAGTGATTAAGACTACCTTCCAATGCAAGGAGTGCAGGTTCAGTCTCTGATCAAGGAGCTAAGATTCCACATGCCTTTTTGCCAAAAAACCAGTACATCACAGATGCAATATTATAACAAATTCAATAAAGATTTTTAAAATGTTCCACATAAAAAAAAACTTTTAAAAGTGACTAAAGCAGCAGATAAAGACTATAAAGTGATTGAAGAAAGAGCCATCATTTAGCACGTATATGTAAGAAGATAATTTAAGCATTTAAAATAAATACTTAAGTTTTCGACTTCTTAGAAACTGGGCTTGTATAATTCACAACACTGCAGCACTCAGATGCTTATAAGGCTAAGACAAGCAGTGAAAATGAGTAGATCAAGGAGGGTATGAGGGAAAGATGGAATAATGGAAATCTTCAACCAAAAAGTCCACTCCCTACTGAGCAAAACTTGTATGGTCATAGCCAGATGACAGTGTGCAGTCAGAAAAGTGCAAAAGATATGAAAAATCTGTATTTTCCTGTGAAATCCCCGGACATTGAAGGATTGGAAACTAACTTTCCATTGCAACATCACCACAGGTCAGGCCAAACAAATTGGTGACCCGGAAGTGATTCACTATTTTCACCCTCTGGAACAAGAAGCATAAACCCTCCAGGGGTGGGAGAAATATAAGACTGATGAACTCAAATTACAGGCTAAGGCCAATGTGAGAAATGGCTGTACCGAGAAACAGAACTAATTTGAAAGATGAGTCTGGCTTACTAACACAATTTTAAAGAAAGAAATCTTTTCCATAATTGATGGAAGTAGGCAAAGAAATATACATTAAAGACACATTTTCATCTGTTACATTTTAAAGGACTTCTTAATTTAGAAATATAATGATCAAATACTGCAGCATCTGTTATCTTCTCAGACTAGAATGATTATGCATTATAGTCTTTATTTTCTCTCCTGAACCAGTTTCTTAAAAGGCATTGTAAAGCCCACAAAGTTGTTTATCCAAGTTTGGTCAGCTGCTTATTCATGAGTTCAATAAAATCAATTAATTTTTAATATCTTGAGAATTTTAGATTAAATGATTAAAAAGGGATTATCATGATGGGTTTAATTTTCATAACAATGAAGGAATTATTTTTAGTGAGGAGGAACGGGGTGAGAGCAAAAACACCATTAACACTTTTGTTAATAAAATTTTCTGCATTTCTAAGATTAACATCAACAACCAAAAGAAGTCTTTTTAAAATATAATTTGACATGATGTTAAAAATTGCAACCGTTTTATGTCCAGCTTTTCTAGATACATACATAATGAAAATACTATTCACACTCAGTAATACCTGTGTGATCATATATTTGACACACATCCTATTGGTCTGGAAATTCTGGGAAATGAGAGGTGAGTTTGTCTGGTTGTTCCAGTATTAGGATTATGAATTGCCTATTCCATCACTCTGCATTTTTTCAAACTGTGGATCAAAAAAATCAATTTAGTAGCTTATGATTAGAGTTTTCTTCTGGATAAAATGGAATGGAAAAATATTAGCATGCAATGCATATAGTGAGAATAGATGATGTTTTAAAAACTTTATTCATTTTATTCACACCCACATGTGCACACAAACATATGTGAGTATCTTTTCATAGTCTAAGTATACCGGGCCACAATATAAAATGTATTTCTCATTGTGGGTCATTGTCAAAGGTTACCAGAAACTTCTCATATTCCTATGTAAAGGATTTAAACCTGTGATTTTGCATTTGTAGAAATTGAGTTTAAGGAGGGAGAAACCCAGCACATTGTGGAAATTGAAGTAATATTCGATGGCGTAAGAGAGATGAGAGAGGCCTTCACTGTCCACCTAAAACCTGATGAAAATATGATAGCAGAGACACAGGTAAGTAATCAGATATGGATATAAAGTCATGGCCAGCATTTTATCAGGGAAAATGCGTGTAACCATCCCAAGTATACAGCTAAGTCATGGACTTCAGACTTGTATAAAGAAGATGCACATAATCTCTTTTCACCTCCTAAATAAATGCTGCTTCCATTGGAAAACAAGAATGAAGAAATTCCTAAATTCCCTGGTGGTTCAATGAATAGGGCTGTATGCCTTTACTGCCAAGGACCTGCGTTCAATCCCTGGTCAGAGAACTAAGATCCCACAAGACAAGTGACACAGCCAAAAAAAAAAAAAAAAAAAGATTCCTGTCTCTTTCTTGAAAAATCATGTTCGTAGGAAGTCTCTGAGCCCACAGCAGACCAGTTTACCCTTCCCATTTCAGTCAATAATGATTGAATATGGGATTAACCTTTGTGCTTTGTAGTCTCAGCACAAAGATGAGGCTATTAGTTTCGTGCCACAGCTCATTAAAACACACGTTTTTAACCCATGAAATAATTTTCTAACCCTCAAAATTCCCACCTGTTCATCATAACTATTAACGTGATGTCCAGAGGCTCATAGACTCAAATGTTATGGTCCTAACAATTCTTTTCTGTTTTCATTTAATTTTATATTGTGTATCATCGACCAGATTTTCTTTAAGATAAACATAATTTCCATAGAATTTTGACCTTTAAACCTCAGTTTTAAAACTAAAGGATTTTTAAATCGTTATTTTATATTGGAGCATAGTTGATTAACAATGCTGTGTGAGTTCCACGTTTACAGCAAAGTGATTCAGTTGTGCATATTGGTGTATCTGTTCTTTTTCAAGTTCTTTACCCATTTAAGTTATTACAGAATATTGAGCAAAGTTCCCTGTGCTATACAGTAGGTCTTTATTGTTTATCTATTTTAAATATAGCAGTTTGCACATGTCAGCCCCAAACTCCCATTCTATCGCTCCCCACCACCCTTCCCCCCAGTAACCATAAATTCATTCTCTAAATCTGTGAATCTGTTTCTGTTTTGTAAATAGGTTCATTTGTATCATTTTTTTAAGATTTTGCATATAAGTGATATCGTAAGATTTATGAAACTGACCAATGTTTATATTATCTGTGCTTACATTTATTCTATTTCTTTTGTATATTAGTGATTTCACTATTAGTATGAGATATTTTTCCCTTAAGTACAGGTATTTTTAATATTTTATAATTTTTGCTACTTGACTTTTTTTTCAAGTCATAGTTAAAATTCAAGAAGTAGGAACAGCAAATCTTTTTCAAATATAAGTCTTGATCACCTAAGAAATGAGTCTTCAATTTTTATGGAGCATTGTATTAACCTCTCCTGAGTAAGAGGAACAGAGATTCACTCAAATGACTTTAAGTGATCAAAGCCTCTTTTAAGAGGACACTGGTAAGTATAGGCTTAGAAACTGTGAGGTGTCATCAGATATTGGAAGATGGTTCAGGAGCTAAGGCAAATTTATCAGCAAGGCGTTCTTATCATCCTACCAGCAGCAGATATTCACAGGACCCTCTTCTGTCTGCGGCTCAGCTTCTTCCTCTGCCTTTGTTTCACACTGTGCTTCTGCTCGTCTAAAGCTTCACTTTGCACTGCCATCCACTTCAGCGGGATCCACAATATCACGTGATCCCTAGAATCTACCTTCTCCCAGGGTGTCTTCCAGCTTTCCTCCCACTATTAATTAATTGACTTTGTCATCAACTTCCACTTTACAACCCCAATACTTTAAACCAAGTTAGATTTAGCTAGTATCATTACCATTTGGAGAAAAAATTACAACCACATACTTTGTGGACCACTGGCCAACAGACTGCCCTGGGCTCAGGTTCCCTCCCTTGTACACACTAGGGTCATTAGAAACAAACCACATAGGGCCTGTCACACTGCAGGGTCTCTGGGTGTGACAGTTGCTATTATATTGAAACCATGTACTTGCCAAGTATTGTACTGTTCTGCACAGTAGAAGCATCAGGAGTCTGATATTTCAATAATCATGGATAACTATCTTTTCCTTCAAGGCGACCAAAGCCATTGTGTATATAGAAGAAACAAACAGCGTGGCCGATGCCACTTTTCCTTCTGTCCCTCAAGTTGTGTCCTTGCTGATGTACGATGACCCTTCCAGGGCCAAAGAGAGTGCTGGGCCTGTGTCTGGTTATCCTGTCGTCTGTATCACAGTGAGTAGGAAATGGAGGAAAATTGTAAAATAGTTATGAACATTAACCAAGGTCGCATGGGCTTTGCCATGATGAGATAAAAGTGGGAAAATGCTGCAGGATTTACTCTTTGGTCTTTGGAGAGGAAAATATTACTCAAGTGAAGCTCCTGTTGTTCTCCCTTCATCCAACAAAGGTTTACTCACTGATGTGCCCATAGTGTGTATCTCATATTATCTCAGCATCTGTCACTGAGAGAAAAATAAGTAAGATATAAACTTTGTGCTCGAGGAATTTAAAAAATAAGGAAGAGGAGAATAAGAATCGTCACTCTACTCTAAGGCACAATGAGCATTATCATGATGGAAACCAGGAAATAGAACAGCAGCTCCACCTGTGAGGGAAGGTTTGGGATGGTCTGATGGGGTGTCACTAGTTTGAGTCACATAAGGAAACATCATTCCAGAATAAAGTGGTGGCATTGCAAATGGCATATTATCGTTACTTTTTTTTAGGTACCCTCTCTTTGCTATAAATTTTAAGCACCTTATGAGCAAATATTAGGACACATTTACTTATTTTATATTGCTTTACAATGTTGTGTTAGTTTCTGCTGTACAACAAAGTGACTCAGCTATACGTCTGTATACATATATCTCCTCTCTCTCGTGCCTCCCTCCCACCTCTCTAAGTCATCACAGAGCACTGAGCTGAGCTCCCTGCACTCTAGAGCAGCTTCCCACTAGCTATCTATTTTATACATGGTAGTGTATGTACTGGGCTTCCCTGGTGGCTGAGACAGTAAAGAATTTGCCTGCAATGCAGGAGATATGGGTTTGATCCCTGGATTGGGAAGATGCCCTGGAGAAGGAAATGGAAACCCACTCCAGTATTCTTACCTAGAGAATCCCATAGACAGAGGAGCCTGGTGGGCTACAGGCCACAGGGTCACAAAGAGTCAGACACGACTGAGCGACTAACACACGCAGTGTATGTGTATCAATGCTACTCTCCCAATTCATCCAACCCTTCCTTCCTCTACTTATTTTTATATCGCAATATCCCTGGTATAATGACCTATATATAATAGGTATACAGTAAGTGTGTGTTGGATTATCAAGGCAAGAAATGATTATGTGGTACAAGTAATAGAAGTCTTGAAATATATTAAGGAACGTGGACTTCATTTGTTGGGTAGGAGGGAGCTCTTGGGAGAAGGCAGTGGCACCCCACTCCAGTACTCTTGCCTGGAAAATCCCATGGACGGAGGAGCCTGGTAGGCTGCAGTCCATGGGTCGCACAGAGTCGGACACGACTGAGCGACTTAGCAGCAGCAGCAGCAGCAGGGAGCTCTTGCCCAGAAGAACGACATGAGCAGAGGGGTTGTATTGAAGTGTTACCATGGCAGCAATGGTCCCCTGACTAGAAAGCCTCTGAATTAGACAGAAAGGTGATGCTGGGAATGGGAAGAAGGGACCAACTTACTAGACAGTGCACAGAAAGAGTCAACCAAGTTCACTGACCCACTGGACATGGGGGACAAACTAAAAAGGGGAAAGTGAGGGAGAGAAAGAACAGGGATGATCCGACAACTCGAAGGATGCGAGAGATGATGAAATGAGTGTCACTTTTACTCAAGTTATCAAGTTAAAGGTGGAAAAGCCCCATAAGCTGTTTGAAATGCAAGATCAGAGTTCCTGAAAGCTTGAAAGTTGCGTGAATAGCATTGTTGACTTGGGGGGAAAAAAAGTAGCACCAAAGATACTAAAGAAGAGAGAATTTAAGAGGAATAATTTCCACCTTGTTCTATCCTGTGGCCCTAACACAGTTATTTGTTTCCCATAGGCTTGCAACCCTAAATATTCAGACTACGAAAAAACAGGCTCTATTTGTGCAAGTGAGAACATCAATGATACTTTGACCCGGTACCGATGGCTGATCAGCGCCCCCGCCGGCCCCGACGGCGTGACCAGCCCCATGAGAGAAGTGGACTTTGACACCTTTTTCACTTCGTCCAAGATGATCACTTTAGACTCCATATACTTCCAGCCTGGCTCCAGAGTGCAGTGTGCAGCTCGGGCTGTGAATGCTGACGGCAGTGAAGGCTTGGAGCTGATGAGTCCTATTGTGACCATCGGCAGAGATGAAGGTAGTACATGGCAGTCTTCACATCATGTTCGCTGGAATACTGAGGAATGTTATATATGTCTAATTTCTAGTTATTCATTCCTCCAAATGCCCCATGTATTCTGTGATACATTGATAATTTTAAATGATAAAGTGAAAGTGTTAGTCACTCAGTTGTGTCCGACTCTTTGCAACCCTATGGACTGTAGCCCACTAGGTTCCTCTGTCCATGGGATTTTCCAAGCAAGAATACTAGAGCGGGTTACCATTCCCTTCTCCAGGGGATCTTCCCAACCCAGGAATCGAACCCTGGTTTCCTGAATTGCAGGAGGATTCTTTACCATCTGAGCCATTGCTGCTTTTAAAATGATAGGTATTTTAAAATGATAATCTATCTTCACAAAAATAGTCATTAGAAAACAAATATATACTCATTGTTCATTTTTCAATCACTGCACAAATGTCACAATTTTGCTGGAATATGAAAAATAAGGCAGGATTCCTGCCCTCCCAGAGTTCACACTCAGGTTGAAGACAGACACATTTTAGTCTGGCCAGGGCACAGAAATGCAAAAGTCATCGTGATGAGTTCTAATCTGAATGGATCGCGAAAGGTTTCATCAAAGAGGAGATGCTTAAGCTGAATCTTGAAAACAGGAGTGGGGGAAAGGCATGAGCAATGACTCATAGACGCATGAGGAAACCTAGAGTATTCTGGCAACTGCAAGCAGAGAAATAAGGCAGCATGTTGGGGAGAGGAGGGGCGATCAGATGAAGCAGATGGTACACGCGGGTCGGATCAGGGCAGGGTGGCTCATGTGAAGGTGTGAAGCCAGGGCACTCCCAGCTGGTTGTTGGATGAGCAGGAGCTTGCTGGGGCAGGAGGGGAAGGACAGTCCAAGAACAGAGGTATGTAAGAGTGTCTGTTATTACAAGGGAGGTAATAAGGGAAGTACATACTGTAAGAAATCATATAAAGAGAGAAAACTATATATTTTGGTCTCTTTAAGATTCTCTGATTCTAGTTTTCATTTCTAAAATGAGTACATTTTTAACATATTTTATTATAAATAATGTATATTTTATGACTAGTCAAGTATTTAATTCTAGGATAACAATCTCATTCATTTAGTTAAGCCACAGTTACTTTTTCCCTGTTGTTTCTCAGTCATTTTTACTATGTTTGTTTCTATTAAAATGATCTTGTGAATTGGACTGTAACTGATGATGAGGCAGGACTGGAGCCCAGACACCGTGGAGGTGGGAAATAGATGTAGCTGAAGACAGCATTGAAAAGTCAGGAAATCCACTTTATAAACTAACCCTCTACTTTGCAGAATTTTTAACCTAGAGTTTTAAAATAACTCTTTTTATAAGATTCTATTTCTAAAAATTCCATTTGTATACAATTCTTCAGAAGTATGTTTGTTGCAGCAAGAAAGGTTATATGGACCATCTCCCACCCTTATATATTCAGGGTCAATATATATTGATAAACTGTGTAGTAAACATGTTCTTTTATCAGGATTAAAATGTATGATTTTCAAGTTTCTTTTAAAACCGAAGTATTGTGTTGGTGCCAAAAAAATTAAACAATGACTTAAAATGAATCACCCTTAATTAATAAAACAGACATGCCTGATGCTAGGGCCTGATTCTGATTTTGTTGACATTCTCATAAATACCTTTTGAACTGTAGTGTTGGAAAAGACTCTTGAGAGTCCCTTGGACTGCAAGGAGATCAAACCAGTTAACCCTAAAGGAAATCAACCTTGAATATTCATTGGAAGGACTGGTGCTGAAGCTGAAGCTCCAATACTTTGGTCACATGATGCAAAGAGCCGACTCACTGGAAAAGAATCTGATGCTAGGAAAGATTGAGTGCAGAAGGAGAAGGGGACGACAGAGGATGAGATGGTTGGATGGCATCACTGACTCGATGGACATGAGTTTGAGTAAGCTCCAGGAGATGGTGATGGACAGGGACGCCTTGCGTGCTGCAGTCCATGGGGTTGCAAAGTGTCAGACACAACTGAGCGACTGAACAACAATACCTGTATATTTCCTTTGTTTTCTCCAAACAGAAATTATATATTGCCTAATTCTCTAATGATATTAAAATGAAGACATTACTGTCCTCTTAAAGCAAACATGGAGTAAGATTTTCATGTCAAAATTCTTGATAGATAGAAAATAAATTATAGTTTATAATACACATACTGTAAGAAATCCCATATATAGTGAGAACTATATATTTTGCTAGTTCTAAGATTCCCTGACTCTAGTTTTTGTCTCTAAGTATATTTTGTCCCTGAGTATATTTTTGGCTTTATTATAAATAATGTAATTTTATGACTAGTCGTAAGTATTTAATTCTAGGGTAACAATCTCATTCATTTAGTTACACTACACTTACCTTCTTTATAGATAGTCCAACTCTCACATCCATACATGACTATTGGAAAAAACATAGCTTTGACTAGCCGGACCTTTGACTAGTTGTACTATAAAGAAAGCTGAGTACCAAAGAATTGATGCTTTTGAACTGTGTGGTGGAGAAGACTCTTGAGAGTTCCTTGGACTGCAAGGAGATCCAACCAGTCCATCCTAAAGGAAATCAGACCTGAATATTCATTGGAAGGACTGATGCTGAAGCTGAAACTCCAATACTTTGGCCACCTGATACGAAGAACTGACTCACTGAAAAAGACCCTGATTCTGGCAAAGATTGAAGGCAGGAGAAGGGGATGACAGAGGATGAGATGGTTTGATGGCATCACCAACTCAATGGACACGAGTTTGAGCAAACTCTGAGAGTTGGTGATGGACAGGGAAGCCTGACGTGCCGCACTTCATGGGGTTGCAGAGTCGGACACAACTGAGCGACTGAACTGACACTTACTTCTCTCCTGTTGTTTTCCAGTCATTTTTACTGTATCTGTTTATATGAAAATGATCTTGTGAATATGACCATAACCGATGATGTGCAGCACATGTTAAATCACGTTGAACAATAAATATTTTTTCTCAAACTTTAGAAGATACTCCCAGTCTTAAGAAGTAGCCACTGTTTGCTGGAATTACTTCTCACACCATGGTCTTTTGATTCCTATAGTATCTACTCTCAGCAATGCCTTGGTCCACAGAGAATTTTAAAGTATATAGAAAAATATTAGTGCCTATGAAAAATGTATATACTTTAGGTGTCAACCGTTACCTTCCTCTAGCATAAGTGTCTTCATTGTGCTTTAGGTCTTTGCCAGCCCCGAGTGCCAGGGATAGTGGGAGCAGAGCCCTTCTCAGCTAAACTGCGCTACACGGGCCCCGAGGACTCAGAGTACACCAACCTCATCAAGCTCACCGTCACGATGCCCCACATAGACGGTAGGTGACTTGGGTAAGCAAAGCCGTGGAGACCGTTTGGGCTTCTCTTTACCTGGTTTATTTTACTGAATACAGGCAGAGCTCATTTCATTGCACTTCGCAGATACTGCGGTTTCTACAAGTTGAAGGTGGGCGGCAACCCTGCTTCCAGCAATCTGTTGGCACCATTTTCCCAACAGCATCTGCTTGCTTCACATCTCTGTGCCACATTTTGGCAATTCTCTCAATATTTCAAACCCTCCGCCAGCAAAAAGATTTTGATTCACTGAAGGCTCGGGTGGTGGTTAGCATTTTTCAACAATAAAATATTTTTCAGTGAAGGTGGGTCCATTGTGTTTTGGACATGACACTGTTACACACTTTACAATATAGTTGCACTGGGAAAAAAAAATCATGGAACTCACTTCATTTTGATATTGACTTTATTGCAGTGATCTAGAACCAAACCTGCGGTATCTCTGAGGTCTGCTTGTTTTCTAAATAACCAAGTGTACAATAAATGCTCAGTTTACAGCTTAAATTTCAAGTCTTGCTTCTTTTGAGTGTTTTTTGCTATCTGTCTGCCCAGTTTTATTTTTTCTGGCTATTTCAGTGTTTAAAACTAGGTAAATGTCATACATGTCACAACACAATGAAACAAAGCTTTGGTTGATGTGCTATCTTTTATGAAGTGGCATAGTATGCCTTCAAAACTCTTAAATTTGGACTTACATTAAAGCACATGGTATCTCAGTCCCTGCCTTCAACATCTATTTGCTTTTTCATAGCAAGAATCTCATAAATCTCTGCCAATATTTATTGCAACAACTAAGACATTTCTTAGGCATTAAAATAAGATAAAAATGCCCCTAACAATAATTTTGTGTTCATTTTCTCTGGATAGGGAAGTGCGGCCAGAATTTCTGAGTCAGTAACTTTATCCACACTTTAGGAACATTTCCCCATGTACAGAAGACATTTTCACATTCTGTTACTCTTAATTCACTTTATATCTGAAGTATATAAACATTAATTCTATTACTTGGTACATTAGTTATAGTTTAAGTAGCTAATGGCAATATTAGGCAATATTATATATATACATATATATGTGTGTATATATATATATACATATAGGCTGCTGCTGCTGCTAAGTCACTTCAGTCATGTTCAACTCTGTGCAACCCCACAGACGGCAGCCCACCAGGCTCCTCTGTCCCTGGGATTCTGCAGGCAAGAAACCCACTGGAGTGGGTTGCCATCGCCTTCTCCAATGCATGAAAGTGAAAAGTGAAAGTGAAGTCACTCAGTCGTGTCTGACTCTTAGTGACCCCAGGGACTGTAGCCCACCAGGCTCTTCCACCCATGGGACTGGAGCCTGGCAGGCTACAGTCCATGGCATTGAAAAGGAGTCAGACACGACTTAGAGACTTAACAACAACAAATATATACATATGTATATGTATAAGGTAGAACTTACCTGCCTCATAAAAAAGGACATCATTTTGCCTTGTCTGCTTGTTGCATACCCAGATTTGTGCTATATGGACAGGAATCTGCCCCTCCTTATTTCATAATGTAATGTTGGGTCCATGTTTGACCACCCTACCTTTAGACCCATGTGAGCTCTCACCACGTGAGAGGTGTGACAGACTTGCAGAGAGCGGAGGAGACCATCAGGGAAGGGCAGACCTATAATAGTCCTTCCTAATAGAAAGACTGGTCCCTCATGCATCTCCTAGAGCTTGACTTAGCATTTTCTAAGACAGTCAATGCTCATAGCTCCACAGAAGCTGACAAGTCCTTTCGTGGGGCCAGCATTTTGCTCTGGGAGAATCTAAGATGGAGAGGTAGAAAAGAGGAGAAAACCTCTTTCATAGCCCTTTCTGCTGCATTGCTTACCCCAAGGTTCAACAAACTAGATCCCATGGGCTGAATCTAACCTGCTGCCTGTTTTCCTGTGGTCTGAAAGCTAAGAATGCTTTTTACATTTTTAAATGTTTGGAAGAAAAAAGAACATTTCGTGATACATGAAAATTATTTAAAATTATAATCCCTAATAAAGTCTTCTTGCACACAGCTATGTGAATTCCTCTGCAAACCATCTTATGGCAATCTTGGCTCTGAAATGGCAACTCTAAACAGTTGCAGCAGATCCTTATGGCTCACAAATCCTAAAATAGTTACAATTTGGGTCTCTATAGAAGAAGTTGGGCAATTCTATCCAATACTGTACGGTGGTAGTTTTCAAAATTTTTGGTCTGAGGGCACACTCAAAATTATTTATAGCCACAAAGACCTTTCATTTTTGTGGGTTATAGCCTTAAATATTAACTGTATTTAAAATTAAAATTGAAGAATTGTTAAATACTTATTCATTAATGTTAAAAAATAGCAAGAAATCCATTACATGTTAACATGAAAAATATACTTTTAAGAAAAAGAGCTATACTTTATAAAGCAAAACAAAAGAATGGCATTGTTTCACAGTTTTAAAAATATCTTTGGTGTCTGGATTAATAAAAGACAGCTGGATTCTTATATCTACTTCTACATTCAATCTATTACGATATATGATTTTAGTTTAGATTGGAAAAATCCGTTGTACACTACTGAGAAAATAAGCATGGAGAAGTCAAATAATACCTTAGAGTCATGAAAAGAGCGCTAGTGTTACAGATTTCCTGAAAAATTCTCAGGATCCTCAGGGGTCCTAAACACCACTTTAATAATCACTGAAAAAGAAAGTGAAAGTGTTAAGTCTCTTAGTGGTGTCTGACTCTGTGTGACTGTATCCCTCCAGGCTCCTCTGTCCTTGGGAATTTCCAAGCAAGAATACTGGAGTGAGTTGCCATTCCCTTCTCCAGGGGATCTTCCCAACCCAGGGATCGAACCCTGGTTTCCTGCATTGCAGGCGATTCTTTAACATCTGAGCCATCACTGCTCACTTATCTTTTCAAGAGATAAGAGATTATAAAGCAAGTGTTCAAAGCCCTTTGCTGTTGGTGAAAACGTAACAGTGATTATCCCAATTCCTTGTAGGCATGCTCCCTGTAATCTCTACCAAAGAGCTTTCCAACTTTGAACTCACTCTCAGCCCTGATGGCACCCGTGTTGGAAACCACAAGTGCTCCAACCTCTTGGATTACACCGAAGTAAAGACCCACCACGGTTTCTTGACTGATGCTACTAAAAATCCAGAAATAATTGGAGAGACTTATCCTTACCAGTACAGCTCATCTATCAGAGGTTCCAATACCTTACGCTTCTACCGAAACCTGAACCTAGAGGCCTGCTTATGGGAGTTTGTTAGCTACTACGACATGTCCGAGCTGCTCACTGACTGTGGAGGGACCATTGGAACCGATGGACAGGTATGGACGTTTAACATCTGAGCTTTGGTCACTGGACAAACTGGTTGCACAGAAGTCCCAGCTTCTGTTTTCCATCTTGGTGACATAGGTTATTGGGCACAAGAGCGAGTCGGTGATTGGCATGAGTGCTATAAAAATCCGTGTCTGTTTCTAGAAACCTATGTCTTTTTTTAAGCAATGTGTCAGTAGCATTATCTTTGGATTGAAAGGACACCATATAACTATGCTGTAAGCTCCAAATCTACTCTGATATTATAAAACTGCAAATACTAATTTCTCTTCAAAGTATACATTTGCATTTTTTGTGTTGTGTTCCAGATGCCTGGGATAGATCATGAACCATCTAAAATAAGGATTTACTCCTCAGAGTCAGTCCAGTTTTTCTCCCTCCTTACTTTCTTCTTTACCTACCGTCTATCTTTCTCTCCTTCTACCTCCGTTTTCCTCCTGTATCTTTCTAGTTTCTCCCCCTATTCTTCCTTATCTGGATCATCACTAACATAGTTCATCACTAACATAGTCAAAAGTGTTTTCATTTAAAGCTTATTCTACTCTACAATTACTTGTTATTTCTACTCTACAATTACTTATTCCTCTTCATACTACACAGGCAGACATTTACACAAAAAATACACGCACATACACACAGTCCACCCCTCATCACCACCACCAGCAGCAGCAAAGTTGTTAAAATGGTGGTGGAGCAAGGTCTTCATTAGCAGTTATAATAGAGAATCTAAAATATATAGGGTGTAGCTTAGATTTGCGGAGAAGGAAATGGCACCCCACTCCAGTGTTCTTGCCTGGAGAATCCCAGGGACCGGGGAGCCTGGTGGGCTGCCGTCTATGGGGTCCCACAGAGTCGGACACGACTGAAGCGACTTAGCAGCAACAGCAGCAGCAGCTTAAATTTGAAATGAGTATTTGAATTAAAACTCTTGCTCCATCCTACCTGGCTGAACAAAATGTTTATATAAGTAGGCTTATACATTAAACTAGGTCTTCCCAGGTGGCACTAGTGGTAAAGACCCTGCCTGCTAATGCAGTAGATGTAAGAGATGCAGGTTCAATCCCTGGGTCGGGAAGATCCCCTGGACGAGGGCACAGCAACCGACTCCAGTATTCTTGTCTGAAGAATCCCATGGACAGAGGAACCTGGCAGGCTTAGCACACGTGCATACATTAAAGTGTCAAATGGTATCCAGAATATATCTTGTCTTTCAAAATTTAACCATGAGTCTATAGTTCTTTCTGTGCTATATTCTTGTGATGTTAAAATATAAGAAAACTGGTAGCAAGGGAAACGTAGATTATAACTGTGGGTTTACTCCCAGAGCAAAGCTGTAAATCCTGACCAGTTCTGCTGGTGTTGATGTCAAATGGCCATATATTTTATGCCTGGGATCTATTGGACTCCAAGGACGTGAGACTTTATGTCTACATCCTCTAAAAGCAACAAATACCCAGAAACTTGCTTGAATTACTAAAAATCCCAGGCAAGAACACCAACAGGAAGACAGCATCGAATGGTGTCAAGGGCCTGCGTATTGAAATTTAGCCAGTGCTGACCTAAAGCTGGCTCTGACATTTTCTAGCTCCGTCTTCTTGGGCAGGTTACTTAAACCCTCATAAGTGTTACCTCGTCAAATCCCTCTTTGCCACCTGGTAGAAACATGAAAGAAACAAAGTCCTATCCCCAGAATAAAGACTCACATTAGCGCATCTACATCAGCCTTTTTCTTTTTTTTTTTTTGCACTTTCTTTTTTTTTTTAATTTTTATTTTTACTTTATTTTACTTTACAATACTATGTTGGTTTTGCCATACATTGACATGAATCCACCACGGGTGTACATGCGTTCCCAAGCATGAACCCCCCTCCCACCTCCCTCCCCATAACGTCTCTCTGGGTCATCACCGTGCACCAGCCCCAAGCATGCTGTATCGTGCGTCAGACATAGACTGGTGATTCGATTCTTACATGATAGTATACATGTTACAATGCCATTATCCCAAATCATCCCACCCTCTCCCTCTCCCTCTGAGTCCAAAACTCCACTCTACACATCTGTGTCTCTTTTGCTGTCTCGCATACAGGGTCATCATTATCATCTTTCTAAATTCCATATATATGTGTCAGTATATTGTATTGGTGTTTTTCTTTCTGGCTCACTTCACTCTGTATAATCGGCTCCGGTTTCATCCATCTCATCAGAGCTGATTCAAATGTATTCTTTTTAACGGCTGAGTAATACTCCATTGTGTATATGTACCACAGCTTTCTTATCCGTTCATCTGCTGATGGACATCTAGGTTGTTTCCATGTCCTGGCTATTATAAACAGTGCTGTGATGAACACTGGGGTACATGTGTCTCTTTCAATTCTGGTTCCCTCGGTGTGTATGCCCAGCAGTGGGATTGCTGGGTCATAAGGTAGTTCTATTTGCAATTTTTTAAGGAATCTCCACACTGTTCTCCAAAGTGGCTGTACTAGTTTGCATTCCCACCAACAGTGTAGGAGGGTTCCCTTTTCTCCACACCCTCTCCAGCATGTATTGCTTGCAGATTTTTGGATCGCAGACATTCTGACTGGTGTGAAGTGGTACCTCATTGTGGTTTTGATTTGCATTTCTCTAATAATGAGTGATGTTGAGCATCTTTTCATGTGTTTGTTAGCCATCTATATGTCTTCTTTGGAGAAATGTCTATTTAGTTCTTTGGCGCATTTTTTGATTGGGTCGTTTATTTTTCTGGAATTGAGCTGCATCAGTTGCTTGTATATTTTTGAGATTAGTTGTTTGTCAGTTGCTTCATTTGCTATTATTTTCTCCCATTCAGAAGGCTGTCTTTTCACCTTGATTATATTTTCCTTTGTTGTGCAGAAGCTTTTAATTTTAATTAGATCCCATTTGTTTATTTTTGCTTTTATTTCCAGAATTCTGGGAGGTGGATCATAGAGGATCCTGCTGTGATTTATGTCAGAGAGTGTTTTGCCTATGTTCTCCTCTAGGAGTTTTATAGTTTCTGGTCTTACATTTAGATCTTTAATCCATTTTGAGTTTATTTTTGTGTATGGTGTTAGAAAGTGATCTAGTTTCATTCTTTTACAAGTGGTTGACCAGTTTTCCCAGCACCACTTGTTAAAGAGATTGTCTTTACTCCATTGTATAGTCTTGCCTCCTTTGTCGAAGATAAGGTGTCCATATGTGTGTGGATTTAACTCTGGGCTTTCTATTTTGTTCTATTGATCTATATTTCTGTCTTTGTGCCAGTACCATACTGTCTTGATGACTGTGGCTTTGTAGTAGAGCCTGAAGTCAGGCAAGTTGATTCCTCCAGTTCCATTCTTCTTTCTCAAGATTGCTTTGGCTATTCGAGGTGTTTTGTATTTCCATACAAATCTTGAAGCCTTTTTCTTTAGAGGACAAGTATCTCCAGTCTTTTGCTTGTTCCTTACAGAGCCTGTTTTCGATCCATTATTAAATCATTCCTGGATTCTGGCTGGATGCTCTTCTCTCAGGATCTTGCTAGAGTCGTGGGCTCTACTGGCATAAACACAATGGGACATAGTAATAGGATTCCATTCTTGTTCTGGTTCTTGTTTGTTAAAAAGCTCTTCGTACCATGGAGCTCCTCTATAGGTCTTATCTAGTCTGTGGTCACTTTCTAGTCTCAAGAACGTTCTCTATCTTCTCTGCAAAATGGCAGTACTTTTCTGTCTTTTCTGCATGCAATCCAGACAGGCTTCCCTACTGAAAAGCCTGCAGTCACCCTCTGCTCAGTCGCTTCTGTTGTGTCCGACTCTCTGGGACGCCATGGACTGTAGCCGGCCAGGCTCCTCTGTTCATGGGGTTTCCCCAGCAAGAATACCGGAGTGGGTTGTCATTTCATACTCCAGGGGATCTTCCTAAGCCATGGATCGACCCAGCATCTCCTGCATTGTAGGCGGATTCTTTACCAACTGAGCCATCAGGGAAGACAATAATAGTATAGCTAACATCTGTTTAGTGTTTACTAGATACCTGTCATCATGTCTAAGTACCTTACATTTTTCCACTAAATCTGCCCTCACAACAACACTATGAGACAAGTGCAAATTTTTTTTCCCTTTTTGGAGATGCTGAAGCAAAGAGAATTCAAATAACTCATCCCAATTCAATTCATTTGTAAGCCTCTGCTCTTAACCACATCATGATACTTATCTGGACATTTAATTGAGTGAATTCAGTGTCATTTAGTTGGGTGACTATGAGGAATGGTTATGGTCACAGATGAAACTGCAAGAAAGACAAATAAACTTTGTTCTCTGTTCCTGATACAAGAACAGAAATAACCCCAGGTCTGTTTGTCCTCTGCCAATACCACATCTCCCTGGCCAAGCAGCGAATAGATGTGCCTTTCTCTCTTCTAGTCCCTTTCTAGACTTGCCAACTTAGATCAAGGTAATCACTATGCAAACAAATTTTACTAAGTGGTAATTGCTTCTGCCAGGAACAACATGATGAAGGACTGATTTTTATCTTTAATGTTCTTAGTAGCAAAAGCTACTGCCTGGAAATATTGCCAGGTCTCTGCATTTTTCTTTGTGATTAAAAAGCTGTTTGTAGCACACTCTTAAAGGTTTCTGGCTTGTCTACCCTCCCAGCTTCAAATTATTTAACCTACAAGACAGAGTTGCCAAACTGAAGGAATCACATGAAATATCCAAGACAGTTCTCTGTTAACAGCAAATGAAGTTTTATGAAGTTTTATTCAGTTTGACTACAACTAGTTTTAGCTAATATTAAGACGGGTTCTGCTTTTTCTATCTTATTCATTGTGGCTCAGCAGTAAAAACAATCCGCCTGCAATTCAGGAATGTGAGTTCAGTCGCTGGGACAGGAAGACAACTGGAGTAAGAAATGGCAACCCATACCAGTATTCTTGCCTGAAAAATCCAATGGACAGAGGAGCCTAGCAGGCTACAATACAAAGGGTTGCAAAAAGTCAGACACAGCTGAGCGCACACACACATAAGACTAGTTCTGCTTTTTCTTTCTAATTTATTGCCCACTTATTCATTAAAGAAATATTCAATAAGCACCTACTCTGTGCCAGGGTCTGTATGGGTACCTGGTGAGGACATCACACACAGATGTTAAACTCCCTCCAAGTCGAGTTACAGGAGTTAAATACTCACTCTTATAAAAGTTAACAATGTACTTTCCAACAAAAAAAAATTTGGAATTTCTCTAATGATAGTCAACGCCAAAATCCCTGTTAATAGTTAGTTTCTAAAATGTAAAAGCAGATACAGCAGGAAGAGAGAAATAGAGATAAATTGAAAATTATTCTGCTCCATTGTTTTGTGTGACCTCTTTTATGAATAAACTTTTAAATTGTTTGGGTACACAATGAAAAACACTAATGATGCAAAATAGTCATTACAGTTGAACTAAAGTTTTAAACTGTTGGATTCTTTTGGAGACTTTCTCTTGTAAACAACTTCTCTTAAGACTGAAAGATCTCAGTTCATTCCACCTTTCACAGCCTGGTCAGCAGTATTCAAAGGTCAGAGGTTTAAGTCTCACCTTATTAGTAACAGATAACATCGTTCAAGGAGAATGAACAAGTTCAGAAATTCAACCTCAATCACATGAAATGCCAGTTTACTCATGAAAAGACATAATATGATTTTTTCTTAGTTGTTTTAATTAGTGGAATAATTTTCCTTTTAAAAAAACTTTGATTTAAAAACATACACCTCTGGGTTAGAAGTCATCTCTTTCCATCACATTGTTTTCCACTTAGCACACCAATTTACTCTTTTTAAAAAAAAAAATGTGTAAGCCACTCTAAATCATTTTGCGAGAACTAGCAAGAAGAATCCAAAATGTATAACTTTCATGAAGTACATTGCTTCCTATGTTGTCAAGTTTGTCAATATTTTTAGTGATGTAGGTTTTTTTGGTTAGTGAAAGTAATGATAGTACTATGGAAAGCTGCTGCTAAGTCGCTTCAGTCATGTCCAACTCTGTGTGACCCCACAGATGGCAGCTCACCAGGCTCCCCCAGCCCTGGGATTCTCCAGGCAAGAACACTGGAGTGGGTTGCCATTTCCTTCTCCAATGCCTGAAAGTGAAAAGTGAAAATGAAGTCGCTCAGTTGTGTCCAACTCCTAGCGACCCCATGGACTGCAGCCTACCAGGCTCCTTTGTCCATGGGATTTTCCAGGCAAGAGTACTGGAGCGGGGTGCCATTGCCTTCTCCGATGGAAAGCTGGGAAACCAAAAGTTTACAAAAGAACTCACTCCTTATTCCACAATCACTGTACACAGGCATATTTTCTAGTCTCTTTTCAATATGTATATGCATTTTTAATAGTAACAGCATATTAGTTATACTCTTTGGTTATGGCTTTTTAATTTAACATATCCTTTTCCACCTCAACAAGGAAAATTCATCACGTACATGATTTTTTCTTTGTTTTAAAATTTTTTTATGTATTGGCTGTTCTGGGTCTTTGTTGCTGTGCGGGCTTTTCTCTAGTTGCAGCGAGCAGGGCTACTCTCTTGTTGCGGAGCACAGGCTCTGCAGCATGCAGGCTTCAGTAGTTGTGGCTCACTGGCTTAGTTGCTCCACAGCCTGTGGGATCTTTCTGGACCAGGGATCGAACTCGTGTCTCCTGCATTGGCAGGCAGATTCTTTACCACTGAGTCCCCAGGGAAGCCCTTATATTTATTTATTTATTTTCGGCTGCACCGGGTCTTCGTTGCTGCGCACAGGCTTTCTCTTGCTGCAGCGAATGGGGGCTCCTCTCTAGCTGCAGTGTGTGGGCTTCTCATTGCAGAGGCTTCTGTTGTTGCAGAGCACAAGCTCTAGGGTGCACAGGCTCAGTAGCTGCGGTGCGTGGGCTTAGCTGCCCTGTGGCCTGTGGAATCTTCCTGAACCAGAAATCGAACCCGTGTCACCTGCATCGGCAGGCCTATTCTTAACTACCAGATCACCAAGGGGGTCCTTCATAAACATGAGTTTTGGTTACTACTTGATCTTTCACAGAGGCATTACTTTGCCAATAAAGGTCCCTCTAGTCAAGGCCATGGTTTTTCCAGTGGTCATGTATGGGTGTGAGAGTTGGAATATAAAGAAAGCTGAGTGCAGAAGAATTCATGCTTTTGAACTGTGGTGTTGGAGAAGACTCTTGAGAGTCCCTTGGACTCTCAAGGAGATCCAACCAGTCCATCCTAAAGGAGATCAGTCCTGGGTGCTCATTAGAAGGACTGATGTTGAAGCTGAAACTCCAATACTTTAGCCACTTGATGCGAAGAGCTGACTCATTGGAAAACACCTTGATGCTGGGAAAGATTGAGGGCGGGAGGAGAAGGGACGACAGAGGATGAGATGGTTGGATAGCATCACCAACTCAATGGACACGAGTTTGGGTAGACTCCAGAAGTTGGTGATGGACAGGGAGACCTGGCGTGCTGCGGTTCATGGAGTCACAAAGAGTCGGACACAACTGAGCGACTGAACTGAACTGAACTTGATCTTACACCTTGTTGGTGTGCCATCATAATTATTTAACCATTCTTCTATTATTGGTCATTTAGATTATTTCTGATTCTACTATTGTAATGTCCTATAAAGTTGTCCTTACTCCTAAAGAATTTGTGGACTAGTATTGACTCCTCCCTGTTTCAAGATCCGTCATTCATCTCTGATACCACAGCTGTTCAGAAAGCCGTCTAATGGGACAGATGCCAAGATCTCCATCCAAGTGTTCCTGGATGTGTAGACTGCTATTACTCAAGAGACCTTGGCTAAGAGTTCTAACTTGTTCAAACAATGTCCTCCACTGAGTAGCTAAGCACACACTTTACTGAGACTTCAAGCTATTGAAATCTATGAACTATCCTTACACATTCACACACCACCGTCTTGATGATGTAGACATGTGTCTGTCAACAAAAGCAGCAACAGAAAAAAAATCTCAACCAGTGAGAAATTCTCAAGTAAGATTCTAACAACTCTGGCTCAGTTTTCTCTGACCTAAGCACAAGTCACATATCCCACATAGAGTATCATGACTATCACATATCCCACATAGAGTATCATGGCTATTGATACATGACTCTCAAATATTTTTATATGATTGTTGTTTTCAATGTGTGTTCTAATTAAAAGACCTCAGGTAGAAGAGTCTAATCTGTGCTGTCCAATATGGCAGTCATTAGCCATTTGTAGCCATTGAGCTTTCAAAATGGGGTTAGTCCAAAATGAGATGTGCTGTGCATGCAAAATTCATACCAGGTTTCAAAGACTTGGTGCAAAATAATAATAATAATTTAAAATATTACATTAAAATTATGTTTATTGATGGCATATTAAAATGTAGTATGTTTGATGTACTGGATTAAGAAAATTAACTGCTCATTCACATGACATTTAGAAGTTAACTGAATGCATTGCAATTTTCATTTTTATCGGAATGAACAGGTAAATGACCTGAATGATCTACCTAGTTCCATTTAGGTTCCAGTTCCTTTAGACAGAGATTCTAAGCTGAGAAGCAGATGCAATAAGATGCTGATTCCACATCCAGAAACAATTAAACTCTAGTTTACCAGTGAAATAAAATGAAATCAAGTAAGAAATAGTAAGGGAGCTGTACACCAAGTAACTTGTCCCTAGGACATCAATGTTAGTTTTCTCCAAAATAGCACACTCAGTAACATTTGATGGATAGTGTGTAATGTAGGCAAAATTATTCTTTTAGTTTAATTGGGAATCCATGTCTGCAGCCTATTTTTTAATGAGTGTTTATTAAAATCACAGGATGAAATAGTCCTCTTAATTACTGGTGGCCTATGGATTAGCAGTCACTCTCCATTACACTGTCAGCGTGTTAAAACTGCACTTCAAGATCAATTTCTCAATGACTGCAAGAATAGCAAGTCCTGGAAAATGCTGTCTTAAAAGACCTCGATGTAAAGCCCCTCTTCTTCTGGCTATGTTAGCAGATGATGGAGAGTGTTAGCTACTACAGAGCTGAGAATCAAATAATCCACAGCTTGGTGGATGCTTTTCTTTTATTTGTTCATTTTTGGTTGTGCTTGGTCTTCGTTCCTGGGCGGGCTTGCTTTAGGTGCAATGCACGGCTTCTCACTGAGCTGGCTTTTCTGGTTGTGGAGTACAGACTCTAGGGCACAGCCTCCATAGTTGAGGTGCACGGGCTTAGTTACTCCACAGCATGTTGGATCTCTTCTTTCCGGATCAGGGATCAAACCTGTGTCCCTTGCATTGGCAGGTGGATTCTTTACCATGAGGGAAGCCCCAGATGGTTTTCGTTTAATATATTTTTGTTCGTGATTCAGGTGGTCATTTTGTGATTTGGGGAGTTTGCTTTTAACTCCATGAAAACATGATAAATGAGAGTTTATCATGTTTTTAATTATTCAGTAACTCGCATGTGTGATTCCTGTTGCCAGCTCAGCGTAGAAGGAGAAATAGATGTATCAGAAAACCTGACTCAAACTTGTGAGCAGTATGATCTGACCTAAGCCCGTTTCCTCATGTATAAGAAGATAGTTGTCTTTGCCCTGCTATTTTTCAGAGCTATTCTGAGAATTAAGGATGATAACCATTGTTAGGTGATCATAAGACAACGCTCAGCTTTGTTTGGAATATAATCAAGTGTGAAAGAGTAGAATAAGCATGGGCCGAAGACTGGTTTCTGTTACTGACAGGGCTACTCCAGGAGGAAGTGGGAAATTTCTGTTGGGAAATTTGCTTTATTTCTTTCAGTCTTAACTTTGCTGTCTCAGTCATCCACACATACCTATAAATACAATTATGGGAGAGAATGAAAATATTGAGTAGCTTTTTTGGGGAATACAACACAATGTCAGTGGTAGGCGCTCAGTACATAATTATTTATCCTCCATGACCCCAATCCAAAATTAAGTGAGGGGGCAGTAGTGTTGTAAATGCTATCGTTTCTTTTCCTCGATGATTAACTCAAAATCTTCGGATAAGTGAAAGGAGAAAAAATGGCTTGCACAAAATTAAGTGTGTTTAATTAACCCCGGATGGTGCTGATAGATATAATTGTATTTAGGTCCTAAACCTAGTGCAGTCCTACGTGACTCTTCGGGTCCCTCTGTATGTCTCCTACGTGTTCCACTCCCCCGTTGGGGTCGGAGGCTGGCAGCATTTTGACTTGAAGTCCGAACTCCGTCTGACATTCGTGTATGACACTGCCATCTTGTGGACCGATGGAATTGGCAGCCCCCCAGAAGCTGAACTCCAAGGTGAGTTAGCAGAGACTTGGAAAATTAAAATTTTTCTTACCTATATGAATGACTTAAGTGACATTTTAACTGCAGCTGAAAATAAGAGAAGCAACTTTCAATAATTGTACTGTTACAGTTCATACTTTAAAATAATTTCATTTTGTCATAGAAAAATCTATTTTAACTAAATTATATCAATGCCTCAAATTTTTCCATTTGTGACTGTTAAATATA
The DNA here is from genome assembly GCF_032405125.1 of Capricornis sumatraensis. Taxonomy (NCBI): domain Eukaryota; kingdom Metazoa; phylum Chordata; class Mammalia; order Artiodactyla; family Bovidae; genus Capricornis; species Capricornis sumatraensis. The sequence goes on along the minus strand of NC_091080.1, from coordinate 33,128,423 downwards.
ATGTCCATTTAAGGTAATTAATCACTCATGCGGTATACAACACAATCTATCTCTCCCTCTAGATTTTAGATAATGGATGGAGGAAGTTCCAATTGAAAGAAAAGAACGAATTCAGAGAAAAACTTCCACATTTTTGTTTCTGAAAATGGGAGAGGCATTTTAAAGCCTAGTATAAACTGTGTCCCAGATTCTATTTCTGGGTTTACAGCTAACTAGCTTTGTGATCTCAAACATATTGCTTAATCTCTGGCACTCAATTTCTTATGAAAGAGACTAGACTTCTAATATTCTTTCAGTTTAAAAATTCTGTTATTTTGTAATACTTAAGCTGAATGCCTTGGAAGAGTGGTGGTATGAGCCACTAACTGTGGGGCCCCGAAATCATTTGCCCCAAACAATAACTTAGTTTCAATCTCAGTGTCAGAATCATAATTCAAAGTCCATAAGCATAAAGTGAATTACTCTATTGGTAGAATTCATGCTGTTTCTTTTCAGGCACATACTGCTGTTCTGGTTCCTTGCATGTCTGACCATCATTACCTTTTACAAGCCCGAGAGAAAATACTGTAGATATTTTCTCAAAAATCTCAAAATCTATTATCTTAAACAGATTAAGATTACCTTAAGGCTATGTGAAAGGAAATATGATCACCTTGAATACACCTTTTAGATCACGGCAAATGTTTTAATCCCGTATCTTGCCTTAGAAATGTATATTTAAGTGAATCTTACTGCAGATTCATCTCTCAGTTCTCAGCTTCCACATAAGAATCTCATGTTTCCTTCTTATACCTGGAGCCAACTTTGATCAACTCGCTAAATTTCTTAGGAAGGCTTTGGAGTTTTCATTAAGCCTATAACATTTGGAATTATTCTGGAGAACAAAAACCTGTTTCCACCTACATTGTGCAGATCTTCAAAGTTTGACCAGTTCATTCTGTCTCTCAATTTACACTTTAATTTATGTGGACTGAAGCTTTCAAAAATACCTGGCCTCTTGTCATCAGTCTATATATTTCATATGGACCTCACTCGTATGACCTAATTTTATTTTGCCTGCCTTCCAGACAATTCTTCTTGTTAGAAAAACAGACCAAAATAAGAATACTTCTGTCTCTCTGATCACTTAGAATTTTTCTGATAATACCCTTTGGCTAGAATGCTTAAAGATGAGATGAATCTGAATTTGGTTTTGGAAGAAACTCCATACATGAGGGGCTGCTGGTCACCAATATTTCCACCCTTGTGCATCATCCCATCCTAGGTTCTCTCTACCCAACCAGCATGCGCATCGGTGAAGAGGGGCGTTTGGTCGTGAACTTCAAGACGGAGGCTCAGTTCCATGGCTTGTTTGTGCTGTCACATCCTGGTAAGCCCCATTACCCACAAACAGCTGCTCTCCAGACAACAAGAAGATAGGTTTTCCATATTCACGTGTGCTTCCACATGCTTACCTCTGAGCTTTGAAGCCCTTAATTTCAAATTAATTATGTATGTGCAAGTATCTACACAAGGGCTTAATCATTGTTCAGCTATATGTCTCATAAGCTACAAAATCATCACTTTCTAGAGAAAATACCAAAAGGTTAAAGTTATATTAATTTAAAAGAAAACTCGATCGAGAGTTCCCTGGTGGCCAAGATCCAACATTTTCACTTCCGTGGCCCGGGTTCAATCCCTAGTCAAGGAACAGAGATCACAAGCCATGTGGTATGGCCAAAAAAATAAATTAATTAAACAAAAGAAATAAAAGAAAAATCTACCGAGTTAATTAAGAGGAATTTTCCTTTAGATAGAGAGCATAGCCACATTTCCATTCTCTACTTCAAATGCGTTGTTCAGAAATTTGAATTTTGATCATTTATTCAGCAAGCACAGCTCTTTTCCAGGTATTGTAAGAGACTGTTATAATGGTGTCCGAAGTAGCATTTCACTATGATACCTAGTTTCAGGCATGTTAACTTTCTAAAGTATTAGCTACGTAATTTTACTAATTTGGTGGATTGTGCTATGCATATCAATAATGTGGCGGTCACTAATGTCCCATGTTTAAGCTTTTCTAAAAATTCCATTTCATCAGAAATAACTTCTTATTCGACTTCACATTACTAAACTGGCTTGCACATTTTACTGGTGTGCCAACTCATGTCAGATTGGAAGGGGAAAATAGTTCACGTGCTGTCTTCTGTGTCCTTCCTTTTTCTGGATCCAAGCTCTAAACAAAAGAGAGACTAAGGCTGAAGATACAGGAAGAGAAAGATGGTTTGCTGTAATTTTGTGAGTCTGAGTTCCAAAATACAGAACCAAAAAAGAATCATTTAGCTTTATTGCAGCTGACTGTTTTGGAAAAAATGAGGATTTCCTGGTCTTTACAGTGTCCTTCTGCATGTCTACCTTTCTAATAAACTGAGTCTTTGTTTAGACACCATTGAGGCAATCTAATTAAAATCAGACTCCCTTTATAAATTGGGTTTTCCCGGATCTGTCTACCCAGATGCGAGTAGACTGAGGTTCACTTCATAGCTTCAGTGCACAATGAATGCATTCACATCAGCCTTTATTGAACGGCTGTGCCTCCCCGGAAAGTAGCCTTGAACCATCTGAGCATTTCTGTACGATTATTTTTTGGCAGAATGATAGAGTGGGAAAAGCACTGCATTAGGAATGAGAAGGCACATATCCCAGCTGTGATCCGGAGAGTCACACAGTCACTCTTAGTCCAGTTGCTTTATCTGAGAAATGAGGATAATTATGTCAACTTTGCAGGCTTATTATAAGAATACATGCAAATAAGGTATCATAAGGCACTTTGAACACTCTAAGCTGTTATGACCCTTTTAACCACTAGACCATTATTGTTGTTGGCACTTTTCTAGCATCCTTCACGAGCTCAGTGATCGTGTCAGTCGATCATCCAGGTCTAACCTTTTCCCTGCGTCTCATAAGAAGTGAACCAACCTATAACCAGCCAGTCCAGCAGTGGAGCTTTGTGTCTGACTTTGCAGTAAGTGACTAAGACTCTTCATTTATCTTTGTTACTTCCTTTGATTGCGCCTCAGATTTTTAACTGAAAAACACGACCTCTCTGCTCCTTAAAGGTCCGTGACTACTCAGGTACCTACACAGTAAAACTGCTGCCGTGCACCACTCCATCTCACCAGGAATACCGCCTGCCTGTCACCTGCAACCCCAGAGAGCCTATCACTTTTGACCTTGACATCCGCTTCCAACAGGTGTGTCTCATAGAATGCTTTTCCCGTGTGTACGTTTGTGCGTTTGTGTGTGTGTTAGGTGCTCAGTCGTGTCTGACTCTGCGACCCCATGGACTGTAGCCCGCCAGGCTCCTCTGTCCATGAGATTCTCCAGGCAAGAATACTGGAGTGAATTGCCATTACCTTCTCCAGAGGATCTTCCAGACCCAGGGATCAAACCCTGGTTTCCTTCATTGAGGGCAGATTCTTTATGGTTTGAGTTATAGGGAAGTCCCTTTTCCCGTGTAGAAGCCCACTTTGTTAAAGGCATAGTTTACTTTTATCAGTTAAAAAATTTTTTTTCTCACCCATTGACTTCAATTCTTGCATGCTGAGAAAAAAGGAAGGGAGCAAGAGAGGAAGGACAGAGGAAAGAATTGCCCTTTATTCCTTACTGGTTCAGTATACCAAATCCACAGTTTAAGAGTATCTAAGGGTTACTTTTTCTTATGTGATCTGGTCTCCTCTGGAGTCTGCTGCCTTGGAGATTTGAGACTTTTCCCCAGAGTTCTGCACTTCTTTGTCTTGTTTTTGATCATTGGGGAGAATGAATATCCTGTAGTTTATGCCACCTCAAAGTACCTAATTGTCAATATGCATTAAAAGAAATATGATGAAATCTTTTGCCCGAGAACTTGCACTAAATGTTGGCCTTCCACTGACCGTGATATTTACACATCCTTTATATATCCCGATAAATCAGTGGAAATAAGCTCAAGCAATGCTACTTAGTCCCATTCAAAAACTGATTTAACCTTGGAACTTCCCTGGTGATCCAGTGGTTAAGGCTTCAGCTTCCAATGCAGGGAGTGCAGGTGTTGATCCCTGGTCAGGAAGCTAAGATCCCTCATGCCTAGCAGCCAAAAACACCAGAACATAAAAACCAGAAGCAATATTGTAACGAATTCAGTGAAGACTTTAAAAATGATCCACATCAAAAAAATGTTTTAAAAAATGGTTTAAAGTTGACCATTTTGCCTTCTTAAGAAGGACAAAGCCAGTGTTAGAATTCCTTAAGTCGGTTTGGTTGACATGAAAACTGATCACAGTGCAGTGTTTAGTGTTTTTTATGCCAGAGTACAGTGCGTGTGTGTTTCTGCAAATAATGTGCTTGTGCGCCACCAGAACCATCAACAACACATAAGAGGGCTTTTACGCTTGGTTTTAGGTCAGTGACCCAGTGGCGGCTGAGTTTAGCTTGAACACCCAGATGTACCTCCTCTCCAAGAAGAGCCTCTGGCTGTCTGATGGATCCATGGGATTTGGGCAGGAGAGCGACGTTGCCTTTGCAGAAGGTATCACTTTACAAATGAGAGGTCTGCTCTGTCTGTTTGCCATTGTGTCTGTTATCCTTTGCTTTATCGGGATTGTGATTGAGGGGGCCAGTTACAACTTATTTTATGGTTTTGAGAATGTAACTGGGTCTTTATCATTTTGGCAGGGATGGGGGAGGGGATCATTGAAACTGGATATGTATTTAATGTGCTTTGCGACCCCATACACTATAGCCTTCCAGGCTCCTCTGTCCATGGGATTCTCCAGCCAAGAATACTGGAGTAGGTTGCCATTTCCTTCTCCATGGGATCTTCCTGACCCAAGGATCGAACCTACATCTCCTGCTTTGGCAGGTGGATTCTTTACCACTGAGCCACCTGGGGCTTCAGATATATGTTACAGGATGATTTTTATTCTCAGAAAATCAACCTTTATTTCCCTTAGTGAAGTGAAAGTCTCTCAGTCATGTCTGACTCTTTGCAACCTCATGGTACAGTCCATGGAATTCTCCAGGCCAGAATACTGGAGTGGGTAGCCTTTCCTTCCCCAGAGGATCTTCCCAACCCAGGGATTGAACCCAGATCTCCCACATTGCAGGTGGATTCTTTACCAGCTGAGCCACAAGGGAAGCCCAAGAATACTGGAGTGGGTAGCCTATCCTGTCTCCAGGGGATCTTCCTGACCCAGGTATCAAACCAGGGTCTCCTGCATTGCAGGCGGATTCTTTACCAACTGAGATTTCCCTTAACTAAGTGATTTTTGAAACAAGTCTGGAATTTTTTCCTTGAATGTTTTTTATTTTTCAGTTTGTGTACACTCAATATTTCATACACTCAAGTACATAATGTAGCTCATGGGTTGGGGTTGTGCCTGTCTTGTTCAGTGGTATATTCCCAGAACCTAGCAAAATGCCTTGTACACACAGTAGGTGGTCAGTAGTGGCCGTGAAATAGATAAGGAAATACCAGGGAGTTTCACTAAACCCTCCTTTAAAAGCAAATAGAGCTATTTTGGCTTTTTATTGGTGTTTTCTTTTTTGTGTTACCCTATAATGACTTTCTTACATCTTGCCAGCTAATGTATTGTGTAAACTGGACTTGAACTACAGTGGGATGTTATGAATGTTAAGTTATAAGCCATGCCTCGAGGTTATTCCCACTGGCATGTAAGGGTCAATAAATCTTTAGTACTTGTGGTCATCTGCCAAGTGGTCCTATCTGAGGCCTGGGAGTGGACCAGACCCTGAAGCTCATGCAGGAAGTTCTTCAACATTTGATACCAGATTAGGAAGAGAAGGGAATAAAGTGTCATTATTGTCATAAACTGTTTGCTGTGTCATACAGACACACTGTATCCCTTAATAGAAAGGACATTTCCTCATATCTGTTGCAGGTGATATCATTTACGGTCGGGTCATGGTGGATCCGGTCCAGAATCTAGGTGATTCCTTTTACTGCAGCATTGAGAAGGTGTTTCTGTGCACTGGGGCTGACGGCTACGTTCCCAAGTACAATCCAACGAATGCAGAATACGGCTGCTTGGCTGATTCGCCTTCACTCTTATATAGATTTAAAATTGTGGTAAGTGCTCTGACCCAAACAGTGCACCAGATTAGACCAAGTTAATTGTTTCTGTCTTCTATTTTAAAACAAAAGCATCTTTTAAAATGAAACCAAATGGTGACATTTTATGGTTAAGGGTATTTGCACAAAACTAATAGGAAAACCTCCTGCGTTTGCAAACGCTGGCATTATCCACAGCGATCCTCATTTTCCTTATTGCCTAAAGGACAAAGCTCAACCAGAAACACAAGCCACCAGCTTTGGAAATGTCCTGTTTAATGCCAAACTGGCGGTGGATGACCCTGAAGCTATCCTCTTAGTGAATCAGCCTGGATCTGATGGATTTAAAGTCGACTCAACACCACTCTTTCAGGTGAGCCAGAAACAAGGTTACTTAAGACAGCTGTGCAATCACTTGCAAGCCACTTAACATCGGAATGCCTCAGACGTTTCTCACGTAAGAGGCAGTAATTGCCATATTGTGTAGAGTTAATGTGAACTTTGAGTAAGATAATGCATGTAAACCACTCCGGACCATCCTGAGTGCATCATGAACACTCCATAAACATTGGCTATTATTATGTTTATCAATATATTCATCGTGTTTTATGTCTATATGTAATGAAGACCCTTATTCAGCCCAGAGTATAAATCTAAACCTGTTAGTTAGGAACTCTGGTGGTCTTCTTCAAAATCTCCTTTCATTTGACTTTTCATGACTATCTTTATTAGAGTGATCTTAAATGAACAGCTGGACTCAGGAAAACAATTGTGCACAGCACAGAAATCTCCATTCTTCATAGACCAAAATAGGAAGCGCTAACCTAGAGACAGAAGGTAGAAAGATACCCAGGAGACCGTAACAGTGAGCAGACAAATGAGACAAATTCAGAGATGTTTTCACATTGTGAATCCTTAGGGTAGCAAGTGCATCTTTTAGGATGTTTACTGAAAATTGACCAAATAGGATGGGCTGGAGAAATATATTACCCTTATTCCACTGAGGGTTTCTCTTGTGGCTCAGCTGTTAAAGAATTCACCTGCAATGCTAAAGACCTGGGTTCAGTCCATGGGTTAGGAAGATCCCCTGGAGACGAGAAAGACTACCCACTCCAGTATTCTGGCTTAGAGAATTGAATGAACTCTATAGTCCATGGGGTCGCAAAGAGTTGGGCACGACTGAGCAACTTTCACTTCACTATTTTGCTAAAGAGGGAATTTAAGAAAGCATGTCTGTTATCCTGAATCTTTTCAAATAGGAAGTTGAAGTATGATTTTTTTTAATATTTACTTGTTAATTTATTTATTGACTGTGCCAGGTCTTAATTGTGGCAAGCAGGATCTTTAGTTCCAGCACGTGAACTCTGAGGTGCGGCATGCAGGATCTAGTTCCCGGACCAGGGATTGAACTCAGGCCCCGTGCATTGGGAACACATAAACTGAGCCACTGGACCACCAGGGAAATCCTGACTTTTTTTGTTTGTTTGTTTGTTTGTTTTTATTGTTAACCCTCAAAGCATTTGACCTGAAGTCAAATCCTGAAGTCTTTGAAGAACCTTCTTTTCACAGACACTGAAAAAAGCAGAAAAAAGTTTTCTATGGCCTTATATGTAAATACACAGCAAGACCCACTAGAAAAAGAGTTCTGAGCTTCAGAAAGTCTTACCTCTAATCCTGCCTCTGATTCTAACTAGTTCAATGATATTGGGCAAGTCACTTAACTGCTCTGTATTCTCATTTGCTCATTTTAAAACGTTTTTTAATTTTTAAATTTTTATACATTTTTTAAGGTTACTGTCTTATTTACAGGCATTAATATTACAAGATATTGGCTCTATCTCCACGTCATACAGTACATCCTTGTAGCCTATCTTGCATCCAATAGTTTTTTAATCTCCCACTTCCCAATGCTTATGTTGATCCTCCCCTCTGCTGGTAACCACTCATTTATTCTCTGTATCTGTGTCATCCGCTCATTTTTTAAGTGAATGCGTTAGACTGTGTGGTCTGGAGTTCTCTGCAGCCCTGACAAATATTTACCAGCACATGCTCCCTTAAGAGTTGCACAGAGTATTTTACAGAGTGCTTTACACAAAGCCTTGCGCAGACTACACATGTAACGATGTTAAATATATTAATTCCGCAGACTAAATTGAATGATTATTCATGATCTTTGTTATGAATTTCTCTTGCTGAGAGTCATGAATTTTTAGATTGGCCTAGGATTAAATCTTCTAATGAGTAGAATTGTGTTTCTAGGTTGCTCTGGGTCGAGAATGGTACATACACACCATCTACACAGTAAGATCGAAAGACAACGCCAACCGAGGCATTGGCAAACGCAGCGTGGAGTACCGGTACCACTCTTTGGTGAGTCAAGGGAAGCCCCAGGCAGCTACCAAGAGCCGGAAGAAGAGGGAGATCAGAAGCAGCCCTCCGCTGGCGTGGGAAATCGGGGCTGAGAACAACCGGGGAACAAACATCCAGCACATCGCCCTGGACCGCAGCAGCAGGACGCAGATCCTTCGCGGGAGGGTTTCCCCTGACGGCGTCCTCCCCCGGGAGCTCAACAGTCCCAGCTCTGAGGTCAGCCTGCTCACAGTGGTGGGGGGCGTCGCGGTGGGACTCCTGGCGGTCATCCTCACTGCCGTCGTGGTGATGATGCACCAGGGCAAGAAGGGTGCCAGGAGGAAGGACACGCCCAAGGACCCTGGCAGCCGTGAGCCCATGATGCCCTCGGTGAGCCACCACAGCGACAGCTCGGAGGTTTGATGGCAGCCTTTTCCTCCAGTGCCCAGGAAAAGACAATCGAAACCCAGTGCTTCTGTCGACGGCAGAGAATTGGGGACTTCTGTGACAAAGCTGCTCAGAGGACCTGACTGTACTAGTGAGCGTTGATTCACATTCTGTCTGCGTTCAGGCATCAGAGGACACCTTCAGACCATAGACCACATCTTTCCTCTTGCCCAGAAGGCATCAAGTATATATCCACGTGTACACACAACCATGGTAGACGGCGACGAATGTACTCACCTTAGGCATTTTCTCTACACAGTGGAGATGAACCTGGTGCTCACAGACTCCTTCAGAAACTTAACAGGAGTCTCTTGTTGCTATATTGGGGTGAATCTTGAAGGTGCAATTGTCACACTGTTTATTCATTATATAACGTTTTAGTACTCCGAAGGTTTCCATCAGTAGTCTTGAAGAATGATAAACACACTGTTTATGGTGACAAGTTTTCTAATAGGTGAAGACAGCATGGAATTATGACCAAGGGTAGCTCAACCCACAAATCACCTTTTTTACCTACTTGAGAGGGAATGGAAGGAAAGATAGAGGGCAAGTAGCTCAGCCACTTGCATTTGCCTTGTTCCTCATCTTCGTCGGATCCTTCTTGTTTCATTTGCTTATTTAATTTTAAATTAAACCAAAGAATACGTTGAGTCTGGAGAGGATGGTTGAAGAGAGACTGCTCTGTTTGGGTACATAGTAAGAAATAGTAGAATTCTTGCATGATAATATACCTTATTGGTGCTCATTTGTGGGACATGAGCAGGATGGTGACAGTTTGATGATGAAGAAATGCCATAGAGTTAGATCCCCAGTTACAAGACAATGTTCTCGAAGAACTGAGCCTAGATGTTTGCAGTATTGAACCCATAAATGATAAGGAGAAATGTCATTATGATGGTGAAGGGAGAAAGTGGTATTTATTAATATAATATGTTTAACCAAAGTGCCTCTTACATATACTTTATGGAGTAAAAGAACATTTTGACGATGACACATGAGGTTAACCCTCACAATAGCATTACACAATGAGGTCCAAAACTTAAATTGTCCAAAAGGTATTTTATTAGCTTTCTAAGCAGCACCTGGTCCAAACAATGGGAATCCCTTCAACCGTCATTCCAGAGATGATCTTAGAGATGGCCAGCATCACTCATCATATTCTTCTTCTTCTTCTTTCGTCCATGCCACAAGGCATGCAAGATCTTACTTCCCCAACCAAGGATCGAACCCGTGCCCCCTGCAGTGGAAGCTCAGAGTTCTAACCACTGGACCACCAGGGCATCCCCAATCACATTTTTCTTTGATCAAAGAAGAAAGCTTCAGCTCTCTGACATCTTCAGTTCAGTGAAATGAACTGCATTGTGGTCCATCTCAGTATCTAAAAATACTGTCTCCAGGGTTAAAAACCAAGGAACTTGAGTGAGCTTGTTTGATAAGCCTCCCATTGTCTTTCTGAGAAATGTGCTTTCACCAAATAGCAGCATTTTCAGTTGATGAGGGAATATGTCAGTAGTTTAGTGACCAATCTTCCAAAAATTAGTACATATATTTCAAGCGGAAATAGGTCAGCAGGAAAAGAACCTGACCTAAAGACTCCCTCTCAAGTGCTGCCTGGGATTCCCTCTCATGCCTAGGTATAACCTGGCCAAGCTGGACATCCTGGTGGAGTGGAGATGTTTAGAAGGTCAATGACTCATCAGTAAAGAAACTGCCTGCAATGCAGAAGACACAGGTTCAATCCCTGGGTCAGGGAGATCCTCTGGAGCAGGGCATGGCACCCCACTTGCCTGGAAAATCCCATGGACAGAGGAGCCTGGTGGGCTGCAGTCCCTGGGTGGCAAAGAGTCAGACCCGACTGAGTGACTAACACAGTCACAGCGGCCTCCTCAGGTCATTCAGGCCCTTTCAAGTTGGTGTCTGTGAGCCCCAACATTTCTCGTCACTGAAAAAAAGAAGTGACTTTGATGCTGGGAGAGAGGCCGGAAATAACCAGTGCTTCCCTCTCTTCTTTGGGGCAGCCCTCAACTTGATATTCAAAGCCTTTTAAAGAATAGGGTAGACTGTAGTCTTCTTCCATTGGGGAGTACATAAATATCACCTACAACAGTGTAGGTGGTCCATGGAAGGACTTCTGTACACAGAGAGTACTGTATGACCCAGGAGATCACTTACCAAATAAACATTAATACTTTCTTAATGATCACTTTTCCTTTTATTTTGCTTTCTGATAGAGGCTTAGCGATTCTTTGGCTACCTCGTGACTTGCGTAAGAACAAGCATTTCTTAAGCAACTTTAAATAGCGTGTGGACTTTTTTTTACAACTTAGCATTGGATTCAGTTTTATGGAAACTTAGAGCAAGTACTCTCAATTGACTTTATATTACGTTTAATTAAGATGCTCTGAGCCTGATTGTCAAACAACCTTGGGGGTTTCTGTCAGAGTATGTTATCAGGGAAGCGTCATTACAAGAAAGCTATTGTAAACCTTTGGGCCAGGCTGGTTTTATACCAAATTTCTCTCTACAATGAGTTGTTCTGATGAGATGACTTTGGATAAATTGGAGAGCTCACGTAATATAGAAAATGCGCTTTCTAGAAAAATCTCCTCTCTGCCCATCTCCTTCTCTACTTCTCTTTCTCTTCTTCCTTCCCCATGGAGGTGGAGGGAAAAAAGCCTATAGGAAATAGGCAGGTACAGCTTTCTTAAGTATGGACTACTTGGACTTCTGCATCATTTTTTAATATATGTATATGTAATATGTGATTTAATAGATGTCTAATCATTAAAAACTCTTGAGTGGAAAAAAAAAAAGGCATCAGACATATGCTTTTCTGTACAGTAAGGCAGACCCTTATAGAATAGTTTCAATATTCTAGTTTTAGAGAATCATTCTAGTAAAATAAATTCCCATATATACATAAAATAAATACCTAAAATAAATTCCCATAGAGGACAGGGTGTGAGCAGTAATCACTCCTTAGATCTCAGTAGCTTCTGACTCCAACAAAATAAGGTCTATTGACATTGCATAGGAAACACAAAACTCAGTATTAAGCATTAACTGCTCACCTGACATATGAACCATGAAACATTAAAATGCATAAGTGTGTTTTAACATATGGTTTTATTTATTTCAGTTCGTTCCCTCAGCTAATGTTTCCTGAAAGTTCCTCTAGGATTAGCCCAAGCTTCTGTTCTTACCCTGGGGCAGGTTACAATCAAATGCAGCTGTTTCTTTGGACTAAAGGGATCAAGATTTGCATTTGTCTCCCTCTTGGATGAAGAAGACACTAAGCCTCTCTGTGAACTATAGTTTACCCATGTCTCTCCACACGAACAGAGGAGTCAGCTCCTCTCCATCTAAAAACCCCACATGTTATGGATCATTCCAAATGCAGTTCTAACACCAAATATTTCAAATCAGAAATTTAAGGGAATCATCCTTTACACAACTGTGCAGAGAAAGCATGTTGCAGAGATGTGGGTCGCTGAGACGCAGCCGACTCTGTGACACCATAGCCCGCCAGGCTCCTCTATCCGTGGAATTTCCCAGGCCAGAATACTGGAGTGGGTTGCCATTTCCTTCTCCAGGGGATCTTCCTGACCCAGAGACTGAAGCCCCATCTGCTGCACTGGCAGGCAGATTGTTTACCACTGAGCCACCAGGGAAGCCCCAGTGATGTGGGAGGCCCAGCGTATTTTTTCTTCTTCATGGAAGATAGGTCTACTTTATTCCAAGGATGTAGTGTAACAGCTAAGCTCTTCCGGTTCTTTAACATCAACCTCATGTCCTAAAGTCGCACATTGTGATTCACGCAAGCATCACGATTTGTGAATGGTATGAACAAAGGTCGACTAGGAATCTGTCGACATTCTACTGCAGAGTGTTTGTGACAACAGGATTGACTCTGGGCTCAATGCCAAGGGATTCAGTTCTGGAAGCAACAAAGAGCCTCTTTATCAAGTCATCTTACCTCTTATTATTTTCCAAGTTACCAACTCCAAAGTGTTAGTCACTCAATTATGTCCAACTCTTTGCAACCCCATGGACTATATCCTGCCTGTGTCCATGGAGTTCTCCAGGCAAGAATACTGGAGTGGATTGCCACTTCCTTTTCCAGGGGATCTTCCCAACCCAGGGATCGAACCAGTGTCTCCTATGTCTCTTGCATTGCAGGCAGATTTTTAACCATCTGAGCCACCAGCCAACTCACCAACTCCAAAGTCAGTTTTCAAAATGAAAACAGAACTGCGTAAAAACCACAGAGAGCCCTTCCTCAGACAAATCGGTGCTAGGGGTTAAAATAGCCCCAGCCTGAGAAATGTTAGGGTAACAATAACAATGAAATGGAATGACATTTAGATTTTAAGAGTTGGAAATTTGATTTCAGCTACTGCTTTGAAAATATCTATTTAGGATTAACTTAGAAATCAATGTTATACTTTAATAGGAAAAAGAAAAAAAATATTTTTAAAGATGCAAATAATTTACAAATTAGAATTCACATAATTGTACTAATGTGAAGGCCAGAATATCATGGATCTTTGAAACTTTCATTTTTTTTCTAGCCATGATAGCAATAATAAAAGGATGGAAACAGGTGTCTTCACTGACCATATGGCAAATGAGTAGAACACAAATGCTCAACAGCCCAACTTGTCAAGGCTTTAAAAAGTATAATTTGGCCAGAAACTATAAATACTACTCTTAACACACACACAGAGGCTCACATGCATTTTTTTTTAAAAAATCACACTTCTAGGAAATAATGACCCCAAAAACCATGGTTTTAACTGGAATTGCCCATTATGAAGATTTTCAAGGTCAACATAATGCTCATTTGTAAAAACAGACCATAGTGGGAGTTTCTTTGATATGAATTCAAAGGTTAAAGTGTTTCCTTAAGAGATCTTTTCCCTAGAACTGATTCTAGTATTATTAATACATAGTGATGACACAGGTTTCTACTTTCTTCTTAGAAACAAACTATCCATATGTTCAAGGTAACCCTGTTTAATTCTCTCTGTTTCCATATCCTTGGATATTAAGAACATAATACTTTGAGGTTTTGGTAGTTATTTTGATAAGAGATTCTAAAACAGAAGTGTACAATATTTTCCTACAGTTTTTACTAAAAAGATTACCAAGAAACCTTTTAAATAGGGGAAGAAAGCTGATTCTTTTAGAACTAAAGTTGATAAGCAATACAGACTAATGTGAGACTCTTCGTTTTCATGGAAGGAAAATGAGAGTGCTGAACTTACAAACTTTTAAACAAGAGCGGGTTTTTTTCCCCTTTCCTTTCAAGTGCATTTGCTTTCTGTTCCTTGATATTTGTTTATATTTTTTCAATATTGTGTTTTGCTAAAGAACAAAGGCAACAACATCCAAAACAACTGCTCTAGCAACAACATCTACTTTTACTATGTTTCCTTTCCTTTTTGCCTCCTTTATTTCCTTGTTTCTCTCGTGGGCTTGTTTTTTACCCTCTCTGAGATTTGTCGTTTTTTCAGTAATGCTTCCCTTTTAGTTTTGAAACCATCACTGTTTTCACTAAATCATTAGTGTTCTCAGTCATCTGAAAGCTGGCAAGTGAGCACAGGGCTTGTGTAGTGTCCTTTTCTTTAGAAAAAGTTAAGGCTTTTGGATGAAGGGGGAGAAAAGAACTTCCTGCAAAAGATCAAAAGCATCGTATTGGATACTGTGATGACAATCTGTGTCTTGATTTTTCTCTCAGTGGAGATTCAACATTGACATTCAAAATGTAAAAAACATCCTTTTAAGAATTTAACTGAGCAAGAATAAAAGGTCAAAGATCACAAGATGAGGTTGTTTTGGATGATGGAATACCTTGGAATGAAAAGAATGGCCAGAAACTTTGTTGAAATGTTAACAGTGTTGAAGTATTTAAAATTACAATCATCAAATGCACAAAACTCTTACTGCTACCCAGATGTGGCTTCCACTGAGTACGTGATTGTTTAGACACTCTCAGTGATTTTCTGCTACAGATATTTATTTTTTCTGATGTTTGAGTGATCCTATAACAGGAAATCTCAGTGCTGTAGCTAAAAAGAAGAAGAAAGAAAAGAGAAATGTAAACTTTAAAAACTAATATTAAAAACAAAGACCATTATAATAAAAATCACTTAAAATGTAAGAAGATAATTATTGGTAAGACTAAAAGAAAATTTCTGTAAGGGCCCGCATTAAGCACATTACAAAAAGAAGTACAAAGCAGACTCTTTGTCTGTCGCTTCAGGAATTTAAGCTTTTGGCAAGATATTTTTTAAGTCCATTTGTTTATACAAAAAAAAACTTTATCCTGGACAAAGTATGCTTTATAATCATTTTAAGTGCCTGCTTGTGTATCAAGTGCCCTCCAAAACACTCAACAAATTTGTATTTATCTAGCCACCAAGTGACATAACTGTGTGTGATAGAATTATTTGAGAACTTAATAGCCTTTGTGATTTTTCCCATGGGAATTCTTCACACACAGTCTAGGTTTTTTTTCTCTATTTACTAAGGCACTGCATATTTGCTGGATATTGAAGTTTATCCCTGGGAATTCAATTATGCAAACAATTTGGAGTTATTCAGTCTTAAGTCCATGTATAAATGAATTCTTGCTACCCCTTGTGTTTTATAACTGCACCTGTTTTCCTTTACAACATATCACATGTTGAATATAAATAAAACCCCTATAAACATAAAGTGTTCAAATGGCCAAGTTATTGGGGTGTATTCTATACCTTTTAGCCACACAAAAATCACAGCATCCCTGTAGTCTGCAATGACTGGCAGTTGCTTTCCATTCTGATTCTAGCCTTGAGCATCTATAGGTTTTCAGCCTGGGACCTGCAGGTCTGCCTACCCCATGACTTCCTTAATGCTGGTGGTAAAACATTGCTGCTCCTCAGGGTCTTAGCGCCTGCCTACCCATTGTAACAGGTGCAGACACAGCCAGAGGGCTGCCAGGGCAATGGATATTTAGAGACAACAACATACTTAAGTGACTAACACTTCACGGGGTGGGGCCGTGGGGGATGAGAGGGAAGGTTGACTAGACCTGGCTAAGCTCTGAAACCCTGCCCAGCTGCCCTGCTGAAGATGAACCAATTCATCCGATCTGTTGCCAAGGGTCTTTACTGCCAAGGAGATTAGTCACTTCTTTGCAAAGTTAACCTAAGTCAATGGGCTTCCCTGGTGCCTCAGTGGCAAAGAATCCACCTGCCAATGCAGGAGACTCAGGTTCTGTCCCTGGGTTGGGAATCTCCCCTGGAGTAAGAAATGGCTACCCACTCCTGGACTCTGGCCAGGAAAATCCCAGGAACAGAGGACACTGGTGGGCTACAGTCCACGGGGTCGCAGAGTCGGACAAGACTTAGCAACTAAACAACAGCAACAAACCGAAGTCAATAATCTCATTTGGTTTATTTTAATATCATTTGATTATTTTAAATCAATAATTTATTAATTTTACATTAGTTCGTATTTATTTTATTTTTGTTGTTGTTGACCACGCTGCAAGATCTTAGTTTCTTTGACCAGGGATTGAACCCACACCCTTGGCAGTGAACGCACAGAATCTTAACCACTGGACCACCAGGGAATTCCCTAATATTTTAATGCTAAAAAGAAACAAAAAGACAGCTCTTTATTGCTACTGAAGAAGTGAAAGTGAAAGTCACTGAGCCCTGTCCGACTCTTTGTGACCCCATGACTATACAGTCCACAAAATTCTCCAGGCCAGAATAGTGGAGTAGGTAGCCTTTCCCTTGTCCAGGGGATCTTCCCAACCCAGGGATTAAACCCAGGTCTCCCGCATTGCATGTGAATTCTTTACCAGCTGAGCCACAAGGGAAGCCCAAGAATACTGGAGTGGGTAGCCTATCCCTTCTCCAGCGGATCTTTCTGACCCAGGGATTGAACCAGGGTCTCTTGCATTGCAGGTGGATTCTTTATCAGGGAAGCCCTGCTATTGAAAAATTACCCCCTAAAATGGGCAAAATACACAAAATTAGATGGGGCTGGGGGAGGGGAAACTCCTGTGTCAAAGTTCTCCCAACACTTCCAAGACTCAAGGGAGAAAAGGTCGTGTTTTAGCAGAAAGGTTGTGATCAGCAACTGAGATGTATGGATGGATTGGTCAGTCCCCACCACAGAAGAAAAAGAAGGTCTGTGTGCTGGAAATTTCCAAGCTGTGAGGGAGAAAGCCTGGCCTTCAGGAGCTTGGGGAATGGAACCAAGAAAGGGAAGACTGACCATCCAGCTCCCCGAGGATGTTGACAGTTAGAACTAAGATCTCCCTGCCAGAAAGTCACAACTACCCCCAGAGGCACTTAATTTAAAGGAAACGTCCCCAAGCCAGAATTAGTCAAAGTGGACCTGACTAGAGAAAAAAGCCATCAGGAGACAAGTCAGGCCCATTTGAGCTGACCCTATACAGACTCCTGCCTAACCACCAGCTGCCATCTCTTAAATGGAAAGTGAAAGTGCTAGTCTCTGCTGCTGCTGCTGCTAAGTCGCTTCAGTCGTGTCCGACTCTGTGTGACCCCACAGACGGCAGCCCACCAGGCTCCCCGGTCCCTGGGATTCTCCAGGCAAGAACACTGGAGTGGGTTGCCATTTCCTTCTCCAATGCATGAAAGTGAAAAGTGAAAGTGACGTTGCTCAGTCGTGTCTGACTCTTCGCGACCCCATGGACTGCAGCCTACCAGGCTCCTCCGTCCATGGGATTTTCCAGGCAAGAGTGCTGGAGTGGGTTGCCATTCCCTTCTCCAGGGGATCTTCCCCACCCAGGGATCAAACCTGGGTCTCCTGCATTGCAGGCAGATTCTTTACTGTCTGAGCCACCGGGGAAGCCCAATAAAACTCTTAAATGTAAGTTTTATTATAATTCAGGTATGACAAGGCCAACAGATTAAGAGATAATTGCCATTGAAAAGATACGTATTATACTCAGCTCCCAAAAGGAGCACCAGGGGAGCAACAGTGTCCATCAGGAGGCGAAAGGAGTGAAGGTGAAGTGTAGGCAAGAGCCACTCCTGTGGTTTCCATGGGAAGGGATGGATAAGGCAAGTGAGCTGGTTTAGGATGAGCTGAATACTGAGCTGAAATGATTAGGTCTGAATCATTTCACTGGGCTGTAGACGGAGCTGCCTCTGCTTATCTAGTGCCTGGCGCTGGGGTGATTGGAGCGCATAGATCTGGACCAGGGTGTTAGAGCCAGAGAAAGGAGGCGGGTGGGGGAGGAGCTCTGCATTGCTTGGTTTGCACAGGAAAGACACACAGGTCTAGGACTTGGTTAGCCTTCTTGGACTCTTTGGCTTCCTTAGTGGCTCAGATGGTAAAGAATCTGCCTACAGTGCAAGAGACTGTGGCTTGATCCCTGAGACAGGAAAGATACCCTGGAGGAAGAAATGGCAACCCACTCCAGTATCCTTTCTTGGAGAATTCCATGAACAGAAGACCCTGGTGGGCTCCGGTCCACGGGATTGCAAAGAGTCAGATGCGACACTTTCACTCATGTTATAGAGTCAGTTGAATCTACGGAAAAATTTGTAAGTTGTGAATTGTCCAAAAATCATATAAAGCATGATACGGCTTCATGGGGAAAAAACAGGTTAGAAAATCAAAAGTAGAGTGGCATCTCCATTTCGCATTTATATGCAGATAGTACCTGTGTGCTGAGGGGAGCATGCGGAGGAGATGTGAGTGCAGATGAGGGGAGGCGGAGGGGGAGAAAGTGAGTGTGGGCGTGACATGGGGAGTATGGGTGGAGTGTGAAAAGGAGTTTGAGTGCATGAGGATTTGTGTGCACATGGGTGTGCAAGCTCTCAAGAGTCCTAGACACAGTGGAAGACTATAATGAGCACCCAGACTTCTAGAACCTAAAAGATTGGAACTGAAGGCAAAAAAAGCAATGGAAGGGCTCCATCGCCTCCCCTACTCACCTCTCCCCAGGAAAACTCAATGATATTTAAGAGCAAGAACTTTGGAGGCATATCTGATTTCCAGTTCCAATCTATCACTCACAAGCTAAGGGACTCTGCATAAGTCATTCAACTTTTTGACACCACTTTCTCCTTTATAATGTAAGAACACTTCTTAGCATCCATGCGGGGCTGAACAGTGTCACACACAGCAGACATTCAATAAAGGGTAACTTTAAAATTTCTATCCCGTTGCTCAAAATGGCTCCCCCCAAAAAAACTACACCATGGCAACAAAATAATCTCCAAAAAAGCAATTTTTAAAATAAAACCTCCATTCACGGGAGGGGGTTCAGGATGGGGAACACGTGTACACCCGTGGTGGATTCATGTTGATGTATGGCAAAACCAATACAATATTGTAAAGTAATTAGCCTCCAATTAAAATAAATTTAAATTTAAATAAATAAAATACATTCACATTCTATGGCGTCTTTATTTTTGAGAGGTTTGGGAGCATGAGTTAGAGAGGAAGAATCATTACAAGCAATCCTTGATGACTTGTGGCTCTTGGGACTAAGGATAGACTGAAAACATGAAGTTCGCAGGCTACCGTTCCCCAGTGATTTCAAATAACACAACCTTTTGCCAGCTTCTCACTTGTGGACACATAAGCAGACTGGAGCCCGCAGGATCACAGTGTCTTATCTCGCCCTCTGACAAAGGTGCTGGGAGGCCGGGATTGGCCACCAGTCCCAGGAGGAGGACACGCGGCCAGGGAGCTGAGGGCAATCTGCCTGGGAGAGGGAGGCGGTGATAAATTTGCAGCCAGAAGCCTCAGTGCCTCTTTAGTCCTTAACATCAAAATCAATCATAATTTTAAGCATTCTGGGGGTTTTGTTGTCACAATTAGAAATTTAGCTAATAATTACTTTGGAATTACAAAGCAGATAGCTAGAACTGGAAAGTGAGCAAATAATCACTTTCGATTGATAAGGCAAATAGCTAGTATAAATGTGTTACTTTGCCGATTATCTAGAGTGCCAGGGGAATCTTCCCAACCCAGGGATTGAATCCAAGTCTCTTGCATTGCAGACAGATTCTTTACTGTCTGAGCTACCAGGGAAGCCCTACTTAAACTCATTAAAAGAAATAATTCTGAAATCGTAATCATGGTCACCCAAAGATCACCCCAGCTACAGCAAGAAAGTTCCTGCTCTAAGTCAGCGATGCCTACTTACTGATTATCCTAAGACTAATGCAAAGTTTTCTTTTCTTTCTTAAAAATAAAAGCAGCATACAGCCTTTCTTTTTTTTTCTTTCTTTTTTTTTCCTTTGTAGCCTCTATGCCTTTTCCTGCTAATGCTGATCCAGCTGTAAAGTTACTCTGCTTGAATAGTGTTGATATTCTCAACACTTCTAACTGCTGGGGTTGCCATAGGAACAGATATGCCTAAGTGATGGCCGGAGGCAGCAGGAGGACCTCAAGCTCTGTTGGGGACCTGCTGGTGGTTGTCGTAGGTGATGCCACCAATGCCCTCCAGCATATTTATGGGCAAAGGAAACACAATGGTGGAATTCTTCTCTGTGGCCACGGTGGCCAAGGTCTGCAGGTAACGCAGCTGGAGGGCTGCCGGGGACTCAGCCAGCACCATGGAGGCGGACTTCAGAGCTTTAGAAGCATTCATTTCTCCTTCCGCTGCAAGGACCTACACCAACAGAAAGAAAAGACTTTAGAAATAAAGGTTCCCGATTGTGACTAGTGCTTTCTTTATCTGGGTCTGCAATGATGTTTCTCTCCCAGCCCCCACTTGGCCACCCATGTTTCATCTACTTCTTCAGCAAGGATTAGAGTTTCACATCCTTATGTGATTAGAGAAATTTGAGGAGGTTGCAGGAAGCGGAGATAACTTACAAATTACGAGTCCCTACTTTTCATTCCAAACAAAATAAAAGCCCTGCCTTTAACCCAAACAAATACAGGTCCAGCCACCATAGTGATGCTCTTGAATCTGTGCTCCCCATCTGCTGCTTTCATTTGCAGAGAAATCTGAAATTCAAGGCTTCCAACTGGCTTTTTCTTCTGTGAGTTTCACTTATCACAGATTTTTTTAAAAATTTCATTCTGTTGCCAGTTTTGTTTCATTTTTTAACTGGAGTGTAATTGCTTTACATTGTGTTAGTTTCTGTGTACAAGGAAGTGAACCAGCGACCAGCGATATGTATACATATATCCCCTCCCTTTTGGACCTCCCTCCCACCACACCCCCCCATCTCACCATCTAGGTCATCACAGACCACTGAGCTGAGCTCCCTCTGCTATGCACTAACAATGAAAGATCAGAAAGAGAAATTAAGGAAACAATCCCATTTACCATTGCAACGAAAAGAATAAAATGCCTACCTAAGGAGGCAAAAGGCCTGTACTCAGAAAACTTTAAAACACTCATGAAAGAAATCAAAGATAACACAAACAGATGGAAAGCTATACCATGTTCTTGGAGTGGAAGAATCAACACTGTGAAAATGACTATACTACTTAAAGCTATCTGTAGTTCCAATGCAACCCCTAATAAACTACCAATGGCACTTTTAACAGAATTAGAACAAAAAAATTTCCAATTTTGTTTCCTTCTTACAGTGTAAGAATTATTTCCAGTTCCGCCTGCTCTTGATTACAAGCAGCAGCGAGTGCAGTCTGCAAACCCTCTTTGGAACTCTCCTAAGCCCTGCACCTCCTCTGGTTCTCAAGCTGCCCAGGAATGACTTGGAACTCAACTCCCCCATCCATGGGCACTCACTGCCCATGTGCAAAAGTGCTTCCCAGGTCCACTGCTTAGAAGCTGCTGGACCTCAACAGAGAAGTCAGAGATAAGCAGAGGGAATCTTCCTGGACTCCCAAGTAAGATTCCAAAGAGGATAGCTGGAGGCTTCTAATCCCAACTGGTTTCTGATACTTGAGGAAATTCACACAGACAAGAAGGCTATGAATCCAATAGATTCAAGAACACTTGAGACCAAGTTGTGCTCACATTTTGTAACCCTAACCTGGATTGTAGTCACCTGGTCCCCTTAATCTAGTGTGTTCACTTAACATCAGTTCAGTTCAGTTCGGTTCAGTTCAGTCGCTCAGTCGTGTCCGACTCTTTGCGACCCCATGAATCGCAGCACGCCAGGCCTCCCTGTCCATCACCAACTCCTGGAGTTCACTCAGACTCACGTCCATTGAGTCCGTGATGCCATCCAGCCATCTCATCCTCGGTCGTGCCCTTCTCCTCCTGCCCCCAATCCCTCCCAGCATCAGAGTCTTTTCCAATGAGTCAGTTCTTCGCATGAGGTGGCCAAAGTACTGGAGTTTCAGCTTTAGCATCAGTCCTTCCAAAGAAATCCCAGGGCTGATCTCCTTCAGAATGGACTGGTTGGATCTCCTTGCAGTCCAAGGGACTCTCAAGAGTCTTCTCCAACGCCACATACTAGAGGGATAATGCTCGAAAGACAGGCACCAGGTTGCTACATCAGAATCACCAGCTACATAAGAATGTAGGTTCCTGGGCCCACTGAAGCCTCTGCTTCACTGAGTCTGAGGTGAGACCTGGGGATTGGTGTTTGCCTTGCTCATGTCTCTCAAGGGGACCCACTTTGCTAAGTCACTGAGTATAATATATATATTTATATTTTATATTTATATTTATATAAATATATTTTTTTATATTTATATTTAACATTTTGCATTGGGGTAGAGATGATTAACGTGAGTTTGAGCAAACTCCATGAGACAGTGAAGGACAGGGAAGTCTGGTGTCGCAGAGTCCAACACAACTGACTTGAGTAACTGAACAACAACAACACTGCTGATTAACAATGCTGTGACAGTTTCAGATGGACAGCAAAAGAACTCAGCCATACAGATACATGTATCCGTTCTCCCCCAGCTTCCCCTTCCATCCAGGCTGCCACATAACATTGAGCAGAGTTGCCTGTGCCCCACAGTAGGTCCTTACTGGTTACCCATTTTAAATATAGCAGATGTGCATGTTCATTCCAAACTCCCCTAATATGCCTTCCCCCATCCTTCCCCTCAAAGCTGACCTTTTAATTCAGGAAGAAATTCTCAGTAAAACTTGTAAAAAAAAAAAAAGGAGAAGCAGCAGCCCTCTTCTTGAAATCATTGAGGACGCCTGAGCTTCCATTCAAGCTCCAGCCTCGTGGGCTCCAGAGTGAGGGGCTCGCCCTCCAGTACCGACTGGAGTCGCCCTTACCTTGGCCCTGGCTTCCCGGGTGGCCTCGGCCTCAGCGGCCATGGACCTCTGCAACTGCACGGGAATCCGGACGTCTTTGATTTCCACCCGGGCCACCCGGATCCCCCACAGCTCAGTGGCATCATCAAGTAAGGTCTGTTTCCAAGTCAAAAGAAAGGATGTCAATCAGAATACAGGCAATGTGATCAAAGATTCTGCTATATTTTACATACACAAGAGAAACACTCTTCCTTTTCTCCTTTTGAATTTACAGCATTTGGAGTGAGACCATTTGGGAAGAAAATAGGAGTTCTTATCGCTCCCTTCCTGGAATTGAAGTAAATCCCAGGAAGGATTCAGAAACAAAAGTTGGTATTTCTTTTAAGAGGTGGTTACTCAGCAGATGCACCCAAACCATTCCTAAGGAACATACACTGTTCATCTAGATTTGAGCAAATTCCCCACATTTTCTTGTCACTGACACTAAGCAGGCAGCAGTGGCTTTTGTCCTGGTTCTGCCATTTACAGCTGTGAATCTTGGACTCACTCCTTAACCTTTCTGATTCTCAGTCTTCATACCTATGAAAGGTTTTCTTTCAGGACTGTCATGAGGTTTGGATAGAATACACGTAAGCTATCTATCATGGCCCAGCAATAATTTAATACATATTAACATTATCCCTGGGTACTTTTTGAGATACTCTTTTTCTTGCTCTGTTTAACCTCTGACCTGTGGCTCAGTTTTAAACAGGTAGCAAGGCATACATGTTTTCTTAGGGCAGAAGAAGCCTAAAACCAAAGACATCCTCATCCATTGTTAGAGCTTCAGACAACTGAAGATAGCTTGCTGGTTATCCTAGAGGGGTAGGGATGAGAAAGAATGCCTCAGGAAATAGCGAGATCCAATGAATAGTTCTAAAGCGTAAAGGGCAGAGATCTCCGTGCTACCAAATAGCAAGTGAGCCCTTGCTTTCCTGTGATCCCTGCAGAGAGCCGGGAGATGAGAACTCCCAAGAAGCCACTGATCCGACTGTGATGGGGAAACATCTGAGTCACTGAACTTGTGAAGCTCTTAAAACGGCATGGAGCATCATCTTGCAGAACTGATATTATCTTCTAAAGCCTCAGGGACTTTGCACTACCTTAGAGACTGGATGAGAAGCTGAGAAGGACCAAACAGCCTGCCCTCTTAGAGAAGGCAGGCTCAGAATGAAAACGTAATTGATTCGAAAAACACAGAAATGTGATTGTCTATAATCTAGGGCTTCTCAGGTGGCACAGTGATAAAGAATCTGCCTGCCAATGCAGGAGACACAAGAGGTGCAGGTTCAATCCCTGGGTCAGGAAGCAGGAGTAGGAAATAGCAACCCATTCCAGTACTCTTGTCTGGAAAATTCCACAGAGGAGTCTGGTAGGCTACAGTCCATGCGATCACAAGGAGTTGGACAAGACTTAGCACACATACACACATATACATAATCTAGGGTGAACAAGAGGTGAGAGGGCTGCCTGTTACATCCTCATCAATTGTATAACTACGATTACTATTCATATCTTTATTGACATTGGGAGCATGAAGTCAGCTTCCCTAGGAGGAAAAAGCTGAAGTGTATGATGTCAATTCATCATTTTGAGTTCCAAAAGCAATTTTAGTGGCTCCCTCTTCCCACCTACATATTTAAATCTGGACCTCATGATTGTTTTTTTAAAAAAAAGAAATGCTAAACTGAAGCCCATCTCTTAAGAGAAGCAGTACGTGTGTGTGCGCACAGGGAGGAGGTGCTTTGAACTGCTGATATTTGATTATCACTGATAATTAAAATGAGTGGATTAACAATGCAGGCTATGTGTTCTGTGTCTTTACCTGGATGCTGTGGGCGATCTCTTCTCGGCCAGCTAGGATCTGGGACAAGGTCCGTGTCCCTAAGACATTTCTCAGAGTGGTCTGAGCCAGCAGAAACGTGGCTTGATGGACATCGTTGACATTGGCCACCGCTGAGACGGCACTATAGATCCTGTAATAGACCACTCCATCCACCTGAGTGGTCACAGAGTCTCTGGTGAGGATCTGGGGAGCAAGAACACGGCAAGTCACATGCAAATGACTTTCACACACAGAGTCAGACACGACTCTTGAGCAACTGAGCTCACGGACACATGACTTTCACAATGACCAGAAAAGCGTCAGACTACCCCAGAGTCCACTCCACAAACGAACAGCGTTCATCACAACTCAGGCCAGCACCACCAAAAACCTGCCCTGACTCAAATCCTAATTAGTAACCAAATTCCTACATAGGTGTGATATATACCTGTCCCTGTAACTTCATCTCCTGGAAGTCCAACATCCCCTACTCAGAGGTGAAGCAGGTGTTTCCACTTTAAAATGCAGAACCCTGCTGAAATTCTACCTTCTAAACAGAGGTAGAAAAGTCATTTCCCTGATACTTGAAATCTTTTCAGTTCTCAGTTTCATCAGGTTTGATGAATAGCAATGCTTCTTAGAAAACATAGATGGCACCAGAGATCCGTGTTCTATATTCGGAGAAGGAAAAACCAATTTAACTTTATAGAGGCTCTGCATTAGTTATTCTGAATTAACATGATGAGGGACTTTGGAGAAAATCAGATTTCTGCGCGTACCACGGAAGTAGACCCTAGAACTCCATTCTCCCATCTAGAACAATTTACCATGGAGCCATAAAAAGCCTGTGATAGGTCCCTAGGCATCCCAAGGTCTCTTATGATTAGGGCTGAATTCTAAGGTAAAGACTCTTTAACTCCCGCCAGTGGTATGAAGACATCATGGCTGGGTCTTGATTCAGTTTTCTGGACCAGAGAGAGAAAATTATCATTTACCCAAAGATGTTGATTGTTCTCTCTTCTAATCCCCTTTGCTCTTCCACACACTTTCTTTTCTCTTCCTGGACTGTTTTTGTGTATTAGAAAGTTGCATGACTATTAATAACTCTGTTTCTCTTCCCTGTCACCCAGTCACTGGCTTGGTTCATTCAGTTTCAGTACTTCAAGAACTGAAAAGAGTTATTTGAAACCCAATGGCAGGTGAGCCTTGTGCCCTGTGTGTTCTTTCTCCATGCCCATCTCACATTGTTGTATCCAAACATATAAAAAAATTTAAAGCAGAGGTGAGAGATACAGATGCAATTTCTGAAAAGGTGGTGAAAAGGGTAATATCATAACCGGTGAGTACCATCTACCAAATTACTTTCAGCTCTTTCTTAAAATGATTTATCAGACTCTCCCAAGCATCTGCTTGTCATTCTCCATCTCAGCTTCTCTGCCTTCTGTATCCATTCTCTCTCTTCTTCCAGACTTTCTCCCACCCAATCATTTCCATGTCTTCCAGCTTTTCAGCCCTTGCTCTTGGCTCCATTCTCATTTGACAAAACAAGGCCCAAAAGTTTCAGGAGCCACCTAGGACTCCTCCAGCTGGTCTCTAAGAATTCAGGTGATCTTTCCCTTTATCATTTGAAAACATACTATGAATTCTCAACTGTCCATGTAACAGGGAAGAGATTGGTTTTATTTCCAGAAATGTATCTTTAATCAGCATTACCTCCTGGGGAGGAATGTTGCAAGTAACGGTCCGGAGATCCACTTTGACAAACACATCTATGCAGGGCAAGATCAGAATCAGACCTGTGCAAAAGTAAATACAGTTTAAAATTTGGTCCAGCTGAAAATAACTGCAATAGATTGTCTCCTAGATATACAGTACATTGTTTTTGTGGGATTACAAATGCTTCTCAGATGATCTTCAATAAGTACCTGTTTAACTTTGGGGTAATTATTTCTCCCTATGAGTCAAGGACTAAAGGCTCCTGAAACTTTCCCCCTATTAGTCAAGGACTAATTTCCCAAGAAATTAAAATATTTTGTTAAGAAGCTAAAGATTCTTGACATATAATTTTGATTTCTTTCAATATTTTTTCTGTGGACCATTTTTTAAAGTCCTTATTGAATTTGTTACAATATAGCTTCTGTTTTATGTTTTGGGTTTTTTTGGCTGAGAGGCGTGTGGGCTCCTAACTCTCCAACCAGGGATCAAACCCACACCCCTGCAGTGAAAGTGGAGTCTTAACCACTGGACCACCAGGGAAGCCCTAACATTTAATTATTAGATATTCTTCAAGAGCGATGGGACATATGTATATCTGTGGCTTATTCATGTTAACGTATGGCAGAAAGCAATACAATACTATAAACCAATTATCCTCCAATTAAAATTGAAAAAATTGGACATACTTCTATTCAACCACTGAATTTGACATTTACTTGAAAGAATATTTTGGAATATTCTTTTGATTTGATCAAAAGAATCAAATATTTTGATTTTTCCCTGGGTTAAAGATATTTGTACAAAAGATTCAAGCACAGACTTTAGGCCTTGAATATCAGTGTCTATCCACATTTCCATTTATATTCTTCAGGACTGAAGGAATGTTGGCATTAAAGTCTTCCCAGGATTTCAGTGTCCCTAAAACTAATGTATTACAGCATTCACAGTTTCTCGGTAACTGCGTTCTCGCTCATATACAATGACTTTCCTCCGTTGTGAATACGCTTACTTCTCTCTGAGCTGTCAAGGATTAGACTGGGGGGCAGGGAGGGCTGAGGACACTGCTTTGAGGATTCCATGATGCCTTAACTTTGCTCTGGTGAAGCTTCTCTACAGCAAGAGTGGCCAAGACTAGAACCACAAGCATGTCAGCATGATGGGGACGCCCACCCTTTTCCATTTACTGAAAAGATTCTGTTTCTGTTTTCAAAGAAACAAGTTTTTGCTTTGAGTAGCTTGCGAAGGGCGGGTGGCAGCAACCGAAAACACTGCTAAGGTGCTTTCTTTCTTTTGGTCTCTAAGCCTTTCTGAGGTAAGGATTACTTCCTAATTTACTCCTCTTTTGGGTGCTAAGTCAGCGGTTACAATCATGGCCCTTAGAACTAGAGAGAGGTAAGTCCCAGCCCTATTGGTTACTAGCTTGTGACCTAGGAACATTCATCTAATTTTTCTGAGCCTCAGTCACCCAATTCCTATAAGATGATAGTGAAGATTAAGCATGATTATGGCTTCCCCGGTGGCTCAGATGGCAAAAGAATCTGCCTGCAATAGGGAAGACCCGGTTCGATCCCTGGGTCAGGAACATCCCCCAGAGAAGGGAATGAAAACCCTCTCCAGTATTCGTGACTGAGAAATCCCATGGACAGAGGAGCCTGGCTGGCTACAGTCCATGGGATTAAAAAGAGTCAGACACAAATGAGCGACAAGTATACACACAACATGATAACGAAATAAAATGCTAAACGTAGTGCCCTGGTGGCTCAGCGGTAAAGAATCCACCTGTCAATGCAGGAGACACAGGTTTGATCCCTGGTCCGGGAAGACCCCACCCGCCACGGGGCAACTAAGCCCGGGCACCACAACTATTGAGCCTGTGCTCTGGAGCCCGGGAGCTGCGACTCCTGACGCCTGAATGCCCTAGAGCCCTGCTCCGCCACGAGAAGCCAATATAAGGAGAAACCCGCACACCGCAATTAGAGAGCAGCCCCTGGTCGCCACAACTAAAGAAAAGCCCACAGAGCAAGCAGAATGCAGAAGAAACAGAATAAAAATAAATAAATAAATAAAATTATTTTTA
The DNA here is from genome assembly GCF_032405125.1 of Capricornis sumatraensis. Taxonomy (NCBI): domain Eukaryota; kingdom Metazoa; phylum Chordata; class Mammalia; order Artiodactyla; family Bovidae; genus Capricornis; species Capricornis sumatraensis. The sequence continues at coordinate 33,099,703 of NC_091080.1, read as the reverse complement.
AAAAAATCATAGTGCCAGGCATGTATTAAGTGCTCAAGAAGTAGGAGCTCTTGTTATGAATACTTTTATTATTAAAGAATAGTTTACGATTTACAGAAGTGGGGAGGTTCTCTATTAGCAATTTGGGCTGTTTCCCTCTGGCTCTTGTGACATTCTCAGCCCCAGAGATGTGTATGACGAGATTCGTTACCCTGGGACATTTAGTGGTAAACTCTTCTGGGAAAATTCATTTAGAAGAGACTTTTCTCCAGAGTCCTTCAAGCTGTGGTTATTTGACCTCTCTCAAATCCAATTTTTTTTTCTAAGTTATCATCTTGGCTCCACCAGGTGAAACATGACTAGAAAGGGTTTGCCTTCGCTCTGTTCTTCCTCAGTTGGATAATTCCATCACCTCTATTTGGATGAACTCATAAGAATACCCATTAACAAGCATTTCTTGCTTTCTTTCCCTCAGGTTCCTTATTAGACAATGCACATGGTCTTCACTGAGGCATGCAAGTCTAACATGTGGGATCTAGCTCCCCGACCAGGGATTGAGCCCAGGTCCTCTGCACTGGGAGCTCGGAGACTTAGCCACTGGACCACCAGTGTGAAAGTGAAGTCGCTCAGTCGTGCCCGACTCTTTGCGACCCCATGGACTGCAGCCCACCAGGCTCCTCTGTCCATGGGATTTTCTGGGCAAGGATCCTGAAGTGGTTTGCCATTTCCTTCTCCAGGGGATCTTCCCAATGCAGGGATCAAACCTGAGCCCCCTGCACTGCAGGCAGATTCTTTACAGACTGAGCTACGAGGGAAGCCCTAGTGTTCTGGCCTAGAGAATTCCATGGACTGTATAGTCCACGGGGGTCACAAAGAGCCAGACACGACTGGGCGACTTTCACTTTCACTGGACCACAAGGGAAGTCTGTATTAGACAGTAGGACCATACTACTTGAAATGGCCAAGTCTCTGTAACAAGCTTCTCCTTTTGAAGTTTCTCATATGTTTAAAAATGTAACAGACACCTGAGCGCCTGCTTTAGTACATGGCCAAGTGGAGAGCACACAGAGTGAATAAGGAAGTTCCCCAGAGACTCCACAGTGCAGCTGAACAGAGAATGGGTTTACTTAAATACATCTTATTAGGGGGCAGACAACAGATGTTACTAGAGAAGTGTAGCAAATAACCATTCTCCTCCATGTGCCTTTTAAGTTACTGTTTGAATAGACTCTTCTTTCAAAAATATTAGAATCTGTCCTATGAAACTGCCATTTTGGTGAGTTGAAAACAAACATTAGCAATGTCATAGAGTTCAGCTAAAACTGATGATAGTTCAACAAAACCAGTGTTATACCTGGCCCCTTGGCTTTGTCAGCTTGGATGCGTCCCAGTCGGAATACAACAGCACGTTCATACTCCTTAATGATCTAAGAGATGAAGGCAGAGCATTTAGTGTTAATGGTTCATCCACTCACACGGAGAGACCAATCTGTTTCCCAGGGTATTACCTTCAAGCACATCCATATGGAGATCGGAAAGGTAATGACCATCAGCAGGAAAGAAAGGAAAAGCAGGATCCAGCCACATACACCAAGCCCTTTACTCTTGATGCCTAGGTAACAGGAAGGAGGCAAGCCTGTAACTGACATGGTACTTGAGAAAGCAATTCAGCGACATGTATGAAGAAACCATCCAGGGAGCTGGCCAAGCTGGAATGGGGCTGAGGAAGCAAACTGAAACCACCCACACTCTTGATGGCGGTAACACCACCCACACACACACTCACACACACACACAGAAAATATTCCTTCAGGTTTTTAGATGAAGATGGACCTGTCCCTTCTAAGACACATCTCATAGCAATCAATAATAATAATAACCATACCATTTACATAGGGCTGCCATGGTTTATTACTCTCAAAACACATAAAACCACCCACATGAAAATCACCAGGGTGCCATCTTAAAAGACAGATTCCTGGGGACTTCCCCGGTGGCCCAGGGGTGCAGGTCCAGCCTTCGTGTCTCATCAGTTCAGTTCAGTTCAGTCGCTCAGTCATGTCCGACTCTTTGCGACCCCATGAATTGCAGCACGCCAGGCCTCCCTGTTCATCACCATTCCCGGAGTTCACTCAGACTCACGTCCATCAAGTCAGTGATGCCATCCAGCCATCTCATCCTCGGTCGTGCCCTTCTCCTCCTGCCCCCAATCCCTCCCAGTGTCATGGTGCAGTCAAAAATAATAAAAATGAAATAAATAAATAAAAGACAGATTCCCAGGGCCTCAGAATTCCCCAGGTGAAATCAGGACAACCTCTGAGGCAGATAGGTAGGAACTATTATCCCAAAGGAGACCTTGTAGTGCAAGGAAAAACATTTTCAAGAGTGCTTTACGTCTGAGTTTCTGTGAAAGTCTTTAACTCCCTAGGGCTGTGGTCTCAGAAAAACCACTCAGTCTTTCTGAGCCTCAATTTCTTCATCTGTAGGATGGGGACAGATATTACCTACTTTGAAGAACTTGATGAGGATTAAATGGGATTATTTACATAAGGCACCTCACCCATACATTAGTATCTACCTTCATGTTTGTGCACAGTCGCTCAGTCGTGTCCAGCTCTTCATGACCCTTTGAACTATAGCCCACCAGGCTCCTCTGTCTGTGGGATTTTTCAGGCAAGAATACTGGAGTGGGTTGCCATTTTTCTCCTGCAGGGCATCTTTCCGACCCAGGGACTGAACCGGTGTCTCCTGTGTCTCCTATATTTCCAGCTGAGTTACCTGCTGAACCATCAGGAAAGGCCCTATACCTATCTTAGTAAATCTCTATTACTACCATTATCCCCGTGTTACAGATTGATGACTATTACAGAGACTTGTCAGGCACTGATATTTGATAATTTTGTTTTTTCATAAAATTTTGTTGCATCAGCTCACTACATTCAGTGTCTTTTTGCTAATCACATATTACCACAACAGGGGCATTTTAGCTTAATATCACCTGGGAAGAGGTGGAAATAAATTCAAATCATATTTCAGCCACTTAAAGCTTTATATCTTTAATCACATCAATTACATAATTTCTCAAGTGCTATGATTCTTGTTTGTAAAGCATCCAGGTCTGGCGGGTCCCTGTACTTTAGAATTATTTATATTCACTATTTCACCTTGTTTTAAATCCTTACTGCTTTTTGTTCTCTTCTCCTTGACAGCCAACCACACCCTCACCCCAAACCTCCTCTGATTAATTTCACATTCCACACATTCACTGGAACTAATAATACTTGCTGGTATCTCCACTCAGATAATCCACAAACACCTTATGCTACCTTTGTCTCAATGAATGCCTTAACCATCCACACTATTGTCCAGGCCAACCACAGAAGTCAGTAAGCCTCACTGATACCATCTCAAATTCACCCTCACTTATCCATTTTACCAGTGCTTTGACAAATATACATTTATGAATATTTACAAGGATCCTTAAAAGCTGGCTTAAAACTCAACATTCAAAAAAACAAAGATCATGGCATTCAATCCCATCACTTCATGGCAAATAGATGGCGAAACAATGGGGACAGTAAGAGATTTTATTTTCTTGGGCTCCATAATTACTGCAGATGATGACTCCAGCCATGAAATTAAAATGCTTGCTCCTTGGAAGAAAAGCTATTACCAATATGGACAGCACATTAAAAAACAGACATTACCAGCAAAGGTCCGTCTAGTCAGAACTATGGTTTTTTCCCAGTAGTCATGCATGAATGTGAGAGTTGAACTATAAAGAAAGCTGAGCACTGAAGAATTGATGCTTTTGAACTGTGGTGTTGGAGAAAACTCTTGAGCGTAACTTGGACTTCAAGAAAATCAAACCAGTCCATCCTAAAGGAAATCAGTCCTAAATATTCATTGGAAGGACTGATGCTGAAGCTGAAGCTCCAATGCTTTGGCTACATGATGGGAAGAACTGACTCATTGGAAAAAACCCTGATGCTGGGGAAGATTGAAGGCAGGAGGAGGGGACGACAGAGGATGAGATGGCTGGATGGCATCACCGACTTGATGCACATGAGTTTGAGTAAACTCCAGGAGTTGGTGATGGACAGGGAGGCCTGGCGTGCTGCAGTCCATGGTGTCACAAAGAGTCAGCCATGACTGAGCAACTGAACTGAGACAAGATTCTAGGATTTTGCTCTTAGAGATAATGCTGTGAGGAGTCCTAATGTGTATCTTTGTGGACTTGTGTGGGAGAGTTCCCAGCAGTGGAAGTGTTAGGCCAGGGGGATTAGTATTCACAATTTTGATAGATGGTAGGTGCCCTTGAAAGAGTTTGTACCCTGTGCCTATTCCCAAACACCCTGTCCTCACGATTTATTGTCAGTCTTTTCAGTTGCTGCATTCTAATAAATAAAAAGCATCTAAGCTTCAGATACATATTTCATGTGAAAATCTTCTGAGGGCAAATATTCTTTTTTTAGGCTTTAAATGCGCACAAAGGTCTACTCCATAACAATAAGGGTTTGCCTGCATACGTCAAAGTTTAAATTTCCAAAATACCACCTTCCAAAACTTTGGACCACATCGGGGTGGATCAGACTATTATTATGCAGGATAAAACGCCATTTTGTGCCTTCTCATAGAATCTTTGTTGATTTATTTATTAGCACTTTTAAAATTATTACTAATGACATACCTTATATATGTACATTCTCGTTAATAAAAATCCAAGAAATATGAATGAAACCGGAGTCCCCGCAACCATCCTCTCTTCAGTCCACTTAGTTTGGTATATGTCCTCAGAGACTCACTGCTGTGTATTTACATACTTGTATCTACAGTTAGAACACCCTGGTTTTGATTTGTAGATTTTGTGAGAAATGGCATCACCCTGTTTCTACTTTTTTTTTTTTTTTAACTGAATATTGTTGTTCAGTTTTTAAGTCATGTCTGACTCTGCAACCGCATGGACTGTGGCATGCCAGGCTTCCCTGTCCTTCACCATCTCCCGGAGTTTGCTCAAATTCATGTCCATTGGTTGGTGAAGCTATCTAACAATCTTATCCTCTGCCCTCCTCTTCTCCTTTTGCCTTCAAAATATATTAACTGACTACATTTTGGAGATGTTTCCATGGCATTACATCTGGATCTACCTTATTCTTCTTCATTGTTGCCTCGTGTACTAAATGTGTGACTCACAAAAAAGATTTGTTTAGCTGTTCTCCTATTGAGGGATATTATGGCTACTGGCAATTTTGCTTTTACAAACAAGGCTGCAATAACCTTGCTTGGACATGACTCTCCAGATGGTTCGCACTTTGCTGGCATCTTGAGGAAGGCTTTGAGAACGCAGCACAGTCCTTGGCCCTTTGGTGTGTTTCCGCCCTGCTGACACTGCCACAGTTTGTGCTCAGAAACCTGGTGGTGTTGGGGGCCGTGACTTTACACTGCCACACGCACAGGGAGCTGGGTCTCCAACAAGGACCTCAGCTACACTTTAGGCCGTGAGCAAGCCCTTTGCTGTGCTTAGTCGTTCAGTTGTATCCAAGTCTTTGCAACCCCATGGATTGTAGCCCGCCAGACTCCTCTGTCAATGGGATTCTCCAGGCAAGAATACTGGAGTGAGTTGCCATGCCCTCCTCCAGGGGATTTTCCTAGCCCAGAGATCGAACCCAGGTCTCCCGCGTTACAGGCTAATTCTTTACCGTCTGAGCCACCAGGGGAGCCCAAGCAAGCCCTAGGCACGTCCAGACTCTCTACAGCCTTAACACCAAGCTGCAATAGAAAGTGCTGGTCACAGAGAAAACTGCCCTGACCTCCATGAGCTCCGCCGCAGTCCCTACCATCATTACCTGCGAGCGTGGCTCTGTTAAGTACTAAATGTGCCGAGAGAGAGGCCAGAGATGAGGACATGATTAGCACATGATTAATCTTCCAAGATTTACACCTGAGCATTAGAATTACCCAGGTCACTGCCCCTGGGAGGATTGGTGGAGCCTGGGGGTGTCATTAGCTGCGGTTAAAGCGGGGCTGTCGCCTTCTCCTCAGGGCTGTACAGCTCAGCCTTCTGAGCACAGCAGCTCTGGGGGAGCACCAAGCTGCTTGTGCAGCCTCCTGCAGAATCAGCCTTCTTCCTCCCCACCTCCCCCACAGCTAAAACCAGGACGCTGAGCTGAGAAGTGGATTTGAGGATTACAATTCCAATTCAAAGGAAATACTGAGATTGTATTACAAAGGCTCTTCATACATTTCCCATACCCAGCCTTTACCTTATCCTGTACAAGGATCCTTCCAGAGCCTTCCCTGAGCCATTCCCTTGATGGGGTAGTGGAAAGAAAAGGGGCCATACCCTCTCTGATCATCTGCTTTAGCCATCTGTTCATCTCCTGCTTTATCCTAATCTGTGGAGGGGTGTTTTCTCTCAGTAATTGTCAGTTCAGTTCAGTTCAGTCTCTCAGTTGTGTCCGACTCTGCAACCCCATGAACCGCAGCACACCAGGCCTCCCTGTCCATCACGAACTCCCATAGTTTACCCAAACTTCTGTACATTGAGTCAGTGATGCCATCCAACTGGGTAATTGTCACCATACCATAAAGTTGCCATCATATTACCCCCTGGCGGAGAACTGGACTTTGCTGGGGGCAGCAAATTGACCCCGATTTCTCTTTCATCCATCTAACAGATATTTTACTAGTTTTGGGCTTCCGTGATGGCTCATATGTATAGAAGTTGCTTGCAAAGCAGGAGACCTGGGTGCAATCCCTGGGTCAGAAAGATCCCCTGGAGAAGGGAACGGCAACCCACTCCAGTATTCTTGCCTGGGAAATTCTTTTGACAGACGAGCCTGGCTACAGTCCATGGGGTTGCAAAGAATTGGACATGACTGACTAACGCTTCACTTTTTTCACTTTTTAGCAGGTATATGTCAGGCACACGGTGCTAGAGCTGCAGATACAAGAGAATAAGATGGGGAACTTTCCAATAAGAGCTCACATCTAACAGGGAAATCGACAACAGGACAGGTGTGGTAACAGGGTTCCTGCTCTGCTGCACTTTCCTCTCAGATATGGACAAATGCTGAAGTAAGTGGGGATGAAGAACAGCACAAGGTCTAGTGAACACCTTCCCCTCAACTGGCGAAACAAAAGATGAGCCAAACGGCACGGAAACCGGAGTCCCAGCACTGCTGACTCGGGGGAGAAGGACTCTGGGACTTTTGCTAGAAGGGATTTAGGGATAACTGAGGCCAACTCTTCATTTTGCAGCCAGAATGCATCCTGGTTAGCACTGTCACCATCCCCTTAATCTCTGCTTAAGTAAAATGGTACCCACAAGTTCCACAATCTTTGGCAGTGAGGCAAAACCAAGCTTCAGGTTGCAGATGCATGCCTCTGGGGCCTTATTCCTGGAGCTTAGATGTAGCCCATAGCACCAGAGGAGACTTAAATACCCTCAGGACTAAGTGTAAACACTCAAGGCAAGATTTTAACTCCTATGAGGCTAGGAAGTAGGGAAGGAATATTCTAGATCACTAACCCCACTTAGATGGCATTAAAAGTAGAAACAAATTTTAGGAAATCAAATAGTTTAGATGACTTGCTTGCTTATTTTCCAATTTTGTCTTGATCAACAGTATCTAAATATTAGATCAGTACTTTATACAATTCAAGCCCACAAATCTGTGTTACTATACAATAGTCATTTCCTCTCTAAGCAGAAATAGCCATTTAGGTAATGACATTGTTTAAAAGCACCAAAACAATGATGTACCGCATACATCAGAGAAATGAAAACCAACATTAGATAATAATACATAGCTTCCAGAATGGCAAACAACTAAAGACTGATAACGCCACATTTTATCAAGGTTGTGGGGCAGTCGGAGGTCTCATAGACGCAAATTGATAAAATCACCTTGAAAAACTATTTGGAAGTACCTATTAAAGCCAAACACACACTTACTTTATGACTCAGTATTCAACTTCTAAGTGATATCTCAGTGAAATGAAGGCTTTTTATGGAGAAAAGCATATTCATGAATGTTGATTACAATTTTATTCATAAAATCCAAGAAACAAAGAACCACCCAGACCCAGCAACAGTAGAATGAACAAAGTCGTGTTATGTTCATATAAAAGATTACTCAGGAAAAAATACAAAAGCTATACTCCTATAGCATTCAAATTATGAATTCAAAACATTCAAAATATGAATGAATCTCATAGACAAAATATTGGGCAAAATAAGCTAGACATAAGAGTACATCCTTTCTGATTCCATGTATAAGAATACATGAGCTTCCCTGGTGGTTCAGAGGTAAAGAATCTGCCTGCCAAGGCAGGATGTGCAGGTTTGATCCCTGGGTCAGGAAGATTCTCTGGAGAAGGAAATGGCAACCCACTCCAGTATTCTTGCCTGGGAAATCCCATGGACAGAGGAGCCTGGCAGGCTACAGTCCATGGGGTCTCAAAGGAGTCAGACGGGACTTAGCAACTAAACAACAGCATAAGAATACAGACTGCATGATCTCGTATTGTATCATTTAATTCAAGAAGAGGCAAAACTAATCTATTATGTTTGAGGTCAGAGTAGACTGTCTCTGGGTAGTGGAGTTTGGGTAGTTGGGTATTATCTGGGAAGAGATGAGAGAGCTTTTCAGGGTGCTGGAAATGTTCCATATCTTGATCTGGGTGGTGATTACATAGACTTACACATAGACATCTATTTCTGCTTTACTGACTGTGCCAAAGCCTTTGACTGTGTGGATCACAATAAACTGTGGAAAATTCTTGAAGAGATGGGAATACCAGACCACCTGACCTGCCTCTTGAGAAATCTGTATGCAGGTCAGGAAGCAACAGTTAGAACTGGACATGGAACAACAGACTGCTTCCAAATAGGAAAAGGAGTACGTCAAGGCTGTATATTGTCACCCTGCTTATTTAACTTCTATGCAGAGTACATCATGAGAAACGCTGGGCTGGAAGAAGCACAAGCTGGAATCAAGATTGCCGGGAGAAATATCAATAACCTCAGATATGCAGATGACACCACCCTTATGGCAGAAAGTGAAGAGGAACTAAAGAGCCTCTTGATGAAAGTGAAAGAGGAGAGTGAAAAAGTTGGCTTAAAGCTCAACATTCAGAAAACGAAGATCATGGCATCTGGTCCCATCACTCCATGGGAAATAGATGGGAAAACAGTGGAAACAGGGTCAGACTTTATTTTTTTGGGCTCCTAAATCACTGCAGATGGTGACTGCAGCCATGAAATTAAAAGACACTTACTCCTTGGAAGAAAAGTTATGACCAACCTAGATAGCATATTGAAAAGCAGAGATATAACTTTGCCAACAAAAGTCCGTCTAGTCAAGGCTATGGTTTTCCCTGTGGTCATGTATGGATGCGAGAGTTGGACTGTGAAGAAAGCTGAGAGCTGAAGAATTGATGCTTTTGAAGTGTGGTGTTGGAGAAGACTCTTGAGAGTCCCTTGGACTGCAAGGAGATCCAACTAGTCCATTCTAAAGGAGATCAGCCCTGGGTGTTCTTTGGAAGGAATGATGCTAAAGCTGAAACTCCAGTACTTTGGCCACCTCATGAGAAGAGTTGACTCATTGGAAAAGATTCTGTTGCTGGGAGGGATTGGGGGCAGGAGGAGAAGGGGACAACAGAGGATGAGATGGCTGGATAGCATCACCGACTTGATGGAGGTGAGTGTGAGTGAACTCTGGGAGGTGGTGATGGACAGGGAGGCCTGGCGTGCTGCGATTCATGGGGTCGCAAAGAGTCGGACACGACTAAGAAACTGAACTGAACTGAACTGAACACATATTGAGCCTGTGGGAATAAAAACCAGCCAGCAAAGAGAAAAGCAAAGGCTATTTATTCAGAATTTGCTATCATAAAAGAGTCAATTTCTATCATTAGCATTTTGGCAGAGACTCAAAGGTAGGCAGAAGAATGGGAAAGCTTTATATTGGGAAAAAATGGAAGGCTCCAGGTGTGCCTTGATTGGAGGCTGTCACCCTGGCGAAGCTACAGGTGGACAAACTAGAGGCAGAGCCTCCTATGTGATGATCTAGGAGAGCCATCACAGGGCAGTGCCGTGTGGTTTTCTTCCGTGGATCCTAAGTTGCAATCAGAGACACAAAGCAAGAGAGATGTCAGTTATTAATCAAGCCCTGGCCACTGGGGGTTGATTGTTACAGAAGTAATTGTTCAGCTTCCTGAATTGTTGTCAGAGATAACAATCTGACTCCCTGCAAATCTGCCATCTAGCAGGCTGGCTTCCCGGGTTGGTTATTATAGATAAAGCCTTGGTTTTCTGGGCTGGTTGCTGCAGGTTGGTGGTCAGAGTCCTATGTTTAGATATGGTCCAGGCTTTCGTCTGCTCGTGTATTCAGTCTCTCAAGCCAAGACCTTAAGACTTATGCACTGTATTGTATGTATCTCATACCACATGAAAAATGATTCACATAGAGACCAGAGGATACCCATGGGCAGGGTAGTACTGAGGATGGAAAGCTCACTGCTTGCTCTGCAAACTCAGAAAAAAAGAGGATGGAGAGAATGGAAGAGCTTTAGCACAGCCAGCCTGTGGACAGCGCTTACAGGGATGGAAACTGTAGGTCCCAGGTCCTGTGACCCTGCGTTCTAATTGAGACATTGCCACATGAAAGCTAGATGATGCCTTCCAAGTTACTCAGCCTGTTGGGGTCTCAGTTTCCTTCTCTGTTAGCACAATAATAGCTAGCCTTGAGGATTAAATAAATTACATGTAAAGGGATTAATAGGGCTTCCCCAGTGGCTTAGTGGTAAATGATCTGCCTGGAGTTAAGGAGACACAGGAGATGTGGCTTCGACCCCTGGGTTAGGAAGATGCCCTGGAGGAGGGCTTGGCAACCCACTCCAGTATTCTTGCCTGAAAAATCCCATGGACAGAGGAGCCTGGCAGGCTCTAGTCCATGGGGTTGCAAAGTTGGACACCACTGAAGTGATGGAGTGCACACACACACACAAAGAAATTATTAACCTCATTAGGAAGCCCCCTAGTGAGCTAGGCCACTGCCTAGGAATTTCCTCGAGTTCTGAACATTTCCTTAAGCTTGATGAACCTTTAAAGAGATTCTTCTTGACTCAAGGCCCCTGATTTCCCTTTTCCATGAGCACTTCCTTTAGAACATTGATCTTTGTAAATTCTTCCTCTGCCCCTTTGAGATGTAAGCCTTTTTCAAAACCTCTTGCCAGTTTTTACAATCTGGGACTATCTTTCTCAAGGACCTGGGAGACCTTCTCTTGAAAGGCAATCACTAAGAAGACAGCACCCCTCGCTCCCAGTCTCTGTGGGCGGTAGGAGACTGACTTCAGTAGACACCGTGCTGCAAGTTGTAAAATATACCTCCTGTCATAAAGATGTGGGAGGTTTATCAGCAAACCAAACCCAGATGGTCTATGACCACCCTGAAAGTCTTCCATACTTTTCCACTAGTGCACTGCAGCCTTTAAAAACCTCACACACAGGGGAATTTCCCAGTGGTCTAGTGGATAGGACTGGGCAATGTCACTTCCCAGGCCTGAGTTCCATCTGTGCTTGGGGAACTAAGATTCTGCAAGCCAAACAACAACAACCAAAGTTTTATAAAAACAAACAAGAAAAACCCTACACCTCTTCGTTTCAGTGGTGCTAGTTTAGATTGAGTGTTGACCTCTCTCCTTGACAGCAATAGGCTTGAGTAAGGTTTTCCTTTTTTGCCTATTTAATTTTGTCCAGGTCAGTGTGAGCTTTGACAACTGACATTTGTTGCTTTCTTCTTTTTCTTCCTCCAAACTTTAAACTTTTTATTTTGTATTGGGGTATAGTCATCTAACAATGTTGTGGTAGTTTCAGGCAAACAGTGACAGGACTCAGCCATCCATAAACATGTATCCACGTTTTTCTTAATCTATTTATTTTTACCATAGAATTCTATATATCTGCTGTGGATATTCTGGCCCATCCAATGGATGGCTCCTCTCCACGTGCAAAAACTATATTTTTAAAGAGAACAAACAATAGAACCCTAACTGCTGCAGGTTTCTACCTCCTAAAGTGGCTTGGTCACTGACTTTATAAGTTCTTTCATATCACTTTTAGAACCTTAAAAAAGAGAGGGAGAGAGAGACAGAGAGACACTGAGAGAGACAACCAGATCTTTGCTGTAAAACTACCAAATCAGTGTATGTGATGATTTTATCATCATCGCTAGTCCTAGGGCTACAAAATTCCATAAGCCCAAGAGTTTTCCAAACGGAGATTTACATCTCAACTACAGACACGAACTTCATGATACATTTATATTAATACTGAGCTTCTTTTTAACCATTTGGTCTTTTAAAGAAAGAGTTAAGATATATTTTGAAATGGAATGTTCAAAAAGGTGTAAAAATAATGTTTTTAGTACTGTGCATGCTCCCTTTCAGCCCAAGAATGTAAGCGTCGCCAACACAAAGCCCCGCTCACGTGCCCCTCTTTATATGACCTTCTCCTACCCAGGGGCAGCTTGGCCCACAGCCTCCAGTGGGACTCCATCCATCGCCATCGGTCAAACGCAGTAGCCATGCCCACGCCTGCCATTCAGAGACCAGGCTTGACACATGCGTTCTTAAAGCATCTTCGATCCAGTTTTTCAAGTGGCAGTGCCTTCTTTTCTCACTTCTGCTGTTTCTCTTTTGGGGGAGGGAGTTGTTTGTTTTTTGGTTTTTGTTTGTTTCAGTTTTGTGAACTTGCTGCACAACACGTGGGCTTTCAGTTCCTGGATGAGGGATCGAACCCAAGCCCCTTGCATTAGAAGCACAGAGTCTTAACCACTGGATCTCCAGGGAACTCCCAGTCTCTCACTTCTGGATCTAGGTGACTAGATCACACACTGACAGCACATAAACATCCCCTTTAGTAGAGAAAACACCGAAGTCCTCACGCGTTCTTGTGCTTTATGTGGCCTTCTGTGTTCCCTAGACCCCCTGCACACCCTACGTTCTCCTTTCTCTCGCTTTCTTTTCTAGGAAGACTTTCCAATCTTACACCTCCAGGGGCTCCTCTTCTGAGTTTCTACAACACCCTCTACCATCACTTTTCATAGTACATTGTAATTTTTAGTTGACTTTCTTGTGGATTTTTACTGCTCTGAGAGCAGTTATTTTATTTTGACATCTCCATCTCCTGAAACACAGTGGCTTCTGGGTTCATTCATTGAATGAATGAAGTGGGCAGTGCTCTCAACACTTTGGACTATCAAAAACGATGCTCAGCAACAGGACGGATAGATGTAGTGATACGTTTGAAGCTTCTTGTTTGGAAATAATGATCCATCAGAGGAGATTCTGTTTGCTCTCAAGAGAGTCAATTAACCTGAGAAGCACATGTCCTTAAGTTTTCTCCTTCATAGGTGTTATCTCTCAACTCCCACCATTATAGGAAGAAAATGAAGAGAAAACAATTTCCTTAAAATCATTCTCATCTCTCCCTTTCCTTTTTCTGTCTGAAATAACTACCCATAATAAGTACAAATACTTTGTCCTTAAGATTTATGCCCAAACATTCTCATAATAGTGTTATTTATAAGAGCAGTAAATCAAAACACCTTGAAAATACAATGGAGGGATAATTAAGTGAACCATGACATATCGCCACAAAACCATAAAAATTTTTTGTTACAAAAACATGAAAAAATTGCTATATGTGTAAGTCACTCAGTGGTGTCAGACTCTGCAACCCCATGGACTATAGCCTGCCAGACTCCTCTGTCCATGGAATTCTCCAGGCAAGAATACTGGACTGGGTTGCCATTCCCTTCTCCAGGGGATCTTCACAACCCGGGAATGGAACCGGAGTCTCCGGCATTTCAGGCAGACTCTTTATCATCTGAGCCACCAGGGAAGCTGAAAATTGCTGTGGTATATTGTTGAAAGAAAAAAATAGTAAGACGTAAAATTATATGGACAGTATAATCCTTCTTAGTAAAACAGTATGCTTAGAAAAAATATTGGATGGGGACTTCCTGGTGGTCCAGTGGTTAAAACTTCACCTTCCAATGCTGGGAGCCAGGAGAGCTAAAATCCCACATGTCTTGTTGGCAAAAAAACCAAAACATAGAACAGAAGCAGTATTGTAACAAAATCAATACAAGTTTTTTAAATGGTCCATATTAAGTAAAAAAGAAAACAACCATATCAGATGAAAATTAACCAAAATATTGCTACTACTGCTACTGTTAACTCACTTCAGTCGTGTCCGACTCTGTGCAACCCCATAAACGGCAGCCCACCAGGCTCCCCTGTCCCTGGAATTCTCCAGGCAAGAACACTGGAGTGGGTTGCCATTTCCTTCTCCAATGCATGAAAGTGAAAAGTGAAAGGGAAGTCGCTCAGTTGTATCTGACTCTTAGCGACCCCATGGACTGCAGCCCACCAGGCTCCTCCATCCATGGGATTCTCCAGGCAAGAGTGCTGGAGTGGGGTGCCACTGTTTTCTCCGAAATATTAACAGTGGTTAATTCTGAGTGATGGAAGTATGGCTAGTTTATACTGCTCAGAATTTTCTTATTTTTTGCTACCATTATAATTTTTAGAAGCACTTTAAAAATAAAAATCTACCCATCTGCATGGTCTCTTCAGTCGTATCTGACTATGTGCAACCCTATGGACTGTAGCCCTCCAGGTTCCTCTGTCCATGGGACTCTCTATGCAAAAAAACTACTCAAGTCAAGTGAAAAAAAGTCCTTTGTGTTTTCAGAGCAGGAAAGACCAGATGCTTCTTGCTGGGCAGGGAATAAAAACAATCACTTTCTCTGAGCCAGGCAAAGAGTGTCACAAATTCTTTCCCCTTTTCTGTTTGCTTCTGATCCTGGGGAGATATAGCCAGTAAAACAGAGTCTCAGCAACTTCCTGGTCCTTTCTCTAGTGAAACAAGGATCTTAAGTACCGAACATAAAATCTAAAGCAAAACCCAACAGGTAAACATTATCTTTTCATCACCTGCAATTTGTCTGTCCTCCTCCCTTTTTCTCTCAAATATGCACACAGATTGTATCTAGAGCTTTTTTTTTTCTTACGGAAAAATGCAGAATTGCTAAATTTAAGACACTAAATTTAAATTAAATCACTCAAAGTGTGATCTTAATCTGGCAACCTCACTAGTTTAGGAATTTACTTGGAGGCAAACTTCTAATTCCATCTCAGACTCAGAAGGTCTGAGAAGGATGAAAACTTGTAGAGGTGAGGACTAGATCTGTGTTTTAAAAACAACCCCCAAGAAGATTCTTTCGCACACTGACGTTGAGAAGAATTTCTAGGATGGAGATGATCGAGATGCCAACTAACTTCACTTTACCTCTTAAAGAAAACAAGAAAGAAAAAAAGGAAGGGGGAGGGTTTTCTGTCCAAGGCTAATGAGAAGTCTAATGAGGTCCCTGGGTGGGGAGGGAAAGCCCTAATTTATAGCATTCTGTACATTCTGATTTATCCTTGTGACGTCACGGAACTTGAAGTCGGGAAGAAATGTACCCTTGGGGCTTTCGAAATTTGGGACAAGCCTGAGACACATTCTGCAGAGAGCTTCTACTGGGGGTGATAACTAGGACTCAGTTATTAATTTAATACTTTCAACATTGTGTGTGGAATTTCCTATACAGCTTGAAAAACCAAATGGTGTTGTTTTGTCAGTGTGTCCAAGATGGAGGACATATCCCACACATCTCAGAGAAGGACCGACACTGTACCTCGTAAACTGCCTACAGCACATGAAATCAGAAGTTGTAGTGTATAAGCCCTACTTCTGTTTGTTCTGTGATAGGGCAGGTTGTTCCTTGTAGTCAAAAATCAAAACCAAGTAGACCCACGAACGCTTTAAAATATTTCATTGGTGATACAGATTCAGCCGTGCCCTTTATCCAGTTGATGTCTTAACCTGTTAAGTGGAAGCTAAAAAGTCTCATGAAACTTCTTGCTTAAGAAAATAATCAAGGGTTCACTGGAAGAGTCCTCCCACGTGCACCTTCCAAATGATGTCCATGGTCTTCAACATAGCTGCGTTGTTAGGTCTACTTCAAGAGAAAAGTCTCTTTTCCAATTCAGGTAGGTATCTCTAAACGTATATTTTCTTTTTTACAAACTGATCATACCAAATGTGTCCAGCATTTCTAACTGGTGTTATGGAGCACAGGTTACTTGTATAGAGCACAGGTTAGGACTCACACACACACACTCACACACACACACACACACACACACACACACACACACATATATACCAACATCATCGCCATTATCACCATCACCACTTTCTGGACCTCCAAGTTTTCAAACTCTCGAAGGCTCAGTTTTCTCCACCATAAAATGAAGTTATAAAATGATCTACTTTAGAAATATCCTAAGATCTAAAATAATGCAAGCAGAATGCTCTGCAGTACAGAAGAACATTAGTATTCAAGCTACACTTCATATTTACAGGCTGTTCTATTTTCCTCAACTTGAGAGATCAGTATATCAAACATAGTGCAGTTCAAACCAACTTTTCTATTTAATCAAAGCATCATCAAATGATATTTGAGAATGAATAAATTTTAGCCTGCTCAACCTAACTTTGCTAGCTAATGCCAAAAAATGAATATAAAGATAAACACAAATTCTATCTAATACTTAAGAAAAAGGGCAAGTCATAGACTGGTCTTCACGAAGCAAATAAAAACCACAATATGCCATGACTTCAAAATTCTGGGCTCTAAATGAAATTGAAGCCAATTTCAGTATGCATTAATTCACCTCGTGCTCACTCTCTGCAATGATACACCTCCCATTTTGTGTAATATACATAAAATAAACTTAAGGCAGGAAAAATGAACTTACCCACTAAGTTCTCTTTATCCAGCTTCTCTGGAGAGGACGCCCCGGGATCCATCTCATTCTTGAGAAGCTTTTATACTTGGCAAGTTTTCATGGGTGTGGAGCCAGACCTGGGCTCCAGGAAGCACCCAGATGTGCTTGGGAGAAGAAAGAGCAGAGAGGCAGAGTGAGAGAGTGAGAGAAGTTCCTCTTCTTTCATGAGCACCCTGAGGATTAGTTACCCTGGTGAAGGAAGTCTGTTCACATAAACAAAACGATCTCCTTCCTGAGTTCAGACTGCCACTGTTCATACAGAAAATTCAAAGCTATGTGTAGGACCTTCTGCCTGTGGTGCTTCTTGCAGACTATCCCCGTGTAGCTGTCTGTATCGCTGATATCTTATAAAACACATCTATACCACATGTAATTTGCTTATCATTATGAACTGTCCAATCCACAGGGCACGTATCTCCACCCTTAAGTTTCCGATGAGGAATTTCATCCAATGCGTTGTACACACTGCAGTGAGTGATCTTCTGAGACTCGAATCTGGTATCTCAATCCTGCTTAAAATAATCCAATGATTGCCAATGGTTAGTATGTAAAGATGAAAATCGTTATGTGCCCTAAAAGAACTGCTGGTCTGTCTCTCCCTCCTTTTCCAGGCGCACTCACATGATCTGTCCCTCACTCATTTAGCAATTGCCCCATTGGCCTTGATCAACCTTACTAAACTAAACCCTACTAAAACCCTACTAAACCCATGTGTCCTCTGTGCCACAGGGCCTTTGCACATGTGACCATACATATAATTATTTGGCTAATGTTTGTTTCTTCCTCTAGATCAGGAGTTGGCTAATTGCAATCAGCTGGGCAATTGCCCTACCACTGATTTTTTTGTAAATAAACTGTTACTGGAACATGGCCATGTCTTTTTGTTTCTATGTTGTTTCTGGTCA
Organism: Capricornis sumatraensis; assembly: GCF_032405125.1. Lineage (NCBI taxonomy): Eukaryota > Metazoa > Chordata > Mammalia > Artiodactyla > Bovidae > Capricornis > Capricornis sumatraensis. The sequence continues at coordinate 33,081,914 of NC_091080.1, read as the reverse complement.
CTCTTGGGCTTCCCTGGTGGCTCAGTGGTAAAGAATCCACCTATCAGTGCAGGAGACAAGGGTTCAAGCCCCAGGTCAGGAAGATCCCCTGGAGAAGGAATGGCAACCTACTGTAGAATTCTAGCCTGGGAAATTCCATGGACAGAGGAGCCTGTGGGCTACAGTCCATGGGGTTGCAAAAGAGCTGGACGTGACTTAGCGACTAAACAGCCATGGCATAGTTGAGTGGTTGCTTTTTAGAGACTGTATAGCCTGCACAATCTAACATATTTACTGTTTATCCCTTTACAGAAAATGTTGACTCCTGACCTGTAGACTGTAACTTCTGTGAGGGAATAACTGAATTTTTTTTTTTTTCTGCCATGGCACCTCTATCATTTAGAACAATGCAGACACATAGCTATCATACAACAGACACTTGTATGAATGAATAAGTAATTTATTAAAGACAGTGGTAGTTTAGTTGCTAAGACATGTCCGATTCTTACAACCCCATGGACTGTAGCCTGCCATGTTCCTCTGTCTGTGGGATTTCCCAGGCAAGAATACTAAAGTTGGTTGCCATTTCCTTCTCCAGGGGATCTTCCTTAACCAGGGATTGAACCCATCTGTCCTGCATTGCAGGTGGATTCTCTACCACTAAGCCATCAAGGAGCCCTTATCAAAGATAACAACTCCTAAATTGTAAAGGTCTTTCTCAAATCCAGATCCCCGGGCTCCTACCCCAGGAGTCCTTCTTTCATCATATGGCTTGGAAACAAGGGCAATTTTGTACTCATTCCAATACCGAAAACACTAATCTTCTAATTTTCTGATGTTCATCTTTCTCATACCAATATTCCAAATCATATTTTGTTTGTGGAAACAAAATAATACAAAACAACTTCAGAGATTTCCCAGCCCATCTCAACTTTCTTGGTCTTTTTTCTTCCCAAACATGTAGTTATTTTCTTCTTAGCAACTTCATCTGAAAAAAACCTCCCAGATTGTGGGTTACTTTTGTCAATTGCTTGATAACCATAATTGCCTTCTCCACAAACTCAGATTACAGTAATAACCAGGCAGGGCTGTCATCCACAGATTGTAATGATAAGAATTAATATGGAACATTAGAACTTAAGAAAAGGCGGCTGGGGACCAGAAACAGATCAAAATGGACACACAAGCCCACGCACAGTCAGAGACATTCTGCTTTAGACTCCTGTCCTCTGCGTGCTCCTCATACACCCTGGGTTATGGCTTGATATGCAAATGATGCTCCAGTCATAGTAGGTTAAGAAATAGGCTCTGCGCCCATGTTGCCTAGATTTAAAGAAATCCTGGTTCTACCATGAACTAACTGTGTGACCCTGGGTAACTTTACCCCTTCGTGTTTTTCTCCCCCATCTGTAAAGTAGGCATGCAGATTGTCTTTACCAGGGTCATCTCTGTGAGAAATGTATGAAATAGTGCATGAAGAATACTCAGAATAGGGATTTCCCTGGCAGTCGACTGGTTAGGATTCCATGCTTCCACTGCAGGAACATGGGTTTGATCCCTGGTTGGGGAACAGGTTGGGGAACTAAGATCCCACATGATTCACAGACCAAAACAAACAAACAAACAAATTCAGAATAATAACTGGCATTAATACATGATAACTATTATTCCCATGAGTGGGAACTGAGCTGTATTTCTCGGGACTCAGCTGTCTTCTTTCTAAAATGGGAATTTGGGGTTAATTTTCACAGCATTGTCCGGATAGAAGATTGCTGAGTCATTGATTGCCATGCCGTGCTCAGTCGTGTTCAACTTTCTGTGGCCCCCTGGACTGTAGCCCACCAGGCTCCTCTGTCCACGGGATTTCCCAGGCAAGAGTTCTGGAGAGGGTTGCCATTTCCTACTTCCTTCCTCATCCAGAGACAGAATCACTTTGCTTCTTCTGCATTGCCAGGTGGATTCTTTACCACTAGTGCCGCCTGGGAAGCCTTTGACTGATAGGTGTGTTCAAACATTTATCACTTCTCTTCTTGTCTAATGCTTTTCCAGTTTGCTGCACATTTGAAAACTCCACGTCCATTCCTCCTATACCATCCATCTGTAGATTCCACTGTTTCCTCCTGGCCTCTACTTGATCACTATGTCACTTCCACTTTGGGACTAACCTCTGATGTTAAGAGCAACAGGAAAACTTCCTGTTTCCATCATTTCTTGAGACTAGGTCATAGACAGTCTTCGTCTGGAATAGGAAGCCACTTTCCCTCCAAATGGGATGCCCCTTCACAGTCATGAAAACAATGTGTTTTGCAAGTGCCGGGTTGCTGCTGCTGCTGCTGCTAAGTCGCTTCAGTAGTGTCTAACTCTGTGCGACCCCACAGACGGCAGCCCACCAGGCTCCCCCGTCCCTGGGATTCTCCAGGCAAGAACACTGGAGTGGGTTGCCATTTCCTTCTCCAAACTATTTTCCTTAATATTGGCCAAATAGCACTTACGCCAGCACCGCCGGTCACTGAGGTGCAAGGTTCCAAACAACTGTAACAATAATTATTCCCTGGTGGGAGCTGTAGCGAGCCTCCAGAGTACTTAGGGCAAACACATTGCCCTTGGAAGATGACTAAGCAACTGTTTTTCTTCTTCCTGCAAAATGTTTCCAATATCTCAGGAAAGCAAGAATGATTTTAACAACTAAGAAACATTTTGGACAAGCTGAGTCCCTAACCAAGAGTCTCAGGAAAGGAATGAAACATAAGACTATTTGCAATGTTTCCTCTTCCTTTGCTTAAAATAGAAACCATTGTGTGCCAGTTCATGAAATTTTCTCTCCTTCAGATTAAGAATTGCAGTAACATACTTCTGATGAAGATTTTTCTGTGGTTCTAAACTTTCATTCTGTCAGTTCCTCAGCTAGGGAAAGTCCTGAAATGAGAACAGCTATTTTTTTTTAATTAAAGAAATTTTGATTGCTAATAAAATTTTTTAAAGTTACTTCCCATTTATAATTATTATAAAAATTGGCACTATTTCACATGTAGCACAGCTATATACTTCACTCTTTTAATTAAAAATTTTAAATTTATATACAATCTTTAAAGGCTACTTTCACATTTACATTTATTTCAAAATATTGGCAATATTCCCCGCATAGGACAGCTAAGTTTTTAAGTCTAATTTCTACTCATACTTTTGACAGACAGGATAATGTATCCTGAAGCACTAAATTTTATTTTCCTTGGAGCACAAAAGGGATCTACCTGAACACCCAGCCCACAGAATAGTCTACCCATTAGAAACTATTTTATTGGATAGACATTTTAATTATGCAAATGTTATGATGCATGTGAAATAATACATACAGTATTATTACAATAATATATACAATTATATATCATGCATGTATGTGTATATTTATTGAATAAAATGACCAATGAGTATACCATACAACCTTAGAACAAGAACATTACCAACACCATAAGCTATTTGAATATTCTTTCCTAACTCTCACCCTACCTCCCTATAACCACAATCTGTAATTGTGTTCTCTCGCTTTTAAAGCTTTTAAAATAATATACATATAGGACTTCTTTGGAGATCCAGTGATTTTCTGCTGTTGCTCATATTCGAAACTGCGATTGACTTTTGAATATAACAATCTGTAAATCTCAGTAAGCAATATATTTCTTTCCAATAATTATACCTTTTACTTCTTTTTCTGTACCTTCCTACCAGGATGCTAGTAAAATGAGGAAATGCATTTTACTTATCAGTCTCTGATTGTAAAAGGATATTTCTAAATTGCATAATTAAAAATAGTGTGTGTTATACTTTTATAATTCCTTTACCTGATAGTCTCCTCCTTTTTCTAGTTTGCTGTGTGTATGTGAAACATTATGGTGATTAAGTTTTATCAGATTTTTTTTTTAAGAGAAACTGAGAAAATTTTTTCTCTACTTGCTAATGTGTTGAATTGCACGTTTACATTTCTTTTTTAAAATATTTATTTGGCTGCCCCAGGTCTAAGCTGTAGCCCTTGGGGTTGTCAGTCTTCATTGAGACACACCAGATCTTTAGTTGTGGCATCTGGGATCTAGTTCCCTGACCAGGGACCAAACCCGCCCCTGCATTGGGAGTGTGGAGTCTTAGCCACTAACCACCAGGAAGGCTCACACTTTTAGACTATGTTCCTTTATCCTTGCACTCCTCATGTAAATGCAACTTGTTGTGGTGTATCATATTGCTTAAGAATAACGCTCTGTATATGTAGCACATGGGGCTTTCCTGCTGGCTCAGATGGTAAAGAGTCTGCCTGCAATGTGGGAGACTTGGGTTCAATTCCTGGGTCCAGAAGATCCCCTGGAGAAGGAAATGGCACCCCACTCCAGATTCTTGCCTGGGAGATCCCATGGACGCAGGAGCCTGGCGGGCTACAGTCCACGGGGTCACTGAGAGTCGGACATGACCAAGCGACTTCACTTTCTTTTCCATATGTAGCACATATTTTGATGTTTTACTCTTTACTTGAAAAAGGTTGACTTACATTTTTCTTTCATACTATTCTAGCCTCAGTTTTTGTTTCAAGGTTATAATGGTCTACAAGAATGTGTTGAGGAGTGTTTTTCTCTTTTCTTGGAAGAGTCTGTTCAGCTGAACCTGCCTGTAAAACCATCTGAGCCTGATTCTTCCTTTTGTCTCCACTGTTCTGAAACCAACACATAGGCAATCAGAGCTAACACCTTACTGTGTGCTTATTTCTTCCACTTTTCCGTGCTTTCTTTCTGGATGATTTTTTCTTATTCTGTTTTCTCCTCCTCACCAATTAGGAGTTGAAAACACAACTTTTAACCCTTATCATAAAATTTTATTGGGCATAAAGTTTAAAAGTTAAAAATTTATCATAAAGTCCCTCCTGAGTACAAGGACCCTGGGGATATATTTAACTTTGATCTTTTTTCTCAACTTACCTAATAGTGTCCATTATTTCCCATGTTAACTGAACCTACTATTCTGTCACCTTTAAAAACAAAAAAGGCTCATTAAACTTGATTTGGTGTTAAGTCTTTCCTAAAATTCTGGGACACTACTTTATAAATGCAGAGGAGACCCATCTAGCAAGCCAAGTGTAAACCTTAAGATTAAACTTCATCAGTTATATGAGGGTTTCCCAGTGGCGCTGTGGTAAAGAATCTGCTTGCCAATGCAGGACACACAAGTTTGATCCTTGGGTTGGGAAGATCCCCTGGAGGAAGAAATGGCAATCCATTCCAGTACTCTTGTCTGGAAAATCCCATGGACAGAGGAGCCTGGCGGGCTACAGTGCATGGGGTTACCAAGAGTCAGACACTACTGAGTGACTGAGCATGCGTGTGTGCACACACAAGCACGCGCACACACACACACGTGCACACACACACACACAAAGTGTAGACTCAAAAAGAACAAATCGTAACTTCTAGTCTGTCCTGGAAGATAATTAAAGCCATAAACAGCCTGTTTCAAGTGTTAGTTGTGTGTTTCAACTTTCACATGAGGTGTTAAGTGAGCATCAGTAGTAGACACTGACTTCCAACTAAATTCAGACAAATATGTCCTATATATTAGCTCCAAGACAAAAACTTAAAATACTTATCCAAGCGCTGAATAAAACACATAAAATATGTTGTATCCATAAAGTTTATTTTAAAAAATTATTAAAAACTGACCACACAGGAATATTTATTAATATACTTAAAAAGTTTGTTCCCCATGTTGAAGGAAAATACATTAGCAACATCTTCTAGACACCGTTTTTATAAAAGTAAAACTTCTAGATGCTGAAATGTACTACAGTAGATTCTATAGTTTATACTTTTAATCACAGGATTGGAAATCATTCTTGCTACTCCCCCGATCCCCCTTAATGTGGCAGTTATTTTACTTAAATTAATGACATTCAATCATGTTATACTACCACAGGCCCTTAAATAGAGTACACACTGCATATTTACTAACAGAGCAAAATCTTCTCTATCTGTTGCCACATCATTATTTTAGATAAGCATTTGATTCTAAGTACAAATAGAAATACTACATCCCATGATTGTAAACATTCACCAAGAGCTTCCAGAGTACAATGAGTAATAGAGGTGGCCCAAGGGTCAGTCCAATGTTCCTCACTCACATTTGGATACTGCTGAGATTAAGAAATATGTTTTGAAGGCAAATTATCACAGGCCTTACTTGTATTTCTGTAAGAAAGTAGTTCTGGATATATATATATATTTTTTTTTTTTTTAGAAAACATATATATATATATGTTTTTAGTTGAGAACACCTGAAAGTCATTCTAAGGACTATATGAAGCACCATTTTCACTTACCTGAAATACATTGGGTTAAATTCAGCAGTACATGTATGTTTGTTAATGTCAGGGGTTAAAAATAATGGTGGGTCTCAAGTTCCCTTTTGTGGATATATCTGGAGTATGGATACTGAGTTCCAGCGATGCTAATAGGAACCACTCAAGCGTATCAAGGGGGGTAACTCCCCCAGGGCCACATGCAACCCGTAAGTCTGAGGCACGACCATTACTTCTGTCAGTGGGTGCTGTACAGGCAGAGTTAAGGCTGTATTCGGCTATAAAGAGTTTGACATCCTCTTTAGTAGTCCCCCTACACCACTCATGTACACCGTTCAAAATGTCATAGGGTGCAGGTGAAAAGTCCCCAAACACTTTTTAAAATACTATTCTCTGTACAATTTGTCATCAATATATTTACATAGGGGAGTGTTCACACTTAAAAACATTTTTAAAGAATGCAACCGTGTGTTGTTTTTTTTTTAAACTCTTATCACAGTTTCCCCAGGATCATCCTTAGCCTCATTTCCTGACTTCTGGCCAACTTCACATTTGTTAGACACTTCACTGCAGTCCTTGGGCAAGTCTGGGGTCCTTGGGCAATTCTGACGTTGACGTTGCTCTTCAGGATGATATGCGTTAAAATATATTCACTGCCACCCACTCTGAGACAGGCCTGGCTGCAGAGAAAATGGTGTCCCTGGTGCTGAAGGGTAACTAGGAAACCCATCGGGCTGAGCTGGGTAGCTTTCCAGAGCCGACGCCGAGTGGACCTGATGGAAAGAAGAACGCACAGGTGAGCAGACTGCCAAATTCCACCAGGCCTGTGCTTGCTTTTGCCAGTCCCACTTTTTTCTTTTTAAAGAAAAAACAAAATGCTGGGGCAAGGTAAGTCTGTTCAGTCTCCTGAAATTTTTAAGAAACATTCAGACTAGTTCAGATGGTAGAGGTGCATAGAAATGCCTTTAAAATGTTTAACATCCTTTAAAAAAAGAACAGGTTTTCTGGAGAAAATTTGCCTCAACGGTCCACTACTTTAGCTTTAACTAAAGACGACAAGCTAAAATTTAACTGTTACATCTAAAGATTCTGTATGTAAAAATCTCCAGACTGAGATTTAAAAGTCTCTAAGCAGAAAAAACACACAGATGAATCTATTCTACCACCTTTGTTACTCTCCTGAGGGAAAACAAGGATAATTTGTAGATTTGGGGGAGGGAATTAGTCATCAAATCTCCAGACATTCTGCTAAGAGCCACTTTGGGTCAGCGCTGGAATATCACTATCTGTATTGCAAGGTTATCACTACAGAAGCTATGTTACACCTGTTGCCATCCTTATTTGCTCCAGGCAGGGCTGCTCACCTGCTGTAACAATGCTGACTGTGCAGCTGCATTATGCTGCAATTCCTGCAGGGATGACTGTGAGGGATTCTGGGAAAATCCCGGGATGCCTGGGAGGGACAAGAGGCCTGGAAAAACTGAACTGCCTGCAGCTTGAAGTCCAGATGATAAGCTGAAACACAGAGAGAATGGGTCAACATGCAAGACAGACATAAAAGCTGTTGCTTCTACATCTGTCAAATACTATCTTAAGATGTTAAAAAACACCCTAGAAATTCTCTATTGTAGGGAACTATAAATAGGTTTCACGCACTGATGTAAAACCTACTTTCCATTATTAAGGCTATTCTGAATTCAGTGAGTTTACGTTTTGCTGTTTTGTCAACTTTAAATCACCAAATGCAAATCTTAAAGTTATCTGAAAGAAAGTGAAAGTGAAGTCACTCAGTCCTGTCCGACTCTTTGTGACCCATGTACTGTACTGGGCCAGGCTCCTCTGTCCATGGGATTCTCCAGGCAAGAATACTGGAGGGGGTTGACATTTCCTTCTCCAGGGGATCTGCCTGACCCAGGGATAGAACCTGGGTCTCCCGCATTACACTCTTTACTGTCTGAGCCATCAGGGAACCCCTGCTGATTATCTGAGCAGGCATTGATAGTTTATACATTTATCTCAAAAAGAAACATGTTAGGAGAAACATTTCAAGCCCCTTTAAGTGTCGGCCCAGAAAAAGATAATTTTGCGCCAACAATTCGCTTCTGACTCATTTGAACGACTTCAAGATCATGCACGATCTGTTGTGTGAAGAACCATCTCCCGTCTCTCCAGACCATGCACGTACCCGGCCTGCGCAACCAGAGCAGAGTTGAAATTGGAACTAAAGGCAGAGGCGAAGCCCGGGAGGACGGGCGCTGGCGACGGGGCGGTGGCGGCACCAGTGGCGGGCGGCTGTAGCCCCGGGAAGGCGGGCAGTGCGGGGGCCCCAGGGGCGCTGGAGACGGAGAAGCCGGGGTAGGAGGGTGCCGAGGCCGGCAGGGGGCCCTGGGCCACAGAGAAGAGTGAGGGCACGGCGGCCGGCAGGCTGAGGGGGAAGGCCGCGGCCGCAGAGGCGGGCGCTGGGGCTGAGAGTCCGGGGAGCGCTGGCACCGCGGATCCGGAGCCGGGGTGCGGGGGCGCCGCCGAGGTGGAGGCGGCGGGGGCAGCGGGCGCGGAGGCCGGGGGGTTGAGGGCTGGGGTGGCGGCCAGAGGGAAGCTGCTGGTCAGGGACGTGAACGGAGGCAGGGCGGTGAAGACTGGGGTGATGGGTGTGGAGGAGCCGTGCGGGGCCAGGGGCAGGGCGGGCAGGGCGCTCGAGCCCGTCAGGGGCGCGCTCAGCCCCGGGAGGCCCGGCAGCGCGGGGTTAAGGCAGGACGGCAGGCTGATGGGCACCGAGGCCGCGGGGTACGCCCGGCCCAGCGCCCCGGAAAGGCCCAGCGCGCCCGCGGCGGCCGGGCCCTTGAAGGCCGAGGGCGTGGGGCTGGTGGGCTCCGTCTTGACCACCACGGGCAGGGTGGTGACGGCGGGGGTCGCGGGGCCGTGCGGGTGGGCGGCCGAGGAGCCGCAGCTCGCCGCGGCCGGCCCCGAGGAGGCCGAGGAGGGGGCGGCGGGCGCGGGCAGGGCGGGCGGCGTGGAGGCCGCCGCGCTGGCCGCGGGCGAGGGCAGCCCGGGGAACAGCGCCAGGCCCGGCGTGGGCGCCTGCGGTGGCCCGTAGCCCTTGTTAGGGGCCGAGCCCGGGGCGTCGGCGCCCTGGTTGGCCAGGGAGGACAGCGAGGCCAGCCCGCTGGTCACCGCGGAGGGCAGGGCGGAGGAGCTGATGAGGCTGGTATCGCTGGACGTCAGGAAGCCTTTCAGGGCGGACAGGAGGGGGCTGTTCACACCCAGGGGACAGGCGACACCGGGCGCTGAGCCCCCGGCGATGACGGAGGGGGTCTGGTTGGACACGCCTTGGGACACCGGCGTCAGGGTCAAGGGCAGCCCTGCGAAAACCGACGACAGCGAGGCGGAGTTGAGGTTGTTGGCGGCGGCGGCAGCGGTAGAGGCGGCGGGGAAGGGGAGGCTGGTGAACGTTTCACTGGAAGCCGGGGTGGCCCGAGGCGCAGCCGTGGCCTGCGGGGCCGGGGCCGGGAGGGCGGGAGGCCCCGGCAGGGGAACGAGGCCAGAAAACACGGAAGGAACGGGCGTGGCCGTGGTGCTGTGGACAGAGGTCACTGCGGCGGCCGGCAGCGAAGGCGTCCTGATCACTGTGGGATTCGGCGTCATCGGCTGGGGCGGGTGAACGGCGGAGACCTGCCCCGGGAACACAGGAAGGACGGTATTCGCCAAGTTCATCCCTGGGAGGCTGGCGGTGGCCGACGCTGACGGATGAGTTCCTGCCTTGACCGGGGAAGCGGTAGGAACTGGAGTTGCAGCGGGTGTCGAGGGATTGGAGCCATGCGGGGCAAAGAGTTGACTGGCCGGGGTGGAGAATGCTGCGGTGGGAGGGGAGGAGAGGCAAGAGGTGATCGTCACGGCTGAGAGTTCAAATGTGAACTCAAAAGAAAATGGATAAAAGTTTATGTGATATTTAACAGATGTCAAAGAAAAATCAATGACAGGTTTTAAGAGGCTACTGAAGTGTACACATTGCTGGATTCCATTTTCACCAGGCAGCCTCGGTTAGATCCTGCAGAGTTCTGGACTCTGATCAGCACCACCTTCCCTTTCACATTGAGGAAGCCTTGACAGTGAGCAAATAAAACTTTCCTTTCATAGCTTCCCAATTTAAAAAAAATTCAAAGAATTTATTTTGTGATTAGTGTTGGTGTGCTCATTCTCTCAGGCTACTTGTCCAGGGTAGTATGACAAGTCATTCCCTCTCTTAAGAGCTGTCAGGACATCGCCCCCTCTAGAGGCACCCAAGGTCACCGAGTATACTCAGGCCATCTCTGTAGCATTCTTGGTTGCCACGGTGTGAGTTAATTACCAATCTCTACAGATTTTCCCCCAAGCACTTTCTCATACTGACTTCTTTTAACCTCTATAACTTTACTTGGCTTGTCCTAGGCTTTAGGGGCAAAAGCCATATCAAGTTCCTCTTTAGTCTTCACACCTAGCCCAGTGCCTGGCATTTACGTGTTTAGTAAGTGTTTGCTGCACTGGATACCTCACAATTACTTCAGCTACAGTTCTCAAACCCACCCAAGGACTTAGTCTCAACACTTCTAGAGTTTGCTACAGTACTTTTATTGTGATAAACTCTACAAATAATACAGGCATTTTGGGAATGCCTGGGATTCCCTCCTGAATCAATTAATGAAAACCTTAGCTTCTGATCTTGTTGGTGCCAAACGGAATGCAAGACTTAGGTAGGTGATGTCATGATGACAACTACCGTCCATGCTATATTCACACTGAAGTCTGTTTGAGTTGTAAACAGGGAATGTCCCCTTTGCAGTGCTAATCAACTGAAAGACCTTTTCGTGGACTAAGACTTCACTTTTTAAATCTATGCATGATAAGGACTCTGGACATAAGGAAGCTGACATGGTCCATAAAGTGACGCACTGTGTTAATCACGGATAGAGAAGGGACCACAGGAAAAGAATAGAGGAAGCCCACACCCACATAATACGTTTGTGCTCAGTGATGGCCAAAGGGTGCTACATGGGGCTGAACAAATTTTACAGCTGTTTTAGATAATCAATATGGGAGGAGAACTGACAGATAGTAAAACATAAATATATAAACATTAAACTCAAAAGATCTGTGGGTGAGTGAGTGAGTGAAGTCACTCAGTTGTGTCCGACTCTTTGGGACCCCATGGACTGTAGCCTACCAGGCTTCTCTGTCCATGGGATTTTCCAGGCAAGGGTACTGGAGTGGGTTGCCATTGCCTTCTCCACACAAGATCTTAGTTCATACCATATTCATATCATGAGCAGTTCATACCATATTCATATCATGATAGTTTCAAGAAAATCACTATCATTTTAAATTGAGAGTACATATGAAAATAGGTTTGTAGCTCTGTATTCCATTTGTTTTATAAGAACTAGAAGCACAAGGAATATATGCCTAGTTTTGTGTTTGTAAATAACATGCCAAAAAATGATTTAGGTTAACATTGGTTGGGAAACATCTGGTGGGGAAAACATTTGAGAATTCCCTGTCTTATTTAACTTCATGCTGAGGACCATGTAGTTAATGACAGATGGCAAGGGAAAGCCAAGCTGTCCCACAGTGTTCTTTATAGCAACCTCTGTTGGAGATCTTTACGTATAATGACACAAAAGCCATGCACTATTAATCACAGTGCCTGCAGTCAAAATGGAATGAAACCAAAGTGGACCCCCCCCGCCCCCCAAAACCACACCATGGGAATCCATGTTCCTGCCATCTAATGTGGTTGTAACCACGAAACATGGCGTGTTAGGTCCTGTGCTAACTACTTTACGCCCGTCATTTCATTTGTCCTCAGAGAACCCTGACAGGCACTAACACCCCCATTTTATAGATGGGCAGTCTCAGGCTTAGCGTGATTAAGTAATTTGTTAAAAGATCATGCAGCTATTGAATGCTGTTCCAAAGGACATAAAGTTTCAGTTATGCAAGATGAGTGAGTTCTAGAAATTGGCTGTACAACACCATGCCTCCAGTTAACAATACTATACTGTGTACTTAAAAATTGGTTACAAGGGTAGATCTCAATAAGAGATCTCACCACAGTGATAACAATGATGATGATGAAAAGGTCATGCAGCTATGAAGTGACAGAACCAAGACTTCAGCAAGGTCTGTCATACTTGTGTGCTTAAGCACTATACTTGTTTGTTTCTTAATATGGTTCAAAAAGGAAAAACAATCTTAAGCATGCTAACATAACACAGCAAGGGAAAAGCAAAGTGTGCTCTTCCTAACAAAGGTGCTGATGGTTTATTCTCTTCAAAAACGGATCTATTAACAAAGCTGAGCATAAAGGCTGAGGTTTCCTTCATCCCCCTTTGCTAGAAGCTAAATCGGCTGCTTAAGGTGACAAAGCCAGGTGGCACCAGAGATCACACACTGTTATGTCCTGACTTCTCACTTAGGCTCCTTTCCTCCCTGCTATGCTACTGCCTTAGAAATTACCAGCTAAAAAGCACTGTTTCCACACATTCTCGGGGAATGGAATTCTCCCACCAAGATTCCTACCTGAGCACTGTGATGATCAGATTCATGTGCTACTCTGCTACGTAAGAACTGGTCCCAGGTTTTGTCTCACAGCAGACAGCACCTCTTTCCTGAGCACACATATCCTCCATTACGGGGAGGGGAAAATGTCACAGAACCACTGCCACGTGGAGGCCTCGCCTCACCCTCACCTGCTGACTGCGCTGCCTGCTCTGCTGCCCCTTCTTCAACTCTTTCTTCTTTCCTTACGTTAAATTACACTACTCCGAATACTTATTGAAATAATTAAGTCTAAAAAAATCTATCTCTTCTTTCCTTACGTTAAATTACACTACTCCGAATACGTATTGAAATAATTAAGTCTAAAAAAATCTATCTGACACAGCATTTGTCAAAAAAGGGATTTTATCAAAAAGAAATGTTGTTTATATATTTTAAAGAATCAGGCTTCGAATATCATATAATGTAAAGTGAATGCAGATACAATGTCACATAGCACTGAGACGGCTTCAAAGTTTTACAAACAACACACAGAGACATGTTATTTTTAAATCCAGTTAACATGGATTTAAAAGCTTTCTTAGATGATTCTATAAGATAGACATTTTATAGACTATATTTTATATACTGCATGCTATGCGTATAAGATGTAGCACCATTAAAATTTTATTTTTAAATAAAATGTATCACTCTTCAGTCACTTTTAGCAAGCATCGATTAATTAAATTTTTTAACCAGGAACTTTCCCTAAAGCATAAAGATTTCAAATACACTCAAACTCAAATTGATCTCAGTGAAAAACAGAGCAGGCAGCCAGAACAGACATCAAATTTGGTGTTTACCTTGATTCTGTGTAGGTTTTGACTGACTGGAGAGGTCTTCATTTTCTATGAGAAAATAAATAAATAAAAGTTGATTTCTGGCTTTAATCAAATTATTTACCATCATAATAATCAGAGACTGGGGTAAAAGAAAAACAATCCAGAATATGTATGTATACTGTGTTAGGAAAAACAACATATGCCTATTAAAAAAAAGGAAATAAACAAAAATCATAGTAGTAACTATACAAAGACTGCAAGGATTATGAGCAATTGTCCCCACCACTTCTCCATATTGGGCTTTAAGGAAACACTGTTGTTTCACAGATTCATTTAAGAAGGCTTTTAGGAAAGATGGTGGAAGGCCTCGTGTGCCTCTAGGAGGGAGTGCAGTAGGAGTGCAGACAGGAGGCTAAGCGGACAAGCACTGCTGGGCACCGCTGCCTACAATGCAGGGGAGACCTGGAAGGGGAAGGTGAACGCTGAGGGCAGAATCCATTGCCGCCCAAGGGGCCAATCTCACAAGGTGGGTGCGTCACCAAGCAAATGGAGAGAAAGTGGCTCTGTCCACTGCTGTACTCACTTCTAGAAAAGGCCCCATGCCAGGAGATGTCAAGGGGAACTGCCCGAGCTGAGGCTGACTTGAAGCCCATGAGACCAACAGCCTAAAGCACACCCTCTCCAGCCCCATGGGAAAGGACCCCTCTTACTAAGCCATTAGTCAGAGATACAGGGGCAAGCAAATGACCTTTCATGGCTTGACAGTTTAACTGCCCAAGAAAGCATCAGTATGACAGGTGTAAAGTGCAGAAAGGGAACCCACAAGCCCTGACATAGAGAATAAAAAAGATCAAGCTTGTTTAAGGGACTTGAGTACAAATAAACTTAAGACAGTGTCTATCCAGAGATTTAATGAAAGAAAAAGAACTTTAAAATCCGTAATGCTAATGATATATACTCACATAATATTGTAAGAAAATGAGCAGAGAAGCTGAAGACTTTCGATATAAAAATCTACTCCAAGTTAATAAATGCAAAGAATGGTGAAGATCAGAAATAACACTACTGAAAGCTAAATTACATAGTTGAAATTAAAAGTTCCATTTAAAATGGCAAAGAAAAATTTTTTAAGGTACTGAATGATTAGCTAAGAGACTCAGAACAAATACACTGAAAAATAAGAGTACTAGAAGGAGAAAAAAAGAGATTAAATATCAATAATTAAAGAGACAAAATTTTCCAAAGCTTTAAAGACTTGAGTTTTCACATCTAAAGGGCTTACAGAGTTCTAGGAAGGATTAACCATAAGATCCACACCTAAATATCCTGGTGAAATATCTGAACTCCAAGACTAAAGACATTTGTGAACTCTAAAGATAAGGAATGTCTTCCTTGTAAGTTTATAGAAAGAGACTAAGGTTCTAATAAAATTAGTGAGAAATGGGTTTCTCATCTACATCTTACACCTCTACCCTTTCTGAAAAAGCTGATTAGAGAAATTTTCTACTAGAAGAAAATTAGAATGAGTATATGAGGACAGGGCATCAAAGAGAAGCCACAAAGTTAAGAAGCCATGAGTCAGAGGCATAGAAAGAAAAATGTATTCCATCAAGAGACACAAACTGATGATCAAGGAGAGGGAGTAGGGAAGTCAATGGTGGGATGCAGGACAGCTGTTTTTACTTTCTGTACACTGACAACCACTAAGAATATGAAGATGATCACTAGTGATATTTAAAGATAGAAATTCTAAGTTTGAGTAGGAGCAAGAAAAGAAAAGTTGTTAAAAAATTTTAAAGTAATTTGAATGAATCCAAATAAACAAAAATAAGAAAAATGAAAAACTGGGATAAAAGAATAATAATGAGCATAAAAATAAAATGGAAGGACTAAGAACAAATATGCAATTTTTATGATTGTCTGAAACCCCTATTCGAAGAGTTGACTCATTGGAAAAGACTTTGATGCTGGGACAGATTGGGGGCAGGAGGAGAAGGGGACAACAGAGGATGAGATGGCTGGATGGCATCACTGACTAGATGGACGTGAGTCTGCGTGAACTCCAGGAGTTGGTGATGGACAGGGAGGCCTGGCGTGCTGCAATTCATGGGGTCGCAAAGAGTCGGACACGACTGAGCGACTGAACTGAACTGAAACCCCTATAAAGTCTCTTTCCCACTGGTTTACAAAAATCAGATTCTAGTATATATAATTTACAAAACAACTAACTTACCAAATAAACAAAACCCTAAAAAAATATTATAAATAAAGATACAAGCAAAAGACTTCTGAAAAATGACAACAAAAAAGTGTGGACCCAATAAGGGTCAATACCCAATAAGGCTGGGGTGGGTTGTGGGGGTGGGGGTGGGCGGAGGGCAGGCGGATTACTTATACTCAGTAAAGTATAAGTCAGCTGACATTTTATACCCAGAATAAGAGACTTTCAAAGGAAAAAAACACTAAAATAGGAAATCAGTAACAAGCACCTACAAATGAAATATCCATTTATAACTGTAACCAAAAAACTCCTCTAAAATTCCTAGATACAAATCTAAGGCAAAAAACCTATATGAAGAAAACTACAAAATCTTCTTGAATGAAGCAGAAATTAAGACATTGTAAATCAGCTATAACTTAAATAAACCTCCCCCACCCCAAAAAAACACTTACTGCAAGCAATAACATAAAGCCTGGAAAAACACTACCACCTGCCATGATTTAAAGACATACATATATAATTAAATGGTAAAATTTAATATAAAAAAAGTCATCTCTCCAAATTACTATGTAACTATAAATACATAAATTCAATTCTTTTCTAATTGCATAAGGTGATCTTAAAAGTTCACATGGAAGAATCAATTTCCAAAAGTGGATAAGAAAGATATGAAAATACAGTGAGAGAAAGCTAGCCTTATCAGATGTCAGAATACACTGTAAATCTGCTAATTAAATCAATATGGTATCATCGCAACATAAAGTAACTAGATTGGAACAGAATAAAGAGCCCAGAATTAGAGCCAGGTGTGTAAATGAAAACTTAAAATAAACGTATTATTTCAAAGCAGCAGGGAAAACAGATTAGTTAATAAAGAGTGCTGGCATGGACGAACTGACTACTGTCTGGAAAAAAAATTAAGATAACCCTCTACTTCACCCCACATGAAAATGAATTCCAGACGGAGTAGGAATCTTAAAAGACTCAGACTACCTGGCCTAACTATTTAGGGTTAAGAATGCCTGAACTAAGGTAACATCTGACTCACTGCGACCCCATGGATTGTAGCTGGCCAGTCTCCTCTGTCCATGGAATTCTCCAGGCAAGGATACTGGAAAGTGAAAGTGAAGTCGCTCAGTCGTGTCCGACTCTTTGAGACCCCATGGACTGCAGCCTATCAGGCTCCTCCGTCCATGAGATTTTCCAGGCAAGAGTGCTGGAGTGGATTGCCATTTCCTTCTCCAGGGGATCTTCCCAACCCAGGAATTGAACCTGGGTCTCCCGCATTGCAGGCAGATGCTTTTACCATCTGAGCCACCAGAGAAGGTAACATGGTTCTAGCTTTTCTTTCACAACCTCTGTCTGTCTACACAAAAATGTAAAACCCTTAGGTTAAAACATACTGTGAATAAGGGCAAGAAATAAAATGACAGATTTTAGAAAAAAGATTTTGCAACTTTAATCAGAGTACTCAGCAGCAAACACCAGAGCCATTCTGACTAGAAAAAAAGAATTTATTAAACATTAGTAAGTAACTCTGAATCTTGGGGAAGGGCAAAAGTAAATTAAGACAGAATTTAACTTCAGTTCTAGCCCTACCCTACACACGTACAGAAATAAATGGCAAGTAAATGAAAAGCTATACACTTAAAAACAATCATTAAAATAGTAATTAGAGAATACAGATCTTGCTGCACTGCTGGGTTGGGGAAGGGTTTCCTAAACAAGACAAAATTCAGGAGAGTCAAATAGCTGAATGAAATAAACTTTTATAAAAGACAGACAAAAGAAGTTATCAGCCAAATCAGTGTATCAGATTGGCAAAAGTAAAACAAAAAGCCTGTTTTCATTCCATTGAAAGGGTGTGAAGAAATGGTATGCTCATATACCCTCACTGGCTGGTATAAACAGGTGCAGTCTTTTGGGGGAAGAATTTGACAAGATAGAAAAAAACATTTACACTTCGTATCCTGAGTTCCCAATGGGCCCAAAGGAAAGGCTGGCCTGGAAAGCGTGTGGGCAGGCTCAGCGCTTCTGAGCACCTCCTAACAAGCCTTTCCTGCCCACGGCAGACACAAGGGGCCCTAACAGCGACACTCGCTGAGTCAGCGATGCTCTTCCACTGCCTGTCAGTGTCCTACTCAGGAGAAACGGTTCCCGTTTCTACGGCCTGCTCGTGTTCACACTTACCTCAGCATAATAATAAAGGCCATATGCTACAAACCTACAGCTAACCTCATACTCCATGGTGAAAAGCTGAAACCATTTCCTCTAAGATCAGGAACAAGACGAGGATGCCCACTCTCTCCACTTCTATTCAACATAGTTTTGGAAATCCTGGCCATGGCAATCAGAGAAGAAAACGGAGTAAAGGGAATCCCAATTGGAAAAGAAGCTGTTAAACTGTCACTGATTGCAGATGACATGATACTTACTATACACAGAAGACCCTAAATAGATGCTGATCCTAAAGATGCTACCAGAAGACTACCAGAACTCATCGATGGATTTGGTAAAGCTGCAGGCTACAAAACTAACACACAGAAATCCTGCCTGTGGGCCAAGGATCGCTCTAGTGGAGCCTGGATGTCACACTCGGCTCCATCAGCAGGCTCGGGGGCTGTGCTCCCCGTTAGGACACCACCACACCACACATCTGTCCCCTCTGAATGCAAGGTGAGAAAGGTATTGGCTTTTAACACCCCAAAACAACCTGATTTTACCTGCTGCTACTGGATTAGGAGTATATGGAGGTGGCGGGGGCACTCCTGGAGCTATGACGTTGGCCAACGGTACCAGACCTGCATTGTTATAAGCACCTAAAACAAAAATACAATACTAAAAAAAAGTTCAATTTAGCATCATTCCGAGTTCAAGCTGTATTGGCACAGCCAACTACTTTATTTCTGAAACTGTGTTATCTAGTACAGTTGCGTCTTACACGGAGGCTTGGGTGAAGAGTGAGATCGAATGAGATAAGCAGAGACTTCTATTTCCCAGTGCAGGCACATTCCAGGCCTAACTCACTGAAGGGCACAGTGGGCAGAACCTGCCAGACTTGTATGATTTGCCTTTTATGTCAAGCACACACACTTGACCCTTTCAAGTTAAATGCACTAATGATGTCTTTGAATACCAACTATCAAAAAAGGGATTCAAGATGATTTACCCATAAGCAAAAGCTTATATAAATAATTAACAATGAAAAAAAACCCTACAATTAATTTATCAAAAGGAAAATATCCTAAATGAGACTCTTAGTCTTCTGCACTGTTGTAGACCAACACCCTAGAGTAAACAACTGTGGGCAAAGGAAAGCTCAGCATAGCATATTTCATGAGTGCTCCAGATTTCCAGAGTATATATACCAACCTTTACTTTCAACTTAATAAATAAAGAGCAAAAAGGAAAAAAAAAAGAACTCTGAAAGAGCTCCTTACTTGGTGCAATAGTTGCGTGTGGTCGGCATGGAGGTATCGGGTAAGGAACAGGCTTATGTGGATTGTATGTTGAAGGAGGCTAGAATGAGAGGGGAAAGTACAGCAGTCAGCAGAACATCAAGGAAGCAGTCTCCTGCCAAAACAAAATACAACTTGTCTTTCAAAACATTTAGGTCTAAGAGGACAAAAATGCCCCAGCATATCCATTGCCACTGCACTAACAAATGGCACAAAGGGGGGAAATTTCTTTGCTTTAATAAATGTGGCTCCTATTAAAGTCCAAAGAGAGGTCCTGCCAAAGACTGCGGTTGCTGTTGCTCAGTCGCGTGCAGCTCGTTGCGACCCCATGGACTGCGACCCGCCAGGCTTCCAATCTCCTGGAGTTTGCTCAAACTCAACTCCATTTGGTCTGCTCCAGAGGTGTTAATTTTTTCATTTCAGTTGAAGATCATCTCCAACAAAAGGCCCAAGCTCATCCTGAACAGCAGATTCTTCTCTGACCCAGTCTAGGTTAATCCAAGGAACACAAGAAACCCACCAGGTTTTGGAGTCTCGGCTACCCAAGAACTTCCCACATCCTCCTGGAAAGTCATCGTCTTGTTCTTACCCCCTTTTCTCTTTTTGAAAGAAACAAGCACTATTTCCTTTGGCCTTTGGCATTCTGACAACTCTTGTAGAATGCAGACTGGAATTATGAATTCAGTAGCTTAGTCTTTTTACCTTTTGAAATCCACAAATCTTCCATTTTAGAGTTTACAGGACTTAGGTATGAAAGAACATTCAAAGAGCTGGTCTCCAGAGGACCAGAGGTAAGCAAAGCTAGGCCACATGCTGCAACTGTAACTACAGAGATGGAGAGGATGAGAGATCACACACACCCTCTCGAGGGGGCTGGCACCCACATCTTGGGGCAGACGGGATGCCCTGGAGTGACGAACCTATACTCTCTCCAGCACTCTTAATGGCAGCCCTGGATAATGTGCTAGTTCTGTGCAAGGACGATGGTCTGTAATTGTTCTACTGTAAACAACAGCCACCCAAGTTCTTGTCAGGTGGGCAGTCAGGACTGCAAGGCGGCTGAGTGTTGGCCTCTTGTAGTACAATCCTTCAATTCCTGAGGTTGTCTTCTCTGCTCAGTTTATATTCCAATCACTCCCTGGAAAATACACTCCACCTCCTGGCTCCATCCTCACTTCACTAATACTAACACTAATCCAGCCATCACACCTCAACCTTAGTTAAAGTGAACTCTCCACTCTCCACATCTCCAAGCAAACTGCTGAATATGGCTGCAGAAAAAAAAACAGTAATAGCAGTTCAACTGGTCTACCTTTAACATACGCCATTCATCCTCAAAGGGGCCTTTAACACTGTTAACTAATTGTAGTGTATTTCCCTAGGAACCCATTCACTTTCCTAGAGTTTCTACTGCACTTTAGACTGCCCAACAAAACATGAAATTTATGCTTTGAATAGACAGAAAACCAGATATAAGCATCAAGACTTGTCCTGTCACTTATTTTCTAAACATACTGGTTTGGATGGTCCGAGAATCCGTGCGGCTATTCCTTTGCCTTCATTGGTACAGTCCTCGCCATCTTTCTTCAAAGGGGTTCCCTATTTCAAAAAAAAAAAAAGAAAAAGAAGGAAAGATAATTGAGATCAAAACAAAACAAAACCCATACAAACCCCAAAGCAAAAACAAAACAAAACAAATCCAGACCCTTGCTGTGCTACCCTGAAGAAAGGACATAACTTGGCAGGAGTGTAAGGAGGGACCACAGCCCCAGTCCTGCGCTGGCTCATGATCCTGATGCAGTCCTCATAATATGTGCAGAGGTTCAAGGCAACACACAATACACATGGGGAGACAGAGGAGGAGAAAGTATGTTCTAATTTTTTCACTGCACAGTAGGAGCAGCCAGAGACAGCTCCAGTGCTATAGTATCTGATGCTCAAAGAATCAAAAACAGTACTTATATTACAGTTGAAAATAAGTAACAAGAAATGGTGTTCTCTGTAAGTATTAAGTGTGACCACTTATATTGACCTCACTCGAGACTGCTCTAATTAACAGATGAAAATAAGCTGACGCCCTATTACACTGTGTCCTGCTAATTGTTTGTGTTCTAAGTGGTACATACTAGTTTGGAGCTAGTTTCCAAGGTGGCCCCCAGTGATCCTCGCTCCTGTGTGTCCCTGTGCAGCCCCTGACATGAACAGGACTGACCCATGTAACAAACAGGATGTTCCAGAACTGAGGGCATTTGACTCCCAAGGCTGAGCCATAACAGACAACATGGCCTTGGCTGGCCGTCTCCAGGACTATCTGCTCTGGTGGAAGTCAGCTGCCGTGTCAAGAGGTGTTCGAGCAGCACTACGGAAATGTCCTTATGCCGAAGAACAAAGACCCCCCCCGGCCTGCCAGCCTCAACACTAACTTGCTAGGTTCGTGACTCACCTTGGAAGCTCAGGCTCACGCTCCAATCAAGCGATCAGATGACTGCAGCCTCATGAGAAACCCTGAGCCAGAACCAAACAAAGCTATTCCTAGATTCCTGGTCCAGAGAAGCTGCATGAGACGCTAAATGTTTATTGTTTCAATCCAGTAAGTTTTGAGGCTATTTGTCACATTGCCATTAAAAATACACCATTCTTTGAAAAAATTATTTCACAAAGAAAGCTGACTGAAACACTGGGTGACATAAAAATAAGTGTCTTTCTTGTGGGACTTCTCAGAGCCTTTATTTTGCAATGTGATTCTTCAAAAGAGACACTGCATGCAGGATTTCCCAAACACACTTAAGTGTGTGAAACTGTTTGAAGAATACTGAGAATCTGAGAAATAGTCCTTTATTATATGTAAATCAGTGCTTCTAAAATACTTGCCAAAACAAGTCAAAACCAAATTACTCTCTTTTCTGTGGCTTGTTGTTCTATATATTTTATAGAAATATTTTAATATAGCTTATGTATGAGCTTTCATTCAGTGGTGAATCTATGAATTATGCTGCTGACATAGTAAAATTCCTTTACTTTGTAGAAGCATCATCAACTGGCATTTTCTTTACATACCATAACTGTGTTCAATTTTATACAAAGAAGTTGCACATGTAGCCACACAAGTATGCTTACTGGGAAAATTCCATTGATGCGACTAGGTTTTCCCTTGGGATATGGATTTCCTGGGATTGTTCCACAAGAAGATATCATCGCATGAGGAGCTTTGCAACCCCCTTTGAAAGCCTGAAACATAACAAAGAGGAGGACTGTTTAAAAAAATAAACTCACAAAAGGCAATGGCACCCCACTCCAGTACTCCTGCCTGGAAACTCCCAAGGACGGAGGAGCCTGGTAGGCTGCAGTCCATGGGGTCGCTAAGAGTCGGATGCGACTGAGTGACTTCACTTTCACTTTTCACTTTCATGCATTGTAGAAGGAAATGGCCACCCACTCCAGTGTTCTTGCCTGGAGAATCCCAGGGACAGGGGAGCCTGGTGGGCTGCCGTCTATGGGGTCACACAGAGTCGGACACGACTGACGTGACTTAGCAGCAGCAGCAGCACGAAATTTAGTATGCTGGATATTGGGAAGCCCTGCTAAATAGGATGGATTAAGGAAGAACATCACATTCAATCTGTTCATACATCAGTCAGCACGTCCACTGGTGAACATGACTAAAATTAGTAAGTAAAATCACTTCACTTAAATGGAATTATTTAAATGGTAACAATGTTTTTATCGTCGCAACTAGTAGACTCCTACCCAAAGATCTCTTCACGACGGATTCTGTAAATTGTGTGCAAGGACTAAATACAACTGGGCTGCAGCTCCTAGGGGAACAGTCCATGCCCTCCTCGAGCAGGTTTCTAACCACTAATCCAGTTGCCACCTGTCAAAATCCTAAGAAATAACTACCTTGAATGACGAATCAAGTTTTCTAGACTTGGACAAGTACAACTTCTCTCACTATTAGAGATTTTAAAAGAACAAACTGGAATTTAGTCTTATAATTATTCGTAAGTTTGATGAAAATAAGCCTGATGACAAATAAGTCACGTTCCTGGAGGTGGTTTAGTTGAAGTGGTGTCTGACTCTTGTGACCCCATGGACGGTAGCCTGCCAGGCTCCTCTGTCCATGGGATTTTTCCAGGCAAGAATACTGGAATGGGTTTGCCATTTCCTTCTCCAGGGGATCTTCCCGACCCAAAGATTGAACCCAGGTCTCCTGCACTCCAGGCAGATTCTTTACAGTCTGAGTCAGTTCCTCCTGAACACATAAAGACAAAAGCTTGGAGACACGGCAGAGCTACCAAGGGACTGAGAATAAACACCCCATGAGGCTCATACTGAGGCGCCACTGGCTTCTCACTCTCAAGCCATCTCTTCATACCCCAGTGTCCCCCTAAAAGCTCTAGTTCCCCGCCACAGACTGCAGGGCTGTCATTATTAACCCATCACAGAATAGCAATCAGGTTATTCATCAAAAGTTAGCATAGTAAACAAAAAAAAAGTTAGCATAGTAATAAGATTGGTACTGTTTTCTTCATCAGCATTCAGGAAAACCATGTGCCATTTATATAGCAATCTTGAGGAAATTACCTGTTCAAGCACCCTCTTACACCGTTTCTTCTCAGACATATTTATCCTGAACAAATCTTCAATGGGTCGAGAATTCTGTGCATCAACAATGTTTCTACCAAGGAAATACAATTTAGCTTTTCATTTAAGAACCTGGACACACACATTTAATACACAGATATATCTGAGTAAGCTTTTTTCCATGATGTAATAAGAAGAGTATGATTATTCAGTTTTGATTAATGAGTGTAATTAACATGTTTATATAAATATGGTAAATATAGTAACTCAATGATGTTTATCTGGCTACTTGAAACTAACAAAGTAATATTTCAAATTAAAAAAAAATCACTATTTTGAGATTCATGCAAAGCTACCCTGTCTGTGTCAGGAGAGCTAATGGCAATAAAACAAACCCCTATGCTAAATGGATAAAAATCAAGGTTGATCTAAAAATGAAGTTATGTTTAATTTTAAATTTGTGTTCTGTGGTCGTTTACAAATATATTAGGGACTTAAAAACTGCATGTGCTGGAAATAAATAGCAATTTATAGACTCTCATAAATACATTATAGGAGAGTAGGTTTCTTTTCTCTAACATTCATTTCTCAAATTTATTTCACAATCATTTCTCAAATGCTGTGCCGAGTGTTTTAAATCTTATAGTATTAAAAATCTGCATCCCTACCACATAGATAAGATCCTTATTTTCACAATTGAGGAAAACAAGATCCACAGAGAATAAGTGTATGTGAAGCAAAAAAATATATACTGTCAGAATGTGGAAAACCCATCTAACCATCAGTCCTCTGGATTTGTCAACATGCCTTTCAAGTTATTCTGAGTGGGAAGGCAAAGCAAGTCACTGATATGCAGCCAAATCAAAAGAATGAAAATCAATAAGCCCACTAATTTTACAAGTTTATAATCATGTGTAATGAGCACACTAGCTACTTAGATATAAGAATTCAGCTCTATGCTTTCATACATTTTATTAGTTCCATTTACCAATATAATTCTGACACATTAACATACACTAATGAGTTAAAAGATGTTTGAAAAGTTTTCCAAATTTTTCTCTGAGTAAAAAGAAGAAATACTTACGAAGCTAACAGTTCAAGAGCAACCAGTTTGTCTTTACTGAAGGTGAAACAGTTGAGTATATTGACCACTTCTCCTGGGTGAACAGCCACCATTTTCTAGTAATAAAAAAATAATTTTACTTTCAACATGAGAAATTTTCATGCCAGAATCTGCCTTTTGGGGGTGGGGGGTAGTGTAATTAAATGTTCTTAATATAAATATGTGAGATGAAAGCTGCTTCATCAAAAGTAAGCCCTAACAACTATGTGGATTAAAACTAGGCTTTTTTAATGTAACTACTTTAATTGAAGAACTAAGTTCTCCTATGTGCTGTTTCTTATCCACATCTCTCAATATGTTCATCTATAAAAAAAAAAATTACATATTCTACTTTCCTCAGAAAGGCTATATAAAAAGAGGCTACTTACAAATAAGGGAGACACATTGCTCGAAAAGTTAGAAAAAAATTGTAATTCGGAGTGCTAGGTTATGTCACAATCAGCAGTTCTAGTGAAGTCCATGGTGCTGAATAGTGTTATTAAAAAAAGGTACTCCAATCACATGATTAGGGGAAAGATGGGTTAAATATTAACAGGTTCTTTTACTGCAGAACTTCTAAGAAAGTTAATGTGCACTGTGACACGAGGTGAGAGCTGGACTGTGAAGAAGGCTGAGCGCCGAAGAATTGATGTTTTTGAACTGTGGTGTTGGAGAAGACTCTTGAGAGTCCCTTGGACTGCAAGGAGATCCAACCAGTCCATTCTGAAGGAGATCAGCCCTGGGATTTCTTTGGAAGGAATGATGCTAAAGCTGAAGCTCCACTACTTTGGCCACCTCATGCAGAGTTGACCCATTGGAAAAGACTCTGATGCTGGGAGGGATTAGGGGCAGGAGGAGAAGGGGATGACCGAGGATGAGATGGCTGGATGGGATCACTGATTCGATGGACACGAGTTTGAGTGAACTCCGGGAGTTGGTGATGGACAGGGAGGCCTGGCGTGCTGTGATTCATGGGGTCGCAAAGAGTCGGACAGGACTGAGCGACTGAACTGAACTGAACATACTTGAATATTTGTCTAGGATACCTATGTTTTTGAAAAGCAGGTCAATTTATATATTTATGTTAGCAGTGGAGGAAATTCAAAATCAAAGTCAATATAAGGAGATCAGTTAGAATCAACTGAAGTTGTTTTTAAACACTATTAACCTGTATCACCAAAAGAACTGGTAAAACTGCATACCCCCTTACGTGTTTGTAAACGGACATCTAGAAGTTTTATTGGAAGGTTACATATCTGCAAAAGATTGATTTCCTTATATGTAAGTTTATTATATATTTCTGAAGACCTTGGATCTACTGCTCTAGCTCATTTATGAAAATGTCCAGAACGTAACCTAATCGTCAAAGTCAGTCTTCAGTATGAACACAGTCAAATCAGATTTATTTTGTCTCTTTAGTGCATGAAGGGGTGCCTGTGCAGCCTTCCCACTTATGAGTCTTAATTCTAAGGTAGGTGGGTAGGCAAGCTGGCTTCAGAGCTTTGTCATGAGTTTGCTGTTCTGATAAAATAAGCCAAGGTCCCCAACAGTATTTTTTATAGAAGCTCTCTGCCTTGCTCTCCTTTTCTTTGGTCCTTAGAGAAAGATTTTTCAACCCCTGCTGATGGGTGAACAAGTGAGACAATCTTTTCTTTTTTTTAAATAAAGCAGGAAAAACACCAATTGTTACAGAGAAGAAGCACTAACAGACCCAGACACTTTCTTAATCAAATTAGTTTAGGAAGATGAGAATCTGTATGTGCTGTGTGCAGGCTTAGTTGTGCTGACTTTTTGCAACCCCATGGACTGTAGCCCTCCAGGCCCTTCTGTCCATGGGATTTTCCAGGCAAAAATACTAGAGTGGGTTGCCATGCCCTCCTCCAGGGAATCTTTCAACCCAGGAATCAAACCAGCTTCTCCTGCACTGGCATGCGGAATCTTTACCACTAAGCCACTGGGAAGCCCTCAAGATCAGCAGATTTCTTTAAAGCTATCAGTGCCTGATATTGCCAGGAAAATGCTCTATACAGTCAGACCCCATTTGACTTCAGAGCCTTTGAAAATCTAGGCTCTAGCACTGTGCCACCCATATGGTAGCCACTAGACATGTTGCCTGCTTACATTAAAATCAAACAACACCTTAAAAATACCATTCCTCAGACAGATGACACATTTTAAGTGCACAAAAACCACATGTAACCATATTGGATAGAGCAGATACAAAACATTTGTATTGTCACTGAAATGTCATTTGGACAGCACTGGTCTAAAAAAATGCAGGCATAGATCAGTCTGACTATTCTTCTAAGACTAAATACAGGAAGGTGAAGACACACAAAAATGGAAGTAAATAAAAATACTTAGAATTTGAATCCTATGTTTTGCTTGCCCATAAATATTTTCTACTCCAGTCTGCCAATTAGAACTCTGTACAATTTAACAGTATAGTACATATGATTGAAATTTACAAATTGGGAAGCTTTAATGTTTTTAACATAGTTATTTTTGAATAAAGTATAATGGAATTTAGTGTCTGCAACTACAGCAAACAAATTGCAACTTGAGATGAATTACAGAAAACGAGGGGAGAATTCAAAATACTTAAAATTCTACATTCTAAGGAAAAGTAAATTACTTACGTGCTGTAATGCTTTCATTGCCTTCAACTGAGGCTCTGCCCAGGAGAAATATCTCAGTAAATCAACCACCTGAAAAGCAAAGAACTAATTTAGCTCTACCGACAACGTGTTTGCAAACATTTCTACAAGATGTATTCCCGTACTCTGAATCACTATTCAAAGTGTGCTGCTGGGGCCCAGATGACGAGGCATAAGCATGACACCAGAGTTTAGACTGTGAGACAGAGCAGCCACGCGCAGCTACTTATATTTAAATCAACTGAAACTAAATCAAAGAGAAAACTCAGTTCCCTACTGGCATAAGCCACGTGGTAAGGCAGGGCTCAACAGCCGTGTGAAGCTACCACTGTGGTTAGTGCAGACAGACAGCATTTCCACAATTACACAGTCTTGGACAGCACTGGTCTAGAAATAAAGGAATGCATAAGGTAGGGAAAGAAGAGAGTACCCGGAGAAAAAGAAAGTTGGAAAAGTGCTAGATGGACCTAAAATGTGCACTTAGGCATATAAAGATATAGTATGAATGGAAAGCTTTAAAACATTTAGTGGGGAATTACAGTTTTAGTCATAGAAAAAGGTCTTCAGTGGTGTGGTTTAGTGGTGGTCCACTAACTTCTACTCTCTAACTCAGATGTGGAGCGCACACTATTCTGACTTGGACCACAGATCTATTCTCTAAAAAGGTGAGAACTACCCTGAATCACGCCAGCAGCTTCTAAATAGTAAGTCCCTTTGGGAGCACAGCCAGCCAGGCTCTTGTGCTACCACCAGCCAAGTTCAAGTGCATGAGGGAGACACTGTGCCATGGGCAGCCAGAGGTGCGCAGAAACCACAGCACTGCAGTCTCCGGGTTCACCGCCTCCAAGGACACCCCAAAAGGAACAACAACAAAGACTCAGGATGAGAGGATAATGAAATCTGGGTTAACGAATTATTTTACCCTGAGTTCCTCACAATGCTACGGGTGCAGTTATTCCACAAAGCAAAGTTAACACTAGAAAATGGGGTGGTATGTAAAGAAGAGTAAAAATACTTCTCACTCCTCACTGAGAGATACATAAGTAGCAAACAGTTACTGTGTGTACTTTCTGTACAACTTGGTAAGAGTATGTCCTTACTTTTATGGGAATAATGTTTTTACTATACACAGTGAATGCTACCTGGGACTACACCAACCATAAAATTTTATAAACTATCCTGTATGATATAGGATGGGAGATATTCATTATAATAAGTAGGCTTATAAGATCACACTTAGGAAATAGCTTGATAAAATTTTTAATGACTGCAGCAAAGTCATTAAATTTCTACTATGGGAAGTTTTCTACAAAATTTCACATGTATACACAGAAACACATACAAGAGAAGGAAAGAAAAGCTATCAGCTATGTGAAATTACAAATCTTCCTGAAACATTCAAGTTTTTAAAAAAAGGCACTGTGAAAAGTTATGGGACATCTGGAAACCACTCATTAAACAGGCAGCAACATGTGCAAATCACAGAGTAGCTCTCAGGAATTTAGGAGGCAGAACTACCGGCTTAATGTTATTCCAGTTTTGAAAGTCTTGAGAAAGAGATGAAAAGTTGGGGCATTTACCTACTAAGTCAATCTACAGTTTCATCCATTGTCTACCTTACTCCTGTTCCCACCATTTCCCAGAACTCTTCTCCAGATGTACACCTATTTCTGCTTCATATCTCTACCGAGTACTTTCCAAGTATTCCTTGGAAATCCAGCTGTCTCTGCATGTGTGTATATACACACAAACTTATTTTTCAAAATCAGCAAACTCCTAAAGTTGGGTGAAAGTTTCCACTAAACAATCCCACTAATAATATCAGTCTTCTGGAAGATACAGGAACTACTTATGAGACACTATTTTTTTTCTTATTCGTGGCTTCACATAAGAACATATATCACCATTTGTTCCAAGTTGTATAAATTGTAGTGAATTCTGCAATTACTGACTCATAAACACTGTACAAATTTGGGTATGTTAACTATTAGAAGTTTACAGACATAGGATACTGTGCTCAGAATATAAACACTTTGAACTGTGTTTTTCAGACACTGCATTTTAAAATCATTTTAGCATATGATATCATGATGAAAGTGGGTATGCTTATAAAATATGCCAACTAGAAATTATGTCAAGTTTTCTGTTAAAACCGAAAGCTTCTAAAGTTCCTGAATAAACAGAGCAACAAAGTAAAAGCAATTCTGAACTTGATCAGTAGGTAAATAAGTAAAGGCACTAATCAGAACATCACTGTTAAAAAAATATATATTTTAAAAAAGGTTTTGCTTAAATAAACAAAAGAATACCTGTTCACTAGAGAAATATCCGTGTACGTATTCAATCGCTTTTAATTTGTACTCTGTCAGAACAGCCTAAAAACACAGAAAAACAGAATAAATATATGTAAGCAGAGCAGCAATATACATACATGAAAGTTGCCTATGCAACTCAAACAGCAGCAGACCTTCTGCAGCCCAGAGACAAGGAGGCTGACAAAGCCACCATGGTGATGTGACATTCTACCTTTGGGGTTCCATGCTGTTAGGGATACAATTAGACACCAGGAAAACCCCTGGCCTGCCTACTCACTCCTACAAAGGAAGGGAATAGAATTGTAACAGATAAGATTCTACATTAATAGAAATTAAGTATTCCTGTAAAAGTGACTGCAGTTTTAAATCACCCCAAATTCAACCAAACCATCATTTTTAAGGTTAAATGTACTAGGCATTACTCATTCAGCAGATAATTATTTACTGCACACCTATATGCACTAACTGATAGAGAAACAGGGGTAAAACAAGGTCTAGTCCAGGCTCTCAGTGTTTTCTACTGAGACAGGAACCCAGAAGCCAAGCCTTGCGCCTGCCACTAACTGGCAGTGTGGTCTCTGGGAGGTATTTTAATTGCCCCAAGAGCCTCTTCACTCACAAAAGGGAACACCAATCACTACCCACCTCAGGATTAAAACAGTCAAGAGTAAATGTGACACAAGTTCAGAGAGAAGTTTGTGGCCTTGACCCAG
Source organism: Capricornis sumatraensis (assembly GCF_032405125.1). Lineage (NCBI taxonomy): Eukaryota > Metazoa > Chordata > Mammalia > Artiodactyla > Bovidae > Capricornis > Capricornis sumatraensis. Next base: position 33,051,202 of record NC_091080.1, on the reverse strand, counting down.
CACCATCTAGAGCCACAGGAAATCATCTATGATTCTCCTGGCAACTACATGCTAAGCTTAGAGATGGAAATACCAGACTATCACAATCTGGTAACAACCACTCATTAAAAATCCACTAATCCCCTTTGTATGGTGCCAGAGCGTAACTAGATTTACTGTAGGGGTCACTTTCTAGTCTCTAGAAATATGGACAGTACCAGTATATAGTACTTTCTGGCATATGGAAATATGGTCAATCATACCCCTCCCCACCAAAAATGAATGAATCCCTTTGCATTCATTCCAGAACAATCGTAAGTGTACTTTCTACATGCGTCATGCTGCTAGAACGCCATGACAAGTCAACAAAGAAACATGCAGGGAGCTCAGTAGTTGAATTTTCATGGAAAAGGGAAGGGAATGGGATTCTGGATAATGTGCTCTTGGGGGTTTATTATTGCCATTATTGGACACAATCAAGAGAAAGTTTCCGGCCCAAATCCTGGACTGTGTTGATGCCAAGTCATGTCTTATTTCTTTTATCAGCACCTGAGAGGCTCAGCTGTATCCCCAGGCACAACACCATAGCTGGAGTCAGAACCCCTGACCTTGAACACTGAACCCCCTCCCTTATCAGCTGGGTAACTTTGAGCTGGCTAGTTAACCTCCAGAGACTAAACGTGCCATCTGTAAAATGAGGGGTATATAACTCACACCTAGAGAGCTATTTGGCAGATTAAATCAAATAAAGCATGGAGGAAGTGCTTGGAACAAGCACACTCACAAGTGCTCAATAACGAATATTATTATTAGCCTCTTCTTAGAAAGCAGATTACATATTGCTTTCCCCCCTCCCTTCTTCCTATTTCTTTTTCTAGTGTCTTCTTACATGCCTTTGTTTTTAAATGACAATAGTGACAGCTAGTATTACCTACAGACATAATGGTAACACTCAGGAAGCGATTACCTGGTTTAAACTGATTTACAAAGTCTGAGAGCAATTTTGAAAAGCCAACAGTAACTCTCATACTTGACACACTATATTTTTATTCTATTTTAATAACCTAGTACTATGTTGATGTATCTAATTATTCGGCACAGGCAGAAAAAGATACATCTTGATTTCAGACCAGAAATAAGGGACTTATGTTATGAATTTGACTTTAATCTCTAGAAAAGTTCCTATTCCTTTCATTAGTATTTACCATGTCATCTTTCCACAATTTAGCAGGGAGAGAATATACAAACCGACACCCTAGAGCTTCCAAAAGAAATTGACTCCTCTCCCTGAACAAATTGTTTTCTCATAAACAGTAGTTTAACATCAGCTCATTAACAAATTGTGGCAAATTCTAAGTATGTACTCAGCAGGCTGACATTTTATTGCAGATTTTTATTGGGCAAATTGGATTTGGAAAAGAGGAAATTTTATTTTGATTCAAAAAAAGAATACTCAATAGCATTGCAAATGTAACCTAACATGCAAATTTGAAAAAAAAATTTACAAAGGATGAAGGAAAACAGCATTTTGCTTTATACAGAATGAAGAAAAACAGGCAATTTTATTAACAATTTTATAAGCTGAAATAAATAATAATCACCAGTGCACAAGGTAACAAGTCTTTCTGCCTCAATCAAGGGTCTTGAAAATATGAAAATGGCGAGGAAACAGCCCTGATATTCTAAGCAAAGGACCCTGTATTAACACATACGAATGGTTAGTATTTTCAGGTTTAATTTTGTAAAGGCTTAACTTTTTGCGCTTAAAATACTGTTAAGCCTCAAGGCTACATTCCAATTTTTTAGAATTTTTTGCTGTCTGGTGGGATGTAGGCTACCTAGAAATAGTCTCAAAATGAAGCAAAAACCTGGCAAGCAGAAGGAAAAAAAGTTTTGAAATGCGAATTATTGAAGCCCATTCCTAAGAATCTGCCTTTAAGCTTAATGCCACACTTTTTATTAGGATACTAACTTTGTCCCGCCGAAGCAACAAATACAGTCTGCTCACACTCAAACTTAAAAATCCTGTCATTATAACCACCATTAAAGAAACTTTCTACGTATTTCTAGTTTTCAGTCAGTCTTACTGAAGGATGAAGAAATCGGTTCAGAAATACGAAATCACTTATCCAAAAATACAGTGATTCAAGATTTGTAGGGCGGGCTTGGGAACCGAGGGCACTGAATATAAGCGCCGCAATACCGGTCTGATTCTCGAGCAGTTTGGAGTTAGCAAATCTCCGTTTCGTATCGTGAAATGTATCAAGATATAAACTCCTACACTAGACGTTAAAATTCCAACCAGTTTCGCAATCCTTAAATCCGTATTTTACACAATCTGCTCGCAGTCCCCCAGAGAAAACAAATCATGAGAATTCGTAACTCATAGATTGAAGGAATTAAGTGCAATTACCTTTCTAATTTCATCCAGCACCATTTCAAAGGACTTTTTGTCCATCTTGACTACTATCTCGACGAGGTTTTAACAGTTACAGTTTCAGTTACAAAACGATCATCCCCGGTCCGCTCCGAGAGTAAAAAATGTTTCCAGCTAAGGAAAAAGACTCAAGGAGCAGGAGGAAGGATGCGCAAGAGGTAGAGGACTTCAAAGTCTGCAAAAATTTCTAAAAATGGGGACTTACAAAAACTTTTTATTAAAAACAAAACAAAACCCGTCAGGCTTCCCCGGCTTCTTTACACAAAGCTTCAGGACCGCTCGGGGAAGAGCCGGGTCCTCTGAGTCCCGCAGAGAAAACCCGGCGTTTGGCGGCCCGAGGCAGAGCGTCTGTCCCCGCAACGCAAGGCCAGGCGCCGCCGGAGGAAGATCGGGGAAGCAGCCTTCCCGGGTGTAGCGGCCCGAGAAGCAGAGGCACCCGCGCCCCGAATCCTGCGGCCGGCGAGGAAGGAGGCACCGGCTTCTCGGCCCGCACCAGCGCCTCGGCTGCCCCTCACCGCCGCGAAGCTGGCCTCATGGCCCGGCTCTCACTCACTCCCCGCAGCTACCGCCGGACTCCTGGGGCCCGCAGCCCGGGCAGTGGCGGCCTGGCCGGCTCTTTGTTACCAGCTGCCACCGCTTCCGGGAGCGGGCCGGCGGCCGGCGAGCACCGGGAGCCGGGCGAAGGGGGTCACGGTCTCGGGTAGGGGGGCTCCCGAACACCGCAGCGCCAACAGCGCCGGGAGCGCTTCCTGGTTACCCCCACGGCTTCCCCCGGTTCGTAGGGGACCTTCGATGGAGCCCGTCGCGCCGGAGTCAACTCAACACTGCGCCGCCAGATTAGGCCCCTCTATCCTGAGAGCCCAAGAAGGGGTCCTGGTGTGGGAATGCAGGTGTCCCTGTCAGATGCCTGTATGTCTCGGAATTGGATGCCGTAGAAGTCCTTCCCAAAGCCTGAAAGTTATTTTTGGAGGGTCATGCCCTTAATTCGAGAGTTTGGTTGTGCTCGTTTTTGATTGGTAAGTCCGAATTTAAAAGAATGTACGTCGAGTGGTTAAGGCATATCCACCGGCACCCCGACTTGGTGGACAGGAAAGGTCCACAGCTTGGATGGGCGGAAGGGTGGTCACGTGGTAAGCCCGGGGCTTGTGACGGGGCAGCGGGGAGGGAACGCGCCGGGAATGCGGAATCCCAGTGGGGACTGTGGAATCCCAGTGGGGACTGTGTTTCGCTCTGGTGTCCGGTGCTTTTTGGTTCTGAAACCTCGGGCATCCAGGGTAGGCGCTTTGGAGATAAGAGTTCACTGCGGCGACGAACTGCCTGAGGCTGTCCTCCGGCCCCCAGGCGCCTGCCAGTCCTTCTCCCTCGCCAGTCTTCCCGTCCGGTCATGACGAGATTCTGGGTTTGCATAGCCGGCGCTGGCTTCTTTCTAGCGCTTCTGGTTTTGCATTCGCGGTTCTGTGCCTCTCGGGTGAGCTGGATGGTTAGGAAATTGCTTCTCGGGTAGCAGCATTCTTACGAGGTGGTCTTGGGATGGAGATGGAGCTGGTTCTCTCACTGGCTCGTCTCAAAACTGCATCTGAGGCCGAACCGCCGACGTGTCGCCCCTTAGCGTTAAAAAGTTTGTAATGTGGTGTGTGTGTTCGGTTGTGTCTCACTCTTTGCGACCTCATGGACTGTAGCCAGCTGGGCTCCTCCGTCCATGGGATCCTCCAGGCCAGAAAACTGGAGTGGGTTGCCATGTCCTCCTCCAGGGCATCTTCCCCACCCAGGGAGAGAACCCTGGTCTCCTGCATTGCAGGCAGATTCTTTACCGTCTGAGCCACCAGGGAAGTACACTGTCAGTTTCCTTATTTTCTCTTCCTCCCCAGCTCCCACCACATCTGCACTTGGCTTTTAAAATTTCCTGGAGAGCTGAGGAGATTCTTTACCGGCTAGATGTGGATTGGCCGAAGTATTCAGAATACTTCACCGGAGCAACATTTTGTGTTGCAGTTGACTCCCTCAACGGATTGGTTTATGTAGCCCAGGTAAGTAAAACTGGGATTTTTGTTTTCAAAGTTACGAACGCAAAGAAAACAGCTTTCCTGTGTTACTGTACTAAGTATCTATGTACGTTTATGTTACGCCAATTGTGGAATTTGTTTTTTTAAGTTAGTGTTTTGGTTTTGAGCTTGATAGAGGTTAATATTGTTTGGTTTTGTAAACATTACATCATTTCTTGGTTAACCTTTGACTTATGTTTCTCGTTGTGAAAATAATGATTGCTTCCTTAAAACTGATCCTATCTAAACAGTTATTTTTGTATACCTTCAGAGAGGGGATAACATCCCAAAGGTATTAGTGTTCACAGAGGATGGATATTTCCTACGATCCTGGAATTATACAGTTGACACACCTCATGGTATATTTGCAGCCAGTACACCACAGGAAAAATCCGTCTGGATCACGGATGTAGGAAGTGGTATGTGTAGTAATATCTCTTAAATTATCTTGCTAGAAACCTCCTCTTTGCCCATGTTCTTGCCTGTCCATTTTAAAATCAGAGTGGCCTAATCTATTTGTAATTTCTTCAGTGATTTGTGAAATCGCCTTTCTAAATTTTTATATCGTCGTTATGTATAATTGAGACATTTAACAAGGAAGCTATCATTGTGATCTTTCCTTTAATTTGTCACGGGACTTTTGCATGTTAAAATATCAGTTGCTCTTCTTAGATTACTTCTGTGAAGCCAAATAAAATGGTAGTCTCTAAAAGCTAATAAATGGGGTCTTTGCCTGTTGTTTTCCTTTACCACTTGTCTGAGAGATTTTGCTGAGAAACCAGAACTGCTTTCTTGCCCAGAGTGCAAGATTTGCAGAAACTGCTGGTGATGTGAATGCTTCTGAAGTCCTGCTGACTTTAGCATGTCTGAAACCTTTCCATTAAATAATTTTAGTAGGGTGTGCAGGCGGTGCTAGTGGTAAAGAACCCACCTGTCAATGCAGGAGACATGAGACTTGGGTTTGATCTGTAAGGTAGGAAGATCCCATGGGGGAGGGCATGGCAACCCACTCCAGTATTCTTGTCTGGAGAATCCCATGGACCAAGGAGCCTGGTCCATAGAGTTGCAGAGAGTCAGACATAATGGAAGTGACCTAGGACACACACATGCTGCCAAAGTAAGCACAGTTGAAGTTACAGCTGTGAGAATAGTGTTCAGAGATAGCTGTTGCCTGTGCTTGTGATTTAAGATAAGATGATTCAAGAGATAACCTGGTATTATTATTTCAGGATCTCAGGAAAGAAAGAGATCTTAAAGAAAATATTTCTAGTCTTGTGCCAGATAAGTTCATGGCTTGAAGGTCATTCTGTTTCCCCACTTTGGGTTAATTTAGATACCATTTTGGGATTAAAGAGGTCTCAGGTTTTGTGAACAGTGCACTAACCATATCTGTTCTCAGTACCCAGAAGATTTCTGAGCCTTAGTCCGTGAGTCCTTTATTTCAAGCTATATTTTGGATGGTAAGATTTTGGTTAAATCAGAAAATCTTGGTTACTTCTGAGCTCATTGTTAGACCTTACTGAAGTTTGACTGTTTTTGCTTCTTTTTTTTTTTTCCCTTTTCAGGATTCACGGTTAAAAGGAGGCCTTCACTTTTTACTTCCTTCCACTCATGTGATCCTTTTTCATAAAATACTTGACTGGTTCCCAGAAACAGAAAGAACACACATTTTGCTTTCATTCTTTCCATTATAGCTTGTTTTTCCATGCACAGATCTGAAGACAGTTTTTCTGTTTCTTCCTGTATTTCAAAGAATAAATGCTCTTTAGTTAAAACATGGCTGCATGTTAGCCATTAAAAAAAAACAAACCACTGTTTACTGGTATCCTTTTTCCAATTCCTTAGAGACTTTGAAGTTTGTTTTCTTTACTGTTTTGCTCTCAGTTATTAGAACAAAGTTTAGCTCAAGTCTCCAAAAGAAGTATAGTAATAAATTGTCAAGATAGGATGCAATGCAAGCTGATTCATACTGTTTCCAGTTTATCATTTGAATGCCTACCAGTTACTTGGTTTTGATATGCCTTCAAGTTGGTTTCTGTTAAATTGCTTTATCATTTTTCCTTTTTTATTAATATTCCAGTTTATGCTTTGCTTGTAATAATTTTAACTCTATGGAAAGATTTATTCCTTATTTAGAAAAGAAAAGCTAATGGGTTAAATTTTGTATTTGTTTCCACTTGGAGAAAATGTGGCTTAAAAAAAGTCAGTATTGTTATGAGCCAGTGTTCCTTCAATTAAAAAAAAAAAGCTTTAAAAAATTAACACGAAAATAGATATATGTGTCTGTATTATAAAGAACTTTTTCATTGAGCTACTGAAACTGAGATGTGCCCATGAGTAACTGAAATAACAGTTTTCAAATATGAGTTGTTCAAGTTCTTCTTGATTTTCTTTTGATTCCTTTTTCTTTTTAAATTTTACACCTGAGTATAGTTGATTAACAGTGTTCTGTTAGTTTCAGGTGTACAGCAAAGTGATTCAGTTATATGTATAGATGTAGCTTGATTTTGTTGTTCAAATAATGTTTATTGAAAGTCATAAGATAAAAAAAGAAAATGATGTGCCAATACTTTCACATCATGAGCCTTCTGTTTTAGGAGTCAGTTCTCTTTGGTTGTATAGATTTTATTTAGAATCTATTTTGGAGTACATGAGATTCTAGTCTGAATAGATTTGGCTATAACGAATGAAGCTTCATTGCTTGTCAGATATAATATATTTAATTATTAGTGTTTAAACTTTTTATTGCTGTCTAATTTTCTCAGATTTTTTGCTCTCAGCTTACTTGAAACATGTAAATGTGCAGTGGTTATATTTGTGAAATATGCATGTTTGTCTTTATAGGATTCTATGGTCATACTATTAAAAAATACAATTCCTTTGGTGACCTTGTTCAAGTTTTGGGGACCCCAGGCAAAAAAGGCACTGGTTTGAACCCCCTGCAGTTTGATAACCCTGCAGAATTACATGTAGATGACACAGGAGATATTTACATTGTGGATGGAGATGGAGGACTGAATAACAGGTTGATCAAATTGTCCCAAGGTACGTGGCTTAGTTTTGTGTGGTGTTCTAAGAGTATCACTCAGTTGGCTCTAATTTGTCTGACACTGAGCAGAACTTCAGTCAGCGCCTCTGTCTTCACATTGCCTTCTCTGTGTGCCACTGTGTCTTCACACCTCCTCCCCTTTCTCTTATCTGGGCACTGGTCATTGGGTCCACTCTAAACCCAGTAATCTCCACCTCAGGATCCTTAACTGTATCCGCAAAGGCCCGGTTTCCAATAAGGTCACATTCACAGCTTTGGAGATTTGAGACTTGGGCGTGTCTCTTTTTTGGGGGGGTGGGGGCGAGAGGGACATCTTCAGCACGATACAGGGGCATTAAAAATGGCCACCTACAAAATCGTAATTTGTAAGCTCAGAGACAAGGTAATACCAAATAACATATTGATTATGAGGGGGAACCAATTTGAAGAAGAGGTTGGCATGAACCCTAAACAATGATATTTGGGTTATGAAAAATTTAAGTGGAGAAAACCATTGAAGAAGCTGATTGCTTGAAACAGAGAAGGAATTTTTTTTTAAGCATATAGATTAGACAAATTTACATAAACAGAAAGCCAGGAAGGCATAATCAGCTCAGGGTGTAATTGAATAGTTTGTAACTCATGACATACAATATAACATGCTAATGCATAAGGCATTCTACATGTTGTACCGACCAGGTGTGTTTACCATTTATAGATTTTATGATCCTTTGGCTGCGTGGAGAAAATGGAACAGGGCCTGCTAAGTTCAACATACCCCACAGTGTTACAGTGGATTCCACTGGTCGGGTAAGTATATGGTCTGATCTGTGTGTTTGGACTGTCTGATTATATGGGGGTGGGGCATGTATCAATATATATGGATTTTGGTGTACATATGCCTGTCTGCACACCTGGATGTGTGTGTATGTTAGTGAATGTGTGTATCTCAGGGCGTTTGGGCTGTTCCTCCAGGACTGGGTATACCCACGTACTCTTCTACATACCTCTGCAGCCCTGGGCACATGTCATTAAAAACCATTTCACTGAGACTTCCCTGGCCATCCAGTCATTAACCCTCCATGCCTCCAATACAGGGGGTGCAGGTTTGATCCCTGGTTGGGGAACTGGGATCCTGCATGCTGTTCGGGGCAGCCAAAAGATGAAGAAGAAAACAAAACCAAAAAACAAAATCCATTTCACTGTATGTATGCCGTGGGTTGTATACATCAAACCCAGTACACCGAATGTCACTTAGAGCCAGTCTGCCTTCCTGTATTACAGTAACAGTTCCCTGAAGAACTCAAGACAGCCTGTCGCAAACCTAAATGAAACCTACTGTAAATCATGCTTTGTATGTCACTGAAATCTCTCAAGCTTCCTCTTTAAGTGCTTTAGCACTTTGGACAAACCCTCGTAAATAGGGTGGAAGTTTAAGGATGCGGTACGAGTGAACAGCTGGCTTCCCACTGGCCTCAGCCCCTAAGGATGTGGCCTGCTTTTCCACATCTTGGTCTTGTTGGCTGACCCAGGAACCGGGAGGTTGGAGGGACTCAGTGATAGCAGACGCTTGTTAGAGGAGTGAGTGAATGACTGCTTCTCAGTGTCTCCTGATTCCCTGCGTGACAGTGGAGTACTCCAGCTGTTTAGCTAGCCAGATGCTTAGCATAGCAGCCAGAACATGCTAGGCTTTGACTCAAACCCATGTGTGGCTTTCCCATCTATTGTAAGCTCACTCCAAACTATTTAACCTTTCTGTAGTTGAATTTCTTATCTGAAAATGGGGCTTTCACATGCTCTCCTTTGGGGTCCTCTAAGTCCTCGATGGGAGTGCTTATGAAACTACTGAAAATAAACAGTCATTCTCTCCCCTTCTTCTTTTTCCTTCCTTTTCATTATGATGTGGACATTCTCCAGTCTCCATCTTTCTGCGTTCGCAGGTGTGGGTGGCTGACCGAGGCAATAAAAGACTTCAGGTGTTTGATAAAGACACAGGGGATTGGTTGGGAGAGTGGAAGAACTGTTTCTTGGAAGAGGGGCCTTCTGCAGTCAGGTAATTGTTTCTTTTTTTGTCTTTAAATGCTTGTTTAATTTGGTTTTTGTTAGTTTCTCTGAAGAGCTAGCTGAAAGTTTAAAATATTTGTTGTGGATGTTAAGCAGGGTAAAGGGGGAAGGATAGAAGTACTCAGAGAACATGGAATCACGTTTCAGATTCAGGCAGAGTGCTCAGTTGCTTCAGTCGTGTCAGACTCTTTGTGACCCTACGGACTGTAGCCACCAGGCTCCTCTGTCCATGCAGGCAAGAATATAGGAGCGGGTTGCCATGCCCTCCTGCAGGGCATCTTCCTGACCCAGGGATAGAACCCTTGTCTCTGGCAGTTCCTGCATTGGCAGGCAGGTTCTTTACGACTAGCACCATCTAGGAACCGCACCCCGCACCCCCCTCCCCCGCCCCCCAGGCAGAGTGCAAGCGGTTAAACTCCCATGTGTTTGAGATAATAAAGGCTGGTCCTTCTTGCAGCCTCTGCCTTTGAGGTGTGGTGTATTTTTAAACATAGAATAAAAAGTAAAACCTGGAGTCTGTAGTTTCAGACCCAGCTTGACACCAATTCTCCAGTAGTTTATTTGTGTGTTATTTTTAATACTCTGCTCAGTGTTATGTGGCAACCTGGATGGAAGGGGAGTTTGGGGGAGAATGGATACATGGATATGAATGGCTGAATCCCTTCTCTGCCCACCTGAAACTACCACAACATTGTTAATCGGCTATACTTCAGTGTAAAATAAAAAGTTTAAAAAAAAAGTAGTAAGCTAATCATTTTTGGCTAAGTCTGTCATCACAAATCTCTTGTTCCCTCAGGGGCAGAGTCAGATCAATTTTAAATGTCCTTTAAAAGAACCCTTCAGCAGGTGGGTCCTTGTACAAGATGTAATATTGTAGGGATATGTACGTATATTGCAAAAATGAACATTTATGTTAGTTTTGCACGGCTGATGGTGTGACATCTCCTCCTCAGGTTTACTCCTGATGGTAAATACGTGGTCGTGGCCCAGCTGAATCTGAGCCGGCTCTTAATCCTGGCGGCGCCCCTGGTAGGAAACATCGGCGACTGCTCTCTGGTCAGCACGATCCAGCTGGCCGATCAAGTCTCCCCGCATCTCTTAGAAGTCAGCAGGGAGACCGGAGCAGTCTACGTAGCTGAAATTGGAGCAAAGCAAGTGCAAAAATACATCCCCGTGAATAGGTATTTCTCTTTATTCAGTTCATAACTGTTGGTTTTTGTTTTTGTTTTCTGGAGGTTTTTTAGTTGGAAGTTCAGATCCTCAGATTCTCGAATTTGCTGTTAGATACTCTCAACTGATGTTGAGGCACAAGGATTTGTTTCTTTATTTTTGCCTGACCCTGTTGTCAGAGAGATACATGTTTTTATATCATCATGAACCAGGTTGTGGGGCATTCTGGTGATTTAGTTCCACTTCAGTGTGCACAAGGATGTTTTAAAGAAATGTAACTAATGAAGAATAGGACGGGAAAGAGAGACTAGGGTAATAACCCAGTAATTTGCCCTCTAGACTCATTTTCCCTGGCGGGGAAGCAGAGAAATTAACATGGGTTTGCAGCATAATTTATTGAATTTCATATAAGTAGCACAAACTTTCTCTTTATTTGCTTCATAAACAGTGAAGTGCTTGAGAGATGGGATCTTGATTAACGAGAACCCACAGGGCGCCGGGCCCTGAAGATGCAGACGTGAAGAGGCAGGATTGTCTGCGTGCCTTTGAGTAGCTTACGGTCCACACGACGTGGTGACAGTAACACGTGCTATTGGACTTCTGGAAGAGGAGCGACAGGTCTGAGTTGAGGAGTCTTTGCAGGGGAATCAGTTTCAGCTCCAACTGGAAAAACTGAGGAGGAAAAAACCATGAGTTTCGGGTAGAGAAGTGATGAAAAATTGCACCCTTGCTGTGAACCTCAGCAGGCTTTCTTTTAATGGCCCAATTTGGCTTTGGTTGTTTAGCTCAGGGGTCCCCAGCCTTTGGGCTGTGGACAGGTTGGTACCGCCTGTCAGGTCAGCAGCAGCGTTAGATTAGAAATAAAGTGCACAAATGAACGTAATGCACTTGAATCACCCTGAAACCATCCTCCCCATCGCCTGGTCTGGGGAGAAACTGTCTTCCATGAAACTGGTCCCTGGTGCCAAAAAGGTTGGGGACCGCGGCTTTAGGTGTAAGATGCTTCATCTCAATCCTTAAACATAGAAATAAAGTGGCTGGTGTCTAAGCCCTTTAGCAAGGGATCTTAAAAATAACTAGAATGTTTTTAAAGGTAGCAAGAAAAATAGGTTCTCTTCTCGGTGCCTCTTTTCTTCCTTTTTCTTTTTTTTCACAGGGACTCTGTCCATACTAACTTTTGTCTGCCTCAAAGAAGTTTTAGATTTATTTATATAAGGGTGTGTGCCAAACACTTGGAGCTATTAAGATGAATAATTTCCTGCTTTTCTCTTTGTGTATCTTTTTTTAACCCATTTGTTCTGAATATTAGCCTCCCAATTAAGACCATTTTTTCAGTTTGTTCTAGTTTATTCTTGGGTTGAAAGGAAACTTGCCATGTTACAGTCTGTTTCACATCATTCTTTGCCTTTTTTCATATCAGTTCAGTTCGGTTCAGTCGCTCAGTTGTGTCCGACTCTTTGCAACCCCATGAAACACAGCACGCCAGGCCTCCTGTCCATCACCGTCTCCTGGAGTTCACTCAGACTCGCGTCCATTGAGTCCGTGATGCCATCCAACCATCTCATCCTCTGTCGTCCCCTTCTCCTCCTGCCCCCAATCACTCCCAGCATCACAGTCTTTTCCAGTGAGTCAACTCTTCGCATGAGGTGGCCAAAGTACTGGAGTTTCAGCTTCAGCATCATTCCTTCCAAAGAAACCCCAGGGCTGATCTTCAGAATGGACTGGTTGGATCTCCTTGCAGTCCAAGGGACTCTCAAGAGTCTTCTCCAACACCACACTTCAAAAGCATCAATTCTTCAGTGCTCAGCTTTCTTCACAGTCCAACTCTCGCATCCATACATGACCACTGGAAAAACCATAGCCTTGACTAGACGGACCTTTGTTGGCAAAGTAACGTCTCTGCTTTTTAATATGCTATCTAGGTTGGTCATAACTTTTCTTCCAAGAAGTAAGTGTCTTTTAATTTCATGGCTGCAGTCACCATCTGCAGTGATTTTGGAGCCCAGAAAGATAAAAGTCTGACACTGTTTCTACCGATTCCCCATCTATTTCCCATGAAGTGATGGGACCAGATGCCATGATCTTCATTTTCTGAATGTTGAGCTTTAAGCCAACTTTTTCATTTCTCTTTCACTTTCATCAATAGGCTTTTTAGTTCCTGTTCACTTTCTGCCATAAGGGTGGTGTCATCTGCATATCTGAGGTTATTGATATTTCTCCCGGCAATCTTGATTCCAGCTTGTGCTTCTTCCAGCCCAGCGTTTCTCATGATGTACTCTGCATAGAAGTTAAATAAGCAGGGTGACAATATACAGCCTTGACGTACTCCTTTTCCTATTTGGAAGCAGTCTGTTGTTCCATGTCCAGTTCTAACTGTTGCTTCCTGACCTGCATACAGATTTCTCAAGAGGCAGTTCAGGTGATCTGGTATTCCCATCTCTTTCAGAATTTTCCACAGTTTATTGCGATCCACACAGGCAAAGGCGTTGGCATAGTCAATAAAGCAGAAATAGATGTTTTTCTGAAACTCTCTTGCTTTTTCGATGATCCAGCGCAATTTGATCTCTGGTTCCTCTGCATTTTCTAAAACCCTCTTGAACATCTGGAAGTTCATGGTTCACGTATTGCTGAAACCTGGCTTGGAGAATTTTGAGCATTACTTTACTAGTGTGTGGGATGAGTGCAATTGTGCGGTAGTTTGAGCATTCTTTGGCATTGCCTTTCTTTGGGATTGGAATGAAAACGGACCTTTTCCAGTCCTGTGGCCACTGCTGAGTTTTCCAGATTTGCTGGCATATTGAGTGCAGCACTTTCACAGCATCATCTTTCAGGATTTGAAATAGCTCCACTGGAATTCCATCACCTCCACTAGCTTTGTTCATAGTGATGCTTTCTAAGGCCCACTTGACTTCACATTTCAGGATGTCTGGCTCTAGGTGAGTGATCACACCATCGTGATTATCTTGGTCGTGAAGCTCTTTTTTGTACAGTTCTTCTGTGTATTCTTACCACCTCTTCTTAATATCTTCTGCTTTTGTTAGGTCCATACCATTCATATGATTTCTCATATCAGCCTCCCTTTTCATCCTAATCATGTGTCATGTGTGTTAGTCACTCAGTCTTGTCCAACTCTTTGTGACCCCATGGACTGTAGCCCTCCAGGTTCCTCTGTCCATGGGATTTTCCAGGCAAGTTGCCATTCCCTTCTCCAGGGGATCTTCCTGACCCAGGGATTGAACCCAGGTCTCCTGCATTGCAGGCAGATTCTTCACTGTCTGAGCTGCCAGGGAAGCCTCTTTATCGCAGTGTTTATGGTAATCTACCAACGGAACTCTGTCCTGAGCTCCAAGGCGTGCTTGTGCCACTGATTAAGCTGTGTGACCTGAACGAGTCACCGTCATTTTCTCTTCTGTAAATTGGACTGTCATTGTGTTTCCTCCTTCAGGAAGGCTGTGAGGTTCACGTGTGCAATAGTGAGGTTCACGTGTGCAATAGGCACAGATGTGCCCTTTGAATTCTGTAGTTCCAAGTACATTGAAGGTGTCTTGTTAGAAAAGGTCCTTCTAAATGTGCTGTTTACCTGATACCAGCTATCAGTTTTGCCTTAATTTTGCATTTATCAAAATGCCATAAATTTATGCAGTTAGCCAAATATTAAATCTACTTGGATGAAAATAAATAGTTTGAGGTTTTGTTTGTTTTGCTTTCAAGTCAGATCAAGAAGTGCAAATGTCTCTTTGAAGGAATATAGGTTAGATTTTTGTCATTTCAAAAATGTTGTATTTAACTTTGTTTTATGCAAGATTCTTTTACAACTTGCCGAAAGTAATATTTGCATGGACCTTGCTAACGTGTTTATTAGCATACTTGTAATCATGGTATTTCACCTTTTTTCTCTGGATTAATTGGTTAAATTAATTGAGAAATGTGTTGTATTTTCTGTTAAATAAAAATTTTGCAAAGAAAATGCAGTATTGTCTGGTTTTCCAATTAACGTTTGATTTTGTTGTTATAAAAGCAGTATATAATTATGCCATTGAGTAATTTCAGCGATCACTGGTTGATACTAAGAGTATATCCTCCTCTTCATTCACATGTGAAGTGAGGGCTGAAGTGGGTAAATATTGGGAGAGGCTGTGACTTTAAGATGGTGGATGGGGTACAAATGATAGTGATAACTAACTAGTTTTGCATTAGAAATGGAATGTCTTTATGCCTCTACCATCTAGATCTGTTCTGGGAGAGAGGGATAGGGTGTTCTAACTTAGAAAACCAAGGCTAAAAAAAAGGAAATCAAGACTACAGGTAATCTTTCTTAACCTCCACTAAAGCATTGAGCCTTTAGACTGGAATGTTTATCCATCAAAGCATACATGCAATCTGATGAGAAGCTAAGGAGACCTATATACTTTGTAAAGCTCAGGCCATATTAAAGAACAACTTCAAACAATGAGGCTGCTAGGTCAAAAGCAATCAAGGCTCAACTTCCCTTTTGCCTTTGTTTATTTTAAACATTACTGGATTTTAAAATAGGATCGATTGGATAGCCAACATTAAAACAGGAAACTCAGGTTTTTTTGCTCCTCAGACTCAGGAGAGTAAATCCAAATCAAAGTCTTTCATAGAGAGTCAGAATAAACCAAGTTTATTTATTCAACAGAAATATTCAAAACAACGCACAAATGAAGACACTTAGGTGAGTATCATCTGCCCTAGCTCTTCAAGCTACCTAGTTTGGAAAACAAAGCAGGCTTGCTTTTCAGCTTTTCTGGAAGGGGACATTTGACACTTGTGTTACATTCTTGATACACAAGAGGGCAGCAGAGTCCTGCTTATGATAAGCATTTCTTGAACTCAAAGTGGGCATCTTTATACTTGACCTATACGTGACCTTCTTTGTATTTCTGATTTTTGAAAATCTGAGGCAGTAGTGTTAACCATACTTTTAATTTTCCTTCAGCTTGTTTGCATCTTGAGGAAATTGGTTTATAGGTGACATCTTCCAAGGGTTGTTGGAAATATTTACTGCTTTATTGGCGTTTCCATGCTTAAGAAAAAAAGGGTTAAATCTTTTCAGTAATTCAAACTAATATCTAGAAGTGAATAACTCATTTTAAACATTTAAAATTGTAACCTGAAGGCATGCTTAGTACAGTAGAAAATGTATCTGTTACCAGAGAGTTATTTTTCTTCCTACTAGCCTTGTTGTGTTTAACAATTTTGTCACGTGGTTGCTGACTCTTACCGATAAGAATGATGGATTATTTTATAGAGAGGCCCAGTGATTTATCCACTATGTACTTACCCATAGAATTCCTGAGTGTATTAAGTAAATCAATCCTCTGAACATTTAATGACATTTAATACAGATACTCTCTTTGTATGTAAGAACTGAGTGGCGTCTGAACAATGAAAAATAGCACTCTTTGGAACTTTTGTTTCTTCCATTGTAAGCAATGTAATGATACTGTTATGATTCAGTTCTGTTTCTGTGATATTTGTAAAGAAAATGTGTTACATGATGTAACACATGAAACAAGCATGTTTTGAAATGAGCATCTTGTTAAGTGGAATCTTTTGAATAAAATCTTTTAAAAGGTAGATTAAATTACCTTTGTAATGTGGTACAACAGTGTCATATCCCAAACTTGCTCCTCAGTTTTCAGCCACTTCATTCTCAAGAAAGAGAATCGTAGTAGCATGTTCCAAATCTCAGGTTTATTCTTTACCAGAATCAGTGTTAAAATCGATGTATTAAAATACTATAATGTGTTAAATTTTTCCCCATAGGACTTTTACATACAAATGGCCACAATCACCGAAGTTTATGTAACATTTTTCTTTAAATGTACAAGAGTATTTTAATGATTTGATGTTTACTGTATTTAAATACTAATTTTTAATTAAAGGGATATAGGAACTATGTATACATTTGGTTTGATCACTAATTTTAAAATTTTATCTAGTTTTTTTCTTTGTGTTTTCTGTGTGTGTGTGTCTGTTTAAATAAATATGTAAAGAGCATTATGCTCAGATAGGTCAAAACAACTGTATCAAAAAAATTAACCGCAAATTACCATGGTTAGTTATATACATTTAAAGACTCGGAGGAAAGCCTTATTTGGCAACAAATTGTCTAAAAAAGATTTGAAAGGTTTGTTGGCCAAAAGTATTACAAGCCTTGTTAGGAAACAATTTGTTGCAATCTCAGATAACAGTAGGTGTAAATATAATGGCAAGTTTATAAGACAGGATAGTCTGTGATCCTGGTAAACAAATCTGAGGTCTTGAAGTTTTCCTTTGGGATGCCACATTTTAAGGGAAAACCCCACAAATAGACTCCAGTCCCAAAACAGGTGACCAAGATAACACAATGTTAGGAAATAATTCTGAGACCTTGTAATGTGATCCTATAGTAGTAAACGACTCAGTGAGCTTTCCTCTAGAACTAAGACAATGAACAGAAATGGCAGAGTAGCCAATTGGCCCAGCCCAGTGAAAGAACCTTCTAGCAAAGAGCTGCAATGAAAGTGAAGTAAAAGTCCCTCTATTGTATTGGATTCTTTGCGACCCCATGGACTATATACAGTCCATGGAATTCTCCAGGCCAGAATACTGGAGTCGGTAGTCTTTCCCTTCTCCAGGGGATCTTCCCGACCCAGGGATCAAATCCAGGTCTACCCACATTGCAGGCAGATTCTTTACCAGCTGAGCCACAGGGTAGCCCAAGAATACTGGAGTGGGTAGCCTATCCCCTTTCCAGTAGATCTTCCCGACCCAGGAATTGAAAGGGGTTTCCTGCATTGCAGGCAGATTCTTTACCAACTGAGCTATGAGGGAAGCCCTTAGCAGTGCAATGGACTGTGTTAATACTGCAAGTGGTAAAGCTTATTGGTACAGAAACCTGGAGTTAGTTTGACCTGAGTTCTGATCTAGGCCCTGCCACTTACTGTATCATTTTGAGGCTCTCTGCTTCATTTTTCTGATTTGTGAAGATAATAGTATTTTCCTCATAGGATTCTCGTGAATACAAATAAGATCACGCTTGGAGAGCATTATACTTAGTCCCCAACACGCAGGAAGTACTTAACAAGCCTGGAGAGAGCCCCCTGCAGCATTTAAGCCAAAGGTGGGCAGCCATGCCACCTTGGACACTTAGACTGGGAAGAGGACCCTCCCTATTTATGACTCTTGTGTTTAGTCACAGTATTGAAAACTAAATGTATAGTTGTGATAGACTAAGGTACCTATCACACAGAAATGCTATTTTTTTTAAAAAAATACTTTTCAGTTTGCATTAACGCTATTTATCAAACCATCAGATACATACTTGCCAATTACCAGGAATCCAGTGATACACAGGGTAAATTTTCTGGAATTTACATTCTGCTTGGGGGGGACAGAACAGTTTGAGTGGAACAGTGAGACACTGATGAGAATTTGTGGTGCATGTTAACACTTGATTGGCTAAATAAACATCCATTTCCAATCTTCTTTACCTTTTACCACCTTAGATACTGGAAGAGCTAGGTGCTTGCTTCCTCAGCTTTGCGGCATCTAGAGGTAAACATATGATGTGGTATGGTCTGGCCAATGTGGCCCTGGGACTTCTGGAAGATCATCTGGTTTCTTTGACTTAGAAAAATGTATCTTTAGCACCATCTTCTCTCTTGAACTTACATGTGATGCCTGGAGTGACAGCAGCCCTTTTGGAACTATAAAGCAGCAGGCCAGCATTCTTAAGGAAGGCAGAAAGCTGGAAGGAGCCTGGATTTTTATGATTGGGAAACTACCGAACTGGTCTTCTAGTTCCTTTCTCCAGACTTATGATGTGAGATAATTAAATATTTTAGTTACTTAAGCCTCTGTTAGTTGAATATTTTCTTGCAGATTAAATTATTCCTAAGAAATTCAGTGTTGAATTAACCTGTATTAATTTGGGAAGGATGGATATTTTTTATGGTTTTAAGGGTCTGTATCTAAGAAAATAAGTCACTCTGCTTTTGTGTCTTATGTCCTTTCATAAGATTGTATTGGTGTTTTTTTAAAAAATACACATCCCAGGCCTTTCTTTTTAGACACATTTTGATTCTTGTGTCGAATTTATCCTGTGCATTTATTAATAGTAGTTACTATAGTAGGATTTTTGCCCCCCATTTCTAATTAGTTTTTGGTAATATAGAGAAAAAGTATCAATTCTTTTTATATATATCTACTCACTTTTATAAGTCTTACTCATCTTAATTAGTTATTGGAGATATTCAGATATTCTAGGTATACAACTCTGAAAGTAAGGGTGGGTATACATCTTTCAATATTTTTATTGCTTGTTTGATTTTTAAACTTTTATTGCATTAGGTACACTGTTCAAAACAATGTTGAATGATAGTCGTGATATAGAATATCCTTATTTCTGATTTTAATGGAAATGGTACTTCACCAATTTTTACAGTATTTTCTATTAAGTTTTGATAATTTTAATAATTAGGTTTTTCAATGTCTTGGATTTTTCTTTTGAGCGGGAGGGCATAGGATCTTAGTTTCCCCACCAGGGGTTGAACCTAGGCCACTGCAGTGAAAGTGCTGAGTCTTAACCGTTGGACCACCAGGGAATTCCCGTCTTGGAATTTTATTAAAAATACTTAGTTTTATAAAATGGTTTTGGGGATTGATGTTTGCAATATGTTAATTAAAGTTATAGTATTTTCCACATTTATTGTTAGAAAAAAATTTACTTGCTCATAATTTCTTGCTTGGGATTTTATTCTTGAAAAAAAGAGGGCAGTAGAGTTCCATTTATATACACTTCATTATATACACTTCCACCCATTTTCAAAAGGAATTTGAGTTTCTTCACAATAAAATGTTTTAAATATGTTAATATAATGTCAAAAATTGTGCGAGATGAGGAAAGTACATTTATTCAAAACCTAGATTAGTAATAGTTACAGCAGTTAAGCAGTAAGTTAATTCTAAACTTTCTTGTAGCCATAGTAAAGAAGGAAACATGAATATGTAATTTTCATCTGATACAAGGAAGTAGATCTGTTTTTAAGAAACAAAAACTTTTCCCCCAGCTTTTCTCATCATGAGAAGACTAAAAAGGGACACAGAGATGCGATAAAGGCATGAGCTACCCAGGTCATCCGTGTTCCCTCCTCCCCCATCAGGAGACTTCCAGAACCTGGAAGACTAGCCAGGGGATGAGTGAGCTGCTGGGCTTGGGTGTGAAACTTAAGGCTCATCAGAACACTCATCAAGATAAATGATATTTTAAGGCAGTATTTTAAAAATGCAAAAAAGTCTCTGATGAAGAAACTATCAGACTTTTAAATAAAGACAGGACTCAGCAAGATATGTATGAGGTTGAGGCAATGGAGGCCACATTATACAAGTGGAGGATTAGATCCTACTTTTTTTTTAAGTTTTTGGCCATGCCATGAAGCCTGTGGGATCCCAATTCCCCTACCAAGGATGGAATCCGTTCCCTCAGCAGTGAAAGCATAGTCTTTCACTAGGACCACTAGGTCCCTAGTTTATTTTTTTGTTGCACCTAGTTTATTTACTTTGTGTTGAACCCGATACCCCAGCAGTGAAAGCCCAGACCTCCAAGGAAGTCCCTAGATCCTACTTTAATTTAAAATGTTGATATTGTCTTCATTTTTTCCATTAGCTTTGAATTTTAGAATGTTGTATTAAAATATTACTTACCTTGATTACCATATTTTGGGCATCCCCTTAAATTTTGTGCCCAAGCAGAGGGCCTCACTTACCTCACCCTCATCTGAATTTTGGGAAGAAAAGAGACTGGCAAACCGATCGGAGCCTGAGGAATAGTCCTGGGGACTCACGAAAGAGGAAGCCTCTCTAAGAACATCCCAGACCAGACTCCTTTTCATGCATTATTTCATCTATAATTACTCCCCAAGGCAGCTATTAGCATAATGGTTTATCTAAGGAACCGAGTGTCAATATGGAAGAGTAGAAAGCAACCAAACCTGGTTTCACCCAAGATCTACGTGCCTCAAGAGCCTTGCTGTTCCCACTGTTGATACAGGTGCCTCATCGCTGCTCAGCACAATTCTTGACATTTGCTCCACCTTTCAGGTCAGAAGCTCTATTGTGTGAAGACAAAAATCACAATGAGAAATTTCACTTGAAGCTGCCTGAGATTTTAAACCCTAGCTTTTCTCTTCCTGATGCTCTCTAAAAAATAACTATTCTTCCTGAGTTGCTTGTATGTTCAAGTAAAAAGCTTCTGACAGAGTGGTGGTGGGATGCACCCTTCTTTGTATTGGTCTGCCATGTGCTGGGCCACAGCATTGCTGAGACAAAAGGTCGGTCAGTTAAGTGAATCCAGCGGCAGTGTACACTTGTGTTATAAATCTAGCCAGTTTCGGCAATTCATATTGGGTGCGGTGAGAAGAGAACTGTGTTTGGAGTCTGAAATGAAGTTGACTGCCAATACATGATTTTGAATCATTTATTCATTTCTCTAGGGTTTCAGATTCCTTTTGTATGGAATTTTTTCCATGAAAATATGATTGTGTGAAATCCTCCCTTCTTTTAAGCCCACCTGATCCATTGATGAAGAAAGTACATTGTGATTTCAACATTCACGTGGGGAACCTGGGCTCAGTCAATACTTCTGCCAATTCCTAAATGTAAATAAGGCATACAGCCTATCTTGATCAAACCTATCAATAAATGACTATGTATAGGGCTAGCTCCACTAATGACTTCATCACCGCTTTTTGTGGTAATCACTGGGACATCTATCAGGACTTGCCCTGTCATAAACAGAGGATTGCTGTGAATAAATGCGTTGTTTGTCTTATTTGTACAAGTTCTTTGGTGAACCATAACCATTACCTAAGAAATCATTTTTTGACTCCCAAAAACTAACATTTTAAGAATCAGACTGGACATAGTCTTTCAAGCAGAATTAATCAAATAGCTCTTTGCACCTTAAGAGTTGAAGCACAATTTGGTTGTATTTCTTTCACCTTTGTATACCCAAAGCCAGGAACAGTGCCTGGCTGATAGTGGGTTCCTCCGAAGACAAAACATAGATGTTTTTGCTCATTTATTCTATGCTTAGAAAAATAGACACTACAAACATTAGGCTTACAAGCCTCTCACCCAGATAAATATCTATGCTCTTTGGCAAATGACCCATGAAATAGAGCATTCACCTTGAAGAGGAAAGAGTTGGACCCAGAAAAACTGGTGGTTGATGTTAATCAAGTTTTGCCTTATTGGAGCTTATTTAGATCAAAGGCTAATCCTTGCTATTTAGCTCCATTTTCTAACATTTAAGTATTTAATCTTTTAGGAGGATTTTCTTTGGAGGAATTCATTCCTTCAACAAATATATTTTTTCAGATATACAGGGGCTTAAAAATGTCTCTCTCTCTTTAAGGATATCACAGAAGACTCTCTCTCTTTAAGGATATCACAGCCTAATGGATAATAGAAACATGTAAGGAAATAGTTAAATGCAGTTAAATGCAATTATAGGAATAAGTCCGTCTAGTCAAGGCTATGGTTTTTCCTGTGGTCATGTATGGATGTGAGAGTTGGACTGTGAAGAAGGCTGAGCGCTGAAGAATTGATGCTTTTGAACTGTGGTGTTGGAGAAGACTCTGGAGAGTCCCTTGGACTGCTAGGAGATCCAACTAGTCCATTCTGAAGGAGATCAGCCCTGGGATTTCTTTGGAAGGAATGATGCTAAAGCTGAAACTCCAGTACTTTGGCCACCTCATGTGAAGAGTTGACTCATTGGAAAAGACTGTGATGCTGGGAGGGATTGGGGGCAGGAGGAGAAGGGGATGACAGAGGATGAGATGGCTGGATGGCATCACTGACTCGATGGACATGAATCTGAGTGAACTCCGGGAGTTGATGATGGATGGGGAGGCCTGGCGTGCTGCGATTCATGGGGTCGCAAAGAGTCGGACATGACTGAGCGACTGAACTGAACTGATTCAAGCAGAATATGGGCATACATTGGCAATGTTTAACTCTAATTTCCTGAGTCTAGGGGAATTTAGTAAAGAAGCTTGAAATTGGTCTAAAGGATGAGTAGGAGTTCTCCAGGTAGAAAAAGAAGAGAAAGACATTCCAGAAACAGGGAAAGAATCTGCAAAAATATACAGGGACAAAATCACATAACAAACCTGCATGGGTGCTCAATTGTGTCTGACTTTTTGTGACCCCATGGATTGTAGCCCACCAGCTCCTCTGTCCATGGGATTTTCCAGGCAAGTATACTGGAGTCTTTCTCTTCTTTTTTATTTTTTGCTGCATCACAGAAATTGGCAGTCATTGTCCCCAAACATACTTTTTCCTGTTACCCTGGAGAGTATATTTTAAAAATTATTTCTGTATTTATTGGCTGCACTGGGTCTTCGTTGTGGTGTAAGGGCTTCTCATTCCAGTGGCTTCTCTGTGGTAAAGCATGGGCTCTGGGGCATGGGGGCTTCAGTAGCTTCAGCGTGGGGGCTCAGTAGTTGCAGCTCCTGGGCTCGAGCGTGGGCTCAGTAGCCGTGGTGCACAGGCTTTAGTTGCCCCGTGACATGTGGAATCTTCCCGGAGCAGGGATTGAACATATGTCCCTGCAGTGGCAGGCAGATTCTTACCCATGTGCCACCAGGGAAGTCCTCCTTGAGCGTATTAATTGAGGTACTTCTGAAGGGAATTAAAGTCTATATCTGAACTATGCCTTCCTATAGTCAAGTGAGCCGAGTTAATATTTCATCCAATTCACCATCTCTTTCTCATTTTTCAAAGTAAAGAGACAGATCACTATGGAGAAAATGTGTTCTCATTGTGGAAGTTGTAGGTGTCTGCAGAGCCTAATGAGGGTACTGTGCATTATGGATTTTATATATTAAAGAATAACACCCTTCCTAAGTGTAAAATTATTCAGACACACCTCTGTTGGTATCATTTTGGAAGCTGTCACACAAAGCGTGGGAAATAGAAACAGCACATAAAGATAGACACAATGTACCTCAGGAAATCAAGATTTTAACCTCAAAGGACGTAACAGAAGAGGCAGTATTTGAACCCAACACACCTAGGTTGAGAATGCATCTGTGGTATCTACTGTGTCCCTTATCTTCTAACACCCCCTGGAAAAGGTGAAATGCCTCTTCAATGGGACAGGAATTTCTGCAGACTCTGTTTCAAATCATGTTTAGAGTTGTACAGCTATAGCTCCTGGGCACTTATGAGAACCACACAGTAAAAATAAAAAAAATTTCCCCCAGATCCTCCCAAACTGCCCAAATTAAGATCTGTTATTTGTACCCTAGAGATAAGTACAGAGATAAACTTGGGAAAAAGTAACCTCTTTCTGGCTTTAAGAGTCTAAGGAGGCTTGGGAGCAGACAACCTATCTGATTATGCATAAGCACCATGGTTTGGTGAGTTTTCTTCCCTCTGAGCTTCTGTGGTTGAATACGTCAGTCTTTCTTTGTCTGCATTCCTGTTGTTTGATGAGGTATACAGATTCCACAAACACGAGCCTCTGTAGATTACAAGGTGAGCTTATACCTGAAGAATGGAATATTCATATTCAGCATTGAAGAGCAAAATATCACATGAAGTAAAACAAAAAGAAGCAGCTGGTCAGGAAAACACCAAAGCCCAGAGAGGCTAAAATAGGAGCTTCCTAATACTCTTGCAAGGGCTTCCCAGGTGGCTTAGTGGTAAAGAATCCGCCTGCAATGCAGGAGACACAGATTCAATCCCGAGGTTGGGAGGATCCCCTGGAGAAGGAAATGGCAACCCACAGCAATATTCTTGCCTGGGAAATCCCATGGACAGAGGAGCCTGGCAGTTACAGTTCATGGGGTCACAAAGAGTCAGACACAACTCAGTGATTAAACAACAGCAACAATACTCTGGCAACCCCCAACAAGTGTTCTATTATTCTTTCTGTAATGTTCTCTTTTCATTTCTTATCTTGCTTATTTGCAGTTTCCTTAAAAAAAAAAAATCAATACATCCAGAGCTATATTTCTCTTTCCAAAGAACCAATGTTTGCCTTAATTCATTGTTTTTGTAATACCTTGGTTTTTCTATTTTGGCTCTTATTCTTTCATCCCATTCTCTTTGGGTTTATTTTCTTCTTTTTATAACTTCTTAAGTGTATGCTTAGCTCATTCTTTTAATATTCTGCTTGTATTGCATAACAGTATGAATCTCCATCCAAATTTTCATAGGTACTATCTTAATTATAATTTGGTTCCAAATACTTTATTTCCATAACGATTCTTCTTTGAAGTCTGTTCTTAAATTTATAATTATGAGGGACTTTATCTTTGCATTTCTGATTTCTAACTTAATTGTGTAATGGACAGAGAAAGTAATATGTTTGATACAGACTATCTGGTATATTTAGACAGGGTTTTTAAACCCTTTTATGGTCAACGTTGTTAAGCTCCATTTATGCTTCTGAAGAGTGAGAATTCTCTGTTGTCCTTAGATAGAGCTTGCTAATTGCATTATTTGAATTTTCTTTAATTTTTTTCATCTCCTTGAGCTATTAATTAGTGGGAGAAATATGAATTTGTTTATTTTCTGTGGATTTTAATCAGATTTTGCTTTATATTTTCTTATATTCTCTCTAAACTATAAGAAAAGGAACCTCAGGAGTATTAAAGAACATAAACCCTGGAGTAATTGATTTCCATTGATTGAACGTATC
Organism: Capricornis sumatraensis; assembly: GCF_032405125.1. Taxonomy (NCBI): domain Eukaryota; kingdom Metazoa; phylum Chordata; class Mammalia; order Artiodactyla; family Bovidae; genus Capricornis; species Capricornis sumatraensis. Next base: position 33,025,766 of record NC_091080.1, on the reverse strand, counting down.
ATTAGTTGGATTAGATTAATTTGAATATTTCCTCCCACTTTCACTTTTCCAGCCTTTTTAGCCTGAGGCTCATTTAATGCCTTGTTACTTTTATGGTTCCATTAAAGTCACCATGCCCTGGGCAAAGTCTTGTTAAGGGAGGCAGGAGTTGCTTCCAGATCTCCAGCCACCCGGATCTGGATGGTGCCTGCTTTCTGACAGCTTTCTGTGGAGGTTTACCTTTTCATTAGCAGGATTTGTCACTTAACAGGGGACTCCAGCAAGTGGAAGGGGTGAATGGGCTCTGTGTCCACACACCTTCTTACACAATCTGACATAGTCAAAGAGGTAGCAAAAAAGGCCCTGCCAGCCATCAGATGAGCTGAATTTAATACATTCTTCTAGTCATAATTTAATGGCCTTTTCCTTGTTTCAGTTTTTTCTCTTGATCCCCTTTATAACCCCAAGGAGATACACTGGGTCATGGATATCTGTGTTTTTTTTTTTTTCTTTTTCTTTTGTAACAGTTAATTTTTTGGAGATAATTTTAGCTCTCAAGAATTACAAAAACTGTACAGATGTTCTTACACACTCTTTGTATTCAGATGAACATCTTTCCTAGCCATGTATACCTTTGCCTTACCTGAGCATCTTTCATGAGCACAGTACATTTATCAAAAGAATAGAAATTAACCCTGCTATAATAGTATCAACTGAAGTTAATAAAATAAATAAGATACAACCAGATTCACCAGGGTTTCTGTTAATGGCATTTTTTTCTGCTCTAGGCTGTGACCCAGGATTTCACATTACATGTAGTGGTCACGTCTTCTCCGTCACCTCCAATCTGTCATGGTGCCTCCTTCTTCTCTCGTCTTTCATGAATTTGATACTTTTCATGCACAGTTATTTTGTGGAATGTCCCTCACTTTGGATTTGTTCGATGTTTTCTCATGCTGAAGTCCTGCCTTGTTGAGAAGGATTGGACAGAAGCGACATTCCTTCCCCAATGCACTGTTATCGGGGGTACCTGACGTCAGTGTGGAGCTATCATCGTGTTAACCATGATCACTTGGCTAAGGTGACACCTGCCAGGAAGCTCTTCTGTAAACTTACTTCTTTTCCCTTCGTAAATTACGACACATTTGTAGGGAGACACTTTGAAGCTATGCAGATACCCTGTTTGGACTTAAACATTTCTCCAGGCCACCCAAGGTCTAGTCTTTTGGGAACATAAAATAGAAGCTCAGAGGCTCTGAAAGTTCCTCCTTCCTCCAGAAATAGGAATCTTCCACCGGTTCAGCTTACAAACTTCCCTCGAAGGTTTTCAGTTTCCTTTTCATTTTGGTCACAGAGGAATTGCTTCTTACGGTCTTACAAGCTTGGTGAACACACTGGAAAGAGTACTTGTGTCTTGTCCATTATTTCTCTGTGTTTTGTAATGGAAGATTTTTTTTTTGGATAATTCAAACATCCTGCTGAAAGTGATCCTTGCTCTGCCCACACGCATACACTGACACTGATATCCACCTCCATATTCTCAAGGCCATCATTACAATGGTTGTACTTTCTGAATCCAAAACCAAGATTCCTCTTCTGAAAAAAAAAAAAAGAAAAAGGACTCCTTTTGATTTGTGAAATCTTTTTATGGGAAAAGACTTACAATTGTGTAACGCTTTTCAAATAAAACGTTCCATGCATCAAGGGAACTCTACTCAATGCTCTGTAGTGACCTAACTGGGAAGGAAATCCAAACAAGAGGGGGATATATGTATACGTGTAGCTGGTTCCCTCTGCTGTACAACAGAGACCAATACAACATTATAAAGCAATTGTAGTCCGATAAAAATTAATAAAAACAAAAAGAATTACCATTGCACATACCTTAAACTGTGATTAAATATTGTCACTTTCAGTCATTTTTTAAAAAATAAGATTACCTAAAATTGAGACAATCACAGAAAATACTGGACATATGTTCTCTGCACCTCCGGCTCATTAATCACCTTGCTCACCTTCTGCGTTTCTGTTTTGGGCACGTGATCTCCTACAACACAGTTGCGTCTGTGGAACATCAAGCTCCACTGTTTTTCTGTAGTTGATGTTGATGATATGAACAAATAACTACTATTTCTAAACAATGGATAGATACACAATATACGCAACAAAATTGTTCTTAACAATTCTTGAAAATTGTTTTGACAATCTCCTACTACAATTTTATTACATCTCCCATGTCTGACTTCTATGCTCATACTACCAATATCCTTCCTGCGTGTTTCTTTCTCTAGAGCTACTTTTTTTTTTTTTTTGACTGGTGCCATCTGTCATTATAACTCATCTTCCATGCTGAGTGGCTTTGCATGAGGCGATTGCTGGTTCCCTGGCCACTTGGACCTCACAGTCCCCCATGAAAAACCGGAGGACCCCACTCTGGCTGGATTCAGATACCTGACTCATCTGAATTTCCTGCTGAGATGGAAACCTGCGATGGAAAGTCAGTCAAGTGTTTTCTGTTTAGGCTGGAGTAGAGGTTGGGTTCTGTGTGTGTATGTGTGTGTATGTGTGTACATGCAAGTGTGCTCATTTGGAGAGTGAGACTAAGTCTCAGTGTGCAATAAAGCAAGGAACAGATGGTGCTGTCAGTTCCAGGCACCGCACAATCGCACGCCATATGAGCATTCCCCAACAGTGCTGCATATGCAAACCCAAGCTGCCAGCAATCCCTCGGATCCTTAAATTCCCAGAGCTCCGAGAGAGCATATTGCACTGCATTCCTCTGAACAATAAAAATTACTCGACTTTCTGCCTTCCCTCTACATTCCTTCCCGCACCCTGCTCCCTGGGGCTAGTTGGAGATGAGCTTCAAACTAAAATATTATGAAATCGAGTCTTTAGTCATTTGTTCTCTCAGGTAAAGCAATACTGACACACAGTGATGTTAGAAATAAATGATTGGGACTCATCATAATAAACGTGAAAATTATTCACTGAACCAGTAAGTGAAAATCTCCCTTTATGAGCAAAAGCCCATATGGAGTAGACAAATTTTCTTTAAGTACAATTCCTGCCCTCAAACCAGTAATCAATCAGAGATGATAAGATACACAATATAACCAAAATATGAGTTGGAACATAAACAGTATAAAGTGAAAAAGCGTTTACATGAATGACATTGTTGTTCATTGGAGGATAAACCTTATGGAAACAATAACTTTGAGTTAGGCTTTGAGAAAGTCAGAGTTTAGGTATAAGACAAGGGGGTTATAGTTTACTAATAAATTAATACAAATTATACACATAGTACCAGATCTATTGCCACCACTAGGTGTTTAACCAATGGAAAGTTAAAATGAAAAAATATTGTATTATTTGGTTTGGAGATTTGGACATTTTATTCTCAGTAAAGACAGTCAACTGCAGCATGTTCTTCTCTGTTTGAAAGCTTTCAGTTTAACTGGAACTCATACATTGCTGCTTGAATGTAAACTGGTAAAAGGAAAGCTGAATGTCGGCATGTCGAATGTCTTATGATCCAGTAAGTCCATTCCTATAACATAGTCATCAAAAGGCACCATCTAGAATATTAATAGCATTACGTAGCCCCAAACTGGAAGCTACCCAAATGCCCATTGACTTTAAAAAGTGAAGACTGTATCATGGAATATTCACTCAGTGGAATATCATACGGAGATAAATGGATGATATATATATTTATGTGTGTGTGTATATATACACACACACATGAATCTCTCAGGCATAAAGTTGAGCATACAAGAGAATAGATAATGTATGATTCCTTTCATAAGTCTTTTGTGCTAATTGCTATGGACTGAATTGTGTTGCCCTACATAAACTGTCTAAAGTAATCTGAGCTGTTAGAAGTCAGAGTAATTGTCACCTTGAGGAATAGTAAGTGGATGGAAGCACAAGGAAGGGTTTCTGAAGTGTCAGTAAATTTACAATTTCTTTTTCTAGGTTCTGGTAAAATGAGTGTGTTCAGTTTATGAAAAAATATCAAACTTTATTTTTATGAGACACCATAGACTTTTCTATAATATATTTAATTAAAAGCCTTAAAATATTTTCTTAAATCAAGATAACCTAGATTTCTCAAATATAAAGCATAGTAGGCTTTAGTAGAACTTCCTCTTGATCTTTGAAATCTAATTCTTTGTCTTATTATTATAAAAATCTGACTCAATTTCTAAGTCTGTAATGCCTCTTCTGAACAGACAGTATGTAGTTTTCTTCAACAGGTAAGTTGGGCCTAAGAGTTGACACTCTTTAGGTTCTTCTCTTGAAGTATTGCTGTATTCAGTTCTGTCCTTATATTGCCTCTTCTTGCTTTCTCTTCCATCTCTACGTGATCTATCATCCACCTCATTGCTTCAGTTTCCGCCACCGATACGAAAGACCCAAGTTTCTGGCGCTCTTTCTCCTTTGGTCCAGAAGCCTTAAGGGCATCTTCACCTGGATGTCTCACAAGCCCTTTAAATGTCACCTGTACCAAGTGGAGACTGGTATCTCTCACAACAAGCTCCCTGCCCTGTACTCACTGTCCTGGTGAAAGACCACACTGTCCAATTCAGTCAGACTGTCATCCTAGACTCCACTCTCTTCCTTCTTCCTCATCTAATTAGTCCACAGCTTCTGGCACTTCTGCCCACTCAAGAGTGCCTCAATCTTGATTCTTTTTCAGTCCCAAGTCCACTCAAGAAAGCTTAAATGACCCTCCTCCAGATTTTCAGCCAGCCCCTTCCTACACACCTTTTCCTTCTACAAGCCTCTATTTATGTAGATAATCAGTCCACTCTACTAGTTTCTCAGAACAAAAATCTTTGGGTTGTCTTTGACGCATCTCTTACATATCAAGTGGATAAGTCTATCTCAAAATAGATTCAGAATCTGACCAGTTCTTACCACCTCGCTTCCCTCCTTACCGTATGATCAACACTAGCCATTCTCATGCCTGTATCTTGAGATCCACCCACCTTGTCCAGTGAGCTGTGCCCCAATGTCACACCATTGTATGTGAGCACTCTCTTCTCATGCCGGGAATGCCCATCACTCACTTTGCAAGTTGAATAATTCTTTCTCATCATGTAAGGTGTACAGACACCACGGTCTCTCCAAGAAATCTTCCCTGGACCTTTCAGGCTGAGCTAATAGTCTATTTATCTTTATTAATATATTCTGAGTGCTGAGAACGTTGCCTGCCATGTAGCTGGCTCTCAGTTCAATTCAGAGAGGCTAATGATGAGCCAATCTACTGCACTGAAATAGAGCCCTGCATATTCCCTCTTGCTTATAATAATTGTCACATCCTATTGTGATTTTTCATGTCTAACTTCCTCACCAGGTTATGCACTATTCAAGGTTAGGAAACATGTGCTTTAATCATTTACACATTCTCTGTATGCTCACAATAGTGTTCAAGAATGATTGCTAAAAGGTTAGAACACAAATGAGTTGAGAGTGCATTGATAAATCCCTCATTCTCACTGCTATGGGCTGAATTATGTTGTCCTAATATCCATATGTTGAAGCTCTGACCTTCAATGTGATCCTATTAGGAAATGAGGTCTTTGGGAGTTAATCAGGTTTAGATGAGGTCATAAGGGGAGGTGCTTATCATGGGGATCAATGTCCTTATAAAAGAGACACAAGAGTCTCTCTGTCCTGTGTTAGAACACAGAATCAGCTGTCTGAATACTAGCAAAAGAGCTCTCACCAGACGTTGATCATCCTGGGATCCTGATCTTAGACTCCCCAGCCTCCAGAGCTGTGAGAAAACAAATTTCTGTTGTCGAAATCAAGCAGTCTGTGGTATTTTGTTATGGCAATGTCACCAAATTAATACACATCCCATCTAAACTAGCTACTTCTAGTTAGTTGGTAGCTAATTAATTAATGTGCATGCTAAGTCACTTGAGGCGTGTCTGACTCTTTGGGACCCTATGGACTGTAGCCCATCAGGCTCCTCTGTCCCTGGGACTCTTCTGGCAAGAATATTGGAGTGGGTTGCCACGCCCTTCTCTGGGGGATCTTCCCAACCCAGGAATCTAACCCATGTCTTTTACGACTCCTGCTAGCTAGTAGCTAATTAATTAATACTTCTGGACATAGTTGAGAACAGGGACTGGGAACCTCCCTGAAAACACACATAACAGTTTGTCTACAAACTGACTTTTCTGGACTCTACGTTTCAACTTCTTAGTGTTTGGCACAAATAAGGCCAAGATCAATCAGTCTGTCATAGTACAAAGTCACAAATTTCATTCTTAGCCACAACCAATCATCTGACAAAAGTGAAACTAAATAACCCCACTGCTGTGAAATCAATCAAAGGCCATTTCCTCCTAAGTAGACATCTATAAGTGCCATGTTTATAAATTAAGAGCAAAATATTGTTATGATATACTTGCAATTACTTTCCTGTAATTGACTATTAACGTTGGTAACTAATTTTTTTCCTCTTTAGTTGACTCACAGAATAGTAAATACCTCTTTATTTATGTCACCACAAATAACTTAATTTTTGTAATGAATTAGGTTTTCACGAATCTAAAAAACTGGTTTACTTGGTGTGTTTTCAGAAGGAATATTTCCTTTCTCCACTTTTCAATTTCTCTCCAGAGAGAATTTACCTGGCTCAGTGGATCCCCATGGAAGAAGAACAGGTGGCAAACCTATCTGTATTTAGAGCCTTGGATTTAATATCGTTAAGTCCAGCATATGTCCATGGCAGATACACCACGCAGCTGCGTTCACAGCACTATTTTCTTGGACTGTTGCCAATGGCAAGGTTGCAGTAAACTGTAAATTTGAAACCAGAAAGGCCCAAGTCAAGTTGTAAACCTCCTAGCTGGTTGTCTGATTCATTTAATTCAGAGAATCAGTTGAATATTCAGAAGGGAGGACACTTTGAAAACTGATTTAAAACGGACCAAGTAGGCAATGGTTCTGTAACATTTCCCCATCAACTTGCTTAAAGGAAACCCCACATTAATTCTGTGTGTTTGCCATCTCAGTTTCTGCACTAGTTTATTCCTTTTTTTTTTTTTTTTTGCAGTACAAAGTTACATTTATTTATTTATTCTAAAATTTTTATTGGGGCATGGTTGGTTTACAGTGTTGTGTTAGTTTCTGCTCTACGGCAAAGTGAGTCAGCCATATGTAAACATATATCCCCCTTTTTGGATTTCCTTCCCACTTAGGTCGCCAGAGAGCATTGAGTAGAGCTCCCTGTGTCACACAGTAGGTTTCTCATTAGTTACCTATTCTATCCATAGTATCAATAATGTATATACATCAATCCTAACCTCCCGAATTCGTCCCACCATTCTTTCCCCACTTGGTGTTCATACGTTTGTTCTCTGCGTCTATGTCTCTATTTCTGCTTTGCTAATAGGTTCGTCTGTACCATTTTTCTCCATTCCACGTGTATGTGTTAATACACCATTGCACTCATTTAGTCCTAAATAAAGAATAAGGAAGAGAACAGTAGGTTAATGGTCGTGGTCCATGCTGTCAGTACATAGCCAGCCTGGTTATAGGAGGGTGAATGTTCCTCTTAAAAACAAATGCAAGCAACAGCAACAGCAGACTCAAAATAGAAAAGGCTAGTTCCACGAATTTCAGACTCATGCAGTTCGACACTATTACAATGAAACAAAACCCGTGCCAGGATGCCGCAGGCTCACAAGTCAGTGCTCTGCCTTTGGGTTCTTACTCCACTGTCTCATGCCTCCCCTCGCTGTCTCCTCCACTGCATTCTCAGCTCTGACCCTTAGGCACTCCTTTTTATGTGGGGTATTCCTGGGTTGGGAAGATCCCCTGGAGGAAGGCATGGCAACCCACTCCAGTATTCTTGCCTGGCAAATCCCATGGACAGAGGAGCCTGGCGGCTTTATGGTCCACTGGGTCGCAAAGAGTCGGACACCACTGAGTGACTAAGCAACAAGTATTAGTCCAGGGTAGTTGGTGAGGCACTGGGTGTCTCATTACTCGAGTGATGAAATATTTACCGCATCAAACTTCCGATGCCACACGTTTTCTCTAAACAAACTCCCTCAGGCTCCTTAGCAAGAAAGAAAACCACAAAATTCAATGAGCCACCCCATCAATGGCACATCCAGAATCTGACCCATCGAAATGGTCCCTGGGTGTTTCTCCCCAGTTCCTCCAGGAGGGAAACGGCCTCTGTTGGAAAGTCTGGAGGAAACTGATGGTTCAGCTGTGCTTGGCTAGTCCTTCGTAGGAGACCAAGCATGCTGGCAAGAGAGAGCCAATAGAATCCAAAACTCGTTGGCTTAGATCTGCAGCACAAATCCAGGCGGATGACGGTCTTCTTTGGCTGTTGTATTCTGCTACTGCTTCTTTGGGGCAAACCAGCTCACCAGCTTTGCTGTTCTAGCATTGTAGGACTGGCCAAGCAAGGAGGCAAAGCTGGCTGCAGCTGAAGATTGACTCTCCCCAGACCTCTAACCCGTTTCTTCCCCACTTTGCACTGTGTGTGATCCTTAAAAACCAATCAATGAAACAGACTACATCCAGGGACTTCCCAGTGGTCCAGTGGTCAAGAACCTGCCTTGCAATGCAGGGTACGTGGGTTCAATCCCTGCTCAGGGAACTAAGATCCCACAAGCTTCAGAGCAACTAAGCCCTTGCAGCACAACTAGAGTTCACGCTCCACAGTGGAAGATCTGGTATGCTGCAACTGAGACCATAAAGACTATAAAGAAGGCTGAGCACTGGAGAATTGATGCTTTTGAACTGCAGTGTTGGAGAAGACTCTTGAGAGTCCCTTGGACTGCAAGGAGATCAAACCAGTCCATCCTAAAGGAAACCAGTCCTGAATATTCCTTGGAAGGACTGATGCTGAAGCTGAAACTCCAGTACTTTGGCCACCTCATGCAAAGAACTGACTCACTGGAAAAGACCCTGGTGCCAGGAAAGATTGAAGGCAGGAGGAGAAGGGGATGACAGAGGATGAGATGGTTGGATGGAATCACCGACGTAATGGACAGGAGTTTGAGTGAGCTCTGGGAGTTGGTGATGGACAGGGAGACCTGATGTGCTGCAGTCCACGGGGTCGCAAAGAGTCCTACACGACTGAACGACTGAACTGACTAAACTAAGACTTGACACAGCCAACTAAATAAATTAATTTGAAAAAAAGAGAGAGAGACGATATCCAGTCTAAAAGGCTCTCAGTTCAGACATGATCTTCTTCTTGACCTGAAGTCAGGATCCATTATTAATTAAGATTTGGTTTTGAATTTTGTCATATGCAGCATGATTTCCAGCTAAAATCCATGGGTGATCACAATATGGTACTCAATGAAAAAGAAGAATGTGCATAAATTGAAAATGCCAACCAAACTTTATTTTGTTGGTCAAAGAAAATAACCGCAAATTTTCTTAAAGAGAGTGGTCAGGACAGGCCCACAGTGCTGGCTAATGACTCTGTTAGTCATTAGCAAGAATTCTAGAGCAAGAAAATCCTGGCCCTGTGTTTCATTACTGTCTCCTCTTGGATTTCTCTTTCTTTCCAAAGAGGCCTTTTAAATGCATTAAAACTCATATGCCCAAGTAAAATGTAATAGAGACAGGCTGAGCATCCACACAGATACTTAGACTTCCTGTAATTCTATTCCTCCAAAGAAGGGTACTATTGAGGAGACATCTGATTAGCTATCAGAAGACACAACAGGAACCCCAGGGAAAGTCAGGTTCAAGTTGCCCTGATGTAATTACTGATGCATTTAATTAAATCATGTACAAAGGCATTAAATATTTCAGCAAAGTCTGTTTTAAGTTGTTTTACCTCTTGGAAGACACTAATACGAAATGATTTTCTCAGGTAAATGAGGTTTAGCTGTGTTGGTGGGTTGAGCAGACACACAGCAGCTGCAGGTTTAATTAAACGTTTGCCTAACCATATAAAAAGACAGTGATATATCTTCATAGCATCTGGCAGCTTCAGCATCCTCCAGCCATTCTTTAATTAGCATGCTGGTGAATTTAATGGAAAATGACTTTAACTCAGGAGCAGATGGCTCTTCTGAGTGACAAGGGGAATGACAATCTCTGTCATGTTTACTTGGTGGTGGCTTTCTAGTGGGAAGGATCCCTTCGGAGCCCAGTCCTGATGAAATCAGGGGTCAGGTTTAATATCTTCTGAAAGCAACCACTTCTGAATCTTCTTCAGTTAAAAACGTCCGACTTTCAAGCTTCCAGAGATAGCTTTCCTTTGCCTCTCTATCTTCATTTCTCATATTTTATGACACAACTAGCCTTTCAGTTTTTGAGTTTCATATGAATTTTCAGTTTCTCCAAGGTAGATAAAACAGTCTGTTGGACCCAATACAATCTCTGAAATAATCATTACCAGAGTTTTAAAGCTTAGGAAGCATGAACCGCATTCACTTCTAGATGGCAATTGGCTTGAGAGAAGAAGGGAAGAAAGTATCTTTGCTTTTGTGTATTTCTTTTCTTTCTTTTTTTCTTGCTCTTTCTTCCTTCCTTCCTTCCTTTCTTTTTCCTGCCATGCCATAAGGCATAAGTGATCTTAGTTACACGACCAGGGATCGAACCTGCACATTCTCTGCATTGGAAGCGTGGACTCTTAACTACTGGATCACCAGGGAAGTCCCCATAGACGTTGCTTTTGAAATGAAAGAAAAAGGTAAGAAAATCCTAAGCAATAAGAAAAATAAGAATGTTCATAAGTGTTGGTGTGCGTTGGTTCCTATGGGTCAATTTTCAGAAACGTTTTTCATACATAAATGCTCATCGTGTGGGTCTCTGGTTACGATGTGCACACTCATGAGACAGCTGTGCTGCTTCTAGGAAGTTTTAAACAATGAGTTTAGTTCACAATATGTGGTTAAGATTGACTGGGCCAAAAATGGACAATATATCTATCTGGATTAAGAATATTATTTTTCCATTTATTCTCAGGTTTTCAGGTATGAACTGCAGACCAACTAGCCCTAATCAGTCATATGCAATGTGCATGCTAGTAACTGCCAGGTGTAATGGTAAAGTATTGATACTTGAGTTATTCTAATAAGCCCATAAGCCTGTAACCCATTATTACAAATGAATAGGTGGACTAAAGAGGTTATATGAGTGGCTGGGCTGGTTTTGGATGTAGGACCATCGGACAGCAGTAACGTTCTCTTGCAGGTGCTATACCGCTTGCATGCATGCTGAGTTGCTAAGCTGTGTCCGACTCTTTGCAACCCCATGGATTGTAGTCCGCCAGGCTCCTCTGTCCTTGGGATTTCCCAGGCAAGATACCGGAGTGGGTTGCCATTTCCTTCTCCAGGGGATCTTCCCAAGCCAGGGATTAAACCTGCATCTCCTTCACTGGCAGGCGGCTTCTTTTCCACTGAGCTACCAGGAATACCTGTTATACTGCTTAGAGACCATCCATTGCTCATGCCTGGAGACACATGTATCATATCTAACCATGTGCCAAACAGGTGCTGGGGATCAGTAGCCCCTTGACCTTGCCCTTGCTGAAATCTTCTCTCAAAGGGGTAGAGAGATGTAGAGTCATAAGCATAGTAAAGTGGTGAGAAATACAGTTAAGACACAGGCAACTACTTTGTGAGCCTAGAAGCAGAAACAGGAGGTTTTTCCAGGTATCATGTGCAAATTGACTTTAAATTTGGTTTCTCTATCTCTCTCTTTTTTTTTTCACCCCAGCTTGATTGAGGTATAATTGACAAATAAAAATTGTGTATATTTATGGTGTAAACGTGATGTTTTGATCAAGTATAATTTGTGAAATGATTACCACAATCAAGTTAATTAACATTTCAATCACCTCACTGAGTGAACATTTGTGTGTGTGATGGGGGCGTGTGTGTGAATGGTAGAATACTTAAGATCTACTCTCTTGGCAAATTACAAGTACACAATACAGTGTTATTATTATTATTCATTTATTTGGCCACATCAGGTCTTAATTGCAGCACGTGGGATCTTTGCTGTGTCATGCGGGATCCTTTGTTGTGGTGCACAGGCTCTCTGGTTGTGGCACATCGGTTTAGTTGCTCCACAGCATGTGAGATCTTAGTTCCCCGACCAGGAATAGAACCTGCATCCCTTGCATTGCAAGGTAAGTTCTTAACCAGTGGACCTCCAGGTGAGTCCCACAATACAGTGTCAGTAACTGGAGTCACCATGGTGTACACTAGATTGACAGAACTTACTCATCCTCCATAATTAACTCTGTACCCTTTGGCCATCATCTCCCCATTTACCCCATCCCCAGTCCCTGGCAACCACCTTTCTACTCTGAACCTGTGAACCCAATTTTTGGAGATTCCATGTATGCCATATTATGCAATATTTGTTGTTCTCTGAGTGATTTATTTCACTTAATGTCCCCCAGCTTCATCCATGTTGTCACAAATGACAGGATTTCCTTCTTTTTTAAAAAAAATGTTCTACTGTATATATTTATACCACATATTCTTTATCCATTCATCCATCAGTGGACACTTGGGTTGTTCCTATATCTGAGCTATTGTGAATAATGCTGAACTGAACATAGGAGTGTGGGTATTTCTTCCAGGTTCTGGTTTTATTTCTTTTGGATATACCCAGAAATGGGGTTACTGGGCCACGTGGTAGTTTCTTTCTTTCTTTCTTTCTTTTTTTTTAGGAACTGCTATACCATTTTCCACCTCTGTACTAATTTACGTTCCTTTTTCCAAACATCTTCAGCAAGACTTGTCTTTTGTCTTTTTGATGATAGCCGTCTCACAGGTATAAGATGATGACTCACTGAGGTTTTGTCATGCATCTTTTTAAAAAATTCTGCTATTATACTGTTTTGATTACTGTAGCTTTGTAGTATATTTTGAAATCAGGACGTGTGATGCCTCTAATTGTTCTTCCTGCTCAAAATGGTTTTTACTATTCAAGATCCTTTGTGATTTCATATGAATTTGGGGATTTTTAAAAAATATTTCTGTGAAAAATTCCATTGGAATTTTTATAGAGATTGCACTGACTTTGTAGCTCACTTTGGGTTGTATGGGCATTTTAATAATATTGATTCTTCCAGCACATGAATGTGGAATAACTTTTCATTTATTTGCATCCTTTTCAATTACTTTCATCCGTGTTTTGTCATTTTTATTGATCTTTCACCTCCTTAAATGTATTCCTAAGCATTTGATTGTTTTTTTATGTTCTTGTCTTCCAGTTGGCACAGGGCAAAACCACCTGACCTGCTAGCTTTTTATCACTTCACTTCTGGAAATGACTGTGCAGCATTCCTAATCAGCCTCACCCAATTTGAGCATCCCACATTTCACCAGCAACAAATCATTACTGATGTATTTTATGCTACTCAGTAGATCCTCCAGTGTACTTTTCACACCAGGATAGGTGACGCGAGTAACCACTCCTGACAGTGGCATGTAGAGGCTTGATTAGGGAGTCTCAAAATGCTAATTAATTGTGCTAAAGATAAGGGTTAATTTGTACCCAGTCATCTCTTGGTTTTTGTACTGAAATATTTTAAATTCCCACATGGACAACCTTAGAGCAACCAATAGATGTCCACTATATCAAGCTCAGGCTTTCTGATTCCAAGTTTATTGCTATTTTAAATATACTACATAGGAAGAAGGAACTGTGTCAGTCTCAAAGTTGGTCTGTGTTGGGCAGGTGAGGTCCATGGTTCTGATGAACTTCTTCTTTTTTTTTTTTTTGATGAACTTCTTGATTCAAAACATCCACTTGTATCACAGACACACTATTCAGCTACAAGAGCCCTGAGGTCTCTTTCAGCATGGAACAGGCAGACGTGTAGCAAAAGATGGAGAGTTTGTGTCAGCATGGGAATGAAAAGGTTAACTTTAAACCAACAGTATCTAGCAGAATTGCCCTGTGTGTGTGCTGTTCTTTTGAGGTCTGAGTGGGGTTTTGCCATATTCACCTATATGACCAAGTCACCAAGGAAATAAACAAAAAATTCATGTTAGTCAAAAACAAAATATTTGTATCATTTTGAAAATTATTTAGTAGGTGAATTCTGCTCTAGATAAAAATATCATTCAGTATCATGTAATAAAATAGTTTCTTTCTTGCAATACCTCTGAAGAAATGTCTAAAAACATTTTAGGACAAATGTTCACAGTATTAGAGTCAAAATGAAGCAACCGAACTCTAGACAATAGAAGAGGCAGAAGTGATACTTCTAGTTCAGTTCAGTTCAGTCACTCAGTCATGTCCAACTCTTTGCAACCCCATGGACTGCAGCATGCCAGGCTTCCCTGTCTATCACCAACTCCCGGAGTTTACTCAAACTCATGTCCATTACATCGGTGATGCCATCCAACCATCTCATCCTCTATCGTCCCCTTCTCCTCCTGCCTTCAATCTTTCCCAGCATCAGGGTCTTTCCAGTGAGCTGGTTCTTCACATCAGGTGGCCAAAGTATTGGAATTTCAGCTTCAGCATCAATCCTTTCAATGAATATTCAGGACTGATTTCCTTTAGGATGGTCTGCTTGGATCTCCTTGCAGTCCAAGGGACTCTCAAGAGTTTTCTCCAACACCACAGTTCAAAAGCATCAATTCTTCCACACTCAGCTTTCTTTATAGTCCAACTCTCACATCCATACATGACCACAGGAAAAACCATAACTTTGACTAGACAGACCTTTGTCAGCAGAATAATGTCTCTGCTTTTTAATATGCTGTCTAGGTTGGTCATAGCTTTTCTTCCAAGGAGCAAGCGTCTTTTAATTTCATGGCTGCAGTCACCATCTGCAGTGATTTTGGAGCCTCCCAAAATAAAGTTTCTCACTGTTTCTATTGCTTCCCCATCTATTTGCCATGAAGTGATGGGACTGGATGCCATGATCTTAGTTTTCTCAATGTTGAGTTTTAAGCCAACTTTTTTGTTCTCCTCTTTCACTTTCATCAACAGGCTCTTTAGTTCTTCTTCGCTTTCTGCCATAAGGGTGGTGTCATCTGCATATCTGAGGTTATTGATATTTCTCTCAGAAATCTTGATTCCAGCTTGTGCTTCATCCAGCCTGGCATTTTACATGATGTACTCTGCTTACTCAAACTCATGTCCATTGTGTTGGTGATGCCATCTAACCATCTCATCCTCTGTTGTCCCCTTCTCCTCCCATCTTCAATCTTTCCCAGCATCAGGGTCTTTTCCAGTGAGTCAGTTCTTCACATCAGGTGGCCAAAGTATTAGAATTTCAGCTTCAGCATCAGTCCTTCCAATGAATGAATATTTCTAGTAATGGTGAGGAAAAGTGAAACAATTGAGTTACACTGACTCAGTGACAAGAAAGATAATCAAACTGAAAGCTGTTGAAATGTAAGTGGAAAGTTAAATTACCACCATCCATTCTTTCATGCAACTAATGCCTTTTCATGATTACTGTACTTGAAATAAGATGGGTTTTAATCTTAGATCTACAATTTTCTGAATCACTGAACTTCTTGAAGACATAATTTTTTCTCCTATAAGATGATTCTAAATACTATCTGCCTGATGCCACTTACAAGAATGTTGTAAATTCACAGGAGAAAGTAAACCTCAGTCATCTTACTGTTTTGCTAGAAAACATCTAACTGGTATGGGTTTT
Organism: Capricornis sumatraensis; assembly: GCF_032405125.1. Lineage (NCBI taxonomy): Eukaryota > Metazoa > Chordata > Mammalia > Artiodactyla > Bovidae > Capricornis > Capricornis sumatraensis. The sequence goes on along the minus strand of NC_091080.1, from coordinate 33,010,144 downwards.
CAGGATCTAACTCAAAAGTGTCAAAGAAACATTAATATATATTTATTTCAAGCCCACATTCTCTATGTAGAGAAAACAATCTAGTTAATTGTAAGCAAATACCATCATTTCAAGTTTCAATCAATAAAAAATCCCTTCTCCCTTCATTTATTCCTCATGATAGCATGAAAAAGCTAAGAGGCTTTTTATTTCATTGAAGTATTTTATTTTGCTTTGTCTATAGTGTCTTTGAATATAACTTTGAGTGTGAGTGTGTGTGTGTGTCTTATCACTGGTTAAGTGATCACTGGTATTGTCATTTAACTGTTTGAATGTAGCATAGGACCTCCTTTATTTCCCTTGATATCCCTTTGGGTGTGTGCGTATATTCAGTCTCTCAGTTGTGTCTGACTCTTTGCGACCGCATGCACTGTAGCCCACCAGGCTCCCCTCGCTGTCCATGGGATTTCCCAGGCGAGAATGCCATTTCCTTCTCCAACAGATCTTGATCCCAGTGATCGAACCCATGTCTTCTTAATTGGCAGGTGGGTTCTTACCACTGCATCACCTGGGAAGCTCCATATCCCTTTGCTGTTGCTTAGTTGCTAAGTCATGTCCTATTCTTTGCAACCCTGTGAACTGCAGCACACCAGGTTTCCCTGTCCTTCACCATCTCCTGGAGTTTACTCAGACTCATGTCCATTGAGTCGGTGATGCCATCCAACCATCTCATCCTCTGTTTCCCCCTTCTCCTCCTGCCCTCAGTCTTTCCCAGCATCAGGGTCTTTTCCAGTGAATTGATTCTTTGTATCAGGTGGCCAAAGTATTGGAGCTTCAGCTTCAGCATCGGTCCTTCCAATGAATATTCAGGGTTGATTTCCTTTAGGACTGACTGATTTGATCTTCTTGCAGTCCAAGGGACTCTCAGGAGCCCTCTCCAGCACCACAGTTTGTTGCTCTCCCCCATTTATAATACAGTTGCTTAAACATTTCCTCTACATAAATTTACAACTACATGAGATAGTGTAGTAATAAATAAATTTTGGCAGTGGCAGATAAGATAGTTATACTGTGTTCTGTAGAGCTTTGTCCTCAAGCAAACCCTGAGAAATCCTACGTAGTCTATGGATAAGCCATCCCTGCTGAAGAAATTGGCAGGATGGAGCAGAACTGCTTGGTGTTAAAGTTCATGGAGATTTCCACAGTGAGGCTCAGTCAGGGTTGACCTAACCATGAACAGTTTGTCTTCCTGTGATTCAAGTAGCGCAGGAAGTTTCATCTGCTTGAAAATATTCACCCAAGCAAGTGCCTGAAGTTCTTTCACTAGAGATTAGTGTATCCAGGGTTAACTGTGAGGCAATAATGTGTGGTTTAGTATCTGGCAGGTGGACTTCCCAGGTAGCTCAGTGATAAAGAATCCACTTGCCTGTGCAGGAGATGCAGATTTGATCCCTGGGTGGGGAAGATCCTTTGGAGAAGGAAATGGCAACCCACTCCAGTATTCTTGCCTGGAGAATCCTATGGACAGAGGAGCCTGATGGGCTACAGTCCATGGGGTCACAAAAGAGTTGGACATGATTTAGCAACCAAACAACATCTGACAGGCATTCGCTGCATTCACCGCCATTGTTGTACCATAAGCATGTTCCTCTTACATGGTGAATCTTAACTGAGAGTATTTGAAGATGCATAGGAGCACTTTTTGGTTATCACAGTGCCAGAAGATAGGGCTAGGAAAGGCAGAAATGACGCAGGCGGGGTGACTATATTTCCTGCAGAGGTGAGGCTGTCTTATATAAGGACAAATTGTTCTGCTCCAATCACCAGGCTTTTCTATCATCATGTATTATATGTAGGGGAAAAAAATCTGATTTTTTCCTCTCCCCTTAATGTGTCTTTATTTATCTGACTTATATTCTTTTTAACCTAAGAAAACTACATACCATGGAAAACTTGTGTGCCTGAGGAGATGGGGAAGCCCCCAAATGGACCTGGTCTAATTTATAAGCACAACCATGATCAGGGCAGGCAGGGGTGTAGGAGGCAATGGAATTAAATCAGTAAGTCTCTTAGAAATCAGCCTGCTCTGTTTTGCACTCCCAGCCCCTCACACATGTTTATGTACAGATCTAACTTCAGAATATCAGAGAACATGTAAGAAATGGAGAAGCTGGACGATTTTTAAGACAGGACAGCGTAACCTTGGGAGATTTTTAGGTTGAAGATGACTTAGACACGGGAAGGAGAAAGGCGGCCGGCAGCCCACTCAATGACACGGGTATTTCAGGATGTAGGAACAGGTGGAGTTTATCCTGCAGTCATCCCTCAAGTCGTTCCAGCCGCCACAATAGCCTGCATTGAGCCCATTGTGGACACTGGGTAGCATTGATCTCGTTCTGCCCAGTGGGCCGTGATGAAGCCCACGTGCCTCCCAGACAAAGCCTGACTTCCTGTGGGTGACATTTTTGGAGGAGTTCAGAGAAGGCTCCCTTTGTTCTCCTCCAGGTTTTTTTTTTTATTAGCACCTGCCAGCGTCTATGCTTCTCCCTGCACCTGCTGAGTTAGCAATCTTGTAGCGAAAGTTTTGTCCGCCCGGAGACGATCGCCCTGACAGCGGAGTTCTCAAGTACTGCAGCCTGCCCCTGGGGCTCTAGCAGTGATAGATTTAGAGAACTGACCTGCCTACTCTCTTCTTAAAGACCACTTGGGGATGATGCAAACATAAACACATGGACTTTTTTTAGTATGTGAAAAATAAAATCCTCAAATGATTTGGTGTGTCTCAGATCTGTGTTTAGCAGGCTCTTTACAAAGAACGTGCTAAAATTAGCCTTGAGCAAATGCCAGTGTGTGTTATCAGGAATTTGAAGATATTTAAAATAGGACCAGGAGTCAACATGGAGGAAATCAATAAGTGTTTTCCAAACAGCTAAAAGTGAAGTCCTATTTCAATGTGATGTTGTCTGAACTTAGATCCAGAATGGGCTATCAGTAGAATAGGGTGATAATTGCTTAATAATTCCTGGAAAACAAGCTTACCCTCTGATTGTAATTGCCAAAATGTGAGGGCTGAACTTTGTACTGATTATACCCTGGAAACAAACTATAAACTAAGCCTCATAAAAGGTAAAAGAATTCTGACTGCAGAGATAAGAAACAAAATTTTCCTGTGATCCCGGTCTATCGGTTTCTTCCCTTTCCTGCACAAGCCCCATCTTTGCCTGCATCTCTGTCTCACTGTCTCATCCAGACATATAGGAGTCATCCTGATACAAGGAAAAGGTGGGACATTGATTTCTCCAGGGACTGTTCCAAGTGAAGACCCTGGGACAAGGGAGAAAAGAGATTGAAAGCCACATATTTAAACTGGATGGGGTCACGCTTCTGAGTGCAAGGTCTCCTAGAGATGAGCTCTTTACAACAGAAAGTTGGGGGCCCCTTCATGATAAAAACTCAGTTCTGGCCACTGTTCTAACCCTGTGGTCACCACTGCAGGCCAGCCAAAGGGCAAGCTCATTGTTCAGAAGCCAAGTTATCATGATGTTTATTTTTACAGCCAAAGAAGACACATTCATCCATCCTTCTCGCCTTTCTTTCATTCTTTTTTTTGAATAAACATTTAAAATGCCAAGTGTTGTACTAGATTCTGGAAATGGAAGACTGATGAAGACACAATTCCAGCAAACAGATACTTTGTCAGAAACCATGAACATGTACAGAAGTAACTGTATTATGGAGATATTTAAGCCAATAGACAGCCAGGGGCTAATTTTTCTGCATAATCAGGGGTATCAGGAAAAGATCACCTGAAGAAGACTTAGAAGGCAACCAACATTCAGGCTAAATCATGGAAAAAAGCTTGAACTAAGACTTTATCCTGAAAAATGATCCACAAAAAATGGAAAATATATTTGTATTTCCAAGAACGAAAATTTAGTAAGAATTGCGTCTGTATACTAATCTACATAATGAACAGTGATAATACAAGGGTTCATGGAGAGAGGGGTGGAAAAATTCTCCTCTGAATTATATGATGATCCTACCTGTTCTTTACTTTGTGTTTGACCTTCTCCGCTCAGACAGTTGGTGGGTCAGCTTGCAAAAACACCTGAGGGCTTACGCATTTTTTCAAGAACTTTCTTAATCTTCTGGGATAGAAAGGATTCTCTTTTGGAACCTCAGAGATCTGTCTATATAGGAAATAAACTTCAACATACCCGGATGCCCAGCCAGTGCATAAGCAAGCTTTTAATTAATTCTTGATTTTTCAGCCAAGGACTTCACTGCCTCTTTTGTCTCAGCTTCTGTATGCAAGTCCTGAGAATTTCTGAGGTCCCATGAGGGTAACTCAGCCAGATTCTTTTGGACCTTGAGCTTTCCTGTCTCCAAGTCATGATCACTTCTTTCTTCCAAAGATGCCCTGGCATTTTTCATCCACTGACAGCTCTAATTATTTTATTCTTTCCTTCACCCATATTTAAATGAACTCCTATGAAGGCTTCCAGAACATGACGTGAGGCACGTCTACCATGTTGAATCAATAGCCTGTGCAGATATAGATGTTGACAGGATCCCCCTTGTATCCAGGAAAGTGGAAAGAGACAGCAGAGCCAAGGCAGGAGGAGTGGCTGGGAGGCTGTCCTTTCTCTCACTCACAGTGAGCTGCTAGACAGCAGTCTGCACTTCCTGCCTCTGCATTTTCCTCTGTGGACGTGCTTTAATCCACTTGGTCTGGCTTCTGTCACCATCACTCCAAGTGAATCTGCTTTTGCCAAGTGTACCAAGAATTGGTTACCAAATTTAGTAGACACCCAGTAGTCTTTCTCTCAGTTGCTTCATTGCAAGCTTTTCTTTAAAGTCTCTCCTCTTCTGACATAGAGATGGCCAAGAGGCACATGCCAAGATGCTCAATATTGCTAATTACTAGAGAAATGCAAATCAAAACTACAATGAAGTATCGCCTCACACCAGTCAGAATGGTCATCAGTAAAATGTCTATAAATAAGTGCTGGACGCAGTGTGGAGAGAAGGGAACCCTCTTGCACTGTTGGTAGGAATGTACGTTGGTGCAACTGCTATGGAAAACAGTATGGAGGTCCTTAAAAATTAAAAGGAGTTACCATATGATCTAGCAATGCCACTCCTGGGCATATATCTGGAGAAAACTGTCATTTGAAAAGACACATGCACCAATGTTCACAGCATTGTTATTTACAATAGTCAAGACATGGAAGCAACCTAAGCATCCCTTGACGGAGGAATGAGTAAAGAAGATGCGGTACATATATACAATGGAATGTTACTCAGCCATAAATAGGAATGCAATAGTGCTATTTACAGCAACATGGGGGCTTCCCCGATGGCCCAGCCATAAAGAATCTACCTGCAATTCAGGGGCCGCAGGAGCTGTGGCTTTGATCCGTGGGTCAGGAGGATCCCCTGAAGGAGGGCATGGCAACCCACTCCAGTAGTTTTGCCTGGAGAATCCCATGAACAGGGGAGCCTGGCGGGCAACAGTCCACAGGATCGCCAAGAGTCATACATGACTGAAGTGACTTAGCACAGCACAGCGACGTGGATGGACTTAGAGATAGTCATACTAAGTGAAGTAAGTTAGACAGAGAAAGATAAATATCATATAATATCACTTGTATGTGGAATCTAAAAAAAATGATTAAATGAATTTATTTACAAAATAAGAATAGACTCACAAACATAGAAAACAAACTTATGGTCACCGGGGGGATGATAAATTAGGCAGCAGAGGGTGATAAATTAGGAATTTGGGATTAACATATGCACACTACTGTGTATAAAATAAACGACAAAAATCCATTGAATAGCACAGGGAACTAAATTCAATGCCTTGTAACGACTTATAAAGGAAAAGCGTCTGAAAAAGAATATATATGGATATATTCCTTGTCACTTTGTTGTACACCTGAAGCTATCTCAATATTGGAAATTAACTATACTTCTTTTTAGAAAAAAAAATTTTTTTTTTTTTTAAATTTTCTCTTTGGGCTTCCCTGGTGGCTCAGTGGTAGAGAATCTTTCTGCCAATGCAAGAGACACGGGTTCAATCCTTGGTCCGGAAATATCCCACGTACTGCAGAGCAGCTAAGCCTGTGTGCCTCAACTATGGAGCCTGTGATCTAGAGCCTGGGAGCCTCAAGTACTGAAGCCTGTGAGCCTAGAGCCCCGTGTTGTGTGACAAGAGAAGCCACTGCAATGAGAAGCCCATGCACAGCCACTTTCGAGTAGCCCCTGCCTGCTGCAACTAGAGGGAAAAAAGGCAGCAACAAAGACCCAGCACAGCCAAAAACAAATCAATTGAATTTAAAAATGTCTCTCCTCTTTCGGTTGGTCTGCTTTCTCTCCAGGTTCTTCTGGCTGCTGTTGCTTTATTTTTCACATCCCTGCCCCATCTCCTTAGTGTCTGTCATTAAATGTTGACATGATCCAATGTTCCATCATCGGCCATCTTCTGTTACATTCTTCACTATCCTTTGATTTCAAATTTAATGTCAGTCTCTTCCCCTTTCCTGAAGTCCAGACTCTTGTGTCCATATAACTAACATGATACCTTCATTTGGATTTTCCATGGGCACTTCAAACTCAGCATGTTCAAAAGGAAAGCTCTGCTTCCTCAACTAATCGGTGTCCCTTCCTTCATCCCGCATTTTCATGAATGATGCCATCATCTCCTTGGCTGCTGAGCAAAGGGCCTGAATTAAACCCTTAATGCTTTTCTTTCCTTCATGCCCCATTGCTAATCAGCGGCTAAATTTTGTTGCTGTTTCCTCCCTAAATCTCTCAACATTTTTTCCTCCTCTTAAACCCGAAAGCCCAAACCTTAATACAGGTTTTTATCACATCTCTACTTAATTACTGCAACAGCCACCCAGTTTATTTGACTGTCTGCTTCTGTCTCCTCGCCAATCATTTCTCCGTAATTCATAGTGCCATTACGTTTTTCGTTAGTCTGATCTCATCACTTCTTCTTTTTTATTAGTTATCTCTTGCTGCCTAACAAATCATCTTAAAACATAGCAGCTTCTCACTGTGTCTGTGGGTTAGGAAATCACACATGGCTTAACTGGGTATTTCTGTTTCAAGACCTTTCAAGAGATGACTATCAAAATCTAGGCTTGACTGGGGCTGGCAGATCTGTCTCCACGGTGGCTGTCTCCTGTGGCTGGCTCGGTGATGCTGGCTGTTGGCAGGAGGCTCCAGTTCCTCCGCACATGGTCCTCTCCACAGGCTGCTTGAGCTCCTCACAGCATGGCTCTTGCCTCCCCCTACAACAAGTGATCCAGGAGAGAAAGAGCCACACAGAAGGGACCCATGTTGTGACCTAGACTCAGGAGTTACTAGCATCACTTTGTGCCACATTCTGTTTGTTAGAAGGGAAAGGAGGATAATTGTGTCATTGTTGGGGAAAGGACTGGCCTTCCTAGGTGGTTCAACGGTAAAAAAAAAAAAAATTGCCTGCCAATGCAGGAGATCCTGGTTCAATCTCTGAGTCAGGAAGATCTCCTGGAGAAGCAAATGGCAACCCAATCCGAGAAGCCCGGTGGGCTATAGTCCGTGGGGTTGCAAAGAGCTGGACACAACCAAGCACACAACGTTCATTCACTCGCTCACTTGGGGGAAGGCTATGAAGAAACTCAAAGACACATTGTAAAACCATCATACCTTTAAAAAGCCTTCCATGCCCTTTACAGTATTCATACCATTTTCTTCATATCCTTATCCTTCAAGTCTGAACTACTCATAGCCACACAGACTCACTGTAATTTCGCTATGGCTGCACCCTTGTCCATACACCACTGGTAGCTATTTACCCCTCAAAACCTTACTCAGACACCAACGTCACCGAAGTCTCCTCCCTGGCTCTGCATCCCCTCCACTTGCCTTCTATGAATTAGACTCACTACTGTGCATTCTTTTGCCTTACCCTCCTTTGGCTCAACTATTTCTCTACATCTGTAAGGCAAGCCTGGCATCTCTAATCTCTGAATCATCACTGCTTAGCATAGCTCCTGCCGTACTTGTGGCAATGCCTGGCGACTACGGGTTTTAATCAAGGTGCAAATCTATGAATATTAGTGCCTGACTCTCACAAAATTTCAACAAATAAACAGACAAGCAAAATAAAGGACTAAGGACTTTAACCAAGTCAGCAGCAGTGTGTATGAGAGAGAGTAAAGGGTTTGAGAAAAATGCAGGGACTGCATACAGGAAAGAGAGGGAAGAAAGAAACAGGATGCTTTGGGAGTGTCTAATTGACCTATTGTTGTCGTTTAGTCGCTAAGTAGCTTTCAACTCTTTTGCAACCCCATGGACTGTAGCCCACCAGGCTCCTCTGTCCATGGGATTTCCCAGGCAAGAATACCGGAGTGGGTTGCCATTTCTTTCACCAGTGGATCTTCCCAACCCAGGGATTGAACCCACATCTGCATTGCCAGGTGGATTCTTTACCACTGGAAGCCCAATTGAGCTATTAGGTTAAGACAAAAGGAGAGTGAATTACAGGGGAGAGAAGAGAATGAGTTTGGTTCTGAAGATGCAGGTTTGGGAATGCCTCTGGTTCTTTTATAGACTTGCCTCATAGGCTCTAGAAAAAAAAGGTCTGTAAGGCAGGGGAAAGATTACACCAGATATAAATGTTAGAGATATTGTCTACCCCTCAAGTTACTTCATTGTTCTGGATATAGAGGGAATCATAAAACATGGGAAAAAATATTATCAGTGAGGGAAAGAGGCAGAATAGTTCAGTTCCCTTCCCTAAGGTCACAAGGACAGAGAAAAACCTGGCGTGGCTGGCTTCCCATCATTCTCTGAGAATCGTTTACACCAGGTGCTCTGGCCTGCTCCTGGCGCTCCCCTCTTGAGCATCATTCAGGAACCACTGTGGGTAAAGCACTTGCCAGGTGATTGCAGCCATGAAATTAAAGGACGCTTACTCCTTGGAAGAAAAGTTATGACCAACCTAGATAGTATATTCAAAAGCAGAGACATTGCTTTGCCAACAAAGGTCCATCTAGTCAAGGCTATGGTTTTTCTGGTGGTCATGTATGGATGTGAGAGTTGGACTGTGAAGAAAGCTGAGTGCTGAAGACTTGATGCTTTTGAAGTGTGGTGTTGGAGAAGACTCTTAAGAGTCCCTTGGACTGCAAGGAGGTCCAACCAGTCCATCCTAAAGGAGATCAGTCCTGTGTGTTAGTTCATTGGAAGGACTGATGCTAAAGCTGAAACTCCAATACTTTGGCCACCTCATGCGAAGAGTTGACTCATTGGAAAAAACCCTGATGCTTGGAGGGATTGGGGACAGGAGGAGAAGGGGACGACAGAGGATGAGATGGCTGGATGGCATCACCGACTCGACAGACAGGAGTTTGAGTAAACTCTGGGAGTTGGTGATGGACAGGGAGGCCTGGTGTGCTGCGATTCATGGGGCCACAAAGAGTAAGACACGACTGAGTGGCTGAACTGAACTGAACTGAACTGAACTCCCTACTCCAGTGTACGGTGGTTTAGTGATTTTTTACAATTTTCAACCGCAGTGCTGAATGTGGCGGTGGTGGTTTAGCCGTGTCTGACTCTTGTGACTCCATGAACTGTAGCCTACCAGGTTCCTCTGTCCATGGGATTTCCCAGGCAGGAATACTGGAGTGGGTTGCCATTTCCTTCTTCAGAGGATCTCCCTAACCCAAGGATTGAACCCACGGACCCGCCTGCCTCTCCTGTCTTGTAAGCGGATTTTACCGCTGAGTCACCAGGGAAGCCTGAAGCACTGAATGTATGGAAGGTCAATTCAATTTAATTCTTAATTTTAAAGCAGCGCTTAGAATTGTTGATAAGCTAATCCGCATGTAAGCTTGCTTTGTATTCTAAACGCATCTTATTTATTATTGATTTAGAAATAAAAATGTTCTTTCTGGTTTTGCATATAAGAGATAAAACTATTCCCCCAGCAGTGAAGTTAGTTCATCTGTGACACACTTTTTATTTATTTGTATTTATAATTTATTTTTTTAATGTGTATTTGTTTATTTTTGGCGGTGCTAGGTCTTCATCGCTGCACCTGGGCTTCCTCTAGTTGCAGCAGCAGGGGCCACTGTCTAGTTACGGTGCTCGGGCTTCTCATTGCAATGGTTTCTCTCGTTGTGGCACACAAGCTCTGAGGCACACAGGCTTCAGTAGTTGTGGCACCTGGGCTCAGCAGTGGCAGCTCCCAGGCTCCAGAGCACAGGCCCAGTATTTGTGGCACACAGGCTTAGTTGCTTTGAGGCATGTGGGATCTTCCTGGATCAGGGATTGAACCCGTGTCTGTTGCATCGGCAGGCGGATTTTTACCTTTACCACTGAGCCATCATGGAAGCCTGATATCCTTTTAAGCAGCATAGGCAAGAATGAGAAATAGGCTTCAGTGCATGCATTTTTTTGAAAATTAGTCTAATTCTGTCATTATCCCATGAAAAATCTGAGCCATGTGCAAATGAATTTGGGGAGTGTTCGGGGTAATTTATTTATTTATTTTTCCCAGTCAATGTTTTTTCTCAGTCAATGCGTTTTCTAAACCTTGTTTGTTTTTGAAACTTGGAATACATTTGAGAGAGTTCTCAGATTCGATTTCCCTCTGGAGAGCCTCTCTACATAGAATCTAAGAATTATCAGGCTTCCAACCATCTCGGAAACTGTAAAAGGAGTCAGCCGTGGAAGCCAGAATGGCATGAATCAAAGCACCTTTGATCATTTTATTAGCAATTTCACCCTTTCAAAAGCTGGAACAAGAGGTTGTCATAGACTGTGTAACTCCCAGGGTGTGTTTTCTCATCCCGCTCCTCCTCTGCCACCAGCAGTTGGCAGCCAGGAAGATTAAGCCTGTCTTTTCTCTCTTCAGTCGGAGTGTCTTAGTGACACAAGGGCTTTAGGCAAACACAAGTGAGTGTGTGTCCATCTCAGCCTGACCTCCGCAGCCTGTGCCTCGTTGGAGAAGCAGTGCATCTTCCGACGAGTTATGTGAGCTCATAAAAACACAGTGCGATTCACAGAGCTATCAGCTCAGTCATGAAACAAAAACACCTGCCAAAAGAGTCTTATTCTGACTAGTTAATGACACCCCCAGTAGACAGACAGAGGACAATGCCATCATTTCAGGGGACAGTTTTACACAGCAGGCCTCTTCTGGGGCATTCAGAGTACTGCAGGCTGCCTCTGGTCACTAATTAGAGGCGCTCCTCCACGGATGAGGTAAATCAGTTGTCATTTGGGAACCATGCTCCCCTGTACACAGGGAGGCTTGGCATCTGTGAGCAGAGGCCAAACCCCACAGCAATTACCACTGTCCAATAGTTCCTGGACAGCTCTCCTGACTCAGCAGGTATCTATTTCTTTGTCATAGTTCTGAGAAGATAGTTTATTAGGCACCCTTTTGCTAATTACATTCATCAATGCTCTAGAAACTGGGAGAAGTTTGGAGAACAACTCACAAAAGAACAGGATCCCTTATAGCACCAAATCTCTGAGTTCATCCTAAGAATACAGAGCTAGGTTTGGAGTAGTCAGGCTTCAGCCAACCTAATATCGGGTGCATTGTGGGTGATGTGTGGGGGTCTGCCCTGCTGAGCAGAGACAATCAGCCCAGTTAACAGTGTCTTCTTTTAGGAGTTATCTCTCAAAAGAAATGTCAGCAGCAGACGTGGCATTATGCTCTGCTGGGGGCCCAGTACTCCTCCACCTCACCCTTCCCTAGATCCATATGTTGAAGCTCTCAAATGGAAAAAAAATGCACAACCTAAAATCTGAGAATTATGTTTTATTTGGTAGAACTTGTTCAGGGCTCCAAGCCTGGGATACAGCCTCTCAGATAATTCTAACGGACTGCTCTGAAGAGGTAAGGGAGGAACCAGGATATATAGGAGTTTTGCAACAAAAACCAGGTAGTCTGAACATCAAAAGATTACTGTTAATTAATGGAAACCAAGGGCTTCCCACGTGGTGCAATGGTAAAGAATCTGCCTGCCAATGCAGGAGATGCATATTTGATCCCTGGCTCGGGAAGATCGCCTGGAGGAGGAAATGGCAACCCACTCCTGTATTTTTGCCTGGGAAATCCCATGGACAGAAGAGCCTGGCGGGCTATAGTCCGTGGGGTCACAAAGAGTTGGATGCAACTGAGCACACACATACACAAAGAAAACCACACATCTCAAATTACTGAATTTAGCGCCTCTCCTTGAAGGGGAAGATGCAAGAGTCTGGGCTCACTGAAATCATTCCTTTGATCCACATCTCAGCTATCTGGGGCCAGTATTAGGGGCTCTCCCATCCTGAGTCCCCTCAGGGTGCACCACGGGAGGTGGCTGCAGTGGTTGAGGGCTTCGAGATGGGCAACTGGTTTGTCTCCACCCCCATAAGGAGTGGGTAGTGGTAGTGGCTGGTGGCTTGGTAGTAGCAACCTTTGTTTGCTAACATGGCAGGCAGTATTTTTAGTTCAGAGCCTCTTACTCAGAAGGTGATGTGTTTGGAGATAGGGTTTTTTAAAGAGGTGATTAATTTCAAATGAGGTCAGTAGGGTGAGCCCTAGTCCAATATGATTGGTGTCCTTATCAGAAGAGGAAATTAGGACGCAGACTTAATTAAGACACATAGGGAAAACCATATTGAGGGTAGGAGAAGACAGCCACCTACAAGCCAAGGGAGAGACCTTGGAAAAACAGCCCTGCTCTCACCCAGAGCTTGGAATCTAGAACTTGATCTTGGACTTCTAGCCTCCAGAAATATGAAAAAATAAATTTCTGTTGTTTTAGCCTCCTAGCCTATGGTATTTTGTTATGAAAGCCCTAGCAAATGAATATAAGCATTTTCTAAAATCTCATATAAAGATGTTATTTAAACAGATTATGGCCACCTGATCACCAGCATGCTTCTTTAGAAGAGAAAGAAACAAAAACAACCTTTTCTTGCCACGTTCAGTGGTTTTAATTGAATTGGCTGCACAGAACAATAGTAACAATTTAATCCAATAGATGCATAGGTTGACTTACATTCACATGAAATAGTAAAAATAACTTTTAAAAAATAAGGAGAAATACTATTTGTAGGAGTTTGGGGAAAATGCTTTCTAAAAAAGTTTTTTAAAAAATTAAAGTGGTCAAATCTATTTCTTGGATTTACTATGGGAAGATCCATTTGTAATAAAGAATGAGTTGTCTCTTTTTTCTGAGGTGGACCATTTTAAAAGTTTTTGCTAAATTTGTTAAAATATTGCTTCTTCTTTATTTTTTTAATGTTTTGGTTTTTTGGTGGTTAGTCATGCGGGATCTTGGCTCCCAGACCAGGGATCAAACCTGCATCCCCTGCATTTGAAGGCAAAGTCTTAGTCACTTGCCTGCCATTAGAGTACAGTTAACTTTTTCAAGTAAGTTATCACACTACTACTTGACTTTGTGGGCCTTTATTTCCTACCCTAGATATTGCCACCTATTTACTCTTTGCTCAGCCCTGAAGGATGAGTGAAATCCTTTCTGCTGAGCATCTTACAAAGAAGGAATGTTAATTTACCACTGGCAGCAGCGTGATCACTGCTCAAGGTGTTTGGGGGAAGAGAGAAGAGAGATCAAGAAATCTGCCTGAGAGAAAAAGAATATCACTATCAGCAACATGGATGGATCTAAAGATTACCGCGTTTAGTGAAATAAATCAGGTAAAGACAAATATCATATGATGTCACATATATCTAAAAGAAAATTGATACAAATGAACTTACTGACCAAACAGAAATAGACTCACAGACATAGAAAACGAACTTATGTTTACCAAAGGAGAAGGGATCAGGGAGGGATAAATTAGGAGTTTGAGATTAATAAATACATCCTACTGTATATAAAATAGGTAAACCACAAAGACCTACTGTATAGCACAGGCAAATATAGTCAATATCTTGTAATAATCTATAATGGAACAAAATCTGAAAAGAATATATGTGTGTGTCTGTATATAACTGGGTCCCTTTGCTATACACTTGACACTAACACAACATTGCAAATTAACTACTTAAAGATCCCCAGCTGGCTCAGTGGTAAAGAATCCACCTGAAGATGCAGGAAACACGGCAGATATGGGTTCAGTCCCTGGGTCGGGAAGATCCCCTGGAGAAGGAAATGGCTACCCACTCCAATATTCTTGCCTGGAAATCCCATGGATAAAGGAGCCTGGTGGGCTGCAGTTCATGGGGTCACAAGAGTCAGACACGACTTAGCAAAAGAACGACCACCAGTTTTCAATATCTACCTTTGTGCAAAGAAAATGTGTTGCACCCATAACTCATGGGCATGAGAACATCCAACTTCTGTGGACCTCAGTCTCCTCATCTTTAAAATGAGTGTTGGAACAGATGCTCATCCAGCGTCAAGACTTTCTATTTTATATCTGTCAGTTGCAGCCGGGTAAGCCTCCGTTTTGTTGACATGGCAAGCAATCAGTCTTCTAGGAAACAATGGTGAAAATCCATTCATACTCTCTGGTCACATTCCTAGAGGTAATCGAGTCAATTCAAATAGATGAGTCATTGGCCATCTGTAACTCTCCATGGGTTGATTACCAGCACCATTGTCAAGGTTCTTACCTGTTTTGTTTGTGCTTCGAGAAATATTTTTTGTGGTTTTGCTCTCAATTTGGTCATTGTTGTTGTTCAGTCGCTCAGTCACGCCCAACTCTTTTGTGACCCAATGGACTCCAGCCCACCAGGCTCCTCTGTCCATGGGATTTCTTAGGCAAAAATACTGCAGTGGGTTGCCATTTCCTTTTCTGGGGGGTCTTCCCAAGCCAGGGATCAAACCTGTTTCCTGCAGGCAGATTCTTTACCACTAAGCCACAAGGGAAGCCCTAATTTGGCCATAGTCAATATTAATTCATACATTATAACTCACTGTTGTTTCACAACTGTCATCTCTCACAAGCAAGCTGTTTATGCCACCCACAAAAACAGCAGCAAGCACCCAGCTTGTAAGGAAGCAGATGAACAATGCTCAGTGGATGAGTTTTATGTACTAAATGGTGCGTGAGGTTCATCACGCTCCTATCACAGTCAAGAGGACTTGCAACAGAGAGAAGAAATCAGTCATTTAAAGCAACTGGAAGAGATAAAAAGAGTTCAAAATCACTCAGCCTGTTAAAACCAATTTAATACCTTCATTGAGTTTAGGACCTTTCTGCCTAAAGTCCTTCAGTAGATTAAATATCCAAGGGCTTGGCAAAGAGAAAGGAGCTAACGTTTATGGGCATCTAATATTTGCCCGACATTGTGCAGCATCTTTAAGGATACTCATAAAATAATAAGAAGAAACACTTGTGTATACACAGTGCAAACTGCTTTACAAGTCCCATCAACCCCCAAGAGTAAGTACGCACCAGTTTTATCTCTATTTTATTGCGCTCAACCTTATAACAAACGTAAGGGAGAGTCAACATTATCCTTGTATTGCAAACAAGACGCTGTGTTTCAGAGAAGTTTCTAATTTGGCCATGGTCCCACAGGTAATAAATGACTAAGACAGAATTCAAACTGATATCTATCTGGCCCCAAAGTTGTGGTTCTGTATTTCCCTGCCTCAGCATGAATCCCAATATTATTGAAAAACTCTGCTTTCTATCTTGCACCTGAGAATTTCTAAGTTGGAGAGGACCTTGATAATCCCAAGTTCATTGCTTTTGTATCCTAAAAACTCTTGCACTAGTGGGAAGCTTCTGTACAGCATAGAGAACTCAATTCAGTGCTCTGTGATGACCTAGAGGGGTGGGATGGGGGGTGGGAGGGAGGCTCAAGAGAGAAGGGCTATATGTATCGTTACAGCTGATTCACTTCATGGTACAGCAGAAACTAACACAGCCTTGTAAAGCAATTATACTTCAATTTAAAAATACATAAAATATTCTTTTAAAAAGCCATTGTTTTCTTCAAATGGTTAGCTGGGTCCTGGGTCCCCAACTTCTTTCCCTAAATCACCTTTACTTCTGTAATTGCTAATCCATAGAACTCACACCCAAAACAATGATGTGTAAGCTGGGGTATGCATCAGAAATACTGATCTACAGTATTTTATTTTAAATTTTTTATCTATTTCTATTTTTGGCTGTTCTGGGTCTTGGTTGCTGCATGTGCGCTTTCTCTAATTGCAGCAAGTGGGGGCTGTTCTCTAGTTGCGGTGGGTGAGTTTCTTTCCTTGTTGTGGAGCATGGGCTCTAGGGTGTGTGGGCTGAGGAATCATGGCACACAGGCTTAGTGACTCCCTGGCATGTGTGATCTTCCCAGACCAGGGATCCAACCTGTGTCCCCTGCATTGACAGGCCGACTCTTAACTACTGGACCACCAGGAAAGTCCCTACAGCACTTAAAAAATTACAGATTCCCCAGGACCACTGTAGATCTAGCTATTGAATCCAAGTTACCTAGTCAGGAAATGTGTGATTCTGATCACTCTAATTTCACACAGTAATAATATAATTACTTGCTCTAAATCCTAGAAATTAAGTTTTAAGGCACCATATTGCTGCAGAATGACTGTGGGCTGGACCTCAAGATACACTGGGACTTCAGTAGAATCAGCAAGGAGACTTGATCAGAGACTCTGGATTTTGACTCAGCAGGACAGTCTCCTGCAGATCTGACCCTAACGATGTCTGAACACTGACCCTAACCCAGGAGGTAAATGACACTCATCACAAAATGCCACTGAAGTTCTTTTTCTTTTTTAAATCGGAATATAATTGCTCTACGTGGTTGTGTTAGTTTCTGCTGTACAACAACACGACTCAGCCATAGGTATACATATATCCCCTCCCTCCTGATCTTCCCTTCCACCCCCAACCCCCGTCCCACCCTCTAGGTCATCACAGAGCACCTGGCTGAGCTGCCTGTGCTATACAGCACCTTCCCACTAGCTATCTAGTTTACACATGGTCGAGCATATATCAAGGCTGCTGTCTCAGTTTGTTCCAGGCTCTCCTTCCCCTGCTGTGTCCAAAAGTTCGTTCTCTATGTCTGCATCTCTATTCCTGCCCTGCAAATAGATTCATCAGTGCCATTTTTCTAGATCCCATATGTGTGCATTCATATGCTATATTTAAGTATCTTGTCATCTGCATGTTTCCCCTTAAATCCACTTTACTCTCCAGCTATACTGACCAGCCCAAAGGCTGGTCTTCTTTCAGCGCTTTTTCCTCTACATGAGAAAACTCTCCCCATGCCCTCAACCTTCCTTACCTTCTTTCCTGTCTTTATTTATACCTCTGGGAAGACTTCAAGCCCTTCCATGCGCTGTCTTGCATTCTATACCTAGCCCCTCTCAGTACTTATCACAGTGTCTGTTCAGTGGAGAGTTGATTGTATTAAGCAATATTCTGAATAGTAAAATTGATTAACTCAAGCTTGCTGACAGTTGCTTTAAATCATGACCTAAAGTGATTCGATTTATCTCAAGATCGCCTCGTTTTCAAATGTATTTGTTGTATCCATTAAACTGATCATAAAAGGCTCTCCGTGAAAATCTATTCATTCCATGTGTGCCAGTTCTCTATAAGGCTTGAACTGAAATAAAGCTGTGCTGAAGGGCTTTAAAAATATCATTTCACGAGTAATCTGTCTGAGAGAGAATTTCTGAATCTATTTGCAGAGCTGCCATCAATCTGTCACCTTAAAATATTTTCACTAGCCATTCCCACATTTACCAGTGTTTTATGGAACTCACACAGTGATTTTGTTGAGTGAATGAATGTTGATAAGCATATGATGATGATGCTTGTCAGACGATCCATTGAGAAGAAAGTAAACTGAAAACATTACCATGAAAATGAGTGGGTCTCATTATGACCCTCCAAATTGGGACCTATTGAGAACGCGAGACTGACAGGGGATGTGGCAGAAGAAGGAGACGAGCAAGATAGGGAAAACATTAGAGTCAAAGAAGGAAACCAAGCTTCCGCATAAAATGGCTGGACTCGATAGCAGGAATGAGAATGACATTTTTTTATTGATCACTTTCCCAGTTTTTTTATCTCCTTCACTGAACTCATTATACTTAAACCTTTGCAGAGCATAGAGCAAGGAAATACCAAACAGAAAGATGGCTTATAATGCAAAACAGTCTCCTATTGACCGTGTTAGCCCCAGTTCTTTTTCACAAGCAAAAGAGAGCTGCTCTGATTGATTCAGGCACAAATGAAATTTATTAAGAAGACACTGGGCAGTTCACAGAATAGAAACAAGGCCACAGACTGTGGCTTTACACAAAGCCACAATACACGATACCCCAAAAAGTGTAAGCAATGCACAAAAAGTCCCCAAAGCACACATTTCACTAACTTATACAGGTTCTACTACTGTTGTTGGCCCTGGAGCTTGGCCAGTGTCCAGAGGACACCATCGTGAGTACTTGTGCTACCCTGCAAACTTCATTTACTTCAATTCTCATCACTGTGTGAGAAAACCCTTTACCTTTCTGAATCTCTGCTTCCCAGTTAAACTCAAGGGCAGGTATGTTAGATGCTGTACAGTGAAAAAAAAAGTCAAACATCTTCCATAACCAAACGCACAAATCAATAGACTGTATTCCATACGTTCAACTACATTAAAAGTAGGGATTCTGTCCATCAAAAAACTTCATCAAGAGATTCCTAAAACCAAAAGAAGAGATTTGCTTCAAGTGTACCCAACAGAGACTTGTTATTTGGAATATATAATAAATTCCTCTGAATCCATAAGAAAAAATAAACGAGCAACCATAGCAAGAATTTCACAGAAACCTAAAAAGCCTATAAATGTGACATCTTTAATGTTATATATAACCAGCAAAATGGAAATTTACAAAAAACAATTAAGATACAATTGTGTACTCATCCAATTAGTGAAAATGAAAGTCTGACAGGAAAGAATATTTATAAGGACTATTTCTCATATACTGCTGGTATTAGCCTCAATGGAAGTAAGTCTTTTAGAAAACAGTTTAGTTTGGGTTGGTAAAGTTCAACAAATATTGCTAGGACTATAGCACAATGAAAGTGTTGCTTATGGGTAAGTATATAGCAACATGTTTGTGATATAAATTGGAAATACCCAAGCAGGGTGAAACAAAAACAACTGAATCAAGATTTTTTTCTTTTTTGGTGAAAAAAATCAGTGACCTGCAGCTACGCAGATCATCATGTATGGCCCTTAAAGATATTACTGCATAAAAGAAACAATTCTAGAAGAAAACTTCTAATACATTCTCTTTATACAAAGATTAAAAACGCAACAATATATTGTTAGGGATAATCCAAGTGATTAAACTACAAAAAAAAAAAAAGTAACACAGTGATTATTTAAAATTCAGAATGTGCTTGAATGAGGAAGGGGAGGGAAGAAATTCATGGCGGCCACAAACACAGCATCCAAAGTACTGCTGCTGCTAAGTCGCTTCAGTCGTGTCTGACTCTGTGCGACCCCATAGACGGCAGCCCACCAGGCTCCCCAGTCCCTGGGATTCTCCAGGCAAGAACACTGGAGTGGGTTGCCATTTCCTTCTCCAATGCATGAAAGTGAAAATTGAAAGTGACATCGCTCAGTCGTGTCCAACTCTTAGTGACCCCATGGACTGCAGCCCACCAGGCTCCTCGATCCATGGGATTTTCCAGGCAAGAGTACTGGAGTGGGGTGCGATTGCCTTCTTCATCCAAAGTACTAGTTGTCCAAAGTACCAGTTGTCTTTTATTTTTCAAGAGTTGTCTGGTGAGATGAATTGTGAGAGTAGCGTGGAAGCATGTATATTACCATATGTAAAGCAGATAGCCATATAGCAAATGGAAATTTGCTATACGATGCAATGGGTTGGGAGGAGGGAGGGAGGTTCAAGAGGGAAGGGACATATGTATACCTCTGGCTGATTCATGCTGATGTATGACAGAGACCAATACAATATTATAAAGTAATATTCTTCAATTAAAAATAAGAAAAGAGTTGTCTGGAGATTTTATGGCTATTCAATTTACTGCTACCCTTTAATCAGTTCAGTTCAGTCACTCAGTCATGTCCAGCTCTTTGCGACCTGTGGACTGTAGCAGGCCAGGCCTCCCTGTCCATCACCAACTCCTGGAGCTCACTCAAACTCATATCCATCCCATCAGTGATGCCATCCAACCATCTCATCCTCTGTCATTCCCTTCTCCTCCCACCTTCAATCTTTCCTAGAATCAGGGTCTTTTCCAAGGAGTCGGTTCTTCGCATGAGGTGGCCAAAGTATTGGAGTTTCAGCTTCAGCATCAGTCCTTCCAATGAATATTCAGGACTGATTTCCTTTAAGATTGACTGGTTTGATCTCCTTGCAGTCCACGGGATCCTCAAGAGTATTCTTCAACACCACCGTTCAAAAGCATCAATTCTTCAGTGTTCAGCTTTCTTTATAGTCCGACTCTCACATCCATACATGACTACTGGAAAAACCATAGCTTTGACTAGATGGACCTTTGTTGGCAAAGTAATGCCTCTGATTTTTAATATGCTGTCTAGGTTGGTCATAGCTTTTTTTCCAAGGAGCAAGCATCTTTTAATTTCACGGCTGCAGTCAATATCTGCTGTGAATTTAACCCTTTAATATATATGTATAAGCTTATTCACTCTGAAATGTGTCCTAAATTTCACAGTTGAAAAGGCTGAAGTGTTAGGCAGTAGGAATGGTGATGGTGGCGGTCTTGGAAAGAATGACCATATTTTTGAGCCCTGTGATAGCACCTACATTTTGGTTCATGGGTTGTATTTTTAGAAGCCCTCCTGGAGCTTAGTGTTGGGGACAGCTTCTTCACAGACCTCTTCTTAACTGAGTACCCATGTTCCTCATGAGGATTTAGCAGCTATTGATTGTTTTTAGGATTTCTTTTTTTTAATTAATTTTTATTGGAGTATAGTTGCTTCACAATGTTCTGTTCATATATGCTACGCAGCAAAATGAATCAGCTATACTTATACATATGGTGGTGCTGGTGGTATAGTTGCTAAATCATATGTGACTCTTTGCGACCCCATGGACTGTAGCCCACCAGGCTCCTCTGTCCGTGGGATTCTCCAGGCAAGAATACTGGAGTGTGCTGCCATGCCCTGCTCCAGGGGATCTTCCCGACCCAGGGATCGAACCCTTGTCTCCTGCATCTCCTGCATTGCAAGAAGTTTCTTTACCAGTGACCCACCAGGGAAGCAACTTACACATGTATCGCCTCTTTTTTGGACTTCCCTCCCGTTTAGGTCACCACAGAGCATTGAGTAGGGTTCCCTGTGTTATACAGTAAGTTCTCGTTATTTACCTATTTCATCCAAGGTATCGATAGTGTATTGATGGCTGATTATTGAAAGCATTGGGGGAGGGGGGGAAATGAGTGCTAGGTTCCAGGAGAGAGGATGTGGGTTTTGTGCCCTTGGTGTAGCTTTCTTGTAGCACAACTACGTTTGCTGTCCAGGCTTTTTACCAAGAGTCCCACGTGGAGACCTCCCTGATGCCCTGGCTCTCTCATTCTTTTCTTGCATCTTACAAAGCCCTCTCCTTCAACCCCTTCTCCCTCCTGTGTTCCTATTTTGTCCGCCTCTGCATCCCCACTCTGTTTTACTTGGGTCCCCCTGCCTCAACAGTCTCTTCCTATTTAATACACTTTGCCACCTAGGATGTTGAATTCCGGCTATGTTTCTCCCCCATCCAGTTACTGCTGTGTCACAAAGAGCTGTGAGTGGTTTTTGGCTCAAGTGACTTTCTAGCCCTGGGGATAAATAGTAAAGTATGTTTCAGTCCTGAGAAGGATGGGAGGCATATGGGGTTACATGGGGAAGGCTCCCACTCTGGGCTGCAGCCACTCCTCCCCTATGCTATCCAGTCAAGCATCACACCACAGTGCACACTGATTTCCTGCCAAAGACATCTAGTGTGCAGAAAAATTCACATTCTGCCTATCATGTAACTTTTTTTGCCTGTGCGACATGTGGGATCTCAGTTCCTTGACCAGAATTTGAACCTGCGCCCCTTGCAATGGAAACCTAGCATCTGAACCACTGGACCACCAGACAAGTCCCCCATTATATAATTTTGACCTCTCTTTTTCTTTTGACAACCAATACTAAATACTTAGGTCTCATTATACTAAAATAGCTAAAAAATATTTACACTAATAAAGACCTACTCAATATTCTGGAACTCGTCTTAATATTCTGTAATGACCTATATGAGTATAGACTCTAAATAAGAGTGGATATATGTATATATGCAACTGATTCACTTTGCTCTTCAGCAGAAACTAACACAACATTGCAAATCAACTCTATTAACAAAAGTTTTAAGCAAAATAAATAAATATGTTTACCTCATTTTTGAGTTGCATTAAAAAACTCTCTGTTAACTGACCCTGGCTGCTAAGAAGCAGGACAGCTAAGGGAATGTTTGTGCTGCTTTTAGAAATGGGTTGATTGAATTTGAATGTCGGCTTCACCCCTTCACAGCTGGCTAACCTCAGACGAGTGACTCAACCACCGTGGATCAACTGTCTCCATCACATGGAAATAGCTATGGTCCTACCCCATCAATTAAGTGAAAGAGTCTATGTAAAGTTCCTGGCACATGGCCAAGGTTCAATGTTAGTTATTATTATGTCATGCACAAGCCACATCTGTCTAATTATAGGGTTTTTCCTTGTGAATGATGATGATGATGTGTGTGTGTGTGTGTGTGTGTGTGTGTGTGTGCGCACGCGCACGCATTGGGAGGTGCAGTGCAAGGCAAGAGAGAGATGAACACGTTCACACTGGATGGTTTTATCCCAAGTGGTATGTACTTCGGGAACATGACATTCATTTCTCTGGTGGGATAAGTTGGTAGATGAAAAACAGCCCAGGAGGATGATCAATTTAAAAGTAAGAATATTTCTTAACCCTAAATAGATCAGTTTTATAAAGTAATGAAATCTTTTACTTGATTTCTTTAAAAAAAAAAAATTATTCCAGAAAGGCATTTGGGCATGTTTGCTTTTAGAAAGAGGTTTACCGACCTGTCTCTATTCTAAATTTTCCTCTGAGGAGGATAGATACAGCAAATGAATGCAAACAGTTAAGGGTTTCTTGTTC
Source organism: Capricornis sumatraensis (assembly GCF_032405125.1). Classification (NCBI taxonomy): domain Eukaryota; kingdom Metazoa; phylum Chordata; class Mammalia; order Artiodactyla; family Bovidae; genus Capricornis; species Capricornis sumatraensis. Next base: position 32,987,025 of record NC_091080.1, on the reverse strand, counting down.
TGTTGTTGTTGGTTTTTTTTTTTTCCTGTCAAAAGACAAGGCTGGCTTGCTAAATTTCAAATTGGATTTGGAACATAGATTTTGGAAGAAAAGTCAGCTCTTAAAAGTTTAAGAGAACACTGGGAGGCAAATATGAATTAGATGGATGGGGGAGGGGCATGCCAGTGCTGGCCAGGCCTGCCAACAGTTGCAGATTTAATTTCCCTCTGTCCTGCCAACATTTTGGGGGAAGGAGCTGGCTGCTCTTTTAAACAGAAATAAACAATAGAAGCTGACAGGAAGCTTAAGGAAGGCAAAAGCTGTGTGTGTAATGGGGGCACCAGGGACTATAAGGCTCCATCCTGGAATTAGCAGGCTTTCCACACTGGATTCTTCTAGAACTCCAAATCTTCAAAATGTATTTTAATACATTGTTAGAAAAACACCTCTCAAGCCAGTGCTTGTATCTGAGATCTCCTTAGTGATTTTACTTGTAGCTAGTAGTTTTGAAAATTGCGGGGGTGATTTTAAGCCTATTTTATTTAGCTTTCTAACTTCTTTCCTGGGCTTTCCAGGTGGCTCAGTGGTAAAGAATCTTCCTGCCAGTGAAGGAGTCACAGGTTTGATCCCTGGGTCAGGAAGATGTCCTGGAGAAGGAAATGGCAACCGACACCAGTATTCTTGCCTGGAAAATCCCATGGACAGAGGAGCTTGGTGGGCTACAGTCCATGGGGCTGCAAGAGTCAGGAACTACTGAGCAACTAACACTTTCACTTTTCACTTAGGTTGGGAGGAAGGAAGTATGGATTCTAGTTGTGTGGGTCTCAGTAATAAATTGGAAGACTTAAACTGTGATTTAGTTTCTCCATTTCGGGATGAGCAGGATTGCAGTAACCAAATATAATACTTTTTCTTTTCCAAGAGGGTGTAGATAAAGAGGGGTAGAGATGGAAGCAGGGCTTCCCTGTTGGCTCAGAGGGTAAAGAATCCTCCTGCCAATCCAGGAGACCCAGGTTCAATCCCTGGGTTGAGAAGATCCCCTGGAGATGGGAATGGCTACCCACTCTAATATTCTTGCCAAGAGAATGCCTTGGACAGGGGAGCCTGGTGGGCCACAAGTCCATAGGGTTGTAAAAGAGCTGGACACAACTGACCAACTAACACTTTGAGAGAGGAAAGCTAGTGAACTGATAAGCATTTAAGGCATTTCTAAGCAATAGAGAGAAAACAGGAATATATACTACTCCTGAGAAACTTACACAAAAATACTCATACAGTAACTTTAAGTCAAATTATACAATGTGGGGGTCCCACTATTTATTGGATCTTTTCAAGTCACAGGATTACAAAGCTACAAAGTCCGTATTTGTCTTTCTATCCATCTGATACCTGGGCCACGTCCATAGCTTCCCAAGATCACCCATCCATAGCTGGTGGCTCTAATCATTATAAAATTCCTCCTCTAGTTGAGATAAAGTCTGCCCTTTCTAGATTCTTTTCATTATTATTTAAATCCATTGTCTTCCAGCCAAAATATGGAACAATCAGGAACAATAGTGCATGACAAAAACGGGCAAAGATAAGTCCCTGAAGGGACTATGCATCGCTGCGATCTATGGAAAGGCAACCCTCGACAATAAATACATTTTTTTTTTAAGAAGAAGGATGATGCAAATACCATTAAGCATAGGAAAAGAAGCACACCCTCTTTAGCCATCAGAGGAATGCAAACGCAAACCAGAGTGAATTATGTCTGCACAAACATCACAACGCCAAAAATTTTTTAAGTCTAACAAGTCCAAGTGTGAGCAGGGAAGTGTTAGATTGGTGGCTAGAATGTCAAATAACACAAGCACCATGGAAAACTGCTTGACAGTTCCTACTAAAGCTAACACAGGTCTGTCTTATGATCCAGCGATTCACACCAAAAGAAAGAAATGTGTTTGTCCACAAAAATACATGCAAGAAAATGTTCAGAGAAGTTTTATACATAAACTCAAATTAGAAATAACTTTAAGTGCCCAGCAAATGAAGAATTAATAGTAGCATATTCACACAGTGGAAAACGACAGTGATGAAGAGGACAAAATACTGAAATACACTTCAGTATGAATGTATCTCACAGAAATTAGGTTCACTGAAAAAAGCCAGACACCAAAAGTCACCTCCTACGAGGGCTTTCATTCATTCGAAGTCCAAGAAGCGTCAAAACTAACCAATGCTGATCAGATTCAGAATTGTGGTTCTCTTTGGGGGTGGGAGACAGATCTAGAGTGGGGAGGAACATGAGAGGAACTGGTGGGGCGTTGGAAACGTTCTATATCTTCATCTGCATGCTGATTACAGAAATATATGCATGTGTGAAAATCGTCGAACTGCGTTATTATTATTAGTTCACATTATGCACTGCTTATCTCTCAATAAAAAATAAAGAACTGCGAGTAAAGCCATCAGACAAAAAAGAGAGGAAGTGTGGAGCAGGAGGAGCAGGCTGGAAATAGAAATGAAGATGGGATGCTGTGTGCTTCGGATCCAGAGCACGCACGGAACTGAGGACTGCAAATATGATGCTGAACTCGCCCAGAACCACTCTAGAGGCTGCAAAGAGTACAGTGGATTAGTTTATTTCTCTCACACGAGTGGATCAAAATTTTTAAGCTTTCAGGGACTGGTGCTCACTGGGGCTCCCAGAGGAGGAAAGGCAGACTCATACCTCGAGTATGTTACTATTTCCAGTCCAAATGAATCAACCACTGTCCCCTCTAGGATGAAAGAGGTTCCATGTAGCCAATTTGTCAAATGGCTGATTTGCTCCTTCTAGGGATGGTGCTACCTCGGGGTAGTTCCCTCCAGGCGTAAGATATCAAGGACTGAGCGCTGATCTACTAATATGTTGCTGGCACTTTGGACATTCAGAGAGGACACATCAGCCTTACGGTGGGAGCTCATGCTACTGGAACCACGTATGGCCTTCTTCTCTGATGTCATGGCTGTATTGTGCCAGCACTGGGGAGGAAGGCATCAACCGACCGAGCATCCTGTCTACCTGAGTGTTTAGAGGCTCTTCTATGGTGAAACTTCAATCCTTTGGCCACTTAATGGGAAGAACTGACTCAGTGGAAAAGACCCTGATGCTGGGAAAAATTAAAGACAGGAGAAGGGGACAACAGAGGATAACATGGTTGGATGGCATCACCAACTCAGTGGACATGAGTTTGAGCTAGCTTTGGGAATTGATGATGGATGGGAAGCCTGGTGTGCTGCAATCAAAGGGGCTGCAAAGAGTCAGACATGACTGAGTGACTTAACCGACTATGGTGAACACTCTTAGGTGGGTGCTAACCTGTGGTGCCAATATACGTCTTCATATTTTGTGCCCACATCTAGGTGGCATCCACATGCCTCTTTCCAGACCTCTTTCTATCTGTCTTTCCCCTCCTAGATCCCTAACTTATAAACTGAGCCATTCACCACTAAATATATTTATTAATACTTGTATGTATTTATGGCAGAACCTTTCTCTTCATAAAGCAGGTGATCCAGGATCCTTCCACAAATCTCTGGTAATTGGGAGGATTTTCCATCACCTGTGTCTTTCAGCACCACTTGGGGGTGGAGTTATATAAAAACAAAGGTTTATGTTTGGCTTTCACCTATGTAACGAGACTGGTGGTGGTGGTTTAGTCGCTAAGTCCTATCTGACTCTTGCAACCCCATGTACTGTAGCCTGCCAGACTCCTCTGTCTGTGGGATTCTCCAGGCAAAAATACTGGAGTGGGTTGCCATTTCCTTCTCTAGGGGATCTTCCTGACACAGGAATCGAACCCGGGTCTCCTGCATTGCAGGTAGATTCTTTACCAACTGAGCCACCTGGGAAACCCATGTATTGAGGCTGCTGCTGCTAAGTCACTTCGGTCGTGTCCAACTCTGTGCGACCCCATAGATGGCAGCCCACCAGGCTCCCCCATCCCTGGGATTCTCCAGGCAAGAACACTGGAGTGGGTTGCCATTTCCTTCTACCCATTCTTAAACCAAATCTGGTCCTTTTTCTTCCTCTGTCAGCTGGGGACCCCCATATGCAGCAGTAGATGTGAGCTGAAACATTGGCAGTGATATAATAGCAAGGAATGACATGGGGGTCAGGACCCCCTGACTTATACACTCTGGCTCTGGCTCAAGTCCAGATACTGGGCAAGGGATCATAACTTTTAAGGGGGCAGCTGCCTCAGTCTCTTGATCTTTCTCCTCAATTTCTTTTGGTTTTATAGCTTGAGCAGTAAACTTGTTGGTTGCCCATCCATCTTGTCCTTAGGGATTCCATTTCCTATTAACCATCTCCAGAGCTTTCTCTGGGTCACACCTCCGTAGTTGCCACATGACCTGAGTACTTATTATGATAAATTTATTCACTTGCTTTCGGATGTTAAGCACTATCAACTGGCCTCCATTATTTCAGTATCTTATCCTCTTCATTGCTATCTGGGACAGAATGGTTTGCCAAAATCATTCTGGCATTTCTGCTTCATTTAGTGTAAGCCATCATTTCTCCAAAGCTTTCGAGAGCTATCTTACCAGCATAACTTCATTGTCTCATGAGCTCTTTGCTAGAGTGCCAGGTTCCGTGTCTCTGGAGAGTAAATCCACACTGATAAATTCTCTTATATGATTAATACTCTGCCTCTCCTGGATCTGGTCCCCAGTGCTCTCACAGATCCTGTATTCTTATTCACTGGGATCCTGGAGCTTCTTCAGGGCTGGTCTGTTTTCTGTCTTATGAGGATCAGTGCTTTCCCAGCTGGGTCAGTCCTGCAGGGCAGATGCCTCTGCATCATCTTTGCAGGGTGAGGAGGGGCGCAACCCTCTGAAAAGAAGGAATGGACCACTTCTGCAGGCCCAGTGAGTTCAAGATGACCGGAGGCTTCAAGGTTTTTGAGTGTATTGACCCAGGCATCTCCACGCCAAATCTCAGCCTCCTCTTCCTAATCAAGACCTTGACCTCGACATAGCAGACTTATTGGAGTTGAGAATCTAATAATCTCTGTAGCCCTAAGATTGTTCCTAAGTGGTTTTTTTTTTTCTATACTCTAGCAGTAGAGGAGATGAGAGTCTTTTTATGTGCCATAAATGAGGGCATCTGACTTTTACAATTCACCTTATATCAGTGATTAATCACTCTGGTGGTTTTAAACATATCAGCAAATTTTGACTTACCAGCCAGCCTTTGTGATTCTCTTCTAACAAATCAAATGTGGTCAGATTGACGCTGCCTGACCTCTGAAGCCAAGCCATAAAAAGCAAACAGGGACTTCCCTGGTGGCCCAGTGGTTAAGAATAATTTGCCCTGCAATGTGGGGGACACAAGTTCGGTCTCTGATCAGGAAACTAAGATCCCCCAGGCTGGGGAGTGACTAAGCCTATGCTGCAACTATCGAGCCTTCATGCCACAACTTGAGAGTCTTTGCATCATAACGAAAGATCCTGCATGATGCAATGAAGATCCTGTGTGCCACGTGCTCTGTTGCTCAGTCGTGTCCGACTGTCTGCAATCACATGAGCTGTAGCCTGCCAGGCTCCTCTGCCCCTGGAATTATTCCGCCAAGAATACCTGAGGGAGTTGCCATTCACAGCCAAGGCCCAAATGCGACCAAATAAATCGGTAAGTAAGTAAGTGTGTGTGCGTGTCCATGTTAAGACCCCATGAATACCATCCCACCAGGCTCCTCTGTCCATGGGATTCTCCAGGCAAGAATACTGGAGTGGGTTGTCAGTTCCTTCTCCAGGGGGTCTTCCCAACCCAGAGATCGACCTGGGTCTCCCACACTGCAGGCAGATTTGTTATCATTTGAGCCACCAGGGAAGCAAGTAAGTAAATAAATAAATACAAAAAAAAAAAAATCAGCACAGCTTCCTTCAGCTATTTCCCCTCTCTGTCCTGGGAACTCAGCTACCATGCTGTGAGAGAGCCAAGCAGTACGTGAAAGGAGGGGCCACACATAGCTGCTCCACTGACAGCTGACATCAACTACCAGACCTACGACTCAACAAGCCCTTGGATGACTCCAGTCTCTAACATTTCAGCCACTTCATTTGATGCTGAGAGGAAGAGAGATGTGCTGCCTTTTCTGGGTCCTGCCCAACTGCAGATTTGTGAACAAAATAAATATAGTCATTGTTGTCACTAAGTTTTACGTTGACTGGTTACAGAGCAATGGATACCATGACATTCGCAACCTTCCACTGCCTTTCTGCAATACGTGGGCAGCACTGGGTAAGTGCCGCCTAGGTTCATAGTCTTTATGATGACTATTTCCTTTATATCTTTCAAGCACATGAAGTATTATACCAGCTGGCATCTTCTTTTTCTACCAGTATCTCTTCTGGTTCTCCTCTGATGAAAGTCTTAACAAATTGTACAACTATAGCATATGGCTATATGGCAACTGTAGCTGACTGCATATAGCAAAAGCTATGAGGATGTTTACCTTCACATACCAAGGGTGAACGGGTTCCCACTGTCATTAAAAAAAAAAAAATTATTTTAAGTTCTGCTTTCTAGGACCTCTCCACACAGATCTTGTCACAGATCTCTGAAGATGGGCATTGTCTGAGAAGAAAATTTTTGTATAGGATATATATGGGGGATTATATTCAGAAGTAACATATATAAGAAAATAATGGAGCCAAAATTGGGTAAAAGCAGAAATGGAACTGTGATACAGACTCAAATTAGACCTTGGCAAAGAACATGAGGTATTCTGCAGCTGGGCTGGCCATTTCTAATTGTCCCACATTTAAATAGTATGCTAGGTCTTTGACTCACCTTAACACAACTGGAGGGCATGACCTTGAGTGAAGCATCTCCCAGAGGGCAACCCCAGAAAAGATGGTAAAAACTAACACCGTCAGTAGTTTTGGCAAATGAATCCCAGAATGACTTCTGGTGCAAAGATCTGGGTGAGGCACTGCGATTTCTATCAGAGTCCGGATGGCTCTGGGTTGGGAAAGCTGATGGGGGCTGAAAGCATGACAACAAGAAGCTAAGGGATTTTCAGGACAGGGGGAGGAAAAGCATATGAGGTCATGCATTCTTTGCATCAGGTTATCCCAGATCGTGGCACCCCATGTAACCAAATCAAACAGAGACCAGAAACATATGCTTTATTTTCTGCCAGCCAATGAGTCAGTCAGTCAGTTCAGTTGCTCAGTCATGTCTGACTCTTTGTGATTCTATGGACTGCAGCACACCAGGCTTCTCTGTCCATCGCCAATTCCCAATAAGTACTCATATGCATATATGCATGAGCCAGTGAGCACTCATACACATGTACATAACCATTGCTCCAAACTACTCGATGTTGTACCTTGGTACTGCATTGCTGCTCTCCGATCATGCTCAAGAATCATTTATCACATCCCATTTAGAATCAACTCCTTGAGGACATTTTCTTTAATATCTTTACTGACTTGCCCTGAGTTCAGCAGCAAGCCATTAATTCCTTTTCATCCTACCCCAAATGTCCCAAATATTTTCATATCATGTTAAAATATTTATCTTGGACCAGTTTCCAATCTTGCTTGATTCATCTCATCTCGCTTCAAGGCAAAATTTCCTTTGATGTTAATAGTAAACTGCTTTCTTGAAATGCTACATATGGTTATTTAAAACGATGAGAAAGGGATCTTGATCAGATCACTGTCAGCCTGTCAAGTCTTTCATTCTTTTAAACTTACCTCCACTGAGTTCCTTTAGACCCTCTGACCTGTGTGGGTGGGTATGTTTTCCATTTTAGAGGGAATGGAGTTTTTTTTATTTTTCTGCTTCTTTAAAAAAAAAAACAAAACTGTTCTCATTATGGAATGGCAGCATGGACCTAAACATCTGCTTTAAAAATATTTATCTTAAATAAAAATTTTTATTCATTTATTTTCGGCCGTGCTGGGTCTTCACTGCTGCCTGGGCTTTGCTTTAGTTGCAGTGAGTGGGGGCTACTCTGCCGTTGCGGTGCACAGGTTTCTCGTTGCGGCGGCTTCTCTTGTTACAGAGCATGACTCCAGGGCGCCTGCGCTTCAGTAGCTGCAGCTCCTGGGCTCCAAGGGCACAGGCTCAGTAACTATGGCACATGGACCCGGTTGCTCCACAGCACGTGGAATCTTCTTGGATCAGGGATTGAACCTGTGTCTCCTGCATTGGCAGGTGGATCCTTCCCCACTGAACCACCTGGGAAGCCCAGAAACACTTGCCTTACGAGAGTTTACTTCCACGTTCCTTCCAATTTAGCAGAAACCTATCTAGTAGATTCTGACTTCTGGCTATATTTTAAATACTTTTTCTTTATCTTTTTAACAATTATCAACTCATGCTTCAATATTTTTGAATTGCAAATATCACCTTCTCTTATAAAACTCTTCTTTATCTTTCTAGGCAGAGTTAGGCGTATTTTCTTCTGGACACTCACTCACACTAGTTCATCTACTCATTCTGCAGGTGCTTATCGAAGTCTATGTGCCAGGAATTGTACTGAATTCAGAAAATAGATACAGGAAAAGCCCAGCTTTCTTAGACCAGCGGAAGAGAGAGAGAAATAAACAGTGACTATAACATAGTGCCAGAACATTTCAGCAGAGGCAGCAAAGGATGCTTTACTGAGAGAATGGAGACATTCCACCTGGACTGAATCTTAAATGATGAAAGAGAATTTCCCAGTTGGGAGGTGAGTGGGACATTTTTTGGTAGGGATGAATCAGTCAGAAGAGAGGCAGACCTTTTTTTTTTTTTTTTTTTTTTTTAAGAGAGAATTACACGTAACTAAGAAAAGCTTATTGACTACAGCCATGAAATTAAAAGATGCTTGCTCCTTGGAAGAAAAGCTATGACAAACCCAGATAGCATGTTAAAAAACAGACACATTACTTCGCTGGCAAACATCCATATAGTTAAAGCTACGGTTTTCCAGTAGTCATGAACAGATATAAGAACTGGACCATAAAAATGCTTAGCACCAAAGAATTGATGCTTTCAAACTGTGGTTCTGGAGAAAACTCTTGAGAGTCCCTTGGACTGTAAGGAAATCAAACCAGTCAATCCTAAATGAAATCACCCCTGACTATTCATTGGAAGGACTGATGCTGAAGCTAAAGCTCCAATACTTTGGCCACTTGATGGGAAGCACCGACTCACTGGAAAAGACCCTGATGCTGGGAGAGATTCCCAGCATCCCTCCTAGGAAGACAGAAGGAGAAGGGGATGACAGAAGATGAGATGGTTCGATGGCATCTCCGACTCAATGGACATGAGTTTGAACAAGCTCCTGCAGATAATGAAGGACAGAGAAGCCTGGGGTGCTGTCGTCCACAGGGCTGCAAAGAGTTAGACATGTCTTAGTGACTGAAAAACAGGAATGAGAAAAGTTAATGGGCTTCCCAGGTGGCTTAGTAGTAAAGAATCTGTTTGCCAATGCAAGAGATGCCAGTTCGATCCCTGGGTTTGTTTGTTGTTTAAACAACAAAAGAAAAGCTGATGAGCCACAGAGATAGAGGGAGGGCTGTCAAGAGGGTTTGGAAAGGAAGACAGATCGTTACTCAGTCACTGGGGAACCCAGTGAAGATTTCTCCCTAAGGGAGGGACATGATCACATTTGCATAATATTTTACTATGAAAGAGTTAAATATAAAATACAATAATAATCACTTACCTAATGTGCTTAGTCCCTCAGTCATGTCTGACTCTTTGTGACCCCATGGACTGTAGCCAGCCAGGCTCCTCTCTCCATGGCATTCTCCAGGCAGGAATACTGAAGTGGGTAGCCATGCCCTTCTCCAGGGGATCTTCCCAACCCAGGGATCAAACCCAGGTCTCCCATACTGCAGTTGAATTCTTTACCAACTGAGCCACCAGGAAAGCCCTATTATTTACCTAAAGGAAGAGATAAAAATATTGGATAAGCAAGTAAAAACTCAGAGTAATAACAAATAAAACACATGGTTTTAGCAGTCTTAGTATATAAGTAGCTCTTGAAATCATTTAAGAACACCACTAACATTCCTAAGGTGGGTAACAATTCACAAAAGAAAACACCAACCATGGTTTTCTTTATGTTGTTTTTGTTGTTTAGTTGCTAAGCTGTGTTCGACTCTTTTGCAACCCCATGGACTGTAGCCTGCTAGGCTTCTCTGTCCACAGGATTTCCCAGGCAAGAACACTGGAGTGAGTGGCCATTTCCTTCTCCAGGGGATCTTCCCTGACCCAGGGATCAAAACCTGCATTTCCTGCATTGGCAGGTGGATTCTTTACTGCTAAGCCACCAGGGAAGTGCACCCAATGTACAAGGCAGTAACAAATGTAAAAATGATTTCTATCAAGAAAAGTACAGTGGTCAACAGTAAAGCATAGGGACATAGTTAAAAAAGAATGGTTAATAATTCTCTTGGGGCAGAGAAGGGCCCTGCCTAATCTCTGGAAGGAATTCCCTGGTGTGCAGATGGATGCATCTTCAGGTTATCCCATTAATTAAACTTTGGAGTCAGCACGTAGCAATATTTCTCTTTATAAATGAATAAATTCCCATTCTGCTTATACTGCAGCATGCAGTGTCTTGCATGATTAAGTCAACTCGAGCCTGATAAACTCTGGAGGGTTGAAAACTGAGTTTCTGGGTATATGTAAACTGAGGGTTAAACCACAAAGCGTGGCCAATATTCCAAGATAACTCAACATGCTGTCCTCTGCTAGCCCTCTCTACTTCCCCAGTGAATTTCCTTTAAACTTCTTGGGGGGCAAACTTTTTCATTTTGACATCACCACTTTGTAGATAAGTGACAGGCACATAATTGGTATCAGAAGAACACCGCACTTCATTTTTCATGGAAAGCTGCAAGAATAATTGTAGTCTTTGTTTTCTGAGCCCTCTGATAGAGAGAGAGAGAGATCTCAAGTGATAGATCAAACGGTGATGTATACGATTCAATGACTATTTTCAGCTAAGGTGCTTCTTGGCAAGTTCCATGAAGTTCCTGGGTCATACCTGAATCACGATGTAGGTTCTAAATAACTAATGAGGTTGTTCTTTAATGTTGAATTTATCTTTGGTTTACCTTCTAATATTTTCTAATTTTTCTACAGGTATGTGCAGCCAACCTCAGGGAGAAGGAAGTCACATCTACAGTGCCTCTGAGCTCTCGGTTTAACCATTATCCCCAGAATAGATGCTGAACATGTCATTTTATGTCCTTGCCATAATCTTTCAAAGAAGAGCTGTTCATGTTTTACGGTTTCATTCTCTGTCATGAGGAGAGGTGGTGATTTGTTCTTTTCGAAATAGAACATGAAGGGCTATACACTTTTAAGAGGCTTATACATAAGTGTATTCTCAGGTGGTTCAGTGGTAAAGAATCTTCTTGCCAATGCAGGAGACTCAAGTTCAGTCCTTGGATCCGGAAGATCCCCTGGAGAAGAAAATGGCAACCCCATCCAGTATTCTTGCCTGGAAAATCCTAAGGACAGAGGAGCCTGGCGGGGCTACAATCCAGCAGGTCTCAGAGAGTCAGACACGACTGAGCACACACACATTCCAGTTGGTAAATGCTTTCTGCTTTGAGTGACATACGGTCCATGCCACCTCATCCCTGTTTAAATAGTATCAGGAAAGGAGGGAGCTAGGTGAGTTGGGAATGGACAATGCATCAAAGAGTAAGAAGCTGAGGTCAAAGCGTTACAGTTTATTACCATCATGTTTCACGGAATAGATGAGCCATTAAAATTCCAACACTGTGCCGTATTATCGAGATAAAGGTTGTAATGGAGCAAGGAATGACAGCACATGAATCCGCCCTAATAGCTCTGGTGAGCAAGGAAAAGCACCAACAAAGCCCATTGGTCTTCTGACATTGAAATGGGCATCTGGTACTTCTGCTCTGAAACCCAAGACTCCAGCCGCATATCAAAGTGAGTAAAAATAACACCAGGATGATTAATAATGTCATATTTTAGTGGACAACTTGTAGGGGGTGATTAATCATTCTTAATCCTACAACGTGATAACCATTCCTAACCTGCTCTGGCTCAGTTTTGAGTGTGTCTCTTCCGTTGCTCGTCTTCACAATGCAGCCGTAGTGAGAACTATGCTGTGTATCCTGGAGCTGTTAATAGCTCATCGGGCACTGGTGTCACAAGTCCAATTCTGCATTCACAAGCAGTACAATCCTTGTATTACTTACCCTTTCTGCAACTCAGTTTCTTCATCAATCACGTGGAAGAAAATATATCTGCGTCAAAGGATGGCTCTGAGATGAAATAGCGAGCTTGGAGCATAGCCTGTAAAAAATCAGCAGTTACTGTAGTAATAGCAATCAGGGTGTAATAGGGGAAATATTTTTCCTAGCTCAGTAGGAAAAATTGAGATAGTGTTGTACTGTTACAGCTCACTCAAAGGTAAGGTTTACCCTCACACCAACAGAATTCATTGAGGTGTCCTGACCACCCATCCTCATTAGGGAAGCTGCGGTTTACAAACATCCTGGCGTGTCTGACAGGGATGGTCCACATGGGAGTGAGTCAAATGGGATGCTGGGCAAGTTTTTAGAGCTCAGTTAAAGACCATTGTACGAAGGTGATGGCTAGGTGAGATCTTATCCCTGAAGCCTGGTGGTCTTAAGTGGTGGGAGGTGACACATGCTGTACCTTAGGTCCTTCTAGGTTATCTTTTTAATTTTTATTTATTTATTTTTGATAACCTCAGATACTCAGATGACACCACCCTCATGGCAGAAAGTGAAGAGGAACTAAAAAGCCTCTTGATGAAAGTGAAAAAGGAGAGTGAAAAAGTTGGCTTAAAACTCAACATTTAGAAAACTAAGATCATGGCATCTGGTCCCATCACTTCATGGCAAATAGATGGGGAAACAGCAGAAACAGTGGCAGACTTTATTTTTGGGGGCTCTCCAATCACTGCAGATGGTAACTGCAGCCATGAAATTAAAAGACACTTAATCCTTGGAAGAAAAGTTATGACCAACCTAGACAGCATTTTAAAAAGCAGAGACATTACTTTGCCAACAAAGGTCCATCAAGTAAGTCAAAGCTATGTTTTTTCCAATAGTCATGTATGGATGTGAGAGTTGGACTTTAGAGAAAGCTGAGCGCTGAAGAATTGATGCTTTCGAACTGTGGTGTTGGAGAAGACTCTTGAGAGTCCCTTGGACCACAAGGAGATCCAACTAGTCCATCATAAAGGAAATCAGTCCTGAATATTCATTGGAAGGACTGATGCTGAAACTGAAACTCCAATACTTTGGCCACCTGATGCGAAGAACTGACTCACTGGAAAAGACCCTGATGCTGGGAAAGATTGAGGGTAGGAGGAGAAGGGAATGACAGAGGATGAGACGGTTGGATGGCATCACTGACTCGATGGACATGAGTCTGAGCAAGCTCTGGGAGTTGGTGATGAACAGGGAAGCCTGGTGTGCTGCAGTCCATGGGGTTGCAAAGAGTTGGACGTGACTGAGCGATTGAACTGAACTGAACTGTGATGGCCTCCACCATGCATCAGCATGAACGGACCCCAGGCATGCCTGTGACCCCTCCCTCCTGAACCCTCCGCCCACCTTCCTCCCCTCCCCACCCCTCCAGGCGGTCACAGAGCACTGACCTTGGGGTGCCTTGCTTCCTACATCAAACTCCTCCTGGCTACCTATTTCACATATGGTAATGAACATGTTTCAAAGCTGTTCTCTCAAACCATCCTACTCTCTCCTTCTCCCACTGAGTCCAAAAGTCTGTTCTTCATTCCATAATAACCCAAAGGGGAAAATAATTAGAAAAAAAGAATAGATACTTTTAAATGTGTGACTGAATTACTTTGCTGTACACCTGAAACTAATATAGCATTATTAATCAACAATACTCCAACGTAACACGAAGTTTTTTAAATTAAAAAAAAAAAAAGAATATACCTCGCTAACCATCAGTCCAGGGATCAGCTGTTAGTGGAAGTGCAGAATGGTACAGATGACATAGGAGGAATCTGGCACCTTGAACAGCAAGTAAGTATGCATTTCATCAACTCAGCAATCTTACTTCCGGGAACGGATTCTACAAATGCACAAGTATGAAAAGACATATGTGCCAAATTTTGCACTGTGATATTTTTTGGAAATAACTGAGTGTCCAGCAAGGGGACTTAATGGTTTAATAAAATGTCCATAGAATGAAATATTAGGTACCAGTTTAAAAAAAAAAAAACACGAGGATGTTCTCAATACATTCACTGATTTGGGAAATCTCCAAGATATATTTTAAAAGGAAAAAGCATGACATTTAGGCAAAGTTAAAGTGAGTCTGGAACATGGAGTTTTGTCTGAAAGCAGAACAGTACTTGAAGACAATCAGAAACAGGTGAAAGGATATAGGACCAGCCCAAACTGGAAACTTCAAAGTTTTGAGCGTCAAAAAGGATAAGGATGGTATTAGGCTGTACTAGAGAGGTCTAAAGGTAAATTTCATCCAGGATACAAACATAATACTACATTAAAAAGTGTGTATGCAAGAGGAAGTTCCTCTTACTGAGAATTTCAGCTAATAAATGTAGAAGGAATGGTGGAATTGCAAACGTATTAATACCATTTTGTGACTCCAATGCAATAATTGATTCAGACAAGGATCATCCATCAATAATAAGAATTGTTGGATGAAAGCTTGTGAAAAACAGGATAGTCACAAGAACCTTAAGATAAATGTCACACAGGGAAAAGTTTCCAAAACAATGGGGAGATTTGGTGGACAAATTTCAACCAAGTAATCAAATGTAGTGCCATCAATAAAGGAAAAGGCTGAAAAACTCAGTGCTTCCTGATGCAATACAATAGAAAGAGCATATCACCACCCATGCAGAAGCCTTGCCAGAAGAGTGTCCTCAATGTAAATACAAGTAGAACTCAATCAGACAAACCCAGAGTGTGAGACCGTCTACCAAACAACTGCATGGAGGCTGCAAAAATGTTAATATTGTGACCTGTAAGAAAAGTTGTGGGAAGCTTTTCTAGACAAAAGTACATTTAAGAGACATGGAAATTAAATGCAATTTGTAATTTTCCAAATTAGAAAAAAGTACACAGTTACAGAGGACATTGTTGGCAGAACTGGGGAGATTTGTCTATGAATCATATATTAGATGTGATTGAATCAGTGTTAAGTTTGCAAAGTGTAAAGATGAACTTTTGGTTACTTAGAAGTTACACACTGAAGTATTTCAGGATTATATTTGCACCTTACTCTGAAAGCGTTCAGTAAAACATATAAAGGTGAATAGAGAGAAAAATGTAAAGGTGGCAGAATGTTAAGAATCAGAAACTTTAAGTGAAGTACATGTTAGTGTTCCTTGTACTAATACACCTTTTGGGTTTTTTTTTCCCTCATTGTTTTGAAATTCTTCAGAGTAAAGACTGAACGATGTACGTTTAAAATCATGCCTTTTTTTTTTCAAAGTAAATAGAACAGTGTGTTTGAGATGTTACCTCCATGGCAGAGACTAAGAGGAATGAAAATATTCATATTTGCATAAAGAAACTTTGAAAGGGTAAATTTTAAAATCTAATAAGGTGTTTTAATAGGGAGGAAAGAAGAGGGTAAGAACCATATTCTCAGTAGATACGTTTTACTGAGAGTAACTTGTTTCGCTTCTTTATGTAAATATAATATCTATTTAAAAAGCATCAAATTAAATAAAAATGCAATAAAACATGGAAGAAAGAACATAGGCTCCTGAGTCAGACTTCTTGGGCTCAATCCCAGTTCTATTACTTCCTAGCTTACTATCGCTTTAGGTAAATTTCTGAACCATCAACCTCTCAGTTTTCTCATCTATAAATGGACATAATAATAATACCTTCCCACTAGAGTTGTGAGCATCAGAGTACTCAGAATATGCCTGGTGTTCATCAAAGGAAGTTTCCCAAAGGAAGAGAACCCTCAAACCAGTAGACAAAATAGGAATTGTCTCCATTTTGTGTCAATTCTCTTTTGTAGAAAAGCTAAATTTGGTTCCTTAAAAGAAAAAAAAAACTGATATATTCAGAGCTGCCACATGGTATGAATTTCCTATTTGTGTAATGGAGCTGCTTGCTATAGTTTAGTTGCTAAGTTGTGTCTGACTCTTTTGCAGCCCCACAGACTGTAACCTGCCAGGCTCCTCCGTCCATGGGATTCTCCAGGCAAGAATACTGGAATGGGTTGCCATTTTCTTCTCCAGGGGATCTTTCTGACTCTGGAATCAAACCCACATCTTCTGCATTGCAGGCAGATTCTTTACCACTGAGCCACCAGGGAAGCTGGAAAAGTCCTTAAATATCATAAAATCAACCTAGTCACTTAATAAATGCATAGGTTTGATTTTTAAAAATCAAGTGATAAGTGATAAAATGCAGGGCAACTTCCTTACAACGGTAGGAAAACTACTGCCAATAGACCAGTGTGAGCAGATTAACGGCATGGTCATCATACTCTGATTATATCTTCCCTCTTGAGGCTCATTTCCTTCCTTATTTTCTCAGATTTAGTTCAGGGGTTGGCAAACTTTTCCTGTAAATGGCAAAGTAGTAAATATTTTAGGCTTTGCTGGGCAAGAGGCAAAATCAAAGGTTTTTATGAAGGTAATTGTGTAACCATTCTAAATGAAACCATTAGAAGACATTTTTAATCTGTGCCCCATTAAAAAGAAAGAGAGAGAAAGAAAGAGGGAGGGAGGAAGATAGAAAGGGGGGAAGATGAAACTGGCCCACTGGCAATAGTTGAACAATCCCTGATTTCATTGCGAGTGATTTAGCTTCGGGAAATTGACACTCATTTAATCTAGTTTTAAGGCGTTCTTTTTCTAACTTAATTAAAACATGACGACCTTTTTTGTTGTTGCTGTATCCTGGTGACTTACTTTAGGACATGAGGGGGTTAAACCTCACACAGGTCTTACTGGACTCACTCCAGTGGAATCACTGGGAATTTGGACTGCCTCCACTGTTTCTCTTTGAAATGTTTACCACTTCAATATTTTTGGGCTTCTTCCATAACCTATTTAACAGAAACCACATTTTCATCAGTGTCTTTAGTCTTTTCCATACTGGCATCTTTGCAATCTTAAAAAGGACCTCTGTTGGGCTCATTAATTACTTTGCAAGCACTCAGCACTCAGCATTCTTTTTTGTTATTAGCATTGGTGGATGTTAGCCTAAATTACTAGAATTCTTTTAACGTACTAGTATTTCTTGGATAAGTAAATAATTCCTTGGATAAATGCCTTTTTGGAATCCAACTTCTCTTGGGAGATCAGCACTCACAGAGCAACTTGGGCTTTTCATTCCTAAATAATTGAAGTGAGTGAGATTCCAGTTGAGACAGTTCTGTGTCCTCTCTTTTTCCACATTTGGATCTCAGCTCCAGGAGAAACGTCCACAACCATGTAGAACTCTCAGTCTGGCTAGGGTTTGCCCCAACCAATTTGCTACACTTTTCCCACCCTCCTCTGAGACTATGGCCCCACCTCCACATTCCTCATTCTCAGTAGATCTGTCCTCATTTCGAATAATTGAGAACATATATCAGGGCCTTAGCATCTCTGCACCCACAACTCAAAATTTATGGGCATCTTCACTTGCCTTTTCTTGCTTTGTTCTTATTTCTGAGGAGAGCATTGTTTTTCTCATTAACACACCCAATGTCTTAGCAGATTCTTGATCTCACACACTGCTGCTTATTCCAGGATACTACTCGATTCGTGAAATATTTATTGCATTTTCCTTTTCTTCTTTTCCACAGCTCCTTCTGTGGCCGTAAGTATACTAATATGTCTCCTGTCATTGAAAATGATAACCTTGCTCTCCCCCAAGTAAGATAAGGACTAAGAAATGTACCTTAAATTCTCTGGTGACTTAGGCAGGACGCGTTCCAATATCTGTGCTATGCTGTGCTTTGTCGCTCAGGAGTGTTCGATTCTTCGCGACCCCATGGACTAGCCTGCCAGGCTTCTCTGTCCATGGAATTGTCCAGGCAGGAATACTGAAATGGATTGCCATGTCTTTCTCCAGGGGCTCTTCCAGGGATCAAAGCCACATCTCCTGCATCAGCAGGCAGATTCTTTACCACTGATCCACCAGGGATGCCCCGATCCTATAGAAGGTCAGGTATTTGAGTCCAGACAGCAGATGTGCGGAGGAGTAGCAAACAGTGCCGTGGTAAAGATGAAAAGTGTAGAGAAATCTTTCAGTTGGAGAAAAGAAAGAATAGTATCTGGAAGATATTATGAGATCAAAGCATTTTTCTGTATGTTTATCTTTTTAAAATCTGAGCAATTTGACTAGGTTTAAATGCTGATGGAAAAAGTTGGTAAGCTCAGAATCCCAGACAGCTAGAGAATGAAGGCGCAAGATAGAGAAAAAAGAAGGATAATTCTGAGATGGTCAGGGGAATGGGATCCAGAGATTTGACAGTGAATCAGCCTTAGACAATGCAGGGGAACCTCTTCCCCTCCAGCTAGAAGCAAGTCAGCTTGCAGACATGGTGCAGGGAAGCTAAGGAAGTTCCTCCTTAATGATACCTAATTTTTCTGTAAAACAGAGCAAGAGAATTTGCTGGGAATTAGGGAAAATAATTAATTTCCGAGGCTGCCTGAAAGTTCTTAATTTGTATTTCTATGGAACATATGTCATACCCTTAGGACCTCTCCAGGAACTGTTAGTAATTAAGACCTTTTAACAGGCCAACTGTAAGTGCTGATTTTCATCATTTATTTCCTAATTTATGCTGCTCTCCAGCAAGAAAATTGCCATATTATTTGGCACAGCTGGATGTCCATCCCTCTCCTCACAACTGTTGATTATAAGATTCCTAAATTCTTTACCATCAGGGATTCCTTTCATACTATTTTCCCACTAGCCCTTACATATTTGAGAGATACTGTCTAGCAAACAAACTGCACTTATAAGGTAATAAATAAATTTCTACTTTTTGTTGATTTGATGTAACATCTGCTCTCAGCCAAAAAAAGTAACTGATCAGCATGAGTAATCATGTTTGATTAACTAATTCTAATCAAGATGGAAAGAATATGACATTTCAGTTATCCTGTGCAGTCTTACTGAGGATACACATTTGATGCTTTTGGTTTTTTTTAAATATTAAAAAGAACTTTTGGACTCCAATTTTTTTTTTAATAGTATCTTAGGGGAAAGGCTATTGATATACTGTAACCACCTCAGCCTTGGTTTTTATTATGGCTTAACCTCTAATCTTAAGATATCCAATTTTAAAGTGTTTTCTTTCCCAATCCAGGGATGTGAACTCCAATTGACCTCTATGCTTATTAACCCTTTAGTGGACATTTTAAAAGTGTCAGCTTGAAAGTAGATACCTCATTCGCAAACCAGATCATCATGTACAAAACGACCTCAGTCTTGAGAAAGCTATTTCAATAACCCAAATACTTTGAAATAATGGAAAGTTTTTAGTTTGTCTTTGAGAAAAAAGTAGGTACCAACTTTATAATAAAGCTATTAAGGATGGTTTTGTCTGTTTCAGTTCTGGTGTTTTAAAATATGTTATGAAGGTTATGTAGGAAAGTATCTATCAATCAACAATATATCTTCGGCTCCCTCTTCTGGGCCACAAAACATTCTGGAATACAGATGTGGATATAATAGATGTAAACACTATCCTTGTGTATCTTCTGTGAGAGAAACGATAATAAAAATAACTGCAGTATTATAAATTGCCAAAATATGTAAGGAAAGTACGACAAATTGAAACATGAAGGAAAAATATAGTGTGCAATGAGGTACTAAAACAGGACAGCCTAATTTAAATGGGGATTGAAAGGCTTCTCCAAGGAAGTTCCATGTAATCCTTTCAATGTGAGTAGGTTTAGCTGGAGACGGAAGGCTGGGACGAATCTCCAGGCAGAATAAATAGGACCTTTGAATGCTGTGTGGTAGAAACCACTAGAGCGTGAATCAGATGGACAGTTATGGACACGCAGGGGATATGAAAGAATTGAAAAGAACACATTTCTGTTAACAGAAGTAGTTTTGGACTGTTGGTTCACTTGCCAAAATGATTTCAGCGAAGGGTGACTCATTTACCGTAAACGTTTTCCCTTTGACAGTATCTTAAATTAGATTCTGAAGAAGGAGATGACAAGGAAGACTAGGTGGCCTTCTCTGCCCACAGTGGCCACTCCCAGTCCTTAGTATATTTGTTTGTTCTTTAGTCACTCGGCCATGTCAGGCTCACCTGTCCTTCACTATCTCCCAGAGTTTGCTCAAATTCACGTCCATAGAGTCAGTGATGCTCGCTAATAATCTCATCCTCTGCTGCCTCCTTCCCCTTACCAGCATCAGCGTCTTCTCCAGTGAGCCCTTGCATCAGGCTTTGCATCAGGTGACCAGGATACTGGAGCTTCAGCTTCAGCTTCAGTCCATGCAGTAAATATTCAGGGTTGACCTCCTTTAGGAGTGACTGGTTTGAATATTCCTTAGTCTATACAGTGTTACAAAAGTGTCACCCATCAATTTCAGGAAAAAACTGAGAAACCCAACCACAGGGATGCAAAAATTAAAATAGAAATATTACTATCCTCTCTACCTACTCCCAGTGAATCACACACATGATCACTTTCAAATCTTCACAACCAGAAAGAGCTGGCAATTCATTCTTGTATTCATCCGAATTCCTCACCTTGACTTAGGAAATGAAATGAAAACCTCTGGTTGTCAAGTTCACTCTATTTAGTCATTGTCCAGGCGGAGCACGGGTAATGACATGGTTTTCTCAGCATCACTTAATCAGGAGGAAAGACATGACTCTAATTATAAATGTCACAGGTCATCAATCTAAAGGTTAACTTAGAGAGATCAGTGCTATTATTTGTAAGAGAAAAGCAGCCCAAAGTTAATGCATGTATTTTCAGTGAATGGAATTTAAAAGGCACTTTCCGGTTCCAGAAGACACAACAGACATGATTGCCCTGTGCTTCAGCCAGTTATAATGCACCGTTCACCTTCTGAAGGAGTAACACTTAGAAGTCACAGAGAAATCTTTTGGTTAGTGACTGGTCTACTAAAGACAATTTTCTGAATGTATATTTGCTCTCTAATGGGATTCAGTCTTAAACAGTTCTCACCGCTTCATTTTAGACAATTATTCTACCTGTTTCTAGACAAATAAGTTGCCAGGTATAGTTAAAGCTGAGAACCTAAGGTAGTCCTTCTCAACCATTGCTACATGGCCACTAGTGAGTTCATAAGGTAATTGGAAAGGACCTAAAAATATGATGCATACAAAATATACACTTTACACACAGATGCAATTATTTTCCAAATACATATGGTCAAATATGCAGATGACACCACCGTTATGGCAGAAAGTGAAGAAGAACTAAAGAGCCTCTTGATGAAAGTGAAAGAGCATAGTGACAAAGTTGGCTTAAAACTCAACATTCAGAATACTAAGATCATGGCATCCGGTCTCATCACTTCATGGCAAATAGATGGGGAAACAGTGGAAACAATGGCTGACTTTTCTGGGCTCCAAAATCACTGCAGATGGTGACGGCAGCCATGAAATTAAAAGACGCTTACTCCTTGGAAGGAAAGTTATGACCAACCTTGACAGCGTATTAAAAAGCAGAGGCATTACTTTGTCAACAAAGGTTCGTCTAGTCAAGGCTATGGTTTTTCCAGTAGTCATGTATGGATGTGAGAGTTGGACTATGAAGAAAGCTGAGTGCAGAAGAATTGATGCTTTTGAACTGTAGTGTTGAAGAAGACTCTTGAGAGTCCCTTGGACTGCAAGAAGATCCAACTAGTCCATCCTAAAGGAGATCAGCCCTGGATGTTCATTGGAAGGACTGATGTTGAAGCTGAAACTCCAATATTTTGGCCACCTGATGCGAAGAGCTGACTTATTGGAAAAGACCCTGATGCTGGGAAAGTTTGAGGGCAGGAGGAGAAGGGGACAACAGAGGATGAGATGGTTGGATGGCATCACTGACTCAATGGACACGAGTTTGGGTAAACTCTGGGAGTTGGTGATGGACAGGGAGGCCTGGTGTGCTGCGGTTCATGGGGTCACAAAGAGTTGGGCATGACTGAACGACTGAACTGAACTGTGATTAAGAAAATTGTAAATTTAAAGCATTACTAAATTCATAACTTTTATTCATTATATTGTTTCAGTCATTAGGTAGAAAAAAGTGATCATATTACTTTTTTCAAATTAAAAATAAATTATGCTGTACACACTGCTATATTCAAAATGGATAATCAACAAAGACCTGTTGTATAACACATGGAACTCTATTCAATGTTATGTGCCAGCCTGGATGGGAGAGGGGTTTGGGGAGAGAATGGATCCACGTATATGCATGACTGAGTCCCTTTGCTGTTCACCTGAAACAACCACAGCATTGTTAATCCATTGGATTAATCCATTGGACGTACTCCAATACAAATCAAAAGCTTAAAGTTTGAAAAACAAATTATGCTGCTCTGAGAAATTAGAAACTATGACTACATGTTGAGTTGATTGCTGAAAGCCACAGTTTCTCAACTTTTGATCACACATCACTATCAGTTAAAAGAAATTAGCTCACACATCCCAGTTAATGGATATTTATTAATAAGCAATATGTATGTACTGATATGCTATATAATTCAGTGCTTTGTAAAGGTTCTGTAAAAGAAAATTAAAAAAATAATCAGCTAAAAGATAAATACAAGTGCTGAAAATTTTTGTCTGTACCCCTGAAATTCAGAGTCCCATCCTGGAAGCTCACTAGATAAAAGGAAATTAAGGGTTGTCTGTAGAAAGAAGAAGAATTGGGTTAGTATGTTCTGGGAGAACTGCGTGGGTCAGTTAGACCTTGTGGAGAGGGCTTCTGGGTGTTGCAGACATTACATTTTCTACTGACTCTGGCTGTTAGTACAGCAATAAATCACAAAGACTCTGATCTACATTGTCTCACCTGTTTTAACATCAGCACTGCTGTTTGGAAAGAATTATATGGTGGGCAAGGCAAAAAAAAGCTCACTGTCCTGTGCCCTACATAGACTGACCTGTATTTGGAGCAATCTCGATAGCCTGCTGTGTCCTTCAATTGCCACTTTCCCTTTACCCTGAGGGCTGAGCCTTTTATCCTCAGGACAGCGTGAACAGTCCTTTTGAACTGATCTCGGTGGGGACTCACTAGGCCTGGTGTGATCTCACAGAATGAACTTTCTTACAGGGCTGCTAAATCCAGGTGGGTATACATTTGATATTGTGTATCCCTGCTGGCTCGGTGGTAAAGAATCCACTTGTTGTGCAGGAGACCCCAGTTCAACCCTTAGGTTGGGAGGATTCCCTGGAGAAGGAAATGGCAACCCACTCCAGTATTCTTGTTTGGAAAATCCCAGGGACAGAGGAGCCTGGCGGGCTTCAGTCCATGGGGTCACCAAAGACATAGTGACTAGACAACAATCTTTCAAAACGCTTGTTGGTAGTATTGGAAGGTCATTCTTACTTGTAAAACACAACAAGCTATCACTAGATGAAGAAAAAAGACTGAAAAGCCTGGGGACCAAATCTAGTCATTGTTAGAGTTACTGATGACAGAGAAATGAAACCCCAGTGGCATGCAGGTTCAAACAGCTCAAGGTGAAAATGTCCCAGTCCCTGGCTTACAGGCTCTCCATTTTCAACACTTGTGTGTACCATTCTTTGATGAGTCACTGATCCACTTCTGACATCCTTTTCAAAAGAAGCCCCATTGCTTGCCACTTCCAGCAGCCTGTGCTTACGTATTTCCTGAAACAGCAGTGTGTTCTGGTGACTACCCAGTACCCCAGCCCTGGCAGAGCAGATGGAGCCCCCCTGAGAGGTGCTGAAAACCTGGGCTTGACTAGCTTATCGTCCTAAGCTCCTGCCTTAACCCTTTGAAGTATATAGACAAGATCCTGCAGAAACCATACATCATTTTAATGGTGAGGAATTAAACCCTGCTTCCCTAGAACAAACCCAGATGATGTCTTTGCATCACATTAATGCTGGCTGTCTACAACCCACACCCAAAGAGACACCCACTCATGTGGCATTTCCACCAAAGTTCATTTCCTCTTAAATTTCTTTTCTCCCTTCCTCTCACAATCTCCTTACCCAACAATCAGTCCAAAAAAAAAACTACATGAGGAAGACCGCTTTTCAAAAAGAACATTTTCTGTTTTAAACCTCTTTCTGTTCATGCTGAGCTTTCCTGATGGTTCAGAGAGTAAAGAACCTGCCTGCAATGTAGGAGACGTGGGTTTGATCCTTGGGTTGGGAAGATCCCCCGGAGAAGGGAATGGCCACCCACTCAGTATTCTTGCCTGGAGAATTCAATGGACAGAGGAGCCTGGTGGTGTCCATGGGATCTCAAAGAGTCGGACACGACTGAAATGACTAACATTTTCATTGTTTTCTTTGTCTTCGGGCTAACCTGCAAACGGAAAGCATTCATTAATACTTAATAAAGTAATTTATGCTGAGCCTTCAGCTGATGTTTTCAGAGACCTTTGTAAGTCTTAGCTCATAAATCTTTGTCCAAGAACATCATTATGCTACCAAAGGTGGAAGAACTAAGACACAAAGTTATTAAGAGAATCTCTCAAGGTCCTGTGGTGAAAGATACACCAAATGCTTGAATACACTCTGCGCCCTGAAGCCACTAAGACAAAGGCCAGCGTGGGCTTGGTGCCCGAGCCAGGCGTCTCCTTAAATGTGATGGGATTCTGGCCTGACCCTGCCTGCTCATAGCTCACCATCTCCGGGGAGAACAGACCCTCCCACCCCGGGAGCCTGCTGCCTCTCCCAGAATTCCCTACTGACAGATAAAAGCCTCTCCAGCCGTGCTGGGGGTTCTTCAACATCTCTCTTCTCAATTTCTCTATGTCACCAATTTCTAACCTCTCTCAAAAGCCATTTGCGTTCCCTTTCAATTGTTAGTTGGCCCTTTAACTAGTTGTTGCTCTTGTTCAGTCATTCCATCATGTCTGACTCTTGGCAACCCCATGGACTGAAGCCTGCCAGGATCCCCTATCCATGAGATTCTCTAGGCAAGAATGCTTGAGTGGGTTGCCATGCCCTCCTCCAGGGGATCTTCCTGACCCAGGGATCAAATCCAAGTCTCCTGCACTGCAGGGAGATTCTTTACCGTCTGAGCCACCAGGGAAAGCCTAGCATTCCTTTGGTTTATACATATTCCTTCTCCTCCATCTCCTACCTCTAGAGGGCATGTGTACCCCTTCAGTGTCGCCAGAGCAGGTACAGGTTTCCTGATGGACCTGGAACCACTTCTCCTCTCACATTGAGTCATTCTAAGCTACTTCTTCATCACCTCTTCTTTCTCCCTTTCACTTGTGATTACGTCAGACTCACCCTGTTAATCCAGGATAATCTCAGTATTTTAGGGTCAGTTGATCAGTAGCCTTATTTTCATCTGCAACCTTAATTCCCTTTTGCCAGCTAACTTGTTATATTCACAGATTTTGGGGGGTTGGATATGGACATTTTGGGGCATCCACTATTCTGCCTACCATGAAGTGAAAGTGTTAAGTCTCTCAGTCGTGTCTGACTCTTTGAGACTCCATGGACTGTAGCCCACCAGGGTCCTCTGTCCATGGAATTCTTTAGGCAAGAATAGTGGGGGAGTTAAGAGGGGGCTTCAGGACGGGGGACACATGTACACCCATGGCTGATTCGTGTCAATGTATGGCAAAAACCACTACAATATTGTAAAGTAATTAGCCTCCAATTAAAACAAATTAATTAATTTACAAAAAAAAAAAAGAATAGTAGAGTGGGTTGCCAGTCCCTTCTCCAGGGAACCCAAGTCCCCAACCTAGGGATTGAACCCGGATTTCCTGCATTGCAGGCAGATTCTTTGCCATCTGAGCCACCAGGGATGTCCCCTGCCTGCCATAGCAGAGCATAAACATGGTCCTATACATGGATAGAGTCATGAAGAGTGGGTAACAGGGCAAGAGTGGAGAGTGTAGCATCTCAATCAAGCACGTGGCCTCTGCATTCCAGCAGAACTGAGCTCAGATCTCGGCCCCAGCACTTGCAGCCACATGACATTCAGCAGGTCAACTCACATCCATCAGCTCAGGCCTATCCTCTTTAAAGTATCTTAGTAAAGGTATCCTAACACAAGCCTGAAACATCAGAATAAAAATCATTTTACCATTTTTTTAAATGCCAGATTCAGCATCCAGGCTGTGCCAGGTCTTAGTTGCGACACTCAGGATCTTCACTGAGACGCATGGAATCTTTTTACGTGTGGCATGTGGAGTCAATTCCTGACCAAGGATCGGACCCCAGTCCTTTGCATTGGAGGGTGGAGCCTTAGCCACTGGCCCACCAGGGAAATCCCGTACCCACTATTTTTGATCTCTTGCTAAGTGCTCAGGGCTTCCTGTGTAGCTCAGTTGGTAAAGAATCTGCCTGCAATGCAGGAGACCTGGGTTCAATTCCTGGGTCAGGGAGATCCCCTGGAGAAGGAAATGGCAACCCGCTCCAGTATTCTTACTTGGAGAATCCCCATGGACAGAGGAACCTGGCAGGCTACAGTCCATGCAGTCGCAAGAGTCAGACACGACATAGTGACTAAACCACCACCTCTAAGTGCTCAATAAAATTGCAACTATTATCTTGATGAGGAGGAGGATGAAATCAGTTTGAGCCAAAGTCTGGTGCATCAGCAGTCTAACAAGTGAGAATGAACCCAAACGATTAAGATAGCAAAGAGCCAGCGGTGATCTTGGTGGTGGTTTAGTTGTTAAGCCATTTCCTTCTCCAGGGAATCTACCCCAGCCAGGAATCAAACCCAGATCTCCTGCATTGCAGGCAGATTCTTTACCGACTGAGATACAAGGGAAACGCTGTGGTGATCTTAATAACAATCATTTCAAACTGACCATAGGGCATTTGCTCCAGTTCAAGCCTGGAGAAGAAAATTTGCCTGGCTGCTAAATTTGCTATATCTCTCCCTACCCTCTCTACCCCTTAGAACTTTAAGACCACTGCTAGCATCTTACCTGGTTCTTCAAGGTCATTGTCCCCTGGCAGCCTCTCAGGATGTATAAAGAAGTTCAAAAGCGAATCCAAATCACCAATGCTTAGGACCTGGGCCTCCACTGTGTCTTCGTCACCTACATGGTTGGGTAGAGGCGTCAGCCTTGAAGTGATTTAAAAGACTATCCCCATGTAAAATACGCCCTCTCCATCTTAGAAAGTACACTCTCGTGAAGTAGTGCAGCTAATGGCACATTAACTGACAGAAACAATTTAGCAACTGTTATCATATAATAAAATAACATCATTCTGGGTTTCAGGGAGAGACCAACTTCCTGGGAGAGATCTCAAAACAACTTAGACAAAGTAGACAACTGCTTGTTTAAATCAAGTGACAATTAAATATGAATCTCATTAAATGACTACAGACTCAAGCATGTATTTATTTCCTATTTCGTTTTTGATAACATTAAATAGGTTTCTTATCTTATTTTATATTTTTCAAAGATGTTTTTCTGATGTGGACCATTTTTAAAGTCTCTATTGAATCTGTTATAATATTGCTTTTTAAAAAAATTTATTTATTTTAAACTGGGGGATAACTGCTTTACAATATTGTGTTGGTTTCTGCCATAAATCAACGTGAATCAGCCATAGGTATACATATGGCCCCTCCCTCTTGAACCTTCCTCCCACCTCCCACCCCATCCCAACCCCTCTAGGTTGTCACAGAGCCCCAGTTTGAGTTCCCGGAACCATATTTGCTGCTTCTTCTTTTTAAAAATGTTTTGTTTATTGGCCACAGGCATGTGGGATCTTAACTCTTCGACCAGGGATCGAACTGGCAACTGTCAAGTTAGAAGGTGCAGTCTTAACCCCTAGACTGCCAGGGAAGTCCTGAGTGTCTTATTTTAAAATTGGCCTGTATACTAATTAATTTGCTGTGTCTCACCCTACTCTCCCTGCCTTCTGGACTCGTTTAAAGTATTATAGCACAAGGATACAGTCTAAGTATCTAAAGCAGGGGTGATCACTGGTTGGAATGCTTGCCGTCCATCTGCCCCTTGCCTTCCCTACCCCTGTGATGGGCATAACTGATGATCAGCTGCAAAATCTCTGTCAATTCTGCTTCATAGGTAGGCACTGCCCATCTTGTGGATGACCCACAAGTTTCATCAGAGCAGACCTCCCTGAGCTACAGCACTTCACTTATATGTAGGGGAGGTTGCTGAACCTGGCAGTTACTGCCTTCAAAGAACAAAGAGGGAACTTCCCTGGGGGTTAAGACTCTGTGCTTCCAAAACAGGGGGCTTGGGTTTTGATCCCTGGTTGGGGAATTAAGATCCCACATGCTGCACAGTGCAGTCATAAGATTTAAAAAAAAAAAAAAAACAGAGCCACTCAAATCTTATAAAAGCAAATTTAGTAGCTGAGGTCAGACAAGGAACTAGAATATTCATTTAAAAATCAATTTTTAATTTGCTAAAGACATAAGTAATTAAAATATTTCCCATGAGGTTAAAAATCTCTTTAGCCACCACTGTAATCGCAGTAGCTTCTTATTTTTCCAGGAATTTTTCTCTGTGTCTATTTCCTTTATACACAAGGAAATGTATGTCATTATCATACATCAGTTGCAGCCCTAAAAAAACAAATTGTAGCTCTGAAACGTTAATGAAAAAAATGTATGGACGTAATCCATAAAATAAGAAGTACAAATCACCAATAAACATACAAAAAATATCCAAACAGTTTAAAATTTTTTAAAATGTAAATTAAAATAAGTTACCATTTGGGGCATCAAATTGTCACAGGTCTATTACACCAATATGGCCAAGATTATAGTGAGTACTCTCATAACAATGATGGAATAGCAAATTGATAAAACCTTTTTAAAATCGATATCAAGGAACTGAAAAATATTTAGGCTTCAGACTTAGCAATTTTGCTCTAAATATTTATTATGATGTTTAAAACACATGTATATAAGCATTCATCTCACTACAGTAAGAATTATACTTGATATACACAGTATTTATAAGGACTCTTTATATGACTTATGTGATTTTTAGAGGACATATAATCCTGAAAAAAAGAGTCTTTTGAAGAATTTTAAGCAACAGGAGCAAATGGGTGAAAAAAAAAAGCATAAGACAAATGTTTGCATACCAATGTCCACACTGTGTGAAATATACACACACGCCCAAAACGAAAATGATATAAAATGACAATAGTAACAATGCTTCTGGTTGTGAGATTGCTATTGACTTTTATTCTCCTTTTCGTATTAATACTTTTTCTAAATTTTGCACATTTTATACAGTAATAGTTTTACTTTTATAAAACAAAATAAACACAAAGCACATTAAAAATATTGATAGTGGAAAGCATTAAAACTAAGCATATTGTTTATTAAAAAATGTTACAGTGAAGAGAATATGGAATCTATGAAGTGGGTAAAGATTTTGTAATACATATACTCAGCAAAGGGATATATAGAGAATGTGTTCCAAACCATACAGAGCAAGAGGGGGATTGAGGGAGACAGATTTTAAAAGTCAAAAAGTAAAATCTTAAAATGGGTAAGAGACATGAGCAGTCACCTCATACAAGAGAATATTCAAATGATCAATAAAAATTTTCAAGAATGCTCATAATCATTGGCTTCAGACATACATAAATCAAACACCCCAGGGTGCCAAAATAAACCTACTGAAACAGTATAAAAGAAAAAATGGGGACTTTCCTGGGGATCCGGTGGTTAGGACGTCACCTTTCAGTGCAGAGAGAGGGTGCAGGTTTGATCCCTGGCCAGGGAGCTAAGATCCCTGCTTTCTGGCCAAAAAAACAAAACATGAAACAGAAGCAATACTGTAAAGAAATCAATAAAGGTTTTAGAAAAGGTGCATACACACTAAAAATAACTTTTTTAAAGAAAAAGATGGAAGATGTCATAAATGTATGTGTAGGAATTGGAATTCTTATACACTGCTGGTGCAAGTGGTGGGAATGTAAGTTGGCACAATGACTGGAAAGGCGTTTGGCATTTCCTATTAAAGATAACTGTGTAGGGATGCTAAGATAAATTTAGGGATGTATCAGTATATGGGAGAAGGGGTGTGACTTGTGAGATCAGTTCAAACCTTAGAGGTACTATTTAATGGGTTCTTACTATGCAACTCTGTAAACCCCGCCACTGGAACCACAAAGGTGGGCTCTAGAAACTCAATTATGAGAAACACAGAGATGTGTCTTTTAAGAGGCTAGGGCAATGACCACCTCAGTGCCGAATTCTCAGGAGTCCAGGTGCAGGTTCCAAATCAGACTGGCTGTAGCTGGGGCTCCAGGCGGTGGTTTTTCACTCAGGCTTCAATACAGACTAGGACTTTCTAGGTCCTTCAGTGGCTGGGGTTTCCAGGAGAGCAGCCACAGTTGTAGGAATTGTCCATTAGTTGGCAGTCATTTCATTGGCGCTGAGGATACTGGGCCGGAGAGCGCTGGGGAATTCGGGACCCGCCCTTTTCGTCTTCCTTTCTTGAAATGGGGTTGCTTGCCATGTCTCCTTCCCAACTCATGCTCCCCTTCTCTCTGGCGCCCTCTTCAGCCAACTCATGGAAGAGGATCACCACACTCATTTTAACCAAGTTTGATTCTGTAATATTTCAGAGATTTAGTTCCTGGTTGTATTTAATAGACTTAAATAAAATATAGTACATTGGTGAATGCAGTATATTTTAAACTGCCTATTTAGTCCCTTTTTGTGGCTTTAAATTGCTATAAAAGCTATTTCTTTTCTGAGAGTAATATCCAAAGGCCAGGAAGTCACTTGCATTTTTATTATTTTAATGATATTTTTCATTAAACCATATGGCTGTGCCTTGTCAGTAATTAGACATTAACCAAAGAACCTATCACATTCAAGCAAGAACTATAGTTAGCAAAAAAAAAATCAATATTTTAAATCCTAGCCTCCCGCTCTTCAGGCAGAAAGGTCTCGGGTTGGAAGCTGCCTCACACTGGAAGGAAAAATGAAAGAAAGTGCAGACAGATCAGCTGTGAAGCTGTTGTTGCTACTTGTCACAATCTTGAACTTGATTAAAAATTAGCTAAGCTGCCTCTAAAATGTGGATCTCTAGGAAACTAATATTGAGCACAGACCCAGTCTATCTTAGAGATTCGTTAAGTTTTTTGTTGATTCGATGAAAGAAAATGAATAAACCAATACACAGAGTCCAGTCTACTCATTTTATAGATAACGGAGATGAGGCTCAGAGAGGTCAATTGTCCGCCCAAAGTCACACAGCCATGGAGTGACTGAAACAGTACTAGAACATGTTATCCACTCACCAAAACCAAAATAGTTTCCTCCATCCTACAAGCACTTGAACTTGAATTTAACACCCCTCCACAAGTGGATTTTCAAACTCTAATTTAATATTTCACCTAGAGACACTTTGCTCCTGTGCTGGTAATTTTATGTGTCAAATTGGCTAGGTTATGGTGCTCATTGGTCTGGTCAAAATCAGTCTGAATGTTGCTGTGATGGTATTTTTTGGATGTGATAGGTAGCTCAGTGGTGAAGAATCCACCTGCCAAGGCAGGAGATCTGGGTCAATCCCTGGGTCGGGAAGACGTCCCTGGAGAAGGAAATGGCAACCCGCTCCAGTATTCTTGCTTGGAGAATCCCACGGACAGAGGAGCCTGGCAGGGTACAGCTTGTGGGATTGCAGAGAGTCAGACACAGATGAGTGACTAACACACCCTTATGTCATACTGAAGAATAAGGCAATCCACCCAGTTGCCTGGACAGGGAGCCTAGCTTTCAGACTATCTGTCCTTGTTCAGGGTCCTGTAATCTTCATCTTTCAATAGACCTTCAGCCATCTTCTTGGGACTTGGAGCTCCCTCTTTATTTATAGAAAATTTTCTAAAATTTTTAAAGGAAACACTCAGCTCAAAATTGTACTTATATTTTTTCACTGAAATCTTTCCCTATCCTCATATTAGGCAGTTTACACAGTTGAAATTAAATGATAAATATTTATTTTGATTCATAAAAATAAATTTCTCTGTAAAGATTTTCATGAGCAACAATCCATACACATGAACTGTTTTTATAGCACTTGAAAACAGAGGCAAAAATATTACGTAATGCAAGTAATGCAAGAGAGGGTTTGAAGAGTGAGGGGTTTCCCCCCAAATTCCTCATTATTATATTATAGCAACATCTCAACTCGAGGAGAAACTACTGAAAATGAACCCATTGGCACAAAATATATTTTCCCCATTCAGTTGGTTTCTCGTGTTCTGCCAGCTCCCCAGCAACAGTTGTTGTTGTCGTTCAGTCACTAAGTTGCATCCAACTCTTTGCAACCCCATGAACTGCAGCGCGCCAGGCCTCTCTGTCCATCACCATCTCCTGGAGCTTGCTCAAACTCCTGTCCGTCAAGCTGGTGATGCCATCCAAACACCTCATCCTCTATCATCCTTTTCTCCTCCTGCCCTTTCCCAGCATCAGAGCTTTTACCAATGTCAGCTCTTTGCATCAGGTGGCCAAAATATTGGAGTTTCAGCTTCAGCATCAGTCCTTCCAGTGAATATTCAGGGTTGATTTCCTTTAGGACTGACTGGTTTGATCTCCTTGCAGCCCAAGGGGCTCTCAAGAGTCTTCTTCAGCAACAATAACTTTGCCCAAGCCTGAGACTTGATTCAGCCTCAGACTGTTGCTCATTTCAAAGACTACCTATTACACATCCTTGAAGCAAGTCCATTATCATTCGTCAAGTGATGAATTCTCCAATCGGTGTCCCTCACACAGGAGACCACCAGTAAAAACGTGGGCTTGGGCTAGAGGTGAAATAGGAGAATAACCGCAAAGTGATTTCCCCACCAGAGGCGGCGTTCCCCTCCTCAGTACCGCAGGATGGCAACGTGACTGATAGCAGCTAACCCTAATCAGCAAGTTAATTTACCTCAAATCTCAAAGCAGCCGGCCGTCTGGATTTTAAGGTTTACCTCCAGAGGGCAGTCTCTTTTCTCAATCAGGTACCAGGGTGCAGGTTTGGACACAAACGTTTTTTCCCCTCTAAGGGCCAAATTCTGACACTGATGGCAAAAGATTTTATTTCAGATTTTTGCTGTTCATTTTTTTTTTTTACAGTTAATTTTTTTTTTAAATCTGCACATTTTCTTTTGACATAAGTCATTATTTATCTATGACTGTTTATTAGGTGTGTCGCGTGTGCTTCATAGCAGTAGAACTATAATGGACTGGAGATCTCAGCAATTACGTGGCGGAGAAACCAGGCAGCTTATGTGCCTCGAACAATATTAAGGTCATTCGTTACACAGGGTCCAAAATTGAGTTTTTATTAATTCGGTTCATAAAACAGGGTTACTGTTCTGCAAAATGGTCAATGAATTATCACCAAATAACTTAAGTCTTGGTATCTGTCGGAGTTCAACCAGAGAAGCAGGAAATTTAGGAGGTGTGTGTTAAGAGATTTACTGCAAGGAATTGACTTGAGCGGATGTGGGTGGGGGGATGGGTGGGTGGAGCTGGGCAGGGTTGAAACTCAGGGCTGACTGTCCAGGTGGGCTGCAGAGTTCAGGCATGGGGGCACTGCTGAAGCTGTGGTCCACAGGCACGATTTCTTCTTCTTCCGGGGAGTCTCAGCTTTGCTCTTAAGTCCTTTCAAATGATGGAATCAGACCTGCCCAGATTACTTAGCATCATCTCCCTATTTTAAAGTCATCTGAATCAAGCAAATGTCATTCTCCCTTGACATCCAATAAAGTGTACTGGTAGACTGTGGACATCTTGCGGGCAATTTCTCCGCCTATCAGATCTCTCTGTGCTTAGTTGCTCAGTCGTGTCTGACTCTTTGTGACCCCATGGACTGTAGCCCACCAAGCTCCTCTGTCCATGAGGATTCTCCAGGCAAGAATACTGGAGTGGGTTGCCAGGCCTTCTGCCCAGGGATCTTCCCAACCCAAGGACTGAACCCAGGTCTCCCACATTTCAGGTGGAAATTTTACTCTCTGAGCCATCATTGAAGCCCATCGCATCTCTCTAGTTATATTCATTTTAGAGAGAATCTTCCTACCTAGGTCAAGAAATACTATCTTCTTCCCCAAACACAATCTCTCACATGGTCCCCCCAAAATATCTGAACATGTTCTGCTCTCAAGACCCTGGCTGTGGGTCTCACAGGGACCTAACTACACTCCCTGAGCTGGCACTCGACTGTGAAGAACTTTGTCTGAATTTTCTCCACCCATACATAACACATATAAGTTATTTCTAACCTCCCAAGGAAGTATTCTGAATTGCTATTCAGTTTTGAAAAATACCATTTGAGAAAAATTGATTGGGTATTGTATTGGTAATGTTCAGTTCAGTCGCTCAGTCACGTCCAACTGTTTGTGACCCCATTGGACTGCAGCACACCAGGCCTCCCTGTCCATCCCCAACTCCCAGAGTTTGCTTAAACTCATGTCTATTAAGAGTTGGTGATGCTGTCCAGACATCTCATCCTCTATCATCCCCTTTTCCTCCTGCCTTCAATCTTTCCCAGCATCAGGGTCTTTCCATGAGTCAGTTCTTCACATCAGGTGGCCAAAGTATTGGAGTTTCAGCTCCAGCATCAGTCCTTCCAATGAATACTCAGGATTGATCTCCTTTAGGATGGACTGGTTGGATCTCCTTGCAGTCCAAGGGACTCTCAAGAGTCTTCTCCAGCACCACAGTCAAAAGCATCAATTCTTCAGTGCTCAGCTTTCTTTATAGTCCAACTCTCACATCCATACATGACTACTGGAAAAACCATAGCCTTGAGTAGACAGACATTTGTTGGCAAAGTAATGTCTCTGCTTTTTAATATGCTGTCTAGGATTGGTATTGTAGAAGGAAATGGCAACCCACTCCAGTGTTCTTGCCTGGAGAATCCCAGGGACAGGGGAGCCTGGTGGGCTGCCAACTATGGGGTCGCACAGAGTTGGACATGACTGAAGTGACTTAGCAGCAGCAGCAGCAGGATTGGTACAAGGGGGAGGATTCTATGTTAAGGTGGGAAGATATTATATTATTGATATTGGTTTATTTGGACAGTGTTGGTTGTAGACCTTTCCATTAAAACCTCAAAATAAAACTTTGCCAAGGATAATCATTAAATTATAAAACACTTTGGAAAGATGAGAATACTATAACTACTCCATAAAAAAGAGTAGAATGCTGGAACTTTAAAATGACTAATGATTATCTTGTTTAATTAAAGAGAAGATGGATTTATGTGTTTTTTTCCTCTTCAATACTTTTTAAAATGCACCTTCTGGTAGTTATAAGAAAAGTTTTCTCCAGAGGTTTGGATTTTTTTTCCTAAAGCTTCATATCTTAAGATACCTATCTTATTTTAAGGTCAAAGCAACTTATATATAATTCATCTTTGAATTTCTAGACTAATGAAAATGACTTTCAATTTTCAAAGAGTAGGAAAAAAAAAAACAAAGTAAGCATTGCACATATTTTAAAAATTGCCCTTTAATCTTCTTGGAATTTTTATCTCTTAGCCAACCCTCCATATATTACAGATAAGGAAAGCAGGGCAAAGAGAGATTATTTTTTCTTTTTAAATTAATTTTTATTGGAGTATAGTTGCTTTACAATGTTGTTAGTTTTACTGTACAGCAAAGTGAATCAGCTCTATATATACATATATCACCTCCCTTTAGGAACTTCCCATTCAGGTCACCATAATGCATTAAGTAGAGTTCCCTGCTATACAGTTTAGAGTTATCTATTTTATACATAGCATTAGTAGTGTATATGTGTCAATCCTAAAGTCCAAGTTCCTCCCAGGTACCCCTTTCCTTCTTGGTATCCCTAAATTTTTTCTCTATGTTTGTGTCTCTATTTCTGTTTAAAGAAATATTTTGGTTTAGGACAGATTTGGGGTGCAAATATGGCTTTCCCATATTCCAATTCAGAGTTTTTTTTTTTTATGTGTACTATCATTTCCTTTAAGGTATTTGTTATTGCACCTATTATTTTTATGACCCTTCAACAATGAGCTGTGTATTTGGAAGTGACCTTCCAATGACCTTGTCTATTTTTGCTGAGCAGTCCATAGCCATGATTGTCCCATTTGGGGGTGGAGGCACCCATTTCAAGGCTGTAAACCACTCTCTCCTTCTTTATTTCACTAACTCTTCACGTTCAGAACTGTCAGACACATTAGAAAAATCCAGGAAAAACAACATACTACTTCTTCTTAGCTTTCATACTTGATCATGCCATTCTCTATTTAAAATCCTTAGTGACTCTCTTTTACCTCAAGTTAAAATCCTATGTAAGTATATGTATGAAGTGAAAAAAGAAATGGAGTAGTCCTCATAGTCAACGAAAGAGTTGGAAATGCAGTACTTAGATGCAATCTCAAAAATGACAGAATGATCTCTGTTTCCAAGGCAAACCATTCAATATCACAGTAATCCAAGTCTATGCCCCAACCAGTAATACTGAAGAAGCTGAAATTGAACAGTTCTATGAAGACCTACAAGACCTTCTAGAACTAACACCCAAAAAAGAAGGACTTTTCCTTATACAGGACAGAAATGCAAAAGTTGGAAGTCAAGAGATACCTGGAGTAACAGGCAAATTTGGCCTTGGAGCACAGAATGAAGCAGGGCAAAGGCTAATAGAGTTTTGCCGAGAGAACATACTGATCATAGCAAACACCCTCTTCCAACAACACAAGAGAAGACTCTAAACATGGACATCACCAGACAGTCAACACCGAAATCAGATTGATTATATTCTTTGCAGCCAAAGATGGAGAAGCTCTATACAGTCAGCAAAAACAAGACCAGGAGCTGACTGGGGCTCAGATCATGAATTCCTTATTGCCAAATTCAGACTCAAATTGAAGAAAGTGGGGAAAACCACTAGACCATTCAGGTATGACCTTAATCAAATCCCTTATGTTTATACAGAGGAAGTGACCAATAGATTCAAGGGATTAGATCTGATAGACAGAGTGCCTGGTGAACTATGGATGGAAGTTCATGGCATTGTACAGGAGGCAGTGATCAAGACCATCCCCAAGAAAAAGAAATGCAAAAAGGCAAAATGGTTGTCTGAGGAGGCCTTACAAATAGCTGAGAAAAAAAGAGAAGCCAAAGGCAAAGGAGAAAAGGAAAGTATATCCATTTGAATGCAGAGTTCCAAAGAATAGCAAGGAGAGATAAGAAAGCCTCTTCAATGATCAATGCAAAGAGATAGAGGAAAACAATAGAATGGGGAAAACTAGAGATCTCTTCAAGAAAATTAAAAATACCAAGGGAACATTTCATGCAAAGATGGGCACAATAAAGGACAGAAATGGTATGGACCGAACAGAAGAAGAAGATATTAAGAAGAGGTGGCAACAATACACAGAAGAACTGTACAAAACAGATCTTAATGACCCAGATAATCACGATGGTGTGATCACTCACCTAGAGCCAGACATCCTGGAATGTGAAGTCAAGTAGGCCTTAGGAAGCATCACTAGGAACAAAGCTAGTGGAGGTGATGGAATTCCAGTTGAGCTATTTCAAATCCTGAAAGATGATGCTGTGAAAGTGCTACACTCAACAGGCCAGCAAGTTTGGAAAACTCAGCAATGGCCACAGGACTGGAAAAGATCAGTTTCATTCCAATCCCAAAGAAAGGCAATGACAAAGAATGTTCAAACTACCGCACAATTGCACTCATCTCACACGCTAGCAAAGTAATGCTTAAAATTCTCCAAGCCACGCTTCAACAGTACGTGAACTGTGAACTTCCAGATGTTCAAGCCGAATTTAGAAAAGGCATAGGAACCAGAGATCAAATTAGCAACATCCGTTGGATCATCGAAAAGGCAAGAGAGTTCCATAAAAACATCTACTTCTACTTTATTGACTACACTTAAGCCTTGGACTGTGTGGTTCACAGCAATGTGGAAAATTCTTAGAGATGGGAATACCAGACCACCTTACCTGCCTTCTGAGGAATCTATATGCAAGGTAAGAAGCAACAGTTAGAACTGGACACAGAACAACAGACTGTTTCCAAATCGGGAAAGGAGTACATCAAGGCTGTATATTGTCACCCTGCTTATTTAACTTTTATGCAGAGTACATCATGTGAAACGCTGGGCTGGATGAAGCACAAGCTGAAATCAAGATTGCGAGGAGAAATAATCAGTAACCTCAGATATACAGATGATACCACCCTTATGGCAGAAAGTGAAGAAGAACTAAAGAGCCTCTTGATGAAAGGGAAAGAGGAGAGTGAAAAAGTTGGCTTAAAGCTCAACATTCAGAACACGAAGATCATGGCATCCGATCCCATCACTTCATGGCAAATAGATCAGGAAACAATGGAAACAGTGAGAGACTTTATTTTGGGGGGCTCCAAAATCACTGTAGCCATGAAATTAAAAGACGCTTCCTTGTTGGAAGAAAAGCTATGATCAACCTAGACAGCATATTAAAAAGCAGAGACATTACTTTGCCAACAAAGGTCCATCTAGTCAAGGCTATGTTTTTTCCAGTAGTTATGTATGGATGTGAGATTTGGACCATAAAGAAAGCTGAGCACCAAAGAATTGATACTTTTGAACTGTGGTGTTGGAGAAGACTCTTGAGAGTCCCTTGGACTCCAAGGAGATCCAACCAATCCATCCTAAAGGAGATCAGTCCTGGGTATTCATTGAAAGGCCTGATGCTGAAGCTGAAACTCCAGTACTTTGGCCACCTTATTTGAAGAACTGACTCACTGGAAAAGACCCTGATGCTGGGAAAGATTGAAGGCAGGAGGAGAAGGGGATGACAGAGGATGAGATGGCTGGATGGCATCACCAACTCAATGGATGTGAGTTTGAGTAAACTCCAGGAGTTGTTGATGGACAGGGAGGCCTGGCATGCTGCAGTCCATGGGGTTGCAAAGAGTCAGATGCAACTAAACAACTGAATTGAACTGATGAAGTGAAACTGAAAGTCACTCTGCTGCTGCTGCTAAGTCACTTCAGTCATGTCCGACTCTGTGTGACCCCATGGACTGCAGCCCACCAGGCTCCTCCGTCCATGCGATTCTCCAGGCAAGAACAGTGGAGTGGGGTGCCATTGCCTTCACTCAATCGTGTCCAATTCTTTTCGACCCCATGGACTATATAGTCCATAGAAATCTCCAGGCCAGAATATTGGAGTGGATAACCTTTCCCTTTTCCAGGGCATCTTCCCAACCCAGGGATCAAACCCAGGTCTCCTGCATTGCAGGCAGATTCTTTACCAGCTGAGCCACAAGGGAAACCCAAGTATGTGTGTATATATATGGATAAATTACATAATTTGTGAACTGGAAAGTTGGGATAGGGGAGAGAAGGGAGGCTCTGGAGGGAGGAGATAAATTTTTTATTACAGCTGATCAACATTGTTGTATGGCACAAGCCAATACAACAATGTAAAAATTGCAAAACAAAAATAAAAATATCCATTCATAGGAAACTGGCTAAATAAACTATGATCAATCTCATTAGAAGGTAAGCTCTATGAAGGAAAAGATTTGTGTTTGTTTTGTTCATTGATATGTCAGTGTTTAGAAAGGTAATTCACCCATGTTTTCAATACATATTTATTGAGTATATGGATACAATAGAACTCTAAGTTGAAGTAAAGGAGAATGAAGAATCTTTAAAATACAGATACAGAGTAATGTCCAAAATATATTAACAGTAAGAGCATAGCACAGGGAACTCTACTCAGTACTCTGTAATGGCCTATATGGGAAAAGAATCTAAAAAAGACTGGATAAATGTATATGTATAACAGATTCACTTTTCTGTAAGCCTGAAACTAACACGATGTTGTAAATCAGCTATAACCCAATACAAATTATATATATATATATATATATATATATATATATATATATATATATATATATATATATATACACACACATACATACGGAAAATGTGTATTGTTTTAAAAATTGCATCATTTGTTTACAAATGATGTCATGTTAAGGTGTATGACATGTTATTGATAACAAGTACAATTAGAAGAAAATTTCCACCAAAAAATCCCAAATTTCCTAGTAAAAATGAGAAAATGTTAGTCATTTATGTCTGACCTGTGACCCCATGGACGGTAGCCCGCCAGGCTCCTCTATCCATGGAATTCTCCAGGAAAGAATACTAGGTCACCAACTCAATGGACACGAGTTTGAATAAACTCCAAGAGTTGGTGATGGAGAGGGAGGCCTGGAGTGCTGCAGTCCATGGGGTCGCAAAGAGTCGGACATGACTGAGCGATTGAACTGAACTGGACTGTAGCCCACCAGGCTCCTCTGTCCATGGGATTCTCCAGGCAAGAATATTACAGTGGGTAGCCATTCTCTTCTCCAGGGAATCTTCATGATCCAGGGGTAGAACTCGGGTCTCCTCCATTGCAGGCCCATGGTCAAACCTTATTCTGTCCTGTTTCTTGACCTTTGCACCTCAGATATGGATGCCTAGAGTAGCCTTCCCACAATTTGATCACTTTAGATAATTGACACCTATCTTTCAAGTGTTGGCTTAAATGTCTCCTCATCCAGGAAGCCCTCCCTGACTACTCTCAAACTGGGTCAGCTTCGTCTCCAGTGGGGCACAACCCCCGGCTCTGCTCACCCTCGTTCAGGCCCGACCACAGTGTATGCATGTCTTATTTTTCTCTCTGCCTTCTTCAGGAAGATTGTCTATGTTTCTATCCCAATATCCAATACCATGCCTAGCTCATAGGAGGCCCTCAGTACATGTTGTGGAATAAATGAATGAATGAGGAAATGAGAGAAGGAACTGCTGGGAGCCAGCAAGGGAGATCCCACCCATGACAAGGTCATGCAGAAGAGTCCTGATGAGCAAGGCCTCAGGACTCAACGGACTCCCTGGACCTGCTCGAGCATCTACCCCCGAACCAGAATCTGTCTGTCTTACTATTTTATGTCTTTCACCAGCTCTTCTGACATTAGCAGGGGTCTGTCCCTGACCAAAAGAGTTAACTTTGGGCTTTAGTTTCTAAATCTCCTGGGCATGAAAGGAGTGTTTCAAACCCTCTGTTAGCATTCTAGCTTACATGGCAGCTTTATCCAGACTTTTGCAACATTGTTGGGCCTATGCAATGCTTGCTGCCAAGTTCTCACATCCCTTATCCATTGTGTTCCTGGGAGTGCATATAGTCAGGATGTAGAAGAAGCAAGTAATAGCCTTAGCATTAGCAACATTAGACTTTGAGTTAATAAGTTCTTTCTTTGCTGTAACCTTTGCTCCATAAGAATGTAACTCTGTACTTTAAGGGTGCAGGCTAAGAATTTAAGAAGAAATACTTTAAGGAAAAATCATTGTTCTGGTGTTCTGGCTGACCAACCTTTATCAAAAGGAGGTCATGGAATATCAACAGGCCTCCGGAACAGAAGATGATGTACAGAAAATAAGACTTTTGCAGGAAGGAACCTGATATCGATGAAAGTTATTACTGATGGATGTTGAGTTGAGTCTGCACTTTTCACCTTGCTGTATGTATAACTCAGGGTATAAAAGCCTCAAGAAGAATAAAGTAAATGGGCCTCGCTCGAAGAAGCTTGGTCACCCCGTGTCTCTTTCTTTATCTCTTTATCTATGTTTCTTCATTCACCGACGTCGTCCATCCTGAGGATATCCCTGGACTCTGCTGAGGCTGGACCTCGGCAAGGAACCATGTGGCCATCACTCACCCAGGCCCTGGATGCCGTTTCTACTAAGAGGTCACACCTCCATCCACCTCTCTCTTCTTGCTGAAAAATGCCGGAGCATTGTGTGGTTGTCCAATATCCAAGAACAGTGCTTCCAGAGCCTGGAATTCATGTGCACCTGTAGTTAGCAGGTGACTTTGCTTTGGAACTTGCGCTATTAACTGTAACTCATGAGAGATGCTAATACAATGTAGAGTTAGATCCCATGACATGTGGAGGTCTTAGTAATAGCAGTCTGGGCAGCAGGTAAAGCACGGGCTGGAATCATTATCACCTGCAGAGTCCGGTTTGAAATCAATTTACATCATGCTTTTTCATAAGCTTAGATACAGAGCAGAAAAATCCAAACTGGGTTTTGTTTTTTTACTGAAGCAGCATTCTATAGTATTTCTGGAATTTCTTATTGAAATAAGTTATTGGCAAAAATCGCCATTACCTGATGTAGACTCGTGACATTTAATAGCATTTTCCTGAAAACAGTCTCCAAAGCTATGCTGGTCCTTGGTAGTTTTCCCCATCAATCAATCACATTTCCACCCCACCCCCCCCCCCCCCCCCGCCTGGTGGTGT
This sequence comes from Capricornis sumatraensis, assembly GCF_032405125.1. NCBI lineage: Eukaryota > Metazoa > Chordata > Mammalia > Artiodactyla > Bovidae > Capricornis > Capricornis sumatraensis. The sequence continues at coordinate 32,944,615 of NC_091080.1, read as the reverse complement.
GTCTGGCCAGGCTCTTGTGAAAGACATTCTTCCTTCCCTTTCTTTTCATCCTTCCCTCTTGGGGGAAAAGAGAGGGAAATGGAGGAAGATGAAATAGTTGTGTTTTAGTGATGAATGTAAGAGAAAAATCAATCTCCTTTCCCCTAATTTGATAGTTGACTTTTTTTGTCAATAATCCCCAATCCCTGTTGTAAATGCACAAATTGTTTACAACTTTTGTTCTTGACTTTGGCACGCAGGTGGCAGGAGACCCCAAATAACAAATCCCAGAGAGGGAATTGGCCTTTTAAAGATTACAAAAGTCTCCTTGGTTATTATTTGACCAATATAAATTAGAAAACTTAGTATTTCTGTTGTATTCCTTCCATTATTTGTGTATCTGCTCATGAGGTCGTGAAAGTTGCTCAGTCGTATCCTACTCTTTGCAACCCCATGGACTATACAGTCCATGGAATTCTGCAGGCTAGAATACTGGAGTGAATAGCCATTTCCTTCTCCAGGGGATCTTCCCAACCGAAGGATTGAACCCAGGTCTACCCACATTGCAGGCGGATTCTTTACCAGCTGAGCCACAAGGAAAGCCCGAGAATACTGGAGTGGGTAGCCTATCCCTTCTCCAGCAGATCTCCCTGATCCAAGAATCAAACCGGGGTCTTCTGCATTACAGGCGGATTCTTTACCAACTGAGCTGTCAGGGAAGCCCCATCTGCTCATGAAGGAGCCTTTAATTTCTTTATGTTTTAAAAGAGTTTTTGTTGAGTGTCTGCTGTATGTCAGAAACCCTGTGCTGGGTACAGATGTGGCATCTTGGTTCCTGCATGAAAAAGTGATGTCGTGGTGAACATATGTTTTAATGATGTAATAACCCCCTAAATGTAAGACAATAACCCCCTAAATTAGAGTTGTTGCGAATATTACAAAAGAGAAATCCATAGCTCTGTCAGTTAGCAGTTCCTGAATGCAAATAACATTGGTGTTCATCTCAGCATCAATGAACAATAACCATGTCTTTAGTTCTATAGCCCAGTTGGGGTTGGCTGATCTAAGATGGGCTTTACTGCAAGGTTCTGCTCACAAGGCTTTCGTCCTCCCCTTGGAGGCAGCAGACAGCCCAGGACAGTTCTTTTCATGGCAAGATCAGAGGCACAAGAAGACAAAACCAAGTGTGCAGGTGCTTTTCAGAAATCTTCTGTGTCACCTACTTACATGCCATTGGCCAAAGAAAATCAATACCAAGCTCAACATCAATGCGTAGTCTTCTCTTGGAAATGGGGGAGGGGGAATACTTCCGAACAAATAGTCCAGCCCAGTGCAGTGGCTCGTGGAGAGGATATTGTGGATGATTCCATTAAGAATGAACTAAGTGAGACGGAAAAGGAACAACTTGACTAAAAGCTCTGCAGTGGGATGGAGGAGGGTCACTTTGAGACACTGACAGAGGTCAACGAGGTTAGAACTCAGAAAGTGAGCAGCAATGCGGGAGGCAAGCTGAGTCTGGAGAGGGGTGGGGGCAAACCAGAGTGACCTGCGGGCCATATTAAGGACTTGGAATTCTTATCCTGAAGATTCAGTATTCAGTCTTGGAAAGGTATTTGTTCATCATGCTTATTCTCTTTCCAACCTCTCTTTCCTCCCTTATGAATTTGGAACAGAAAGGAAATCTTATGATTATTATTAAATAAAATAACATGGATATGATTTCAATACAGTCAGTTCTTCATAACCCCAGGTTCTACTTTCAAGATTCAACCAATATGATTGAATCAAAAGATGCAGAACCAAGGGCTATGGAGGGTGGACTTTTCTGCAGCATTGCATGTAAGCGACTTGAGTATCCACAGATTTTGGTGTCTGGTGAAAGAATGGGCTGGATGCTGGAAATAGTTCCCCACCAATACCGAGTGTTACTTGCTCAGTTGCGTCTGATTCTTTCTGACCCCATGGACTGCAGCACGCCAGATTCCTCCATCCGTGGAATTCTCCAGCAAGAATACTGGAGTGGGTTGCCATTTCCTTCTCCAGGGGATCTTCCTAACCCAGGGATTGAACCCTGGTTTCCTGCATCTCAGGCAGTTTCCCTACCGTGAGACATCAGGTAAGCCCATATTTAGGTATTATAACAAGGGATGACTGTAATAACCTTTTCAAAAGTAATAACATGCAGGAACTCCTTTAGTCATCTTGGATTATTCATTCTATTTTATTCTTCTTTATAAATGCAAGATAATATATATTAAACTTAACCAAAAAATTGATGTTACAAGATGGTCCCTTTAAAATGGTCATGCAGTTGTATCTAAAATTGCATCACACATTATATTAACATAGGATATTTGTGCATTTTGCTCAGAAAGTAAAGGTTTTTCCTGATAGCATACCTAGTAACTATGGATACTTTTCCTTTGGGTGTCTATATTCCAATTATGCAGATTTACCAAGTGGACTAAAATCAAAGGCCTTAGATTAATCCTTCTCTTGCCTTATCTTCTCCTTATGAAATGTTCTAATGTCTACCCAATAGATGGCGGTGGTGGTGATTTAGTCACTTAGTCTTGTCTGACCCCCAGGCTTCTCTGTCCATGGGATTTCCCAGGCAAGCATGCTGGAGCAGGGTGCTAGCTCCTTAAAAATTCTTAGCAAAGGATATTTTCATAATGTAAAATGTGTTTAGTGTGACCATATACTTTATGATCCAACTCAGGATAATTTTAGAGTGAAATTAAGAGTAATGCATAAACCAAGGCTGGGAAAACTGGATATCAACTCACCCTAAGTATATCCAGATAGAATTAGTCCTATTAAGACAAAATGTGATTCTTCTTCCCTGTATACTTAGGGAGATGATAACCAGTACAGGATTTGGGGCATGATTCCCAGGACTTATAAAAGCTGACAAAAGATTGGATGCTGATGACTGGAAGAATAAAGTGTGACTCTGCGGAAAATCGTGTCTCAAAAAGGAGGGGTCCATGGCATGTGGGGAGGGGTACAGGCCCTGGTGTGGATACACCTGTGTGCTCAGTATGCACCGTGGACACATCGGCTTACCAGCCTACGACTCAGTTTCCTCTTCAGCACGCCAAGGTTCATGAGGATCTGATGAAATAATACGTAACACATTGTGATCACTCAACAAAGGTGCCTATACGCAGCAAACTAGCCACAGCGACAAGCCCTGGTGCCATGTTACTGAAACCCTCGTGCCCCAGAGCCCATGCTCTACAAGAAGAGAAGCCACCGCAATGAGTCTTCCGCATGTCGCAGCTAGAGAGTAGCCCCTGTTCGTCACAACTAGAGAAAGCCCATGCTCAACAAAGAAGCCCAGCACCGGAAAAAAAAAAAAAGATGTATAATGGATTATGGAAACAATGTCCAATTCCTCATTACTGAAAAGCTAGATAACCAGTAAGTAAAGGGATCAAGAGACAGTGGTCTCCAGTGTGGTCCCTTGGGTGACCTATATCCCCTTTCCCCTGAGCTGTCTGTTTTGGGACATCTGCTTCTTGCTTCAGAGCTATTAGTAGTCATTCCAGAAAGCCCAGATTCTTTGTTTTGCAGATGTTGGAGATAGACAGTGATCACTGACTCTTCATGACTTGCCATCTCTGGAGGGCCTTTCTACCTTCCTGCTTGCTCCCTGGAACACTGGCTCTCCATGCCCTTGTGGATGGGCACAGCTGCTGTCCCTGCTAAGATCAGCATCTGACACAAGGTGGAAATGCAAGTTTAGTTCAGTTCAGTCGCTCAGTTGTGTCCGACTCTTTGCGAGGCCATGAATCGCGGCATGCCAGGCCTCCCTGTCCATCACCATCTCCAGGAGTTCACTCAGACTCACGTCCATCGAGTCCGTGATGCCATCCAGCCATCTCATCCTCTGTTGTCCCCTTCTCCTCCTGTCCCCAATCCCTCCGAGCATCAGAGTCTTTTCCAATGAGTCAACTCTTCACATGAGGTGGCCAAAGTACTGGAGTTTCAGCTTTAGCATCATTCCTTCCAAAGAAATCCCAGGGCTGATCTCCTTTAGAATGGACTGGTTGGATCTCCTTGCAGTCCAAGGGACTCTCAAGAGTCTTCTCCAACACCACAGTTCAAAAGCATCAATTCTTCGGTGCTCAGCCTTCTTCACAGTCCAACTCTCACATCCATACATGACCACAGGAAAAACCATAGCCTTGACTAGACGGACCTTTGTTGCCAAAGTAATGTCTCTGCTTTTCAACATTCTATCTAGGTTGGTCATAACTTTTCTTCCAAGGAGTAAGCATCTTTTAATTTCATGGCTGCAATTACCATCTGCAGTGATTTTGGAGCTCAAAAACATCAAGTCTGACACTGTTTCCACTGTTTCCCCATCTATTTCCCATGAAGTGATGGGACCAGATGCCATGATCTTCATTTTCTGAATGTTGAGCTTTAAGCCGACTTTTCCACTCTCCTCTTTCACTTTCATCAATAGGCTTTTTAGCTCCTCTTCACTTTCTTCCATAAGGGTGGTGTCATCTGCATATCTGAGGTGATTGATATTTCTCCCGGCAATCTTGATTCCAGCTTGTGCTTCTTCCAGCCCAGCGTTTCTCATGATGTACTCTGTATAGAAGTTAAATAAGCAGGGTGACAATATACAGCCTTGAGGTACTCCTTTTCCTATTTGGAACCAGTCTGTTGTTCCATGTCCAGTTCTAACTGTTGCCTCCTGACCTGCATAGAGGTTTCTCAAGAGGCAGAGCGTGGGCGGCTGCGACAGCCCGCAGAGCACTGCCGAGAGGAGCTACCCCATGTCGGAGGCCAGGGGCAGTGGCCAGGAGGAGCACCCCCATGTCCAAGGAGTGGTGGCTGCGTGGGCGCCAGAGGGCCTAGGGGAGCTATTCCACATTCAAGGTCAGGAGGGGTGGCGGTGAGGAGACATCCTTCGTCCAAGGTAAGGAGCAGCGGCTGTGCTTTGCTGGAGCAGCCAAGAGACACCCCACGTCCAAGATAAGAGAAACCCAAGTAAGATGGTAGGTGTTGCAAGAGGGCATCAGAAGGCAGACACACTGAAACCATAATCACAGAAAACTAGTCAATCTAATCACACAGACCACAGCCTTGTTTAACTCAATGAAACTAAGCCATGCCCTGTGGGCCACCCAAGACGGGCAGGCATGGTGGAGAGGTCTGACACAATGTGGTCCACTGGAGAAGGGAATGGCAAACCACTTCAATATTCTTGCCTTGAGAACCCCATGAACAGTATGAAAAGACAAAATGATAGGATACTGAAAGAGGAACTCCCCAGGTCATTAGGTGCCCAATATGCTACTGGAGATCAGTGGAGAAATAACTCCAGAAAGAATGAAGGGATGGAGCCAAAGCAAAAACAATACCCAGCTGTGGATGTGACTGGTAGAAATGCAAACAAGTGTCCAAATCTGCTTTGGAAGAAAGAGATTTTAAGAGTAGAGCAACAGCTAAAATCGAGTCCGCTTGCAGAGATCCATGACAGAGATCTATCTGATAATATGTGAAATTTGCTCTAGAGACAGCACTTCAGAGATAGCGCTGTTTAATCACTTCCTGCTTCTATCTTTAGGGCTAGATTATACCAGCACCTCCTATGGTTACCCAGTCAGCCTCAAGTGCTAGCTGATACCCAGATACCTACTAGGATTTCGGCTAGATGTCTGTTGCTCTCTCTTTATAGCATCCGCCTCCCTTTATAGTGTCTCTTTATGGAATCCACCTGCAATGCAGAAGACCCTAGGTTGATACCTGGGTTGGGAAGATCCTCTGGAAATGGGAAAGCCTACCCACTCCAGTATTCCTGGGCTTCCCTTGTGGCTCAGGTGGTAAAGAATCCACCTGCAATGTGGGAAACCTGGGTTCGATCCCTGGGTTGGAAAAATACCCTGGAGAAGGGAAAAGCTACCCACTCCAGTCTTCTGGCCTGGAGAATTCCATGGACTGTATAGTCCATGGGGTCGCAAAGAGTCAGACACGACTGAACAACTTTCACTTCACTTTCACTCTTTATAGCAATATTTCAAATATAGTCAAGAGATCACTTTGGCCATGTACCCACATTCAAGGTCAGTTGGGTCTGGAAAAGGCTGCACGCTGTAGCTCCTTCATGATTCATTAACGTATTAAAGACTGATATGTCCTACAGTAAAAAAATTGGTTTAACTTTGACTCAGCATAACCAGACTTATTTGACCATGGCACCCTTTGGTCATTAACAACTATTAACAACCACAACACTAGCAGTGTACACCCACAGAAATGCAGCTCCGTAGGGTATAGCTCTATTCCTATTCATTTCAGATATTCTTTTGAAAACATCTGCTTTTGAAGGCACCCTGTGGACGTGATTTTGCTTTATTCCTCTTGGAAGGCATATGAGATCAGTAAATTAGCTCCAAAGTGGTTTACATGATTACATGATAAATCTGAAGTGCATGCAAACTACCCAGGAGTCTTTGAAGTCAGTGACCCACTGTAAAAGAAATCAAGCTATGGATGAGCATTAAGTAGTTTATAAAATTTGAAAGCAGAATGGATAGCACAAGGCTACCAACTAGTATTTGACTCATCTGTGATGCCCTCATTTTTATGCAGCTGATAAGCGTGGAGTAAATCTGGGGTTAAAAATATGTCAGCCCTCTGACCACTACACAGGTTTATCATTTAGGAAACTGGAGCTATGTGGGGTTTAGGCTAATGGCGTAGATGGAGTTAGGGTGGACTTTGGTCAGATCTCCAACTGTGCGTGCTCAGAAAGTTGAATTTTGTTAATTTCTCTAGGTGCAGTAAGTTTTGAGGGAATGGTCCAATTTCATAAGCCTTGGAGTACAAAAATCTACATCTGAATTCATTCATTCATAATTAGGGCTCTTGCTTTTAAAGACAAGAGTTGTTTTTTCCTATTATTCAGGTAAAAATTTTTGAGTGAAATACACAGATCTTCAGTGATCTATCTGATGAGTTTTGATAAATGTATTTGTACTGAAGCCTATATTCAGGTTTCCTCCCTTTTGCCCCCACCCTATGCTACCTGCCCCCATTTAGCCCTTTTGCAACTCTGCCATCAGGGAACAGCTCAAAATAATTTAACGTCTGGGGAGGAGAGAGTAAGGAGTGTCTTTTATTTTTATGAGACATGTTTTATGAAACATTGTAGAACCCAAGAAAATATCCCTTATCTACCTTTCTAATGACCAAAAGGTTCAAATCTTCCTTATGCTATAGGCACCTGTCTCTTAGTTGGAAGAGCCAAAATGCTTTGATTTTTGTTTAAATTTTTGGCTGCATTGGGTCTTTGCTGTTGTGTGCGGGCTTTCTCTCTGGCTGTAAGAAGTGGGGGCTGCTCTTCGTCGTGGTGCGCAGGCTTCTCACCGTGGTGGCTTCTCCTGCTGCGGAGCACAGGCTCCAGGCGTGTGCGCGCTAGGACGCCTGGGCTTCAGTAGTTGTGGCAAAGGGGCTTCATTGCTGTGGCACGTGGAATCTTCCCAGACCAGGGTCAAACCCATGTCCCTTGCATTGACAGGTGGATGGTTATTCAGTCTACTCCCAGGGAAGTCCAGGGAAAATGTTAAAAATACCTTCCTCACAATGTGTTAAAAATACACATTGTATTTTTCTAGATTCTGCCGAGATAGTCAGCAGCCTCATTTCACCCATACCTCCTGTTGCAATTTGAGTTGAAGAGACACCCACTTTCATCACCATTACACTTAGGAGTCATTACATAGAATGACTTTTATTTAGTTAGCCGATTATTATTCACTCACTGTCTCCAACTTCTCAGGATATATCCTCTTTAGGGCTCGAAGATCCTCTGACAGTGCTTATATTAATTATTAGTCAGAACTTTCTCGAGCCAATAATGAATCCTAACTCAGATAGGCACCATAGTTTTGTTCACATTATCTGATGTCTCTTTACAATAGCTAAATTTTTTAAAAATAATATAAATCAGGAGGTTTATTGGGTCTTAGTGAATCTAAATGGCTTGTTGAAAATTTAGCTTCTGCTGATTCAATTCTTTGAAGAATCCAAGACTCTGATATTACCTTTACCAGAAGAACAGATACCATAGTTCAACAATTAGCACCGCAGACTTTCATTCAAGGATTGAGATCATAAAATTTAAATAGAATTAATAACAAAGTGGTGATTGGAATTTATGTGTGAAACGAACAGAATTTGGAAATCCTAGTGAAATTGAGACATTAATCAGTTAATGAATCTGAATTCTTTGCTAAGTGACCTCGATTCTAAAGGCCTGACATTAACATAATTAATGTTATTTTTAGAATTGAAATCATTTTGGGTTTTAATTTGATGTAATGATTTAACAGAGGACTTTTCCCAGTAGAATTTCACGAGCACCGGGTTAGCAAATCATCTTGTCCCTGTGTTATTGATACTTGGCCCAATAATAAAAAATAACACCTGTTTGCACAGAAAATATCTAAAATTAGACACAGGAGTTGAGCTGGGTAATTTCTAGCTTGCTTTTGTTTATAATGTTATAGCTGTGTATGGGAGGAGATCCTCTGATGGAAAGTTAGTTAAGGCTTCTTTAAAAATGTAGCGACACCATTTGTGAAAATGAGAGAAAATTTCCCCTGTCCTTTCGAGAAGTGTATGAGAAGATAGTTGCTGAAGCCACAAGCCAGAAAATGGGTTTTCTTTCATATCACCTTCAGGTCCTTATAGAATAGTGAAAGATAATCATCTCTGGGCTTCCCAGATGGCACTAGTGGTAAAAAGGCTGCCTGCCAATGCAGGTAGATGTAAGAGACGCAGGTTCGATCCCTGGGTTGGGAAGACCCCTTGAGAAGGGAATGGAAACCCACTCCAGTATTCTTGCCTGAAAACCCCTTGGCTGGAGGGCCTGGCGGGCTATAGTCCATAGGGTCGCACAGAGTTAGACATGACTGAAGCAACTTAGAACTAAACATAGTCTCTACCTTAAATGGAAGGATCAGTTCAGTTCAGTAGCTCAGTCATGTCCAACTCTGCAAATCCATGGACTACAGCATGCCAGGCCTCCCTGTCCATCACCAACTCCCAGAGTTTATTCAAACTCATGTTCATCGAGTAGGTGATGCCATCCAACCATCTCATCCTCTGTCATCCCCTTCTCCTCCTGCCTTCAATCTTTCCCAGCATCAGGGTCTTTTCCAGTGAGTCAGTTCTTTGCATCAAGTGGCCAAAGTATCAGAGTTTCAGCTTAAGCATCAGTCCTTCCAATGAATATTCAGGACTGATCTCCTTCAGAATGGACTGGTTGGATCTCCTTGCAGTCCAAGGGACTCTCAAGAGTCTTCTCCAACACCACAGTTCAAAAGCATCCATTCTTCAGTGCTCAGCTCTTCTATAGTCCAGCTCTCACATCCATACATGATCACAGGAAAAACCACACGTGCACATAAAAGTACCTGAGTTCAAAGAACATTCTTAACACTCCTGAAATCCAACAAACAGCAAAGCAGTTTAATTGGGTGCTGTTTTTAAAAGCACACAAGTTGATTGCAGTTGGAACTGTTCTGACCACTGGTCTGAGCAAACCAGTACTTCCCTGCTGCTGTGATGTGTGTGCTCAGTCGTGTCTGACTCTTTGCGACCCCACGGACTAGCCCACCAGGCTCCTCTGTCCATGGGGTTCTCCAGGGAAGAATACTGGAGCGGGTTGCCATTTCCTCCTCCAGGGAGTCTTCCTGACCTAGAGATCATATCCGAGTCTTTTGCGTCTCCCGCATTGGCAGGCAGATTCTTTACCACTGCACCACTTAGGAAACCCTAGGACTTCGCTGGGCGGACCTAAACTCTCAGACTGCACTGAGAGCTCCTCTACCATGAGGAGATATTTGAATTTCCCTTCCCAGAGCCCAGGGATGAAGATGTTTGAAGAAGTCAATTTAAGATAGGTGACCTGAATTTTTAATGATTTGTATTGACTTTGGGGATTAAGCCCCATTGGCCTGTTGAGTCTATGAAAAATGTTTAATTATTTCTGTCAAAAAGGTTGCATTCGATACCTAGAGCCGTGTACTTCTTCTGAACTGTGATGGCAGGGTTAGCAGGACCACATAACATTCGTCCTTTAAATGTGTGTAGTGCTATAAAGTCTAAGTGCTTTCATGCTTTCTCATTTAGTCATTTTCAGTTGATCAACATGATCAGTAATGGGACAGGAGTAGGAAGGTGATAATCAATCCTTGGTGTGATATTTCCGGCCTATAACAAAGGCTTCTGCTGATCTACATAACCTAATCTCCTTCTGCTCATGGTAAACACCTGTCTTTTAATACTGCCGAATCATTCATGATGTCTTCAATGGGCTATGTTCCTTGTGATTTCCCTTCTGTGTATTCCTGATGGTAAATAAGGTGTTAGTCTGGCTTACCATAACATCCCAATCCTTGCACAAACAGGCGCTCAGCAAATGTTTGTTGAATATTTGCTAAGAATACCCTTCCTCACTTGGTCCTTCAGGTCTCAGCTAAGACACCAGCTCCTCAAATACAACTTTCTCAAATCTCTCTCTGGTCCAATCAGACACCCTTCTCCATGCATACGTATAACACAGCCCTTAGATACTATGACGTCACTGCTGATTTATTTCACTCTGACTGTGACTGCCTTGAGGGCAATGACGGCATCTCATTCACATTTGTCTCTGCAGCATCTACAGACGACCCATCAAATACAAAACTCCTGCAGGCAGCCTTCTGCATGCAGGTTGTGAAAGGAAGAGGAGTCCCGACCAGTGGTCTCTGGTTTGTAACCTTCTCCCGGTGAAATCGATGAAATGTCAGTCTCCTCGTTCCCCCAGTATTTTCCCAGGATAAGTCCTCTACTTGATGAGTGGTCTGTAGCTGCTGGAGAGACACATGTGAATGAGATACAGCAGTTTCTTTCAAGGTGGTCACAGCCCAGAGTGAGATAAATCAGGAGTGACATCACAGGGTCCTGAATGCTATGCTAGATGTACGCCTAGGGCAGGGGCGTCTGCACAGTGTATGTGAGTAAACACTTCTGTTCTTCTCCTCACATCACTCACCCTCCTCTGCCCAGACTTGCCCCGTGGCCAAGCGCCTTGTCATGTGCATCTTCTGGCCCTGGTCCTGCTCCCAACAATTTTCATGAGATCACTGGTGTTGATTTGATTTTAACCAATCTTTCTACCAGATTTTACTGCACAGACTGGGAAAGGTCAGATCTTTTCTCATATCTCATTAATGGAGCTGCCACCAAGGTACAGCTCCTTCATTTGACTTGCTCTCAGCTGAGTTTCTCAGCTTATATTCCATCTCTGGGAACCTGGCAAACTTTCCCCGGGTGCTGGACCTGATGCATTACTTCTCGAAAAATCCACGTGCTCACTCACTGTCTGTTTCCCTGGACCTACTTTTACCTCCCCTCAGAGCAAATTTCTTTTCCATAAAAGTTTGATGCCTGAGAAGTTCAGTGGTCACCCTGTGTTCTTCATGGTTAAGAACCTTACCCCTTTGGACAATCCAGCAATGAATCCAACCACTGCCTCTCCCATGAGACTCATCTGTCCTCATGCAGGTGGAGTCCCTGTCAACCTTCTGGAAACTTGGCACAGACCTCACCATGCATACTTGACTTCCCAGCACACAGGCAGCTTCAGTCCTGACACAACAGCCCTGAGTAAAATAGCATGGAGATTTAAATCTGTGGATACTCATCTGGTTATGATCTTAATTATGGCATTGGTAAAATTTAGAAAATCACTCAGAGATTCTGGGGCAATCACTGTCATTTATGGTTTCTTCCCCAGGAGTAATTAATTATATATTCAAGTAGGTGATTGTCAATTTTCTATATACATGCTGAACAGCACGTGTGACACAGCTTTGAAATGAGGTTTTGTGTTCACCTAGTGTGCCGCAGGATAAAAGATGAATTCCGCCACTTATACCTGTCTTCACTTCCAGCTTTCATCTTCTGAGTCTTTTCATCTCATTCTTATCTCTTCCTCCCGCCCCGTACATTGTGAATGTAAAATTTCACATTTCCAAAGAAATTCTCAACGTGATTGACTGTGTGATGGCAGAAAAGCAAACGTCCATATATTTTCTCATTCGAGACATGATCAAAAGAGGGCAGATAAAATGCATGAAGTTAAGAGCAAGTCCTGTGTGGAAGTGGAGCTCTCCTATGTGGATGTATGTGTGAAGGTTAAATAGCACTATTCCCATCTTTCTAGAAAACACATCAGTGATCCCCAGGCAGCAGAGAACAGCACAGCACAGTGCTGGAATGAGGCTCCAGCTCACCTGATCCCAAGCCAGCATTCCCGTTTCCCATTTCAGTTTCAAAATAGAGCTTACCCTTTTGAGTCTGCCCTTCACCAGTAGAAAGTACTGCTCACAGCCCCACAGGGTCTGATCAGCCACTTGGATCAATGATCAAACTGTCATTTGCTCTGTAAGCATACTAATAGTTTGGGCATGATTTGGGCAGATAAGTAGAATCAGCAGCCAGATAATGCACAGGATATTGGTCAGGAAATCTGCAAATCCAAGTGTTCTGACATTTCTGGTCGGAATTACTGACCACCTTTTCCCTGACAGACGGGTTAGAAATACATGAGAAATGGACTTCCCTGGTGGTGCAGTGGCTAAGACTCCATGCTCCCAGTGCAGGGGCCCTGGGTTTGACCCCTGGTTGGGGAACTGGATCCCACATGCCATCACTAGAAGATCCTGCATGCCTCAACTAAGACTCAGTATGGCTAAACAAATAAATAAAAATATTTATATAAAAAAAGAAAACACATCCTTTTGATGTGGCTTTTCTAATAAAATGCATCGGTTGTTTGAAAAGGCTTTGGAAGACCTTAAGCCACTTCTAATCCTTAAATATGATGTTCTCATAATGGAAGAATTGAGGTCAAGTTTCTAGAGCATACATAGTATCTAATTACTGTGGTTGCAATAGAGGTATTTATAAAGTGTAATTGTTCATTTCTGATATTCTTGTTTTTCAGGGAAAGGCGCTGCTATTGACATTATGTATCCAAAGTATAATTTATTGGCACTTTTTTCTGTTGTAATTCTATTCATTTTATACACATCTACTGTTTAGTCAACATGTTTCACAAAGGCAGGAAAGATAGGAAATTGCAACTTATTTTGTGTGTGTGCCTTGCTAAGTTACTTCAATCATGTCTGACTCTGTGACCCTATGGACTCCAGCCTGCCAGGCTCCTCTGTCCATGGGATTCTCCAGGCAAGAATTACTGGAGCGGGTTGCCATGCCCTCCTCCAGGGGATCTTCCTAACCCAGGGATCAAACCCAGGTCTCCTGCACTTCAGGCAGATTCTTTACTGCCTGAGCCACCAGGGAAGCCCTTTAACCCTAGACAACCAAGGTAATCCCCAGAATTGCCATTTTTAAAATTAAGTTTATCCAGTCAATTTCTTCTCATTAATTTTATAGAAAAACAAGACACTCATTAGCAAAGTAGACACAAAATATTCACGTAAATGTTCTGTAAGATCAGAGAAATTTTAAAGTCCATTTCAGGAGGACAAGGCAGCCACCATTTTTCATAGAAAAACGCAGATAATGTGAATGCTCTCTTAAGAATTAGACAGAATGGTTAATTCTGATTAGCAGAAATTTGATGAATCTGTGCTTTCCCCATTTCCATCACTTCAAGAGGAAAAAAAAAAAAAACAGAGCCTGAGATTGCTCTAAGAATTACAACCTTAATTAGAGCAGCACTGTGTCTTACTGCGTAAATGGATGTTATATTATTAATGCCCACTCTTTAGTGCTACCTTCAGGCCAAGATATCCATGGGTTATCATTGCAAACAACATCATGTTCCTGCAGTGCTCACCACAGCTCACCCTAAGGCACATGGCTTCTCAAAACTGGAATTCCAAGCCGGGCATTTGTGCTAAATTGAAGTCAGTTTGGGAGAACTCTATTTAACACCAGAAACTCATTATTAAAGATTTGTTGGGCAGTAGTAGTAAGAACTAACCCATGCATGATTATGAATTCAGTTCAGTTGAATTTCTTAGATTTCTCTCAGTTATGTTTTGTAGTTTTCCACACAGAGATCACATCTTCAGATTTACTCTAGGCATCTGATATTTTCTGATGCTGCATGCATAGATTTTTAATTTCTCTTCCATAATTTATTTTACTATTTCCATTGTTGTAAAGTATTAAACTTGTTTCAAAATTTTCATTTTGTGATTAATGTTACAATGAACAGTTTATAGTTGTGAAGTTAACAGAGAAACGTTCTATGTTTCTGTGTGGTTGGAAGTTTCTGAATAAGTTTTTCTTGGGATCCTGGCTAAAAGCAAGCCTTTCTTTGCTTAGGCCTGGCATGGTCTTGGAATAATTGTGAATTCAGGATTAGAAGACATAGGAATATTTTTGTACTCCCATCAATATAGACTTCCCAGTACATAGGCAATTGTAGTCATTGAAGAGGAAGTTCATATTGAAATTATTTCTCAAAACAGGTACATTTATAAGTCATGGTTATGTAATGTTCGGGGCTTCCTAGTCGTAAAGAACCCACCTGCCAATGCAGGTAGACGTAAGAGACGTGGGTTCGATCCCTGGAGGAGGAAATGGCAACCCACTCCAGTATTCTTGCCTGGAGAATCCCATGGACAGGAGCCTGGAAGCCTGCAGTCCATAGGGCAGCACACAGTCAGACACGACTGAAGCGACTTAGCATGCATGCACGCATGTAACATAGAGTATGGTGACTATAATAACTAATACTGTATCACCTATTTGAAATTTGCTAATCTTAAAAGCTCTCATCACAAGAAAAAAATTGTTTCATAACCATGTATGATGACTAATGTTAATTAGACATGTTGTGATCATTTCATAATGTATACAAATACCAAACCACTATGTTGTACATCTGAGACTAATATAATGTTATATGTTAATTATACCTCCATTTTAAAAAGGGCAAAACAAACAAACAAAAATTACACTGGCTAAAAGTCTTGCCATTAAACCAATTTTGTTGAATTCAATTAAGTTATATTGAGTCATGTGTTGTATGTAAGACCCTGTTTTATACTCTGTGAGCAAATGCAGAAATTTATAATATAGTCAGCCCTTGAGGAGCAATGATTTGAAACAGAACTGGCAGCAGAGCAAATTACTGTAAAGAAAAATTCACCCCTGCCAGTGTGTCTTAATAAACATGTTTATCAAATTTTTAATGAGGCCAGATCGAAAGGGATTGCCTTATGTAGCCCTTGTGACATAATGGAAAATGCAATTTAATAATGAATTAATGATGAATGTGTATGGACTACGCAAAGGCACAGCTAGTTTTTCAGACTCATTAAATGGAAGATTTGACCTGTGTGTCTGAGTTTAGCACGTGCATACACTCTTGTAAAATGAAACGGAGATGAAAGCTGCGAGTTCACGGTTTGATCTACCCTTCTTGGGAAAGGCGCACGAAGTTGTAATACCTGTGTTCCTTTACTGCTTTTCCCTTTTGTTATTGTTCAGCCCTGACTCTGTGACCCCATGGACTGCAGCATGCCAGGCTTCCCTGTCCGCCACTATCTCCCTGAGTGTGCTTAAACTTGAGTCCATCGAGTTGATGATGCCATCCAACCATCTCATCCTCTGTCATTTCCTTCTACTTCTGCCTTCAATCTTCCCAGCCTTAGGGTCTTTTCTAATGAGCCGGCTCTTTGTATCAGGTGGCCAAAGTATTGGAGCTTCATCTTTGACATCAGTCCTTCTCTTCAGAGATTGAAAAACTACTAATTTTTCACAGTTTTTAATCAAACAGAAATTTGGACGTGAGATGGAATGACACATGGAAATGCTCCAGAGACTGGTTGTGCCAGGTCATAGCTGGCTGTCTCTAGGGTAAGGCCATCCCGGGTTCCACACTTGGGAATCAGAGACACTTCTGATTTTTAAAAAAATTTCAAGTATATATTTTTAAAAATCTGGTTATATAAATTAAATTGTACATGTTTTTACTCAAACATACACATACTAGTTTAGCAGTTCTAAGATCCTACCTCTATGGAGATGGCACTGTGCATGCATGTATCTGAAAATTCAAAATTAATGGGAATTTCAAGGATACTGATGGATAAAGTGTATCTCAAAGGAAATTATATTTGATATTGGATTGCTTGCTTTTTACATTTTAATTACTACCTATAGAAGACTTCATTAAAAAGCTCTGTACTTATGCATAGCAGAGGAAAAAAAAAAGATATGAACTAAGGCAGAACTGTTGCAGGGTGATCTTTCTGGGAAGCAGAGGGTTTGGGGAGTCAGATTGTTGGTGTCCACACTTGTGCAAGGGAAGAGAAGAAGGCAGGTTGGACAAAGAGATGCTGAGCTGCAGTGCAGTCCAAAATGGGCCTCAGATGACACCACGTGGAGCTCTGCTGGTTAAATAGCCCATCAGAGCTATTTTGAGTTAGGTTGAAATGGCCAAGCCTTTATCTTCTCATCTTTTAAAATTGGGTGGAGTGGCTTTACAATAGTTAAATTTCACTTGAAATTTGCTGTATCTGTCCATTTCTGGCTATTTCCAGGGGACTTTTGCTTGTTACTTTTGTTTGTGGGCTTTTCTTTCCTTGTTTTCTGAGCTCTCTCTTAGTTCCGTATGGTGGTTTAGTCGCCAAGTTGGGTTCAACACTTTTCCAACCCCATGGGCTATATCCTGCCAGGCTCCTCTGACCATGGGGTTTCCCAGGCAAGAATACTGGAGTGGCTTGCCATTTCTTTCTCGAGGGGATCTTTTCCCACTCAGGGATCGAACTTGGGTCTCCCTCATTGCAGGCAGATTCTCCACCAACCGAGCCGTTAAGGAAACCCACAATCCCAGGAACAGGGTCTAATCCACCCCCACCGTGTCTCTCCCCCTGCATGGCTCACAGACTGGGAGGGCAGCCTTCTCCGGAGGGAATGGACTCTGCGCCCTACCACCTAAGCTGCGTAGGGAGCAAAACTTGCCACCTCACAATGCCTCTCTGGCAGCCAGTGCCTCTTCACCCTCTCGGGGCCCCAGGTGGCAAAGAGTGAGTTGTGGTCTAGACTTAGTTTCCTCAGAGAAGAATCGGCCCTCAGTGCTCTGAAGTCACGACCAAGAGCACACGTCAAAGCTCTCCAAGTGGAAGACTTCCTTGGCTGTCCAGTCGTTAAGACTTCACCTTCCAAGGCAGGGTGTAGGTTCGATCCCTGCTTGGGGATCTAAGATCCCACATGCCTTGAGGCCAAAAAACCAAAACATAGAACATAAACAGTATTGTATCAAATTCAATAAAGGCTTTGAAAATGAAAAAACAGACTATCCAAATGGTTTCCTTAAAGCTCTCATCACTAGGCTTGGGACTGGACGAAGCACCTGGTATGCAGAAGAGCCAGCCTCAGTTTTCTCTGGAGAAGTCTCTTCTCAAAATCTAGGACTTCCCCAGTGGCTCAGAGGTTAAAGCATCTGCCTACAATGCGGGAGACCTGGGTTTGATCCCTGGGTCTGGCAGATTCCCTGGAGAAGGAAATGGCAACCCACTCCAGTATTCTTGCTCAGAAAATCCCATGTACGGAGGAGCCTGGTAGACTACAGTCCACAGGGTCGCAAAGAGTCGGACACAACTGAGCGACTTCTCTTCACTTCACTTCACTTCACTTCATTTCTCAAAATCCACTCAGAATGGTCCTCTATCTGGAGCCATCAAGAGTTGAAGGAAGGGTTCTTGAAACTGTTTTCTTCATGTTTCTGACTCTGTGTGACCCTGTGAACTGTAGCCCACCAGGCTCCTCTGTCCATGGGTTTCTCCAGGTAATAATACTGGAGTGGGTTGCCATACCCTCCTCCAGAGGGTCTTCCCAACCAGGGATCGAACCCTGGGTTCAATCTCTTACGTCTCTTACGTCTTCTGCATTGGCAGGGGGTTTCTTTACCACTAGCACCACCTGGGAAGCCCGGAATTGAGAGAGGCCAGTCTTATTCTGCCTTTCATGTCCAGATGTCTACACTACGATGCCTCCATGTCTCCTAGAGTAGGCAGAGCCCCCAGGAACACTCTCTCTATATCAGAAATATAGTAGTATCTGTAATGCTATCACAGTAGGCAAAGCTGCCAATAGAGCCCAGTGGTCCGGGATGGGCTGCTGGATGGCTGAGCATCTCCGGGTGGATCTGCCCACACAGGTAGACTTCTTCTTCTAAGGCCTCCTTTCTGACTATGTAAGTTCTTGTCTTCCCTGTAAGTCAAATATTCTTTAAAGAACGATCCAACCAAATTATCATAAATTGTCAGAACAACTCATTGATTTCTTTAGAAGAAAAAAACTAGAATTACTATTTTTTAGAAGAGGGGCAGAGCTCAAAGGGAGCATGTAGACCACCTCATTATGCTTCTTGGTTTTATAAATGAGGACACTGGTCTCCCAAGAGGTTTTTGGCTAGTCATTTATTTATTCAACAAATTTATTTGATGTCTCCTCTTTGCCAGGTATTACCAAAATGCTTAACAGTTAGTAAGTCAATCCTTGCCCTTCACAGAATGTATCTTCTAGTGAAAGTGACTTCTCCTAGTGAAGTCCCATAAGTAGACTATTAGGATACATTGCAACCAGAAAGTTCTTGCTTGAACCCAGCCTAAGAGACTGGATTACATAGTAACCCAGGGCCTTCCACCAATCATCTTGCTGTGTTGACTAGAAAGGCATTTCAGAATTGACTCATTATTGGTAGGGCCTTGGAAGTGGAAGTGAAAGTGTTAGTGGCTCAGTTGAGTCTTCACTCTTTGCGACCGCATGGACTATAGCCCACTAGGCTCCTCTGTCTATGGAATTCTCCAGGCAAGAAAACTGCAGTGGGTAGCCATTCCCTTCTCCAGGGGATCTTCCTAACCCAGGGATCAAACTAAGGTCTCCTGCACTGCAGGCAGATTCTTTCTCTTTGAAAGTCAAGGCTCACTAATCGAGAAGACTTGGAGGTATTAATCCCAACTGCAGTCTCTGTCACTTGTCTGCAAAGGTGAGTTACATGGAAGAAATATCATGTTTGAGTGCTTTACACCTTTTGAGAACCAGCTTAATTTTGCCTTAAACTAAATTTAAACCACCCTCTGATAAACTTCTTTAAATCCTTACAGAGGGTATCAGCTAGAAACATTCCTGTTTTCTTTTGACCTTTAAAAACCTCCACAGTAGGATGCTGAATTTACAGATCACTATCAGTTTCTCCTTTGCAAATAAAACGAGTTATGTAAATGTTAAAAGGAAATCATTTCTGAAAACTGGGCACCTTGCAAAGAAACAAAACAAAACACACACATATATATATATGTTTGTATACATATATGTGTATATATATATATACACATACACACACATATGCCAAAAGAGGTCACCTCTCGGAAATTGTAAAGAGGTTTCAAAACTGTCAAACCTCACTTTTGTATCCAACTTGGTAATTTTGATAGCTCTGCTTCAAGCTAGCAAGTTTTTTATTTGTTTGGAATTTCCAATTAAGAAAAAATCATCTTGATTCCAGGACTTAAAACCATTCTCAGCCAGGATCAGAGAGAAAATTCTAAAACTCTATAACTTGTGCTGCTGCTGCTAAGTCACTTCAGTCTTGTCTGACTGTGCGACCCCATAGACGGCAGCCCACCAGGCTCCCCCGTCCCTGGGATTCTCCAGGCAAGAATACTGGAGTGAGTTGCCATTTCCTTCTCCAATGCATGAAAGTGAAAAGTGAAAGTGAAGTCGCTCAGTCATGTCCGACTGTTAGTTACCTCATGGATTGCAGCCTACCAGGCTCCTCTGTCCATAGGATTTTCCAGGCAAGAGTACTGGAGTGGGGTGCCATTCAGTTCAGTTCAGTTCAGTTGCTCAGTTGTGTCCAACTCTTTGCGACCCCATGAATCGCAGCATGCCAGGCCTCTCTGTCCATCACCAACTCCCAGAGTTCACTCAGACTCACGTCCATTGAGTCAGTGACGCCATCCAGCCATCTCATCCTCGGTTGTCCCCTTCTCCTCTTGCCCCCAATCCCTCCCAGCATCAGAGTCTTTTCCAATGAGTCAACTCTTCACATGAGGTGGCCAAAGTACTGGAGCTCCAGCTTTAGCATCATTCCTTCCAAAGAAATCCCAGGGCTGATCTCCATCAGAATGGACTGGTTGGATCTCCTTGCAGTCCAAGGGACTCTCAAGAGTCTTCTCCAACACCACAGTTTAAAAGCATCAATTCTTTGGCGCTCAGCCTTCTTCACAGTCCAACTCTCACATCCACACATGACCACTGGAAAAACCATAGCCTTGACTAGACAGACCTTAGTCGACAAAGTAATGTCTCTGCTTTTGAATATGCTATCTAGGTTGCTCATAACCTTTCTTCCAAGGAGTAAGCGTCTTTTAATTTCATGGCTGCAGTCACCATCTGCAGTGATTTTGGAGCCCCCCAAAAAATAAAGTCTGACATGGTTTCCACTGTTTCCCCATCTATTTCCCGCCATTAGGAAAACACTAATATAGCTGAAGTATTTTCCTGAGATTCTGAAACTATATTCTCTTTGAGGCACATTTTGAACTTTTTAGAACAGGCAAATCACCTGATCTCTACAAAATGTTATTGTTTATTAAGGTTTCTGGGAAAGACTTTGAAAAAGTGTCTGTTTCCCTTAGTATTGTTAATATGAATCGAAACTTATTTCAGTGATGTGCCACTCATGATCATGTGTGAGACAACACGTATAAATAACACTTTATAAATAAACTGTGAATAGGTGATAATTTTCAGAGGCAGTGAAATCTCATTAAGTCTTTTTTTTTTTTCTTTTTGGATCCATGGGTAACAAAACTTTCAAAGTTCTTAAATTTATAACTTCGGGAGATTTATTTGAGATGAAAATCTCTCCTCAGGAGAGGTAGATGGAAATAAAAAGAGGCAAAGGCATGATAATGAATGGGCTCTCTCTGGGGAGACTGTTTCATGACATAGCTTTCTGCTTCCTATACCACTGATGCCAAATGTGTCATGCCTTTGTGCCTGATTCCCACTGAAACTACACCCCCTTGAGAAACAATGTAGAGGAATTAGATAAAGGGATGTCTAATTGAGAGTGTTGTAGTATAAAACCAAGGGTCAATTCAATGTTGACTGGCCAAAGATGGATGAACTTCCCTGGCAGTCCAGCAGTCAAGACTCTGAGCTCCCAATGCAAGGGGCACAGGCTCAATCCCTGGCTGGGAGAGTAGGATCCTGTGTGTCACGTGGTGCAGCCAATAAGTACATTAAGTAAAATAAATAATAAAGCGTCTTTTAAAAATGCAAAGGAAGCTCATTGTTGTGGAGTTAGGGAAGATTGGCATTGATTGGGCCCTAGTATTCACGGAGAAGGCAATGGCACCCCACACCAGTACTCTTGCCTGGCAAATCCCATGGACAGAGGAGCCTGGTGGGCTGCAGTCCATGGGGTCGCTAAGAGTCGGACGCAACTGAGCGACTTCACTTTCACTTTTCACTTTCATGTGTTGGAGAAGGCAATGGCAACCCACTCCAGTGTTCTTGCCTGGAGAATCCCAGGGACGGGGGAGCCTGGTGGGCTGCCGTCTATGGGATCGCACAGAGTTGGACACAACTGAAACGACTTAGCAGCAGCAGCAGCAGCAGCATTCACAAAAGATTATCAACTGCAGGGGACTGAGCTGAGCCCACAGGAAGGGAGAGGAGGTGAGCATGGGTCACATGCCTCCCACACTTCACACCTCATCCATGTCTGCAGAATCAGTTTCAAGAGGCAAAACCCTCCATTTGCCCATGCTGTTTTTAGCAGTAAAAATCCTTACTTATTTAAAAGTAGCACTTTCCACTTCTATTTTCATCCAAGGATTCCAGATAGCTTCCTGGGGAAAGAAGTTCACTCTACTTTACAGGATTGGGTCAAGGTCTTACCAGAAGGCATGGTTGCCCAGCACATTTCCAAGTTCAGTTTTGCTGTGCAGAGAGATACATGTGTGAGAGAATTCTTCTTTAAATGAGAACGCCAAGAATGAATACCCAGAATCCCTTGTCTGCTTTTTTCCCTGTTGAAGTTAGATTCTTTCAGTAGGACAAGTATAAATCCTGTCCCATTATGTCAATTGAACTCTGTCTGACAATGCACTTTTTCATTTCTTCCCTGCCATG
Organism: Capricornis sumatraensis; assembly: GCF_032405125.1. Lineage (NCBI taxonomy): Eukaryota > Metazoa > Chordata > Mammalia > Artiodactyla > Bovidae > Capricornis > Capricornis sumatraensis. Next base: position 32,922,427 of record NC_091080.1, on the reverse strand, counting down.
GACATTTAATAAAATAGAGTAGTCTGGGCTGGTTCTTCACATCATATACTGAATTGATAAATAGGGTGGTACTTCCTCTTTTTTTTTTTTCTTCAAAGAGACTTATTTCAGCTAGCCAGCAGGAAAACCCTAAATGTACAGATGCAACATAACCCACATTCACTCTTTTAAACTGGTCTTTTCAATGACTTTGACAGTCTTAAGGCACGTCCTTATATTTGGAGAAGTGCCTGGAATGGGTAACTCACCTTCCATGCTTTGATGGGAGTACCTAATCTAAAGGGAATCATCTAGGTTTGTTAAAATGAATAACCAACAAGAATCTACTGTAAAAAAATACTTAGTAAGAACAAACAAACAACAAAAAACAAACACCAAGGACTTACAGTATAGCACAGGAAACTTAATACCTTTTAATAACCTATAATGGAAAAGAACCTGAAAAAGAATTATCTGTATTTATCTCTCCATATAAAATCAAATATATATTTATATAATCAAATTGCCTTCTTGTACACCTGAAACGAACTCAACATTGTGCATTAATTATAATCAAGAAAAAAATGATTTAAAAAAAAAAAGAAAAAAAAAATCACCTAGGTCTACATGAGCCCAGGGACACTCATAGGGGGATGGAATGAGGAGGGTCAAGTAGAAGAAGGTTCAGTTGGAAGCTTCTTGACAATCACAAGAAGGTGAAATTAAAAAGAGAATTTAGAGCCACCAAAATGTCTAGCCTTCTCTGTTAATGAACAATGATTATCATAGATAATATATTTAGTGATATTTAAGTAAAAAAGAGAATCTACTAAAAATCTTTTTAATTATTCATAAAATAGCTGAGAAATATGATTAAACCATACTAGGGTAGTAATATATCATTGCTGTATGTTTTATTCATAATAACTTATGAAAACGGATGAATTTGTCATTTCAAATAAAGAAATCAATTGCAGACCCACAGGTTTCTGTATTCACCTTTGGGTGATTCAAGGTTTAAAAACAAAAAGCTGTAGAAACAGAGGACATGAGGCTTTTATCACCCTCTACATTTAGGGGCTTTGGACGGTAAGGGCTCTAAGTGTTACAACACAGTGCAATTTCAGCTACAAAGTGCTAAAGTTAAATTACCGCTTATTTGAGCTCTCTGAGATATGTGTTTCATTTTTATTTTGTCTATTTGATCTGTTTCCTGGGAGCATGCTTGGTTCTAAAGGGAAAAATATTAAAGTTGCCTCTATGCTATGATTTGAAAACTGAGACCAGCCCTGCCTGGGAAAACAGTTCCCATTTACCAAGTTTTATTGGTCAGACACCTGTATCCTGACAATAACTGTGGCTAAAGAAGAAAGCTCTAGTTTAAAATGTGAAAATAGTGGGGCTCTCTCTCAGTGGCATCTTAGGAGAAAACATCTTCTGGAGGTAAGGTGCTGGTTTCTTTCGTCTTTTCTTTTCCTTATTTATTTTCAGCTGTCTCAGGTCCTGGTTGGGGCATGCAGGCTCTTTGTTGCCCCACAGCTCATGGGATCTTAGTTCCCCCAACCAGGGCTCGAACCCACGTCCCTCGCATTGGAAAGCAGATTCTTAACCATTGGTCCACCAGGTAAGTCCCAAGATGCTGGTTTCTTGATGGTGGGATGGGAATAGGAAGAAAATAAAGGCCAACAGGAGGCAATCACTGGCCCCTTGATGAAGAAAAACCTCAAAGCTTTCCATTAATGTTTGTGAGAGTTAGACCTGTAGGCAAGAAACTGGGTTTAAAAAATTTCTCTTCTGACCCAGATCCATCCTCAGCTACAGCAGACAGAAGGCGGAGGTGGGGAAGAGCAGGGAAAACAAGAAGCGGGGAGATACTCAGGCAAATCATGAATGCTGAACCTTCAAGATGCTGCAAACAGAAATTGTGTGGGGACCTTCTGAGTCAGAGTTTCCCCTCTGATTTTAGAAGGGAGGAGAACAGCTTAGGAAAGACCAGAGAGTCTTCTCATTCAAAAATAATGTAGCACCTGCTCACTCTAAGATACTGCTGCGAAAATGATGCTCCTTTGCCTTAGAACCAGCCAAAGTGAGGTTGCATATTCCAGCAATAAGATGTCACACTGCCAACAGGTGTCGGTGAGGATGTGCAGAACAAGAAACCCTTGTGCACTGGTGCTAACATCAAATTGGACCTGGCATTGAACTGAGCATTCAACATTAAATGTATGTTGTAAAAATTGGGCTCTCCCTGGTTAGAATGTAGCCTACAACAGAAAGAGGAAGTCAGTCACTGATTCTGTCTTTAATCTTTTGACACTCTTCGAGTCAGATGACACAGGAAACATTGTTAAACCCATCCAGTTTGCAAGAATAATAGCAATCCTCTACTTTCAAAAAATGCACTTTTTAGGATGGAAAATTTCAACACGTAGAATCATTTGTTGGTGTCTTTGGGAAGGCATTTTTACTCCACATCCTGTTCTGAGGAAACTCAGTAATAAAAGATCAGGCAGGTGGGAAATAAAAATACCACCTTTATAACTGAAATGAAGTTGGGAGAACACAGTTTAGTTGGAGAACTGAATTATGTCAGCTAGCCAAATCTTGGAATTTCGAAACACTTCCCACCCAGTCAAAAGAGTCGTTCACTGGGATAGTCCTTTTATATATATGCCCAATTCAATTCTTCAAACTTTGTTTTTGTTTAGCCACTAAGTTGTGTCTGACTCTGTTGAGAACCCATGGGCTGTAGTCTGCCAGGCTCCTCTGTGCATGGGATTCTCCAGGCAAGAATACTGCAGTGGGTTGCTGTTTCCTTCTCCAGGGGATCTCCCTGATCCGGGGATCTTCCTGATCTGGGAATCTCCTGCACTGGCAGGCAGATTCTTTACCACTGAGCCACCAGGGAAGTCCTTTACCATACAAGGAAAAGGGCTAAATTCATTAACATGACACATCTGGTTTTCTTTAATTACAAGCCATCTTTTGATGTTCTGACTATCTGATCTTTGTTGTGAAAACCCTTATGTCTTGGCTTCTCCTTTACCTCTTTGGAGCAGTCCCTCAGAGTTATCTGAGAAGCTGTCTTCCAGGCTTGAACCCTTTAGGAATTCTGCTAAATAAAACTTATTTCTCAACTCTTAGGCTGTGCATTTCCTTTCAGTCGATAGCAAGATTGGTTTCTTCTGAGTTCTGTCTCCTGAAGTTACAGACGGTTACCTTCTCCTTGTCTTCACATGGCTTTCCCTCTGGACCTGACTGTCGTAATCTCTTCTTTCTATAAGGACACCAGTCAGATTGGACTAGGGCCCACCCTAATGACCTCATGAACTATGTTACCTCTTTAACGACGCTGTGTTCAAATATAGCCATTCTGAGGTTCTGGTAGTTAGGATTCAGCATATGAATCTGGGGAGGACACAATTCAACACATAGCCATTTAGGTACTCCAGATTTTAATATAAACTCCTCTTTCAATTTCAAATTTCCAAAGAGAATTTAATGACAAATCTCATTGCAGTTTGATGTTGAAAGAATTTACTGTGCTTTAGAGACCAAAATTAAATTATCTTACCTGTGGACTTAGAATTTTAAAATCCAAAGTGTTTGTTAAATTCAACCAAGGACTGTCCTCTCTAATGCTTTATTTTGCTTAGTCCAGCATATAAAATTCTGCATGTCTCAGTTGAGTTGAGATTTGGCAGCTGTAGCCTGGGCTTTCTCCAACTGGATTGTCTGTAGTTTCTTCAGGGCCTCAGAAATGACAACATCAAGGGTCTCATATCCTTTGTTTTTAAAAACAGACTCCAAAGAATTAATAGGAAGCCTGTTATAGGGAGCATCCCTGGTGGCTCAGCGGTAAGAACCTACCTGCAATACAGAAGACGCAGGTTCGATTCCTGGGTCAGGAAGACCCCCTGGAGGAGGAAATGGCAACCTACTCCAGTGGGAAATTCCATGGAGAGAGGAGTCTGGTGGGCTACAGTCCATGGGGTCACAAAGAGTTGTAGACGACTGAGCAACTCAACAACAGCACAGTTTAATAGGATCTTACACCCACCAAATTTAGAAAACATGTCAAATCACAGTTCCTAGAGCAGGAAACAATTGTGTTTTCTGGGCCTAGAACTTAATTTGGTGGAAGGTTATATTAGATACTCAAGGGTACCTGAGAAGTAGAGGAAAAACCAATATATCCTTGGTTTCAGCTTTGACAAGATACCAGTTGATGCCTGTTTTGCAAAATCTACAACCTGTAAAGCAAAAACACTTGGGAAATTCTTCCAACAAAGTGTTGAAATTGGCCTTATGAATACAGCCTCCAGTGTCCTTGGCTCAATTTACCTTCAGGCTTCTGTCTACACACCTCTACTGAGGCTCAGAGCCTTTGATTAAGATCCAGTGGGTACTTGGATAGGGCTTCCCTGGTGCCTCAGCACTAAAGAACTCCTGCAATGCAGGAGATACAGTTTTGATCCTTCAGTGGGGAAGATCCCCTGGAGGAGGGCATGGCAACCCACTCCAGTATTCTTGCCTGGGAAATTGCATGGATAGGGGAACCTGGAGGGCTACAGTCCATGGGATCTCAAAGAGCTGGACATTTCTCCTTGCCTGGGGATGATATCACCAGAAACTACAATGAGAAACTGCAGAAACTGCAATGAAAAGTCAAATGCCAAAATACTGTGCCACCTAAACTTAAGGCTCTTGGGTGTGAAGAAATTAAATGCCAGCCCCTTATAAATTACTACATACCCCAACACTCTGCCTTCGTACTATAGTCCAAAAAGTCCAAAGTCACAGTACTGGCCCCACCAAAGCTTCACCATATGCATATCCTTGTTGCTTGAGGCTCTTCACAGGGCAGCTTCCCATGTGGCAGCTTGCTTCATCAGAAGAAGCAAGAGCCAGAAAGAGTAGGAGAGTGCTAGCAAGACAGAGGCCACCATCTTTGCAACCTAATCTGGACAGTAATAGCCCACCATCTTGGCCATATTCTACTCATTCAAAAGTCTGTAGGGACAGTCATCACTCAAGAGGAGATTGATTGTAACACGCCATGAACTTTAGGAGGCGGGGAACCCTGGAGGCCATTTCAGAAGTCTATCTACACCCATCTCTAAAATACTGTTGCTTTATGTGTAATGCTGGCACCTCAGTCATGTCCAACTCTTTCAACCCCGTGGACTGTAGGCACCAGGCTCCTCTGTCCATGGGATTTCCCAGGCAAGAATACTGGAGTGGATTGCCATGCCCTCCTCCAGGGGATCTTCTCAACCCAAGGACTGAACCCAAGTCTCTTAAGTTTTCTGCACTGGCAGGTGGGTTCTTTACCACAAGCACTACCTGGGAAACCCCCATCTCTAAAATACTGCTGTTTTATAGGGTGGTAATAATCGCAGGGATTCTTGCCTGGGCCCTGATTTTACTGTTGGGCCATTTGGAGTAATATTTGTAATTTGCCTTTCCTAAATGGTATTTATTCATTCTCGTATAACCTAGAGTTTTTTAATTAAGAATATCTTCTCTACTTTATTAAATGTTTTTTAGCATCTATTAATCTAATTAAATGCCTTTTCTTTTCACTTTAATGGATTGAATTGCATTGACAGATTGCCTGATAATAAAAATAAGCCTTGCATTCTTAGAATATATTTCTACTTAGTCATAGTACATTAGGCCTTTGGATTTTATTTGCCAGTATTTTAGTTATAATTTTTTCACCTACATTTAGTGTTGATAATTGTTTACAGCTTTCTGTTATGTACTATTGCTATAAAATTTTGATATGAAACTTGAGCTGGATTTATGAAAGGAACTATTGAGTTTTCCATCTTTTGGGGGTGGAAAATAGTTTTGTAAATGATAGAGTCATCTGCTTTTTTAATGATTAGATAAAATTCAGCTGTGAGACCATCTGGTTCTGGAGTTTTATTAATGAACGTCCTTTAATCACCTTTTCAATCTCATCTATGCTAATTGGTCTAATCATGTTTTTTTATGTTTTAATTTAATTTGGGTATTTTTAATTTTGTCAGGAAATCTCCCATTTCTTCTACATTCTTCTCTTGGAGTTGAAAGTATTGTTTTGCAATTCTTACTTTCACATTATTATTATCATCATCGCAAATTAAATTATCACATTCCTACTTGCTTTTCCAGTCTTCCTGTTACAATCAGAATAGATACCGAAGTCCTTCTGGGAATAAGATAGAGGATAAATCTTCATACATATACATAGGTTTTTAAATGCATTAATGAATCAGTTGCAATACCCTGGTCCATGCCATCCAAAGCTAGCACTGAAGGGGTCATGGGTAATGACCAATGAATGAATCACCTGCTCACTCATTAGTGAGCTCAAGATGCCATAACAAAAATACCAGAGACTGGGTGCCTTTAAAAGCAATTTCATTCTTACAGTTCCAGGGGCTGGTGAGTCCAAGATTAAGGTGCTGGCCAGTTTGGTTTCCTGCTGAGGGCTCCCTTTCTGGCTGGCCAGTGACTCCTTCTTGCTGTGTCCTCCCTTGACCGAGAGAGAGAGAGTGAGCAAGCTCGTTGGTGTCTCTTATTTGCATGCTCAGTTGCTAAATTGTGTCCGACTCTTGGTGACTCCATAGACTGCAGCCCGCCAGGCTCCTCTGTCCATGGGATTCTCCAGGCAAGAATACTGGAGTGGGTTGCCATTTCCTTATGCAGGGGATCCTCCCGACTCAGAGATGAAACCTGAGTCTCCTTCACTTGCAGGTGGACTCTTCACCACAGAGCCACAAGGGCCCAAATTCCATCATGCTGACCCCACTCTCAGGACCTCACTTAAACTTGATTACTGTCCAAAGGCCTCATTTCCCAGTACCATTACCCTGGGGATTAGGACTTCAGCAGTTGAATTTGGAGGGGATACAATTCAGGCCACATCACCTGCTCAGTTCAGTTCAGTTCACTCGCTCAGTCGTGACCGAATCTTTGCGACCCCATGAATCTAGCACGCCAGGCCTCCCTGTCCATCATCAACTCCTGGAGTTTACTCAAACTCATGTCCATCGAGTCGGTGATGTCATCCAGCCATCTCATCCTCTGTCGTCCCCTTCTCCTCCTGCCCCCAATTCCTCTGAGGATCAGGGTCTTTTCCAATGAGTCAACTCTTTGCATGAGGTGGCCAAAGTATTAGAGTTTCAGCTTCAGCATCATTCCTTCCAATGAACACCCAGGACTGATCGCCTTTAGAATGGACTGGTTGAGAGTCCAAGGGACTCTCAAGAGTCTTCTCCAACACCACAGTCCAAAAGCATCAATTCTTCAGCGCTCAGCTTTCTTCACAGTCCAACTCTCACATCCATACATGACCACTGGAAAAACCATAGGCTTGACTAGATGGACCCTTGTTGGCAAAGTAATGTCTCTGCTTTTTAATATGCTATCCAGGTTGGTCATAACTTTCCTTCCAAGGAGTAAGCGTCTTTTAATTTCATGGCTGCAATCACCATCTGCAGTGATTTTGGAGCCCAAAAAATAAAGTCTGACACTGTTTCCACTGTTTCCCCATCTATTTGCCATGAAGTGATGGGACCGGATGCCATGATCTTCGTTTTCTGAATGTTGAGCTTTAAGCCGACTTTTTTGCTCTCCTCTTTCACTTTCATCAAGAGGCTTTTTAGTTCCTCTTCACTTTCTGCCATAAGGGTGGTGTCATCTGCATATCTGAGGTTATTGAGATTTCTCCTGGCAATCTTGATTCCAGCTTGTGCTTCTTCCAGTCCAGCGTTTCTCATGATGTGCTCTGCATAGAAGTTAAATAAGCAGGATGACAATATACAGCCTTGACGTACTCCTGCTCCTGTTTGGAACCAGTCTGTTGTTCCATGTCCAGTTCTGTTGCTTCCTGACCTGCATACAGATTTCTCAAGAGGCAGTTCAGGTGGTCTGGTATTCCCATCTCTTTCAGAATTTTCCACAGTTTATTGTGATCCACACAGTCAAAAGCTTTGGCATAGTCAATAAAGCAGAAATAGATGTTTTTCTGGAACTCTCTTTCTTTTTCCATGATTCAGCGGATGTTGGGAATTTGATCTCTGGTTCCTCTGCCTTTTCTAAAACCAGCCTGAACATCTGGAAGTTCACAGTTCACATATTGCTGAAGTGTGGCTTGGAGAAATTTGAGCATTACTTTACTAGCATGTGAGATGAGTGCAATTGTGCGGTAGTTTGAGCATTTTTGGCATTGCCTTTCTTTGGCATTGGAATGAAAACTGACCTTTTCCAGTCCTGTGGCCACTGCTGAGTTTTCCAGATTTGCTGGCATATTGAGTGCAGCACTTTCATAGCATCATCTTTTAGGATCTGAAATAGCTCAACTGGAATTCCATCACCTCCACTAGCTTTGTTCATAGTGATGCTTTCTAAGGCCCACTTGACTTCACATTCCAGGATGTCTGGCTCTAGATGAGTGATCACACCATCATGATTATCTGGGTCATTAAGATCTTTTTTGTACAGTTCTTCTGTGTATTCTTGCCACCTCTTCTTAATATCTGCTGCTTCTGTTAGGTCCAGACAATTTCTGTCCTTTATTGAGCCCATCTTTGCACGAAATGTTCCCTTGCTATCTCTAATTTTCTCAAAGAGATCTCTAGTTTTTCGCATTCTGTTGTTTTCCTCTATTTCTTTGCATTGATCGCTGAGGAATGCTTTCTTAATTCTTCTTGCTATTCTTTGGAACTCTGCATTCAGATGCTTATATCTTTCCTTTTCTCCTTTGCTTTTCACTTCTCTTCTTTTTGCAGCTATTTGCAAGGCCTCCCCAGACAACCATTTTGCTTTTCTGCATTTCTTTTTCTTGGGGATGGTCTTGATCCCTGTCTCATGTACATTGTCACGAACCTCCGTCCATAGTTCATCAGGCACTCTGTCTATCAAATCTAGTCCCATAAATCTATTTCTCACTTCCACTGTATAATCATAAGGGATTTGATTAGGTCATACCTGAATGGTCTAGTGGTTTTCCCTGCTTTCTTCAATTTAAGTCTGATTTTGCCAATAAGGAGTTCATGATCTGAGCCCCAGTCAGCTCCCAGTCTTTTTTTGCCGACTGAATAGTGCTTCTCCATCTTTGGCTGCAAAGAATATAATCAATCTGATTTCAGTGTTGACCATCTGGTGATTTCCATGTGTAGAGTCTTCTCTTGTGTTGTTGGAAGAGGGTGTTTGCTATGATCAGTATGTTCTCTCGGCAAAACTCTATTAGCCTTTGCCCTGCTTCATTCTGTGCTCCAAGGCCAAATTTGCCTGTTACTCCAGGTGTTTCTTGACTTCCTACTTTTGCATTCCAGTCCCTTATAATGAAAAGGACATCTTTTTTGGGTTAGGGTTAGTACCAAATACTCATCTTGTGGGTTTAATTTTGTCCCCCAAATAGATTGAAGAAGGAAATGGCAACCCATTCCAGTATTCTTGCCTGGAAAATTCCATGGACAGAGAAGCCTGGTGGTTTACAGTCCATGGGATCGCAAAGAGTCAGACACAACTGGAGCAACTTAGCCTCCAAATAGATATATTCTGCTTTTAACTCCTGGTACCTGTGAACATAATCTTATTTGGAAATAGGATCTATCTATACAGATCTAATCAAGTTAAAATGAGATCATAGTAGATCAAGGTGGTCTCTAACTCCCCTTGACAGGTGACCTTATAAGAAAAGGGAAATTTTGGTACAAACAGACAGGAAGAGAATACCATGTTTCTAAGGAGGCAGGGATTGGAGAGACATGACTTTAAGCCAAGAAGTGCCCAAGATTGCTGGTAGCTGCCAGAACCAAGAGCAGGTCCTAGAAAAAAATTCTCCCTCAGGGTCTCCAACACCTTGAAGGAGGCAAATCTCTACTAACACCAAAATTTTGAACTTCTTGCTTCCAGAACCCTTAGACAATATGGTAGTGTTATTTTAAATCACACCCTTTGTAGTACTTTATTATGGAAATTAATCTGCCTTACTCTATCATCCATTACCTCGGCTATTTTATCCTGAACCATTCAGTTTAATTCTAACAGAAAAACTCTCATCAAGTGTTACCTCATGTCTCTTCTTTGTTTAAAAAATGACCCCAATGTGACTCCATTTTCTCTAGTTATCATTAACTTCTTATCTTTTAAAAAATTTTTTTAAACTGTGGTAAAAGTCACATGATATCAAACATATTATTTTGGCCATATTTAACTGTACCATTCCGTGGCACTAAGTATATTCACATTATTGTGGAATCCTTATCATCATCCATCTGTCGAATTTTTCACTTTCTTAAACTGCAACTCTGTCCCCTTTAAACCCTAAATCCCCATCTCCTCTCCCCACACCTCACTCCCAGCACGTGGAATCTACCAATGTTTTTCTTGACTCTATGAGAAATTCTCATTTATCTTGTTTTCAAGAGCCAAATATATATATACACACACACACATACTTGGGCTTCCCTTGTAGCTCAGTTGGTAAAGAATCTGCCTGCAGTGCAGGAGACCCAGGTTTGATCCCTGGGTTGGGAAGATCCCCTGGAGAAGGAAATGGCAATCCACTCCAATATTCTTTCCTGGAGAATCCCATGGACAGAGGAGCCTGGCAGGCTACAGTCCAGAGGGTTGCAAAGAGTCAGACATGACTGAGCGACTACGCCACCGCCACCACATATATATTCTCCATATTTTTCTCTTTTTTGGGTTGTGTGTCCTCTTCTGCTTTCATGGTTTTCTCCCTTCTTACAGCTTCTTCTGCCATCCTGCTCTCTTTGAGGTCAAAATCAAAATGAAAAATCAAGCTTTTCATTCATTCTGCCTACACTTCTTATCTCTTCTCCTCTGAGTTTATAAAAATGTTGGAATCAATACCACAAAATTGTGCTTCTTATTATGTGTCGGTTGTTTCATCTGCGCTTATCTTGATGACTCCTCTTTGAGGTGAATATCGCCTCCTACTTCTGAGCCTCCCTCAGGGCTGGAGCAGTGATAAGATATGCAAGAAAGACTTTCTAATTAATTTGTAACCACCATGTGCATATTAATTGCACCCACGACATGCACAATAAACATTGCATTTCAACATGTATGCATCCATCCTGGGCAAAGATGACGCTATTTGACCTACTCCCTTCCCAGTGACCTAAAATTTTCCCTACTTGATGAAAACTAACAGGAAAGGAAGCTTTCTTTAGTCAACATGCAAAATAATAGCTGGGGCATAAGAATGATCCAGCAGGTCATTTTCAAGCGCCCTGGTTTGAGGAAACATAAAGCTTTATTTAATGAGTCAACACTATAATCCATTATAGTCAGCGAGCACGATAAGGAAAGACTCTAGTTATGCACGGAACTCATTCCTTGGTCCCTTTTGTACTGAGCACTACCTCACGGGAGACTTGAACTATCTGCCCGTTCCAGTCTCTGCCTTTGACAGTTCTCTACAGAAGTGATTCAGTACCTGGACTTTTCCTGGCTTCTCCTCACTGACAGTCCAGTTCCTGATGGTCTCAGGTGAACCTCAGGTGCCTACCTGTCTCAGTTCGTGCTGCTGTTACGGGGCTTCCCAGGTGGCGCAAGCAGTAAAAGAATCTGCCTGCTAATGCAGGAGACTTAAGAGATGCGGGTTCGATCCCTGCGTCAGGAAGATCCCCTGGAAAAGGAAATGCAACCCACTCCAGTATTCTTGCTGGGAAAATCCCATGGACAGAGGACCCTGGCGGGCTACAGACTATAGGTTGCAAAGAGTCAGATACGGCTGAAGGGACTTAGCACGCACACTGTAACAGAAACACCACAGACCAGGTGGCTTACAACAGAAATTTATTTCTCCCAGTTCTAGAGGCTAGGGAGTCCAAGAAGGTACTAGGTTTGTTTTGTGGTGAGGGCCCTTTTTCTTGTTTACAGATACCTTCTTACTGTGTTTTCATAGAGAGAGATCATCTCTCTTTTGTACTCTTTTAAGAGCACCAATCTCATCATGAGGCCCCCACTCTTGACCTCCTGGAGGCTGCAACTCCAGATATACTCACACTGAGATTAGGGCCTCTTTCTGTGAATTTAGGGGAGACAGGGACATTCAGACTACAACACTGTTATGCTGCAATCCATGGGGTCACAGAGAGTTGGACAGGGCTTAGTGACCGAACAACAACAGGCATTCAGACTATAGCACTGCTTTCATTTAATTGTATGCATTAGGACATTCTCTCTGATTTATCTCCTGGCTTTCCCTCTTCTGCTCAACCAGCTCTGGCCACACAGCAAATTGCCTGCTCCTCAAAGATGGCCAAGAACCCATGAGTTCTCTCTGTGGAATGTTCTTTCCCCAGACAGACTCACGTCTCACTCCCTACTTTATCCAGCTCTCTGCTCAGATGTCACACCCTCTGTCTTAAAATACAATTTATTCATAGATAATTTGAGGTATGGTAAGGCCAGAAGACCAGGAAACGCTGCCATGGAAAGGACAGTTTGCTGTACGTAGTTGTCCAGAGAAACAGGTACATTGCACCAGGCTGGACCACCCGTGGAAACACCAGGGTCAGTCAGGATGAACGCAGGGTGCTATGGGCAAGAGCCTAGACTGTGGTTTCCCTGGAAAAGGCAGGATAAGCAAGGTTATGATTGGTCAGTGTGACTAATTTCAATTAACTGTCTGATGTAGGAGGCTGTCACCAGTTGCCTGATTCCTGGACCCGGAGTGATTAGGGTGGCTGGATAGTGGTCCAGGTGAGCCCAGTGAAGGAAGTGATCATGGCGTGGGTTCTGCATTAGTTGGTTTAAGTTTGAAACACACAGTAATGAGAAAGCTGTTTATATCTCTAGGAGTTGGCTAACCAAGAGAAATAGTCCCTACAGGGTCAGGAAAATCAAGATGTCAAAGCTTCAAAATAAGAAAACAAAATAAATAGTTAATAGAATCCTCAAAGAGGCCTTCTCTGACATCCTACAGAAACATCTCAGACTCCATTATCAGCCTCCATCCTCCTCTCCTCTGTCTTCACAGCACTTCACAGAATATACGGGGCAGATATTTGTTGTATGTCTTCCTCCCCCAGAACATAAACTCTCTCAGAACTCATGTGCCATAGGTTACTTACTACTGAATCTCTAGCATGTGGGATGGCTTAGATCTGTTCCCAACCCACAGGTCATGCTCAACAAATATTTTCTGAATAAATGCATAAATATATACCTTGGAATATAATATTCAAGGATAACATCATATGTAGATTCTGTATCACCAAAAATTACATGGACAGAAAGATGATATACTCCATGGGACTTCCCTGGTGGACCAGCGGTTAAGACTCTGTGCAGTGCAGGGGATGTGGGTTTGATCCCTGGTCAGGGAATTAAGATCTCACATGCTGCATGGTGTGTCCAAAAAGAAAAAGAAGATGATTCACTCTAGAACACTGTGTTGGATGACTATAAGATTGTTCTAGTAATGATTGAGATTGATATAAAAAATAAAGATAAAACATTTGAATGAATCTTTTCAGGAAAAATAATGAAAAAGCAATATTTCTGTGATATATATTATAAAATTGTCTCTGTGTTTATAATACATATTAAACACTACTTAATATGTAATTAATATGTAACTAAATGAACACACCAAAATGGTGAGTTGAAATTTGACAATTTGACCTACATCTCTAAAAAGGTATCTATTCAAATGGGTCAAAAAATTATCATTGGGAAAATTACCTTATATGTGAGGTTGCTTTATTTTTAGGCCTATGCAGTGTTCCTTCAGTCAGCTTAATTTTGGATTATGTTAACATCAAGGTCAAGTCAAAGAGTATTTGCTAGAAAGCCATTAAAATGTTAAGAAGGGGAAAAAAAATGCTCTCCAAAGTAAATTAATGTCAGTCATGGAAACTTAAGAGATAGAATATGATGGCCATGTCTCCTTTTCTGTTCTCCTTTTGGAAAAGAGAAAGATTGCTTCTCCTTCACACAAAGAAGCTATAGAGGATGGCAGCAGAGGCTGAGATGATGAGGAGAATGAGCTGAAGTTTCTAAGAAGAGAATTAGCTTCATTTCAGTAATAAGCATGCAAGTAATTAAAGTAAATTAAATGTTTAAAGGTGGAAAATAATTGCTTGCACACAATTGGAAAATATGCATAAAAATCCTGATGCATGCGGAGCTTCCTTTAAAGGTGCAGGTATAATATATACCTGTATTAAACATGCAGACACATACAAATCCCTGTGGCCTTCATCTACATCTGTGAAGACTCGTATGTCCTTCATTTCTTAACAAATCTTCGTTTTCGTTTATACATCATGGAATTCTTCATCTTCCAAGTTATGTAGACTCTTTTGGTGGGAGGGTAATACTGTCCAAAGCAAGAAATAGATTCTGTGAGGCACTGTGATTAAAAAAGAAAAAAAAAAATTCAATGAATTGAACTAGAGAGAAAAATCTGAGGCCTTTAAGTAATTTGTGCTAATTAAATATTTAATCTGCATGTTCCCATTTGGAAATATTGCTATTGACATTGCTCCCTTGGCAAACACCCATTTTCTCTCAACAGTTAGAATTTATCAACTACAGCACCAGGAAAAAGAGCCAAACACATGTGGCTCCCAAAAATACCTTTTCACTGTTATTCAACTATAAATAATAATCTACAAAATCATAAGATATATTCAATAATTACTACAGGCTCAATGCTTGTTCCCCACCCCACAGATTCATATGTTGAAATTTTAATGTCCAACATGAGAGTGTTAGGAGGTGGGGGCTTTGGAAGTTCATGAGGGCGGAGTCTTCATGAATGGGATTAATGCCCTTATAAAAGACATCCCCAGAGCTCCCAAGCCCCTTCCCTTTTTGTGAAGACACAGTGAGAGGATGACCATTTATGAACTGGGGAGCAATCCTTCACAAGACATAGACCTGATCACACAGGCACCCTCCCCTCAGACTTCCAGCCTCCAGAACAGTGAGAGAAATTTTTATTGTTTATAAGCTTCCTAGTCTATAGTATTTTATTATAGTGGCTGGAATGGACTAAAACAGCAATAGTCAGAGTCATTATTATTGTAGTTTTTATTTTTCAACGTGTTAGTCACTCAGTCATGTCCAACTCTTTGTGACCCCGTGGACTATAGCCCACCAGGCTCCTCTGTCCATGGAATCCTCCAAGCAAGAATACTGGAGTGGGTTGCCATGTCCTTCTCCAGGGGATCTTCCCGACCCAGGGATTGAACCTAGGTCTCCTGCACTGCAGGCAGATTCTCTACCATTTGAGCCACCAGGGAAGACTCTGGTTTTTATTTAAATAAAATAAAGTTATTTTATTTTAATTGGAGGATAATGGCTTTACAATATTGTGTTGGTTTCTGCCATACATCAACATGAATCAGTCATAGGTGTTCATATGTCCTCTCCCTCTTGAACCTCCCTCCCACTTCCCACCCCATCCTACCTCTAGTTGTCACACAGCACTGGCTTTGAGCTCCCTGCTTCATACAGCAAATTCCCACTGGCTATCCAGTTTAACATATGGTAATGTCTATGTTTCAATGCCGTGAAACATGTGGGTTCTTAGTTCCCCAAATAGTGATTGAGCCTGCGCCCCTTGCTTTGGAAGAATGGAATCTTGACCACTGGACTGCTATGGAAGGCCCTGTGGCTTTTAACTTGACCTCCAGCTCTACATTTTTTACTTTCACTGTCTCGAGTTCCAAAGAAACATAGCTAGAAACAAAGATTTATATAAATTGATTTACTAAGAGGATGCCACTGAGAGGTACTTCTTCACAGGTCTCTCATATTTTCTGTATGTTTTATGAACACAGGTACAAGCTGCCTTTGTTCTGAGCTATTTTTTTCAAGGTTATTTATATAACAAAGAGCTTTGGAAGCTAGAGATAGTGTCTCCCTGGACAGCGAAAGTCGGTTTGTTTATTGTGTAATATATTAAAGATTAACATTTTCTTCCAGGACAAAAGAACTGATTCCATGTATAATCCTATTGTGGTAGCTGAATGTATACTTGGTATGGATGCTTTGCATGCTTGTACTATGAATGCACACAAGTGCCAGAGCAGATTCTTTTAATAGCAAAAAAAAATTGCATGTGGAGACATTCTGGTGCTTTGGGGACCTCACAGCTTTAGTGATTCCTTTGAGCTACAAATCTTTGCAATTAGTGAGCTTGATGATTTGAGCCACTGGCAAAAAACAAATGGCAGCCTCCACTTGGAGATGCCCTTTAGTGTTTTTGACTTGCTGCCTCTCTGATAGAACTCTAGGTCCACCCCTTTGAAAAGCTATCTATCTGCTACTTGGATCTCATCAGAATTAAGTGCCCAACCCACAGAAGTCTTGTGATTCTCAGCCTACTCGTCTTATTATAGATGACACAGAACTCAATGACTGACAAGGTAGTAAGAATTAATCAAGTCTCACTTTCAGATGAGAATGCAGAATACAGCCAGCCTGATGCCAGGCAGTCCCTTCAAAGCAAGGACTAGGCTCAATTATTCCAATGAACTGGGAACTCTGAGGCCTGCCAGGCTGCCAGGAGGCCACTTTCAGAGGCACTGCCAACAACAAATTAAACAACATTTTCTTTCCAGGAGGGCCACGGATGTCCTTAAGATTGTATTTACATGGAAAGCAGATATTAGCATTCTTCCTTCCCAGAAAATATGGTGATTAAGTTGAGTCATAAGAGATCTCTAAGTTTAGGAGACATCATGAATTGATTGCATAGCCCTCGGAAAACTAAAGAGATCTTTTTAAAATATGATTACCCCTTGTTACTTAGGGGAGCCTTTCAGAGCGAAAGCTGAGTTATTACTTATGCTTACCTGAAAGTGTTGTTCCTACAACAGGAATCATTCGGTTAGAAAAGGCAGGATGAAATTTGTCCCTGACTGTAGCTAAAGGGATAGGATTAAAGGCATCACTTTGGTCCTTGGAGGCATTCAGATCGGTCTCAACAAACTGGCCAGGGGCTTTATAGATGATAGAATTGCCCTAGATTTCCTCCTGTGGACTGAGGCAGAAAGTCAAAGTGAAAGTGTTAATTGCTCAATAGTGTCTGACTCTTTGCAACCCCATGGACTGTAGCCTGCCAGGCTTCTCTGTCCACGGAATTCTCCAGACAAGAATATTGGAATGGGTTGGCATTCCCTTCTCCAGGGGATTTTTCTGACCCAGGGATCAAATCCAGGTCTCCTGCATTGCAGGCAAATTCCTTGCCATCTGAGGCAGAGTCTGTGCAATTGGTAACATAACCTGCATATCTGTGTTAGAGCCTTAGGCAAAGTAGAAGGGTCAATGTGGACCCTCCCAAAGGAGAAATCTGACTTTCTGAGGAAGATGCCCATGGTTCATGAAATTTATTTGGCTGACCGAGTCTGAGACCCCGGGGTACATAGTTGGGATCAATATTACACCTGGAATATTATTGATAATAGTCTTCATTAGTTCCATATAAAGGAAATCAAACAGTTCGGTTCTCACCTTTGCAAGTCATGTTAATCCAAGTGAATGACAACATGGTGTGATCATGGGAACTTTTTTCAGACACCAAGAAGATGTAGAAATGAGAATAAATGTTATTAGGTGACCATCTCCTTAGGTGTTTCACTTTTTTGCATGTTCTGTGAGAAGAGGGACTAGCTGCCTCTTCTCTGGACTGTCTTTTCAAGGGTGTTTGTATTGTAAACTGCCTTGGAAGACAGAGATAGTAAATCCTTCAGAACTAAGGACAGGTTTGCTCGCTTCCTGCTGAGAAAGTTTCAGGATCCCTGAGCTTGGGGTGCTTTTCCTGTATCATGACTGTCTTGCAGCTAGCATCTGACCCTCTGAGAACAGGGGGTTGGGGAATCAATGGCACGGTGAAGACACAGGCCACTGCTCTGTAATGTGTAGTATGTTATCCCTCGCTTCTGATAACAGGTGTCTCGTCTCTCCTTCCAGCATCCGTGAAACTGGGGCAGGTTAAAAACAAATGTCCAAACCTTCAGAGTTCTTTACAGTGATCTCTGGAGGAACCTGTAAGGGAATGAGGAAACCTGAATGGGGTTTCAGATGAAATCTGTGCTTTCCTGCATCTAGAAGGGAACACGGGAGTTTAAATTAAACCTGATGTCCCCCTAGAGGTGAGACTGGGTCTTTTGTATCCCTCCCAGAGACAGTCATTGGCTCTGGGTCACCCTGGGGTGAAAGCAGGTGGAGGGCCTACCATCCAACACCTCCTAGCAAGGATGCTCTGAACCCCCAAGGAATCTTCCAGAGCCAGCTGCAGTCTGGATGAGCAGCAACACACACTGCAGCCTGTGAATGGGATTCCTGGGGTAAATTATCTCTCAAAATACTGAGATCAGGACTTCCCTGATGGTCCAGTGGCTACGACTCTACACTCCCAATGCAGGGGGCCCGGGTTTGGTCCCCGGTCAGTGATCTAGATCCCATGTGCCACCACTAAACATCCTGCAAGCCGTAACTAAGACCTGGTGCACCTAAGCAGATGCATAAAGACTGAGAGTCCTTTTAAAAAGACGCATGGAACACTGTCAGAAGGGACGAGAAGAAATGCCCCAAGTACATGATCACATACGGTTTTGATTTTCCTCAAAAAGAAATTAGATTATGTTGCTCCTAATAGCAATCTTGAGGAAAATTGTAAAAATTAATGTCTTAGAAAGAATGGTCTGTGAGGCCATCTTCAGAAGAAGAAATGGTGATTACCAAACCAGGATGTGTTCATTTAAAATGTCATATAAAATTATTGCCTTTTCTCTTTCTGCAAGGATTACTAGACCAGCACAACCATAAGTGATACGATATAATGATTCTGGAATTCAGCAAGCCATTCGACATAACATCCAGCAGGCATGCTGGGGAGATTGGGGTTAGGTAAGTTTATAACTGCAGATATTCGCAACTGATTTATCAGTGGTTGCTGAGTGTACTGATTGATTTCCTTGGCATCATCTGGCTCATGATTTCAAGCAATGGGATGCTTAGAAAATTGTTGGTAACATGAGGCTGTGAGAGGGGAATTTTGTGTTGCATGGTAGAATATGGTCCAAAAAGGTCCCTTAGGCCCCACTTTACACTTAGGGTGGATAAATGTAAGGTCAGGAACTTGAATCCAAATACAAAATTGATGAGTCTGGGCTTAACAGTAGTACCTGTGAAAAGGGTTTTTAAATCCTTTGTGTCAAAGTTGAGAATAAGCTCAAAATGAGGAGTGCAATGCAAAAAAAAAAAATTAAAATGCCATGAAACTTCCAAGAAAGTCTACTAGTCTATTATCACAAAAGTATTGTTTATCAGAGAGATCATGGCATTGGTCAGGTATATTTGGAATATCAAGTTTATCTCACTCCCTTCCCCAGTAATTTCATAACACCCTCTGAAATGTGGTATCTCCTCAGAAATTTTAGGAACAAGAGTCTTCACAAAGCAATGGAAAGCTCAAAGGGAATAGAAACTCCAAAGTGAAGGAATGTAACTTGACAAGTTCCCTGATGAATAGTGATGGTTTGAGTATCAGGAATGCTATCATCAACGGCCAGTTGTTGATATGCCAGGGTGAGATCAAATTTTACAAAGACCTCCACACTCCCCCCTGAAATTAACAGAAAGTTGCTGACCTGATGGCAAGCAGGGGCAAGGGTAGGTAGGGATTGTGTAAACATTTCATGGACAGTATGCACAAGCCCCTTATAAATAAATAGCCTAGGAAGCCAGCCTGCTGGGTGTAAAACTTACAGGAAGGCAGATTGCCTTCACTAATAATAATCCAGAAAGCTGAACAATAGCATTCAACCCCAAATGACCAGGACTTAATTAATAATTGAGTTTTTCTAACTTTTGTTCCCACTTCCAACTTCGGGCAAACTAGAGAAAGGGATAAGTAAGTAAGTGAAGTCGCTCAGTCACGTCCGACTCTTTGCGACCCCGTGGACTGTAGCCTACCGGGCTTCTCCATCCGTGGGATTCTCCAGGCAAGAATACTGGAGTGGCTTACCATTTCCTTCTCCAGGGGATCTTCCTGACCCAAGGATCAAACCCGGGTCTCCCGCATTGGAGGCAGACGCTTTAACCTCTGGGCCATCAGGGAAGAGAAAGGGATAGGTACCTCTAATCAATTACATAGGAAGTCCTGCCTCTGTTAAGCTGCCTACAGTGTCTCCATACCAAGAGCCTCTATTCAAGAAATACCTGTACCATCCTTCTATTCCACAGTAAAGCTTTTCCACTCCTCCGCTTGCTTTTGATTGTCTGCCAAATGTCAGTAATGGTGGCTGAGGTTCCTTGGCTGTAGCAAGCTCTGAATAAATAGCCTTTGCTTTTCTCATTTGGTTGGTCTTCATTTATTTCCACACTTCTAACTTGCAGGAGAAGAAGGGGACAATAGAGGATGAGATGGCTGGATGGCATCACTGACTTGATGGACGCGAGTCTGAGTGAACTCCGGGAGTTGGTGATGGACAGGGAGGCCTGGCGTGCTACGATTCATGGGGTCGCAAAGAGTTGGACATGACTGAGCGACTGAAATGAACTGAAATGAACTGAACTGAACTGAACTTCTAAGAGGAGTATGACAGCTTGGTCAGGATGCCTGGGTCTATTGGGTGGGGTAAGAATGAGAAAGTCCAGGGAATATCAAAGTGTTCTATTGCACTAATTATCATATATTTGGAGCTGCTGCTGCTGCTAAGTTGCTTCAGTTGTGCCCAACTCTGTGCGACCCCATAGAGAGCAGCCCACCAGGCTCCCCCATCCCTGGGATTCTCCAGGGAAGAACAGTGGAGTGGGTTGACATTTCCTTCTCCATATTTGGAGCTAATATAATGTAATAACTAAAGAATTAGCGATGCTTTGCAAATGATTTGCTTTTCACTAGCAAGCCTGATTAAATCAGGTCAGGATAACTGGGCATTATCCAGAAGAGACAGAGTTGTTAGATTTCAAACAGCAACACATGTACACCATGTGAGACAGGCAAATGTAGCTGACTGTTTCCTCCAGGAATGTACAATTAAAATAAAATCTGTTGTTAGAACAGAACAGCTGGAATATGAACACCAGAGTTTTAAATTTCTTTCTTAGGCCTATGATACTAGTCAGCCAGGAAAGTGACAGGTTTCTCTCTATATTTTATACTGAGCTGCCCAAACAAGATTAAAGAACTGAGGTTATAAAAATAGAAAGATAAAATGAATGAAAATCAAAGGACTTTCAAAATAGTGATTATACAAGTTTAATAATCTGACCATATTTCTTTCACTAAGAGGCCTGTGATTAGCCATTGTACTCTAGGTCACAGGGGACATAGAAATGAAAAAGTCTATTGTGGTACAGTACTTCAGGGAAGAGGAACATGAGACTACTTTACTTTCGGTCACAATAGTTACATTCATTCCAAGTTATTAAGTAGGATGAATTAATTACGGGAATTCATTTGCTCAAAGGCCTACTATGTGCCCAGCAATGTGATGAAAACTGGAGTTGGCAATGGGCATGAAAATAAATACTTTTATACAGTATTTATTTATAAATAGATACAGAACAATAACCACGTGACACTTTTTGTCAGCTCTCAATATGTATTTGCTAAATGACTTCCCAGATGGCACAGTGGTAAAGAATCAGCCTGCCAACGCAGGAGTCTCAGGAGACGCAAGAGACACTGTTTCAATTCCTGGGTCAGGAAGATCCTCTGGAGTAGGAAATGGCAGTCCACTCCAGTATTCTTGCCTGGAAAATTCTATGGATAGAGGAGCCTTGTAGGCTACAGTCTATGGAGTTGCAAAGAGTCAGACATGACTGACTGAGCGTGTGCACACACACACACACATACACACATACAAATGACTGAACAGAGAGTAAAGTCATGCCCAGAAGGATGAGAAAAGACTTCCCACCTGCACTGGGTCAAGGAGTCATTGTTGGTGAAGTACTGTAAGGCTGCATTTGTACTGCTGCCTTTTAATCAAAGAGGCCTCAACCCACCATTTTTTTGGGGGTGGGCATACTCTGTTTTGATTTCTGATCCCTACTTTGCAGTTGAGCAACCGATTGCATGAGGTACCCGTGCACAGCAGTGAAGATACAGTGCAGCCAGAAATAAATAAAGAAAATTTAAAAAGTGTAAATTATTTAAATTTAAATTTATTTTGAAAATATCCTGAGAAACACTCAGGATAATGTTTGACCAAGTATTTAGGTACTGTAGTCCAGCCAAGTCTACACATAATACTTTTACCATCTCAGGCAAGTTATCAACTATTCATATTTCATCCACTTCAAGGGTCCTAGCATATTTATGCTTTTGATCTTTCTTTGATGGTGAAGGAGGGGAGCTCATGATACTCAATTATAGCATTCTGGAAAAACAGAAGTCCATTTTCCACTCTAAAATTTCCAGGTGAATCTAGCATTAAAATATTTTAAAAAGAAGAAATAATTATAAAATACTATAAGAAAACATGGGTGAATTTTTAAACAATATTACGTAATATTTCCTAAGCCTCTAAAAACTGAGAACTCTATATTAAAAAAGAAAATACAAAATTTGAGAAAAAGCTTTCAACAAAAGTTGAAAATTTGCCTGAAAAAGTCTAATTTCCTTAATATCCAAAGAACAATAAACCAGGAAGAAAAAGCCAATAATTATATAGAAAATTAGACAAAAATCTTGACCAGTCTTCAGCAAACTAAGAAATCCGCACTTTAAAATTCTAAGAAGAGAGTATTTTTTCACATATCAAATTAACAGAAATCACAGTTTGATGAGACAGTGCAGGTGGAGGAAATGTGAAATGGATGCAGCGCTGCTCTGAGTATGTATTATTACAGCTTTACAAGGTCAACTTGAGAATACAGAATAAAATGCAAACCACTTGTTGCTTTGACTCAGTATTTCTATTGCTTGGAAGTTATCCTATACATAATCTCTCACATGAGCACAAAGACATATGCAGAAGGGTATTTATTACAACAACTGCTTGCAAGAGAAAAACGTTTAAAAACAACATAAGGCACATTAATAAATATTTGTTAAGTCAACTATGGTCCACCTACACAATAAAATACTAGCAGGTCTTTTAAAAAGCCATCTCTATATGTAGTAAAATGGGATCATTTCTAGAATACAATAATGAATCAGAAAAGCTAGATACAGGAGAATATGTACAGAATACTTCCATGTATGTAAATTAAAGTGAGAATAAAATACAGATTGCTGATCCTTTATGCTGGGAAAGATTGAAGGCAGGAGGAGAAGGGGATGACAGAGGATGAGATGGTTGGATGGCATCACCAACTCGATGGACATGAGTTTGAGCAAGCTCCGGGAGTTGGTGATGGACAGGGAGGCCTGGCGTGCTGCAATCCATGGGGTTGCAAAGAGTTGGACACGACTGAGCGACCGAACTGAACTGAACTGACCCTTTATCTACACATGTGAGATGACAGTATTCGAATCTTTTTTGAGTTTTTGGGAAAGAACCTCAACTTCTTTTGGGGGGACGCTGTGCCAGGTCTTAGTTGCAGGATGCAGGATCTTTTGGTCTGGGCTTTCCTGGTGGTCAGACAGTAAAGAATCTGCCTGCAATGTGGGAGATCCGGGTTCAGTCCCTGGGTGGGGAAGATCGCCTGGAGAAGGGAATGGCAACCCACTCCAGTATTCTTGCCTGGAGAATCCCATGGACAAAGGAGCCTGGGGGGATACGGTCCATGGGGTTGCAAAGAGTTGGATATGACTAAGCGACCAACACACACAAAATATATGGTCTAGGTTTTTGAGAAGGATGCTCAAAATCTGGCTAAAGAAATGAGAAAGCAAGAACCATGGGACAAAACGGGAGGAAAACAACTTCTCTCAGTTGCGTATTCAGTTCAGTTCAATCGCTCAGTTGTATTTCATACCTTTCAAACCTATGCACTGTGTGTATACACTATCTCTTCTAAAGGAATAAATAAACTCAAAGAGATTGAAAACTTTATGGACAGAAAATTTACAAAATCAAATCATAAAAGAAATGTTATTTTGGCAATAGGAGGCACTAATGATAAGAATGTCTATTCTGTTCATTGCATTCTTGGGTAGCTAAAGACTGCATATAAAAAGCCTTCATATCCACGCTGCTGCTGCTGCTAAGTCGCTTCAGTTGTGTCCGACTCTGTGCGACCCCAGAGACGGCAGCCCACCAGGCTCCCCCATCCCTGGGATTCTCCAGGCAAGAACACTGGAATGGGTTGCCATTTCCTTCTCCAATGCATGAAAGTGAAAAGGGAAAGTGAAGTCGCTCAGTCATGTCCGATTCTTCGCGACCTCATGGACTGCAGCCCACCAGGCTCCTCCGTCCATGGGATCTTCCAGGCAAGAGCACTGGAGTGGGATGCCATTGCCTTCTCCATATATGTGTATATATTTTCATACTAAAAAACGTAACTTGAATATAAAAGGTCAAGGAAAACATTGCAATTTCTGGACCAAGAAGTGTGGGGATATTCTATGATTCCTTTTTCAAAAACGACCTGAACATAATTATATGTCAAGCAACATGAATGATAATATATAGAAGGAAACCCCCCTCCTTATTTCCTGTACTCAAGTGGCTTGCTTAAAACTTAATAGACTAATGGTCCCAAGATAACAAGAAAGACCAAAAAATCAATGCAAGGCACAGATTAAAAATGATTTGAGGGGCTCAGCTAACACTATAAGGTCACTCTAGAGAAGTCTTACAGAAATTAATATCTGGACCCTCTTTGACTTTCAAGACCTTAACATCTCTCTGATAAAAACCGACTTCTCTAGTTCCAAATGAAGTTCTCAGCTGCCACCAGTGACTCTCTGTTACCCTAGATCACCCACGTGGTTTCCGTAGTTTCCATTAGCTGTGAATACTCTGTGCTGACCCAGCACCTAGCATGGATGTGCGGCTCTCCAACAGCCAGCAACTCAGCCTCAGCCTTGTCAGACCTCCTGATGATGGGTTCTATAAATAATGAACAAAATGAGTCGAGAGGTACTTTGTAATCATTATCAGGAACATCTCTTTGTGGTTTCAAAGGATTAAAGAAAGCAGCAATTGATTAAAGATATGTAACATCAGTCCATCCTAAAGGAAATCAGTCCTGAATACTCACTGGAAGGACTGATGCTGAAGCTAAAGTTCCAATACTTTGGCCACCTGATGCAAAGAACTGACTCATTGGAAAAGACCCTGAGGCTGGGAAAGATTGAAGGCAGGAGGAGAAGGGGATGACAGAGGATGAGATGGTTGGATGGCATCACTGACTTGATGGACATGAGTTTGAGCAAGCTCTGGGAGTTGGTGAAGGACAGGGACGCCTGGCATGCTGTAGTTCATGGGGTCACAAAGAGTCAGACACGACTGAGCAACTGAACTGAACTGAACTGACATGTAATACAAATATGGAGAAAGTTTCACACATTCTAGTTTATGTATAATCTACCATTTTCCAGGATTTTTAACTTTGTAGAGAAAAAAAACTCTAAAATAATTTTTCCAAATATACAGTTTTTATGGTACCTTCTGCATTGACTTACACACATTCTGTTTAAAGTTGACAGAAACTGTAAAAACTTGATAAAAACATCAACTTAAAATTAAAATTGGATTGTAAGAAAGTGCCATCTGCACTTCATTTGAAAGTTTTGGACTTTTAAATGAAGTTTTGGACTTCCCTGGTGGTCCAGTGGCTAAGACTCCGCGCTCCCAGTGCAGGGGGCCATGGACTGTAGCCCACCAGGCTCCTCTGTCCGTGGGATTGCCCAGGCAAGAACACTGGAGTGGGTTACCATTTCCTTCCCCAGGGGATCTTCCTGACACAGGGATCAAGCACATGTCTCCTGAGTCTCTTGCGTTGGCAGGCGGATTCTTAACCACTGAGCTACCTAGAAATCCTACAGCTGTCTCAAAGAATGTACCTTTCTGTGGGTTCAATCACTTATTAGGCTAAAGACAACAAGCATTTTATTATATCACGGTTTTGTGGTTAAGGGAGTCAGACAGGCCTTAGCTGAGTGTTCCACATGGCACTGACTGGGTGGGCTGGTCTGAAGGTTCCACATAGCATTGACCGGGTGGGCTGATCTGGTCTACAGTACTTGGTAAAGTAGCTAGAAAGACTGGGCTTACCTTGGACTGGCAACTGGAGAATCCACTGCTGGGACACACCCAGCAGTCCCAGCGGACTTAGAGGGCAGCTCACGGCTGCAGAGAGTGTTCCTGAGACAAAAGCAGAAGCAGCAAGACTTCTTATGACCCAGCTTGGGGATCCAGAGTGTCGCTTTCACCACATGCCACCAGCCTCTGAGGTCAGCCTTTACTTCTCAGCGGGAGGAGTCACAGAGCACCTGCGGCCACTGAAACTGTGCACAAGCTCCCATGTCCTTTACTGAAATAAAATGCTGACTCAAGAGTTAAAGATTGGGAAGTATGAAGGTGCAGAAAAAATAGCTGTTGGACTAGGGAGCTGGTAACAATTTAGACTATAATTCTGCCACATAGCAGAATCACTGAACTCCCAGTTCCCTGAAAGATACAGATAAAGGCACATTCCTGAGTTGTTTTTATAGGAAGCAGATCCCCCTCCAGCTGAAAACTGCTGACTACAAGAAGATAGATCCTAGACTGTTTGAAACCAGAAAATTGATGATGCTTGAAACTGCACCTTGGTGCCAACCAATCCAAGAATTGTCCATGAGCTGATCACACCCTCCTCCCTGAACACTATTAAAACTCCTCACTATCCCATCCATGGTGGGTTCACACAGTCTTGAGAGCATTAGCGCATGCGGTTCCCTTTGATTGGCAAAGCAGTAAAAGCTACTTTTTCTACTGCAGCCAAAACTGTCTCCACGTTTCTATTCTACACCAGTGAACAGGGGCGGAGTTTCGGCAACACTGTGTTTAATCTGCCATGTGCTATTTTATATCCATAAAATAATATCATTACAATCTCCCACCAGAGCAACAATAATCAGATTCAACCAAAGAATTGGGGAATTTAAGATTGAATGATGCTGGTTTATATTAATTCATCACTTTTCTTCAAATCATTTTAGCAGCATTTAAACTCAACTTGTCCATTCTAACAACCAAAGAAGTTGGAATGCCCCCAAACCCTCATTTTTATTTTCTAGAGTTTACCCTATAAGCTGAGCCACGCTGTTCTTGTACACCTTTAACATGAGCAAAAGAAAGATGTTTTCCTGTTCTTAGGGAAATAAGTACAGTGTACCTGAAAACATGAAGGATTTGAGCCATATGTGAGAAGTATTTTGAGCAGTTTGAAATGAAAAGTGGTAGCCAGCTACTATCTCTTTTCCTTCATTAGACGTGGAAACGTAATTTGCTCTTACATTTTCGAGTTCATTTCTATTCCAGATGTGTTGGGGTGAGGAAAGACCCGTGGTGGTGAGGAATTTAGTAATATGTCGTTGAGCACATTTGAATGGGTGGTTCTACTAAGAAATACAGTGAAGCGAAATTGGGAAAGTGAAGATCAGTGCATGAGCTGAACAGATGTTAGACCCAAAAATAGACACAGGGGCCCCAGAGCTTAGCTGAGACAGAAGCTCTACAGAACAAGATAACTGCTTCAGTTTTGGTGTCCTCACAAATAGTGAAAACGTCAAGATGTGTGACTGGAGGGATGATCTGAAGTTATATATATGAGAAAGACTGTCATTCTCCAACTGATTAAAAAAAAAAACTGAAACATATTTTGAAAATTCTCCTTTTGTGCAAGTTTAGAGGAAACTGTATTTGTAAAATGTAATTTTCTTTTTAAAATAGCACTCTCTGCTAAATAAAAAAATGTTTAAAATAGTGTTTATTTTATTTATATCACTTTAGCAGGCACAGCTGGGTGGCCAGATGGGAGAATGGCCAGTTGAATTTTGAGGGTACATTACACCTAAAATCATGCTCAGTTATTTTAACCTCTAGTATTTCACTTGATGAGAAAATCAGATCTTCCATGGACACTTTAAGGTCAGAAGCCTTGTTTTCATTTCCAAACAATGCTTCCCAAAAGAACAGCCATTAATCAGATCAGCAATGGATACTTTTCAGTTTAAATAAAGCAAGTTCTTCTATTTTCTTTGTCTTTAGGAACCGTGACCCACTTAAGAAAACTCAGGCACGCTAAAATCACTAATATGCTAACCATTAATTATTTTAATATTGTTATTTAAGAATTTAAACCATTAAAGTTGTTGAGTTTATCATTTAAGATATAATAAAATAAACTGAAAGACACATTTTGCTTTTTTAAACATATATAGGCTCTTTAACTAGAAACGTTCTGAGGTTGGCCCTTGGTGGGAATATCTAAATTTGGCACACAACGTATATCCTTATGCCGAAAAATGCCATTTGTGAAAGCCTAAATATCCAGGTATAGGCTGTGAACATATTTTTTGAAGAAAGGAACCAGTGTTCAAGAATCCCATCCCTTGATACTCCCACATTTATATTAGTAGTACACATCAGTTTACAGAACTTTTCCACATAAATTGCCCCATTTGAGCCTCACATGCCTGTGAGGTAGGTTTTACTCAACCCATTCTATAGGTTAAAGAAACTGAGGATCTGAAAAGATAAAGATTTTTTCCCTTTCCCCGCAAATGCTTGCCTAGTCCTGAGTCAAGTCAGGATTCTGAATTACATGTTTCCCACTACTCCCTCCTCCCAGCCTCCCCCTGGCCCACCAGGGTTCTTCATTCTCATCACACTAATTTTCTTCCTGCCACCCATACAGTGGGGCTTCCCTGGTGGCTCAGGGATAAAGAATCCACCTGCAGTGCAGGAGACCAGGGTTCGATCCCTGCGTCGGAAAGATCCCCTGGAGGAGGAAACGACAATCCGCTCCAGTATTCTTACCTGGGAAATCCCACAGACAGGGGAGCCTGGCGTGCTACCATCCATGGGATCGCAGAGTTGGAGACGACTGAACACACTCATAAAGTCGGTTCTCCCACCTCTGTTGGCTTGTGTGTTGGTTGTGTAAATGCACTTCCTCTTGGCAGAATACCCTTAGTCCAGAAAGACTTCCCTCAATACAACAGCCCACATCTCTGTCATTTATTTCCAGCCCCCGCCCCCCACCACCACTTAACATCTGCAGTGCACCCAGGGCATTTAATTGTGACCCTTCCCTTCCTTCTCTAATATTTACAAATCTTAGGCATCCAAACAGCACATGAACACTTTGAGTTCCCTGGTGGCTCAGACGGTAAAGAATCCACCTGCAGTGCAAGAGACCAGGATTCGATCCCTGGGTGGGTAAGTTCCCCTGGAGAAGGGAATGGCTACCCATTCCGGTATTCTAGCCTGGAGAATTCCATGAATAGAGGAGTCTGGCAGGTTTCAGTCCTATTAGTACAATTGCTTTAAATCACTTTCTTCATCACTTAGTTACTCTCCTTCCCCCAGGTGCCCAGCACAGCTCTGTGTTTGAGAGTATCTGCTGTTGAGACTGGTGCCTGAATTTCATTCCTCTGAAGCCTGAAATGTCCTCCCTGCTTCCACCATCCCGTCTCCGAATTATCCTGAAGACCCAGACCATGTGTCACTCCCTTTGTAAAGCTGTCCTGAATCATCAGGGAAATGTTAGTCACTGTCTGCCAGAATGTGTCACACTCAGCGGTGCTTATCTGTCTCTCACTCCCCACAAACAACCTGGAACGTACACACGGCAATCGATACCAGCCATGGTTTCAAATACCTTCCGTGCTCTTCTCTAATTGTTAATAGAAGGAATTCTTGATCCCAGTTAGATTGTAGACGCCTTTAGAGGAAAGAAAATGGCTTGGTAGACATTCGTGGAGTGAATGCAGTCTTTGGAGAAAGATAACCTCTGAAGCAGTGAAGTCATCTCCAATGACATGCATTCATTCATTCCTGACAAGGAATAAAATAACCTTACAAAGCCTTCTGGAAATTCACCCAAACATTTTCCGGAAGAAGTTGGAGTGTTTATATGATTTTTTTTTGTCATAAACAAATCATTATATTCACTGCAAACTTGACATGATCCTGTTGGAAGAAAATTGATGGGGAGAGAAGATACCTGCTGTGTAAATCACTTTTACAAAGAAAACGTCTGATGCAAAGACTTTTCACAACTCGAGGATGACCATATTTATGTGCTCCATAAAGATTTCATCTAATTTCTAAAATATATGGAATTTGGCTTTCCATAACATATTTAACATTCTGGATAATGAAAAGTAATGAGCTGAATATAGTTTATTATATCAAAGTGAATAGGAGGATCATTATTCATTCTGAACATTAGAATCTATTTTCATTACATCTCAGTGAATTTAGTCTATTTTAATAATATCTTAGTGAATTTCATGGTATGAAAACATATTTCATGAAAATGTAGAGTTCTTGATCAGGAATGGCAGTACTACATATATAAGACTGTCCTTATGTAGGAATGAGTATAGCAACCAGAGCTCAGACTGCAGTATCATGATCACCTGGGAGACTTGCTAAATATACAGCTGCTCTGGTCTCAGCCCCAGAAATCTGCATCACCCTCTAAACTTTAAGTGATAATGTTTCACACCAAAATTTGGAAACCAGTGGATTGCGTATGGATGTTAGCTTCTCAGTCATGTCCAACTTTTTATGATCCCATGAACTGTAGCCCACCAGGCTTCTGCATCCATGGAATTCTCCAGGCAGAAATACTGGAGTGGGTTGCCATTCCCTCCTCCAGGGAATCTTCCCGACCCAGGGATTGAACCCAGGTCTCCTGCATTGCAGGTGGATTCTTTACCATCTGAGCCACCAGGGAAGCCAAATGCCCCCGGCCCTCCTTCTTAATTATGCCCTCAGTTTCAAAAACCAACAAAATAGAACCGCGGTCCAGGAGTGTCCTGAAACCAGCTCCTACTGGCTTGCAAGAGCTGAATTTGCCTATCTCTCCACAACTCTGCAGGCTTCCCTGGTGGCTTAGCAGTAAAGAATCCTCCTGCAATTCAGGAGACCCAGGTTCAATCCCTGGGTTGAAACATCCCCTGGAGAAGGGAATGGAAACCCAGTCCAGTACTCTTGTCTAGGAAATCCCATGGACAGAGGAGACTGGCAGGCTACGGTCCATGGGGCTGCAAAGAGCTGGACACGACTAAGTGACTAACAACAATCCCACTCTACACTGAGTTATAACACATCACTAAGGTAGTCAATGGGGGCAGCATCTGAAAGTCTGCAACTACTATGCCGTTAAACACTTACCAGACCTCCACTGAATGAGAAATCAAAGTCTTGGTCTCTACAAGAGAATTTTTGGGATAAACTTTGGTCCTGCAGAAACTTACTGATAAATATTTTGTTATGGATTTAGGAAGGGATATGGGAGAGATTCATTTGGTATTTTCCCTTGTGTTGTTTAGTTGCTAAGTCACGTCCAGTTTTTTGCGACCGCATGAACTGTAGCCCACCAGGCTCCTCTGTCCATAGGATTTCCCAGACAATAGTACTGGAGTGGGCTGCCATTCCTTCTCCAGGGAATCTTCCTGACCCAAGGATCAAACCCACGTCTCCTGCATTGGCAGGTGGATTCTTCACCAATGAGCCACGAGGGATGTTTCATTTTCCTTTAACAAAGTGAACATTTTAAAGCTCCAGGAAATGAGTTAACACTCATTTTAAAAGCAAGGAAAGCTAAAATTTCTTGAGATGCTGAAGTTTTTGTTTTTAAGGATTACGGCCCAAGTTCTCCCCTGCCTAAGGTGACGCGGAAGATGTAGGGTGGGTGAGCACCACTGCTTTTCAAACTTTCTCATATTTAATCAGGCCCAGCTGCCCTGCTGTTCTCCAACTTCAGGCCAAGTCTGACTCATATGGGGACCTGGCAGGGAGGGTTCCACAGCATCCACTCTCCCATCCCTCCTGGACTGGCGTTCATGCTCACATGATTGTCTAAAATCCAACAGAAACAGACAGGGTCCATGCTAATTCAATATTGTATTAAACAACACAGGAAACTCAGGGATGTGGCTTTCAGACTTGGATTCGTTCTCCACTCCTTTATGACACACAAATTTGGAATGCTTAGGTCAACAAGGAGTCCCATGACTCTGAAACATATTCACGCCCTAGAGGGTTGTGGACGGTGTCTCCAGTTGGGAAAACTACAGTTTTGAAGGAGATTTTAAAAAAAAAAAAAAAAAAAAAAACCTATCTTGCAACTTCATTCACTGATGTTCAGTGAGTAATAACAGCTTAAAAACAAAATAACCAGCAGAGTGGACCATGTCCAGATTCACAAGAGAATTACGAAAGATCAGATCTGTAAGAATAATAAATGAATCAAAAACATTCTTCAGGATGGATCTGCAAACTAAGTGCCACATGGGGTCATGGGTGTTGACCTCTATGCCAGCTTTCCTGGTACAGTCGTGATTTTAGAAAATTCTATTTTCTTCAGTAAAAGATTTCCATTACTGACTAACTAAGTGGGATTAACCTATAGCTCATAAAGATTAATTGACTTCACACACACACACATACACACACATACTTACAAAATCTTCGGAACTTCCCTGATGGTCCAGTGGTTAAGACTCTGCATTCCCAAACCTTCAGTCCCTGGTTGGGGAATGAAGATCTGTGTGCTGCGTGGCATGCCCGAAAACAAAAAACAAAACAACTTTTAGCTAGATGATGCGTCCCTAGTTTGAAATTTAGAGAATTTATCACCAAGTTTATAGAATTCATAATAGACAGGTTCTTTATAACTAGATATATGTCCAAAAGTACACTGTGTTTTAAGACTAAGGGCACACACAGGAATACTCCACCATCTTAGTTTAATCACAAGGCTTGTCTCTCAGCCCCTGCCTTCCCCTGAGTCAGATGCTCTACTTCTCTTAAGACTGGAAATCTGTTGAATTAAAGGGAAGTCATCAGGGAAGATGACTGATGCTTCTTTTGCTATAGGTGGACCTATAGAACAAAACAGAAAAAAAAGAAAAGGCAGAGGTGAATGATAAAATCATTGTGGGAGAGTTGGTGTGTTTTCCTCAATGCTTAACTCGTGCCATTTCCCCCAAATGTGTTCCTCTTTAATGAGAGTGATTCACTGTAGGGCTGTGTCTCTGAGGCGAGGGGATGTGGGAACTGAGGAAATATATCCAGGAGCAAGCGTCTTGTGAGGCCTGGGCGCTGAACTCTGGCTGGTCCCTGCCTAAACCGTGCAGCTACACGGTACCTAAATTCACAGGTGCCAGGGACTATTTCAGGCAGAAATTACTCCCCTACATCCACTTTTCCCTGAGAAACACTGCCCAATGTTTCCCTCTTCTCCTCCTCAGATGTCCAACTTTTGGATAACATTAGGCCCCCATATTCATGAATCAGGGGCTTCCCTGATGGCTCAGTGGTAAAGAATCCGCCTGCCAATGCAGGAGACGCAGGTTTAATGTCTGGGTCTGGAAGGTCCACTGCAGAAGGAAATGGCAACCTCTGCCAGTTGCGAGGAGTTGGACATGATTTAGTGACTAAACAGCAACAACCAAAATTCAAGAGTCAACCTTGCCCACCCCACCATGGAAGATTTTGAATTGTCGTGTTTTATAAGAAATAACATTCCTCAGACATTCAAAAGATGCATCTGGAAAGGGGTTAGGAAAAGATCAAGGAAGAAAAGGTGGTTTCTGTGAGCAGCTTCTAAAGCATATTCTGTTTTGGGGAAAATGTGTTTTACACCCTCTCATTTGAAATCACATTGCAACTGAGCATGAAAGAAGATCTGAGATATCCTGCAGTTAAACCAAACATTCTTAGATCTGTTTTTCTTCCCTTTTGTGTGTTAAATTTAAATTGTGTTAAAATACACATAGCGTAAACATTACCTTTTAACCATTTCTAAATGTACAGTTCAGTGGCATGGAATACCTTCACATTGTTGTGCAACCATCGCCACCATCCATCCCCAAAACTCTTTTCATCTTGGAAAACAGAAACTCTATACCTATTAAACAATAACTCCCCATTTCCCCCTCCATCAGCCCTTTGTGATCACCATTCTACTTTCTGTCTTTAGGGTTTTGAACACCCTGAAAGTGAAAGTGATAATCACTCAGTCTTGTTCAACTCTTTGTGACCATGGGTTATAGTCTTCCAGGTTACTGGAGTGGGTTGCCCACCTCACGTGAGTGGACTGGATTATTTCACTCAGCATCATGTCTTTGAATTGCATCTATATCTGTAGCATGTGTAAGAACTCCCTTCCTTTTTAATGACTGAATAATATTTCTTTGTATGTATAGCCCACATTTTGCTTATCCACTCATCAGTCAGTGGACACTTGGGTTACTTCTGTTTTAGCAGTTATGAATAATGCTGTTATGAACATGGTTGTGCAAATATCCCTTTAAGACTTTGCTTTCAGTCATTCTAGAGCTATACCCAGAAGCAAGTGTTTTTTGGTTGTTTCTTTTTGGCCTTGCCACGTGACATGTGGGATCTTAGTTTCCTGACCGGGAATCGAATCCTCGGCCTTACAGTGAAAGCACAGTCTTAACCACTGGATCTCTAGGGAAGTACCCAGGTTTATGTTTAATGCAACGTTTCCCAAGCTTTTACATGATAAATCCCTGTATGTATTGAACCTCTATTAACAGTACAAGCAATCCATGTTCTGTAGCCCGCTATTTGGAATATCAGTCAGAGAAGGCACTTCAGAAAAAAAAAAAGAAAACAAACCCTGAAAGAAACTCCTTCCCTTGTATAGAGCTTTATACACAAAGGTATTTCATCAGACCAGCCCACTTGTGAACTAATCAACTGCTTATTGAGAGCTGGGCCACAGGTGGAGAACGGGATCCTTGAGACCCCAGAACAAAACATTCCTGCTCAGGAGGGAAGGAAGCCAAGCATCCACTTCTAGAACTCAATAGTTAGCACTCCAGGGATGGTACTTCTGCTCAGGTTCCAAACGTCACTCTGACAATTCATAATTAAAGTCATCGATTTTCTTTTCTGGGGAGGTTTTACTATCCAACACATGGACTCTCTCTCAGTTGAGCATTTGCTACTGAATTATACTTCATAACTTTTTCTTGCCAAATTATTTCTAAAAAATTAATTTTCAAGGAGTTAACACTTCACCCCAAATCCCTTCCAGTAATATGCACAACATGTGGATGCTGAGACTCTCAGTAATAAAAGGAAGGCTGCTGAAGTAGACATATCCATATATTCTAAACCATCACCTTGCTTCTGCAGGAAGTGGGGTGTGCTGACCTTCATGGCTTATCATTAGCATTTCTAGAGTCAGATGCTACTTACAACCAGCAAACAGATCTCTTTCACTCCCTCTGTATCCTGAGATTCTCCCCAAGTTCCCTGGCATTTAAGATGAGCTTCACACAGTGCCTCTTCTGTGTTAACCCAGCAAATGCCAAGCAAAAGAAACTTAGGGAAGGGGAGGCATAGAAACGTGTGACTGCTTGGCACAGAGCTCTGGAAAAGGGGAGGGCAGACATCACAATAGCAAGAAGTGGGCATTGAAGGAAATTCACATTCCTTGGGGCTGGTCCAAAGGAGATCTGGTGGTCATGAAAAGGGAGTCCTTGGGGAGTCAGTGGGAAGGGTGGGGGCCCCACCCACACTGTTGGCATGTCACCCTGTAACTGTACGGACACAAGGGCCCCCAGCTGGCTAGAGATGGAATGTAGAGAAACAGCCCTCTCTAAAGCGTGGTCCTTGTAAGTTGGTATAGACGATCTTATTTACAAAGCAGAAATAGAGGCACAGACAGAGAGAGCAAGTGCATGGATATCAGGGGTGAAATGGGGCATAGATTGAAATTGTTGTATCTACACTATTGATATTACATATAAGAGAGCTAACTAATGAGAACCTTCTGTGTAGCGCAGGGAGCTCTAGTCAATGCTCTGTGGTGACCTGAATAATCTAAAAAAGAGGGGAGATACATCTACGTTAGCTGATTCATTTTGCTATACAGTAGAAACTCACACAAAATTGTAAAGCAGCTACACCCCAATAAAAATTTTAAAAAATAAAAATAAAATGAAATAAATAACTTGTTTGTTTGTTTGTTTGTTTACCACCACCTGCTTCCCTCCGGACAGCCAGGGCCCCGCCCTGAGTCCCTCCTGCTGGAATGCCCTGCTCCAGGCATCCTCCAGCCACGCCTCTTGATGCAGGACAATTCGAGGCACCAAGCCCATTCCACCTTCCTCTCCTCCATTGCACTTCGGGTTCCCAGGATCATGCCATTGCCCCCCCAAGGGCTCCAGCCTTGACCAGCCTGTAGGGAGCATATTCTTAGGCTGGCAAGGTGGCTGAGGAGTGGCTGTTTGCCGGACAAGAGGGAGGTGGGTTTGGCCAAGCTGAGACTTGCAGGCTGGGGGATCCCACATGTGCCTGAATGAGGCACCTCACAGCAAGGGGCAGAGCTGAGGGTGGGAACTAAGTGGGAGTGGGCGGAATTAGTTTTCTTGCCCCCAGGCCTTGCAGACGATGGAGCTGAACCCACTGAATCCATCCTATTAGGACACTGGCCAGGAGATATTGCCATACATGGGGGGGAAGATCTCTTGCTTCACTGGGTACAGTAAATAATCATCTTTATAAAAGCTACTAGCCTTTACTGGGTACCAGACTCTGTGCTAAGAAGTCTACATGTGTGGACCTCACTTCATTAACCATGCCAGATGAGATATATTATCATTCCCATTTTACAGATGAAGAAATTGAGGCTGAGAGGGGTTAAGTCATTTGTCCAGGTTAACATGGGTCATAAGTAGTGGGCAGGGGCTTAAATACCAGAATGAGGTGTCCAACCTGAGAAGGTAGCAGAAAAGGCTGGCTCCAGGCAGATGTGATTTTGGTTCCTGAGATGGAGAGAGAGCCATGGAAACACATAGGAAGGGGGCTGGAAAGGAGCAGAAAGACTCTTAGAAAATGGAACGGCCTTAGAAAGCGGAGAAGCAAGTTGGAGGCCAAGGACAAAGTGTTGCCAAGACCTTGAGGGCTTGTGGGGGCTGAAGGAAAATTCCAGCTCCTCCTCTGAAGAGAGCCCAGCTCCACCCAAGAATTGTCTTAAAGAAATCATCCAGGAACCTTGCAACCCCACTGGACCCAAACCAAATTCAATTCTGGGAAGATTTACATTTTAGACATAAGTAAACAGCTGGTTCTCCATGTTTTCCATTCAAAGGATAACTTGCCTTAAAAAATATGTAACTGGAAAATCTATGAAAGGCCCTTGTGGGCCCCTTCACACAGTTCCAACATCTAAAGTTGTTTTTGCTTGTTGTCTAGAAGCCTGGGAGGATCTGTAGGCCTGAATTTCTGAGAGAGAATTCACAGCAACCAGATCAGTTAGAATCAAAGCAACTAGGCATATAAGTTCTGGATGTGAATTATTTAATAATAAAAAAATACTTATTGTGAAGGTCCATTGAAAGTCAGCTTGTTGCATTTGGGGAAAAATGAAAAGTAATAAAGAAAAGTGACTCAAATAGTTTCAATATGTCTCCAACCTCTTCTTTCATAACCACAGGAGAGGTTTATGAAATATCTGTATATAGGTGAGCACTTAGAAAGCGCACTTCCTCATTTTCCAAATATATACATTTTAGGACAGTGACGTGACAGGAGAAAAATAAGTAGCATCAATGCCATGATAATAAAAGGGAAGCACAGAGTATAATGCATCACACTCTCTCAATACGTTGATGTTTTGTTCTTGGTGGTCATGCCTGTTCACTGTGAGTTCAGTTCAGTCGCTCTGTGTCCATCTCTTCGCGATCCCACGGACTGCAGCATGCCAGGCTTCCCTGTCCATCACCAACTCCCGTAGCTTGCTGTGAAGGAGACCTCTATCAAAAACCGTTCCTTTTCTAGGAAGAGAAAAATAAACACCAAGTATTACCGCAGATGTATGGGAACCTAGAAAAATGATACTGATGAACCTATTTGCAGGGCGCAAATACAGAGGAAGAAAATGGGCGTGTGGACACAAGGGGAAAGGGGAAGGTGGTATGAATGGGGAGAGTAACGCTGACATATAAACACGACCATGTGGAAAATAGCTGATGGGAAGTTGCTGTGCAGGGAGCTCAGCTCCGCGCTCTGTGATGACCAAGGCGGTGGAATGGAGGGGTGGGAGGAAGGGTCAAGAGGGCGGGATAGTTGCACACTTATAGGTGATTCGTTTAGCTGAACAGCAGAAACTAATGCAACATTTTAAAGCAACTATACTCTAATTTTAAAAATTAAAAAAAACCTCTTCCTTCTCTGACTACAGTCTGATATTTTCCCTCCTCATAGTTGCCAAAAACAGAAGTAACAATCCATTTCTGCAAGAGAAAAAGAATTATGTTTTTCAGAAGAAGAAATGAATGCAGCAGGAATGAAGGAACGTGAACTGAGGCTTCCAGCAGGCCTGCTGGTGCTTGCCCCACTAATGATAAAATTCTAGATCTGTCTTTTGGAACACTGTTCTGCTCACGAGAGGCACTTAATATGTGTTAGTATTTTGTCAGCCTCACAGCACTTCACTTGGATTACCACCCTCCTTGTACAGTTAAGGACATGAGAACATTGGTTAATGAATTTTTATCTCACTTAAACTTTTCCTTAATTTCCTTAAACTTGCATTGAGTCAAAAGTGGATCAACAAGGTATAAAACTAAGGATGAAAGTAAAAACACTAACGCTCCCACTTCGAATAACTTCCTAATAAAGAATAATGAAAAGGCTCCCCAGTGTAAATATAGAATTTGACTGTGAGTGTTGGAATGGGGAATCTATAAAGATTTTTTGCAAGCATCCAAGGAATGACAAATATTTGAGAATTGAATTGTATTCAATTGTCTTTTTGTTCAACCTTAGTCTTAAATATGCTTTCTTTTGAGAAGCCTTGTTGTATTATGACATTAGCCCCAAATTCTTTTCCATCATTTTTCAAATAAAGAAAAATTGCTTTTATGATAAACCAACTGAAGTTCTCCGGAACTTTCCAGTGCAAAGATGTTCTTACTGCTACAAGAAGCACAATCTAATTGGTAAGGGCACAGGTTTTGAAAACTAGACAACCTGGCTGTGAATCATAGTTCTGCTGCTTGTTTTGTGACTTTGGGTAAGTTACTTTGGACAAAATGTCTTTTTGATCCCCTTTCCTCATGTGTAAAGTGGTGTTAATAGTAGTGTGGTTTATACTCTTATAGATTTATTGTGAAGATAAAACGGCATGTACAGAGCTGAGAACCATGCCTGGGAAATAGCAAACAATAAGCACGAGCAATATTAAAGACAAAGAAAGCTTGCAACTGGAGAGGGCCGTCTCGGGGTTTCACCCTTCATGCAGATGCAGATACAAACGATAGTAACCTCAAACTCAGAGAAACAGTCCGATAAGAGATTGGCAGAGCTTTCATCAACCAGAGCTGTGAATGCTGCATAGGATAAACAGCGTACCAGGAGGAAGGGCAATGACTAATTCATGTGCTGCTGGCATAGACTTCGCAACTGACTGAAGGTGTAAGTTGTGTAATACAGAATTTGATTGGTCTGTGTGCCAGGTTCCTGGGATGGAGTTTCTGAACCCTTGAAATTGCCTCAGTGATAAGAGTGTTTTTGTTTTTCATGATGGATCCCATGATGGGTCCCGAGATAGTGTCAGGATGGAGCGTGTCCATCCCTGGTCCAGGAAGATCCTTTGGCGGAGGAAATGGCAACCCACTCCTGTATTCTTGCCTGGAAAGTTCCATGGACAGATGAGCCCAGCAGGCGACACTGCAGTCTGTGGTGTCACAAAGAGTCGGAAACAGTTTAGAAACTGAGCAACAATAACAGCGCGTGCATGTTGGTGCTAAACTCTCAGTTTGCCCCACCCTCCCCTCTCCCCACCACCCCTGGCCCACAAGTCCATTCTCCACAGCTGACTCTCTGCTCCTGCCTTGCAAGTAGGTTCATCGCACCATTTTTCTAGATTCCATATATGCAAACTTTCTTTTTTTTTAAGTTAAGGATCCTTTTATGAGTCATGGTAGACTGGAAAAAATGTGTTGACATGAACACTGACAAAGTGTGAGCTAATGGCTCAGCCAAGAAGGGTTTCTGCCGCCATCCACTGAGCACTTCACATAGAGATAGCAGTTGCCAATCAACAAATGACTCCTTCTCTTAATTCTATGGGTATGGTAAGAAGGACAGTTGGGATGCAATCAAATTAAGCCTAGGGAATAAATGTATTGTCAGCCTACTGTGCAAATAAATTGGCAGTGTAAGTCTGTTTTTTCCACTCTGAAATTCCCTGACTCTCAAAGGAGAAGATGCTTATGTCAGCCTTTGAAGTTAAAGTTATGATAAAGTCAGATCATCATGACACTTATAAGGCCACTGAAAACCATCTCTACAATTTCATGAAGCTTATTCAAGTGTCACAGCTCAACAATACCTCAAGAATCCTGAAAAGCCTAAACTTCTCACTTCAGAGGTGATATTTCAAGATGTTATAGCTGAAGACACGATTTCAGGATTTAATAGGATAGGATAGACTGATTGTCTATCAGTACTATACTCCAAAAAGTATGTAAACTGCATAACTTGACAGAAGATGGTGAACTTCATACTAGCTGGCTATATTTTAAAACCATCTTAACATGGGCTTCCCTGGTGGCTCAGAGGGTAAAGCATCTGCCTGCGATGTGGGAGACCCAGGTTCAAATCCCAGGTCAGGAATATCCCCCGAAGACGGAAACGGCAAGCAATTCCAGTACTCTTGCCTGAAAAATTCCATGGACAGAGGCGCCTGGGAAGCTACAGTCCATGTGATTGTAAAGAGTCACACACAACTGAGCAACTTCACTTCTTCATATGATGCAATGGAGAAGGAAAATATTACTTTCCAGATTGGAATATAATCAAAGCGTAGATTAGAAAACCATAAGCATCCCAGGATGAGACATTCATAAACCTTTGCATGTGACAGAATGCCAGAGGTCGTCTTCAGTGAGAAACCACCTTTGGAATTCTGAGTTCTTGCCTTGCCGTGAAAAATAGTTAGCAAAGTCACAGATCACTTGCTTTCTTTTTGACTTAGTAGTTCTAATTCAGTAAAAAATAAAAGAATAAGTAAAGAAACATATCGAGTGCTAAACCTCACTGATGGCTGATATTACCTACCATCAAGCTGATACAGGATCTTGGGAAATACTATCCATTAAACTACTATGGATTTACTATTTTAAAAATCATTTTCATTAACAAGAGCAATAACATTTATTTTACATTTATGAAAAGTTGACAGCCTGTTTCCTGGATGTCTGTTAACTGAGCCTCAAAGTTTAAAAATAGTCCTGATAGGAGATGGGGCTCCTGGAATGATGGTGTGAATATTCAGATGAGGACCTTGGTGAATTTTCTCCCCAGCAATACACCATTTAACTGGTGGGAGTTATAAAAATAGAAGCAGGGGAAACAAACATTTAAAATCTCTGGAAATTGCCCTAAGGATATAACAGCAATTGGAGAGATCTTTAATCAGATTATGTTAATCTCGTTAAAAATAGAGAAAATTTTTAGCCTTTGAGTCTCCTCACCCCACCCACACTCTGCGTGAAGGCAGAATTTCTCCTTGTGGTGCCAAGAAAAAAGATGAGGTGACCTGCTCCCCTTCACATCTAATCTTACTATAATTTGTTTAGTATAAATCTGAAGTAGGTTATGCTAAAATACGGTATATAATGTAAGCCCTCCAGCAATCATGAAGAAAATAACTAAAATATATATCACCAAAAATCAATAAAGGAGCAACAATGAGACGCCACTGCACACCTACTAGAATGGCTAAAATACAAAAATCTGACAATGCCAATTGCTGACAAGGGCACAGAGCAACAGGAATGCTCGCTCATTCATTGAAGGAACACAATCAGTGGTGCAGCCATTGTTCCGTTGTGTGGTCCATTCACTGTGGAAGACGGCTGGGAAGTTTCTTTATATAGTAAGCATGGTCTTACTAGTCTTACCCTATGGTCCAGCAATCATGCTCCTGGGGACTGAATGAACTCATTTGTAAACTTATGTGCGTAAAAAAACAGGAAGCAATTCTTCATTGATTTACAAACTGCCTAGAACTGGAAACAGTTACTATGTCCTCCAATAGGTAAATGAATAAACAAAGTGTGCCGCAGCCATATAAGGGGATACTATTCAGTAATAAAAAGGAATGAGCATCA
This sequence comes from Capricornis sumatraensis, assembly GCF_032405125.1. NCBI lineage: Eukaryota > Metazoa > Chordata > Mammalia > Artiodactyla > Bovidae > Capricornis > Capricornis sumatraensis. Next base: position 32,880,180 of record NC_091080.1, on the reverse strand, counting down.
AGTCCTACAGAGACAGGCATAAATCCCAGATACCTACTTCAAAGTGAAATAAGCCCTTCTGCAAAGGCTACATACTGCATGATTCCATTTATATGATATTCCGGAAAAGGCAAAACTATAAAGACCGTAAAAATACAGTGGCTGTTTAGGGGATGGGATGGGGCGGGAGGATTAGAGTAAGAGTCACAGTGGCCCTGGAGAAAAACAGGCCGATGTAGGGTTTATTTTGGATGTGGGCTCGAATGTGAAAACGAAGGACGAAGGATGACTTTTCAACTTTTGGCTTCCATGACTGTGGGTATGGTTACCATTGACAGAGATGAATAAGACTGGAGGAGAAAATAAAGTAGATAAGGGAATATCAGGGTTTTGTTTTGGACAGTTAACTTGAATGGTGTCAGATACCTTCATGGAAGCAGGTAGGCAGCTGTTGGCTGTTTGGCTCTGGGGCTCGGTGCGAGGGGAACCATGAGGACGGAGACATAACCGCGGTCGTCATCAGCATTAAGCGGCAGATGGAGTCCTCGTCCCACTCACTAGCTTCATTCTACTCTGGCCCACCTCTCCTGATAGGAGGTGCCACCTGCCTTTCCCCACCGCACCCAGCTAATCTTTGACCCTGTACCTTTGCCTATCAGCCTTGCTTCCTGTAAGTCCTCTCTCACTGCATCCAACTGGTGAATAACTATTGATTTTCTATTACTGAGAAAGAATTTGCAAATAATATCCACTATGTATGTTACTCTTGCCTGGAAAATCCCATGGATGGAGGAGCCTGGTGGGCTGCAGTCCATGGGGTCACTAAGAGTCGGACACGACTGAGCGACTTCACTTTCACTTTTCACTTTCATGCATTGGAGAAAGAAATGGCAACCCACTCCAGTATTCTTGCCTGGAGAATCCCAGAGATGGGGGAGCCTGGTGGGCTGCCATCTATGGGGTCGCACAGAGTCGGACATGACTGAAGTGACTTAGCAGCAGCAGCATGTATGTTACTAACAATGCTGCAAGCTATAATCCCACTCTCCATCTAATCTTTGCTCACCTAAAAATTCTCAGAAAACAACAAACAAAGCTCATAGAAATTAAACAGGTATGTAATAAACTGAACCAAATTTGGGTCCTAAAGCTCTGAACGCAAAAACAAAACCAAAAAGGATGTATATATATGTGTAACTGAATCACTTTGCTGTACAGTGGAAATGAACACAGCATTGTAAATCAGCTATGATTCAATTTAAAAAAAAAAAAAAAAAGGCCAGTCGGTTAAGCAGGCTTCCCAGGTGGCGCTACTGGTAAAGAACCCACCTGCCAATGGAGACTTAAGAGACACGGGTTCAGTCTCTGGGCTGGGAGGCTCCCCTGGAGGAGGAAATGGCAACCCACTCCAGTATTCTTGCCTGGAGAATCCCAAGGACAGAGGAGCCTTGTGGGCTACGGTCTATAGGGTCACAAAGAGTTGAACATGACTAAAGCAATTTAGCACACACAACCAGTTAAGCATTGTTGCTAAGCATTCAATCCTAGATTTTGCTAAAAAACTTATTCTGTCTAAAAATTCTATCCTTCAATTCTTGAGGCGTCTATTTCTTTAATGACTCCCATGTGTGTGTGCACGTGTGTGTATATATGTGTGTACATATGACTATAATAAGATCTGACAAGTGCTCAATTTAGCAGCTGATTTTTATTTAACAAGAACAAAATTCAAATGACAACGCTTCTATGTAGCTTCCCCTCAATGGTGAGAAAAAAATAACTGCTTCCTGCTATACTCCTGACTGGATCCTGTACAGTTCAGTTCAGTTCAGTTGCTCAGTCGTGTCCAACTCTTTGTGACCCCGTGAAACACAGCACGCCAGGCCTCACTGTTCATCACCAACTCGCGGAGTTCACCCAGACTCACGTCCATCGAGTCGGTGATGCCATCCAGCCATCTCATCCTCTGTTGTCTCCTTCTCCTCCTGCCCCCCAATCCCTCCCAGCATCAGGGTCTTTTCCAATGAGTCAACTCTTCGCACGAGGTGGCCAAAGTACTGGACTTTCAGCTTTAGCATCATTCCTTCCAATGAACACCAGGACTAATCTCCTTGAGAATGGACTGGTTGGATCTCTTGTAATTGTGGCTCCATGTATAAACACGTCTGTCACCTCATTTGATTGCTTCTTCATGGTGGGACCTTTGTTTGTGCCTTATTTTCTCATGTATACACACAGCTCTTGTCACTTACAAATGATAGCTAGGAAGGGAGGGAGGAAATTGTCCACAGTGTTTCAAAACCAGTACAGTTCTTGACACTTCATTTTAATATTTTATTTAATAAACCTTCATAATTTACATTTTCTGTTTTCTTTGACAGAAAACTTGACAGCCCCAATTTTTTTTAAAAAAAATATATGCACCTAGCTATAAATGAGATCATTAAAAGACAACATTTTATTCAATTGCTTAACTAGGTCAAAACAATTCTTCCTTCTGTCTCATGAACTGCCCAACCCATTTCTTTACTAATTGAATAGCTCAAAACCACTTGCCAGAGGCAAAAAAAAAAAAAAAAAAATCAAGTAAGTGAAAATGTCTGCAACAGTGACCTGACACTCAGTGAAGCTCGTGGGAATCGCTCCTTGAGAGCCTAATCATGTCCAGAAGCAGCCCCCAACCCGTGGGAAAGTCTGCTGACAACCTCCAGCAGCAGAGACAGGCAGGGCGCCGAGAGAAATTCCCAAGATTCTGAGCTCAGGAGACAGGAAGTAGACATCGTGGCTCAGCGGTCCTGCAGTTTGTGCTGAATGTTTCTCACTGGTATTTGTGAACGTTTTGCGTGGTGTAACTAACACTCAGGTGTTTCTGTGTATTTCCTTGCATTGCATTTTTTCACCGCCCCTCTTATTGGCAGATATCTTACTCAAGCACCTGATTGGACAACATGTGGGTCTGAATTGTTGCACCTCCACTTGGGATGTAAACACCGCATCAGATCACATGAGTGCTGTGAACTGGTATCGACAATAGCAGTCCGTGAAGGAGCTATATGGAGTCCTTCTGGATTAGGTAATGGTCTGATCAGATAGATCTTCAGCACCTATGAGAGCTCAGCTTCCTAGGCTTTATAAATATTATCCACGAAGCTAATGGCCCAAGAAATCAAGAGCCATTGTGGACAGAAAATTTCCAACTGAGAGTCAGATGCAGACTTTTTAGTTCATGTAGAAGAGGTTCTTCTTGATTTCTTAAGACATGACTGAGAACCAGACTCTTCAAAATGTAAAAATATTAAGTAGAAATAATATTTACTGAGCACTTGCTATTTGACTGGCATTACATTGTGAGTTTCTCATTAGGTAAATACTATTATCACTTCTGGTTAACAGATGAGGAAACAGAGGTTTAGAGATTACCTCACCTGCCCAGCAAATACAAGCCACACCTCTTTTACAGCGCCATATACTGTTATTGGGCTTCCCTGGTGGCTCAGATGACAAAGAGTCTGCATGCAATGCAAGAGACCCAAGCTGGATCCCTGGGTCGGGAAGATCCCCTGGAGAAGGGAATGGCTATGCACTCCAGTTCTCTTGCCTGGAGAATTCCATGGACAGAGGAGCCTGGTGGGCTACGGTCCATGGGATCACATAGCGTCAGACATGATTGAGTGGCTAATACTTTCATTTTCACTTTCACACTGTTGCTAGTTCATGACTTTAAACTTCAAGTAGAGTTTAAAACAAAAAAACAGAATGATTTTATCCAAAAAAGAACCAAAGAAGCAAAACCACGAAACAGGAAAGATCAGAGCCTTTTTTCCCCAGAATCCTGAGATCGAGCCAGACCAAAGATGAAGGGTCTGGAGAAAGCAGAGCAGCCTGTTCTGGCCTGGGGTCCATTCAGATCCACAGAGGAAAAGACGGAACTGACAACAGCTGGCATATGCTCAGAAAAGAAGATCAATTACCCTGTGGCAGACATGCAGAATTCTATACCATCATTTGTACCTTGTCAGCAAACTATCCTAATGAAATCCGAATTTTATTCTCAAAGACTTCTTTTTTTTAAGTTTTTTTTTTTTTAATGTGGACCATCATTAAAGTCTTTATTGGATTTGCTACAATATTGCTCCTGTTTTATGGTGTTTTTTGGAGGGGTGGGGGATCTCAACACGTGTGGGATCTTAGCTCCCAGACCAGGGATCGAACTTGCACCACTTGCATTGAAAGGCAAAGTCTTAACCACTGGATCACCAGGAAAGTCCCTAGATTGCTTTCTGATAAAAAGACGAGGAAGCCACACCTGTGTTAGTAAATATTGCTGAAAAGACAATGCAGACTACTCCTTGAAGAAGAAAAAGAAAATACCTGTTTTTAGTCCCTCATTTGTAATAATATTCACTTCTGTTTCAAACTCAAGGTGCTTAATTTCCTCAGTAGGACATACCTGATACCCTTGACAGTGATGAGGATTGTACCAGGATGGAACTTTTCACAACAGCTGAAAGTGGTGAACCAGATCTATATGTATAAATAGGGTTAATATGGATGCTTGCTCTTCCTTACAGCTTTCTATATATTTTTGTGTTTTAACTTATTTTAAAAATGCAAATTATGGCCCCTAGACCACATCTCTTGAACAATACACTCTGACAGTAGGCTCAAGCATCTGTGTTCTTTTCAATAGTTTGTTTTTTGTATTTGTTTTTGGTGGCTCTGGGTGTTTATTGCTGTGGGCTTTCTCTAGTTGCAGTGAGCGGGGGCTACTCTCCACTTCAGTGCAAGGGCTTCTCATCGAGATGGGTGCTATATGAACAATAGCTGCTCCTCAGCATGTGGAATCTTCCTGGACCAGGGATCGAACCTGTGTCCCCTGCATTAGCAGGCAGATTTGATGTTCAAGCTGGTTTTAGAAAAGGCAGAGGAACCAGAGATCAAATTGCCAGCATCTGCTGGATCATGGAAAAAGCAAGAGAGTTCCAGAAAAGCATCTATTTCTGCTTTATTGACTATGCCAAAGCCTTTGACTGTGTGGATCACAAGAAACTGTGGAAAATTCTTCAAGAGATGGGAATACCAGACCACCTGACCTGCCTCTTGAGAAATCTGTATGCAGGCCAGGAAGCAACAGTTAGAACTGGGCATGGAACAACAGACTGGTTCTAAATAGGAAAAGGATTACATCAAGGTTGTTTATCGTCACCCTGCTTATTTAACTTCTATGCAGAGTACATCATGAGAAACACTGGGCTGGAAGAAACACAAGCTGAAATCAACATTGCCAGGAGAAATCTCAATAACCTCAGATATGCAGATGACACCACCCTTATGGCAGAAAGTGAAGAAGAACTAAAAAGCCTCTTGATGAAAGTGAAAGAGGAGAGTGAAAAAGCTGGCTTAAAGCTCAACATTCAAAACGAAGATCATGGCATCCGGTCCCATCACTCCATGGGAAATAGATGGAGAAACAGTGGAAACTGTCAGACTTTATTTTTTGGGGCTCCAAAATCACTGCAGATGGTGATTGCAGCCATGAAATTAAAAGATGCTTACTCCTTGGAAGAAAAGTTATGACCAGCCTAGATAGCATATTCAAAAGCAGAGACATTACTTTGCCAACTAAGGTCCATCTAGTCAAGGCTATGGTTTTTCCTGTGGTCATGTATGGATGTGAGAGTTGGACTGTGAAGAAGGCTGAGCGCCAAAGAATTGATGCTTTTGAACTGTGGTGTCAGAGAAGACTCTTGAGAGTCCCTTGGACTGCAAGGAGAGCCAACCAGTCCATTCTAAAGGAGATCAGCCCTGGGATTTCTTTGGAACGAATGATGCTAAAGCTGAAACTCCAGTACTTTGGCCACCTCATGTGAAGAGTTGACTCAATGGAAAAGACTTTGATGCTGGGAGGGATTGGGAGCAGGAGAAGAAGGGGACGACAGAGGATGAGATGGCTGGATGGCATCACTGACTCGATGGATGCGAGTCTGAGTGAGCTCTGGGAGTTGGTGATGGACAGGGAGGCCTGGCATGCTGCGATTCATGGGGTTGCAGAGTCAGACACAACTGAGTGACTGAACTGAACTGAACTTTTAACCATTGGACCACCAGAGAAGTCCCAACATCCACAAATGTAGTAAAAACTACAATCGGGGAAAAGTTGAGTGATCATTTTAACGCCTTGGAGGTTATTGGCAATCTTTTAATGCAAAAATTATCTTCTTGCATTGCCTCTAAGACACCACAGAATGCCATAAAAGAAAGCCAGTCCTTGCAATATAAACAAATGGATTTCTAATCTGTGTTTACTTGAGCAGAGCAGACCAGTGGATGTTGAACTTGGTAGAATGTCTCCATATGGAGTTAATTCACAGCACAGTTTCCAGACTGGCTCTCTGAGAAACTTCCTTTGACTCTTACTTTAAGGCCTTTAGCACCCCACCTTTGACCCTAAGGAAAAGTGATGGGGAAAACTCCTTCCAGATGTACTGTGCAATTATTTGTGTTTATTCTTGTCTTAAATGTTTTTCTTCTTAAGGACCATTAGAAACCATCAGATAAGGAGGATTTGGAGTTTAGATTTCAAAAGACACCAGATGTATACCTTATCTGTATATCTAGTTGGAGTAATTAATGCGTCATATCAATTTCCAAAGACTCTGACTAAAAAGTCTACACCGATTTATATTCTCAGACACAACTACAAATAAACTCAAGAGCAACTTTCCCCTTGCTAGTCGGGATGCTGCCAGTTAATTAAATGGTTTATTAAGTGAATCATTTAATAAAGCCAATGAACTCTTCAAGTTAATACAGAACAAGGAAACAAAGAAAAAAGCCTGTGGCCAAAGGTCCTCAGATACAATATAGCTCTATTAAATTCATTCACTCATGCAGCCAGGATTTGTTGAACACTGAGACAGTGGCAGTGCTCAGTAAGAAGACAAACATCATCCCTGTAACAACAATAGTCAAAGGATAGACGTAGACGATGACTTCATTCCATCTTTGATTATAGGAGGGTCTACTCTCCCTTCAGCTGAGGCAGGAGGAGTTGGCAATGGTTTCCTTTATGTCTGACCTCATTTATGCACAGGGTTTAGTTAGGCTGACAGAGGTGTAGAAGGATGTTCTAGGCAGGCAGGGCAGAAGGACAAATACTACAAGGCACCTGATATCTTGGCTAATTGAGGGAACCAAAAGGAAGACAATGTGGCCAAGCACAATAGATAAAGGGAGGGGAGCGGCAAGACACCGAGTGGTTAGAGATGTGCACACCGGGTGAAACAAGAGGAGCAAGAAGTCACAGGCAGGGAAATGATTGGATCTACGGTTTTACATTGCATTTAGAGGAGAGCAAGTGGGGACGTACGAAGATGCCTTTGAGTGTGCAGATAAGAAGGGTATATTTGTCTGCAATGTATGTTTTTCCTTAAAAAGCATCTTTTAAATTTTATTATTAAAGTATAAATGCTTTACAATGTTGGTTAGTTGCTGCAATGATTTTTAAAATGTGATGTATAAATATACATATATATGTATATATGTGTATGTTATGCTATAATATGTAATGACATGCAAACGTCTGTGATTCTTCTAAATCTCTACCGAGATGTGACTATGTAACATTCAATCTACTCTCATTAGACATCCATTCACCAGAGGCAACAGCAACAGATACCTTCAAACATCACTATTCAACCTTCACTAGAGTGTTGGGTCATTGGCAGAGGAATGCTAGCAGTATTTCATTGGTGAACGGAGTGGCAGTCAAAATTTATGAATTGACTTTGGCTAATTATACAGTCACTTCTATCTTGGCATGAGCAGTGCTTTTTGAGAGTCTCAAGAGCCCAGTGGGCTCTGTCACTTTCAGGACTGGTAACCTAGCTCTCGATTGGGCTTCCCTGGTGGCTCAGATGGTAAAGAATCTGCCTGCAAGGCAGGAGACCCAGGTTTGATCCCTGGGTTGGGAAGGTGGCCTGGAGAAGGGAATGGCCACATCACTTTCACTTTCAACCTCAGTCTTGGTAACCAGATACTGGGTTCTTTGTCCCACTGTTTAGCAGAGGGACAAAAGGTGAGCTGAATCCTGCTGCTTGAATATTGACACGTCTGCTCAAGTGAACCTTTCCAAAAGGTGAGTTGAATCCTGCTGCTTGAATATTGACACGTCTGCTCAAGTGAACCTTTCCAAAAGGTGAGTTGAATGCTGCTGCTTGAATATTGACACGTCTGCTCAAGTGAACCTTTCCTGCTGAGTCCTTTACAAAGTGCCTTAAGTACAAATCAGTGGAACAGATTGGATGACCATTTTTGTGCTAACTTGCAAACAAATGTTTGTCTATGTGGCAGAATCTCGTGGGAGTCTTGCTTTAATCATAACATCCCATCTGGTGGTAAACTTGTGGAGATACTTACAGCTCTTGTAATCTCCAAACATCCTAAGCTCTCGATGTTTGCAACAAGAACTTGAACGTGGGGTTGGCTAACTTGGCTCAAATCTGTTAACAATACCTGGATTAAGACAGCATCAGCAGAGATGAAGAAAGCGGAACCATCTAAGGGGCAGAACTAATGTGGAAGAGGGAGAACTAAGGTTCCGAACATGAGCAACTTTGTTTACAGTTGTGTGATGCACAAAGCACACTGGGGACAGAGCTGGTTTAGAAGGAAGATTAATTCAGTTTTGGACAGTGGGCTTGATATATCTCTGAGTCTGCTAAATGGAGATGTTGTGTATGCAGTTGGCTGTAAGAGGTCTGGGGCCAGCTATGTACTGGGTTGACCAAAAAGTGTTTTTCCCAAAAGATGTTACAGAAAAACCTGAACGACCTTTTTGGCCCACCCAATACCTTTGGGAGTCTTCAGAATATGGATGTAATTGAAGGCAGGAGAATACACAAGATTTCCCAGGGAGGTGATGGTGGAGAAGGGAAGAAGGCCCTGAAGAACTGAACACTGAAAGTCTGACTGGAGCATGTAGGTCAATAACGATTTTGTCGCATTAGCAACTTGGTGCATTTTTACATAATTTTGGAGCTGATGGCAAAATTCCTTTCCAAGTAAGAATTGCCTTAATTTGAAAATAATGCTTTTTTGAATCAAGTGAAGAAGAGAGCCCTGGAGTATGCTTCAGTGGTACAATGAAACAGGAACACAGAACGACTATGCAGGAGAGAAAAAGAATTTGGTTTGCTCTTTTAGAGAAAAGAAGAGGCCCGAGGAAGCAGTTCAATGAAGAGACCAGGCTGGTGGACTTAGTGGAACGTCACAGTAGAAGCGACGAAAGGAAGGCAGAGTGCTATACCATTTATAGTTGTTTGCAGTGCTGGGTTGTAAATCTCTCCTCCAGCTTCACCTGCTAAATCTTCAGTAAAACCTACAAAAACTCATAAATGCTTACTGGGAGTAATTTTCCTTTATAGAAAACAAGAAAAGAGCTCCAAGTTTAATATTAAGGGCAAAGAATTTAAGGACAAAAGCAGAATTCGGCTGTGTAAGAGGTAGCCTCAGAAAACATCCCCCCCCCCCCGCCCCCACACTGGGGATTTGCAGAAAATTGGGGGCTGGCTGTGAACTCTAATAGGCTATGGAATTGAAAAGGTTGTTTTCTATAGATTTTGACAATAGGCATATCCATCCTTTCATAGCTGGGTTATACATTTTTAAATAAACCATTTGTGTTATTTTACAATTATTTTGGGGACTTCCCTGGTGATCCAGGTGTTAAGACTCTGTGCTTCCACCGCAGGGAGCATGGATTCAGTCCCTGGCTGGAAGTTCCACCTGCTGAGCAGCTCAACCAAAAAAGGAAAATTGGGAGGACTTCTCTGGTGGTCCAGTGGTTGAGCCTTCACCTTCCAATGCAGAGGGTGTGAGTTCGATCCCTGGTCAGGAAGCTAAGATCCCACATGCTTCTGGGCCAAACAATCAAAATATAAAACAGAAGCAATATTGTAACAAATTCAATAAAGACTTTTAAAAAGTCCACATTTTATCTTTAAAAAATAAAATAAGTAATAGAGCTATTTTTCAATAGATAATATAGCCTTAAGTTTAACAATATGCAGGGCACTTAAAGGAAGTTTTCCTCCCACCCATGTCTCTTATCCAGAGATAGCTATTATCATCTGCTTATCTTTCTAGAAATATTCCATTGATATAAAGCAAATACACACATATCCTTTAAAAATGTTTGCAGAAATTTTAGCATACTGCATAAAGTTTCTGCATCTTGCTCTTTTCTCTTAGATCTTGAAGCTGTTTCTGTATCAGTACAGAAATGCTGCTTTTAAATAGCTGTATAGCTTTCCACCTACAGATGTACCATCATTCATCTGAGTTCCCTAACAATGTACATCTAATTTGTTTCAAGACTTCTGCTCTTTCTGAAAATGCCTCAGTGAAAAACCTTTTCTGTATGTCATTTTGCACAAATTGAAATTTGTCTATATGTCATTTTTGTGCAATTTACTTAATTCCTCTTGCCCAAAGACTTTAAAGTCCCTTGCTCATCATGACAAAGGGCAAAGCCCTGAGGAGGCAGGTGTCATAGAGAACACAGATAAAGGTTCAGAAAGCTCAGCCTAGACTCTCAGAGAACTGGGCCAGCAATATCAAAGCCAACATGTTTCAGGATAGCTGGAGGAAAGCAAAACGATGTAGAGACATAAACTAATGAAGACTTAAGACTAGAGAGCTGAGTTTTGGAAGAAGGCATTCTTGAGCTTATCTGACCTCACAGGACAAAGTAAGTGGATCACAGAGGAGACAAACTAAACTGGCAAGAACCCTCCCTGTGAGCTCCCAATGGAAAACAGGGACCAACAGTTCTTCCATGGATTATCTTGTGTTATCTTCATAATACTCCATTAAGAGGGTAAGCCTATTATTCAGATTCCATAAATGAGGAAACTAGGGTAAGAAAACTTGATCAAGGTCACACAACAGATACATGGTGGAAAGTGAAGTCGCTCAGTCGCGTCTGACTCTTCGCAACCCCGTGGACTGTAGCCCACCAGGCTCCTCCATCCATAGGATTCTCCAGGCAAGAATACTGGAGTGGGCTGCCATTTCCTTCTCCAGAGGATCTTCCCGACCCAGGGATCAAACCCAGGTCTCCCGCATTGCAGGCAGACACTTTATCCTCTGAGCCACCAGGGAAGCATCAACATTCAAACTCTTGGGCACTCTGAGCTGGAAGGTCTTAATCACTGGCATACGTGTGAAGCTTTAGCCAAACAAGGGCACGTAAATCCCGTGTTATAACTAGCCTTAATCCACCCATCTCTTTCTATAAGCTTAAACCCCAAGGCTTCCTTAAAGACCTGGAGTTTGTCAGTAAAGTGGCTTGAAAACTAATGACTAAAAATTCCCCTCAGGCAAATAATAATTCATCCTAGATGAGTGCATTAAAACAGACAGCCCATATAAAAAATGTCTCCTATTGCAGCTTATTTCTATGTGAGTTACAAGTTAAACACTCATTACAAAAAATACTATGATTGGTATTATAGGCTAATATATGCTAACAGGATTGTGACAAAGAGTACTCATTTTAAGAATTTAAATGCACAGAGAAACTTAAAGTGAAAGAGTTACTTGCACACTCATGTCCCACTCTTTTAAGACCCCATGAACTGTGGCTCACTAGGCTTCTCCTGTCCATGGGATTTCCTAGGCAAGAATACTGGACTGAGTTGCCATTCTTTTCTCCAGGGGTTCTTCCCAACCAAGAGATCAAACCCAGGTCTCCCACATTGCAGGCAAATTCTTTACCATCTGAGACACTGGGGAAGCCCAGAGAAACTTAAGGGCCATGGTAAAATATAAAATATGTTAACAGTGAAGCTATTAGAGCATATGATACATACTAAGTGATCAATAAACACTTTTTAAATGAATAAATAATTAAAAGAAAATGACCAGGATATCAGAGGCCCTAAGAAAACACTGCGGCTGAGCCAAACTAAGCATCAGACAATCCTGTGTAGAAGACACAGCATAATTTTCAAAAACAGGACAAGCAACAGTTCCTCCCCATATCCTAGAGAAGTGGAATCGTGAAAATTGTTAAAAAAAAAAAAAAAATTGAAGAGGAAGTTTCCAGATCCAATTGCTCATGGAAGTAATTTAGCTTCAGCGTGACCACAGATGACCTGATAGAATGATGTTTTTTCCCTGTTCTCATTCACATTAAAAACCTTCTCATTTTTCATCACTGCCATTTATTTTCAGATCCAAATGCTTTCTTTAATGATCACTCGTGTATACAAAAATTGATACAGGCACTCAGGATACCAAAGTAAGGACGATCTGAATCATGAGAATATTGTCCTTCTTCCACACCAGGTGAACTCCTCCAGGGAAAAAATCAATTATTTTTTCATTGACCCCATTGGTAGGTGTTAGGGCAGTGAGCCAGATCATGGCAACCTCTTGCTCTCCTCTGAGGAATTAGCACAATTTTGTCCCCTCAAAAATTACTCTTCAGATGACAGGCAGTTTCTTATCAGTCCTGTAGGCTTGCTGAAAGCTGTCATCACGATCTATCGGTAGCATTTCTAAGAAGGCTCTCTAGAGGGACGCGCTCCGCATGAGGGAAACCCTGATTCCAAGAGGGGTGCCTGCACATTTGGTCTTCTGGAAATGGAGCAGGGCCCTACGGTCCTCGTCCCCACCACCTCCCCACGTTCTCTGCCTGCCTTTCGCCTGTGGAAAACTTTAGTCAAAGAATAAGTTTAATCAGAGAAGTGCGGAGACAATGGAAAATAGTCAAAAGAGTTTAAATAATAATAATGTAGTCATTAAGCATAGTCGAGGACCCTTCGTTCTTTCTCAAGGACATAGATAATATTCTGAGCCGCATCCTGTGGGCTGTCTGATAGAGACCAAAACCCCAGGTGGAGACATTAACTTCATGATGACCAGGCCGCACCCACGACATGAGCTGCCCCAGTTCTGAAAACAGACTGCAAAGAAATGGGAATAAATGGACTGTGGAACTAAAGGCTGACTGTACCTAAAACATCCAGGATGATGCTGGTCACACCACTGATGACCAATTTCAAGCTGTCAGAGACGACTATGCTGTTTCTGCAAGTGGTCCTTTCCCCCCAGCTCTGTCTGTAAATGCTCTCACCCCTCGTCAGGGCAGGAGTCGGCCTTTGGAGAGATGCCTGCCACCCTCCCCCCTGACCCCTATTCCCACCACCCCACCCCTCAGCCCTGTCCCCATCTGAAACAAGGCAAACTTAACTTTCCTTTCCACCAATCTGGCCTGTTACTGGCTTTTGAGCGGTGAGCAGCTAGACCCACAAACTTTTTTCGGTAACATTCTGACAAACTCATTCCATCACAAAGGACTGCAAAAAGGTTTTCTTTTTTTAATTTTTTTTTTGTTGTTGTTGAAGTATAATTGATTTACAATATTGGGTTAGTTTCAGATGTACAGCACAGGGATTCAGTTACACATGTATATATATTCTTCAGATGGTGAACACCTTTTCAACGTGATTACTGGCATTTGTGTATATTTTCTTTTGTGAAATAGTCCATTTATTTCGACCATTCAAAAGATTGAGTTGTCTTTTTATTAATTCCTCATATATTCTGAATGTAAGTTCTTTGCCAGATAGGTGACTCTTGCAGTCTTCGGCTTACCTTTCCGTTTTCTTAATGATGTCTCTGAAGAGCACAAAATCATCACTTATCATCTTTCTTTTCCTTATATCTTTTAAATGTATCTTTAATAAATAAATTAGGGTAAACAACTCTTTACCTGGGAGGAATTCCTCCCTGTGTTTGAGAGTCAGTTGACATCCCGGGACATGTAACCGCTGATGTTCTTGTTCGTTTTCCCCCTTAGAGCAAGGGTTGCACTTTAGGGAGTGCTTTATACATAGTAGAAGAATGCCTAGCAGGCTTCCCAGGTGGCGGTAGGGGTAAAGAACCTGCCTGGCGATGCAGGAGACATTAAAAGGCAGGGTTTCCATTCCTGGGTCAGGAAGATCCCCTGGAGGAGGGCATGGCAACCCACTCCAGTATGCTTTCCTGGAAAATCCCATGGACAGAGAAGCCTGGTGGGCTACTCTCAATAGGGTGTCTCAGAGTCGGACACGACAAGAGACTCAGCATGCCTGCAGAATGCCTAGCAAGCAGCAGGAGCTCAAAAACTAATAGTTACACAAATGAAAATGCTGAAAATTGGAAGGGTCAATTCAGTTCCATCAATTAACTTCTTTAAGCATTGTTTTCTCTTCCTTAAAAACAAGGAAACCCTCCCCCCCCTCACCCCCGCCAGTTACCTGCGAGCTGTGAGATTCTGAACGCAGCCCCTTACATGTACATCAGCAAGAAGTCCATGGTAGATAATTCTCAGAGATTTTATCATTATTGCTATTATTATTATTATTTCATTAAATCTGATTTTCATTTGAAAATAAGTATCAAAATATAAAAATTCTTTAGATTTTTTATACAATTCCTAATACATCAGATGTTGCTCATTAAGCCCTGGGATATCTTGAACCCCGCCCCCCCCCCCAAAAAAATTACAACTAGTCAGAACTGGAGATATAAGCCTGTGCCAACTGACTTCACCATGTCAGAGTGATCAGCTTTTTATTCTAGTGAGGCTCGCTAATGTCTAAAACCCTGCAGATTACATAAAAATGACAATGTTATCATTAAATCTGCCCAAGAAATTAGACCTTAATGAATTCCATTGAGAACTCCAATTTGATGAGGCGAGTTTAGGAAGTCGTAATACTATTCTGACAAGAAGGTGCAGTTAAAGAAATTTGAAAGGCACTAGCAATACGTGAAAATGATGGGCTAATTGAGGAAGCAAAGAGCAATTGTCTTCTCCCAGCAGGAAGCCAGAGTGGAGAAGCCCCTGTTCAGTGGATAATGAGACACAATCAAACGGCATTCAGCACAGGATGAAATAAGCATCTGAAAGCAGAGTGACTTTTTCCATAGCAACAAAGCCTCAGAAAGTCCAGAATGTTACTGGCCAAAATCTTGTGTTGTTCTTCCCGGGTAGCATCAGTCCTCACCTTGGATGATTAAAAGCGCCAGAAGCAAGGGTGATATTCGGATATTCAAGTTAAACTGCTTAATATGCATTGAAGGAATAAAAATATACTTACATGTATAAACAGAATGTTCAGTTTCCAAATATGAACGATATATAATTTGGAAACCAATTGAACCAGAAGTTTTAAAGATTTCATGCTTACTCAGCATTGCCTAATAGAAGAATAACTATCATCCAATCTTTGCTTTTCAAAGAACTGGTTCTCTTAAGGGGAGGTCAAAGGGTGCAGATCTTTTACTCTAGTCAAGGATTTAGGCTGGGAATAGGAGGGTAACAGGATCTGAATTGCCAAGACGCTTGAAAGACATTGCTCCTGGCACAGAAACACCAAAGAAAGGTAGCCCCTTATAAAAGTGGAGGGGCTGCAGGTCACGGCCAGCTGGAGACCACTCTGTCGTCAACCACGGAGAATGAACCATGTGTGACTTGGTTTTTGTTGCCTTCAACCACTTCTAAATATTGCCCAGATTCTCAAACTTCATCTAAAACAGACTTGAAATTCTTCTCTCATAAGGCTTTGATCATGATAGAAGCGCAGTGTACAGGCCGTTAGAATTCTGGTGGCAAAGAATTTAGGTTGAAAGCAGGAATTATGTCACACTCACCTTTAACGGTAGCTCAACTGGTAGAGAATCCACCTGCAATGCAGGAGACCTGAGTTCAACCCCTGGGTTGGGAAGATCCCCTGGAGAAAGGAATGGTTACCTCCTCCAGTAGAATTGCCTGGAGAATTTCATGGGCAGAGGAGCCTGGCAGGCTACAGAGAGTGGGACATGACTGAGCAACTTTTACTTTACCTTTAGTACCTTGTGTGCCAAGAAGAATGCCTGGTTGGATGACTAGTGAGTGAATGAATAGAAGGCCTCAAAACAAAATGAAAACTGTACAAAACTGTTGGAGTTGAAAGGCTACCTTTAGGAAATTAAGAAGCAAACCCCATAACTGAATTATAACACTCTATGACACACTGAGCTATCGATCAAAGAGAAAATTTATTCACAGAGCTTTTCAAATACAAACAAAATAGCACTTTTTTACTTTTTACAAAATGAATATTGGAATAAATGTGGTACAGCACAGTACAATAATGGACGAAAGAAAACAAGATCTAATGACTGGAAAATGTCTCTCCTTACTCTCTCGTCTTCAAGTGAATTCTCTCCTATGGTGGACAGAAAGTCACCCCTTTACTTCGTAAGAATATCACAGCAGAAACTACTCAGAGAAATATTGCATATTTTTTTTAATAATATTGAAATACAAAGGCTTAATTCTAAAGGTCTGCATAAACACTGAAGACACGTTGAGGGCGTAAAGAGTTTATGCAGGGTATACAAAATACTGATAAAGTGGCTTATTGGTCCATTGATTAGGTTTACTGTATGCTTTATAAAGTGATAATACTGTATTTTAAATGTGTATTAAAAAGAAAACAGAGGAGTAATGCACCACTAACCATCTCGTACAGTCTTCGCAACCACTGAAATGTCTGTGTTTGGGCATGTGGATTGCATGGGTATGTCTGTATATGCTCCTGTGCTTTCAAAAGTGCCATGACTTACAGGGAACCTTTTTGGGTTGCCCTGCTTCCTAACATAATACTGTTTCTACTAGCCCTTTTGATTCTCTGAGTCATCATCCTAAAAAACAAAACAAAACAAAAACCTTGTTTGCATATATAGATTTGTTTTGTGTGTGTATGTGTTCTACATCAACAATACTCCGTGGAATAGAAACACTCAACACCCTGCAATATTTTTAGCATTTGGTCCATTGTTCTGTATCATTCCATGCTCTACATTTCTTTTGCAAATCTTGCACAACCCTTCCTTGTGGTAAGATGTTTCTGATTCCACTGGGTTTCATTTCATTTGCATCGTATGGTTTAGAAGCACTTTTCCGTCTTTTGAGAGTAGCTGGATGCTTCGGTCCCTCTGAGTCCCTGTGGTCCATCTTCTCCTCTGTCTGCGCTTGGTGGCTCCATCTCAGTAGGGGTACTGTTTCTGTTTCTTGCCTGAGAAGCAAGCCAGCCACGTGCAGAGCAGCATGGCAGCGGCAGCCCCTCCTCCTGTGCAGTAGTAGGCCCAGCCGATTTCACACTTACCTAGGGACACAAGAGAAGGAGAGAAAGCAGGCACAGGTCAGGCTGATTTTATAGGAGGCTCTGTTATTTCTCCCCAGGTGTGGGCTCCTGGTGTGCCAAAGTGAAACTGAAATCCTCCTTAGAAATACAGTCTCACTCAAATGATAATAAGGGTTGAAAGTTATCTCAAGGTGGAAGAAAGCAAGTGTGATTGTCTGCATTTCAGAAGGACCTCAAGGCCTATGTCTCCTGCTAGCTAAGGGACAGAAACCAATTCGCCCCAGCTGCGATGCTCACACCCATGGCTGAAGAAAAGGAAGAATAGCAGCCATCAGGATAAGAGAGATGAAGGTATTAGTTCTGATTTAAATCACCCAAACTTGTATGCATAATGAGGTACCTTAGAAAAAAACTTCAAAATAGAGATACAGTCCTAAATATAGACACAGCTTTTGCAAAGGGGCCACTCTAAGGAGGTGATCCATTTGAAAGATAATGCTAGAGTGAAAGACTCTACCAAAAAAACCTCCTGTAACTAACAGGTGATAACAGCAATGCTGTAGGATAGAAAAGTAGATATGCCGCTGATTTCAGACAAGAGCAAAGGAACACAGTCCTTCTTACTTTTCTTTATCATGATAAGGTTCTGTGAAGTTTCTTTGGCTGTCGGAGGGTTAACTCACCCACCTATATCTACCTACTCACCCAAGTCCTGCCCTTCCCTGAAAGACTCAAGAATCAAGATGGAGCCTTCAGCACATCCTCCTTGAGCCACCATCTGCCTGAGGCCAATTAACTCCTTGTCTTGATAAGGGTGTGTGCATCATTCCTCATAATTGCTATGTTTATGGAGCAACATAAGCAACATTCCTTATTTCTGTTATAAAACGTATAGTCAACTCATCAGACCAACTGTCTATCAGATGAAAATGGAAAAGTAGGGCAGCAGATAAAGGTACTAAGAAGGGACTTCCTTGGCAGTCCAGTGGTGAAGACTCAGTTCCACTGCAGGTCACGCCTGCTCAAGGAACTAAGATCGCACATGCTGTGGGGTGAGGCCAAAAAAGAAGGTACGTAAGAAGTGTGCCACTGTTGAAAGTGTTTGTGGGTGTTACACAGTACTGCCCTTAACCACACGGAGATCCTAGTTTACATGCATGATTTACACATTTTGTGGTTTAAATTTAGTAACTGGCTAAGATCCAAAATGAGCAACTAACATTCAATGTGATTTAAAAGAAAATTATTCCTCTATTTCAGATATACAGACTTTCATTTGCTAGGTAATTCATAAGGTAAATCATTATTAAATCAATATGGATTTATTCTGGTTTTTCTGGATTATGTAGAAATATGGCCAACCCTTAATCTAACTTAAAATACATATAAATACAGACACCACACACACACACACACACACACACACACACACACACACTCATCTTTTGAGAAGCAAAACAATGGTCAAGATCAGTATGCTAAGGTCTAGATGTGTCAAGAAACTTTAGACAAATTGGCTCAGATGGTAAAGCGTCTGTCTACAATGCGGGAGACCTGGGTTCGATCCCTGGGTTGGGACGATCCCCTGGAGGAGGAAATGGAAACCCACTCCAGGACTATTGCCTGGAAAATCCCATGGACAGAGGAGCCTGGTAGGCTACAGTCCATGGGGTCGCAAAGAGTTGGACACGACTGAGCTACTTCACTTCACTTCAAAGAAACACTAAGTCATCCATCCCCTGATTCTTTATTCCCTTCTTCCCACTTTCTTTCTCTCTCTCATTCATCCATTAATTCAACAAATATTTTTAAGTGACCACTCTAACTAGGACACATTGGGTGCTAGGAATCTACTTTGGAAAATGATAAATACAGTTCCCAGGATCAAGGAGCCACCATCTCATCAAGGGAGTATTACTGCTAATTCAGGAGACATAAGAGATCACTGGGTTGGGATGATCCCCTGGAGGAGGGTACAGCAACCCACTCCAGTATTCTTGCCTGGAGAATCCCATGGACAGGGGAGCTTGGTGGGCTACATCCAGTCCATGGGGTCACAAAGAGTTGGACACGACTGAAACGACTTAGCACACATGCACTCAGATATTTATATGATAACTGTGATATGTGCTTTGAAGAAAAAACATCCAGGATGCTAAGACAGCAAATCATAAGGAATTTTATACAGTGAGGTTGTGTGATGGAGAGCCTTAAAGTAGAAATGAAATTTGAGCTGAGACCTGGCAGATGAGCAGGGGTTAGCCAAAGAGGAATGTGAGAGGCCAGGGAACACTGTATTTGCACCATGGAGATGGGAATGTAATGGAGAAACGTAGGCAAATTTGGGTCTTCTTAAAGTATTGTTTGGGCTTCCCAGGTGACTCAGTGGTAAAGAATCCACCTGCCAATGCAGGATACGCGGGTTCAATCCTGGTTGGGAAGATCCCCTGGAGAAGGAAATGGCAACCCACTCCAGTATTCTTGCCTGGAGAATATCATGGACAGAGCAGCCTGGTGGGCTACAGTCCATGAGGTTGCAAAGAGTCGGACACGACTGAGCAACACTTCTCAAAGTGTTGTTCAAGTAAGAGATGGGGATGCCACTGTTCAGGTAAGCAAGAGATGGGGTTGGGTGTGAGCACCTCCAGAGTCTGAGAGCTAGAAGCCTGAAGACTTCCTCTTCAAATGTTCATCTAGGCTGGCATATAGAGATGTGAGATATTCAACAATCAGTTAGTTGCTCAGTCGTGTCAGACTCGTTGCGACCCCATGGACTGCAGCATGCCAGTTGTTGAGATAGTCAACATCCATAGGTAAATCTTGAGCACCCACTCTGTGTGTTACAATGTTACAGGAGACCCCGGGGGAACAAGATAGATAGGATCTTTGGTTTCAAAGGCTTATATTCTAGCAAGACCGATTCTTAAGTATCGCTCACATCAATTGCACTCTCTTGAACCCATTCCTTGTATATTCTACACATATGTCTGCTGAAATTCAGTTAACAAAATTAACTAGATATAGAAAGGAATTTTTTTCATGAAACTATCAATGTAAATGTATCTTGAACTTCTCCAAAGAAGAAAGATTTTTCTTCTTCTTGAGCATGAGTCCTTCCATAGTAAAACCCACATGCTCAATAATAAGAAATTAGCACTGTGTTTTACAGTAATAGAAAAAGTCTTTCTGAGTACATTAGGCTATTAGGAAAGAGCAGCTGTTTAAGTTTATATGCTTTAAACAGCACGGTAGTCCATGAGTAGTAATGGAAACAAAGGAAAACCAGGAAATAGGGGACTATTTTTCCTTGGCCTCTCCTTTCCCCTGTGGTGGCAATAAATTCTTATTATTATAGTGCAAACACAAAGTATTTTACTAGAGGGCAAGCTTTGTCTGTGATCCTTTCAGGAAATTAGAGGAGCAAATCCCTTTAAACTTTCCCTTTTGCTCTCTGTAATGCTCCATCAAACAGGACTCCAAGCCCACCGGGTTGGCAAACCACTGCTTTCAGCAATGGGGGATGCTATTCTCGACAGATAAAATAGAGGTTAATGGGACAGAAAGCAGCAAACCACAGCCACCTGCACATTCAATGGAAAAAGGTGTCCTGGCTGTGTTCCAGGGCAGCCCCAGGGAAAAGGTGGGTGGGAGAGGTATGGCTGATTTTTTCTAGGGTGTCTCAAATTGGCAGCTCAGTTGGTAAAGAATCTACCTGCAATGCAGGAGACGATTCCTGGGTTGAGATGTGCTGGAGAATGGATAGGCTACCCACTCCAGTATTCTTGGGTTTCCCTTTGGCTCAGCTGGTAAAGAATCCACCCGCAATGTGGGAGACCTGGGTTCAATCCCTGGGTTGGGAAGACCCCCTGAGAAGGGAAAGGCTACCCACTCCAGTATTCTGGCCTAGAAAATTCCATGGACTCTATAGTCTGTGGGGTCGCAAAGAGTTGGACACGACTGAGGGACTTTTCACTTTCAAATTAGTTTTTAGTGCATCTTCTGTTAGTAATAGACAGAAGAAAAGGTACAAAGAGCCAGCCTTGGGACTTCCCTGGTGGTTCAGTGACTAAGACTCCATGCTCCCAACGTAGGGAGTCTAGATTCAATTCCTGGTCAGGGAACTAGATCCCATATGTCACAATTGAAAAAAAATAAAATAAAAAGATCCTGCATGCGACAACGAAGATCTACTGCAGCCAAATATATATAAATAAGGAGGCTTTCCCGGTGACTCAGTGGGAAAGAATCCTTCTGCAATGCAGGAGACTCCGGAGACAAGGGTTTAATCCCTGGGTCGGCAAAATCCCCCGGAGAAGAAAATGGCAACCCACTTCAGTATTCTTGCCTGGAAAATTCCATGGACAGAAGAGCCTGGTAGGCTACAGTCTGTCCACAGCGTCACAAAGAGTCAGACAGGACTAAGCGACTGAGCACAGGACACAGAAATAAATATATAAATGTAAAAAAAATAACCCTGCTTACTACAAATAAAAATGAAATTTCAATGATCAGTTCATCTTTTGAGGAACTGTATTTATTCATTCAATTGTTTGATTACTGTTTTAGTGTCTACCATGTGACTGCCTGTCTGCCTCTATATCCAAGTGCTCAATATGATGATGTCTGGAGCACAGCAGACAATCAATACACATTTGTGCATATCAGACACAATACTAGTGCTGAGAATAGAGATCTGAAATTAACAATTATATAACAGCGGTTGTGGACAGCCTGTGAAGCAGGTGCTAAACAGTCTAGAAGCAGCATCTCAGGTGACCATTTTTGCCTATGATGCCTTCAGGAAATTAGGGAAACAAATCTGTCATTCCCATTTTGAAGATGAGGACCCTGCACAGCATGCAAGATAAGTCAATGGCCCAGTATCTCAAATCAGTGATGGAGCTTGAACTTGAACTCCAAAACTTTCTCCTGTGCTCAGATATGTTTTAGGAAGATCCATATTAAAAATTTCCCCAGTTGTCAGATAGTACTTGTCTTTGCCAGAACTTACATGTTGTGCAGAAATAAGCTATATGGCGCATCTCTGAATTTACCAGTATTCTTAGAAGACTCCATATGCCTATGTCTACCTGGCACTATCTTAGTTATTAAAGACTTGCACGTTACAGATCTGGCATTCTCAATTTTGGAGCTAGCAGAACCAATCTGAACTCTCTTGGCGACCTCATCCCCCTAGAGAATGAGGGGGAGTGATAATCCAATACATTTACTTGATCAGTTCAGATAATTGATTTTTCCTGAGCAATCACTTACCATAAACATGCTCCCAAAGTGGATGTTTCTGACCTGCCCTGGCCTGAGGGTAGCTGAGTAAGGGCTCCAGGTATGGGTCATATTTCAGCTCCTCTCTGCTTGCAAACTGCTAGCAGTCTGGCGGGAGCCCACTGGGCCATCCTCATTCAATACCCAGAAACTTTGCCACAGCACCTCCTACTGTGCGCAGTACTGCTCATTTGAACATAAACCAGGATCCTTCAGCTAGTCCTGCAGGCTGACTAAACTCCCTTGTGTACTCACCCTGCCTCTGCTCTGCATTTGAACTTGAGCCTTGCTGGTTTCCAGCTTATTTCTCTCCTCACCAGATTACTGCGGAGTTCCCAGCCTTGTATATAAGCTAACTGCCTTTCTTTATCAAGGCAGGACATCTTTCACCTGTGATATTTTAAACTTTTCAGCAAGTTAAGGTGTCAATGCAAAGTTTGTGTAGAGAAGGAGCAGGCATATTAGATTTCAACTCTTTTGCTGTACAAATAACGAAGGTAGGAAGGTGGGAGGGTCAGTAGACAGAGAAAAAAACTTTTGTGTTCTTAAATACCATGGGCAGAAATTTGAGAGGTCTTTTTCCTCTTGAATAAATTCTTTCCTGCCTCTTCCTATTCAGACCATCTAGTCTACCTATGCATGAAAACCAAGAACAAAAAGAACCTATCATGGTACTGATTCCATGTGTTCTTTTGTGAAGTTACCAAACAAAAGTGTTGCTGCTGCTAAGTCACTTCAGTCGTGTCTGACTCTGTGTGACCCCATAGATGGCAGCCCACCAGGCTCCGCTGTCCCTGGGATTCTCCAGGCAAGAACACTGGAGTGGGGTGCCATTTCCTTCCCCAATGCATGAAAGTGAAAAGTGAAAGAGAAGCCACTCAGTCGTGTCTGACCCTCAGTGACCCCATGGACTGCAGCCTTCCAGGCTGCTCTGTCCATAGGATTTTCCAGGCAAGAGTACTGGAGTGGGGTGCCATTGCCTTTTCCAACAAAAGTGTTGCCCCCCCCAAATAAATAGAGTTTAAACATTTGACCTAAAACATACAAAAGCTTTGATTCAAACTTTTAATGGAACAAGTAGTTAAAATAACACATGTGTCTGAAAAGAGACAAGCAGAACTCAAACTTGATTGCTGGGCAAAAAATGTAAAAGTAAAAAGGCTGAGGGAAGAAAGTTTGTGAGGTGGGGTTCTTCTGAGGGCTCTTGGGTTGTTTCTGTTTGTAACCAGAGGCAATAACCCATACTGAGAATACAGCCCATCCTGGACACGACTTCAGAGCCCCATTGATACTGTACTTCTGAGATGTGCTCCAGGGGGCGCTGTCCACAAGCAGATCTCAAGAATGGGGTTCCCCATGGGTAAATCCCCAGAGTAGATAGTGTGGAGGCACGTGCAATGGTAGAATCCAGCCCAGTCCAAAGATTGGGCACCGAGTCTGCACACAGAGCGTCCCAGGCAGCAGCACCCACCTTCATGCCTTCGGTCTCCAGAACCGCAGCTCAGTGAACCGACCCAGTCTCTCTCCTCAAGAACTGCTGCTCTGGACCTTAATGAACCAGGCTGACTATATCTTTCTACCTCTCCTGCCCCTTAATTTCTACGTTTAGGAGACTGGACTGTTGGATTGGAACTCTCCGGATAGTTGAATGATACCCTTTCCGCCCAAACACACAGGATACCTAAGTGTACAAGGGTCTAGTGTGGAATACTGGAGCCACTTCAACGTATTAGAGGAGGCAAGAAACCCTTAAAAGACTCCACACCTTCTCTGTTTGCCCTGTCTTCTCCACGGAGGCAACCAGGAATGTAGAGAGAATGTGATATATATGTGTCCATTGGTAAGAGCTGATACCCTCAAGCTATGCATTAAAGTATTCTTCGTAACCTGCATGTCCAAGGGAGCAGGGATTTACTTTCTGGAAAAGATAAGATATGTATCTGCAAAGCACTCAAAATTGCACCATGTCTAAGGAGATATGTTACAGTCAATTTTGATAGGAAAATACCAGCCTTGTAAATTATAGCACATCTTCATTCATTCTGTAGCCAAAGTGGGAGTGAGGCAAGGGCTGTCTAGACGAGTATGTGATGGGTAATTGACTGCTGTGTAAGCTCTCTACTCAAACATGAGTTCATGTTTTATGAGTCTCAGATTTTAGGGGGAAAATCCTTCCTGAGTTACATACTGATTCTATTCTATCCAATGGCATGCATTTCTCTTCTGGATTCCCACAAAAATTTCATTAAAGAGCCATAATTTTAATTTGCTCTGTTGTATCTCTCTCGTTCCCAAAGAAATGTTTTTAGCTTCACCTTCAGGGTGAGGAGCTGGGGAACAAAGAAAAAAAGTTCTCGCAGGTACTATTTACTGCCTCCTATAGAAACAGTGCTGTGCTGTGCTTAGCAGCTCAGTCATGTCTGACTCTTTGCAACCTCATGGACTGTAGCCCACCAGGTTCCTCTGTCCATGGGGATTCTCCAGGCAAGAATACTGGAGTGGGTTTCCATGCCCTCCTCCAAGGAAACAATGCTAGTCATCATCAACTTAGGGATTTACCAGAAAGTATCTTTCAGAGGTCGCACACTTGCACAGATGCTCAAACTCATGAAAAGGCAGCACACCCAGAACAGCAGCTGGTACTGAGCCCAAACTACACACCCAGGGAGAAAAGCTAGCTATTACTAGCTATTATTGTTACTAACCCTTATGGCAGAAAGTGAAGAACTAAAGAGCCTCTTGATGAAAGTGAAAGAGGAGAGTGAAAAAACTGGCATAAAGCTCAACATTCAGAAAACGAAGATCATGGCATCTGGCCCCATCACTTCATGGCAAATAGACAGGGAAACAGTGGAAATAGTGGCTGACTTTATTTTTCTGGGCTCCCAAATCACTGTACATGGGGACTGCAGCCATGAAATTAAAAGACACTTACTCCTTGGAAGGAAAGTTATGACCAACCTAGACAGCATATTAAAAAGCAGAGACGTTACTTTGCCAACAAAGGTCCGTCTAGTTAAGGCTATTTTTCCAGTGGTCATGTAGGGATGTGAGAGTTGGACTATAAAGAAAGCTGAGTGCAGAAAAATTGATGCTTTTGAACTGTGGTGTTGGAGAAGGCTCTTGAGAGTCCCTTGGACTGCCAGGAGATCCTACCAGTCCATCCTAAAGAAGATCAGTCCTGGGTGTTCATTGGAAGGACTGATGTTGAAACTGATGCTCCAATACTTTGCCCACCTGATGTGAAGAGCTGACTCATTTGAAAAGACCATGATGCTGGGAAAGATTGAGGGCAGGAGGAGAAGGGGACGACAGAGGATGAGATGGCTGGATGGCAACACCGACTTGATGGACATGGGTTTGGGTGGACTCCAGGGGTTGGTGATGGACAAGGAGGCCTGGTGTGCTGTGGTTCATGGGGTCACAAAGAGTCGGACACAACTGAACGACTGAACTGAACTGATTATTACTATTATTTTCATTGTTAATACCACCTGGAATCTTAGTAAGTTATAATATCAGAGTGTGTATTTGGACTGTAAGCTTTTTAAAAAAATGTTTTGAGCATCTGGAGATTTTATTTTTCACTTTACTTTTTTAAAACTTTATTTATTTGTCTGCTGGGTCTTCGTGGCTGCATGCAGGCTTTCTCTAGTTGTGGGGGCAGGGCCTATTCTAGGCTGCAGTTCACAGGCTTCTCATTGCGGTGACTTCTCCTGTGCTCTAGAGCTCTTGTGCTTCAGCAGTTGCAGCTCACAGGCTTAGCTGTTCCGTGGCGTGTGGGATCCTGCCAGATAAGGGACTGAACCTGTGTCCCCTATGTTGACAGGCAGATTCTTAACCACTGGACCACCAGGGAAGCTGTGGAGATTTTAAATACTACATTATGGATCCATCAGAGAAACTGGAAGATCTGAGAACGAGACACCCGGGTGACTGTACTGGGTGTGGCTGCCTGGGAACCAGTGTTTCTTCACTTCCACTCACACCTGAGTTTCAGGGAGTTTCCCTTGGGTACCACACCAGATGTGCTCATCAGATCCACCCAGGGTCCTTCCTCCTAAACTCTGCGCTAAATCAGGGCCTTGCATCATCTTATCCTGAAGTCCCTGCCAGAATCACATAACCACGAAAGCAGAGGCAGAGACGCCTTGCCTTCACAGCATCCCTGCAATACAGAGGCGGAGCAAGAGAAATAAAAATACCCTGGTGCCTTCGGAAATGTGATTAAACTTCACTTTATATGGCAGAAAAGTAGGGAGAGTGGAGCGGCATCTGAATCCTTAAGATCACACCCATCAGATGGACCTCTGTTCCATGGCCCGCCCGGCAGAGAGTTTTGTTGCTATATAGTTGCATAATTTACCCATAAAAATGGTGGACGTGTTGTCCCGTCTGGCTAGCAGAGTCTCTGCTGGCACGGTTGTTATTAATTCTTGCCCCTTAGCCCCAAATCCATCCTAAAAAGTTCCACTAGAGATAACGCCGCTGTTAAGTCGATAAGGCACACACACTGGCTCCATACACAGAGTGTGTATTCCTGCTGGTCTTTGCGTTCATGCTGTGAACTGACACAGAATCCCATCTCCACGTGGGGGTGGTGGAGATATCCAGCGGGGCCTTATTCAGTGTAGGCGATAAAGATGATCCTTTGGTTTCTGTCTGTAGCTGCTATTTATAAAGGCTGGAAACTACCTGAAATTCAGCCCCTCTGTCTCATGGCCGGCCCCAAAGAGAGTGTGAAAGGACCCAGGCTCTCCCTAATTGCTCCTTCCCAGCTTGGCCTGTGGCTGCGGCCAATTTTCCAACAGTCCCATGAGAAGAGGTGCTGGTTTCCATCCTGACAGCATTTTTATCTACCCTCCCCCTGTTCGCACCTGTCACGCTTTCATCGGCCACTGAGCAGCCTCTGCATATAGTCTCCATATCCACTGAAATGGAAATGTGTGGCAACCAGGGCTCCTTTGATCTTGGGGAGCTGCCCTCGGTCCAAAAGGTTTCCTTGATGATTGCTCCTTGCTTATAAGGTAGCCCTCGGGAACGAGCTTAATCCAATTTGGTCAAGCACAACCTTGAGACCCTGGTAAATTACAACCCACCCCCGCTGAAAATGAGAGAGGGACGGTGAGGCATAGCTACCGTCCGACGACTTCATTTCCAAGTTATAATGAAAGCAAGTCTCAGACCGCATTCTGCGACACATACAGAAGCTTATTAAACAGTTATCCAAAAGCAGGCACAAACCAGCTCACCAACTGTTCCAAGAGCTAGTTAAATCCTAGCTCCCTATCGTTTTAAGATGGGCTACCATCTTGCACCAAAGAACCACTGGAAGCAAACGCAAGGTTCAAGGGATTCTGTTCCTTCTGGCAACAAGTAACCAAAAATCCTCTGAACCAGGGACAAGAAACAGAGTCCTTATGGGTGATCAGACTTTGGCTGACTTTCTTATGGCAGAGTGGATGTGGCAGAGTGTTTTAGTAAAGCTGTTCTCATTGTTTTATTTTTTAAACTTTTATTTATTTTTGGCTGTGTCAGGTCTTCACTGTGGTGTGTGGGCTTCTCACTGCGGTGGTTTCTCTTGATGTGGAGTATGGGCGCTAGGCATGTGGGCACAGTAGTTGTGGCTCATGGGCTTAGTTGTTCCGAGGCAGGTGGGATCTTCCTGGATCAGAAACTGAACCCGGGTCCCCTGCATTGGCAGGTGGGTTCTTAACCACCAGACCACCAGGGAAGCTCTGTTTTCATTGTTAAAAATACTAAAATATGTATCCGGGTACTAGTGCATAAACAGCCACTGTCCCCAAGTTCTCCAAGTGCCCCATGGTCCCCTTCCTCCCCTGAGAACCCTAGGGAATCCTAGCCTCATTCCCAGGAATGAAAAGGCTGGTGCTTGGCCGGTCAAGGCCCCTTGGGAGCCTACTCCAGCATTTATTTTAGTTAGGATTAGTCAGGGCCATTTTGGTTGTTAAATATTCTAGATATCTTTCAGACTTACAAAAAGGGCTATGTGCCTAGATGGCTGTTTAAATCCTTTTATATGAAGACAGAGAGTATCTCTTTTAGCCAATCCACAATCTTGAATACCTTTAATTTCACCAACGAGAGTCCATTTTTAACATGCTCATTGATAAGACACCTATTTCACCTTTAAAAATCCATTTCTGACCATGGGTGAGGCTTCTTGTGTTGGTCAAGATATGGATAACAAAACGTGTACTACACTGCTGTATTTTAAACGGATAACCAACAAGGACCTACTGTAGAGCACAGAGAACTCTGTTCAATGTTGTGTGGCAGCCTGGATGGGAAAGGAGTTTGGGAGAGAATGGATACATGTGTATGTATGTCTGGGTTTGCTTTGTTGTGCACCTGAAACCCTTACGTTGTTAGTCAGCTGGTTATACTCCAGTATACTCCAGGGCTCATACTGTACACTCCAGTGGCTCAGACTGTAAAGAATCTGCCTGCAGTGCAGGAGACCCAGGTTTGATCCCTGGATTGGGAAGATCCCCTGGAGGAGGGCATGGCCACCCACTCCAGTATTCTTGCCTGGAGAATTCTATGGACAGAGGAACCTGGTGGGCTACAGTCCATGGTGTCACAAAGAGTTGGACACGACTGAGCAACTAACATTTTCACTTAAAATAAGACGTTTAAATTAAAACAACAACAATAGCAACACGTGTACTAATATCCCTGAGTTTCCACTCTGGAGCCTGCACCTGAGCTATGACTTCCTGTGACTCACAAACACATCTCATTCCTGAAGTATTTTAAAATGAAGGACAGGCATTATAATAGTGGTGTTAAGAACTTTGAAGAATCTTGAGATTTTACTCATAAGCTAACGAGTTAGCCTGCCACACTTTCATGGATGCTAGCAAAAGCTAGGCGACTCCTGGATCAGAGATGGAGGCCTCTGTTATTACTCAACACGGCAACCAGCACGAGCTTCACATCTGAGTCCATCTTTTGGCCTTCTACATTCCACAGGGACTGACATGGTAAATTCAGTACTTCTGTGTCACCATTGAGGAACCCCAAGCTTAGGGATCCCCAATTTTTTATAACAGACTGCAAGTAAATCCACCCAAACTTTGCCCTGGAGGCAGAGATTATTAAAGGGAACAATAAATAAAACCTGTCTTTTGCGCCAGCAAGAGTCATTATCTTCCAAAACTGCTCACTACAGACATCTTTGAGAACAGGTCAGAACAACATGTTCCCCAGACATGATGGAAGATTGCTTCCCAAGACCAGCACTAAAGAATCCAGTGAGGACTCCAAGTGGAAGCGTATTCCATTCCTTAGGAAGGTGGAATGCTCATTTTCACAGATACAATTTCAAATTAGAATTGAAATATGGGAGTACTTATTTGCAATAATGTCTACTGTGAGTTGGAAAAGGAAACGGCAACCTACTCCAGTAATCTCGCCTGGAAAATCCTATGGACAGAGGAGCCTGGTGGGCTATCACCCATCCAGTTGCAAAGAGTTGGGTACAACAGAGCACACACATGTCCCATTGCAAGTAGAGATGTTTCACCTTATACCCTCTCTCTGGCAAACACTTTTGTAGAGAATGAAATCAAGTCAAAGGAACCCCAGTCAAATAGCTTCCCAGCTTCCTAGGGGGATGATTGTTGGGAAACTAGGTCTAGAATTCAGGTTTCTAGGCTTTCCAATGTCAGGCTTCCAAATGCTGCTTACCAGCGGTTTGGAGTCCTCTTGTGTCAGGAATCCACTTGAATAATGAATAAAAGTTATGAATACTCTCTCCAGGAGAATGCACATATGCACAAGCCTATGACATTTGCACACAATTTCAGTGAGGTCACAAATTCCCTGAAGTCTATTGATGGACTGTAGGCATCTTGAATGATCTGGAGACCTCAAGTTAAAACTCACCCCTAGAACAAGGGTTAATATAACACTGAACTCAGTTACCAATATCATCAAGACATCCGGTTGCTAACCCAAGTACCGTATGTCTCCAGATATTGTGGAGCTGACATCCTCAGCTATCCAAAACATGACCCCAAATCAAGGGGTCCAAAAAAAAGCTGTCCAGAATAGGCAAAAATCAGTGATTCAAAGACACACAGTGCACAGAAACAGCACTGAACTGTTTTTTTTTTTTTAAGCATGGTTCTAAGATGATTTATGATGACTCAACAGAAAAGGACACAAATTAGAAGTGAGGGAATAAGGAGAGAAAGGGGTAATTAATAACTGTAATGAATTATCATTGACAGGGTGACATAAAACTGTTGCAAAACAACTACAAAAAAGCACAGAGAACTCAGTTTTTTTCAGTCTTGGTTATTTGGTGAAAAGGTAAACCACTCTACACATGCTCTGTTGGGGATGTCCTGGGGATGATTCCATATGACAGCAAGTGGTTAATGATTTTTTTTTAAATCTTGTTTATGTTTTTTATATCTTTTATATATTAAACTGATGGAAAAGCATATGATACATCCTCAAACTTTTTCAACATGATTAAAACAGGAAATACGTTTGTGTTTAAAGCAAAAAGGAAGAACTGATATTTATTTGTGCATCTTGATGTATGAAGCATCTTTCACTATCCCCTTCAGTTATTTTAACAGGCAGGTGAAGTAGTAGTATCTTCTTTTAGAGACCAAGAACTGAAGTTCTGAGAGCTTAGAACTCTCCCAGAACTCGCCCAGAATCAAACAACTCTTGAAAAGTGAAACCGAGATTCAAATCCAGTCCAAGTTTTTCCCTTTAAGGGGAAAATTCATTTATCTGGAGTAATTCATTCATATGGAATCTTCTGAAAAGATCCAATAAAGGAGTTTCACCCCACAAATTCTCTATGTTAATTAATTCTTGTCAACATTCTACCAGGCTAAAAATCAGATGAAGAGTCAGAAAAGATAAGCCCTTTGTTTACTTTGTTATATTTTGGGCTTTATCCTAAAAAGATTTTTGAGGAGTTTATTAAAAATGCTCACCAATGGCCCCTTCTTAACAGGAGACATGTTAAGCCATTTATCTTCTATTTCTATTTTATTTTTTCTTATGGAACAAAGGTAAAAATGCATAGGAAGGTCACTAACACCTAAGTTTGTGAATTCTCAGTTCTGGGGCAGAAATATTTCTCCTGAGATTGAGAGCCATCATATAAAGATTTGAAAGAACTGTCTTCAAATGTGTATTACATACACCACATTAACAAATTGAAAAATAAAAGCCATATGATTATCTCAATAGATGTAGAGAAAGCCTTTGACAAAATTCAACATCCATTTATGTTAAAAACTCTCCAGAAAGCAGGAACAGAAGGAACATACCTTAACATAATAAAAGCTATATATGACAAATCCACAGCAAACATTGTCCTCAATGGTGGAAAATTGAAAGCATTTCCCCTAAAGTCAGGAATAAGACAAGGGTGCCCACTTTCACCACTACTATTCAACATAGTTCTGGAAGTTTTGGCCACAGCAATCAGAGCAGAAAAAGAAATAAAAGGAATCCAAATTGGAGAAGAAGTAAAACTCTCACTGTTTGCAGATGATATGATCCTCTACATAGAAAACCCTAAAGACTTCACCAGAAAATTACTAGAGCTAATCAATGAATATAGTAAAGTTGCAAGATATAGAATCAACACACAGAAATCCCTTGCATTCCTATACACTAATAATGAGAAAATAGAAAGAGAAATTAAGGAAACAATTCCATTCACCATTGCAACGAAAAGAATAAAATACTTAGGAATATATCTACCTAAAGAAACTAAAGACCTATATATAGAAAACTATAAAACACTGGTGAAAGAAATCAAAGAGGACACTAATAGATGGAGAAATATACCATGTTCATGGATGGGAAGAATCAATATAGTGAAAATGAGTATACTACCCAAAGTAATCTATAGATTCAATGCAATCCCTATCAAGCTGCCAACAGTATTTTTCACAGAGCTAGAACAAATAATTTCATAATTTGTATGGAAATACAAAAAAACTCAAATAGCTAAAGCAATCTTGAGAAAGAAGAATGGAACTGGAGGAATCAACCTGCCTGACTTCAGGCTCTACTGCAAAGCCACAGTCATCAAGACAGTATGGTACTGGCACAAAGACAGAGATATAGATCAATGGAACAAAATAGAAAGCCCAGAGATAAATCCACACACCTATGGACACCTTATCTTTGACAAAGGAAGCAAGAATATACAGTGGAGAAAAGACAAACTCTTTAACAAGTGATGCTGGGAAAACTGGTCAACCACTTATAAAAGAATGAAACTAGAACACTTTCTAACATCAAACACAAAAATAAACTCAAAATGGATTAAAGATCTAAACATAAGACCAGAAACTATAAAACTCCTAGAGGACATAAATCACAGCAGAATCCTCTATGACCCACCTCCCAGAATATTGGAAATAAAAGCAAAAATAAACAAATGAGACCTAATTAAAATTAAAAGCTTCTGCACAACAAAGGAAACTATAAGCAAGGTGAAAAGACAGCCTTCAGAATGGGAGAAAATAATAGCAAATGAAGCAACTGACAAAGAATTAATCTCAAAAATATACAAGCAACTCCGGCAGCTCAATTCCAGAAAAATAAATGACCCAATCAAAAAATGGGCCAAAGAACTAAGCAGACATTTCTCCAAAGAAGACATACAGAAGGCTAACAAACACATGAAAAGATGCTCAAGATCACTCATTATCAGAGAAATGCAAATCAAAACCACAATGAGGTACCATTTCACGCCAGTCAGAATGGCTGCTATCCAAAAGTCTACAAGCAATAAATGCTGGAGAGGATGTGGAGAAAAGGGAACCCTCTTACACTGTTGGTGGGAATGCAAACTAGTACAGCCACTATGGAGAACAGTGTGGAGATTCCTTAAAAAACCGGAAAGAGAACTGCCATATGACCCAACAATCCCTCTGCTGGGCATACACACCGAGGAAACCAGAATAGAAAGAGACACGTGTACCGCAATGTTCATCGCAGCACTGTTTATAATAGCCAGGATATGGAAGCAACCTAGATGTCCATCAGCAGATGAATGGATAAGAAAGCTGTGGTATATATACACAATAGAGTATTACTCAGCCATTAAAAGGAATACATTTGAATCAGTTCTAACGAGGTGGATGAAACTGGAGCCTATTATACAGAGTGAGGTAAGCCAGAAAGAAAAATACCAATACAGTATACTAAAGCATATATATGGAATTTAGAAAGATGGTAACAATAAGCCTGTATGTGAGACAGCAAAAGAGACACAGATGTATAGAACAGTCTTTTGGGCTCTGTGGAAGAGGGAGAGGGTGGGATGATTTGGGAGAATGGCACTGAAACATGTATAATATCATATGTGAAACGAATCTCCAGTCCAGGTTTGATGCATGATACAGGATGCTCGGGGCTCGTGCACTGGGATGACCCAGAGGGATGGTATGGGGAGGGAGGTGGGAGAGGGGTTCAGGATGGGGAACACATGTACAATCGTGGCAGATTCATGTTGATGCATGGCAAATCCAATACAATATTGTAAAATAATTAGCCTCCAATTAAAATAAATAAATTTATATTTAAAAATGTGTATTACATTATCAGAAGGAATTATCTGCTTGGGATACTAGGGGTTGGGGGGGGTAGAATCTTCTTAATTAATAGACTATCACCAAATTCTTAACTACGGGAAAATTTTAATAAATCTACATATTTATTCCAGATGATGTTCATATAGCCTATTTGTCTTAAAGGCACACAGTTCAGGTATATCTACTCTTGTTGTTATAAAAGGTAACCATTGAAAAAAATGAAGAAAGATCCTTAAAAGAGAGACTAAAATATTCTTTCCAATAGTTAAGTTTATTAGTTCTTAATATCTTGTGGCCACTAAACTATCGGGAAGAATATTTCTCATTTCCCAAAGGTTTTCTAACACATTTTCTTTTTTCCATTAGCACTGAATTCCACTGCTACAAATTGCAGCAAGTCACTGAATTAGGTTATTAAAAGGCACTGATACAACAACAGGAAAGATCCTGCCCTAAAACAATGAAACCAAAAAGACTTCAGGAAGGAAAGATTTAGAGCAATTTCCTTTTTCATCTGCCAGGGTATTTGGTTCTTTAAACTATGACACTCAACTTGATTACTTTCTAGGAGATGGTTAAGCCATTAGTCCCTCAGAAAGTATGGTCATGATTCTCTCCAGGATATCAGCAGCTGAGTGTGTAGAGAAACATGATGGCAACTGCCTTGTTAGTCAAAAATGAGTTATAAGGTTTCTTCTTTTCTATCTTCTCTCTTCCTTCCTTCTCTCACAGCCTCCCTCTCTTTTTTGAACCATTTAGTAGACAGTAGATACGTGACAAGCAGGTAAGGATCCTATCTACCTA
Source organism: Capricornis sumatraensis (assembly GCF_032405125.1). Taxonomy (NCBI): domain Eukaryota; kingdom Metazoa; phylum Chordata; class Mammalia; order Artiodactyla; family Bovidae; genus Capricornis; species Capricornis sumatraensis. Next base: position 32,845,325 of record NC_091080.1, on the reverse strand, counting down.
ATTCATAATTTTATTCTAAGTATATGGCACAACTTTGGGTACCTAGAATGTGCTTAATACATAGTCATTGAATAAATACATCTATTCAATACTGCTATGAACCATCAAACTGACATAGGCAGCAATGCTGGAAAAATCCTGTCCCAGAGGAACGTACAAAGATGGTTTAGGAAAGCAGATAGAATTGGATCTAGGATTATACAGAATGGGGGCACTTTTCCCTAAAGCAGGTCTAGAGGCATTTACTAAAGCTATACTTAAAAGTGGAGATGTGTATGTGTATGTGTATGTGTATGTGTATGTGTATGTGTATGTGTATGTGTATGTGTTGTCACTCAGTTGTCTCTGACTCTTTGTGATCCCATGGACTGTAGCCCACCAGACTCCTCTGTCCATGGAATTCTCCAGGCAAGAATACTGGAGTGAGTAGCCTTTCCCTTCTCCAGGTGATCTCCCCGACCCAGGAATCAAACCTGGGTCTCTCGCATTGCAGGCAGATTCTTTATCATCTGAGCCACCAGGGAAGCCCAAAGTGGAAATGTTTATGCTCTAATGTTGTTGCTAGGGCCCAGAAATGGACGGGTTGAATGCATGCCCCTGAAATGAATAGATTCTCCCCATTTTCTGAGATGAAAGTGAAAAATCCTTCAACTCTGGAAAAAGGGCCCCTAAGAAGGCAGAGGGACCCGCAAAGCTGATTGTTCTTCCCTCGGAGGTGCCAGGACATTTTGCTCCATCACTTCAGCACCAGCCAAGTTGGACTTCTTCTGTCTGTGGAAGTTTCCAGCTATCCTTTGCAGCATCACCTTCCAGAATGTTCCCATGGGTCCCTCTGGGCCTACTCAGTTTGGGTCTCAGCTTAACTCACAGAAGCTGCATGGCTTCTCTCTGCCACCCTCTGGCACTAGACCTGAGTGAAGGAATATAGGCTCATGCTGGACCTTCTAAGTCAGTGGTCCCCAGTGTTTTTGACATCAGGGGTTGGTTTCATGAAATACAAGTTTTCCAGGGACTAGGTTGGAGGGGGATGGTTTCAGGATGTTTCAAGAACACTACATTTATTGTGCATCTTATTATTATTACATCACTTTCACCTAAAATCATCAGGCAGGAGATCCTGGAAGTTGGAGACCCCTGTTCTAAGTGACTTCCAGTGATTAGGACTTGAGGGTCAAGAGTTTGGAGGAGTTCCAGATAATAGCCTTGGAGGAGGTGGAAATTATTGCTGCTTTAAAGACTTGAACTCTGGCTAAATCTCAATACACATGCAACACCTTACCGCTAACCAGTCCCCCAAAGAGCAGTCTCATAATGGGAGCATTGATTACCTTTAAGCAATGACCAAGTAGGGGAAAATATAAATAACCTCAGATATGCAGACGACATCACTCTTATGGCAGAAAGTGAAGAGGAACTAAAAGGCCTCTTGATGAAGCAAAAGAGAAGAGTGAAAAAGCTGGCTTAAAACTCAACATTCAAAAAATGAAGATCATGGAGTCCAGTCCCATTACTTCATGGCAAATAGATGGGGAAACAATGGAAACAGTGACAGACTTTATTTTCTTGGGCTCCAAAATCACTGCAGATGGTGACTGCAGCCATGAAATTAAAAGACGCTTGCTCCTTGGCTATGACAAACCTAGACAGCATATTAAAAAGCAGAGACATTATTTTGCTGACAAAGGCCCTTCTAGTCAAAGCTATCATTTTTCCAGTAAGCAAGTATGGATGTGAGAATCGGCCCATAAAGAAAGCTGAGCGCCGAAGAATTGATGCTTTTGAACTATGGTGTTCAAAACTCTTGAGAGTCCCTTGGACCACAAGGATATCAAACCAGTCATTCCTAAAGGAAATCAGTCCTGAATATTCATTGGAAGGACTGATGCTGAAGCTCCAATACTCTGGCCACCTGATGTGAAGAACTGACTCACTGGAAAAGACCCTGATGCTGGGAAAAATTGAAGGCAGGAGGAGAAGGGGACGACAGAGGATGAGATGGTTGGAAGGCATCACCGACTCAATGGACATGAGTTTGAGCAAGCTCCGGGAGTTGGTGATGGACAGGTAAGCGTGGCGTGCTGCAGCCCATGGGGTTCCAAAGAGTTGGACATGACTGAGCGACTGAACTGAACTGGACTGAACTGAATGAACAGAAACACATCAAGTGTTAGGGGTCTCTTCCTGAACAGAGCGACAGATGCTGCCTGCCACTCTCTGGGATGACCCAGCAGGCCAGCATGGCTCACACACACCTTAGATGCCTGCAGTCCCTGGGCAGAGGCTCAGCCTTGTCTGCAGCCTCAAAAGTCCACATAAATCAAAGGAGTCGTCTCACTTCTGGCCAAAGGGATGTTTGTTTTATTCAGTGTCACAGAAGCCGACAGCAGCTTCTCCTGTTATTGAGTGCAAAAGTAGAGGCTTCTATGTGCACATCAGAAAAACTGGGTCACTCAGCTTCACAAGTACCCACTAACATTGAGCTTGAGACAGCTCAAAAAAGAAATTTTCTATTTTCGTTCCCATTTTGGCCTGCTGACCTCCCCACACATGCCAATCTTTTTTTTTTTTTTTCAAGTGCAGTTCGATCTGAGAGGAGAGAAAACACCAGTCAGGAGTCAAAGAGCTCAAAGAGATGTGGGATGGTCATTGCTCAGACTGCAGAAGAGATCTTTTCACTGGAGTGAAAATTTGGAAAACACTGCCATCTTTTCTGAAATCATGAGGCTCCAAGTTTTCTGAGAAGCCAAGAGCATAATTTCAAGAACAGGAAACATGATGGCTTCTTAATCAAATTAAATAGCAAAATGAAAGCAATAATTACTCAAATTTACTTGGCAAATTAGCAAGATAAATTAATTGAAACACTCCTTTGGATCATAAGGATATAATTAGAAAAAGTCTTTGGTGGATGAAAATATCTCTGAGGCATGAATTAAATCAATTGGACAACCTGATGTTAAAGCCCTTATGCTTAGTGTGTAAATCCCAACTTGCTGTTATGGAATATAAAGGAAGAATAGAGATTATCAGCAAGTATTCATTAAAAATGGTCCTGTACAAATAATGTGAATAATAATAGCTAACAACTACTGGGTTTTTATTACATGAAGATGCTGTGCAACACGATGTATTATTATCACTTGTAATGTTTTGTTTCTTTTAAAAATTAATAAAGAGACTCATCATGGTCATCAATTGCATAGCTTAAACCATTGCTGAGCCCATGGTTGTGGACAGAAGGTCGTAAAAGATTTGTGCTGTACAAGTGGCAACCGTGATGATTGTCTTTATCAATTTTCAAGAGAAATGAAACAGTGCAAGAGATATAAACCATTACTGACCCTCTGCCCATGGGCTTCCCACGTGGTTCAGTGGTAAAGAATCTGCCTGCCAATGCAGGGGATGCAGGTTAAATTCGTGGGTTGAGAACATTCCCGAGAGGAGGAAATGGCAACCCACTCCGGTATTCTTGTCTGGGAAATCCCATGGGCAGAGGAGACTGGCAGGCTACAGTCCATGGGGTCACAAAGAGATGGATATGGCTTAGCAACTGAGCACGCATGCACAGCCATAACCATAGACTCCATGATGGAAGGAGCACAGGGCACCAAAATCTGACAAAAGCCAGAGGCTGAGATGCCTTTTCTCTTCTTAGCCTCATCTTCCACTTACAAATGCCAGTATGCTCAGTAGTGTCTGACTCTGTGACCCAATGAACTGTTATCTGCCAGGCTCCTCTGTCTATGGGATTTTCCAGGCAAGAATACTGGAGTGGGTTGCCATTTCCTTCTCCAGGGATTCTTCTCAACCCAGGGACTGAACTCACATTTCCTGCATTGCAGGCTGACTCTTCACTGCTGAGTCACTGGGGAAATCCATGAGGGGAGTAAATACTGTCCTTTTAAATTCCTTTTTGATGCCATGTGCCCAGCACCCAGCCCAGGGCCTAGCACATTGGAAGCATCCGATAAATATTCTTTGGTTGAATAACTGAGTGAATGCACTCCTTAAACAATCTGCCAAAGTGGGAACAAAAGTGCTGATTCCTTTCAGGACATGCTCGAAAGAGAGTAATCACAGTTCAGTCATGGCATGCCAAGAAACTGACCCATATTCCACAATAAGGAGGCTGTGAACCTTAAAAACATCCACACTTCCCAACCCTTGGGAGGAAAGACGCTTCCACATGCTGTCTATGGACAGGAGCAGGAACAAGCTCTGATTCGCAGAAGCAGCAGAGACAGGGTGTGGCCCTGGCAAGCAGTATGTAAGCCACTAACAGTGGGCATCAGAGCCATCCTGACAGATTATGTTCATGCTCCCCATGCCGGGGGTGGCTCCTAACCCAGCTCTTGGGTCCCTCCACGGGTGCTCCAGAATCTGTGACTTCACTCACTCACTGAAGTTTAGCCCTCATCAGTGTTCCGGAAACAGGAATACTTTCATAAAGGCAGAAAACGGAGTGAGTTAGGTGGAATAAGTATGATGGCATCTCTATGCCATAGTATGTCTTTAGGTTTCCTTTTGGAAGAAAAGATCACAGAGTCTGCAAAAATAATAGTAACCTGGAGAAATGAAACTCGATAAACCCGAAATACTTCTTCCAGGGACCCAGAACTCATTTTCTCCGTAGCTAATGCCAGTTTTGTTTTATTTTTTCCTCATCATCCAATCTAAGAGAAATTTAAAAATAAAAAGACCAAAGTTAAAACCATGCTGTAATTTTCAAGATTTTATTTATATTTAATTGAAGGATAATTGCTTTATGATATTGGTTTCATCTTTGCCATAATCAACATGAATCAGCCATAGGCGTACATATGTCCCTTCCCTCTTAAACCTCCTTCCCATCTCCCACTCTTTCCCATCCCTCTAGGTTGTTACAGAGTCCTGGTTTCAGTTCCCTAAGTCATACACATTCTGTAATTTTGAGATTGCTAAAATGGTTTTCAGTTCAGTTCAGTTCAGTCACTCAGTCGTATCAGACTCTTTGCAACCCCATGAATCGCAGCACACCAGGCCTCCCTGTCCATCACCAACTCCAGGAGTTCACTCAGACTCACGTCCATCAAGTCAGTGATGCCATCAGCCATCTCATCCTCTGTCCTCTTCTCCTCCTGCCCCCAATCCCTCCCAGCATCAGAGTCTTTTCCAATGAGTCAACTCTTCGCATGAGGTGGCCAAAGTACTGGAGTTTCAGCTTTAGCATCATTCCTTCCAAAGAAGTTTATAACATAAGAAATTATTATCACTAGTAAAGAGCCAAGTGTTTTGTTTTTCACTTTAAGTTCGACATTCAGAATTTTAATCCTCAATGTTGTAAAGATGTAAGATCCTGGGGCATGGTAGCAAAAATTACAAAATGGGATCTGCATTTCATTACAATCTGCTAATTAATAACACGATACACACCAGCTAGACACCAGCAAGAATACGGTTCTCACCAAGTTGAGGCCCAGGTGAAACAGTGAAGAATTCCTCAAATACTAGAGAAAGAAAGATGCTAAACACTGTACTGAAATATCTCCCTTGGATACGGTTTGCGTTTGGGGAAAAGAAAAAAGGAAAGGCTAGCAGTTAACTTTGTGCCTGCATTTTTCCCTTCACTGCATTCATGGCCATCACAAACTCATCTAGACTCAGGACAATGTCGCCTCCAATGAGGGAAGGATGGGCAAACAGAAATCTCTTTTATTTTTTACCCATGCAAATTGGGTGGTATTTCAAGCACCATCTCCTCTACCCAAAGACCCAGTAGTATTCCCCAGAGGGAAGCAGGTGTTTGTCATCCATTGAATCAAACAAAAACTGCTTCATTTTCAAATTCACAGACATTTTACATGATATCACATCTGCCCATTTTTCTTGGTATCCAACAGAATTTTTTTCCTATAAATTCTTGCACCAAGCAGCATGCAGGATATTAGTTCCCTGACCAGGGATTGAACCCCCAGACCTTGCAGTGGGAGCATGGAATCTTAACTGCTGGACTGCCAGAGAAGTCGCCTTTTTTTTTTTTTTTTTAAGGAAAAAATAAAAGTTCTAACATAAAAAAGTTTTCAATCACTTGGATTGTAGTAATACTGCTGTAAGACCAATTCCATTGAGATTTTTCTTCTTAGAAAAAATTAATGTGAAAAGCAGAGGTTGTTTAAGTTAGTGACTCACTATGTGCTCATTGTCCAAAAAAATCTGTCAATCCATATATTAGGGAAAAATAAGTTGGCTATCATTTGGCAATAAGTGTTTTATGGACTCATAATTGTCAATCTAGTTATCACCAATTCTAGAAAAACATCCTAAGAAAATAATTCAGTCAAGAGAAGACTTTTCTTCATTAAACTACTCCTTCCAAGATGTTTCAAACTAACAGAAACTGAAACAGACAAAATATCCACCTAGAAAGAAGTCAACAAGTGGTTAAGTAAATGTAGGTTTCTCAATCAAGTATTTGCTAACCATCCAAGTTACAACAGTACAAATCATGTTGTATTATGGACAACATTTTTATAAGTTGCTATGACCAACCTACATAGCATATTAAAAAGCAGAGATGTTACTTTGCCAACAAAGGTCCCTCTAGTCAAGGTTATGGTTTTTCCTGTGGTCATGTATGGATGTGAGAGTTGGACTATAAAGAAAGCTGAGAGCCGAAGAATTGATGCTTTTGAACTGTGGCGTTGGAGAAGACTCTTGAGAGTCCCTTGGACTGCAAGGAGATCCAACCAGTCCATTCTAAAGGAGATCAGTCCTGGGTGTTCATTGGTAGGACTGATGCTGAAGCTGAAACTCCAATACTTTGGCCACCTCATGCAAAGGGCTGACTCATTGGAAAAGACCCTGATGCTAGGAGGGATTCGAGGCAGGAGGAGAAGGGAACGACAGAGGATGAGATGGCTGGATGGCATCACCGACTTGATGGACATGAGTTTGAGTGAACTCCGGGAGTTGGTGAGGGACAAGGAGGCCTGGCATGATGCAATTCATGGGGTCGTAAAGAGTTGGACACGACTGAGCGACTAAACTGAACTGAACTGAATTAAGTAGAATGTCTCTACAATGAGACGTACCTGAAATGTTCTGATCAGCACACAGAAAAGTTCATGAGTCCTTCAGCGAGGTGTGAATGGGGACCTACTTAACCAGACCTCTCCCTGCTCCTTGGCTCTCTATGGTCCCTGGATGGGCTTTCCTCCCCCCTCTCCCCTCCCCCTCCCTGTGCTGTGCTTAACTTGACTCCTTGCCTGCATCATGCTTCTGTCCACCACCAGATAATCCACATGCATCACTTTGTTCAAGACTCAGCTCTCTTCCCATCTCTTTCACGTTATATTTACCCTGGAGTGAAACTGCTTTATTCGATTCCTCAGGCCTGACTGTCATTTTCATTTTCTTGATCACTGTGTTTGTTTTGTCTTCTCAGACAGTGAATTCCACAGGCAGAGTTATTTTCAGTGCATGCAATGACTCATAAATATGTGATTTTGAATAAATTAATCAATGAATATAAACTCAGCAGAGTTTCTTTTCTTTTCTTTGTATCTACAGGTCTTCACATAGTGCAGACCTCCCCACAGTACATTATAAGTAACTGTTAGTCACTCAGTCATGTCTAACTCTTTGCGACCCCATGGACTGTAGCCTTCCAGGCTGCTCTGTCCATGGGATTCTCCAGGCAAGAATACTGGAGTGGGTTGCCATTCCCTTCTTCAGGGGGTCTTTGTGACTCAGGGATCACACCTGGGTCTCCTGCATTGCAGCCAGATTCTTTACCATCTAAGCCACCAGGGAAGCCCACATGAAAAACAGCTCTTCACCTGGAGGAATGAACGTATGTGTATTGCGTTATACACATGTTTGCTGGCTCCAATCCTGGGATGTGTTTTTCTTTCCCGTCCCTTTTCCACCTTTTGTTTCTGTGGAAGATCAGAGACATTCTCTTCTAAGAGGAGTACTACCCATGAAGAGAACTTACCCAGATCGAACTGGCCAGAAATGTAGCCACAAGTCTGCCGGACTTCCTCGCTATCCCAGCCCAGAGGGTAGAGGGCGCAGCCAGCACCGATCAACAAGCCTGCAAAGACAAAAGACGAGAAGGCTTTAGCAATGTCCTTCTGGAGCCCAAGATAAAGGTACCAGGGACAAAAGATCAATATCAGCAATATGACAAAGGAACATAGGGTCTGCTTTTGGGAAAGCATCAACCAAGCTCCCTTTAGCAATCTAAGGTCAATTTAACCTCAAGAACAACTCCAAGAACAACTTCAAGTCTGCTTAAAAGGAGAGGGAAGAAAAAGAACAACCCTGATAGACAGCTCAGTCTGCTTCCAACTCTGCCTTTTAAAGCATTAAAAGCCTCGCAAATCCTGTTTAGGAACTACAATCCAGAAGCGCTTTTTAACCACTCTTGTAAAAAGCCAGCCCAATTCCACCATCAATCCATGTAAACAAGTAATTCGAGTGCCAGCAAAAGACCTCATCGGTTATGCTTCATCATTCATCAGATCTTTTCTTCCAATTTAAGAATCAAAACAGAATGTTTCAGCATCATCAATTTTTACCCAGGGCAGAGAGGATATAAAGATTTTCATGCACCACTTAGGCACATTGATTGAACTCGGGAACTGGGCCACAGCTCTCGTGTTCTTTTGAGAAGGTGAGAATCATCAAGTGTTCACGTGTCCTGGAAATACTCAAGAAGACGGCCGCTGATTGGGATCTCAGTGCTTCTTGCAGCAGGTTTGCTAATTCAACTGAAGCAAGTGATGGATTTATTTTCATAAAAGTCAGGTTATCATGGCAGCTTACTCTGAGCCAGTCTTTAGCAACTCATTCAGAGTCACTGATTAGTGAGTCTTTGGTGTTGCATCAAAGCCTAATATGGTCTTACAAGAAAATGAATGAGACTGAGTGAAAGAAAGTGAAAGTGAAGTTGCTCAGTCATGTCTGAGTCTTTGCAACTATGGACTGTGGCCTACCAGGCTCCCCTGTCCATGGGATTTTCCAGGCAAGAATACTGGAGTGGGTTGCCATTTCCTTCTCCAGGAGACCTTCCCGACCCAGGGATTGAAACCAGGTCTCCCGCATGGTAGGCAGACGCGTTACAATCTGAGCTACCAGGGAAGCACTGACCAATTGAAACAGAGGGCTAATCTGAAAGTATCATTTTGTCATGTCAGTCAACAGGTATAAACATCATTCGTGGGACTTCCTTAGTGGTCCAGTGGTTAAGAATCTGCCTTGTAATGCAGGGGAGGCGGGTTTGATCCCTGGTTGGGGAACCAAAATCTCATAGGACATGGAGAAACGAAGCTTGTGCGCTGCAACTAGAGAGTCTGTGTGCCACAACGAACATCCCCCCATGCTACAACTAAGACCTAATGCAGCCAAATAAATAAACATCATCTGTATACACAGTCTGACTGTCTGCAGGACTGTGGGTAAAAAGACACTAAATGAGGGAAGCTCCTAAATAAGAAAACAGTTAATGTGCTAATGCATAGCCAGAATGCCAGGGTCCCCCAGGGCATCTCAAGGAACCTTCAGTATTTGTGGATTGAGTCTCTTCCTGTCCCCCTTCTGCTTCTCCTCTACCCTTGGTAGGTGACTTGCGTAGTTGTAACCAGGCAAACCATCTGTTTCCTCACAGACATCTAAGGAGGAGCTACTTTCTACCCACCTCCCCCAAACTCCATGCCAAACTCTCTGGAGAGACACCCCCCAGAAACATATACACATTTCCCACCTTGCTGGCCCTCCTTCTGGCCTGGCCCTTGGACCACAGTCAGACGAGCACCTAATAGAAGGGCCGTGATCCTAGGGAATGCCTGCAAAGAATCACTGTAGCTGCAAATCACACACTCCAGGACCTGTATGCAACGGTATAGATATGAATGGTGCTGAGGCTGAAGAATAATTCAGCAAGCAATAATACAAGGTTTACTGACTCAGCAAATGCCTCAGTGGCCGGTTTCCTTAGGCTTTTTGCCTTAGGATAAATTTTACAGTATTCTGTAGACAACTCCAAGCTAGCATTATCTGCCATCAGGTAAACAGAGAATTAATGAGGAGGCCAAAGTTTGTGTACACTGAATTCCCTGAGTGTTGAATAAATAATGTGGCATCATTTCCACGAGAGTCAGTTCTTAATAAGTACTGTCACTTTCTGAAATCTGGGTAATTTTTAAATGATGATACACGCAAAAATGCAGTTGGATAGAAAATGTTCAAGCATAAGAAAAGCAAAGAACAATAACATTTAAATGATGAGTGTTCCCTTAATCTGATAGGCAAACAAATAAACAGTCTCATTTGCTAATGTTCTTTCAGTGTGGCAGAAAAATATCGGTCAGGTGTTCATGAAACAAGCCGTTTCCATACAATATAATGATCCCATAATTTGGGAGACTAAATCGAGGGAAACTTTTCAGTGCCTATATATGGAAGGACTATCATTCCCTAAATAGGACAACACATGGCTGTCAGAGTTCTTTTGTAGAATATTGGGCTGTCTTTGTAAAACTACAAAATGTAGATTCAACCATACAAATTGGAAACAATTTTGTACATAAGAAATCTGTTAGGTGTAAGAATTTTTTAAAAATAAAATACCATGAGCATATGCTCACATTAAAAAATGATTCTGTGGAGGGCAACTAGCTTATCTGGATTTTACTCTTAATATTTATGGAGCCTTTGTTTTGTTATCTGCTAATGTTTGCTGACAGAAAAGATACTGCAGAGTCTGAAGATTTGGAAAACATTTCTGGGAAAAAAAGTGCAAGCTGCAAACTCACTAGGCTAAGTAGTCGTTGCAATGACTAGGTTCTGTAGGGGGATATCTGGCCTCCAGACACCTCGCTACCATAGTCCATTAAAGGTAGAAGCAAGTCTCAGACCAAATTCAGCGAACTCTACAACGGTTGTTTATTAGCAGGCTAGGACAAAGAACAATCAGATGACCAATTCTCTAAATGCAGTGAAACCCTCCCTCCAATTCCATCAGAGAATCACTCTAACAAGTACCTTCAACACATAGTAAATACAACAAATATTCAGATAGCAGGATCAGGGACATCTTTTGTCAAATCAGACAGTATCTTCCACTAAATGGAATGGGAGAGGGCACTGGAGTCAAGAGAGCTAGACCTCTACTGCCCCATTCTGTAGCCATGAGCTACTTGTAGCTAGTTAAGTTTAAATTTAAGTTAATTAAAATTAAATAAAAGTTGGACTTCCCTGATGGTCCAGTGGTTAAGAATCTGCCTGCCAGTACAGGGGACACAGCTTCCATCCCTGGTCCAGGAAGATTCCACACGCCAGGGGGCGGCGGGCAACTAAGCCCACAGCTACTGAGTCCACGTGCCGAAACCACTGAAGCCTGCATGTCCTAAAGCCGTGCTCTGAAACAAGAGAAGCCATTGGAGTGAGAAGCCCATTCACCACGACTAGAGAGTAGCCCCCACTCTTGTTAGCTAGACAAAAGCCCACGCAGCAAGAAATGCCCAGCACAGCCAAAGTAAATAAATACATTTTAAAATAAAAAAATTAAATTAAATAAAAATAAAATTCTTCAATTGCCCTAGTCACTTGGTGCGAGTGGCTTCCATATTGGACAGTGCAAAATACAGACCATTTTCATAATCACAGATTTATTTTGAGCTGAAAACAATAAGTGCCTAAACAGATACAGACAGAGGGCCTTTTTCGGAGCAGAGATATCACCAGCGATACCTGCTAGTAATATAGGCAAGGTGTGGTGGGGAAACTCTAGACAGGGCCTAAAGATCAGTGTCCACTCTATGTCCCACTGTTTCTGCCTGGCCCAGTAAACATTTACCAAACCTTTGCTTTTCCATCTCCATGTCAATCACCTTCCTCCCCTCTGAAGTCCCAAATGACTAACCCCCAGTGTTCTCTTTGTCTTAGCTGAGAATGATATTTAAAGCGAGTGATGCTTTTGCCATTTCAGGGAATTACTCATTTTTTCCTGAGTCCCTCTCATATATACATGGTGTTAAACATTTGTTTTTCTTCTCTTAATCGGTCTCATGTCAAGCCAATTTAATTCTTAGACCAGCCAAAAGTATCTAGAAGGGTAAAGGAAAATTTCTTCCTCTCCATCACTGGGCTGGCCAGATTCTTATGCTCTGTGCCTGATAATGCTTGTGAATAAGCAAAATCATCTTTACCTTTTAAGATTCTCCTTTCTTAGGTGCGGCTAGAAGCCAGGAAACTACATTTCAAAAACTCACCTGCAGACTTCCCTGGTGATCTAGTGGTAAAGAATGCACTTGTCAGTGCAGGAGACACAGGACCAATTTTTGATCCAGGAAGATTCCACAGAGCATGGAGCAACTAAGCCTGGATGGCACACCTACTAAGCCTGAGCTCTAGGGCCTGTGCTCTGCAACAAGAGAAGTCGCCGCAATGAGAAGGTCATGCACCGCAACAAAGAATAGCCCCTGCTCACCGCAGTAGAGAAAGTCCACACAGCAAAGACCCAGTGCAACCAACCAATGAACCAACCAACCAAACAAATCAAAAAACTGTCCTGCTAGCAGAAGCTCTGGCTTATAGTTAGTGAGAAGGTAAAAGGGAGAGATAAACCATGTTTCCCATTGGCAGCTGCAGCCAGGGACGTGCCTTTCTGCTGTCTATATGTGAGATATGGGGGCTGGCTTCCTGGCATTCCTCTCAACCTCACTCACTAATGGCAGATCATAAGCTGCCCTGATGTTTGATCCATGCACTTCCTCAACTCCTGAATTCTACAAAGGAGCTTCTCTGACCTTCATTTCCCCAGATCTAACAGGTCTGTGAAACTTCAAATCCCTGGGTTACATCCACTCCTGCCTGAAACACCTAGAGTGGTTTCTTTCACTGGCCATTCCCTGGCTGGTAATGATACATACACTACTTGTGGAGTTTTCATTCCAATCCCAAAGAATGTTCAAACTACCACACAATTGCACTCATCTCACATGCTAGTAAAGTAATGCTCAAAATTCTCCAAGCAAGGCTTCAGCAATATGTGAACCGTGAACTTCCTAATGTTCAAGCTGGTTTTAGAAAAGGCAGAGGAACCAGAGATCAAATTGCCAACATCCACTGGATCATGGAAAAAGCAAGAGAGTTCCAGAAAAACATCTATTTCTGCTTTATTGGCTATGCCAAAGCCTTTGACTGATCACAATAAACGGTGGAAAATTCTGAGTGAGATGGGAATACCAGACCACCTAACCTCCCTCTTGAGAAATCTGTATGCAGGTCAGGAAGCAACAGTTAGAACTGGACATGGAACAACAGACTGGTTCCAAATAGGAAAAGGAGTATGTCAAGGCTGTATATTGTCACCCTGCTTATTTAACTTCTATGCAGAGTACCTCATGAGAAATGCTGGACTGGAAGAAACACAAGCTGGAATCAAGATTGCTGGGAGAAATATCAATAACCTCAGATATGCAGATGACACCACCCTTATGGAAGAAAGTGAAGAGGAACTAAAAAGCCTCTGATGAAAGTGAAAGAGGAGAGTGAAAAAGTTGGCTTAAAGCTCAACATTCAGAAAATGAAGATCATGGCATCCGGTCCCTTCACTTCATGGGAAATAGATGGGGAAACAGTGGAAACAGTGTCAGACTTTATTTTTTTGAGCTCCAAAATCACTGCAGATGGTGACTGCAGCCATGAAATTAAAAGACGCTTACTCCTTGGAAGAAAAGTTATGACCAACCTAGACAGCATATTCAAAAGCAGAGACATTACTTTGCCAACTAAGGTCTGTCTAGTCAAGGCTATGGTTATTCCTGTGGTCATGTATGGATGTGAGAGTTGGACTGTGAAGAAGGCTGAGCACCGAAGAATTGATGCTTTTGAACTGTGGTGTTGGAGAAGACTCTTGAGAGTCCCTTGGACTGCAAGGAGATCCAACCAGTCCATTCTGAAGGAGATCAGCCCTGGGATTTCTTTGGAAGGAATGATGCTAAAGCTGAAACTCCAGTACTTTGGCCACTTCATGTGAAGAGTTGACTCATTGGAAAAGACTCTGATGCTGGGAGGGATTGGGGGCAGGAGGAGAAGGGGACTACAGAGGATGAGATGGCTGGATGGCATCACGGACTCGATGGACGCGAGTCTGAGTGAACTCCGGGAGTTGGTGATGGACAGGGAGGCCTGGCGTGCTGCCATTCATGGAATCGCAAAGAGTTGGACACGACTGAGTGACTGAACTGAACTGAACTACTTGTGGGGACTTCCCTGGTGGCTCAGACAGTAATGCACCTGACTACAATACGGGGTACCCAGGTTCAATCCCTGGGTCGGGAAGATCCTCTGGAGAAGGAAACGGCAACCCACTCCAGTACTCTTGCCTGGAAAATCCCATGGACGGAGGAGCATGGTAGGCTACCGTCGATAGGGTTGCAAAGAGTCAGACACGACTGAACGACTTCACTTTCACTTTTCACTTTCTACTTGTGGGGGTGCAGAGGGGCTCATATGTACTTTCTATCTGTCCATTACTTAAACATCATCCTTTCTCTCAATTAAGAATGATCTCTGATACAACCTATGCTAATTATTAAACCTTGGGGTAAGTATGGTGTGTGCACACTCAGTTGTATCCAACTACTTGCAACCCCATGGACTATAGCCTGCCAGGCTCCTCTGTTTACGGAATCTCCCAGGCAAGAATACTTGAGTGGGTTGTCATTTCCTTGGGGTAAGTACAGTGATATTACAAGGCTTTGTATTAATTACCTCTGTGGTGTGGTCTCTCTTAGGGAACTTCTGCTAATGAACTTCTTGAGTGTGGATTCCTGAAGAGGACACTTTAAATGTTAACTAAGGGCCCTTACATTGGAGTCAACTAGAGTTTATCATCTATACTGAAGTATTGACGTGGTAAAGTTGGAAACAATTACATAAAAGAACATCTTTTTTATGGAAGAAATCTGTCATTGTTCAGTTTTTAGCAGTGTTAAATCTTAGACCATGTTGTGGATATCGACATTTGCTGGAAACATAGTTTGAAAATTCTTGAATTAGATACTACTTAGATATGATACTGTATGCTGAAATGAGGCCCAGAAAAAATGCTGGAATGTAAAGTGGTTGCCCGAATGAAATTTTAGTGATCTAATGAGTTTTTATAGCTCTGGCTGATTAATTTGCTCCTGGGGAGTAAATGGTTCAATTAAAATCTCTGGCTCACAAACTTTTATATTATTTACATGGATTTTCTTTATTAGATTTATAAACCTTGTGGTTAACTCATGGGGTTTAATTATGTGGTATTTCAACCGAATTCTTGTTTCACTGCCATGAAAGAAAAAAAGTCACACTTTTTGAAAAACCTGTGCAAGGAGGAGTGGAAGTGAGGAAAGATGTTGTGAACTGAGGCATCAGCCTGAGGAAGGTGGTAACAGAGGCGGGTGGGTGGAGGAGGTGTGAGGTCATTTGCTGCTATAGGCTCATTTGCAATTAAAGAAGAAATCTATTTTTGCAGTCCTAAAGACTGCAACTTTTAAGGGGTCATGAGTCAATCACAAATTAGTGTAAATTAGTTCAAACTTTTAGATTTCACCAGCACCTAGCTGGAATTAGACATCAGGACAGCATAGACCTTGACAAAAGTCATTCTGTAGGTGGTCCTGGGAATTCAGAGAGACACTGCTTCCTAAATAGGAAAAAAAAAAATCCAAACAAATGACTCAATAGTTCTTAAATTAAAAAAATACACAGACACATTTGAATCATGCATTAACTATTAGGCCATTTTAACTCGAGTACCCATAAAGAAGGCTGAGCTCCGAAGAATTGATGCTTTCAAACTGTGGTGTTGGAGGACTCTTGAGAGTCCCTTGGACAACAAGGATATCAAACCAGTCAATCCTAAAGGAAATTAACCCTGATTATTCATTGGAAGGACTGATGCTGAAGCTGAAGCTCCAATACTTTGGCAACCTGATGGGAAGAGCCGACTCACTGGAAAAGACCCTGACGCTGGGAAAGACGGAAGGCAGGAAGAGAAGGGGGCAACAGAGGATGAGATGGTTAGATAGCATCACTGACTCAATGGACATGAATTTGAGCAAACTCCAAGACATAGTGAAGGACAAGGAAGCCTGGCAGGCTACATGCAATTCATGGGGTCACAAAGAGTTGGACATGACTTAGTAACTGAACAACAACCCTAGGATTCTGGCCTCACTCTGTTTAAGATAATTAAAATATATGAAGACCCAAGTCAGCACAGAGACCTCTAAGGAGAAGCCAGTATTAATGGAGAAAGGAGAGTCCAGGTAAATGCAGAAAGGTGGATGCTGGGAGCTGTGCTGTGATGCTGTACAATCCAATGGGTCTGCCCTTGGCCCCAGATGGGTTCCTCAGTCTAAATCTTAGGATATACTCTGCCTGTAAACCGCCTTGGGGAGAAGGTCCTAGTGGAAACGGTATTCATTTTCGCACCATGCTGGAGATGCCTGTCATGATACTAATTATTTTTTAGAATCTGAGTGGGGAGTCTGAAGCTCCTGAAGAGTTCTTTGGTCAAAGTGAAAACCCCAGGCTGGGAATTTTCCCTTCTGCAAACCCTTTTCTATTCAAAGTCAATACTTCACACTTAGCCAACGGAATATTAACATAACAATTCAGCTCCTGCCAAGAAGGCAAAACAAACCCCTCCAGTCAGCCAATGCCAATTACTCTCCACAGGTGGTACGAATAGAGTTCTCATGTTCAACGCATAAAGTCTTATTTTTTTTCCAGGCCACTCTTGAAAGTTTTTCTGTGATCTCACTTTTTTTTCCATGACTATTTGCTCCATTCTTTTTCATGGTTTATTATTATTTTTTTAAACAGCCTGACTTTTTCCACCTATTGCCCCTGCAGTGGTCACGCAAGTCCTTCCCATCAATTCATCTTTTATGTTTTTTGGATACTTTTATTTGTCCTCCAGGTCCTTTTTCTTCCTTTCTGTGGCAAGCACCGAGGGAAATTGTGTTCTCTACTTTTCTCATGAAAGCTGCACAGTCTTGTAGCCTGTTATCTAGACTTTTCTTTGGAAAAGGTTGGCACTTTCCATCTCTAAGTCTTCATGTGCTTTTTATGTCCACCATATTCATCCATTTTCGGTCCTTGATAACCAGCCCTTTACACAATGTAACAACAAAATAAATCCAGTAGTGGGGAGAGAATGAGGGCAAAGGTCAGTATTCTAACTCTTTGGACTCTGAACGCACAACGAGGAGAAAACTACTGAAGTATT
This sequence comes from Capricornis sumatraensis, assembly GCF_032405125.1. NCBI lineage: Eukaryota > Metazoa > Chordata > Mammalia > Artiodactyla > Bovidae > Capricornis > Capricornis sumatraensis. Next base: position 32,828,056 of record NC_091080.1, on the reverse strand, counting down.
CTAGAAGAAATAGACTCAGTTAGGTTTTTGCAAGCCATTTTGTTGTTATTGCTGTTCAGTTGCTAAGTTATGTCCGACTCTTTCGTGTCTCCGTGGACTGTAGCCTGCCAGGCTCCTCTGTCCATGGGATTTCCTAGGCAAGAATACTGGAGTGGGTTCTTCTTCAGGGGATCTTTCTGACCCAAGGGTCAAACCTGTGTCTTCTGCGTTGCAGGCAGATTCTTACTGCTAAGCCAGGGAAGCCCATGTAATAGTTGTCTAATAATAGATAATAGCCTTTAGTTAGCAGAAGAGGAAATTGAAACTTGGAGAAGTAGGTTTCTTCTCATCTACCATAAATATTGGTAGGTGTATTTCCTGGTAGACTCAGGGACTTACTTGCAGGCCAATCTGAGCCAGTTCTCCTAACCTCTGCCTTCTATTGATGCCCAAATCCCGAAGCGTTCATGGTCCCAACTCTGACCTGACCTCCCGTATTCACATGTGTATTGAGGAACCCTGTGTATAAACGGAGAAGCAGGGATGCAGTGGCTCAGACTGTAAAGCGTCTGTCTACAGTGCGGGAGACCCGGGTTCGCTCCCTGGACTGGGAAGATCCCCTGGAGAAGGAAATGGCAATCCACTCCAGGACTATTGCCTGGAAAATCCCATGGACAGAGGAGCCTGGTAGGCTACAGCCCATGGGGTCACAAAGAGTCAGACACAACTGAGCGTCTTCACTTCACTTCTTCACGTCACTTCAGGGATGGGGCGGAAGAGAGAGTTCAAGTCACCATTTCTCTATGATTGATTCTCTACAGGGAACAACTCTGCTGTTGCCTGTTACCAAAGAGAAGGAATGGGCTCCTGGGAACCCTACAGATGGATCCCCCCCTTCCCTGAGTGCCAATGAGGGAGAACCAGGATGTGAGTTCCAGCACACCAAGAACTCCATCCATAAAGAGGACATCGAAACATAGAGATAAGAAATGGATTCTTCATCATCAGAGGTTTAGCCAAGAAAAGCACATCTCCTCCTAAGACTAAAGCATAATATAGAAACAAGACCACTTCTGCGCTATCAAAGATACTTTCACAAATCACAATAAGACGTTTTTTTTTTCACTGAAAACACCCTGCAGAAGAGAACATACTTTAGATTCTCTTAAAATATTTTCCAAAATGGCTCCTTGATTCTCATTTCATCTTCTTTTCCAGTTCATGGGGGAGAAAACACCAAAGACATACACAGTGAGGGGCACCAGAGTACCTGCTCTTTAGCTCAGGGTGAAAAATCAGAAGCTACTTTCAGCCACTAGTGACCTGTCATCTTTGCTTTTTCTAGAGTCCTAGGCAATCACTGGTAGAAAAATTAAAGTTGTTTCAAACAGTGCAACTTGGAGATTTTGTAATTTCTATGTGATTGTTTTCTGGTAAATTACATCTGATTGAAAGCAACATTTTTCTAATCCTCCTGTTTAAGAGCTGGCTTCCCTGATGGCTCAGAGGTAAAGAATATGCCTGCAATGCAGGAGATGAGGGTTTGATCTCTGGGTTGGGAAGATCCCTTGGAAAAGCAAATGGCAACCCACGCCAGTATTCTTGCCTGGAGAATTTCATGGACAGAGGAGCCCCAAGGGTTACAGACCATGGGGTCTCAAAAGAGTCAGACACGACTTAGTAACTGAGCAACAACAAACAACCAGGGACTCACTTTCAGGCCAATCTGTAAAATGGGAATGCCTCCTTCTCAGGGTGAAATAGTGTATGTAAAGAGATGGGTACGATACTCCCAGTAAGTGATCAGTGACTGGTCTCTACTGCTAAGCTTTGAACTTTGCACTGATGTAGGGGAGGGTGGTGGACTCTGTTCGAGCCAATGTGTGTTTGTACTTGTCTCAGAGAAGGTCCTCTTCTTAGATGGAACACAGAGAGGGTTCCAGTAAGGATATTCCTGGAACCGTGACTCATGAACACTTGACCCGACAGTCATATCAGCCATGCAAAGCTCAGTTAGCAAGAATGAAACAGCCACAAGGCTGATGGCCCTCAGTCAAAGGACCCATACACGACTATAAGGATAAAAACACTTTCATCTGTTCTGGTTCTGTTTCTGTTTACTTCTAAAGGCACTGTGACCTTTCTGTGAGGCAGGCATATCCAGAACTGATGTCCCCCTTTGGTCGGGATGGCATCACAGACAAGAGTGGAGATCTGAGGGTCACCCAGGGGATAATGAGGGGCAGAGCTGGGATAAACTCGGGGTTCTAGATGCCTATTCTATGCTTTGGTTCACTGCCTTCTCTCTGAGGCTCCTAAGAACAGAGCTGGCCAGGCTCAGTGCTGCAGCGTCAGTTCTGAAGCAAAAGAAATTCTAATTTTCACTGACCCTAAGGTGTCCTGCGGGCTTCTCCCATGGCTCAGATGGTGAAGAATCTGCCTGCAATGCAGGAGACTACGGTTTGATCCCTGGGTCAGGAAGATCCCCTGGAGAAGGGAATGGCTACTCACTCCAGTATTCTTGCCTGGAGAATCCCATGGACAGAGGATCCTGGTGGGTTACAGTCCATGGGGTCGCAAAGAGTCAGACATGACTGAGCAACGAACACTTTCACTATTTTTCAAAGGTGTCCTGAGTTAACAGCAGAGGGAAAATAAAGACACAGTCCCACATTTCCAGAGGAGGGTGGCTGGGGACAAAGCTTCTCAGCCTGACACGCATACAAAACAGCTGGAGGGCTTGTTTAAATGCAGATTCTAGCTCTGCAGGTTGGGGGCAGGGCTGAATCGCCTGCATTTTGAAGGGGTTCCCGGTGAGATGAGGGGCTGCTGAGTGCATCACACTTTGAGCAGCGAGGATCCAGGGGGAATAGTGCCGGCCTTGAGGTTGACCTCGTCAGGTCTGAATCCTGACACCACCTTACTGGACGTGTGACCTTGAACAGCATGCTTTTGACTTCCCTAAGCCCAGATTTTCATCTATAAAATAGATGCAATGGTACCCACATCTTTAGTACTGTTATTAGAAATAAATAAAAGACTTAATAAAGATGCCTAGTTGGGGCTTGGCATGAGACAAGGGCTTGGTCATCAGTATTAATACTAATATTGTATCATGGGAGTTGCAAACATTTCACCCTACTATACCTGCCGATTTTGGATTCTTCAGTAGCAGCTCCAGGTAACTGCCAGTTTAAACAAACCAAAAAACAGAAACTCCTTAAGGAAAGCCTTATTGCTTATTTACATCTTCTGAATCGATATATTTTCTGAAACTAAGACCACAGCTCTACAGTGAAGAATTATCACATTTCCTCTTTGTTCCCTCCAATATTCTGTTATGAAAAATTGCAAACTTACAGCAAAGTTGGAAGAACTGTATGGTGAACACCCGGATACCCACTGTCTAGGCTTTAGGATTCAGTTCAGTTCAGTCACTCAGTGGTTTTATGATTAACAGGTTTTTAAAATGTGCTCTATCACCTATCTTTTCCATTCCTCTGTTGATCCACCAAGCCATCTTTTCTAGGGGGGAAGGAGGGGGTGAGGGAGATGTTTGTCACAGATTTCCAGCATCAGGACATATGAATGAATTTTTTTTCAATTATTTGTGCTCCGCCCTCTTTTTTCCCTTGGCCCAGTGGTCTGAACAGACCACAAGGCAAATACAAAGTTAGACCCAATGTCACAACTGAGACAACACTGCATCCCTAAGGGATGACGGTACTAAGGACCCATCAATTTGGAAGTAACTTATATACAAGTCAAGAGCAAGAAATACCTCTAAGCTTTCCACATTTCTCAAACAGGCACTCTATGACCTAAAATAGGATCGGCATGCTTCTGTTGTCTGACCCAGAAATACCAATAAGAATTTCTTAAGCCATTTCACCAAACCCAGAAAGACAACCTACAGATCTCCAGCCCAGTCCAGCCACGCAGCTCAAATTTCTGTGTAGACATGTTTTCTTTCAAGGATGACTGCTGTTTTGTACAAAATGCTGCTGCTCAGACACAGTTGTGTCTGACTCTTTGCAACCCCATGGGCTGTAGCCCAGCAAGCTCCTTTGTCCACAGGATTCTCCTGGCAAGAATACTGGAGTGGGTTGTCATTTTTTCCTCCAGGGGATCTTCCTGACTCAGGGATCAAACCCACGTCTCCTGCGTTGGCAGGTGAATTCTTTATCACTAGCACCACCAAAATGAATCACTCCCAATAGTCTTTAAATAAGGAAAAAAAAAAAAGTGAACAGAATCATCATCCTGCAACATGAAAGCTTTCCGGGAACAAGGCCCCAACAAGATTCTGTTAGAAAAGTCTGACCTAATCATGAAAACAACAACCAAACAAACTAAAGCACCCACGTGTAAATAAATGTAGCCTGCAACCATCAGCACATCCCACCCCTGCCCTGGAACCTGCAACGTCATGCAGGTTGCTGTTGACTAACTGTGGTTATGCTCACTCAGCCAGATATTCAAGAGGGGAACTGTTAGGAACAAAGGCTTTGGAGTCCAAGAGTCCTGTGTTTGAATACTGGGTCTGCTACTTACTAGATATTGATGGAACAAGTCTGCTAAATTTGAGCCCTAAGAGTTACATCCAGAAAATGGCCACAGCAGGTTCTCTTCACAGAGGTGCTGAGGAGATTAGAGAAAACGTCCCAGCAGAGTGCAGAGCATGTAGTAGTTTTGCTCTTGTGAGATAATGAGGAAAGAGAAGGGAAAAGCAAGAAACACTTCTTAAAATTTTATTTGTCCAAGAGTGGCTTATGAGAACAGAGTATACACCAGCACCATGATGCTCTGCTAATGCCACAGGTTTGCAGAACTTCTGCTGGGAGTGGAGAGCAGATGATACAACGTGTCTGAAGTCTCACGGGAACACATCATACCATATGGCATTCTAAGGCAGAATGCCGTCCCCAGCCACCCTCCCCGGACACACCTATAGATCTCTGCTTTGATTCCCGCTGAAGCACTGATTCCCAGTGTCCTTCCCCTCACACATAGACAGTGTTGGCTGGAAAAGAGGCTCCTGCAGTACACCATCTCTGGCAAGAACCAGCAAAATTTGGGGGTTGTGTCCTGTTTGAATGAGACAACAGTGAAACCATCTGCCCCAGCTGTGTGTGGAGGATATAAGGAACTATGCTGTTTACTGCATTAATATACAACGAAGCTATGAGTCTGGGGCTCAGGGAAGTGGCTAGCTGAGTCAGGAACCAGAGTGTCACTAACAAAATTTCCTTGGAAGAATTAAGGGGCATGACTGTGGGCTGGGGAGAAGGGGATCAGAGAATGAATCTTTATTAAGGCTGCAAAAAGCATTGGGCTTCTCAGGTAGCGCTAGTGGTCAAGAACCCACCTTCCAATGCAGAGACATTAGAGATGTGGGTTCGGTCCCTGGGTTGGGAAAAGCCCCTGAAGGAGGGCATGGCAACCCACTCCAGTATTCCAGCCTGGAGAATCCCATGGACAGAGGAGCTGGCGGGCTGCAGTCCACGGGGCCACAAAGAGTCAGACTCGACTGAGAGACTAAGCACAGCACAGCGCAGCTACATGTGATGAAAAGAATGAGAGTGAAAGGCTTTCTCCAGGTTGACACAGAGGAGGCCTACATGCAGTCCGCCGCTGTGACCCATTTGAAGCCTCGACAAATCGAAATCGTTTTCAAAATTCTTATGAAAATCTGATAAGGAGGCTGTCAAATGAAAATCCTATGTTGTAGCGAAGACAAGCCTATCATGCCTTGAGAGGCCACTTTTTTTCTTTAAGTTCTAGCTATTCTGATAGCAGATATTCCGTATACCCAGTTTGCGAACCACCACCACAAAAAAGCCTGAGTTTGCCTGCATTTTTGGCTTAAATCTAAGCCTTAAATCTAAGGCTATACAACTGATGTCGAAGCCACGGTGAAAATCGAACACGGCATGTTTCACAAACATGCTACAAGGTTGTGGGGTGATTCAGAGCACAGCCTCGAAGTCTGATCATGTTCTCTTCTGACTTCGGGATCCTGAGTATCTTGCCTTTCTCTTGGACGCGTTTCCTCATCAGTAAAATAGGAATAAAATTCATTTCATAGAGCTGCTCTAAGGACAATTTTAAACACACACACACACGTATACATGTATGCATATGCACCGTATACACAAATCCTATATGTAATTATAGGTATAGCTTTATTATTATTTGAATATAATGTACACAAATTATATATGCATATATATGTATTTTTGACTAGAACATAAGACATTTGTAACATGTTTCAACTAACTTTCTTGCCTAGGATATATACTATTTCCACTAATATACTCATGAGGCATGTTTCTCACCACTGAAAAATCAGAGAGTATGAAGATACCATGTCACGGATGCTGTCAATGAGGTGGTACAAGAGGCCAATATACTTAAAACAGACAATTCTTGAAAGATATTCTTTTCCTTCATCCACCTTCTGGGACATCAGGAAAGAAAAACCTCATCTATTTTCTTCAGGTCTTTTTAAAATACCATCAATTCCACTAAAAAACAGTAAAGCCATCTGGAATAGCTGAGAGACAACAATTTGGAAGCAATTTCTTTCGAGACAGCTATAATGATTTTCCTTTTCTGTTTTCTTTCCCTCTTGAAATGTCAAGGATAACCAAAACTTTTTACTTTTCCATCTGTGATTTAGTAATCAGTCCCAAACAAATTTTGAAAGCACTCGAAAATTTGTTTCCAATCAGTCTAATGCTGGCTTTAAATTTTTAATTCAATTTTTAAAGTACCGTATTTTGTCACTGATATTTAAAAATATAAAATACTTAAAAATGTACTTTGAAATGCGACCACAAAGACTTTCACAATGAGAAAAGAATACTCATGAGAAATAAGTAATTAAAATACTATCATAAGCAATCACAAAGAAATCACTGGGATCTTTTCAAGTAGGTTATCCTAAGAAACTTATTAAAATAAAGGAAAAAAAAACCCAACCTCCAAATGGGTAAATGTTGCTTCTGCTATCAGAGCTAGCAGAAGACAGAATCAGGAATTCTCATTCTCACCCTGTTGATCTAACTACCTGAAAATGAATTTTGCACAAGCCTTACAATTGAACACCAGATATATCCCCAAGGTCCAATGAGATATATTTAGAAATATATTTCTACTTAGTTGGTAAAGAAAACAATACTAATTGATCTGCGCTTCATTAATTGAGCTAGTGGGCATTTGGGTCTGTGCAAAGCCTGGTGCTTACACAGTGGAAAAATTAAAAAACTGAAGAAGGTCCACCCATCATCACATCTGAGAGAAAGTAACACAGAAATCATATTTCACGCTTGTACTTGTGTGATGCTAACAGCAAAACCGACAGTCACCATAGAAATTTCTGGTAGGAGCAAGAAAAGGTGGTGTTTGATAACATGAATGGGGTTTGATAAGTTAATAGATGCCAGGTGAAGAAAGGGGGCCTGGAGATGGACAGGTGCAAGGGCAGGTTTGAGGCAAATGCAACTAGACTGAGTTGGGAAGCAAAGGAAGAGAGGAGGAGCCAAGCAGTTGAGATGGGGTCAATGACCCTTGAGGAGGTTGGTAATTCTGGGCCAAAGAAGTCAGTCTTTATTCAGCAAGCAAAGGGACCTTCATGTTTGTGATCTGGGTTTTCAAATGTAGGGCTGAAAAGGACCCTCAAAAAGATTTCATCTAGGTGCTTCTCAAAATCCGCCATTGAAATGTTCCTAAAAACTAAGAGGAGTGAATTTCAGACCTTGCAGAGTCAGAGGTCCTACCTGAATCAGTCCTCCTCTCAAATAGGTCTTCTTTATTTGAGTTGAGAAACGATGTGGGATTTTCCATTCTACTCCACAGATAGACTAATTTTTAAAAAATATATATATAAATGGAGTCCATTTTTTTGACTCCAAAATGGAGTTGGAGTCAAATGGATGCTCCCATGGAATACTTGGGGTTCATCCCATGTCTTTACCTATGTATAGCAAACCACTCTTTTTTTTTTTTTTTTTTTAATGTTTTTATTGGTGAGTGGCTACTTTAACGTTGTGTTAGTTTCAGGTAAACAGCAAAGTGATTCAGCTATTCATACACATGTATCTATTCTTTTTCCATTTAGACTGTTATAGAATACTGAGCAGAATTCCCTGGGCTGTACAGCAGGTCCTTATTGACTATCTATTTTAAATATTGCAAGTGTACATCTCAACCTCAGGGACTCCTTTCCTTTTTAGAGTATAGTAGGCAGAGCTCAGTTTTTGAAGAATGAACCTATGAATACAGGCTGCAGCTCAAAAAGATGGAGTGACAGTTAATAAAGGAATCAGAAATGAAATTATTAAAATCACAGTTAGTAAAGGAACCAGAAATGAAATGGTATCTCTTGACCCTTGGTCCAAAGCTTTTCCTGCAACATCACATTGTCACACAGAAAAGGAAGTAGCTAGGCTGAAGGGCACAGGGCACATCACATTAAAAAAGGTTCAGAGGTCACTTAGTGCTACCCAGTGAGTGAGACGGAGGCATCCGCAGTTGGTCCGATGGACTTCTTCATGCCCCACCATGCCAGCCACCGCTCCCCAGGGCTGCAAACAGAACCATCTCCGCTGATGTGAAAGAGAAGGCTTAGACCAGTCTTCCTCCATGGGAACTACTCCCAACATCGAAATTCCTAGCTTATTTACAAAGGAAGCCTCTGATAAATGCCCCCCTTCCCAAGTGGAACTGAGCAGCTGTTCATCAAAGTCTGTCAAGCAAGATTTGCACCACCCAGGGCTTCATAGGAAGCACCAAAAGAAAAGATCGTAACATCATGTTTATCTCCCTCTCATCGCTGGTTCTGGCAATAGCATTACAGTCAGGCAGGCTGAGTCAAAACAATTTTCTAAAAATATGGATCAGCTGAGACCACTGAAAACCTCCTTTTATGGAGTTAATGTTCAAGGAGTTTCCCCTCAGGCTGTTCTGTGTATTCTCTCCCAGAGCCTGTTCCCCCAGCAGCATTGAGCCTTCTCAAATATACAATTCTTTCTCCTTGTTAGGGGATCCCAGCCTCCAGAAGACTGACAGAAAGGAGAGAGTTCGATTCCAGAGGGTGAACTGAATACTGTGATATTGTGAAAAATGAAGTGAAAGTGTTAGTCGCTCAATTGTGTCTGACTCTTTGTGACGCCATGGACTGTAGCCCGCTAGGCTCCTCTGTCCATGGGATTTCCAAGGCAAAAGTACTGGAGTGGGTTGCCATTTTCTTCTCCAGGGGATCTTCCCAACTCAGGGATTGAACCCAGGTCTCCTGCATTGCAGGTGGACTCTTCACCGGCAGAGCCACCAGGGAAGATATGGCATTACATGGATGTTCAAATTTAGAGGGAAAGAAAATCAACTCCTCACCTCTATTGAGCTTTTTACTCAACTCTGTTTGAAGAGCTGCTGGTGACAAGCCTTAAGGGGACACGGGAGGACGTTTGCTATTAGTCTAGGTCCCACTGCATTTCTATTAAAACCAACAGTTCTGGAGTGGGCAGCCATTCCCTTCTCCAGGGGAGCTTTCCAACCCAGGGATTGAACCCCAGTCTTGTGCACTGCAGGCAGATTCTTTACCATCTGAGCCACCAGGGAAGCCCAAAACCAACAAACAGAAAATGCAATTGCTTTCAATCATAGGCCCTTCCCAGAATGTATGCTTCTTAAAGCTGTCTGCTATCAAGGAATGGGGTTTGACTTGAGAAAGGAACCCAGTGCATACCTGGTTGCACAGATTTTCATCTGTGCCCCTCGAAACCCTGGGGGGCTCTCCATGGTGTCTAAAGAGCATGTACTCAGTGGGAAGCGGCAATGAGACCTGCGGGGTGGGGTGGAGAGCAGGGAGGTCCGGGGCTCCACGGCTGCCTGGTCAAAAACATTCTCTTCTCTCACCTTAATTTTTTACCCTCTTAGGCAATACTTGGATAAAGGATAGTGTATTAAAAGGAAACAGTAAAACATTATTGTCTTAGTTTATCAACCAACTCCTGCTCCTCATGCCACCCACATCCCTTATGTCTCTTAAGAAAATTCATCCAGGAAGAGACAGACACATGATCTGATTTCTTCAAGCATAACTCGGAGTTCAAGAGGCAGCCTGCACTCAGATGCCACAGGTAACACCATAAATCTCTGCCTTACCACCAGGTCAGGAAACGAAGGTCGATCAGGGATCCTCATCTTTATAACCCGGAGGAAGCATAACTTACAGATGGGACACAGTTAACCATGCGTGCCTGACATGTGAGATGCAAGCTGTGTGGTCATAATTTATATTTAAATAGCTTCTTTCAACAAAGGGCTTAAAGAAATTTACAGACTTTTACTTAATTAATCTTTGCAAGCCATCCATGAAGAAGGTAAAGGAAGGCCGTATATTCCCCCTTCCTTTGGCATCTCAAGGTTTGGCCACTTTTCCTCCTCTTTATTCTTGTTTTCAGGACGGCTGAGCTTCCCTTCTCCCAAATGCAGATATTTATTTTGAAGCTGATTCTCCTATTTCCATATAACTCTATTTCTAGGAGCTCCTGGTTAGAGAAAATTAGTGCTCCCCCTTTTTGGGGGGGTTGCTTTGAAAGGTCCCATCAACTTAGAAATTACCGTTTATTTAAAGCTTTAACTCCTGAACTATCTTGAGGTCTGGGAGACTAAGTGTTCACAAACATGTGCATGTACATGTAGGGAGACAGAGAGAGAGAGAGACGCAATAGCCTTGCCAAGTGGCATTAAGATGCCATAAAAAGTATCTTAGGGGTGGGGGCAGTATCTCAGCAGACACCTCATCATTACACACATCTTTCATAACTCTTTTGGTCTGTTTTCAGATTGAGCTCCACTGGAACTCTTCCCAGAGTTGCCATGGCTGGGAAATGTGGAGGAGAAATCATCAAGAGAATTAAGGAAGGAAGGATTTTAGTCCCAGACCCTATTCTACACGGGGCTGCTTTTCCTTTGCCCGTTTTCCTATTGATCTTCTGATTAAGCAATGCATCTCCTGAGTATTTTCTTGGATGTTAAGCAAAGATCACAGATATATTTGTAAATTTCTTTGAGCTCTGTGGAAAAAGAAACTATTAAAAAGGGGAAAAAAAAAAAAGTGCCATGAAGCATTGGGTTCTCTTGGGACTTCCCTTGTGGTCCAGTGACTGGGGCTCCATGCTCCCAACACAGGGGTCACGGGTTTGATCCCTGGGTGGAAAACTGGATCCCAAAGGCCACAACAGTCAAATTAATAGACATAAATAAACATTAAAAACACATTGGGTTTGCTGGACCTGACCTGTGAGATTCTGCCTTTAATTTGCCATTGTGAGAAACATTAATATCCACATTCCTTGATGGTTAAGGTTAAGTGCTAAGGGTTAAGGTTCTTCTGCATAGGGTAGAACACCAGTGAGCCATATGCCATTTCAATCTTTACTTCTCCGTATCTGAGATGACTCAATGAAGGGCTGCATTTAACCAGCCTGGAATTTTTGCTGGTACCAGTTTGCCTTCTTGGATATTGTGGATTGATAGGATTCAGCCAAGCACCACCAGCCTCTAATACAGCAGAGCACTTTTTACAATCATTTGACATGTACGCAGCCAACCTACAACTTGAAATCTTTCCTCAAACCAATAATTAGTACATGAATTCAAGTTTTTAAAAGCCTATGGTTTGTCAGATACTATAAAAATTCCAACCCAGGGCTTTCAAACTTGCAACAGAAGTGTTTGCAAGCCAAAAGAGCTTAACACTCAATCTGGTTTAATCTGCTGCTTATATTAAAATCTGTAATGAACCACACTTTTATAGTACTTGCCGCCATCTTGTTGAGAAACAGTACAGGATCACAGTCTAAAGTGGTCTTGAAATACTCATTTCTGCTCAAAATAATCTGAAGGATTCAGACGAAAACTAAGAGCAGCCTCTTTGAGCAGAAGGGTATTAATACAGAAGTTTCTAAGGCAGCACGAAAAGCACCTGCTGTGCTGTGCTCGGTCATTCAGTTGTGTCTGACTCTATGGAACCCCGTAGACTGTCCTGCCAGGCTCCTCTGTCCATGGGATTCTCCAGGCAAGAATACTGGAGTGGGTTGCCATGCCCTTCTCCAGGGGATCTTCCTGACCCAGGGATCAAACCCAGGTCTCCCACATTGCAGGCAGATTCTTCATCAGCTGAGCTACCAGGGAAGCCCCGCACGAAAAACATACTAATTAGCATTTATTAAAAGAGGAAAGTGATGCTGGGAAGAAGACAACTGGAAGAGGGGAAGCAGAAGTTATTTTTAAACTATAATAAAAACATTTATGTAGGTATAACTTTTTTTAAGGATTTTTTTGGTTAATGCGGACCATTTTTAAAGTCTTTATTAAATTTGTTATAATATTGTTTCTGCTTTAGGTTTTGACGTTCTGGCAGCCAAGCCATGTGGGATTTTACCTCCCTGATTGGGAAGCAAACCCTCACCCCCTGAACTGGAAAGTGAAGACACAACCACCGACCCCCAGGGAAGTCCCTACGTAGGTATATCTTAATTGCAAGTTTACGATAGCAAAGTTGAGAAAGCAAGGTAGGAATTGTTAACTTTTGTTTGTGGAAGCGGGAGAAGCATGGTGCCTGAAAAGGATAGTGTTCTATAAAGATCAAGCTGCACAAAAGGAAGAAATTCATCCAGAGGTCAAAACGCCATGGTATATACCTAATGCTGACTCTTGTATCTTGGGTGAGATGAATTCCATTGTTATCAGCATCCATAAGGGGTTGGAAGGGCTCTGGAGATCAGAGGACTCTGACTATCAGGGTTAAAAAACACATAAAATATGATCCAGGAAAGCAAATCCAGTGTGAAGTAGAAATTAATAATTGTACATTTAAAAAGACGGATGGCGATAATGCATACTTTAGCGTGACTGCTTTTGCTTCACTTGATATTTTCTGTTAATGTTCACTTGTAAAAAAAAAAAAGCTGACCTGAGTTTAATCAAAATGTGAAGTAAATAGAGTTTCTCTTTAATACTAGCTACATTTCACATCTTCAGTAGCCAGGCCAGTGACTACTGCATTGGGCATCATAGATATAAAACATTTGCATCATTTGCAGACATTTCTGTTGGACAATGCTGCATTAGAGGAAATGCCTTTTAGACCTTTCAGACTATTATTAGGATGGCTGACATTAGTATGATCATTCTGTTATCTTTCCAGCACCAAAATGCCAGTCAGCATCAATCATTGTATCTACTCTCCACTTTCTTGATTTCTTATGATTATGTCTCAGTTTCACCTATTTTCAAGCTTAACCACCAATGAAACCAATGAAGGAGAAATATTATAGAAAAAAATCATTTAAACATAAATCAAGTCATCCTATAGTTAATATAGAGAAAACAAATTTGGATTATTCCTGTATAGAGCTATTAATACATAGTATTAAATTCTGGTCTCACGACTATGTTGAGTATAACTAAAAGTATTCATAGCAGATAAACTGAGCATTCTGAGTCCAACAATTATAGAGCCTCCCCCCGAGTCTTTCAAATGTGGGTAATTTTACATTTATCTGGACTTTGAGAAAAGTGCCCACAAGTGCCAAAGTCACGTGCATGAACCCTCTTACATAAATCACAGTGAAAGCGGAAACTAGAAACGAAGAAAACAAAGTACAGTTTGTTCCTCTTTCTCTGTTTCTCGCCTTTAAAATGAGAACATCGCTGTTGTCCCTGAAGAGGAGAAATTCATCGGCCTTGTGAAGATACAGATTAGGGACACGCGCAGTCAGCGGGGGAAATGACCTCCCCATCCCATGCTGTCAGGCTGAGTGAGGTTTGGAGACGGGGGTGCTCTCCATCTGTGCCTATTCCTTCCAGGCATCACTGTCACACTGGTGCTAAGGCAGAAAGACGAGCAGTTTGAACCTCTCTGAGCTTTTCAGAGAAAACACTAAGCCTTTTCCTTCTGATTGTTTAAAACTCAGGTTTCACAAAAGAATCACGTACTCTACTGTTTAATCATTTTCATCCTTTCCTGATTTGCCAATACTCTGCCCCCATAAGCCATCAGTCTGGCTTCTGTCACTTCTACATTGCTATGAACAATTAACCAACATGGCTCGTTTAGGGCGTGGAACTAAAAGACAAGTTTGAATTCCACAAGGCCAATTAGCTCTCTTCCAACAATACCCTTAACCCTACCATCTCAAAATTAGGGGCCATCAATCAGGAGAGCCACTTGGAAAATACAGAAGGATCTGGGCATATGCTTTCAAAAAAATCAACCCAAATGAGAAGCTGAATGGAAAATAGATTATTCAGATAATAGATTTCTTAGTAATACTATGGAGGCTTCTGCTATCCAACACAGTAGCCAGCCACCAGCACTTGAGATGTGGCTGGCCCAAACTGAAATATGCTGGAAGTGTGAAAAGACACACCAATTTCAAAGCCTTAGTATGAAAAAAGAAGAGGGAAATACCTCATCAGTACATTTTATATTGATTACATGTTGAAATAGTATTTTGATATATCGGGTTACTTAAAATATATTATTAAAGCTAATTTCATGTTTCTCTTTGCTTTTTAATATAGAGCTCTCTGAAAACATTAAATGACCTACGCGGTCACATTATATTCTGTTGGTGATATAGATTTGGGCTTCCCAGGTGCCGCTAGTGCTAAAGAACCTCCTTGCCAATGCAGGAGACGTTAGAGACACAGGTTCAGTCCCTGGGTTGGGAAGATCCTCTGGAGGAGGACATGGCAGCCCACTCCAGTGTTCTTGCCTGAAGAATTCCATGGACAGAGGAGCCTGGAGGGCTACAGTCCACGGGGTGGCAAAGAGTTGGACACGACTGAAGCGACTAAGCATGCATGACACAGACATGGCCCGTAATCACAGGCTCCATTTGTAATACAAAAGAGCTTAGAAAATGCTGGCTCATGAAAGCAATTTCTAAAAGTTATCTGCAATGAAAGCAAAAGAATCATCCAGCAACAAGAGCAGAAGACATACTGGAACTGAAGACACCATCATAAACACCTCCACTATTGAGAGCCACATGAAGGCTTTGCCAGCAGCTCAAGCTACTACAATCTAGTAGTATTAGAAAGAAATCCAACAGAGACTTCAGAATCCCCGCCTGGTCTTTTGAACTGACTGTGGGAAAGCGGCTCTCGCAGTCTGAGAGGCTGGGGCTGTGACTCCCGAGCAACTCAAATCTTCACTTTGATTTTCTCTTGATCAAAGATGGCACCTCATTATCGAAACAGAGCCAAAGGCTCCTGGGAAGAATTCCCCCAGGAGGGTACACAATGACCCAGGGAGACAGCAAGATAATTTGATAATTACATCCCAGAGTTTCCTTAATAATCTCTAAATCCCTAGATACTGAGAAACAAGCCAAAATAGGGATCACTAGGGTAGGAGACCTGGGAGAATCCATGCTTTGATCAGGGGGCAATTCAAGTCATTCACAGAATTGGACAATGAAAGCTTTGCCAGTCTAGACAAGGGAACTTCCAAGCAGCTCTCCTTTATTTCCAAGTTTATGCCTCTGCACTCTCTAAACTCTTGTGTTCTATAAATAGTCAGGAAAGGAAGTTCATCAGCGTTAGCGTTCTCATTTAAAAAGAATTTTTTCCTAGCCTCCTCTCCAATCTTTCCAGGTTTAGAGGTGACCATTATTCCCCTGTCACAAGTTTATAATTTTCTTTGTTATTTCATTAACAAATATGAAATAAGTGTGCTATTGTGCATATACCAGTTGGTTTAGACTTTCGTGTCCAGGAGTCATCAGCTAACATGTTATGAAGAAATGCCCAAGCCACGGTGGCAAGTGACATTGGATGAGAAAGCTTCCACAGTCTAGAGGCAGCTAAGACAAGCCTTGCTATTATCTGCAAATCAATCAAGAGCAGAAACCAACCATGCCAACTGCAAATAAATATGAGCAATAGGTTTTTCCTGGTGAAAATACTGTTTTGTTAATTAGCATGATGGGTATAATAACAGGATCTCATTAGATGACACTTTGGATTTTTGAAATATGTGCATGAGCAGAAAGTAAGTTAGGCATATCCTCTCTGTTATGTGAGGTTATAAGAATCTAGCCTGGCCAGCATCCCATTAGACATGACTCTCCCACCTCTTGGAGGGGTGGTGCCTGAGGCTTGATCCCTTGGATCTGTGCCCAGCCACAGGGTTAAAAGGATTTCTGATTCTCGATGTCAAGTAGAAGGCCTGGAATCCTGCTGTGTTAATGTTGTTGTTTTTGTCCCAGGTAAACCTTTCATACAAGGGAAGGTCAGTGCACCTAGAAACGGAGAAAGCTGTTTGCAGCAAAAGACTGCAAAAGACTGCAAAAGACTTTATGCAGCTTAAAGGACAAAGTGTGTGATCTGTCCTGTGTCTGCTTTCCTAAAGGCTGTGTACTAAGTACGTGGGCCACAGAATTTTGTTTGTAATTTACATGCTTGTAACCTAGTTTAGTTTACTTCAGTCCCTTAGTGGTGTCCAACTCTTTGCAACCCCATTGTAACCTAAAAGCCAGATTATAAGGGAGTGGCTTTCTCTCACCGAGTTGCTTACTATTATCTAACAAAATGAACCTCAGAGCTGTGCATGGCCCAGATGGCTTGGTCAGCAGTCAGCAGCCCATTTTTCACCCTGACTCAGCAAACGAGGCTTCTTTCAGCGCGAGTGTACAAGCCTTTCTACCTCCAGGGGCTAAGAAGCCCCCTCTGAATTCTTTACCTGGTTCATTCTGATTCACCCCTTAGTTCAGGTCAGTTCAGTCGCTCAGTCATGTCCGACTCCTTGTGACCTCATGAACCACAGCAGGCCAGGCCTCCCTGTCCATCACCAACTCCCAGAGTCCACCCAAACCCATGTCCACAGAGTTGCGGATTGCATCCAACCATCTCATCCTCTGTGGTCCCCTTCTCCTCCTGCCCTCAATCTTTCCCAGCATCAGGGTCTTTTCCAATGAGTCAACTCTTCGCATGAGGGGGTCAAAAAGTATTGGAGGTTCAGCTTCAACATCAGTCCCTCCAATGAACACCCAGGACTGATCTCCTTAAGGATGGACTGATTGGATCTCCTTGCATTCCAACAGACTCTCAAGAGTCTTCTCCAACACCACAGTTCAAAAGCATCAATTCTTTGGTGCTCAGTCTTCTTTATAGTCCAACTCTCACATCCATACATGATCACTGGAAAAACCATAGCCTTGACTAGACGGACCTTTGTTGGCAAAGTAATGTCTCTGCTTTTTAATATGCTGTCTAGGTTGGTCATAACTTCCCTTCCAAGGAGTAAGCATCTTTTAATTTCATGGCTACAATCACCATCTGCAGTGATTTTGCAGCCCAGAAAAATAAAGTCAGCCACTGTTTCCCCATCTATTTCCCATGAAGTGATGGGACCAGATGCCATGATCTTTGATTTCTGAATGTTGAGCTTTAAGCCAACTTTTTCACTCTCCTCTTTCACTTTCATCAAGAGGCTCTTTAGTTCTTCTTCACTTTCTGCCATAAGGGTGGTGTCATCTGCATATCTGAGGTGACTGATGTTTCCCCCGGCAATCTTGATTCCAGCTTGTGCTTCTTCCAGTCCAGCGTTTCTCATGATGTACTCTGCATAGAAGTTAAATAAGCAGGGTGACAATAGACAGCCTTGACGTACTCTTTTTCCTATTTGAAACCAATCTGTTGTTCCATGTCCAGTTCTAATTATTGCTTCCTGACCTGCATACAGGTTTCTCAAGAGGCAGGTCAGGTGGTCTGGTATTCCCACCTACTTCAGAATTTTTCACAGTTTATTGTGATCCACAGAGTCAAAGGCTTTGGCATAGTCAATAAAGCAGAAATAGATGTTTTTCTGGAACTCTCTTGCTTTTTTGATGATCCAGTGGATGTTGGCAATTTGATCTCTGGTTCCTCTGCCTTTTCTAAAACCAGCTTGAACATCAGGAAGTTCACGGTTCACGTATTGTTGAAGCCTGGCTTGGAGAATTTTAAGCATTACTTTACTAGTGTGTGAGATGAGTGCAATTGTGTGGTAGTTGGAGCATTCAGGTCTCCACATAAATCTCTGGTTCTCACACTTGGCTACACATCAGAATCAGTTTCTAAAAAATTCCATAGCCCAGATCATATCCCATACAGATCAAATCAGAACATGTGAAGCTGAGGGCCAGGCATCAATATTTTCAATGTTTTTTATTGTGGTAAAAGTCACATAATATAAAGCAATATTTTAACCATATTTTACTGTACAGTTCAGTGGCACTGAGGACATTCACATTGTTGTGCAAATTTCACCATTATCGATCTGAATTTTTCACCTTCCTAAACTGAAACTGTTTCCCTAAACTGAAACACGAACTCTCCAATCCGCTTCCGCTCCAACACCTGGGCCCCTGGCATCCACCAATGTACTTTCTACCTCTATGAATCTGACTACTCTAGGTACCTCGTGTAAGTGGAATCAAATAGCACTTGTCTGCAGCCACTATTCTCTGGCTGATTCTGTTGGTTAGCCATTTGGGAACTACTGACTTCAAAATTTTTTTTTCGGTAAAAACATTGCTAATCTTTCCCCCACCTAATTTAGGTTCCTCTGTAATTTCGTTTTCTCTGTCTCAGAGCTCTCTGTACATTTTCTCATTTTGTAATTAGTCCATTTCTGTATAGTCAACATAGCCATGCCATGCATGGACTCTGATTAGTCCATATAGCTGGGCCATTTCTGGTTTGACACCATCTGCTTCCTAGACTGTATGCTCTATGAGGGCCAAGTATTGGTTGTTTTTCTCATCTCTGTTTTTGTATAGTACCTGCTACCTAGAAGGTGCTCAGGATATATCTGTGCAAAATGTATGTCAGGGAATTCAATATTTATCATTTCACTGATACTTTCTCCCCCAGTTAAAACTAGCCAACTAAGCAAATATTTGAGTGCTGTGTGATCAGTTATTTAACAGGTACTTTGGAATGACAGAGAGCTTCCCTGGTGGCTCAGACGGTAAAGAATCTGCCTGCAATGAGAGAGACCTGGGTTCGATCCCTGGGTTGGGAAGATCCTCTGGAGGAGGGCATGGCAACCCACTCCAGTATTCTTGCCTGGAGAATCCCCATGGACAGAGGAGCCTGGCGGGCTACAGTCTATGGTGTCACAGAGAGTCGGACACGACTGAGCAACTTAGCACACTGGAATGACAGGAGGGCATTTGTAAGCTATTTGTAGGCAAGATTAGTGCATATGTGATCATGAGAGAACTAGATAAAGCTGAAGATATAAAAAGCAAGAAATTAAAGAGATAGTGAGTGCAAGGAGATGCGTGTGCATGCTCAGTTGCTCAGTCGTGTCCCAACTCTTTGAGACCCGATGGACTGTAGCCTGCTAGGCTCCTCTGTCCATGGGATTTTCCAGGCAAGAATACTGGAGTGGGTTGCCATTTCCTTCTCCAGGGCATATTCCCGAGTCAGGGATCAAACTGGAGACTCCTGCATTGGCAGGTGAATTCTTTACCACTGAGCCACCTGGAAAGCCCATGTAAGGTGATGAGTAGCATATATTTATGGGCATTGTCCTCCTAGACTTAGGTGAATGAACTTGGGCATAGACAGTCAAATTACAAATCATATAGTGCAGACTGTCTCCTGTCATTTCTAATCTACACCTGTCTCTCACAGTTTTGAGTTATACCCCTCAGCAAGTCCTTCCCATCTTCAAGCAGCATTTGCCTAATTCAGGAGCCTTTCGTTTATCTGAATCAGAAAACTAGATTCACCCACAAAATGCAAAAAAATACATAAATAAAAATCACATCTTGAAAACTGATGGTCATTTTTATCTAATTTTGATTAAACATTGGGATAATATTTAAATGATTAGCCTGATGACTCACAGGGCTGTGCTAGAAAAAACAGATTTGTTTGTGCTCTCCAAAATATTCTTTCTGCTCTAAAATATTTATTCTCCTCACATTCTATTAATATCTTCCACTCAAATTCTTGACGATGTAAACATTTTCTAGGCTGTCTCTACAAACCACAATTCCTACGTCTGGCATGGATGAGTAACTTCTTTTTAAAAAAAAAAAAATTATTATGTATTCATTTGCCTGTGTTGGGTCTCAACTGCAGCACTTGGGATTTTCATTGCATCATGTGGAGTCTTCTGTTGCAGTGAATGGTCTCTCTAGTTGTGACATGTAGGCTCAGTATTTGCAGTTGTGGGCTTAGCTGTTCTGCAGCATATGGGATCTCAGTTCCCCAGCCAGGGATCGAACCTGTGTCCCCTGCATTGCAAGGTGGATTCTTAACTACTGGACACCAGGCAAGTCTTGATAACTTCTAAGTAAGATCTCAGATTATGGGGAGAGAGGCATAAATGTTTTTGCTAATTTCAAGAAACCAACACATACACAGACTAAAAGAAGCTTGTGGGCCCTTCTGCCTCATAACCTAAGCTGGTGCCACAGATTAAGGCAATGTTCATAGGCCACAGTGGAGAGTGAGGATGAATACACTTTAGGGAGCTCCGGGGTGAAGGAAGGCATGTGGTAAAGTATTAAAGGACATGCAAGATTAGTCCAAGCTGCTTGGGGGCAGCTCCAGCCCTTTTATCCCTAAGCTGCTGCTGCTGCTGCTGCTAAGTCGCTTCAGTCGTGTCCGACTCTGTGAGACCCTATAGACGGCAGCCCACCAGTCTCCCCCATCCCTGGGATTCTCCAGGCAAGAACACTAGAGTGGGTTGCCATTTCCTTCTCCAATGCATGAAAGTGAAAAGCGAAAGTGAAGTGACTCAGTCGTGTCCAACTCTCAGCGACCCCATTGACTGCAGCCTACCAGGCTCCTCTGTCCATGGGATTTTCCAGGCAAGAGTACTGGAGTGGGGTGCCATTGCCTTCTCCATAAGCTAAATCTGAGTTAATGGCAAGACTCATCCTATTAAAGCAAAGAATGGAATCTGTCCAAACTATTTTTGCAATGGGTAACATTAAAGAGGCCTCATGGGTGTGACTGACATTAATTTATTATTCTGTATTGTAAGTGAGCTCCCCGGAGTTCGGGATGAATGGGAAATGACGATAGAGCGTTCAGCTCAATTTCCCTCTGTGGTCCAGCTTGGTCTTGTGTCTGAAGAGGCAATATATACATTTTTTTCAATCGGGGCTTGAGATTGTGTAAAATATTATCCAGTTCAGTGCCTTTTCTTTTCAGTAAACAATATACCATTTGAGGAAGAATCCCATCAGTATATATCAGGGTGTGACTTTTAATATCTCCAAGGTTAGTTTTTGCTCAGTTAAGATTATCTAGAAATTCTTTTCTTTTTTTTAAAGAATTTTTTTCTGTGTGGACCATTTTTAAAGTCTGTATTGCATTGGTTAAAATATTGTTTCTGTTTTATGCTTTGGTTTTTTGGCCACGATGTATGTGTGATCTTGCCTCCCCGATCAGAGAACAAAGCTGCACCCTTGCATTGGAAGGTGAAGTCTTAACAGTCCCTAGCAGTTATTTTCTTAAAAATAAATATTCCTGAAATTTCTAAATTCATTTTGTAAAATAACTTTATTCTCTTGAAATTTAGCAAATGAAAATGTCTTTTAAGTGATCTCTGATCAACACTTAGCCCTGCTGATTAACTTAAACTCTGTAAACATTTTAAACTACATTTAAGCTTACTACCTTTGATTTCCTTCACTGCCTCAATTATTAGAGTTCAAATTCTACCACAGACATCACCAGTTCTTACAAATATAACAAATTAAACCTTAAACATGGTGGATCTTAAGTTATCTCAAGTGGTTCAATATTATTTATGAACTTATTAATATTTCAACTGCCTTATGACCCAGCAATCCCACTGCTGGGCATACACACCGAGGAAACCAGAATTGAAAGAGACACGTGTACCCCAATGTTCATCACAGCACTGTTTATAATAGCTAGAACATGGAAACAACCTAGATGTCCATCAGCAGATGAATGGATAAGAAAGCTGTGGTACATATACACAATGGAGTATTACTCAGCCATTAAAAAGAATACATTTGAATCAGTTCTAATGAGATGGATGAAACTGAAGCCGATTATACAGAGTGAAGTAAGCCAGAAAGAAAAACACCAATACAGTATACTAACACATATATATGGAATTTAGAAAGATGGTAATGATGACCCTGTATGCGAGACAACAAAAGAGACACAGATGTGTAGAGCAGACTTTTTGGACTCTGAGGGAGAGGGAGAGGGTGGGATGATTTGGGAGAATGGCATTGAAACATGTATACTATCATGTAAGAAATGAATCGCCAGTCTATGTTTGATGCAGGATACAGGATGCTTGGGGCTGGTGCACAGGGATGATCCAGAGAGATGATATGAGGTGGGAGGTGGGAGGGGGGTTCATGTTTGGGAACTCATGTACACCTGTGGCGGATTCATGTCAATGTATGGCAAAACCAATACAGTATTGTAAAGTAAAATAAAGTAAAAAAAAAAAATAGTCAATTACCCATTTTAATTTAATCACAGGGCTCAGTGATGATAAACACTGATGATGCATATACATTCAGATTTCTTAATACAAAAACATTTACTGTTCTGGAGTAAAACATGACATTTTAAAAAACATTGCACATTTAATTTTAAGTCTTCTAATGAAAACAACCAAATCACCTCAAACAATTTTGTGGTCATGCTGACATGGGATGGTTGAGATTTTATTTCTCCACTGGGAGTGACTGAATATCAACCTCAGATTCTAGCCTAGACATCAACTCTGGGACTGTAGCAGATTAGGGTCGTTTTTCTCATTATCATCATCAACATGTGGACGAAATTCTGTTTTGACAGTCAACAGGCGACACGGATCTCAAAACCATGCTCTCCAAATAGTCAGTCTTATAGCCCAGATCTCTAGACTAAAATCATCTATTTATTTAATTTTCTTCTCATAACAGAATTCTGCTGTCTACATTAAGCTTAGAGTTTATATCCTTTGCTGTTTCAAATGTATTTATTTAGGTTCCATAGATATTTTGTTTCTTTCACTGGATTCCACATATCTCTTTTCTTTAAAAATCCTGTAGGGATAGAGGACACCTGCCAACCTGGGGACCCACCTTTCTCTGTCATATCTTTTTGCCTCTTTATATTCAATGGACATGAACTTGGGGAAACTTTGGGAAATGGTGAGGGACAGGGAGGCCAGGCGTGTTGCAGTCCACGGGGTCACAAAGAGGCAGACATGGCTTGTCAATTGAACACCAACAACAACCAATCAAGGAATTAATGACTTTCCTAGTCTCTCCAATACGGTTGTAGATCTTCTGCCTAGAATTTCTAGGATAGAATCTAGTTCTTCCCGACCAAGCCCCTGAGTACTCCATGTTCTAGAGTTCATCACGAAGTTTACCTTGATTCAGGCTAAGGCAAATTTTCCACTTTCCAGATCTTCACCTACAAAACATCTTCACTAACTTGATCCTTCTTAGGTAAGTGCCAAGTGGGGCATAGGTGAAACAACTCGGAAACTGAAAGCTGGAAGAATTAAGCCTGTCATCAAAACGTAGTATCTGCTAAGGAAAACAACCCAGAAAAGCTTTAGAAAATACCAGCTTGTCACTGGAGGAAAAAAAAAGAGTTAAGCGGCAAATACAAGTAAACATGAGGTACAAAGCTGATGCTTTTCTACATAATGAATACTTGTTTGAAAAGGGGTTTCACCTTCATATTCGCTGACCCATCTATTTACAGAAATACACAGAACATACACCTTTGCATGCGATTAATATTAATTACAACTAATTTTTGACCCATCCATTTTTTTTTTAAATTTCAAGAACCACTTCACAAAAGTTATAGTTTAATTAGCCATCGATGACTATGTAACAAACCAATTATTAGAGTCAGATAAACAGTACTGGGGAGAAGGCAATGGCAACCCACTCCAGTACTCTTGCCTGGAAAATCCCATGGACAGAGGAGCCTGGTAGGCTGCAGTCCATGGGGTCGCTAAGAGTTGGGCATGACTGAGCAACTTCACTTTCGCTTTTCACTTTCATGCATTGGAGAAGGAAATGGCAACCCACTCCAGTGTTCTTGCCTGGAGAATCCCAGAGACAGAGGAGCCTGGTGGGCTGCCGTCTATGGGGTCGCACAGAGTCGGACACGACTGAAGTGACTTAGCAGTAGCAGCAAACAGTACTGGATGCTTTTGGAAAGAAACAGAGGCATTTCCTTTCCGAGAACTCATGGAAGGTGGCAGATTCCCATCTGGGACACAGTGTCTGGTATTGTCCTTTCCTTCTGCATAATAACCAAGTGTGGAAGTGGATGGCAGAGGCGACTTATTTATCTTTGTACTTGCCACAGGATAAATCAGGATGTTTGTATTTAGCCATCTCAAAACCCTCTTGAAATACAACTGGAAATTAAGAAAGCAAACATAATATGCATGCAATCTTAAGTATGTCAAAAAACTATTGAATAAACTATTCAATTATGCTGAGAAATAGCTGAGTTTTAGGTAAACTTATTTACAAGTCAGTTATAGAAATTGAAATTGCTTTTTATTTATAACCACATCTTGATGGCCTAATCAGTAGACTAAGATAAACTACCCGATACAGGCAGAAATCTCAGCCCAGACTAGCAGACCCTAAGGCAAGGGAATTATGCTGTAGTAATGTAGATATCTTTTCATACTCAAATTAAAAACAATGCTACAGAGTTCCTGGTATAACCATTTTAATTAAGTATAATTTATTTGGTCACTTTTACAGATCTTTCAGAATTAGTGCTTGCCTATAGCCAATTATAAGTACCCAGCGAATTTTCAGTTCTCATAATAGGAAACTGAAATGCTCTAACAATAATGCTCTGAAACACATTTTTAAAAAAATTTGTTCTTTGCCTTTAAACTGAGGTGCAGATTGACCTTTTATAAAAAGTTGAAAAGTAATACTCATTGAAAAATAAAAATCAAGTTCAAATACAACTAGACCATGACCGACAACAAGTTGATGCCTTGTCACAAAGACACTGCCTGTCAACTTCAAAACAGCAAGTCAGTTCATTTGGCGCTTCCAGGGAAATGACCAGAAACAAAGTGCAGAAATTATTTTTAATAGTAATGGGAAGGAGGAGGAGTTTGTGTCATGATTTCTTTGAATTGGCTAAATTGGTTGACTTAAGAAAACAAGGACTTCTCATTTGTCTTATTCCACCTCAAATAGCCTTATTGTTTTATAAAAAGCCCATCACAGCAATGTAAGTTAGGGTGTTCCATAGCTGGAAAGTGGCCTAATGCACCCTAAAATATGAGGAATTTGTAGTCTGAAGCAGGTGACTTTCACAACATCACTTAGATCTATAAGCCACAATGGTTTTCGATTTATAATTTGAAGTAGGTTTTCTCTGCAAGACATATCTTCCTAGTTTATTTGACCTGATATCTAAATACTTTATATTCCAAACTGAGAACGACTGAGATATTATACATGACTGGCATCAATGGGCGTTTTTTGTTATCATACTCTTCTAAGCCCTGATGCACTTTGGAGACTCATTTATGTTTTTGGACTAAGTGGTCCTTACTAAGTACCTTCCACCATACACAATTTAACACTGAAATGGAGCAGGGTCTTATGGTCCTTGTACTCCATGTCCTCAAGCCTGCCTTCTGTCTATGGAAACAATTTAGCCAAAGAATAAGTTTAATCAGTTGCTGCTGCTAAGTCACTTCAGTCGTGTCCAACTCTGTGTGACCCCATAGATGGCAGCCCACCATGCTCCCCCGTCCCTGGGATTCTCCAGGCAAGAACACTGGAGTGGGTTGCCATTTCCTTTCCCAATGCATGAAAGTGAAAAGTGAAAGGGAAGTTGCTCAGTCCTGTCTGACTCTTAGAGACCCCATGGACTGCAGCCTTTCAGGCTCCTCTGTTCATGGGATTTGCCAGGCAAGAGTGCTGGAGTGGGGTGCCATTGCCTTCTCTGAAGTTTAATCAGAGAAGTGAGAAAATACAGAAACAAAGGAAACAGTCAAAGGCGACCAAATAGTAATACTGTACTCACTGAGCAAAGCCAAGGACCTTTAGTTCCTTCTCAAGAGCTATAGATAATATTCTGAGCCTCATCCTGTGAGCTGCCTTATACTGAAACCCTCACCAGGTGGAAGAAATTAACTACATATTGACCAGACTGTAGCCCTGAGCTACCACAATTCTGAGAACTGGCCTCAAGGAAATGGGAACAAACCAACCCTGGAACTGAAGATTAACTGTATTTAGGACAATCAAGATGACGCTGGTCAGACCACTGAAGATGAATTTCCAGATGACTGCCAGAGCTGACTATGTTGCTTCTACATGTGACCCCCTCCCTCTGTCTATAAAAGTTCTTGTTCCCTGATTGTCAGGATTTGGGGAGAGTCGGGCTTTGGACAGATGTCCACTCAGTTCCCCCATCCCCTGGTTGCCAGCATCCAGAATAAAGCAAATTTTCCTTTCCACCAATCTGGCCTGTGTATTGGGCAGCCAGACCCCACTTCTGTTTACAACATGACAGGTTCAACATATACAATAGTTCTATACATTTCCTAAAGTAACCATTAAGTCATTTGGATAAAACACCAGAAGGATCTTTGGCTAATGGTCTTTAAAACTGATACTTGGTTAGAAAAGAAATAATGTGACCAAAAAAAAAAAAAAAAAAGACAATCCAAAATAATTTGTTCTATAACAATAGGCTTCTTTTTGGCATTCGTCATCTTCTAGAAAAAGAACAACTCAACATTCCTCAATGCTATTTAATAATACGGCAGAATCCCTAAGCCAGGTTCTAGACAGTTCATCGTTTTTGTTCCCGACAGAAGAATCCTGTCCTGAAGCTTACTCAGTATCAAGTGTCAAGAAAATGTCTAGAATGGGAACTTCTACTTAAGATTAAAATTCTTAAAAGATTTTTACAGACTGGAAATCATTGTTCAGATACCCAAGAATTTCATCTACAGGTTTATGTGCTAAAATTGTCTACCTAGCTGAATTACACATCACATTTTGGTTAATAAGGACATCATCTGAAGAAAACATTTTCTGTGATTTTGAAAAAGAAAGAAGAAACAAAAAGTCTTTCACAACAGTTCAAAAATCCCGAGACCAAATTTATTCATTCACGTGGCTTTCAAGCAGGCAATTGCTTTGTCCCCAGCAGTATTATGCAAGCTTACTTAAGAATGCAGAAGAGCTCCAAGAGCTAAAAATTCTATTCCCATCGCCATGGTGAAAACCACAGACTATGAAGATAACTGCCCCCAGCACAAGTAGGGTGGTCTCCAGTATTCCCTGGGAACCCCACCACGGCACTTAAAAACAAACATTACAACTTAGAAATGAACCCTCTGTTAAGGAGCTAGAAAACATCACTTCAAATATCATTTCAGGGACACTGAACTTCCCCACCTCTCATCAGCAACAAGAACACAAAACTAACAAAAAATCATCCTGAAAGATAAGAATTTTCCTGTATCTGGAAAAAAAAAAGGATGAATAACATTCACAAACAGACACTTCCCACATCTCAAGGAAGTGTGGCTCCATGTAGCATAACCTAAACTCAAGTATTTTGTACAAAAGCACTCAGAGGACACCCCCACTGGGATGATCAATCAGCACATAGTGGCTTTGGGATGTTTTCCGAGGGCAAAGTCTCAGAAGAATGTTAACATTTTCTTCAGTTCCTTCTTTTCTGAAGGTTATTGAATCAGGAAATCATTGTCCCCCCATGAATCTATTTTTAAATGACATTATGATTCTATTAGTATGTAAATATAACAAAAATAAAAACATAAACTTATCACATACAATGCCACATTAATATTTAACACAGAAAAGTATCACAAAATGTGCATGCTCAGTCTCTCAGTTGTGTCCAACTCTTTGCGACCCCATGGACTGTGGCACACCAGGCTCCTCTATCAGTGAGATTTCCCAAGCAAGAACAGTGGAATGGGTGGCCATTTCCTCCTCTAGAGGATCTTCCTGACCCAGGAATCGAACCTGCATCTCCTGCAGCTCCTGATTTGGCAGCTGGATTCTTTACTGCTGAGCCAACTGGGAAGCCCATCACAAAATACAAAAGGCAAGAACAAAAACCAGGTAAGATTTACCATGGTGAGCGTGCCTGCCTGTGTGTAAGTCCATTCCAGTCTGGAACACAGGAGGATAATGGTACCTGCATATCTGCTGCACCATTCAGTCCATTCCTCTCCTGGTTTTTCACTGGGTTAAGACTGAAAACCCTAGTTCACACAAACTAGTTGCTGTGAATGGTAATAATAGCAGGACACTCTTTTGACTTAGCAAATGAAAGTCTTCCTCTATCTTAATTCACAATGCTGATAAACTTAATGTTTCATAATCATGCTTCAATGTATATGAAGAACTGAGCTACGATCATTCATTCTTTTCTTCGGGCACCAAGTTTAACTCAGTTACTGATTCTGGGTTTTGAAAAGCAAACGGATCTTGAACCCAATAATTTTGCCTTAACGCCTCGAATTTCTCTTCTGGGAAGAAATGGTTAAAAGCTTTAGAGAGTGAAGAGTGAAAAGTCAAAGTGTTAGTCGCTAAGTCGTGTCTGACTCTGTGATCTCATGGACTGTAGCCAACCAGGCTCTTTTGTCCATGGAATTCTCCAGGCAAGAATACTGGAGTGGGTTGCCATTCCCTTCTCCAGGAAATCTTCTGGACCCAGGGATCAAAGCCAGGTCTCTTGGTTTGCAGGCAGATTCTTTACCGTCTGACTAACCAGGGAAGCCTTGAGAGAAGTGAGATGCACTTACTAAACTCTGAAGATAAACAAACAAACAATGGCAGGAACTGACAATAACTTTCCCACAGCATAGCAAGCTACTTGGCTTCCAATCAGCATGCAGTATTTCACCTATTCCACATTATATCAAAGAATTACAAAGAAGTGGTATATTATAGGGAAAACTTTACAGGTGAATGTCTTAGAGATAATTGAATAAAAGGCTAAATTTATTTTTCATAATGTTTTGTTGCCTATAATAAACATTTTTGCATGGGCTGTACGACATGTTTAAGGGTGAGTAATCTGTGTACTCTACCCTAGGGCAACTGGTTGCTTTAACTAAGAATATACACTTTAACTGTAGTTAGCTTGTGTTTGCTCAAAAGGCCACCTTCCAGGGTGGCTGCTATAGGTTTGTTGTCATTCCGTTTCTCTCTACGCTAAGCTTAGCTGTTGTTGCTATTTAGTTGCTCGGTCGTGTCTGACTCGTTGCCACCCCACAAACTGCAGCACGCCTGGCTTCCCTGTCCTTCACTATTTCTCTGAGTTTGCTTATACTGATGTCCATTGAGTCCATGATGCCATCCAATCATCTCAACCTCTGTCACCCCCTTCTCCTCCTGCCTTCTATCTTCCCCAGCATCAGTATCCTTCACCATGAGTTGGCTCTTTGCATCAGGTGGCCAAAGTTTTGAAGCTTCAGCTGCAGTCCTTCCAATCAGTATTCAGGGCTGATTTTCTTTAGGACTGACTGGTTTGATCTCCTTGCTGTCCAAGGGACTGTCAAGAGTCCTCTACAGTACCACAATTCAAAAGCATCAGTTCTTCGGTGCTCAGCCTTTTTTACAGTCTACTAACCTTCGAATGTTTTATAATTGACAAAGTGGATGTAAGAGGTGGGGGTTCTGTTAGTGAAATGGCTGGTGCTTCAAGGTATTCAGATTGGCTAGAAGAGAGAGATAGTCTTCATTCTTAGGTATGCATGGTAGAAGAATCTAGAAGAATCTACTTATCTATGGTGGGTATACTCTCTGAATTGGCTCCTGTGACTTGGTTCCAGAAGAGTGCTATATCCAGGCAGGATTCATAGCACTTCGGGTGCCTGAACTCATCTCTCAGGTTAACTGAAGTCTTGGCCCTAGAATAATGTTGTGTTTATTTCAAGGGGACTCATTCCTTCATATCAGCCATGATGGAAACACCTATAAGGATGGAGAGCTGGGATTCTGATGAACTACAGAAAAGACACTATCATTTAAGGGCCTGATGGCTAGTAAATATATGTGCTAGTATAAAACACTGTGCTAATTTGCTGCTATATCTGTAGTGGGGCCATCAGGTGGAGAGCTAAAACCCTTACCTACCTCTAAATCCTAGCAAACATAGCTAGTTGTTTGCAAAATTCAGTTTCCCCTTCTGGGGCACACACTTCAGTAACGTTTGCCAGCCCACCTTCAGCTGGATGTGGGCATCAGCTGAAGTCTAGTCCAAGGAATATGAGAGTAATAATGTGGGCCATTAAAGGCATATCATGGCCTTTAAAAAATCAGTGCAGCACCTCTGGGCTCTTTTCCTCCTTGTGTCAAGTGGATATAGGGGTAGCTGAGGCTCAGGGAATAGTACCCGTATAAAAGGAGCCTGGGTCCTTGAGTCATCCTAGGGAAGCTGTCAAGTAACATTTACTTGGACCATAATGGGAGCTAGGAATAAATTTTTATTGCGTTTTGCCCATTACACATTCTTGGGACTGTTAATACAGTTTAGCCTATGTAACTGAATCAGGAGACATGGTCAATATTTCTATAAAAGAACCTAATAATTATTCAGAAAAGCCATGACAAACCCAGACACTGTATTAAAAAGCAGAGATATCACTTTGCCAACACAGGTCTGTATAGTCAAAGCTACGGTTTTTCCAGTAGTCATGTACAGATGTGAGAGTTAGACCATAAAGAAGGCTGAGCGCCAAAGAATTGATGCTTTTGAATTGAGGTGTTTGAGAAGACTCTTGAGAGTCCCTTAGACAGCAAAATGATCAAACTATTCAAACTTAAAGGAAATCAACCCTGAATATTTATTGGAAGGACTGAGGCTGAAGCTCCAACACTTTGGCCACTTGATGCGAAGAGCTGACTCACTGGAAAAGACCCTGATGCTGGGAAAGATTCAGAGCAAGAGGAGAAGGGGACGACAGAGGACAAAATGGTTGGATCATCACTGACACCATGGACATGAGTTTGAGCAAACTCAGGGAGATAGCGAAGGACAGGGAAGCCTGGCGTGCTGCAGTTTATGGGGCTGAAAAGAAATGGACACAACTTAGTGACTAAACAACAAAAAGCCTATGTAACTGAATCAGGAGACTGTCAATATTTCCCCAAAGAACCTAATAATTGTACATGACCAGACTAAATGAGAACAGTTTGCATACATTTAGCTACAAGTGATCAACACGCTGTATTTGCAGAATAGCTGAGAAAGAAAGTTGTGTTTGGGAATTAGCAGACAGAATTTTGGTCTACTCCTAGACCTTCTGAATTTTGTTCTTTCCTTTTTCTCATTTAGGAATCATGACAGGAATCATGATACCCTGACAGAGATAGCAGCTAAGAATGACTGAACTGTGCGTCTGGAACTGTTCTCAGAATTTTATGCACTGAACTCTTTAAATGTTTATAACAACCCTAGGAAACAGCTGCTACAATATCCCCCACCACTTTATAAATAAGGAGAGGAGCACAGAGAGACCGTGTTGACCCAAACTTACACCACTGATAAGGGACAGAGAGGGGTCTTGAACCCATGCAGTTGGGCATTGGCGCACACTGCCTGTCTCCAGGATATCACAGGAGATTCAAAGATGAATGACATTTGGGGTTATAAAATTAAGTGTTATACAAGGAAATGGCAACCCACTCCACTAATCTTGCCTGGAAAATCCCATGGACAGAGGAGCCTGGTGGGCTACAGTTCATAGGGATCATAAAGAGTCAGACCCGACTGAGTGACTAAGTATCCAAGGTAGTCCACGTATCACTAAGAGGAATACAAAACATTGTGGAGTTTCAAAGAAGGGAGAGAGAATATCTAATCAATGAGATCTGGAATATTTTAGGGAGGAAAAGTGGCTTTTGCTATTCATTTTATCCACAAAATTTTCCACAATGTTTAATGCCAACTCTTCAAAGAGCTGCTAGCCAAGTAATAACTACAAAATATATCCACACTAATGTGTACTCAGGAGAATATTCTACCATTTAAAGTAAGAAAATGAGACTTGAATAGTCACAAAATTAGTTTTTATTTAAACTTCATCAGTTCAGTTCAGTCGCTCACTTGTGTCGGACTCTTTGTGACCCCATGGACTGCAGCACGCCGGGCTTCCCTGTCCATCACTAACTCCCGGAACTTGCTCAAACTCACGTCCATCGAATTGGTGAGGCCATCCAACCATCTTATCTTCATATCCTGAGCTAATTTATGTCTTTTTTAAGGTATTGGTTTGGCCACAAAGTTTGTTTGGATTTTTCCATAAGATGCTATGTTAAAATCCCAAGAAACTTTTTAGCCAACCCATATGTCCGAACGGAGTCTTTCTGTTGCTACTTTCTTTACTAGGTGAAAAAGTATTTGCATTTTTACAAGTATATTGAATCTAACATGCCTATCAAAAAGTACACACACAAGGGCAGGGATCAAAGAATTTTCATAAAGTCAGTATCACCTCATAACCTTTACTTGGGCTTCCCAGGTGGCTCAGCGGTAAAGAATCTGCCTGCCAATGTAGGAGAGGGGGCTTCAATCCCGGGATTGGGAAGATCCCTTGGAGTAGGAAATGGCAACCCATTGCAGTATGCTTGCCTGGAGAATCCCATGGACAGAGGGCCTGGCATAGGTTATATTCCATGGGATTGCAAAAGAGTTGGCCTTGACTTGGTGACAAAACAACAATCTTTACTCAGGTTAAAAAACAAAATATGACTGGCACCTCAGAAGCATTCTTCTGCTCCTCTTTAATCACTACCCTATCCCAGGGTAACCATTATTCTAACTTTAAACAGAATAGATTGGTTTGCCTGACTTTGTACTGATATGAATGGAATCATAAATTTTGGGCTCTCTTGTTATGGTTTCTTTCCTTCAACATTGTTTGTAAGATGTTTATGTCATCCATATGGTTGACCATCACAGTAATTTGTTTATTGTAATTGCTGCATGCCATGTCATTGGGAATATACTACAAGTTATCCACTTTACTGTTGATAGGTCTTTTGATAGTTTCCATTTTTGTTTGGTACAAAAGATGCTTCTATGAACATTCTCATGTATGTCTTTTCATGCACATAACTACATATTGCTGTCTGAAATATATCTAGGACTGGAATGATAGATCATAGGGTATCAGTCAGTTCAGTTCAGTTCAGTCACTCAGTCATGTCTGACTCTTTGCGACCCCATGAATCGCAGCACACCAGGCCTCCCTGTCCATCACCAACTCTCAGAGTTCACTCAGACTCATGTCCATCAAGTCCGTGATGCTATCCAGCCATCGCATCCTCTGTTGTCCCCTTCTCCTCCTGCCCCCAATCCCTCCCAGCATCAGAGTCTTTTCCAGTGAGTCAACTCTTCACGTGAAGTGGCCAAAGTACTGGAGTTTCAGCTTTAGCATCATTCCTTCCAAAGAAATCCCAGGGCTGATCTCCTTCAGAATGGACTGGTTGGATCTCCTTACAGTCCAAGGGACTCTCAAGAGTCTTCTCCAACACCACAGTTCAAAAGTATCAATTCTTCAGTGCTCAGCTTTCTTCACAGGGTATATAGGCATCTAAAAAGGTACTTCCTACCTAGAAATTAAGCTCAGTAAACAATGTTTTGTGTGAGTATTAGCCCAAGTCACATCAGAAAGCCTTAATAAAATAAGCATCAGTTGTGAGAATGGAAGTGTCAACATTCATACAACATATGCATCCTCATTACTCTTTCTAGAGTCAAATTTAGGCCACTGTTCAGTGGGGACTTATCGAGGGACGGGTTCTTGTCATCTTTCAAGAAATTGCTTTTACTCTTTCATACTCAACTTTAGGGCACGTGCTTCAGTACATCTAAAAATGTCCTAGGGGTTCCTGGTGCTCCATTGGTTAAAATTCTGTGCATCCAATGCAGGGGACTATGTTCGATCCCTGGTGGGGAAACTAAAATCCCATATGCTGCACAAGGGGGCAAAAAAAACAAAAAGTCTTCAAGGTCAGTTTTGACTAGAGTGCAGCAAGCACAGGGTCCCCTGCTCTTGCTGTCATGGGCTCTCTCTCGGGACACTTGCGTCACTTGTTCTGGTGCAATGAAGCAAATTTCACACTGAAGGCTTCAAGCCCCTTTTGCTGTGGGCTCATTTCTTGTCATTTGTGCTATATCGTGCTATGAAATGTTTGTTTATGAAATCATAACAAAGGGCATAATAATGCCAATTATTTGTCTCATCTGTGCCCAAACACCTAAAGGGCATAATCTCTTGGCGGTTGAGGGTTTTCTCCATGCTTATTGGCATTCAGATTCTTGGGAATGTTAGACCATTTGGGGTACAGTAAACCGAAAGAAAACAGCATGTTAACTTTTTTCAAAGCATAACCAAGTTGCTAGAATCAGGCCAAATCAATGTTTTTGTCTCTATACTGGGCATGGTATTTTTCTTAAAAAACACTTATAATTCAAGGGACAGTTCAGATGTTAAAGTCTGGGTGTCTCCCTCCGCTAACCCCTGAGTAGCACATGATCAGGTCATTTTGCAAAAAAAGCAAATACCTCAGCCCTGCTACAGGCCAACTTGGCCTGTGCTTTTTGCAATAGCAACCCAAGGCGGAAACATCTGGAAAAATACCATGACTGAGCTGGTGGGATCAAAGACCAATGTGAAACAGTCTATTGTTAATTTCCAGGAACTGACACAGAGTGTAGAATGAAATAATTCAGTTGGCCAGGAATCTTGCCCGATTTCTGAAAAGCTTGCATATCGCTATATTGTCTCACCAGACATAAGAAGGAAAAGTAGCTCAGCAAAGTTGGGGGAAAAGAAATCTTGGTGCGTGTGTGTAAGTGTGTATGTGCGTGCAGGCAGTGTGTGTACATACGTGCCAGACAACTCAAATCTGTAATCAATATGTTCCTGGTGGATTCCTCTGATGGCAGGGACAATTTTATTGCCATAAAAGTCTCGAAAGAATACAAAGATCAGCTGAAAGAACACTTAAGTCCTGAACTGTGTTTGCAAAGAAGCATCTTGGTTCCCCACCAGACTGAATTCCAGAGGCCACGGCTGTCTGGTTTATCCTTGCTCTCCATAGCGAATGGTCAGGGTCCGGTACATAGTTTGCAATATCCAAAAATCTATTGGGTGAAGACTAAATGAATTTATAAATGAATGGGACAATAACTAAAACAAGCAGCCAAGCTCCACAGTCTAAGGGCTGAATTTGACTCTTGTCAACCGTTTCCCATTGGCAGTCAATTTATCTCCCTGACCTTTAGTAAAAACACTAAAAAAAATAGGGGAGAAAAGAAAACAGTATTACCTAGCTTGAGTGGATATTTGATTTTGAAGTGAAAGCCCCTGAGTCGTATCCAACTCTTTGCAACCCCATGGACTGTATAGTACATGGAATTCTACAGGCCAGAATACTGGAGTGGGTAGGCTTTCCCTTCTCCAGGGGATCTTCCCAACCCAGGGATTGAACCCAGGTCTCCCACATTGCAGGTGGATTCTTTACCAGCTGAGTCACATGGGAAGCCCTATTTGATATTAGGTAGTTAACAGAATAAGGACTAGAAACACCTTTCAGATTTCACTTCTCTATTCCGCTGCCCATGGGAAGTGTTTAATGGGAAAGGAATGGATGTAGGTTGAAGAAATGTTCAGTGGATGAAATTATGCATATACGCTTGCATACATGCTGGCTCAGACAGTAAAGAATCTGCCTACAAGGCAGGAGACCCAGGTTTGATCCCTGGGTCGGGAAGATTCCCTGGAGAAGGGAATGGCTACCCACTCCAGTATTCTCGCTTGGAGAATTAATTCCATGGACAGGGGAGCATAGGGTCCATGGGGTTGCAAAGAGATGGACACGACTGAGTGACTAACGCTTTCACTTTCATTTACATATGTGTGCCAACCTCTGAAAGCAGAGCATTGAGTAAACATAAACCACAGTGGGGACGGTAAATAAAAATTAGTATTAGCTAAAGTCTTTGCTAGGATTATGACTATTGAAAAGAACTGGGGGAAAAATCTGAACAACCAGAATCAGGCTCTATGACTCAGACAAAGATTCTATGTTTGAATATCAACCCCGAGGGGCTGGTATCTTTATCTGTTTTTTCTATTCATCTACCCAAAGGTCTAGGACAATGCCTGACACATTATAGACGCTCGGCACTTATTTGCTGAATGGACAAATAAACCTTAAAACGCTAAAATGAAAAAAATCGGGGGAGAAGGCCTTAAAGAATATTGTGTTAATCACATTAGTTGGCCGGTTCACTTACTCTACATCTTCTCAACTGAAGGCAGAGGTCATCAACACTGTCCAACTGGGGTGCTACATAATGATACCTGTGACTGTACAGTTTAAAGGATAAAAGGATGGAGAATAAAAGGTTTTCTCTCTTCTCCCATCTACAACCTTTTCTCCTTTTCCCTACAACCTCAATGCTTGGGTGATAAAGTCAGAAGTCTGAAGAACAGCAGAACCAGATTCACCTATTTAATGTGTGATGCATTATTTAGTTATAAGAAGGAAGAGAAAGTGCCAGCTTTCTCTCTTTTACAGTGTGTGCGAACATAAATCAAATACAGGAAAGTTGTAAAGCCATCGTGCAATTTTTAAACTTTTATAACTCTGGTGTCAGGGGTGTTAGAAATCATTTGTAAATGGCATGCAAATCAAATTTGCTTCCTCAAGTTGTTAAAACCTCAGTTCTGCTAGTCCCAGCACCAATTTTTTTTTTAAATCTCATTGCCTATAATAGGTATATAAACATTTGTCACAGGCAGGCATTGAAACGATGAATATGTTTTGTACAAGCACATGAGGTTATTTTCATAAAGGTGAAGACATTTTTGTTTTAAAGTGTCATTTACAGATTTCTTTTCACCTTGCCTAGAACTCAGGTTATTACAAATTTAGAAAAGCCCAAGGGTGTATGGAAACTCCTTTCAACTTCAGGAAGAAACAAAGCTGGAACAGACAACGTTGTTTTCCATTATGCTTCTTATCTGTTTCTTTTCTTTGCTGTGAAATCACTCTGGCTTATTCATACCCTTTGGAGAATGAGACTGTGTTTTACCATAAAGACTGACTACTCAGTCATTCTCCCCAAAGGCAGTGTCTGTTGCGAGAGAATCTGTGGGAATCCCTTGACTTTGACTTGTGTGTGGATTGACAAGGCTAAATTGGGTCCGAGCTGCTCGCTGCATAATATTAGACGAGACAAGGGCTGCAAGGGGGAATCCGCGAGAGGCTTCCCTTCCTAGAAGCATAAACTGAAGCCAAAGTGAGATATCTTGCTTTGCTTTTATAAAACACATCTTTCTGTACCCGTCTATCATTTAATCCCTAGCATCTCTTAACGTTCCTCTCCCTCGAAAGGGCAAACAGAAGGAAGAAAGGAGTCGTATCAATGACGAAGTTTCTTTCAGCAAAAATTCTTCCTTGTTAGCCATTCTGCAAAAGTTCATTAGCTGAATAAACCATTCTCTGCAGACCTCATCTCTATTCCTCTCTCCTTTCCCCTCCCCCTTCCTTTCTTTTTAACCTTTCAGTGCAGAATTAAGTCTTTGTGATATTCAGCACATCAATGAACTCTCGCCCAGCCTGGGGGGAGCTCGGGGGCCAGGGCAGGGGCGAATCCGTGGGCTGCATTCCAATTCAGTGAGGTGGTGACAAGGAGCCCAGCCCAATCGTCAAATGGACCCTGTGTCTGCATATGATTCATAGCCCAAACCTGTTTAGAAAGGGACAGAAAGGAAGAAGGCATGGGATTTGGAGTTATAGAGTCAGTATTGTGGGAAGATTTAGAGCATTATGGGGGTGAGAAAAAGAGGATTTATTCTTGAGTCCTGGCAGCACTCAATCCACTGGCAGATCTGCTTCAAAAGAAGGCCAGTGACTTTATACAGCAGCTTCCCAAATAAGCTCAAATTAAAACAAAACCAAACCCACGACTAGTCTTCCCACCCCAGCAGCCCACTTCTACCCTCTCATAGCAAAATAAATGAATGGGTAATGAATGGATGGATGAAATGCACAAGTCCTTTTCAACTATAGCTGGTTCTATGAGTTTGTTTCCTTTTGGATAATGCAGGGGCAAAAGATGAATTAGCTGCTAATGCTTTTTATGAGATTTGGGGAAAACTGCTGCAGGGATATTTAAACAGTGAACTTAGAGAACGAATTAATTTAAGAGTTCTCATTTATCCACATGGAGTGTAATAGATTCAAAGCTAAATAATCGATTGGCTAGACATACTCTGATTCCTAAAAGTTTTAAGGAAAAGATTAAAGCTTTTTTGAAAGGATGCAACAGAACTAATACTGGAGTTAAAAGGCACTGGCTGTGTCTTATTTTTTTATTACCTCCTGATTTAAAATAAATTTATTAAATAAATTTTAATAAAATGCATTTACATTTTATCCAGCAATCTCCTTATAATATACATGGCTGAATATTAAAAACGGTAGGCGCTAATATCACTTTGAATAAGCCGATGCTTATCCTACATTTTAAACGATAGATGTCTCAAGACCCTCATTAAGGCAGAATGCCTCAAAGCTCCAGATAGCAGCTATGCATTTTCTTCAGTTATCCAAATAAAATATCTGATTTAGTCACAGAAATCTCACAATAATTGTCTCATCTTTGGGAACTTAAACAGCTTTGCCTTTCCTATTTACACTCTCAGTTATCTCTGGCATTAACTATCCACTGTGGTCAACTAGCCCTGAAGACTGTATGGCATGTGAACAGTCATGTTCATCGTAAGACGCCTGGGAGCGTAAAGGTGGAAAAGGGATTCCAGTAATTAATGATATATAAGATGCTGCCAATGACCAACCAAGAATTCCAAATCTGCTATTTCTGAAAGGTTTCAGCAGTGCTACTCTGCTCCCTCTTTTTTTTCCCCCCCTAGAAATAAGAGATGGATTAAGTCCAGTTTGTCAACAGGTATAGATTTTAAGTCTTGAGTGTGCTAATCTATCCACTTAGTTTATCGAAACAGTCCCATGGGGGACTTCCCTGGTGGTCTAGTGGTTAAGACTTCACCTTCCAAGGCACGCAGTGCAGGTTCAATCCCAGCTCAGGGAGCTAAGATCCCAGGTGCCTTGTGGCAAAAAAAGACCAAAACGTTAAGACAGAAGGAATATTGTAACAAATTCAATAAAGACTTTAAAAATGGTCCATATCCAAAAAAAAGTCAGTTCCATAAAACCCAGGACAATTTGTATTCTCCTATGTATACTGACTTCAATCTTGCTTACAAAAGAGAACAAACATTTTTAAATGTGGAATAAATTATACAGAATAAGGGCTTGTTTCTCTACTCTGGGACATCTTGCTTCTTGCAAAGCACAAGCATAATTTCATTGCCTCTCTTCAGTGAGTTGAGACTGATGTCATTGGTTAGGACCACAGTGATCTGAGGTCAAAGTCTTTTATATCACTGAACAAAGAAAGAGAGGAGCATTTTCAGGCAGCTTTGGATGAAATGCTTTCAAAACCAATTTGGTATTCCTACCCTCTTCTCTAAAAACAGAAGTGAAGAAAAGTATTATAATTCTTATTTAACAAAATGCATTAAAAAATTATCAGTAAAAAACTTTACAGCCAATAAATTCTGCATTCACTGTGTGTGAAGTAAGAGTTGAGTTCGTATTCTCATATTAATTAAAATGTTTTAACTTCCACTAAAGCTACTGTATTCTTAATCACTTGGGCAAACTGGTTTAAGTTGATAATTCCTCCTAAATCCTAATTTTTATTGAAATTTTTAATCATTATGAGTTCTGCACTATGAGCCTCAAATTAAAAAAAAAATACATTCCCCTGCCAACAAGGAATTTAGAAATGATTTTTCTTTGTTTCTTGGGGATTTTTTCCCAATTTGAGGCTTGTCAAAACAGATTAGGATTAACGAAAAGGCTTTCCAAAGATATATTTAATGTCCCTGACCTGGGTAGAGTGGCACCTGGTTGGTGGCACCTGTCTCATATCAATGAAGGACAAAACAACTCCTTGTTTATCCCAGCTTGGCTTTTGCTCTGTGCCCATGCCTGGTTCATGCCCTGGACACATGGAAAGAAAAAAAAAGAAAAAGGGAAAAAAAAGATATATTTAAAACCCAAGTGCATTTTCTAACTGTTAATAGCTGTTAATATTTCTTTCACAGAAGCAAAAATGGAGCAATGATTCTCAGCAAAGTGACCAAAGGCACAAAGAGGTTTTATAGACAAAACACACAGCTTAATAGCCTATGTGTTTCTAGAAAATCTGGATCACCAGCTGCGTTTGCACCTGCTCAGCTGCCCTGACCTTTCTTTATATTATCAGGCAAGCCTCCTTCAAACTGGACTCTCTAGAATCTGTACCCATTGTTTCCCTGCAGCTCCCTTCCTCACTCATGTAAACCACACCCTTGGAAATAAGGCTTATTTCCCAAAGACTGTAGGAGAAGGCGATGGCACCCCGCTCCAGTGCTCTCGCCTGGGGAATCCCATGGATGGAGGAGCCTCGTAGGCTGCAGTCCACAGGGTCGCGAAGGGTTGGACACGACTGGGCGACTTCGCTTTCACTTTCCACTTTCATGCATTGGAGAAGGAAATGGCAACCCACTCCAATGTTCTTGCCTGGAGAATCCCAGGGACGAGGGAGCCTGGTGGGCTGCCACCTATGGGGTCGCACAGAGTCGGACACGACTGAAGCAACTTAGCAGCACCAGCAGCAGTGCCTGAAGGCTATGGTCTGGGTCACTATGCAGTCAACATACAGAGTATGCCTGAGTCCATCAAAGTGTAATCTGTACCTCAACTTGAACCCCACTAGGTGGATTTGATGAATGGACCATTCACCCTTTGTGTCTTATTTCTATAGGTAGTAATTAATGTTAGCATTATTAGGGGAAAAGTAAGACTTTGCCATTTAAAAGAACTGCTCTAAAGGAAGCACAGAGGAAAATGTTCC
This sequence comes from Capricornis sumatraensis, assembly GCF_032405125.1. Lineage (NCBI taxonomy): Eukaryota > Metazoa > Chordata > Mammalia > Artiodactyla > Bovidae > Capricornis > Capricornis sumatraensis. Next base: position 32,787,016 of record NC_091080.1, on the reverse strand, counting down.
CATTCAGAAACTGGGACCCATCCCATCAGTTTTCTTAACACATCAAAATTACAGGAATTTTTTTATACTTAGGTGGTGGCTCAGATGGTAAAAAATCTGCTGGAATGCGGGAGACTTGGGTTCAATCCCTGGGTCGGAAGATCCCCTGGAGGAGATGGCAACCCATCCCAGTATTCTTGCCTGCAGAAGTCCATGGACAGAGGAGCCTGGCGGGCTACAGTGCGTGGGGTCACAAAGAGTTGGACATGACTGAGGAACTAACACTTTCACTTTCATAACTCAAGACCCCTCCAAGAGCTGGCTTGCAAAAATCAGGAGACACCAGCTTTGTGATATCTGGAGAGGGAAGAAAATCCCTTAGGACTCTTAGCAAAAGGTAGGGGAAGGGGACTTTGTCTAAAGTTAGAAAACTTTCAAAAGGTTATTTGAAAGTCTTGAAAGAACTGTATCTTTACTTTCATTGTAAGAGATACTTAGGGGATGGACTTAGTATATAGCTCAGAGAACTATACTCAATAACATGTAGTAATCTATAATGGAAAAGAATCTGAAAAGGTATATATATATATATATATGTACATGTATATATTTAACCACTTTGCTGTACACCTGAAATTAACCCAGCATTGTAATTCAACTATACTTCAATAAAAAGAGGGGCATAAATATGGTGAGAGGTGGAAAAGGAGGCTCTTCCTGGCATGTGGCTGCAAATAACAACTAGAGGTAAGATAAAAACTCCCATGAATTCTAGTTTGTTTTTGCCCTGTAGTCTTGACTTTGTCCTGGAAAAAAACTTTCCTCCTTTCCTACAGTGCTGTTCTTATAAACAGCAATACCTTGTCTTTAAATTCTCAAAACTAAGAAAGAGTTTGGACGTAGAATTGAAAAGCAGTTGTGCTTGATCATTTCTGTTTTGCCAGGAGGACATTCTTACTGCTGGTGGTAGGAATATCTAATATCTCTCTATCAGATCATGAAGAAATTCTAAATTACAAGTGTAGATGCCCATAGCATAGAAAGCGGAGAAAGTCAAGTGATACTTTCCCATTATGTCCCCAACCACCAGGTTGTCAATCATGGAGAAAAGGTGAAAGACTGAAAGTAAAACTTCAAAATGCCCCGAAGTGATGCTTGGATATCATATTTGCTATTGATTTAAAATTCAATTAAAAAGATGCTTTTAAAGGATTTTGCAAAATACAGCTAATAATTTAAAATTACTCTTTATAGATTGTGCTGAATGTTGAATTCATAAACCTTTAAGCCTTAGGTTCATAACCTACTAATCACACACATACCGTGATGAAACAGATTTCAGCTTTAAGACTGATCCTACATATTGAAAGAATTTAAAAACCATTCTCAATGTCATTTAGATGATTTCATTGGGTAAATGACTGTCCACTGTTCCAATTTTTGTTTTACAAGGTATGAAATCAGATGTTTCACACCAATAATTATCATCATTTCCAAATGAACATACACTTGGCAACATCCCATGTTAATGGACTGACAAGTTCAAGGTTCAAAGTTCGTTCCCACTGTGAAACAATGGGGATATTAATGGGGCCATTTTGGAAACTCACAGCTATCATCTGTTTCTGCTCATGCAAAGCAGTGCAATACACAGACCTTGGAGCTGGGGGGATGAAGAGTTGAAAAGTGACTTCAGAATGCTAGAAATTGAAGGCAAGCTACATGAACAAGGCTATTCATATAACATATTTGGATTCTGTTCCCCTCCCTGGCAAAACACACACTTACAAAAACCAAACTGAGGAATATGATTACTCATGAATGACAATCAAGCAGACTGGCTATCTTAAAACTTGACCTGCACGTAATAGAAAGAAAGAAGTAAACATAGACAGTTGGTTAGGATGTTTTGTGGTTTATTTACTTTTGCTGAAATCTTTAGGAGATAACCTTGTCTCATGTTCCATTCAGCAGATTATGTCAGAGATGAGTCAGAGTCAGTAACTTCTGAGCAAGTACTAAGAGAAGGCAAGTTATAAAAGAGGTTATACTGTTATCATGATCTACATAAAAACATCAGCAGACTATGTGGTATGTGTTAATATTAGGTATTATTAATTTTTTAAAAATGATGCTGGTATATTTCATTTCAAGAAAATACAGTGGGTGACAGCCTCAAGTTCCCTATAAAGGCAAACTATTTAAGCCCAAAGCTCTCATTCCAGTTCCCTTCCCTCCATAGTTTATTTTAGGTCAGGAGTCTCATTTGTGTGGCTTTTACTGGAGCCAGGAACTAGTAAAAGGATGCTTCATGTGTATAATTCTCCACCGGTCTCTTACAGTACCCAGATTATCTCAGGCATTACACATGAATGTACCTGGCTGGAACAGTAACAATGCTTCGATATGCCAAATGACTTTAAGTCTTGCTTCAGGAATACGTGACGCATAGCGCAATGAACACAGTGCAATGAGACAGTCAAAGTTATACGGACTGTACAGCCTTAAGGACGTCTACATTATTGCGCAATCATTGCCAGAATTCATCTCTAGGACGTTTTGTTCATCCCGAACTGAAATCCCCATTAAAAAATAACTCCCTATTCTCCCAGTCTCCTCACCCCTGCTAACCAGTATTCTGCTTTCTGGCCCTGTGGATTCGACTAATCTAGATATCTCATATAAGTGAAATTGCTGCTGCTGCTGCTAAGTCGCGTCAATCGTGTCCCACTCTGTGCGACCCCATAGACAGCAGCCCACCAGCCTCCCCTGTCCCTGGGATTCTCCAGGCAAGAACATTGGAGTGGGTTGCCATTTCCTTCTCCAATAAGTGAATTAGGTTGGCTTAATTTTAAAAGGCTCAAGTAGAATAGTATTTACTTATCTCAAGAAATGAATAAGCATGGGATTTCCCCGGTGGTCCAGTGACTGGTTTTCACTGCTGAGGGTGTGGGTTTGATCCCTGGTTGGGGAACTAGATCCCGCAAGCTGAGTGGTATGGCCAAAAAAGAAGAAAGAAAGAAACATCAAGCTAGTTAAGTTGCTTGTTATTTATGTATGTGTCACCGTCTTTTGTTTTTTGTTTTTGGCTTGAGCATCTTTAATTCTGAATAGAAAAAAAAAATCCTCACTGTTTGCTCTAAAATGATTACAAATCCATTTAGCTTACTTTGTATGCTTTTCCTTTTTCAAGAAACTCACTTGTCATTCATCTCCTATCATAAACCAGATACTATATTAGGCAGACCTGGAGGATAAAATGGCGATCAAGACAGACAATAGTCCCCATCCTCACATACCTTATGGTGTAGTGGGAAAAACAGTTAACAGAGCATTCGAAAGGCTCTATCTAACAAAGGTTCTGACAGGAGAAATGCCGGGTGCTTCCAGACACACAAAGCAGAAGTATCAGACTCAGCTGGGGAAAGGAAAGTTTCTGGGGAAAAGAAATGTATAAGCTGAGACACGAAAGATAAGTGAGAATTAGGAGGTGGGAAAGAGTGATTCCAGAAACAGGAAACTGAGTATCTGTGAAAAAGGACCTGAAAGAATTTCAATGGAGAAAGAGTCAAGCAAGAGAAAGGGACCAGAGAAAGACGAGATAAAGTGGGAACAGAGCACAGTGGACCTTCTGGGCATCACGTTGATTAGTTGGCACTGTTTCCAAAGCAACGGAGAGTTGTAGGAGTCTCTGCAGTATTGTGACATGATTATACTTCAGAATGCTCGTTCTGACTAGAACCGAATTAGAAGTGGGAGAAACTGGACCAGGTAAAACAAACCAGGACATTATGGCAGAAATCCAAAGATGACAGCGGCATGGGCTGTAGTAAAGGCAATGGAGGGATTAAGTGGAATCTCCTTCATGTTGACTCTCCTTTATGTTCTCATAAGCCAGTATAAATACATATATATATAAAGTTCCTTTGGGCTTTTCTGTAAGATGTTGAGTAACTTTGCAGTCAACCCAATACATATTATACACACACACACAAACATACACACACACATGTATTTTAAAGAACATATACAAAATAGCTAGATAAAATCATGGTTATTCCTAAAAGGGCTCTAGCATTAAAATGAAAATATATATGAAAATTATGTGAAATTAGATAATAAAATGAAAGGGTTTTTAAAAACAGTTGGACCTTAGATTTGGAAATTCAGTAAAAATTGGAAACAGATTTCCGTCTTAGAGACTCAATCCCACAATTTGGAGAAATAAAGTTTTAAATAAATGAAAGTTGTGAAAATGAGAAACTCCAAGTAGTTAAAGAGAGACTGCCAACTAAAGCTATCCACAACTGCCCATGAGCTCAGCCTCCTCATTCTGATGATAATAATGTGGGCTGTGTTGGAAACATTCACATTGTGGGCATGAGAAGTGCAAGGCACATGAGTCAGGGAAACTGCAAAGTGGAGCTCCAGAAAAATTAATTTATGTGCCAGGCAGTGAGATGAAATCCAATTTAAAATTATGGGAGGAGGTGTTCCCTGGTGCTCCAGTGGTTAAGAATCCACCTTGCAATGCAAGGGACACCGGTCAGCCCCTGATCTGGGAAGATCCCACATGATAACAGAGCAGCTAAGTCCATGCACCGCAACTACAGAGCCAGTGCCCTAGAGACCTCCAGCCACAACTACCAAGCTCACATGCTGCATTTACGGAACTCTGTGCACCTAGAATCCATGCTCCACAACAAGAAAAGCCACTGCAATGAGAAACCCATGCTTGTCAATGAAAAATTGGCCCTGCTTGCTGCAAATAGAGAAACCCCACGTGTGGTAATGAAGAAACACCACAGCCAGTAAATAAATAAATGTATTTTTTTAATTTTTATTATAAATCTTTTTTAAAACTAAATTTAAAAATTTATAGGTTTTTTTTTACAAAGTTAAAAGAATATTATTATACTTTTTCAAAATGATGAAAACATCCTATATGAAATGTAAAATTCCAGAGATCTGGAATCTTTGTGGCTATCATCTCTCATTTTTGTCTGCAGCAAATTAGTATGAAGCTTAGAGAGAGGGCACCAAACATGCTTATAATATTTCCCAGAACTCTTAATAGTAATAGGGCAGTCCATCTTAGCATTTTTTGACTACTAATTCTACAGTTTTAATTTGTACCCTTAAGTTGTTTTAGATAGATTTAGTAAGTATAAATGATGTACAATAAATTCCAAATATTTCAAATATGCATGCTAAGTGGAGTCCAGCTTTTATTAATAGTAAGGCTCCTTCCTGGGAAGTATTGTCTCCTATTCAATTTTCTGAAAGAGATTTGTAGAATTAACATTATTTCTAAATGGTTGGTAGAATATACCAGAGATGTCAACTAGGCCTGGAGTTTTCTTACAGAGAAGGTATTTGTTTGCAAATTCATTTAAATAAATAGATATAGGGCTAGCATCTTTATTGTTTCTTCTTTGGTTTGTGTTTTTTGAAGGAATTTTCCATTTCATCTTAAGTTGTCAAATTTATTGGCATGCAGTAATTCATAATATTCCCTTATGATTCTTTTAATACCTATAGAATCTTTACAGATATCACCTCTCTCATTCCTAATATTTGTAATTAGTGTCCTCTCTCCTTTTTTCCCTCTAATCAGTCTGACTACAGCTTTATTAATTTTATTGATCTCCTCAAAGAAATAGCTTCAGATTTCTGCAATTTTATCATTGTTTGTCTGTTTTATATTTCATGATTTCCACTCTGTATTTATTATCTCCTCTCTTTACTTTTGATTTCATTTACTTTTTTTTTTTTTTTTACTTTTAAAGTGGAAGTACGGGTCATCGATTTGAGACATTTATACTCTAACAAAATAATACTCTATTAGAGTAAGTTTCCCTCTAAATATGTGCTAGCAGCATTCCACAAATTATTATATATTTGTCTTTATTTTCATTCAGCTTGAAATACTTCCTAATTTCTCTCTTTATTTCTCCTCAAATCATGGGTTATTTAGAAACATCTTTTTTATTTTCTAAATTATTGCTAACTTTCAGATATGTTTATGTTATGTATTTCTAAGTTAATTCCATTCTGGTCAAACAACATATATCGTATGATTTGAACTTTTACAAATTTATTGACACTCATTTTATAGTTTGGAAGATGATCTATCTTGACAGCATTCCTTTTACACTTGAAAAAATTGTGTATTCTGCTGCTGTCGGGTTGAGTGTTCTGAAAATGTCAATTAGGTCAAGTTGGTTGACAGTGTTGTTGATGGATTCCACAGTTCAGCCAACTTTGTCAAGTTTTGATGTATCTTCAAAGGAGAATATCCATAATTATCTGAAAATACAATTTCCTTTTACAACACATATCTGTGTGAGCATAGATTTTCTTCATAAACTTATTCAAATCAAAATATTGCAACAGATTGACTGCACAGATATGAAATTTACTTGTCTTCTTTTAAACCACAGGTTTAAGAAATTTACAGAAATGTAAACCAATGTCATGCTTAACTATATTTTATTTGGGAAATATAATTATTTATATTAACATGTATTGGGCTTAAAATTTTGAAATAAATAAATGTTATAAAGCCCAGTGATGACGCTATGCTTTATGTAATCATACCTGTCGCAGGTTGCACATCAAATGATATTGAACATGCCACCCCGTCATTCACTCTCTCTTTAGCATCCCACTGCACACCTAACAAGAGCCTTGAAACAGAGCTGCAGTCCAAACAGAGGTGGAGGGCGTGAGAAAAGCGACCTAAGCTTTGGATACACTTGGTCACTTGACGGCTCTGTGGTTCAGCCATTGGAATCCAACAGAACTGGGAGGAAACCCACAGTCCTGAATCCCTCCATGTGTTTTATAATCTCTCTAAATCTCAGTTTCTTTACCCAAAAGTGAGGAGATTTACAGAGTTATCATAATATGTGGTGTGTATGTTATTCACTCAGCCATGTCCGACTCTTTGCAACCCCATGGACTACAGCCCGCCAGGCTCCTCTTTCCATGGAATTCTCCAGGCAAGAATACTGGAGTGGGTTGCCATTTCTTTCTCCAGGGGATCTTCTTGATCCAGGGATCCAACCTGGGTCTTCTGCATGGCAGGCAGATTCTTTACCATCTGAGCCACAGAGACATTCCTATTAGAATATAAAAAGTCTGACAAATTCTGCTAGCTGGTAAGTGCTCATAAAATGCTAGCTGTTGTGTTTTTATTATATTTAACTATCATGCTTTCCTTAGACATCATTGTAATGGGTAACAGTGACCTTCTTTTCTAGTCCAACCTCTTTAAACAGATGTACACTGAATCAGTTAAAACACAGAGCCTGTAAGACTGAAGTCGCAGGATGGCTTAAAAGGGACAGAGACCATATAATCTGTAGCCGAGATGGTCAAGAAGTATTTAAGAAAGAGCAATCTGGACCAATTATGCAATGATGTATCATATCTCATAAAGAAGAGGTGGATGTAATGGGTAGGGAAGGGGGACAGGCCTGAATGCAAATTTTGCCAACTTCATAGTTTTCGCTCAAGTTGACTGAAACCAGAGCTTTGCCAAGCACATTATATACTCTTGGTTTCAAAAAGAGAGGGCAAATACCCGGACCCTCTCTTTCATTTTATTTACAATCTTCAGTTACACTCCTTCTTGGTGCTTGATAGCTGCTTAATTAAATTCATTGGTTATCAGGCTCTCACTTAATCAGGATGTTAAAAGAGCCTAAAAAAATGACCTGAGACCACCACAGCCATAAGGATATAAAATATGTATAAAATAGCAATTTGGAGACTGAGGATACTTTGTTTTATGCATTTTTTTCCCAGTTGAAGTTTTTAACATAGTAGAAAAAATTATCCTCTTCTTACTACATTGCTTAAATTTTCTCATTTATCAAATTCAGGATTCCTGAAAAAAAATAAAGACTTTTTCCAGAAAAGTTCAAAGTCTTCCATGGTTATGGGAGAAAACTGAGTCTGAAAAAAATAACAGCAATAATAGAAAAGTTCAAATATTTCAAAAAGCATACAGTTAAATTGTTTAAAATTTTATATCACAAATTCTCTATTTCTTATCAGAAAACACATCTCTGGATATTAAGAAATGATAAGTTCTATCTACAGTGTATGAAGTTCCTGGGATAATTTTATGAGGAAAAAAAAAAAAAACCCATAAAGTCTCCAGGTGGAGAGAAACTTTCTGGAAAGGTTCACATTTATGGTTTTAAAATACTACTTTTAAAAAATCTTTTGGTATATTTTAATGCATTGGGAATAAAAGCAAACTTTGGGAGACACCTGTAAAGATACAATTAATGTCTATAGGCATTCCTTTTAAGTATGACAGCTGTTTAAGTTTGATGGGATTTTTTTTTTTTTTAATTTTCAATTGGAGGATAATTGCTTTACAAGGTTGGGCTGGTGTTTGCCACACAACACTGGGAGTCAGTCATGACTATAATATACCACTTTAATGAAACCTTGGAAATGGCTACAAGGTCTGTGTGGGCATTGACTGGCTACAAAGGCAATAAATTAGAAAAAGCCCTGGCCTGGAACTCAGGAGACAGAATTGATCTGGGATCCACTACTCACGAGCTGGGTGTCTTTGCCCAGTGCCTCTGTCTTTCCTGATCTCAGCTTCTTGGTGCAAGTGTAACATCGGGAAGAAAAGTGTTAGTCTCTTAGTCGCGTCTGACTCTTTGCGACCCCATGGACTATAGCCAGGCTCCTCTGTCCATGGAATTCTCCAGGCAAGAATACTGGAGTGGGTTGCCATTTCCTTCTCCAGGGGATCTTCCTGACCCAGGGATTGAACCTGGGTCTTCTGCATTGCAGGTAGATTCGTTACCATCTGAGCGAGTGTAAGGTTAGGCTAAACATCTCAGAGGTTTCTTCAAGTTCTGAAATTCTATTTGTAATTTCTTTCCTTGCATTCTGAATTTTTGCCTCATCACCCTCCTGGACTTTGCTGCATCACCGCTAAGACCGACAACAATCTCTTTCAGAAAAGTCCTTCCTTGACTTTTATTGGGAAGACAGCTTGGGGTGTCATTCCAGGGACTTCTGTCCTCAGTCATGACCTTTAGGGTTCAGTTCCCAGAACTGTCTCTCTTTCTCTCCTTGTCTGAATAGCTGAGCACTTCCACTCTCTTCCACCAGTACTTCTCCTTCAGTAACTGACAAGTCTCCATCTCTAGGCCTAATGATGCCACACTGTGCAATGAAAATGAATTGGAAAAATGGATTTGAGTATTTAACAATACTTAGAAGTGAGTACTCTTGCCTGGAAAATCCCGTGGACGGAGGAGCCTGGTGGGCTGCAGTCCATGGGGTCGTGAAGAGTCGGACATGACTGAGCGACTTACTTCACTTTCACTTTTCACTTTCATGCATCGGAGAAGGAAATGGGAACCCACTCCAGTGTTCTTGCCTGGAGAATCCCAGGGACGGGGGAGCCTGGTGGGCTGCCATCTCTGGGGTGGCACAGAGTCGGACACGACTGAAGCAACTTAGCAGCAGCAGCAGCAGAGGTGTTCTGTAACTCAGGGCTTTGTAAAATAACATTATATATTGAAAGTAACGTTTCCAATTTCAAAAATTAGAAAAACAGACAATGGAAGAGGTCAGATTAATTACCCACCCAGATATCAAAATGACCAGGACAGTGCCCAGTCCTAGTACAGAGCTGATTTCAACAAACTTTCATTAAAGTACTCTTTGGAATCACTTCCAGGTGGGATATAAAAAGAGACAAATAATCTGAGTAAGTACTCAGGGGTTGGCAGTTACCTAACAGTTGCTTTTCATAACTTACATAACTTTCCAAAGAGTTATTTAATTGTCCCCGTAAGCACACATTTGGTACAATCCACATATTTGCTGCAGAATAAAACAAACAAAAAGTGGTGCAGTTAGAACAACCTGGCCTCTTCAAATGGCAGCTCAGAGTCCTTCAAGAAGACCTGCTACTTTGGAGGACATCTAAGCTCATCTGAGATGGAAACAGCTTCTCCAAAATGGGTCTTCAAAGATGGCAAAGTACTGCGAAACAGCTTTAAATTTAGGCTTTACTCTCTGGTCCTGTAAGTATAACAGATGGATCTTCATAATTAGCATCACATTTGCATTTTTCTCTCCACAAAAAAAAAAAAAAAAAAGAGCTAATAATCTTAGAAGGAGAATGAAAAAGCATCATTCCATCATAGCTTGATCTTACTTGTAATTTGTATGCTGAGTCCTCTTTATGGTCCCTCTTATTTCCAACCCTCTCCTAGGAGATGAGCAAATGTGCAAACCAGGAAATGAGCAGGTAGTTACTCAGGACACAAACTCTGAAATGACTTGAGAACGAGAACTAACTGGAAGGCCCTGATAAAGCGGAAGAAATATGAAGATTCAGATACAACGCTAAGCCCATCAACGTGATTTCCTACAACAGAACAGCCTATTTATCTTTGTGTATATTTCTAGGAGACTCCCATCCTCTCTGTGCCGAATAATTCCCATCACTCAGAAGCACTTCGTTTAAAGCTGCTATTAAATAAATGCAATCATTGGGCAAACTACCCTCCCAAGCAAGCTCTCCTGGGTCTATAGCTCCAGACAGCAAGTGGCACGGACTAGTGTGGGGCATGGAGCCTGAACAGACATCACCATCTTCAACAGCAGAGCATGCAGGAGTGGGAAGAGACTCTGGGACACTGAATATGGAAGAAAGGGCACCCCTGGGGAGCAAGGCCAGTGTAAACGGAGATCAAATCCCATCCCATATGTAACAGGTGGCACCTTGATAATCCTCATAACTTTCCTGTGAAGCTGACTTCATTTTCATTTTGCAGACAAAGAAACTAAAGGGAGAGAACATGTTGCCTGAAGTCCTCTAGTAAAGTGGCAAAGCCGGGATTTTCATCTGGGCCTTGTCCAACAGCAACTTCATTATCATAACTCGTGCACCATTTTTTTTAACTTTTTATTTTGTATCGGGGTATAGCAGATTAACAATGTTGTGATAGTTGCAGGTGAACAGTGAAGGGACTCAGCCATACATACATGCACGTATCTGTTCTCCAAACTCTTCTCCCATCCAGGCTGCCACAAAACATCGATCATGGACCATTCTGACCTGCCAACTCTATTCGGTAATTTTGCTCTGGTAATGGCTTGGCTTTGATTCATTCATACCCAATCCTCTGTAATCAATAGCTTGACTTCGCAAGTCACCTGAATAGGGATTAAGAGTGTAATCAATGACCATGAAACAGAGAAGAGAAACTGGTCCACAGGGAAACGAAACCCTTGACCCTAAGCTCTCGAGGGCTGACTTCTAACCAATTCAGTTAATTAGCCACAGGCTATTCAGTAAACAAATTAGGGCCCAAACCCTCTCAAACCACAAATCTGAGCTGACCCTTCCAGGCATACAGAGTTAATATGCACTGATTTTGTGTGTCCCCTCACTGAGCATGCTACAGGCCTTCTGAGTGGCCCCAAACACACGAAACTAAAATGGAAATTATAACCTTATTCTTAACGTTCTCTTATAATAATAATGCCCATGCTCTGCTACATCTTTTTGTCGTTGTTGCTGTTGCTTTGTTTTGAAGATGATACACCTAACAACTAGTTTTTTAAAAATCAGCTTTTTCATCAAATTCATTAATCCCCTACTCTGACCCAGAGGCAAAATCAGACCTTAAATTCCAGAGTTGGGAGTATCCCAAGGAAGACTGCTGCTGCTGCTGCTAAGTCACTTCAGTTGTGTCCGACTCTGTGCGACCCCATAGACGGCAGCCCACCAGGCTCCACTGTCCCTGGGATTCTCCAGGCAAGAACACTGGAGTGGGGTGCCATTTCCTTCTCCAATGCATGAAAGTGAAAAGTGAAAGGGAAGTCGCTCAGTTGTATCCGACTCTTAGCGACTTCATGGACTGCAGCCCACCAGGCTCCTCCGTCCATGGGATTCTCCAGGCAAGAATACTGGAGTGGGGTGCCATTGCCTTCTCCGCCCAAGGAAGACAGTGTGTCCTAAATGAAAAGCAACAGCACCACACTTAGCACACAATTGCTAAGATCTGGCAACGCAGGTAGCCTGAGGAGGCCTCCCCTTCCCCAACCTGAGGCTTCTGGGCTTCAGGCCTCTTCACCAGCACACAGAGCCCGGGCACACGAGGCTCGGTGCCTCCACCACTTCTCACTTGAACCAAAGTCACTTAAGGGCTAGGTTACTGCAAAGCAGGAGAAGGAAAGAGAAGGAAACAAGAAGTTTGTATCCGTGGCCTCTACCTGATACAGTATTGGGGCCACTGCCCTCTCCTCCTCCTGTAAACTCTTTTATTCATTTTTTTCAATGTCTATTTTTTTGCTTATTTCTTTTTGGCTGTGCTGGGTCTTCACTGCCGCAGGGGCTTTTCTCTAGTTGCAAAGAGCAGGCACTGCTTGATGGATGCGGTGCACGGGCTTCTCACTGCAGTGACTTCTCTTGTTGCGGAGCACAGGCTCTAGGGTGCGTGAGCTTTAGTAGTTGTGATACCTCAGCTCAGCAGTTGCAGCTCTCGGGCTTCTGAGTACAGGCTCAGGAGCTGTGGCACACAGGCAGACCTGCTCCTCGGCGTGCAGTATCTTCCCAGATTAGGGATCGAACCCGTGTCTCCTGCTCTGGCAGGCAGATACCTTACCGCTGAGCCACCAGGGAAGCCCCGTGAACTCTTGATAATTTTGAAAGGGCTGGAAAGGGAGGAACAGAAAGGATAAGGTGAAGGAAGAAACCAGGAGAAGGGAACTCATCTGAGCTGCTCTTTCATTCCTCCTCCCTCCCCTTGACACCTTCCCTTTGTCTTCCTCATACCACCTTCTTCCCAGCTCCTCATCTCCACTGTAGCCACGTCCCGGGCCCCAGCAATCACACATCCAGACGTCTGGCTGTCTTTCCCACATCTCAGGAGTGGTAGGAAGGCAGATCTCAAAGCTACAGAATTTCAGTGAGAACAGACTTGTTGGCTGCCTTTAATTTAGAAGTCTGTCTTTTCATAGAAACAATGTTCTCCAAGAAGACTAAGTTTGATAAAACTGTTATTCCGTGCATATTTTGAGTTAAATAGGCTTTCAGGGGCTGGCTTTAGATCATAAACATCATAATAGAATATTCTGAGTTCCAATGCTTCCATGTAGGAGCTTTGCCTGTATTGCATTGTGAGTGCACATTTAGTCATTGCATAGATAAATGAGGACGGGTGTAAATCAGAGAAGTGTTCGGGCTTCCCAGTGGCCCTAGTGTTAATGAACCCACCTGCCAGTGCAGGAATGTGAGAGACGAGGGTTCGATCCCTGGGTCGGGAAGATCCCCTGGCGGAGGAAATGGCAACCCACTCCAGTATTCTTGCGTGGAAAATCCCATAGACAGAGGAGCCTGGCAGGCTACAGTCCATGGGGTCGCAAAGAATAGGATATAGCTGAAGCAACTTAGCACACACGCACAGAGAAGTGGAAGAGGCAGGAACAATGTTAGCTAAAGAATCTGGCACATGGGATAAGTTCTGTACTTATGAAAAGGAACACCAGGCATTACAGACACTAGAAATTCATCATTTGTTTCAGCATCTCTACTTTTATTTTCTGTAAACGATGTACAACTTTCTGTTAAAAAATAAAAGTGTCATAATGTCTGGTGGCTGCTCTAGATTCAGATATGAAGAAGCCCTACTAAGAGAAATCACATGGATGTAATTCTTTTTAATGGAATTTTTGTTGTTTCAAACCATCACTCATGAGAGAACTCCAAATTCAGAAAGGTGATGGATTCTAATTTCCTAGTGTTAATCCGACAAGATCATTTGAAAATATTTAAACTGCCTGAAAGAGAAATCCTTTATTGGAAGGCTATCATAAATTCCTTAATGAGTTTATTTCAGGACAAAAAAGAAGAGTAATACTCTGCTACTTTTTAAGGGAAAAGAACTAATAGGATTAGATTTGCAATGAAAGGAGCTTGAGGGGAACATGGCCAGCTGAAGTTGGCAAAACGACATGAGCAGATGCGTTAGGAACCATCTGATCTGGGAGACACTGATCCCAAAGCCGTTTTACCCCAAAATGTCTCAACCATGTGGATGCGAAAATGCAATCTTAGTTCTAAGTTTGTAGCTATCATAGAGCCAAGAGAGGTGCCACTTATCTCACAGTCAGAGGGAGAAGCTTTTCAATGGCATTTGATACCTCTGCTCCTCACAGAAACAGAAGTCCAGCCCAGCTGGAAATTGGACCGAATGACCACTGATATTCCTGAGTATATTTCATGATAGTTACATTTAAATATGCATTACCCTATATATGTTTAAAATGTACTTTAACGGCAAACCCAAGAAACTAACACCTAATTCTAAATCAGACAAGTTAACAATTTTTTACTATGTAAAGGGCTAGAGCTATAATCAATATTTCCCCATCTATCACAGTCAAGGCTATGAATGGAAATGGCATCAGGAATTATGGAAAATTAATGCTGCTAGGAAAAGCCTCTCTTCAAGGTCAGAAGCACTATGATTTTCCTACAACATTATTTACGAAAGTTAATTTACAGTTTTGCCACTTAAAAACTATCATGAGTGTGAACAAGTTAATATGCACTTGACAGAGGAACCTGGCAGGCTACCTAAAGTCCATGGGGTCAAAGAGAGTCAGACACTACTGAGCTATTGTCACTCACTCAACCAAGGTTCAGAATTAAAAGGAGGCTAAATGAACGCACATTGTCCTACCTTTCATTTACACGGTGGAGACTATTTTCAGAAGAGAACATAAATATATAAATAATGATCCAAGTATCCAAGCAGCTAAGCTTTCATTCCTGTAGAGCCCATCAGAAATGACACTGAAATCTAAATGGGATTATGTCAACAAAGTGATGGTAACCGTATCTGTGATTTAATTGCCAAGTCCACCCAAGACAAATGGTAACAGTCCAATGATAATGGGGTGAAAGAAACAAGAGAAATTTCAAATTAAAAGGGAATAATTTTACCATCAGATTTATCATCCCTGTTTCCTTACTGTGGTATCTCTCTTATTCACAGATATTTAGCTGGCAATCTCACATATTTGGAACATAACTGAAAACCAATTAATCAAACCACAAAATTCAGGCAATAAAACTCTCAACTGTGTGTCAGAGGAGAGACTCTTACCCCATCAATGTTACAGATTATTTGCTCTTACACCTGACCTAAAAATATGACAATCTTGGTGACTTGTTTTCTAAGTCCAAAGAACCTTAGAAGTCATAAGTAAGTGGGGTTATGACTTGCTATGAGTTTTACGAGAACACAGAGGAATAATGGCCAGACTAGTAGAGAATTATAGACAATCTATGAAACTGACAAAAAGCACAATATTCTGAGGAGACAGCAGCAAGACCTAATAGAACTCAACAGGTTCTGCTGGCATCACTGTATCATATGAACAGCAGAAGAATTATGATCGTTCTTATGTATGATTCATTCAGAAAAGTTCATCCTGGGATCTGCCTGGTGGCCAGAGGCTAACAATCCACTTGCCAGTGCAGGGGATTAGGACCGTTATCTTCTCCCCAGAAGCACTAAGTGGATTTCTTCTTGATTTGAACTACTGAACAGTGGGCTTTTGGTAAGTCTGGCTTAAGTCAATGGCCTTTTTGTAGGTGAAAAGTAGTCGAACATTGGCAATTTCACGTGGCCGTAGCTAACAGTATACATTTCAAGGCACTATGGACCACTTTATGATGTGTTTACCTTCTCCATATTATAGCTTACTTAGGACAATTATAAAATTAGATTATAAGCACACAGTCCCTGGTGGCTTAGCCGTAAAGACTCTGCGTGCAACACAGGAGAGGGGGGTTCGATCCCTGAGTCAGGGAGATCCATCCCCTGGAAAAGGAAGTGGCAAACCATTCCAGTATTCTTGCCTGGGAAATCCCATGGACAGAGGAGCCTGGAGGGCTTCAGTCCATGGGGTAGCAAAAGACAGACACGATTAAAGAGTTAGCCTTTCAGGCTTAGCAACTAAATAATCAACACCGTAAGTACACAGTAACTGGATAGTGGGACCCCTGTAATGGGAAAATATGGTTAATAGTCTAATGGAAATCATGATGATGAAAAAAGAAAGTTAATATTGAAAGACAAGATATTAGAACCCTCAGTTACCACAGTTTCACCATGAAGAGTTTAATTTAATATTTGATAGTATTTTATTTCTATCACCCAGAACATAACCGGTTGTTGCCTTATGATCACCCAGGAAATCTGCAGCAAGGCTGAAGTGGAAAATGCAAGGTTTTTCTCCCAGTCATGAGTTTCATTTTGTTTATTTGTTTATTATTTACCAAGGGTCGAAGGAGTAGTTACAAATAGTTTGCAGAGCCAATGTAAGAAATTATTATTTCTGGAAAAAAGAGAAAACTAAGAAAACTATAGCAACTAACATATTGCGTGACCAACAATGGAAAAAAGAAAAACATCAAATGGCCTTCTGATTTTATTATGAATAAACACCTTTCCAAGCTGGGTGGATGGGTTTCCCAGGCGGCACAGTGGTAAAGAATCTGCTTAACAATGCTGAAAACTCAAGAAACGTGGGTTCGATCCCTGGGTTCAGAAGATCCCCAGGAGTAGGAAACGGCAATCCACTCCAATATTCTGGCCTGGAAACATCCCATGGACAGAGGCATGCGGTGGGCTGCAGTACGTGGGGTCTCAAAGAGTCAGAAGTAACTGAGTACAGCACAGCAAGTTGAGTGGATGTTTTTTGATTTACGAAGATCACGATTTATAATAAGTGATGATCTTTTCTGAGAAACAACCTGCATTCAACCTACTATATAATGTAGTCAGAGAAAGAAAAGAAGGTACTATGCCCAACACTGGTACTATTTGTAGAGGATTAAATGAGATTGTTCTGTACTTAAATGTGTATTATTTAGAACATTAAAGTAGTACATTTTACAAGTACATAAAGTTCTTTACAATCAAGCATATTACTATAATGGTGGCTTGATTCTTTACATGTTCTATTATTAATAGCACGTCTCTACTGCTAAAATTCTCTTTCTGATAAGTCTTATAAGGTAGAGTTAACCGAAACAGGTTTAATTTCCCTGTTTGTTTTTAGCTTTATCAAGTGACACCCTTCACTAACATTTCCAAAGATTCAAGTATGTTCAAACATTCCTGTTACATTTTTTGGGGAAAAAAAATCTTACAAAAGCACAGCAGTAAAACTACAGATAGCGAAGTACAACACTACAGGAAATGTGTGTGTGTGTGTGTGTGTGTGCGTGTGTGTGTGTGTTTTGCTCTCTTGAGAATACATGGGCTTAAGAAATATTTTTGGATCAGGGCCATGAACTGAATGAACGTGGACTCCATATAGCCCCAAGAGGACCCCTGCATCATAAAGGAACAAAAGCTTTCTATAGAAAATGCATTATGTATGGCTACATCAAGTGAAAAAAAAAAAGGATTATAAAACAGAGTGTAAAAGAGGTCAATGAATTATACCAGTGTGTCCCACTGCCCACCAGGCTGCAGGAGGAAGTGAAGCAATCCAAGGAATCCCTGAGGTTTAATCCAGACAGAGCTTCACAGAAAAAAATCAACACAGTGAGCTGCACTGAAAAACAGCCTTCAGTCACGCAGATCATCGAGTACTCATCGAACTGATAGTTTAAATGTCTGTCCTTCCAAGAAAAACTCTTACATACAAAGCCAGTGAGCCCAGGTTTTGATATGCAGTGTCAAATTCAGAAACAGAAGCTTCCGATTAGAGAAAAGCAAGGGGGCTATAGTGTGTGTTAACTGGTATTCAACTCTTTTTGACTCCATGGATTGTAGCTCGCCAGGCTCCTCTGTCCATGGGATTCTCCAGGTAAGAATACTGGAGTGGGTTGCCATTGCAACTGCAAACAGAAGAATAATGTCTTCAAATCTAAAGCCGAAGGACTTCTCTGGCAATCCAGTGGTTACGACTTCACCTTCCAAAGCAGGAGGTATGGGTTTGATCCCTGGTTGGGAAGCTAAGAACATGCCGGGGGGTGGGGGGGCCAAAAACCACAACATAAGACCGAAGCAATACTGTTGTAACAAACTCAATAAAGACTTAAAAAATGGTTCACATCCAAAGCAAAAAACAAAAATCTTAAAAATAATCAAAAACCAAGCATCAGGCAGATGCTCCTCCTTTTCTTTATAAACACTAGAGTTGTCTCTCTCATCTGTTGGAGCGCAGGGCAACAGGAGGACTTTGCACAGAGGTTTGAAATGGTCCACTAGGATGCTACCCATACACGACCATCCTCTGCAGTCTCTTGAACTCTTCCTTTCAAATATGGAGTTAAGATGCTGAAGACTGTAATTCAGCGAATGGAAGAGCAGCAGGAATAATGATGCCGGGAAAGATTGAAGGCAGAAGGAGAAGAGGGAGACAGGATGAGATGGTTGGACGGCATCCCCAGTGCAGTGGCCATGAACTTGTGCAAACTCTGGGAGATGGTGAGGAGCAGAGAAGCCTAGTGTGCTGCAGTCCATGGGGTCGCAAAGAGTCGGACATGACTTGGCAACTGAACAACAACAATAGTTATAGGGTAAGGTAAAAAACAACAACAAAACAGAGATATCCATTGATTTTACTAAACGGAAAGCGATTCAATTAAAATAGAGGACCTCCTAATCTTTTTCACTTTATGCAACACCCACCGCTGTCTAGCCGGCCCTCTCCTCTGTCGCTCCAATCCACCCTCTGGCTCTGTCCATCTGTGCCAGTTTCCTCCGCCCACAGAAAGGAAGCTTACTGCTCCTCTGCAGACGGGCAATAAGTACACGTGCCAAAGGCACCTGGGGAAAGCAAAGAGGCCAGCAACAAAGAGTCTCCCTGGAATCCTGACCTTCCAAGGGCTTTTTTTTCAAGATGCACTCTTCAGAAAAAGAGAAGCCTACTGTCTTAACTCACCTACATACACTAGCAACGGGAACACAGAAGGCCATTCATTTTTTTTTTTTTTTTGGCTTTACCCTGGGAGTCGAGTCATTCTTTCTTCCTAATATAATACCTTTCCACTAGCTTTACTTGAAGAACTACATTTAAGAGCTAACACTGTAGTTATAGCTTAAGACAAAGCTGGTTTCTTCAAATAAAATATCTAAGCAACCTATCCTATGAGTGCAGTAAAAAAGTAGCATTGGGCTAATTAAGTAAGATTGATTGAGCTACATCAGTTTCAGTCTTCTGTGGTATTTTTACTGTAAGCCTGGAAGTATATCGTGATGTGCATTTAAACTCATGCAGGGCCTTTCATTTAAAAATATAGAACCCTTTATCTTGAAAACCACATAAAAACTTTTATTTATTATGTTTTTTACAGGGCTGAATTTTAAAAAATCTTTATGATAATGATTTTAATTTTCATGAAAACATGGCATTGGCAAGGTGAAGCAAGTACAACCTGATGCACAAAGAAGTTAAATGAAAATCAAGGCACACCATTGGTCAGGGAGTGTTTCTCCTTCAGCCTCATACTACCTATTTGATCTGAAGTGAGTTCTTTGCTTTCTCCAAGGAGGCTGCTGATTCACTCATTCTTTTTTTTTTAAAAACGTTTAATATATACTTCTATTTTGAACTACACTGAATCATAAACAGTTGCAAAATACTACAGAGAATTCCCATGTACACTCAGCTTCTACGACAAGACAATATTTAATAACAATGGTCCATGTTGACACAATCATCAAGTCAGATATAGACATTCAAGCACATTTTAAAGATACAACCTTGTGTATTCCGCTAAACAAATGCCAGGAAAAGACCCAGTCTTTCTGTATTAAGGAGCTTACATTTTAAATAGACACACAAAGTTAATTCAATAGTTAGGCAAGGCAGATGGACTAATGGAAAATCTTCACCATAACTGGAGAAAGACCTCAGCAAGCAAGACATGTGTGTGATATATTTAAAGGAAATAAGAATCTAACCTTCTCCTTAATACACTAGACCATCAACCACCAGGGAGAATCAGGGGACGGCCAAAGCCAAGGCCAGACCCGGAGGTTTGGAGTCTACATGCGCAGGTCTAGGTGGACTCCAGCTGAGCTCTTTTACTACAGCCCCGTGGCAACCCACTCCAGTATTCCTGCCTGGAGAACCTCATGGATAGAGGATCCTGACAGGCTATAATCCATGGGGTCGAAGAACTGGACACAACTCAGTGATTAAACCACCACCACCAGGCAAATGCAACGAACTTTGGAATCACCCGCTGTTTGGAATGGTCCATCTCAGTCTCCACTGCTTTTAATGGCCTTCCCAGTTTTCCCCCATCCCTGTGGACAATTAAGAACTGACACAGGGCTTCCCAGACAGTCCAGTGGTGAGGAGTCTGCCTGCCAATGCAGGGGACGGGTTCGGTCCTAGTCTGGAAGATCCCACATGCCGTGGAGCAACCAAGCCCGTGTGCCACAACTACTGAGCCTGCGCTCTAGAGCCCAGGAGCTGTGCCTACTGAAGCCCACACGCTCTACAGCCCAAGTCCCGTAACAAGAGAAGCCACTGCAATGAGAAGCCCTTGAACCTCAACTGGAGAAAGCCTGCACACAGCAATGAAGACCCAGCGCAGCCAAAAATAATTTAAAAAAAAAATTGAGAACGTGAATAACAGTGGATCTCAAACAACTATAAACTTTGAATCAGCCGTTCTTGTAAATTATACCTTTGCAAGACAAGGTAAGAACCCAGAAAAATGAAACCAGGTTCCTGAAACCTATAGTTTTACTTTAAAATATAATCCAACAACACTTGGTCTTCTAGATTGCTGACCCTCTTATTTCTACTCCCTATAACCTGTTCTTAAGAGTTGTAATCCCAGGGTTCTTAGGGAAGAGTTGGGTTCACTTTAAGTTTAAGACTGAAATTCTTCTTTCTGTAATTCCATTTTAGCACCTGATTAACACTGATGCTTTCAAGAGCTGCTTTCTGTTGGTAGAGTGAATTCATCATTATACATATTCATCCCTTTGGCTTCCTAGTGATACTGTTTAAAGCGTGGAGAGGCAATGTTTGCATCCAAAAGGTCACGATGCATATAGTTGCTGGCATTTTAACTCATTTGGAAAAATAAATGTTATCATTGTTTCACTGGAGAGTGTCCTTCACTTTTTTCTTCTTTACATTGTCATTTTGGAAATCCTGTTAGCAAAAGTCAAGCAGTCTGCAGTTTTTTAAATATCTAAATCATTTTCAAAAACTCACTAAGCAGGAAGTGGGTGCATGCTCAGTCCTGTCCAACGCTTTGGGACTCCATGGACTGTAGCCTGCCAGGCTCCTCTGTCCATGGGCTTTCCCAGGCAAGAATACTGGAGGGGGTTGCGATTTCCTTCTCTAGGGGATCTTCCCAGCTCAGGGATCAAACCCCCCTACTCGGGCATTGCAGGCGGGCTCTTTACCACTCAGCCACCAGGGAAGAAGACACTCAATTCTCCACCTGTAACTGCTACAAACTGGTGGTCAGCAGCTGCGTGGGTTACTCATTGAAAAATACAGGAAATGGAGCAGTTGAAATTTGCACAGCACGTTCTCAAATAACCGTATATAAATGCATCCTCTGCTCTCATCGAAGAAGAAAAAGCGTCCCTTTGTTGACACGTACCATTGATATTTTCACTGTGGAATTAATTAAATCATTTGGATGACAAAGCCCACTTTCCATTTCGTTAAAAATAATAACCATTATTTTAAAACTTCCAAGAGTTTCATTAGTTCCAGACAGAGCAGACAGGCTAGTCACAGAAGCAGTGACTCCTGCTTAGAAGCCTAAGGAAGAGAAATGGTTTATGAGAACAATAACCCGACTTTATTTCACTGGGGAACAAGACTTTCAAGTCTCTCGTACCGCTTATGGTAGATGTAATGCATTTATCAAATGTTACGAAGCATTTACTTCATCTGCTCTAGTCATCAGCGGCAAATAAGGTCACCATGTGAGAGAGAAGAAAGAAAGAAGTGCTTTCCCCCCCCCCCCCCCAACCACATTGAAATCACAAGACCAATGTAGCTGCTTAAATGAACAAAACACATATGAATAACAAAATAATCATAGACATTTGACTATGTTTATGAGGAACCACGGCATTATGCGTGCACACCTTCATGCCCCTAAAAAACAGTGACAGGGTAAAAGCCATCATCTTCTAGACAGTACGAAAGACTCAAACATATTCATTGTAATTGATTGTTGATTTTTAGAGCTTTGATTGCCAGAGGCTGCATGTGGTAAAAACTGGATTGCATTACTCAGCATGGTTAACAAGGAAAAAAGAACAGTCTATTAGAGAACACGAGGAGGACACAAGTTTCTTGCAGGCAAAAGCCATTGGTAACAGATTTGGACTCACAGCTAGACAAGTGTCAATTTCTTTTAAAGTTTTTATTATCCAGCCTGAGCCCAGTTTTCCTGTGGGAAACTTTTGGAGTGGCAGAAAATTGAGCCCTTTTGGAGATAAATTAACCCTTTCAAACTTCAGAGGGTTATTTAGAAAACTACCACTCAAGGATGTGGCTTCACTCCCATATCTATAAAAAATTGAACTTGGAGTGCAAAAATACACATTTCGATTTTTGATAAATTGGGAAGACCAAAGGATCAGCATATTCCCCTAAATGATACTATTTGACCTAAGATTCTAGAAGGAGCCCCGAGATGTAAAGAGCTGAGGGAGGGATATCTAACATATCATTCTCTCTGGGTTCACCTCTGCATTTTGAAAACAAATAAAATAAGGCCAACCCCACCAACTCCCTCAGAAAGAGAGGAAGAGCAAACATATCCCAACTCATCTTATGAAGCAGTAACATATCCTGATGCCAAAAAAAAAATCACAAGAAAATTACAGACCAACAGGCTCAAAACCAATGGCAAAAAGTTTCTTAACAAAATATTTAAAAATTTAATCTAAAAACACATAATTAGGACAGTATATCATGACCCATGAATGCAAGGCAGTTAATGTAATTCGCAAAGATAATTTGGAGGGGGAAAAGAGACTTTTCAACTATGGAGCTATATCAACTAGGTATCTGTTGGAAATGAAACAGAAGAACCTTGATTCATATAACACTCAAAAATTAATTCAAAATTGTTGTTGTTTTTCAGTCACTAAGTCATGTCTGACTCTCTGGGAACCTATGGACTGCAGCACACCAGGCTTCCCTGTCCTTCACTATCTCCTGAAGTTCGCTCAGATTCATGTTGATTGAGTTGGTGATGCTATCTAATTGTCTTAATCTCTGCAGGCAGCCTTCTCCTTTTGCCTTCAGTCATTCTCATCATCAGGGTCTTTGTTTTCTCTAGTCTTTGGAAAAGTTAAAATTGTACATGGGCCTAACTATAAGAACCAAAATTTTAGAAAAAAACATACAAAAAAAATTGTATCACCGGGTTAGGAACAGATTTCTAAAACAAAGATTTATTATGCACAAATAATTGAAAGAAAAATTGCAAAAATGAACTTAAGCAAGGTTGAAACTATATTATTTGAAAGATACAGTTAAGAAAAAATACTAGCAACAGACTGGGGGAACATGTTCGCAAACAAATGTCCAAGAAAAGAGCTTCTATCAAGAATATATAAGGAAATCTTACAATTCAAGAAGATGACCAATCCAACTAAAAATGAGCAAAATATTTGGGTAGACACATCACAAAAAAAAGATACATAAGTGGGCAATAAGTACTTGAAAATATTTTTCACATCACTAGTCATTAGGGAAATGTAAATGAAACCACAATGAGATATGATTACCCACCTACTAGACTGTAATTAAAAAAGATGAATAATATGAAGTGCTGGAAAGGACAGCGAGCAGGTGGAATTCACATACATTGCTGGTGAGAATGAAAAGTGGTACTGACACTTTGCAAAACAGCATGGCAATATCTTATAAAACTGAAGATGTGATCCAGAAAGTCCACCCCCAGGAACTGATCCAAGACAAGTGAGACTTCAGTCTGTGCAAAGGCAAAACCACAGCAACCAATTTAATCAGGAGTCAAGGGTGAAAGCCAACTATAAAGGGACATAAAGGAACTTTTTTAGGGTGAGGGGCTTTGTATTTTGACAGAGGCGGGGGTAAACAATCGTGTGCATTACCAATATTCAACTAGCCATGACCCTCAAAATGGGTGGATTTGATCGTACAAAACACATTAACAAATAAACTGGGGACCTCCCTGGCATCCAGGGGTTAAGACTTCACCTTCCAGGGCAGGAGTTGCGAATTCGATCCCTGGTTGAGGAGCTAACATCCCACATGACTGTTGGCCAGAAAACCAAAACATAAAACAAGCAAAAAAAAAAAAAAAGTAATAAAATAAAAAATAAATAAAAAGGAAAAAAAACAGAAGCAATATTGTAACAAACTCAATAAAGACTTAAAAAAAACCATTGAAAATGATATAAATGTTTTTCTTTATCCACTGCCTTTTGGTAAAGAAACTGACTGAGTCCCAGGAGAAACTACCACAGGAGAACACAGCGAGGTGAAGATTGTCAGCTGATCGAGAATCCAGATCATAAAATAAGTCCAGCGCAAGCAAACTACTTTCCAACACTATGAATGTGATCCAGAAGCACTTTATTTTATAGGGAAAAAAAATGTTCAGTGGGGGGAAAAAACAAGAAATAACTGCCGTTTCTGGGTACATTAAATTACATAATGGAGAGACAGCTCGGTCCCGTGACAGATGTCCAAAGACAGTCTGCCGCAGCACACCCTGGAGAACTGAGGAGGAAAGAGTGAGCTGCGGAGGGGATGGAGAGGAGAGATCAGTGCCAGCCTGGACAAAGAACAGCTGGGAAACAACCCAGGAAAAAGCACCAGGCGAAAGAGGGGAAGGGAAAAAGCAGAGGAAGAGCTGGAGGATGTCAAAGGAAACGGACAGAGACAAATAAGAACGGGCGTCAAAGCAAATGCAAGCAAGCAGAGTTGGAAACCACCTGGAATGAGTCAAGACAGAAGAAAAATATGGAAACGCCCACAAGGAAGGAGAAACATAGAGTGAAGGAGCGTTAGGCAGAGCAGCTTTGGACAGCAATGGGAGACAGCAGGCTGCCAGGGTACTCTTTCGTTGTAAAATTAAAATATGTTAAAGAAATATTATGGAAATAACTGAAAGAATTGCTTTCCAGATGCTCCTCACATAATTTTCCCCCCCTCTTTTAGGAAATGGAACCTCCTAGGGCCTTTCAAAATCTTACTTGGCTCCCTTAAACTTAAATCAGGTCAGGCAAGGTTTCTCTTCCAAGGACATTTTAATTTACACATTATTTTCAATAATTCTTTTCAAAGATTTCAGCGTGTTTAGGAGGCGATTTCCCACTCTGAAGCAGAAGGACAAGAGGAAGGTAGAGTATAAAGACAGATATGTATTCTGGATCCAGGATTCTCAACAATTGTGTGAGTTGGAAGTGAAGTGACTGTAAGTCGCTCAGTCGTGTCCAACTCTTTGCGACGCCATGGACTCTACAGTCCATGGAATTCTCCAGGCCAGGCTACTGGAGTGGATAGCCTTTCCCTTCTCCAGGGGATCTTCCCAACCCAGGGACTGAACCCAGATCTACCGCATTGCAGGCAGATTCTTTACCAGCTGAGCCATAATGGAAGCCCAACATGTCCCTTAATTTTTCTGTGTGTGGAGTATACATATTTTTTGACACACAGCTTTTTTATTCTTAAATTTTTATTAAAAAAAAAATTTTGGCCATACCATGTAGCATGTGGGATCTTACTAGCTCCCTGACCAGGGATCGAACCCATGGCCCATTCACTGGGACCGTGGAGTCTTAACCACTGGACTGCCAGAGAAGTCCCAGGTGTGGCTGTATTTTAACAAAGCAACCTCTCTTGCAGTTTCACTTATTTGACTCTTTTTCCTTGTTCATTTGTTCAGTTGCTTAGTCGTGTCCAGCTCTGTGTGACCCCATGCACTGTAGCTTGCCAGGCTCCTCTGTCCCTGAGATTTTCCAGACAAGAATATCTGAATGGCTTGCCTTCCTTCCCCAGGGGATCTGCCCAACCTGCGTCTCCTGCATTGGCAGGTGGGTTCTTTACCACTGAGCCACCAGGGAAGCCTTCTTTCTTTAATCCTTCCTTCCCTCAGTCCTTGCCTGGTGGCTTTTTTCTTTCTCCCTCTTTCCTTCCCTTCTTGTGTTCCCTTCCAGCAAATATTGAGAGCATGTGTTATGCCAGCTACTTAGGACACGAGCGCCATGAGGGGTTCCGTTCTATTCACGGTTTGGACTGGCTTGGAGACAGCTAATTCATCGGTCACTTTCATCAATTTAAAGAAGCACCTATTGACTGTCCTATCCTTCAATATGAAATCTTTTAAAGGATGAAAGCAAGACTCTCTTTCCCATGGAAACAGTAAGCCTTTTGGGATACAGCATTTTTCCTATTATATGTGATTATTTCTCTCCCCATTTCCTAAATATCATGTCTTCACCATTCAATTTGGAATGTAAAAACTGAGCCTGACAAGACAGCCTGAGGCTGCACACAACGATCCTGTGAATTTAAGGGAAATCATTTGTGGCAACCACAAAAGCTCCAACATCCCAAAACATTAATACTTTTAGAAAAATGTGTCTCATTTCAGCAAATATTTTGATGTGCAAGGAATCATTCAAAGGAGGTTCGGAAATATCCTAACTGTAGTTGGCACATCAGCATACCTTTCAACTCTTTTAGATTACCACAATTATCAGAAAGAATGTCGTATAAAAGGATTTTTTTTTTTTAATGTCCTCAGGTGACTCAGTGGTAAAGATCACCTGCTTATGCAAGAGACTTGGTTTCGATTCCTGGGTCAGTAAGATCCTCTGAGAAGGAAATGGCAATCCACTCCAATATTCTTGCCTGGGAAAACCCATGGATAGAGGAGACTGGTGGGCTGCAGTCCCATGGGGTTGCAAAAGAGTCGGACATGACTTAGTAAACAATAACAACATTTGTATATCTTATTTCTTCTTATTATTACACTATTCAATGAATCCCTTGAGAAGCTACTGAAATTTCTCTTTTCATGCTGTGTCTAACTGAGTTCTGCAGACTAGCAGGCATTTGAACCCAAATATCAATAGGATGCTCGGTCACCCACATGACACAATCCTGGACAACACACTAGTCTCAGGAAAGAACAAGGCTCACAGCTACCTTCACACAAATCAAGGCTCAAGAATCCAAGGACTGATTCTGAACAAACTGATAAGCAACTCCCGTCCCTTTCTTTGGGAGAATGATCACATCTCTGCCTGCCTCAGAGTTGCTCTAGCTTCTCCCAGCGCTTTCCAATGATGCCTGAAAAGGAGACATTTGAACAAGCAGCCTGGTACAGATTTTAAAAGCATGGGCTTGTTCAGGGGGCAAGAATGTGGGAAAGAGACAGGGAGTTTGGGAATCATCAGGTACACCCTAGTGTATTTAAAATGGACAACCAACAAGGACCTGCTCTTGGCACAGGGAATTCTGCTCAATGTCATGTGGCAGTCTGAATGGGAGGGGAGTCTGTGGGAGAACGGATACATGTACATGTACGGCTGAGGTCCTCTGCAGTCTACCTGAAACCATCACAACATTCTTAACTGGCTATCCTCCAATATAAAATAAAAAGTTTAAAAAATAAATAAATAAAATAAAAAATTAAATTTAAAAAATTAAATAAATAAATAAAAGTGTAGGCTTGCAAAGCATCATGCATGCTGGTTTCAACCTGCAGAAGAGAAAACACAAACAGCAGCGAGCCCAAGAGTCCCGGCATCTTTCAGCAGCGTTGAGCAATGACTTCTCGAAGAGCAATAGCTGGTTCTTTTAAGCTCCTTGGTACAGAACCCAGGACAACATTTGCGGGCTCTGAACAGTATTTGATGGTACAACAAATGCAAACAGTGTGGGTTATTTTGAGAGTCGTGCTCTTAAGTGATTTAAGCTCCTAACAGATGCTCTTCGTAGGAGTTATCTCCCTTGGAGTAGACATGCAGTTTGCTCTTTGGAAATACTAATGGGGAGAAAAGACTCTCTTTGTGATTGTGCCAACACTTTAAATCCAAATGTCCTCAACCGCATCTGTTTACAGCTACATGTACGAGAGCAAGTGGGAGGAGGGGCAGGCAGAACCATCTGGAGAACTTGAACACAAGTCAGTGTCCCTGGGGCAAGTTCATACAGATGAGGTCTGTACTCAGAGATGCTCAGGCTCGTCTCTGCCCGGAAGGATAAAAACAACTGATCCTTAGCTAGTTATACCCAGGGAAAGGACTAGAGAAGAGCATAGGTGGAGGAATAGTAGCAAAAGCCAAGGCAAAAATCGACCTGGAGACTTGTTGTTGAAGGATGTGTACCAAAAACATAAAAGTCTCAAACTAGCAGATAATGGTACATCCAGCTGGAATTTCTACTCCTACGGGCATTTCTCACATTATGAACTGTTAGTTTTTTTCAATCCCCGATTTTTTTTTTTAAGTTAGTTAGAAACAAACAAACAAAAAGAAACCTCTCACAATAGACAGAAGAGCAGACCAGGATTTGTAGAAAGTAACAAACAGACTAGGGTTGCGTCTGTTATCTGGGAATTATTGCAAAGTCAGTCCCCTATCTCAGGTCAGTGATCAGCAAAGGTGGAGCTTTGGGTTTCCTGATAGCTCAGTTGGTAAAGAAAGTGAAAGTGAAGTCGCTCAGTCGAGTCCAACTCCTTGCGACCCTAAAGAATCCGCCTGCAACGTAGGACACCCTGGTTCGATCCCTGGGTCGGGAAGCTCCGGTGGAGAAGGGAATGGCTACCCACTCCAGTATTCTGGCCTAGAGAATTCCATGGACTGTATAGACCATGAGGTCACAAAGAGTCAGACACAACTGAGCGACTTTCACCCAGAAAGCCTGGAGATGAAGCTGTGATACCAAGAGGAAGGAGAAGAGATGATTCAAGGCTAAGACACACTCCCCTAAGGATTCATTTACTATCAAAATGTCACAGCAAAACCGCCCCCTGGGTTGAGCTTCTTTTGGACTCTACTGAAAATCTCTTAGCTTTGATTGCCTTTGTTTATCTCTCTTCTTTTTCTTTCTTAACATATGTTCTACTCTGTCTCACACACTGTGTCTTTGGGAAAGCTCAGTAAATTGGAAATATCCATCTTTTCCTCCCATTCACAAAACTGTCGGTGTATTTAAAGTCATTGCCCTCTACAAATATTTCCAAATGCTACCGTCCTATCAACATACAGCTGCACATCATTCAAGGACTTTTAGAGAAAGGGAATAAACTTGTATTAAGCAGCAAATAAATGCCACACACTGGGCCATGCACTTTTCCTTTCTGTCCCCCTCTATGAAGCGGAGTGTGGATGCAACTGTCACCAGTTGTACAGGTAAGAAAGCACATTCAGGAGAGTCTCACCAGTGGTAAGTTGTGGAGCTAAGAATCAAACCCGAGTTTGTGTGATTCCAAGTCCTGGTGGTGTACTTTCCTCTGCTTCTTGTGATGCTCGGAAAGCCTCAGGAATTGAAGTCTTGTGAGGACCAGGCGAGAGTTGCCTTTGAAGGGTTGGGAATCATTCTTTAGGTTAGGACTGGGGATGTTATCATGGTTATTTATCCTTAAGGAAAAAGTGAGCTAAATCAAACCAAGCTGTAG
This sequence comes from Capricornis sumatraensis, assembly GCF_032405125.1. Classification (NCBI taxonomy): domain Eukaryota; kingdom Metazoa; phylum Chordata; class Mammalia; order Artiodactyla; family Bovidae; genus Capricornis; species Capricornis sumatraensis. Next base: position 32,757,339 of record NC_091080.1, on the reverse strand, counting down.
GCATGGGGGCTATCTGTGGCTAATGCTCTCTAGTTCCAAGTAGTGTCCATGAGCAAGCTCAGGAAGAGGAAGTGGCTCCCTGGGGCAGCTTTTCAGGCTCCCCAAAAGCACTCTTCCTCTATCCCACCCACAGAGCCATCCAAGGCAGTGACAGCAAATGAGTGGCAACAGTACTGGCAACTCAGATTGAGAGACGCTGTCAAGAGTGGCGGATTGAAAAGGCTATGCCAAGAGCACAGAATCAATCAGGTAAGCCTCACGACCTCCCACCATTTTTGCATCTGGTATGATTTGGCCAAATGATTTCAATCTCATCTGACTTCAATCCCCCCCTACCTTCATCCATACAACTTTTCCCCCAGCCACAGAATGTTTTGTTCATTGATAACGAATGTTTGCTTCATTGATAACTTGCTGCTGCTGCTGCTAAGTCGCTTCAGTCGTGTCCGCTTCTGTGCAACCCCATAGATGGCAGCCCACCAGGATCCCCCATCCCTGGGATTATCCAGGCAAGAACACTGGAGTGGGTTGCCATTTCCTTCTCCGTGTTGTCAAAACTGGGGAGAGAGATCCACAATCCATAGGATATCCTACTGTGTTTACTCTGACTGTGCGACTTCACAGACTGAGCGACTGAACTATACTGAACTATGTTTACTCCACTGGTGTTCATGTAATTAGTGGAAACTGCAATGATCACCTTGGCGGGTTACTTACACTGACTACAACACTATTCAACATAACCGAAAGTGTCGGATATAAAATAATCTAATTGACCCATATTTTCCTATTAACATATTCAGTTCAGTTCAGTCGCTCAGTCGTGTCTGACTATTTGTGACCGCATGGCATGGACTGCAGCACACCAGGCCTCCCTGTCCATCACCAATTCCTGGAGTTTACTCAAACTCAAGTCCATCGAGTCGGTGATGCTATCCAACCATCTCATCCTCTGTCATTCCCTTCTCCTCCTGCCTTCAATCCTTCCCAGCATCAGGGTCTTTTCCAATCAGTTAGTTCTTCACATCAGGTGGTCAAAGTATTGCATCTTCAGCTTCAGCATCAGTCTTTCCAATGAATATTCAGGACTGATTTCCTTTAGGATGGACTGGCTGGATCTCCTTGCAGTTCAAGGGACTCTCAAGAGACTTCTCCAGCACCACAGTTCAAAAGCATCAATTCTTTGGTGCTCAGCTTTCTTTATGGTCCAACTCTCACATCCAGACATTGTGTACAAATACTGATGTAGGGACTTGCCTGATGGTCCAGTGGTTAAGAACATGCCTGTCAATTCGGAGGATGTAAATTCAGTCCCAGGCCCGAGGACTAAGATTCTACATGTCAGGGCAATGAAACCTGTGTGCCACAACTATGGAAGCAGGAGAGCCCATGCTCCTCAACAAAAGAAGCCACCCCAATGAGGAGCCCACACATCCCACCTAGAGAAAACCGGGATAGCAACAAAGATCCAGTGCAGCCAAAAATACATAAATATGTTTTTAAATGCTAAAAAAAAAAAAAACTCACAAATATTCATTTAGGGTGGGGGTAAAGGAATAGTATTTTAATCTCTAGGTGGGTACCTGTGACAGTCCATGAGTTGCCATGTAGGTATAGAGACTACAGTTGGATGAGAAAGATCTGATGACTTCTTTCAATCAGAGAAAAATTAGGAGGATCATTGGCAGGAAGGTGTGGCACCTCATAGCTCTTATTCTTTGAAGTGGGAATTCCCTTGCAGGCATTGGTTTCCTGAGGGGTTCTGTTTTTGCACACCCATGGCCTTGTGAAAATGAACAAATCCTGATTCACAGATGCCAGGTATGATAAGTATCACACTGCAAGCACTCTGCTAGTCCCACTCATTGGGCAATAGGTTTTCTAGCTATGCAGACTCAATACCCCTAATATGCGGGTGCTGACTGGACACAGAGGCCCTCATTGTGATGTGGTAGCCTCCAGCTGACTAAAGTACCTCCAGAACTGCGGTGTTCATAATCATGATTATGAACTCTACCCTAGTAAAATATGCCAGTCACAAAGGGAATTATGAACTAGGGAGATGTTTAAAAAAGGGGAGTTTTCAAGTAGGTCAGTGATTTACATTTCTTTCTGATATGCTCAGTGATGAAGTAGTTCATGAATTAGAACTCAAAAAAGTGCGGCATTAAAAACAATCTCCAGTACAGCATGGAAACACCACTGAGAATAGGTGGGTTATAGCAAACTAGAAGTGATATCTGGGGGCCAGTTAAGTCTTTCCAGGAGTAAACTGCATAAAAATCAGTGAATTGAGGGACAGATTCTAGACAGCAAAGGACAGGCATCATTTCACACTTGACCCAGACCAACAAAGTGAAAATAAAGATGAAAGTCAAATGAAATTGAAGAAAAACTCAACCCTAATAGCTGACAAAGACTATTCATGTTGAATTTTGGATGAACTGTTAATAGTTGACTCCATGTCAAAGAATGGATGCAAAAAAAGTTTTAATACCAAACTGCTACAAAAAAAAAAAAAAGCCCAAACCTGCAGTTCTTTAATTCTATACTGTGAAATGTGTTAGCTAAAGGTATAGCTAAGTATGATTTTATTTCTGTAACATTTGAAAGACTGAATGTAATAAATTCAAACATCAAGAAAACACACTCTTCTGTCAGATCTAATGTCTTGATTTGGGTTTTAAATATCTGATCACTACGGAAATAAAGTATATGACCTATTTCCATAGAACTGGAAATAATGAACTTGTTTCCTTAATTAATAATATGCAAAGGGGGAAACATGGCTGTAACTATTTTATTCAAGCTAATGATCCTGAGATGAGATCTCAGACTCACATACTCAATGAGTCCTTCATATTATATTTGAGAAGACTTTTCTCTTTCTTTTTGGCCACATCAAGAGGCATGTGGGATCTTACTTCCCTGATCAGGGATCAAACCCATGCCTCCTGCAGTGGAGGCATGGAGTCTTAACCTCTGGACCACGAGGGAAGTCCCAGCTGTCTTCCAGACACTTATTACCTAAAGAAGAACAAAGAGCCAGTAATCTTCAGGCATGGCTGCTGTCAAACCACATAAACCAGGGACCACAACTGATTAGCTGATTTGAGTAGTTAGGACAGATTTGGTTGCTATGGCAATAAAGGAAGTGTTGTTGAAGATCTGATCAACTGAGAGATTCCTTATTCTCATGAGATTTCATAGAAATCAGAAGCTACAAAGAGAAAATGCCCACCAGGTTATTGACTGTGGCCATAAAATAATATTTTGAGATCAATTCCCCTTTGAAGCATTTAGCATTGCAGGCAGATTCTTGACTGTGTTAGCCACCAGGGAGGCCCCCAGATGAGGAGGCTTTACCAATACTAATTTTAAGGTGACTTGAGACAGCTAGTGGCATCCCCAATCTCTCATTAACAATATGTTCAGTGAGGGAGTTCCTGGACATTATGTGAGAGCGCAAAAATTTTAGGGTCTTCCTGTCTCTGTGACCACTGAAGAACTCACTCTCCTAATTTAGGAACTACTTATCCAATACATTCAAAGACTTCAAATGGCCTTTATGAGATTATTGCAATTTGGGTTAAAGAAAATGAGAGTTCCATTGTCCACAGGCATGTGGAGTTCCATGTCCCCCACCCTCTGCATCCAGTTCCAGAAGGAACAGATAGGAGCCGCGTATGTCATGTGTAAGGATGCTCATCTAGAAACGATCAACCGGGAAGTCACTTCATAATCCTTATTATCATTATTATTATTTTGGCGACACTTGGGGACAAGTGGGATCTTAGTTCCCTGACCAAGGATTGATCCTGAGGCCCCTACAGGGGGTCTTAACCACCGGATCGCCACAGGGAAGTCCTCACTTCCTAACCCTCATTTGAATCAATATGAAGAAGGAAAGGAAAGGAGTCACCTGTATGGGGAGAGTTCCTTTCACTGAAACATGGTCCAGCAGAAGCCAGTCACGACCCACTGAGAAGAGGGCCTCTCATCTTGAAGGAAAACAGGGCTCACAGAGCTCAGTGGTGGCTTCCTCTAAGGTCCCGTGACCGTGACCGTGACCGTGACGGGGGTGAAAAGTACATCCCTTCCCTGGGGGCACTGCCTTCTGCGCTCCTTGAAAAAGTTTTTTCCTCTTAAATGCAGGCTTCTGATCAAAAGGGAAACGAGGCTCAAAAAAAAAAAAAAAAAAGGCTCCATTCCTCAGCCCTGTACCTTTCACCAAGAAGAGTGAAATCTTCAAGAGTAAGGGAATCTCCTCTCGGCTATCTTCAGCCTTCATCACTTTTCTTTTCTGAAGGGGGTCTCCAGGTCAACAGGGCTAAAGAGTCCTCTTGTCTATCATGTGAATACAATAGCCCTTCCCCTTGGTTCCATACTCCTTCCTTTCGATGTTGTTAAGGTCTTTTAGCAGCAGAAGCAGCAAGAGCTCCTATTCTTGAAATTCTTGAAATAGCATCCAACTGCTATCTTTTCCACCAATCTAATACAGAAATCCAAATCATCATAACTACCTTCAATACGGCAAACTTAGTATTTGCAGATCTGTGTGAGCCTCTGTGTGTCTTAAATTCCTTTATCATTTTTCTCCTACTGCCTTTCTGAAAATTCTTTACTCCTTGATTCATTCCTCTTACTTATCCTTTCACTTTTTTTGTAATACAAACAGAACATGAAAAGTTTCCTGTATAGCTGTTGTGGAGCAGTCATGCATTTCTGCCTGTCCTTAATCATCTGATTCCAGCGACCTGGCAAGGCCAGCAGAGGCTGGGCCCTTGCTCTTGTCATCAGATGGGCTACCTAGTATCGAGGGGTTCTTGGAAAAAAAAAAAAATTACTGGCTGGTTTCTTGAAATGGGCCAAGATTCATGCAATATCTTGACATTTCTGTCACCAGCATAATTCTTCTATGGTGTATCTCTTCATCCTTGGTTATGTCCTAAATATAAACTCATGGTTTGCATTCTGAAGTTCATCAGGATTATTCATAGTCTGCAGGAAATTATCCAAATACAGCTTCCCGATCAAAAATATCCGACATTACCCTTTTGCATTCCCATTACTCACTATGTGGGGCTTCTTTACACATGATAAAAAAATTCTCAGAGGAAGCCGAGTGTTAAATTCTGGTTTCTTCCATCAAAAACTCAATCCTGATTTCATAAGGGAATTCATGTTCCGATTCACATCTTCTTTTCACTATTCGTACCATGGGGAAATGCCAAGATGTGCCAGTAACAGGGTCAAAATTCAACCTTCTCTTCAAGTAAATGCCCAGGCATTGCTTGCTATGCTAGACATGTTTTAACTACTTTCGTCTGCCTTGGGCTAGCATCCCCGTGCAAAGCCTAGGGCAGCAGTAGCTATCCTAGGAGAAAAATCGTATTTATAAAGATTTAACGCTAGGGTACTAGTCGCTGCCACAGACATTTCTCAGCTTTCTTGCAGGGAGAGTCATCCTCAAAGCACTTCAAATTGGATGCTGTCTTTTGTCTCCTGGCCTTAGGACAGCTCCCTCCCCGCTCCTTCCCACCAGGCTCTCAACTCCCTCCTTCCTAGTGCTACCAGCAGCCAGGAAGTCACTCAGTGTTCAAAATATTCCTGGGAATCAGATTCTCAGGGTCACTGGGTCCCTAACAGTCCCAGCCTAAGCACTTATCTAACAGATGCAAACCGCAGCCCATCACTCTCTCCTCTTTATAACCCGGCTCGTGCTACTCTGGCTCTTTCCTTCTTCAACACAACTGATGACTGTCTTCACTGTGCTTCACGCATATGAGATGTGGGACATAGGAGGTTCTCAGGATGCTTGTTCACAGTTGGGAATAATCCCAAGGGCCCCTACAATGTCCTTGTTGCTTTGTTAGCCTTGGGAGCCAGCCAGTGGGTAAGTACTCAGGATGAAAAATCAATCAGGAGAAAGCTGTCAAAAGAATCTAACGTATACATATGACTGATTCACTCTGCTGACTGATATGACTGATTTATGCTGAAAAGACGACTGATTTTTCTGGAGCAGGAAATTAACACAACACTGTAAAGCAACTATACTCCAATAAAAATTAATTTCAAAAAAAGGAATCTAAGAAGCCCTGTCTTTGTAAGACCACATGGGTTAACAGAGTGAACTTGAACTAGACATCTGTGGTTCTGATGGGCCCAGGGAACTCCATCTACCTCCTCACCAAAGTGAAACAGAATCAAAGTATGATTAAAGTTATCTCTACAGATCATGTGCTGGGTATCTGGGGTGTGCTAGGCTCTAGGGAAACCAAAGTTGAAAATGCCATACAATGTCTCTTTCTGCAAGGTTCTTATAACCAGCTGCGGTCTCAGACAGAGAGTCACAATCACATGGCGATGGCCTCGTTACTACAACAGAAACACACGCAAAGCACCCTGAGAGCCAACAATTAATCATGCCTCCAGAAAAAGTCACGGGAAAATTAGGAAAACACTGCAAGAGGCAATATTTATCTCCCAGGCTCAGAGTAAAAATGGCATTTTGGGTTGAAGAAGCAAGCTAACCATTTCATCTCCTGATTCACTTTTAAAATATATGATCCAAGTCAGAATAGGCTCGCTAAAATGAAATACTCCTTTTGTAAAATGTGATGAAACTAAATGGGCAAGATAAACTCCTCTTCAATATCGCATATCAAATGTGTTATCTGCCAGGCCCATTAGAGAAAATGCAAAGGAAAACCATCTACTATGTTTAATTTATTAAGAAAGCTCCTGTCAAATTTAGACACTAACAAGTGTCAATTTCAATTCAATTTAATGTTTTGCCATTTATTCTGTTTAAATTTTATTTTCTCACACTGTCAACTTCTTAATCACCATTATGTGTCAGTTGGTTTCTGTGAAAATTAAACATTGGCTGCTAAGGACTAAGCTGAAAAGGAAACTTCTTTTAATTACAAACACAGACTTTAGAAATGCCAATAAATCAAAATGAAAATTTCTTTTCTTTTGGTTTTTAACAGATTACATTTCAGCTACACACGTTTCTTACTCACTAAGTGGAGGAACGGGTGCACCCACAAATTCAGTCGCCATGATATGGATTTTATAATAAATAATTTAAAAGACAGACATGATAAATGATACAAAAAAATTGATACTTAGTTCAACAATTTTCCAAACATGAAGTCTAACTTCTAAAAGCACCTGAGTGAAAAAAGGCTGTTTTGAAAACAATTGTAATAATTACTCAGGTTTTAGATAATGCATTTCAATGTATAAAATGTTATCACATAATAACAGAAAACATTTCAGTTCGGGTCCAAAACAGGAGTCTGATCATCATTTTAGCTTCTCTCTCACTCTCTACTTCAGACTTTTCAGACGTCTGCTCAATAAATACCCATCATGTGTCTACAATGAGCAAAGCTCTATTCCAGGCGTTGATGATGATCTATGAATGAAAGAAGGGAGTCCTCCCTGGTAGCTCAGCTGCTAAAGAATCTGCCTGCAACGTAGGAGACCCCAGTTTGATTACTGGGTCAGGATAATCCCCTGGAGAAGGGACAGGCTACCCACTCCAGTATTCTTGGGCTTCCCTTGTGGCTTAGCCGGTAGAGAATCCACCTGTAATGCGGGAGACCTGAGTTCGATCCCTGGGTTGGGAACATCCCCTGGAGAAGGGAATGGCTACCCACTCCAGTATTCTGGCCTAGAGAATTGCATAGACTGTATAGTCTGTGGGGTCACAAAGAGTCAGATAGGACTGAGCGACTTTCACTTTCACTTTCTCCGAGAAGGACTTAGAGACCAGCCAGGGACACACACACACACAAACCAACAGCCACAGTACAGGTTTGGTACAAGTAGAGGCTGGACGCTGGCAGATGTCCAAGCAGAGCGAGGAAGAAAGTCTTCTGGGGGTATTGATCTCTGTGCTGAGTTTTGAAAGACTGGGGGATGAGGAAGTGTTAGCCACAGGGAGAGAGAAGGCTATTCCAGGCAAAGGATGCAGGAATTCCTATCATTTCCACTTTTCCACCTTAAAAACATCACTGAAATCTGTTCCTTTCTCTCCATTGCTGTCATTGCTTTGTTTCAAATCCTCAACATTTTCTCCTGAAGGCCATTAATACACATGTTTCCTAGAGGCTTTTGGTACCATGATTAAGTTGGGCAGAAAGGAGAGGGCTGTCACTTGGCCAAGGCAGACAACAACGCTGCTGTGCAGCCCATTATCCACACACAGAACAACCAGGAGTTTCTTACAAATTGGTCATGAGATAGTTCGGGTGTCTTGGAAATTCTCTCAAGCCTCTTTGCCTCCCAGCCTCAGCTCTGACTGCCCTCCCTCACTCCCACAAACAAGTTTATCAAGAGCACATATTAATCTGCTGTTAAGTTGGATTTTAGTTGGCTTTATGTTACATGTTGTTACTTATACATGGGTTGTAACATGTGTGTTATATATGTCACAGGGGGACCAGGATGCTCCACCTTAGAGAGAAATCAGCAAGCCACTATAATTCATTATTAAGGCATTAGAAAAAGTCTTATAGCACAAAACTGTAATCTAAACAGGATTATCATTCCCACTCATGGTTATCCCAGAAAAATACAAAGCTTTTCCAGTAAAAGGGACTAACCTAAAAACTTTTTCAGCATTGCATCATTAAGTGATCCTTATCCTTATGGCATAATGAGACACATGGAAGGCATTTATTCTTTTCCATCTGGTCTCACAGGAAGAGAATAAATATTCCAGACAGGTGAGGTGGTGCTCACAAACCACTCAGCAACTGGTGACAAGGCAGGACCAAAACCCAACTCTCAGGTCTCCTAGTTTTCAATCTATTTTTCTTTCAACTCCTCTCGCTGGCCCTGGACTTTTAGCAGTTTATAAACATGTCTTCTCTCTGTGGCTGAGTGCATCCTTTTCCAAATATACCATAGTCAGTCATTGGAAAAAAGAACCAGACTACAGAAACTAAAATCGTTGATTGCATGCATGCAAAGTCACTCAGTCGTGTCTGACTCTTTGCAACCCTAAGAACTGTATCCCGCCAGGCTCCGCTGTCCATGGAATTCTCCAGGCAAGAATACTAGAGTAGGTAGCCATTCCCTTCTCCAGGGGATCTTCCTGACCCAGGGATGGAACTCATGTCTCTCGTGTCTCCTGCACTGGCAGGCGGGTTCTTTACCTCTAGGGCCCCCTGGGAAGCCCTAAAATCACTAGTTAGTTTTATCTAATTTAAAACACCGTCCCCTCTTCAGTTAGCAGCATCCGTACAGCTTCCACCTCTCTTTGCTGAATGTAGGACTCCCCCTCCCCCGCTCACCCCAGATGCGTGTAAGAAAGACTGTGAGAGTCCCCCAGGCAGAAACCTTCTCTCTTTCTCACTCTCCTGGCATCTTCATTGTTTCAGGACTCCAGCTTTAAAGTCAGGTAAATACCACACAGCTCCACTTGTATTTATTTCCCAGGGAATACGCCAAGGCTCAGCAGTGAGAGCAGGAACTTTTATTCCTTCTCTTAATGAACTTGAAAGGTTTCTTCTCTTCATTATTAACTGCAGTCCCCACTCCTGTGCAGCTCTTTTCGGCAACTGCAGCTCAAGCCCTTTGAAGGTACTGGCACTCCAGCGATAACTTCTCATTATGCGAGCGGTAATTACAGAGTGAAGGGGACAGCCAAAGGCAGAGAGTGGCATGTGAGTGAGCAACAAAGGTTTTCACGGAGTTCTCCTCTCCAACGTCCTCTCTATATCCACACCAGCAAGGTTTTTGACACCACCTCACCTGTCTCCTTCAAACTGGTGTGCTTTAAGAACTAAAGGTCTGTGGGAAAATGCCCAACTCTAGAATAATGACAGGACAAGGTCAAATATACACAGACTCACACACACACACACACACACACAAACTGAACACAAAATGCCATACTGAGATGTATATTACTAACCTTGCAGGTAATAACTGAGATCCTTAGAAACTCAGTGAGAGAATGAAAGTCAGTGTGAATTCAGGTGAAAGATGAGGCATTTTTGATCCCCCTACAATGCTATTCAAAACTTTTAAATTTCCTGCGGTATAAATGTGTCCAATTTCACCTTGTCTACTAGGTTATTCTACAAGATTTTACAGAGTTGAGCTCCCTGCAGCCTTCTTTCTTTCAAAGGCATTGCCAGCAATCTCCCCTGCAATGTCATCCACATAAGTCCTTCCTGGGTCACTTTGCATGAACCTGTCACACGCTGATATTCAGTAGGAAATGACCTTTCGGTGGATGGGAGTAGAAAGTAAGACACAAAACAGTTATATTACCTCGAGTTTATGAGAGCCAAATACTAATGTAGTATTTACAGCGTAAATGCCATTGACATCGTATCAAAACTGGAATCTGTTCACAAGTTCTGGTGGGCTCCAAAAAAAACACTGAATGATTAAAAACTCCAAGTGCAAGCGCTCACATTGAATCAATAGGGTGGTTCCACATGGAAGTGGTATTTACATGAGGAAGTAAATATCAACAGGCAACTCCTTGGCCAGTTTGCTGATACATATTCTCACAAATTTTTAATTAGACATCCAACTTGTGTACGAAGTTGCTTCAGTTGTGTTTGACTCTTTGCGACCTTATGGATTGTAGCCTGTCAAGCTTCTCTGTCCATGGGATTCTCCAGGCAAGAATACTGGACTGGGTTGCTATGCCTTCCTCCAGGGGATCTTCCAGATGCAAGGATCAAAGTCCCATCTCCTCCACTGAGTGGGTTCTTTACCACTAGCGCCACCTGGGAAGCCCAACTTAGCACCCTGGCAAAGAGCGACTAAGGATAACCCTGTATGCGAGACAGCAAAAGAGACACAGATGTATAGAACAGACTTTTGGACTCTGTGGGAGAGGGAGAGGGTGGGATGATTTGGGAGAATGGCATTGAAACATGTATAATATCATGTAAGAAACAAATCGCCAGTCTAGGTTCGATGCAGGATACAGGATGCTTGAGGCTGGTGCACTGGGATGACCCAGAGAGATGGTATGGGGAGGGGGGTGGGAGTGGGGTTCAGGATTGGGAACTCATGTACATCCGTGGCAGATTCATGTTGATGTATGGCAAAACCAGTACAGTATTGTAAAGTAAAATAAAGTAAAATTTAAAAAAAAGAATATCTCTTTATTTGTCTGTGATGGGTCAGTTGCTGCACATGGGATCTTTGATTTTCATTGCAGCACGCTGGATTTTTAGTTTCCACATGCAGGATCTAGTTCCCTGACCAGGGATTGAACCCAGGGCCCCTGTATTGGGAGAGCAAAATCTTAGTCACTGGACCACCAGAGAAGTCCCAAAGATCAACTTTAAAGCTTAATAAAAGAATCAGTGCTACTTAGAATCTCTTTGGAGTCCTTTCTGTATGACTAAGGAGTGGTTAAATCCAATTTCTTTGGTAGAAACAAAACGAGAAATGGGGAGAAAAACAACTTTCCAAAACTTGATGACCATAAAGTAGATTTCCAATTACACAAAATGTCCTCGATATGTTAAGACAGAGTCTGGAGGAAGGGTAAATATTCAATTCACCATCATTGATTCCAGAGCAAGAGTGGATAGTTTATATTTCTGAATAAAACTGCAATTGCAACATCAGAGGTATTCTGCCACAAGCCTCTGCTTACAGATATTTTATGGGTATGCCTTCTTTATGACCTGTATTAAACATTCTACATCTTGTGGTCTGAAAAAATGTAATAAAAAAGGTTTAAATAATATCACTTTAGAAAGAAAAGGAACAAATTGTCTCCTTGTAACAATACAGCTTTTCTATTTTATGGTTTGTTTGAAATAACAATACAAATTATTTTTCAGTTTCATGGAGAAAAGTTCCCTTGTCTTTCTTTTTCCATTTTTCTTGGTCTGAGTCAGTGTTTCAGTTTTTGATGTTAAACTGGGCAAGATACATTAGTAATGACTTTTTATTTATACTTGGTCTTTATCTCATAATTTAAAATATTATTATTTTCCCCCTCATTTGTTCAAACGGGATCTCTCAAAAATAGAAGAGAAGAATGTTTCTCCACCTTCTTTTTTACTCTTCTGCAGTCAAATTAACAAGTCAGTGTGAAGTGAATTTAAAGGATACTCTTAGGGTTAATTTAATGCCACCACATGCTAATCCTGACCTGGCAGGGAACAAATAAATAGCACTTGTTAAACTTTGCTGGTGCTAAGTACCCGACAAAGGGAGCTGTCAGACATGCCCCAGTCCACGAGGACAGACCAGGGGCGGGGCCTGGCAAGCACTGAACATCACACAAAGTGCAAGCCTACTGGAGCAGGTGGAGAGGAGAAAACTCGAGCAGGAGAGACCCTGACAAGTAAAGGGTCTTGTCCTCCTAGTTGGATGATGGTGAAACGCAGTCTTCCAAGAAGGAATTTGTTTCATAGATCAATGGTGCTCATATTTTAGGCTGAACTTGTTGAAAACAGACTTCAGGGACTTTCTTGGTGCTTCAGGAAGTCTGCCTCCCAATGCAGGGGACATGGGTTTAATCCCTGGTCAGAGAACTAAGATCCCACATGCCCGTGGGGCAACCAAATCCATGAGCCACAACTACTGAGGCTGCACGCCACAACGAAAGATCCTGCATGTTGCAACTAAGACCCAACACAGCCAAACAAAAAAATACATAAATACCAAAAACAAAAGACTCCAACTCTGCTCTCCCAGAGAATCCGACACAAAACCTCTCGGCTCTGACCCAGAAATCTGGGCTTGTGATAAGCTTCCCATCTAATCTTGATGCCTGTGGTTCCCAGGAGCACCCTTGGAGAACCACGAGGTAGACAGCTGGGGGCAGGGGGCGGGGAGTGTGGGTGGGGTGGCAGACCGGGCGGGAGGACCCAGCTGTGAGACTGTAAGTGAGGCAAGGTGGTGGCCACTGAGCAACTGAGAAATCGCGGAGGACTTGCTTGCCGAGTGGAATTACCTGAACTTGATCTCGAATGTGCTGGAGGAGAATCCATTTCGGTGTTAATAAAATGAGAACTAAGAACAGATGTGCTCAATAAATTTAATGATAGTCACAGAGCCGAGAATCAATTTTTTCAATTTGATTAGTTGATCCATTTTTTAAAGCTGTGAAAAAAATGAGAAATGCCTTTTCTGCTGTTGTTTTTCACGCAGACATTAATGTCAGAATACAGCAGTCTCATGTGCCCATGAGATTTGGGGGGGCTGGCAGCACGTCTCCTAACAGATGATGCCAGGTGGCCCATGCTACATCAGATACCATCCCCAGTCACACACAAGGGGGCTTCCGGGACCATGCGCATCTTCCGGTTGGCCCCATGACATGTTCTGAGATGGCCCTGCATCCCAGATGGGACCACGGGTGGCTGGGACGTACCAGTTAACATCACAGGGGAGCCCTCACCCATGAAAGAGCAAGAACAGGCTGTCTTGACCAGAGAATAAATGAAGCAGCGCCAGTCACTGGTCCAGTAAGAAACTCAGAGGACCCATTCTCACACCACTCAGGCAGAGCACAGACAATGGCAAGTGACAGTGATGCCCGGAATAAAGGGCTGAGTTCACGGCACCCTCGGATAAAACAGCTACCTCATAAAGAAGCATCCTACAAGGCAGGAAATGAAAAAGCATGTGGGTGACATAATGTGCTTATATCTGTGTCCTGACTATATATCACCAGTGATTTTTAAAACTATTTCATCCAAACTAAAAAAAAAAAAAAATTACCCTTTCCCATAAACTGATTATTTACCATTCCTATTAATGAAATACGGCAAAAGCACATGATCAATAATGTATTTAACCTAATGGAGAATATATCCTGGCTTCTTCCTGTAGAAGAACATTAAACTTATATTAATGAAAAACAAAAATCTGAACTACAAAAAAATAATAATAAACTCTATTTCAAAGTCAATTAGATACGGGGACTAGCCTGGTGATCCAGTGCCTAAGACTCCACACTCCTAATGCAGGAAGCCCAGGTTCGATCCCTCATCAGGGAACTAGATTCCACATTTTGCAACGAAGAGTTCATGTGCTGCAACTAAAGATCCTATAAGCGGAACACCTAAGACCTGGCGCAGACAGATTAAAAATGTTTAAAATGTAAAATAAGTTCAATTAACGAAAATAAGATACCCTATTCCAAAGAGGTATTTGGTCCTTGGCAAAACTTCTAAATTCTTACTAATGATCTAGTAAGAATTTGGCAAAAAAGCTGAGCCTAACGAGATTCTGCCAAAAGTAGGTAAAAATTTTAATAAAAACCGAACTGAGGGCAAAGTGCATTATTATGTTTTTTCAAGTTTCCAATATAATTTGTATCAACTATAGCATCACTAGAAAAATGCCTGGTTAAAAATATTTAATATATTTCAAGTGTGAAGAATCTGCAAACCACATTTACAGCGGCACCAGCAATAATATTTAATAATGGATGTACTCAATATTCCAGACCCTGTGAGGAGCCTCTTCCCTCCAAGATGATGGCCAACAAATACTCCCAAGCTTAGAAGTGGTGTCTTTCATATTTAATGAAATACACAATCTCTGAGCCTCATAAAATTTGAGGCCCCTGCTCCAGTGCAAAGGAGGGTGTTCCATATGGTCTTTGCGGTTACATACACTGAATGTCTGATAAGCTGCTGACAATATCTGCAAATAGTCACCAACCAAACAAGGGTAGTAAAAGAGCAGCTTTGACACTTAAAACGTCACTCTCATTTCCTTTTGCTCCCAAGCATCCACTTTATGCTTTCAGACTTGGTCTTCTCCTGGGCAGCCCACCCAACTCTCCCCCACCTCCCCTGACGTCACCCCAACCAAGTCCCCACTGGCCCAGTGCCGACATCTCAGTTTCAGATACTCATTACGCCCATATTCCTCCTCCATGACTCTGAAGCTTTTCTGCTCCATCTCAGTCAGACCCTCTCCTTTCCCTAAAGCGCTGCTGTATACACAGTCAGCACCACCTCACTGAGGTTAGCACTTCATGTGCTTCTGCCTGCCTGAGTAGGTTTCACAAAAAGGAACTTACTCGCAAGTATTTTTTAGAATTCTGTTAGCATCTCTAAGATTTCCCTGGTGGCTCAGACGATAAAACGTCTGCCTACAATGCAGGAGACCCGGGTTCGATCCCTGGGTCGGGAAGATCCCCTAGAGAAGGAAATGGCAACCCTCTCCAGTATTCTTGCCTGGAAAATCCCATAGACGGAGGAGCCTGGTAGGCTACAGTCCATGAGATCTTAAAGAGTTGAACACGACTGAGCAACTTCACTTTCTTTCTTTCTTTAGCATCTCTACCATGGGAACTATAGAATACCATGTTTAGCAATAAAACTTGATCTGCAAGTGAGCTCCTTGTCTCCGGAGGATTTGTGTGGAGGAACACGCTTCTGTTACTGAATCTCCCAGCTCCATCCCGTAGGATGCGGTCAAGAAGGAGAAGAGTCTCCGGCATACAAACCAAGGGCACGTTCATTTGTAGCATGTGGGACTCCATCCCTAGATGAAACGTGTTGTCTCTTGTTTGCTGATACATCTACTCTTTAGTTAAGTGGAAAGAAAATGCGACTTTCAAGAGGAGGGAACAAAAGACCCAAGGGTTTCCTGGTTCTAGTTCGAGCTTTTCTCATGATTTATGAGAAGTTCCAATACTTTGGCCACCTGATGCAAAGAGCTGACTCCCTGGGAAAGATCCTGATGCTGGGAAGGATTGAGGGCAGGAGAAGGGGGTGGCAGAGGATGAGATGGTTGGATGGCGTCACGGACTCAATGGATATCAATTAGAGCAAACCCTGGGAGACTGTGAAGGACAAGGATGCCTGGCGTGCTACAGTCCATAGGGTTGCAAAGAGTCAGACGTGACAGCAACTGAACAACAACAACGAGAAGTCTCTTAGCAGGGCGTCATGGTCAACAGATAGCTGATAAGTCATGATGGTCTCACTGAGCACGAATCATCTGTCTATTGATTTCCCTTAAAAAGTCAGTCATGGATAAACTTATTCAAAAAGGAAATGGAAGGAAGCATGAAGTTACGACGAATCAATGCCAATCAATCAATCAACAGCACAGAGTCGGAAACCAATGTCCAGTTTTGAGGGGAATTAAACTAAGGTCTGTCTCGTCAAGGCTATGGTTTTTCCTGTGGTCATGTATGGATGTGAGAGTTGGACTGTGAAGAAGGCTGAGCGCCGAAGAATTGATGCTTTTGAACTGTGGTGTTGGAGAAGACTCTTGAGAGTCCCTTGGACTGCAAGGAGATCCAACCAGTCCATTCTAAAGGAGATCAGCCCTGGGATTTCTTTGGAAGGAATGATGCTGAAGCTGAAACTCCAGCACTTTGGCCACCTCATGCGAAGAGTTGACTCATTGGAAAAGACTCTGATGCTGGGAGTGATTGGGGGCAGGAGGAGAAGGGGATGACCGAGGATGAGATGGCTGGATGGCATCACGGACTCGATGGATGTGAGTCTGAGTGAACCCCGGGAGTTGGTGATGGACAAGGAGGCCTGATGTGCTGCGATTCATGGGGTCGCAAAGAGTTGGACACGACTGAGCGACTGAACTGAACTGAACTGAAACTAAGAAAATGTTTTCAAATGAGGACAGTCATCCCATTTACACAATCAAACTAAAGCATGGTCAGTGTTTATTGAGCACTTACTGTCTACCAGGTACCATTCTAAGGGGGAACAGGAAAGAAGGCTTCTAAGAAGTGAGTGAGTGTCCCCACCCTCCCAGGTGTGGGTTCACTTCACCCTGTGATTAAAAGAAGTTCTGAGAAGGGATATCTGAATGGAGTATAGAATACGCACAGAAGACTTTGTGGAGTCCCTGGATATTGATTGGATTTTTCTTTAGGGAACCAGAACAAAACTGTAAACATTTTTCTGAGTCTCTGTGGGGTTCCAGACACTATGGCAAATGCTGGGAATCTATTAATGAATAAGTAACAACTGAAGAGAACTCAGGACTAGAAAGGAACTAGGCCTGTGAACACATAAGCCTTACTCGTATACTAAGGGCACAGAAAACGAAGATACATAAGCCTTACTCGTATACTAAGGGCACAGAAAACGAAGATACATAAGCCTTACTCGTATACTAAGGGCACAGAAAACGAAGACCATGGCATCCGGTCCCATCACTTCACGGCAAATAGATGGGGAAACAGTGGAAACAGTGCCAGACTTTATTTTTGGGGGCTCCAAAATCACTGCAGATGGTGACTGCAGCCATGAAATTGAAAGACGCTTACTCTTTGGAAGAAAAGTTATGAGCGACCTAGATAGCATATTCAAAAGCAGAGACATGACTTTGCCAACAAAGGTCTGTCTAGTCAAGGCTATGGTTTTTCCAGTGGTCATGTATGGATGTGAGAGTTGGACTGTGAAGAACGCTGAGCGCCAAAGAATTGATGCTTTGGAACTGTGGTGTTGGAGAAGACTCTTGAGAGTCCCTTGGACTGCAAGGAGATCCAACCAGTCCATTTTGAAGGAGATCAGCCCTGGGATTTCTTTGGAAGGAATGATGCTAAAGCTGAGGCTCCAGTACTTTGGCCACCTCATGTGAAGAGTTGACTCATTGGAAAAGACTCTGATGCTGGGAGGGATTGGGGGCAGGAGGAGAAGGGGATGACCGAGGATGAGATGGCTGGATGGCATCACGGACTCAATGGACATGAGTCTGAGTGAACTCTGGGAGATGGTGATGGACAGGGAGGCCTGGTGTGCTGCGATTCATGGGGTTGCAAAGAGTTGGACACGACTGAGTGACTGAACTGAACTGAACTGAACTGAAGGGCACACCATGTGTACCTTGTAGGGATACTTGGTCTTTTGAATCTAACTCCATTATCTAGATTTTCAGATGAATCCACTAGAGTGGTCATGAACAGAGGAAGGGAAAGATGACACCAGTGCCTTTTTTGGATTGAGAGATAGGGCATAACAATTCAGAAAACATCTTACAAGTACTGGGGAAAATCTTGGCAGAAGTACTTCATCTCAATTCATAGAGGAAGTCTCTGATCCCCTCCTAAGAGGAGTTTAATCAGCCATGAAGCCAGGCAAGGACTGCAGTTTCCAGGGCTGTCTCAGGGTCACTGCAAAGCTACTGTGTGATGACAATACTGTGTGATCACAATTTGAAATAGGAAAACAGAGACAAATTAAAAGGAAGGACAAAGTAGGAATAAATAACAGAGACATCATCAACAGTCATCAGGGCGTATTGACATTGAAAATCCCCCATGACTGATATGAACACACTTGAAATGCAAGCGCCAGGGTGGGACAGAGCCAAAGACCCATCAACATGGATCCAAGCACATTTATGTCCTATTTCATGGTCTGATTTACTTGCACTATGAAATTAATCTTTTCCCCATGTTATCACAAACTCTGAAAATGAGTTGATTAGACAAACTAGAAAATACAGATAGAAATAAGAAGAAACTCCACAGGCACAGGAAATTCCCATTAATATTTTGGCACTTATCCTTCCAAAGGTGTCAATCATAAGGTTTTTTTTTTTTTCTTGAGAAAGTCAAGAGTGTTAGTCAAGAACAAGAGGGAGAAAATCTGAAGCTGGATCTGGACTATGAGATATGTAACATTAACCCTCAGGATAAAGAGTTTTATGCATATTTAGGTGAACGTGCTCATCACCCAAAATATGATAACCTCATCCAAATTTTATGCTAGCATCTTGATATGGTGGTGGTAGTGGTTTAATCACTAAGTCGTATACAACTCTTTGTGACCCCATGAACTATAGCCTCCCAAGCTCCTCTGTCCATGGGATTCTCCAGGCAAGAATACTGGAGTGGGTTGCCATTTCCTCCTCCAGGGGATTTTCCTGACCCAGGGACCGAACCTGCATCTCTGCTTGGTAGCTGGATTCTTTACCACTAAGCCACCTGCAAAGCCCAGCATCCTGACATATCAACTTCTATATCTATCTATTTATATTAATATAAATAAGTACGTTTCAAACAGAGTATCCATTTACTATACTTCTTGCAACTGGCTCTATCATTTGTTCTCTGTTGTCCAAGATAAAGGGTCCCCTGTGGTACTATTAAGAAGTAATGATATCAAGGTGAACCTCCTGAGAGGAAGGCCATTTACTATGACCCCCAAAAGGATTTGTCTTAATTAGTAGCTTGTGAATAGGTCTTAGACAAACTACCACAACAAAAGCATCTGTGTGTGGACTACTCAAGACTCTTCCTCTCACACGGACTCCTTAATTTAAGGGCCCAGTCTTTTTCATTAGGCAAAAATCCCTGTAGTAAGATTAGATCTGGAGGTGGTAAGTCAAAGCAGAATGCGGTGACTATGCACACACAAAAAGAATACAAGCTTACTTCTTACCAATATTACTAAAAGAACAAATTTTGGAATCATAGAATTTGAAATCATTTCTAAAGGTCTGAAAAAGGTACACGTTGCAATGTTATTTTAGTATGGAAAAAGTGGAATTAACTGAATACTCACAAGTAATGAATGAATTATGACATAGCCATAGGGACAAAGCATTCTTTAGCTATTAAAAATTATATTTCCTAGCATGAATATTTTAATCTAATGTATTATATATTCATATGTCCATATGCAGATAATTATGTGCAAATGATTAATGAGTATTGTAAAGCAGCAAATATAGAAGACTGAATTGTGTGAAAGCTGGCAAAGCAGTAGGACATGGAAGGTAATGGAGAGTTTCATTTAAGAAGGGTGGCACAAAGGCTAAGTGAAAGAGGATGGATTAGACACAGGACTCAGGCAGAAGGTCATCCTCCATCACCGTAACAAACAAGGGGGCAGACAATACAGGACACATGCAGATAGCCTGGTAAACGCTGGGGAGGATGGGGACGGCGCTTCCAAATTTATCTTTCCAATTTTAATGGTAATATCTCTAATGGGTAAGATTATTTGTGAATTTTACTTTAGTGTTATAACACTTTTTTTGAATTTTCCAAAGTTTCTATAATGAACATATACTACACTCACAACAGAAACACCCATTATTTATAAACTGAGAAATGATTTTTTAGTTTGACTTGATTAATTTTTAAATTGAGATAGAATTGACATACAATATTATATTCATGTCAGGTACATAACAGTGATTTGATAATTTCATACATTATAAAATGATCGAAATAAACCAAATATTGAATGAAATTTAAAAACACACTGGAAACATTCGAAAACTTTAAAACTGTAAGGTTACACAGGAGATTTATTGGAACATGCATTAAAAGGAGAGCAAATTTTTGTGGCATAATGTACCCCGTTCCAGCTCTCCCGCTGTCAAAAATACTTCTCCATCTTGTCTGTTTCCTTCCAGGGGTTGTGTTTGGGGCCACGGCTCCCGCAGCTGTACCAATAATGTGATCTTGGAACTCAGCCAGAAAATGGAACTTTGCCCCTAACTCAAGTCTAACATAAAAATGTCACAAACACAAAAACAATGCGTCTAGATTATCCCAAATTCCTGTCTGTCTGGTCACAGGTTTTTAACAAAACTGCATCCTGCTGCTTTCCATTTAATTCTGCCTCTGGCAACAGCATTTTATGATGTCATGAAATATACAGCTTATTGGTATGGATTCTATTTCCTTTTAATTTTTTTTACATGAAATATTGATGCAGTTCTCTTTGTTGGCTTCAGAGTCCATGTAGATCCCATGTGGGTTTTACAAAAGCACCAAAAATCAATGTAGCGAGGAAGAAGACGGAACTACTAAGGGAGAAAGCTTACTGACCGAGAAACAGGAAGTAGCTGAAGATATTCAGCCATCTCTTGCAGGTACCTGTCACCCTATTGCCACCATGGAAGAGAAGGGCTGCAGACACTGAGCCCAGTTGGCCTTTAACATCTGTGAGATGATGTTTAAGGTAATTTAAAATCTCCCTGGTGGCTCAGATGGTAAAGAATCTGCCTGAAAGAATCTGCCTGCAATGCGGGAGACCCGGGTTCAGGATTGGGAAGATCCCTTGGAGAAGGGAAGGGTTATCCACTCTAGTATTTTCACTTGGGGAATTCCATGGATAGAGGAGCCTGGCAGGCTACAGTCCATGGCGTCGCAAAAGAACTGGACACAGCTGAGCGACTAACACTTAGAAGGATATCACTGATCATAGCCACAAAAATTATCAGTTACCTCCTTAGTCAAATAATAGATTATTTTTCTCAGTTTAAAAAGATTCACTTGATGGAGTACACTTACACAGGTTATTTTCAGTTCTACTCTCCAAAGGTAGTTTTCTAAATTTTGCTTCAGTTTGCTGCAGTTGTAAGGAAATTTAATGAGAGAAAACTGTGGCTGGTCAGAAAAATCATGTCTTCAATGAACCCAAGATCTTGACATATAAACCAGGTGGATTCTCTTGGGGAAAATCAGCCACTGATGGAAAATTCAGACCCCTTCTTCCTCTTGTCTTCCACTTCTTCCTATTCTTTTCCTCCCTCCCTTCCTGTACTGAAATGACTTATTTTCCTTTTGGGATTGTTTTCAATTAACCTGAATTTCTCCTAGAAGATCCAAGCATCACAGAAGGAAGTTGAGGCCAGTTATGAATGTTTTAAATACCAGCCTTCACCTCACCCACTTTGCAATAAACTATTTTAGGGAATATCTTTCATTATATGCAGAAGGGGTGAATATCAGCATGAGGAGGTGCAGATCTGTATGTGATAGGCAAGTTCCCTAGAGATTTGTATTTGTGACTGCCTACCATCACTCTAACCTTCAAAATGACTGATGGGATGTTTTTTCTTCCCTTTCCTGGATCGCAAGAGAGAACTTACTGATATTTACAGTGATGAAAACAAATGACCAAACCTGGCAGTTTTCATCTAGAGTCAATTCACAATTATCCACTTGTAAGCCTGTGGATTTTCCACGGCCGATTTTCAATTCCAAAAGGTTTCTCCTGATACCTTCTATCCTTCAGGGTTATTTTCCCTTCATTAGTCAGTTACTGCTCAGGGAATACCAATGACATTTAATATCAGGTTAAGCAAACTATGAAGGAAGATAAATTGGCAGGAAGAATCACAGTGCATACAAAGCACAAACAGGAATGTTTTTGGAATATAGCATCTTTTGTATTATCAACACCACTACTTTCTAAATGAACAATGCCTTATAGGCATTTGAAAACTCTGAAAGTTTTCTTTACCTATCAGATTCAGAGAAACGGATTTGGCTATTTTTCAACTGTTTTACAATTAATTATCTAATTTATAAGTGATTCAAAGAAAAATCTATTCTTCTGTCACCTGATAGTCGTCTTTTATCCGTTGCACCATGAGGTGATGGGAAGGAAATAAGGAAAGAAAGCTAAAAAGCAGTTCAGTTTGCTACTTAATAGATTTCTGGAAGAATGCTGATAAATTCAAGTCCAGACTAGAAGGTAGACTAAAATATGACTTCCCCATGTTCTACCTTGGAATTTCAATTATTTTTATGTATTCCTCGGCTTCTGCCACTATGAATAATTAAGAACTAGCTAATATGACGGAGAAGGCAATGGCACCCCACTCCAGTACTCTTGCCTGGAGAATCACATGGGCAGAGGAGCCTGGTGGGCTGCAGTCCACAGGGTCGTTAAGAGTCAGACACGACTGAGCGACTTCACTTTCACTTTTCACTTTCATGCATTGGAGAAGGAAATGGCAACTCCAGTGTTCTTGCCTGGAGAATCCCAGGGACCAGGGAGCCTGGTGGGCTGCCGTCTATGGGGTCGCACAGAGACAGACACAACTGAAGCGACTTAGCAGCAGCAGTAGCAGCTGATATGAAGGCAGCAAGGAAATTCAGTACATTTCAAGGAACAAAAGAAATGAGGATAGAACTAAAGGAAAATGATGAATAGCTCCAACTTTTCAAAATCTAGAAGCTGAAGTGAAAGCAATTAATTTGCTCTGACTTCTTATAGCATTTACACCTGCGTCACAGATTTGGCTCTGGGCACACACTGGCTTGTGCCATTACTGTTGCTAGCAATAATACTGATCTACAAAGTTCTAGGCTATGTCAGGCACCTTTCAAACAATGTTTCTAATGCTGACAACAATCCTGGAAGACAAGTATGATTGTTTCAACTTTACTGGTAAGAAAGCAAAAGTCTAGGGCTAAGTAACCTGTTCAAGGCTATCAAAGTCCCTTGGGTCAGTGGTGGCATACGGGCTTGACCAGAGAATGGTTGACCCACAGACCCTCTCCATACATGGCAGGGTAACTGGCTACAGGGCTTAATCTCCTTCCTAACAAGGGCAAAGAGTTGGACACAACTTAGTGACTGAACAGCAAGGAGACTGTAAGCATCTGATGGAGGGTGGGGTTGGAATCCCTAATAGGACACGGAACTAAAGGATCCATATCTTTGCATCATTCATTCTCACCTGGGCAGTGCTCAATAAGCACTACTGACTGTGGCTCCATCTTGGTAGGGGATTTGTATTTGATTTGGTGTCATTTTTGTCTCTACAGAAAAGTCGGATGCAGCAACGCAGCTGCTCTGTGTGGGGAGAGCAGTGATTTTGCTATCAATGGTACAGATTGTATCAGCTAATATAATAATTTTAAACATGTACACAACCCTGTGCTGCTATCAGTAATAGACAAGTAATACACATACCAATCCATCCCAGCACCCACCAGGAGCAGAAGCAGGGGACAGACTGCATGCATCATCCCAGCAGTAACTAAGTATCACTGCCAGTGTGATGAGGGCGGTCAGCGTGCCTCGCTCCACTCTAAAGATAGATTTGTCAGGAAGAGAGACACCGCAACCTGTCACTATTCATGGACGTGCAATCTCCTGAAAAGCAGGGGTCATTCTGAGCCCCTTTTATAGAACAGAAAGAAATGCTGCCATATCAGGGTGTCTCATTTCAAAAGAGAAAAAAAAAAAAGCAGCAGAACTCCTCGACGGATGGCTCTGCTTCAATGATTTTAAACAACTGGGTAGCCCTAAATAAAAGACTGAAATTGTGTTTCTGCTTCAGAAAAAAATCACTAAAAGTTGTTTGAATATTCTTGTTAGCTCATTCAATAGTACTTAACCAGCAAAGCGAAAGTGTTAGTCACTCAGTCGTGTCCGACTCTTTGCGACTCCATGGACTGTAGCCCACAAGGCTCTTCTGACCATGGGGTTCTCCAGGCAAGAATACCGGAGTGGGTTGCCATGCCCTTCTCTGGGGGATCCTCTTGACCCAGGGGTCGAACCCAGGTCTGTCGCATTGCAGGTAGATTCTTTGCCATCTGTGATACCAGGGAAGACTGCAATACAAACAATGCCACCTTCTGAGGCAGTCATTGCTTCCACAGGGGTCACCACTCAACTCTATAGATGGGTATGTGCCCTTTTCATCCAAAGGGCAATGATGAAATTGGAAGTCTTTCTGAGAAACTAAGCATATAATCTTGGAGGTTTGGGGGAACTATCATACAGACAAAACCAGTCACTCCAAAAAGTCTTTCTTCCAAAAATTGATAAAAATGGCAAATGGACCATTGGTCAATTTGGGCCGAACTATATGCGTTTCCTACCTTATTCAAGAAACAAATGGAGATGGAATAGACACTCCTCAATTCTCAAAAAAACTCTTTAGTGCCTTTGGGACTTGATTTCTAGTAGGCAAAAGAGCAATCTCTCCATTTTCAGTAGACAAAGGACGTGCTTTGGACGGGAGCTTTCCTGTCCTGCTCCAGTACCACCGGCTTCCTCAGAGACTTTGGGTAAAAAGCACTTAACCTTCTTGCGTTTTAGTGTGTCCAACTGTGAAATAAGAAAGATAATGACAACAACAATAATAAAGCTCAGGACCTACATTCCTCACTGAAGGGTTCTATGAATTAAACATACTGGGCTTGGGAAGTGCTTTTACGCTGTAAAAGCACCTAACACTTAGCAAATTCCCACGTTAATGTAATATACATGGTCCACAGGATTTCATCCGAGGCTCTGTGTGGTGAACAGCTTTGCAGGTTACTTAGTAGGGAAGTAAGGCTTTAGGTAACATTAAAAGAGATACATTCTTGGGCTTCCCTGGTGGCTCGGCAGTAAAGAATCTGCCTGCCAATGCAGGAGACGCCTACTGGATCCCTGATCTGGGAAGATCCCACATGTCGAGGAGCAACCAGGCCCATTTGCCATGACTACTGAGCCTGTGCTCTAGAGCCTGGGAGTTGCAACTATTGAACCCACAAAGCCGAAACTCCTGAAACCCATGCACTCTAGAGCCTGCGCTCCACAACAAGAGAAGCCACCGCAATGAGAAGCTTGAGCCTTGCGACGAGAGGGTAGCCCTGGCAGCAGCGGAGACCCAGCACAGTCAACAGTAAATAATAAAATAAATTAATTAATAACACTAAAAAAGAGACATGTTCTTTAACTGCTTTTGCTGTTTATCCCAGGGAGGACCAGGAAGAAAAGCAATTTTAAAACATCGGATCCAGTTCAGTGAGAATTATGACTGCCTAAGTAAACCATGAGACTCTGACAGTTATAAATCAAGCTCTGAAAAGAAATAATGGATAGCTGTGAGGTGATGCTCCGTTTTATGCCAGCAATTTACTCCCCTTTTCAATCCTGCCCTTAACTCAATCACGATGACCTCTTCTCTTACGCTCCACCATAACCTGTCTTTCTCTCCCATCAAAGATGAAGTCTCTGAAGCAGATTTCTCAGGTTAGATAAACCCTGCTTCTATCAGCCTGGCCACGTGGGGAAAATCTTAACTATCAAATGAAGTCATAATTATTTTCTTAGGTGATGTAACACATGTTAATCGGAATGAACTTTAAGCCGATATATGATCCCTATTAGATTGCCAGTGTAGGTGCTAAGCCTTGGGCTGCTGCCTCCCAAAAGAGTAACACTGATCAGGTACAATGCTGCTGTGTCCTGTGGCCATGAATGGTGCTTATTAATTTAAAAACCGTGCCTAGATATTTATTATAATGCAAGGTTTCAAAAATACATTATCAGGACACACTACGTGGTCTCAACACGTGTGACTACAGATATCACTTTAGATTCTACGTGGTTCATCATGAATGTGGAAGATGTGAATAACAACTTCCTTGATGGAAATGTATTCAGTTTATGTGGCCCCTGTGCCTTCTTTTTCTCTCTTGGGTTACTTTTCTTTCCCCCTTCTCTCGTGACTGATATCATTTAAACACTCCCATCTCTCCTTTCCGATAAAGCTGTTCTTTTGTTGTTCAGTTGCCAAGTCGCGTTTGACTCTTTGAGACCCCATGGACTGCAGCACGCCAGGCTACCCTGTCCCTCACCATCGCCTGGAGTTTGCCCAAGTACATGTTCATTGAATCGATGATGTTATCCAACCATCTCATCCTCTGATAAAGACAGATCTGCTGACAAACTGTTCAATCCTAGGTTTTTTTTATTTATTTTTTTTGGCTTGGAGGGTTCTGTGGCACCTCTTCAACTGTTTGTGATTGGTGCTCAATCGCAACCGGTTTGCAAGAGTCACTGAATGACAGTGACTGAGCCTGACAGCATCAAACCTAAACACTAACCACTGGGAGGCCTAGGGCACTGCGGTGCTCCCTCAGGAACTGCTTTCTAAAGCTCACAGCTTCTTCTGTCTCTAGCGTTAAAGAGTCTCCTTGATGGGCCACTGACCTAGAAGACAGGGACTTGGGTTCTAGTCCCAGGGTTAACCCTGAGCAGAAGCAGGACCTTGGACAAGGGACTTCAGTTCCCTAAGCCACCAACATTCCTACCACCACAGTTTGGATTTGTGCTATACAGTAGGTCCTTGTTGGTTACCTATTTTATATACAGTGGTGTGTATATGTCACCTGAAACTAACACAATATTGCTATCAACTATACTCCAATATAAAATGAAAATTTCTTTAAAAAAGTTAAACCTGATGATCTTTCAGCTCCATATTATTTCAGAATATGTGTGTATGTGTGTGCATATATATATATATATATAAAATATGATCCCATGACTTCTCATAAACATGGTTTTTTAAGATATGCTAAAGGAATGGAGAAAACTGCTGTTTTTTTTTTTTTTTTAATGACTGATCCTGATTTTCTATGCAATCTTTGAAGAGCTAAGGTATAAACCTCTGTTTCAGTTCAGTTCAGTCGCTCAGTCGTGTCCGACTCTTTGTGATCCCATGAATCGCAGCACGCCAGGCTTCCCTGTCCATCACCAACTCCCGGAGTTCACTCAAACTCATGTCCATCAAGTCGGTGATGCCATCCAGCCATCTCATCCTCTGTCGTCCCCTTCTCCTCCTGCCCCCAATCCCTCCCAGCATCAGAGTCTTTTCCAATGAGTCAACCCTTCGCATGAGGTGGCCAAAGTATTGGAGTTTCAGCTTCAGCATCAGTCCTTCCAATGGACACCTAGGACTGATTTCCTTTAGAATGGACTGGTTGGATCTCCTTGCAGTCCAAGGGACTCTCAAGAGTCTTCTCCAACACCACAGTTCAAAAGCATCAATTCTTCGGTGCTCAGCGTTCTTCACAGTCCAACTCTCACATCCATACATGACCACAGGAAAAACCATAGCCTTGACTAGACGGACCTTTGCTGGCAAAGTAATGTCTCTGCTTTTCAATATGCTATCTAGGTTGATCATAACTTTCCTTCCAAGGAGTAAGCGTCTTTTAATTTCATGGCTGCAATCACCATCTGCAGTGATTTGGGAGCCCCTCAAAATAAAGTCTGACACTGTTTCTACTGTTTCCCCATCTACTTCCCATGAAGTGATGGGGCTAGATGCCATGATCTTAGTTTTCTGAATGTTGAGCTTTAAGCCAACTTTTTCACTCTCCTCTTTCATTTTCATCAAGAGGCTTTTTGGTTCCTCTTTCTGTTTAGAATCCACCAAAAAAAAAAAAAATCCAAAAAACAGTTCACATAAAAAAGAAAAGCTAACAGACATGAAATTGAAAGCAAACCAACAACTGAAATAAAATTCAAACTACTATTCCTACACAGAAGTTGGAAAGAACAAATAAGGAATAATAGATAACGTAATGGATAACGTAATGGAATACAGAGGATCCTGTGGGGGAACTCGGCCTCTCTTTCTACCTCTCTTCTTCCTATTCATTGATCCTCAAAGACACAGGAACTGTTAGGCATTTTTATGTCCTGAATAGAGCTGCAATACAAGGACAAACCAAGAGGGAAATAAGTCCATACAAACTCGAGAGGGGAACATACCAGGTGGACAAAATCAGAGAATCTAAAGGGTTGGATGGATGAATCAGCCTTATAAAATACCCCAAAGAGAGACTATTCTAGTTTTGCCAGTGGTAGAGTATTCCTCAGGTGTATCAGTCTCCATGTTAATTCCATCTCCACTCTGGAAAAAAAAAATGATGCTAGATGCAATGAACACTGATGTGCTAGAGTGTTTAGGAAAAGAAAAGGACTACAGCAAATAAGCGGTCACTAATATCGGAATTACAGCTACATCTGTGGCCATGTAATTAGCTGGAAAGCTCAGCATCTGTCACAAAATTGCAAGGACGATCTGTGAACTGATAACACTAACAATTAAAACAATAACACCATAAAGCCTCAAAGAAGCTTTAATTATTCATTTAATTTGGAAAGTAAAGCTGGAAAGGACAGCCGCTAAAGATCCAGCTTTTTATACCTGTTCCTACTTATTTGATTCTTGAAATTTTTCTATTGTTCATGTGACCCTCTACTGTATTTAATGAGCCCTGATTTTCCTGGAAGTCTTACCAAAAAAAAAAAAAAAAAAACTTGTGTTCAATCCCTGTATTTCCAATTACATCAGGCATGTGGGCAAATTGTTAGCTCTCTAAAACAGACAATCAACTCCAACTTCACTAGAATAAGGACCACTCTGGTATTTAATGCACTTAAATAGTGCAATTAAAATAAAGACAGTGACTGCTGTGTGCTTCTAAACGTAGTTGACAAACATTTGTGAGTCTTCCCATGCACATCTAAACTACCCTTAAACTTTACAGTCAAGAAGAGGTAAAGGAATGAGAGACAGATACAGTACAGTCTGCTCTGCAATAATGCCGTGGAGGTGCTACGGATTTTGAGCCCTAAGCAAGGAGGGCGAAGAGGTGACTTCTGATTGGAGATCAAAGAAAGGCTTAGGGCAGAGGTGGCATTTGAAGTCATTCTTAGCCTGGACAAAGAGGGAAAGTGACATTTCTGACAGCTGGGTGAACATGAAGGGTAACTCAGAGGGACAAGAAGAGGAGAGGGAGCTTGGGAGATATGGGGAATGGCTGCAAACAGCTGAAGTCATAGATATCAACCAGAAACGGAGGTGGAGGATGGGTTACATCGGAGATGGTTTAAAGAGTCTGGATTTTACTTGGAAGTCAAGAAGTAAGTCGTAAACATTTTAAAATTGGGGAGCCACAGTTGATCATGATTCTTTAAGGATTATCTGTGCCATAATAATGGGCAGGGTCAGTTTTGAAGGAAATCTCTGGTGTTCACCTGGTGGAGGGGGAAGGAAAGTGTTAGTCGCTCAGTCGTGTCCATCTCTTTGCAACCCCATGGACTGTAGCTTGTCAAGTTCCTCTGATCATGGGACTCTCCAGGCAAGAATACTGGAGTAGGTAACCATTCTCTTCTCCTGGAGACCTTCCCGACCACAATAATAAACAGTCTAAGAACTTGGTGAGGACGTGACATGGAGATGATGGGAAAGAAGAGCAAGACGCTTCCTCCCAGCGCGGGTTGGTCCAATACAGCTTTCCGTGATGATGGGAACACTCTGCACCTGCCCTCTCCACTGTGGTCGCCACGTGTCACGTGCCCAATGAGGACTTGCAGTGTGATCAGTGTGACAGTGTGTGAGTGGGCTTCCCTGGTGGCTCAGGTGGTAAAGAATCCGCCTGCAATGCAGGATGCCTGGACTCTGTCTCTGGGTCGGGAAGATCCCCTGGAGAAGGAAATGGCAACCCACTCCAGTATTCTGCCCTGGAGAATTCCACGAATGTATAGTCCATGGGTCACAAAGAGTCGGACACGACTGAGCAACTTCCACTGTCCACATGCATCTCGTGACTACTATATTCGACAGCACAGTTCCCAAGCAATAAATGCTGCACAGTAAGATATCAAAACCAAAGAGAAATAGTATTAAAAATGTTTAAGTAACAGAAGGCAGAAATTTACACACTTTTTGTAAGTTCCCCCAAATGTCGATCTGAGTCAAGTGCTTGTTAAAATACATGGAGCTGTGACCTTTTTGAAAGCAAGAATAGTTTTCTTTTCATCCTCCTGTCTCTTAGTCCTTAGTACAGACCTGAGCACTGTAAGTACTCAATAAACTACTCTGAATGAATACATGAATGAGTTCATGAGTGAACACACTATGTGCATGCAGGTTAGAGTTCACCATTCAAAGAGCTGAGTGCATTAAGACATTAGGCAAATGCTTAATGGGGGAAGGACGCCAAGTATGGGCTATTTCTATAGCTTCATTCCTTGATTGCTCTAAAACTCAAGATTCTACAGTATATGGAATTAACATCTGGAGAACTAAAATTTCATTTTTTTTAATAGAAAAATTGGTATTGTTACTTTTCTCAACAGTTTTAGCAAAGCCAAAAGAATTCATATGAATGATGCAAACTGAACACCATCATGCATTTAGAACACCATCATGCATAATGCTTTTAGAAAGCTACTTTCTGCTTCTTAAAGCAATATGTATTTCTTATAGAAACTCGAATATATTCACATAATAAAGGAGAAAATAAAATTATCTACAATTCTAAAACCAGAGGCACTCACTGTTGAGGTATCATTGTCAGCAAACCGAACATAGGTTTGCTCACCTGCTCTCAGCAAACCTAATATATTGACACAGGATGGTGGTGAAGGAAAGTGCAACATTTACTGCAGGGCACCAAGCAAGAGTCTGGCCAGCTCGTGCTCAAAAGACCCCAACTCCTTGATGACTTTCAGGGACAGGTTTTTAAAGACAGGATGAGGGGCAGGACTTTCTGGTGGTCCAGTGGTTAAGACTCTGAGCTTCTACTGAAGGAGGAACCAGTTCAATTCCTGATCAGCCATGCCTTTCAGGCTCAGTCACTAAGTCCTGTCTGACTCTTTTGCAATCCCATGGACATCAGCCTGCAAGGCTCCCCTGTCCATGGGATTCTCCAGGCAAGAATACTGGAGTGGGTTGCCATTTCCTCCTCCAGGGGATTTTCCTGACCCTCGTCTTATGCATGGCAGGCAGATTCTTTACTGCTGAGCCACTGGGGCTTTCCAAGTGGTACTAGTTGTAAAGAACCCGCCTACCAATATAGGAGATATAAAAGACACAGGTTCGATCCCCGGGTCCAGAAGATCCCCTGGAGGAGTCCACAGCAGCCCACTCCAGTATTCTTGCCTGGATAATTCCATGGATAGGGAAGCCTGGCAGGCTACAGTCCATAGGGTCACAAAGAGTCAAACATGACTGAAGCAACTTTGCATGTACGCATGCATGCACCTGGTTAAAACAAAACCAATATAAATAAATCTCATAAATCTCATTAAGACAGGGTGAGGGAGAGAGTTTTGAAGTGCGTGATCAGCTTGTGAACATTCCTCTGATTGACTGATTGTGAGGTAATTGGAATTCAACATCATCAACCTTCTGGTTCCAACCAGCCTGGGGTCTACATGCTGGTGGTCAGCACACAATTACTTTTTTCCAGCTGGTGGGTTTCAATATCTGCATAATAGCTCAAGCATATAGCTCAGGTTATCTATAGCCTTTGAGGAGGAACTAAAGATTCTTGACTTGGTTTGATAACTAAACTGTTATTATTTTGTCTTGCTTGACTGTTTTCTTTTGCTTCTGCATTTTCTTGCTTCTGTGATTAAATCTGTTCTTTGGAACTCCTAGAAGGCTAGTTTCTCTACAAAGAAGAAGCAGGTGCAGGACATGGGGCAGTCTGTTCCAAGGAGACATCACTCAGTTCTGCTCATTACAATCCCCCCTTTTATCTGATACTCTTCAATCTTAAGGAAGAACAGGTACAGAACAAGAAAGGAAATAAAGTTTTGGATAGAGACGTTAATCATAAACTTGGCATAGGAACTTGGTTTCAGGGGGACACATTTTTATTATTATATTTGTTTTTTTTTCTGTATATGTATGTGTGTTTACACATATACATAAACCTTTTCTCCACAAAAAGTAAATCTTCATGCCATGAATTAAGTCAACACTCTTCTAAATAATTTCCGTAGCCACGTAACATCAGTCACGTGAAAATGCCACATTCTACCTTTACTGTTGATCACACACGTTGTCTCCAGTCTTCCGGAATGCCATTTGGAAATTTATATTGAGACTTAAAATATTGATAGCCTTGACTTGTTACTCCACTTCTAGGAAAATTTCTTAAGGAAAAGAAAAATGGGCATCAAAAAATTATTTATAATAGTGTAAGACTGGGACTTCTCAGGTGATCCGGTGGTTAAGAATCTGCGTTGCATTTCAGGGGACGCAGATTTGATCCCTGGTCAGGGAACTAAAATCCCACAGCAACTAAGCCCACATGCTTCAACTAGAGAGTCCAAGAGCCACAAGGAAAGATTCCACGTGACACAGCAAAGATCCTGTGTCCCTCAACTAACACCCAACACAGCCCAATAAATAGCTAAATAAATACAAAAATAATGTAAGATCGCTAAAAGATTTCAACATCAAATAATAAAAGGTAATAAATTATGTTAAAATGAATACTGTAAAACTTGTAAGAGTTGTTTAAAAAAAATTGCAAGGCAGAAACTATAAAAGTAAACAAAAAACCCATATAATATCAAATTACATAGGTAATGCAAGTACCAGTTTTTAAACCAAAATGTATACATAAAGGGGGGTGAGAATAATGTACATATCTTAATTGTGTGTGTGCATTAGTCCCTCAGTCATGTCTGACTGTTTGCGACCCCCTGGACTGTAGCCTGCCAGGCTCTTCTGTCCATTGGATTCTCCAGGCAAGAATACTGGAGCGGGCTGCCATGTGCCCTGCTTCAGGGGATCTTCCCAACCCAGGAACCAAACCTGAGTCTCTTATCTCTCCTGCATTGGCAG
Organism: Capricornis sumatraensis; assembly: GCF_032405125.1. Taxonomy (NCBI): domain Eukaryota; kingdom Metazoa; phylum Chordata; class Mammalia; order Artiodactyla; family Bovidae; genus Capricornis; species Capricornis sumatraensis. The sequence continues at coordinate 32,724,204 of NC_091080.1, read as the reverse complement.
GCAAGTTCTTTACCACTAGAGCCACCTGGGAAGCCCCATATCTTAATTAACAAATAATTTATTGCTACAAGTGCTAACTGGCATCTAAGCCTTCAGTGAGTTGTGGTCGTATCAGCAAAGATCACTGACCACAGATCACCAAAACAAACATAATACAGATGAAAATTCACGATATTGTGAGAATTACCAAAACATGATGGAGAGACATGAAGTGACAAATGCTGAAAAACAGCAATAGTAGACTTGCTTGACTCAGGGTTGCCATGAACATTCAGTTTATAATGAAAACAAACAACAAAAAAAACCCCACAGTATCTATGAAGCTCAGTAAAAACCCCCACAGTATCTATGAGGCGTGCCTGTATTAACAATGCTTGTCCTTGACCGAGAGACTAGAAAGCAACTCTATGTGCTTCCTCTCCCAATGTTTCCACATGGTAAAAGTTCTATGATAGAAACAATTTTCTCTAAAGGAGTCCACAGAGCGCTGTGGTCAAGACCACAGGGTGCACTGATGCTGTCATTAATGTCCGGGAAGACATCACGGCCCACATCTTAAGGACGCTGCTAGACAAGTTTCTCCATATTCCTATACAGAAAAGCAGGTGAGCAGGATTTCTAAGCAAGCAGAGACTTAACAGGAAGTCTGAACAGGGTGAGTGTTTTCATCCCTGTTCGGAGAGGGGCACATGGATGTGGTGACCTTACTTAAAACCTGAGACAACAGTCATTGAATGTTAATTTCATCCACTTCCCATTTAAAGGAAAATCATTATGTGACCATGTCAGAGTCCTGGGGCCCCCTCAGGGGATTCTGCGAATGGTGCCCCAGATACACCAGGCAGCTGGTGTGTGTTTAGACACCACCATGCTGAAACAACCATCCACATCAGCACAGCTAAAGCATGCTGGCTTCAAATGCTGTTATCACTTGGAGGACTATTGCTGTCTGTTAGGGCTGCCTTGCAGAAAGCTGCTGGGGCTTCCCAGGTAGCTCAGCGGTATAAAGGATCTGCCTGCCAATGCAGGAGACACGGGTTCAATCCCTGGGTTGGGAAGAGCCCCTGGAGAAGAAGATGGCAACCCACTCCAGTATTCTTGCCTGGATAATCCCATGGACAGAGGAGCCTGGCAGGCTATAGTCCATGGGGTCTAAAAGAATTGGACACAACCAAAGCAATTGAGCCACTAGGCTAAGCAGTTCACATTATTTTTTAACCATTCATTTCCTCCTTTGGCAGATGAGTGAATGAGTGAAAGCCGCTCAGTCGTGTCCGACTCTTTGCGATGCCATGGACTATACAGTCCATGGAATTCTCCAGGCCAGAATACTGGAGTGGGTAGCCATTCCCTTCCCCAGGGGATCTTCCCAACCCAGGGATAGAACCCAGGTCTCCTGCATTGCAGGCAGATTCTTTACCAGCTGAACCACAAGGGAAGCCCAAGAACACTAGAGTGGGTAGCCTATCTCTACTCTAGTGGATCTTTCCGACCCAGGAATCAAACTGGGGTCTCCAGCATTGCAGGTGGATTCTTTACCAACTGAGATATTGGGGAAGCCCAGTGGCAGATGAGGAAACATTAATTAATAGCTTGTTAATTTCTCTCATTCTATATATGTGAAAACTGAAGGACAGACAGAATAAGAAATGGCCTCAGGGATCTCTTATTTTAAGAAGCCTCCAAACTGGACTTTCATCCCAGTCAGTCTGGCTCCAGAGCCTGACTCTTCCAAGTCCTCTCTCTTCCCCATCAGCTTTACCATGCTTTTAACCTCTGCTCTGAACCTTATTTGCATACTTAGCATGAAGGTTTTATACTTATCTATATTAATATGCAAAACATTTCTAGCTAATGTGAACAATTATCCCAATAGCATCAAACTGAAAGAGAAAATAATTCAACAAAACCCTTTTCCATAGTTAGGGCTCTCTAAATTATACATTTTCTGGAGTACTCCATTTGAAATCAGTTCCATCGTCATTTATGATTTAATTGGAATAAAATTTGCCAAACTTACTAGACTGCAGTACTCACAGGAGAATAGAAGTACCCAATGCCAAAAGACATTTTTCTCTGACTGAGATTCTGTATCTTATTTTTCTAATGAGTTAGTTCGGAATTTTCCATGTTTATTAACCAATTGTATCACTGATTTCAAGAGCTGGAAGCAAGAAAGTGACTGTGTGGCTATGAACTGTTGTACCTTTAGGCCACTATATTCCATGTGTCATCCTCAGGCATTTAGTTTGAACATGAAAGGACAGTACCCTATTCTCCTATCCCAAATTGTCCGTGCTCTCCACACTCATATTTGTTGGTGGGAACGGAAGGATGGAAAACAGCTGAACTCAATCACCTTCCAGGCCAAAAATGAAAATAGACATTCAGAAACAGACACTGTAGATCAAACAGGGACAAGTTACGTTTCCAAGTCCATTCACTGTACATTGGCTCAGGACCGTGTAATACATTTTATTAACAGGAAAATACATCTGGGGTCAATGGATTTGTTCAGATTTCAGCTTGTCGGGGTCCCAGGACTTTTACTATCAATTCCCAGTTTAACACCCCTTCTACTCTGACCTCTAATTTCATTTCATAAGATTCAGTGAATCTGGTCAATCAGGTATGGAATTCCTCTTATCATTTGCTTTATGATAATAATACCTTTCATATGTAGTGTAATCAGTTCTTAAAGCATTCATTGAGTGCTCATACATTGCAGTGACAAGCATAGAAAGAAAGGATGCCCATTTTAGAGTGAAAAGACAAGAGTTGTGGCCCCATATTGAGAATGAACACATTTCCCTCCAACAACCATAATGGGATTTGTTTATAAGTATATGGTCATTCCATGACTCAGACCTTACAGATTGCCTTGTGCATGCTCAGTCACGTCTGACTCTTTGTGACCCCATGGGCTGTGTAGCCTGCCAGGCTCCTCTGTCCATGGTATTTCCCAGGCAAGAATATTGGAGTGGGTTGCCATTTCCTCCCTGGGGGATCTTCCCGACCCAGAGATAAAACCCTTATCCTCGCATTCTCCTGCATTGGCAGGCAGAGTCCTCATCTGGGTCTTACTACCTGTCAAAACCTGCTGGGCATCAAATTAATATTGATTATGTGCCTATGAAGTGCCAGATCCTGAGCCTGGGGCTGGGGAGATGAAGAACTTGGGATGTAACTCAAGGATTTGTTGTCTAAATAATCCCCAATTTATGCTATTGTCCAGACAAGGTTGGCACCAGTAGCGTGAAGGAAAAGAGTTCTGCCTTCAGGAACCCACATGACCAGGAGTTGAAATTCTGGCTCAATTGCTTACCAATCACGTGAACTTGGGAGTTATTTTACCTTTCTGAGCTTCAGTTTCTTCATCTAAAGCCAATGAAAACAATCTCTCAGAGCAAGCATATAGGGAAAATGGCAATCAATTTAAAGTGTCTGGCACAAGATAGGTACTCAATTAAAAGTAACCCTGTGGAAAGGGCAGAAGAGAGGAAGAGGAAGAAAAACACACACAGCTCAGCCAACTCCATCTCCTGATAACCTTGATGAGTCCAGTGTTACGAAATGGGACACAACAGACCCTAAGAAGACTCGGTCAAAGCCCAGCACTTCAAAACTGCACACATGCAGTCGCGTTTATACCTCCCAAATGCAGAGAAGGACCAAATGCTTGAGTGCCAAAGAAAGATACCCCTCCTGCACACAGGGCTGGTAACTCAGCAGCCTGCGTGCTAAGTCGTTTCAGTCGTGTCTGACTCTTTCCAACCCCATGGACTGTAGCCTGACAGGCTCCTCTGTCCATGGGATTCTCCAGGCAAGTCCTGGAGTGGGTTGCCATCAGCAGCACAGAGCTACAAAGAAGCGCACAGCAGACTGGATACAGTCACCGCAGGAAGGCAAGCAATCTGTCATCAGTGAAAAGGCTAATGACATCCCATTTTAGAAAACATTTGCCCAGCTGGCCACTTCGGAGATCCAGAGGTCACTCCTGCCCTGAGTGTTTCCAGTGTCCGCCCGAGCATGAGGCACGAGTCATTACTTTCCAGGAAACCCCACGTACCACGTGATGCCCAGAGGCCAGGACCACAGCACTGGCAGCATCACTGCAGTGCAGGCTGCAGGTGGCTGCGTGAAACCTCTCTACTACCCGAAATCCTAACCCACCTCAATCCAAAATGCAGAAGCCCATCTCACATCTAATTGCTGGCTAGGAAAACTGTGGAGCCAGAAAAAGAAAACTGAGCAATTAGACTTCAGGAGGGAACCTGGACTTAGTGATAGATCATTTCATTCATCATCCTGGGCAAGTAAACTGCTTTCCAACGGGCTTTCGGCCAAACCCCCACTTACTGCAGTCTCCGCAAGAGGCAGACCGGGGCATGATGTCAGGTTTTATGGTAATGCTAAGCAAAAGTAAGACAGGAAATTGGGTGATCACTAAACCGCGGGGTCTAGTTACGGGCACTGACTGCGAACTCTGCAGGGGAAGGTCAAAGTGAAAGAAGTCTCAAAGAGCTGATTTTATTCTTGATTCACGGGCTCTATGTCATTAACGTCACATGATGGAGGGAGAGAAATGAAAGATGAACTCTCTTATTTATAGGATCTCTACCCAATTCCCAGTAGGAATCTCATGTCATCCCTTGAGATGCTCTCATGCGACAGAGGCATGTGGGACCTAGAAGAGCAAAGTGTACATTTTAAAAATATGTGGTTCAATTTTACCAGCGTAATTTATTCCTCTTTTGCAACAAGAAGTTGTTTTCTTACTTTTTTACAGTTGCAGGAAAAATCAGTTTGGAACTAATGAATTTTACTACTTGTATAGGAGTCCATCAGTGATAAGTCTTCCTGCTTTGATTTCGTATTTAATCTTCTGGTATTATGACAGCAATCCCAAAGATGGGGGGAGACGCGCATAGTTGTTTAACTTAGGGTTTATTTTCTCCACTTCCTTTAAAGTGTTAAGCATACCAGAGATGACGTTAATGGCCTTATCTGATTTGATCTGAGTAGCAATCTTTTAAAATTAATAACTCTGATGTCAGCTTCCCTGTCATGTTGCCAAGTTTAATTCCCACTTCTGCCACGATTAACACTCTAATGAAGACACTGATTTTAGCGCTAGTACACACTTAAAGAGCGTCACTCTTCTCAGCTACAAAGCTTCTGCAGGGAATCACAATAAATCAACCCCAATGAGAGTCCCTATCAGTTGTAAGACTAAAAACCACTAAACATTTCTATTTCTCTCTAAACCTGGATTGCCCCATGATGTATTCAACATTAAATCATCACTGTCATTTCCAAATGTTTCACTCTGTTTTCAGGGATTCTCCCTAAACCATACCACAAAAGGTAAGTGATTTGGTTCCTGTTGAAGACCTAGAGGAAAGTGGCTTTCCCAAGAGAGGAGTTCCACAATGTCCAATCAAGAATTGATTGTGTCCATCAAACCCCACCTCTGTCTCTACAATCTGAAATGAGTGAATAAAGATGTGGTATATATACACAATGGAATATTACTTGGCTATAAAAAATAATAAAATAATGTCAATTGCAGCAACGTGGATGGACCCAGAGATTATCATACTCAGTGAAGTAAGTCAGACAGAAAGACAAATATCATATGATATCACTTGTATGTGGAAGGGCTTCCCCTGGTGGCTCAGACGGTAAAGCATCTGTCTGCAATGCTGGAGACCAGGGTTGGATCCCTGGGTTGGGAAGATCCCCTGGAGAAGGAAATGGCAACCCACTCCAGTACTCTTGCCTGGAAAATCCCATGGACGGAGGAGCCTGGCAGGCTACAGTCCATGGGGTCACAAAGAGGCGGACACGACTGAATAATAATATAAATGAACATATTTACAAGACAGAAATAGATTCTCAGACATAGTAAACAAACTCATGGTTGCCAAAAGGGAAAGTGAAAGCGTTAGTCACTCAGTCGTGTCTGACTCTTTGTGACCCCATGGACTGTAGCCTGCCAGGCTCCTCTGTCCATGCAATTTTCCAGGCAAGAATACTGGAGTGGAGTGCCATTTCCTTCTCCTGGAGATCTTCCTGGCCCAGGGATCGAACCAAGGTCTCCCACATTGCAGGCAGATTCTTTACCACCTGAGCCACCAGGGAAGCAGGAAAGGGATAAATTAGGAGTCTTTCCTCTTCCTCCCATGCAGCATGAGCAAAAACAAAGGTGCTTATCTCACAGATAAGTGTTAAAAGTGGAATGCTTCTCACCATATTAGTGCATACAGTAAGTGCCCAGTAAATGCTGTTATTCCTAGTGGTGCTATTATCGCTGTCAGCAACAGGAAGTCAATGGTCTTCCAATTTCCTGACCAGGATTCTTTTAATTCAGCCACTATATCTCTTACGTGAATATATCTTTCACTATAATGCCAGCCTATACAATTATCCTGTCTCATATCTCATTCTATTATTCTCTTTTACTATAAGGTTCGAAATTATCTTTGATCAGCCCATAATATTTTCCTTTTGTGATAGAATATGTTTTTCTCCTTTAGCCTAGTTTAGGTAAAACTCAATCTTCACAAAGTCTGTCTGTGCATTAGACCAGGAAAACACTTGGTCGGAAATAGCCCCACTTCCTTGCCCCTGACAATTAGTAACGATTTTCATACAAAATATATTGAGGTTTCCCATAGGTCTATCTCAATTGAATGGAATTCTCAAGTGTATAACCACCATGGAAGATGACTATTGATGACATTTCACAAAAACAAGAGGAAAATAAGATCCATTGTTCCCTGCTCTCTTTCATTTACCCCCTGAAGTGTGTAGGCCAGGAGCTTCCTCTTCACATAGTCATGGAGTTTTAGAAGAGGCATCCACCATGTATTCAAAAACTTGACAAGGGGCTGGCCCAGAGAGAGCCAGGGCAGAGAAGCAGGATGCTAAGGAAAATAGGAGCCAGGAGTCAAGCAATTAACTTTTTTTTTTCATGCTTCACTGTAATTAGCCAGATCAAAGGAGACCTGGGCTTACAGAATTCATCAGCCCATGACTCTCTGAGGACAGTTAGCAAATAGTCCTGTAAGCTTTCAGTATGGCTAATTGTCCACAGGCAGACTTTGTTTTCTTGTAAATCACTCCTTTGTGAATCCTTGACCAGTTATTCACATCCTGGAGTGCTGAACTTGAGAACAGTTACAGGACACATATAATTCCCGTGTCCTATTTCTTGTGTGTTGCAGGTGGCCCATGGACACCCCAAACCCACGCTGCAAGGTAGGCACTGGGGTTCCAAGTTCTGTGACTTGACCGATGCCTCACTGTTAGTCAGTGGCAGGAACCGAACTCAGATCTTTCAAAAAGTCTGTGATTTGCAAAGGTCCCTGATCATTAAAGAATCCCCTGTGCTGCTTATTAAAAATACACTTTTTAAGTCAGGAGATCTGGAGTGAGGCTGAGAAATAGGATCTTTAAAAAGCTCCAAGTGATTCTTATTTTTCCTCGAGTTGGATAAGCCAGCTGCATCTATGGGACTTTCTATTTACACCCAAGAAATTGAAAACAGAAACTCCATTTTGCAGGAGTCTTATGGATTTCATGACTTGTCAGTCTCTTCCAGTCTTTTCTTCAGAGACTCATAGTAATAAACTCATTTCTATCATAATCCATATCCATGTCAGTCCTCTGCCGAGAACCTTGAATGGTTTCCAATATTGCTCAGCATCACAGCCAGAATCCTTACAATGGCCTGCCAGGGCTCCACGATCTCACTCTTACCTCTGGGAAACCCTCGCTCTTTCACTCACTCATTTTTAGACACACAGCCCCTTGCCGTCCCAGAAGCAATCCAGTTCCCAACCTGGACCTCTGTTTGAGCCATTGTCTCTCCCTAGGACATCCTTCCCTGAGAGATGCACATGGTCAACTCCCTCACCTCCTCCCCCTCCACTCAAACACCAGCTCCATAAAGTCTGCCCTGATATCCCGTATAACGTTCAACCATTCTCGACTCCTGTAACTCCTAATCCCCTGTACTAACCGCCACTTGTCAGGAAGACCTCCTGGAGAAGGAAACGGCAACCCACTCCAGTATTCTTGCCCGGGAAACCCCATGGAAGAGGAGGAGTCTGGCAGGCTATAGTCCACAGGGTTGCTAAAGAGTCAGACACAACTGAGCGACTGAAAAACAATAGTATATACTTACCTTACATACTGTGGAAAATTTTGAAAGAGATGGGAATACCAGACCACCTGACCTGCCTCTTGAGAAACCTATATGCAGGTCAGGAAGCAACAGTTAGAACTGGACATGGAACAACAGACTGGTTCCAAATCAAGAAAAGGAGTACATCAAGGCTGTATATTGTCACCCTGCTTATTTAACTTCTATGCAGAGTACACCATGAGAAATGCTGGGCTAGAAAAAGCACAAGCTGGAATCAAGACTGCTGAGAGAAATATCAATAACCTCAGATATGCAGATGACACCTCCCTTATGGCAGAAAGTGAAGAGGAACTAAAAAGCCTCTTGATGAAAGTGAAAGAGGAGAGTGAAAAAGTTGGCTTAAAGCTCAACATTCAGAAAATGAAGATCATGGCATCTAGTCCCATCACTTCATGGCAAATAGATGAGGAAACAGTGGAAACAGTGTCAGACTTTATTTTTTTGGGCTCCAAAATCACTGCAGATGGTGACTGCAGCCATGAAATTAAAAGATGCTTACTCCTTGGAAGGAAAGTTATGACCAACCTAGATAACATATTCAAAAGCAGAGACACTACTTTTCCAACAAAGGTCCATCTAGTCAAGGCTATGGTTTTTCCTGTGGTCATGTATGGATGTGAGAGTTGGACTGTGTAGAAAGCTGAGCGCCGAAGAATTGATGCTTTTGAACTGTGGTGTTGGAGAAGATTCTTGAGAGTCCCTTGGACTGCAAGGAGATCCAACCAGTCCATTCTATTTTTTTTCTTTTTTCACTTTACAATACTGTATTGGTTTTGCCATACATTGACATGAATCCACCACAGGTGTACATGAGTTCCCAACCCTGAACCCCCCTCCCATCCCCCTCCCCATATCATCTCTCTGGGTCATCCCAGTGCACCAGCCTCAAGCATCCTGTATCCTGTATGGAACCTAAACTAGCGATTCGTTTCTTACATGATAGTGTACATGTTTCAATGCCATTCTCCCAAGTCATCCCACCCTCTCCCTCTCCCACAGAGTCCAAAAGTCTGTTCTTTACATCTGTGTCTTTTTGCTGTCTCGCATACAGGGTTATCATTAGAAAGGTGGTAATGGCAACCAGTCCATTCTAAAGGAGATTAGTCCTGGGTGTTCATTGGGAGGACTGATGCTAAAGCTGAAACTCTAATACTTGGGCCACATCATGCAAAGAGTTGACTCACTGGAAAAGACTCTGATGCTGGGAGGGATTGGGGGCAGGAGGAGAAAGGGACGACAGAGGATGAGACGGCTGGATGGCATCATCGACTCGATGGACATGGGTTTGGGTGAACTCCGGGAGTTGGTGATGGACAGGGAGGCCTGCTGCTGCTGCTGCTGCTAAGTTGCTTCAGTAGTGTCCGACTGTGTGCGACCCCATAGATGGCAGCCCACCAGGCTCCCCCGTCCCTGGGATTCTCCAGGCAAGAACACTGGAGTGGGTTGCCATTTCCTTCTCCAATGCATGAAAGTGAAAAGTGAAAGTGAAGTCCTTCAGTCGTGTCCGACTCTTAGAGACCCCATGGACTGCAGCCCACTAGGCCCCTCCATCCATGGGATTTTCCAGGCAAGAGTACTGGAGTGGGGTGACCTGGCATGTTGCAATTCATGGGGTCGCAAAGAGTCGGACATGACTGAGTGACTGAACCGAACCAAACTGAACTGAACCTTACATACTTACTCTAAGGCAAGGGTCCCCAACTTCCGCGATCTAATGTTTGGTGATCTGAAGTGAAGCTGATGTAATAATAAAAGAAATAAAGTCCACAATAAATATAATGCACTTGAATCATCTCAAAACCTCCCTGGTCCATGGAAAAATTATCTTCCGTGAAGTAGGTTCCCTGGTGTCAAAAAGGTTGAGGACTGCTTCACTAGAAGCCACAGTATATATACACTATATATACCTTCTAACATACCATGTAATAAGATAGGCTTACTGTTTACTTGCTAAGAATAAGCTCCACAATATCAGAGATCTTTGTCTACTGATACAGGCCAAGTACCTAGAACAGTGCCTGGTATGCAGTAGGTGCTTAATAAATATGTGTTAAGGTAATGAATATAACTGAACCAAGATTTCATACAACAATACTACACCTAACTGCATCAATGGACTCAGATACAGTCCTTCCAATTCTCTTCTAATTCATCTTATTAAAGTGTTGGCTGCAACTCATTAGTTGGTCACCCAACAGTTTGAAAAACACTGACATAATTAAACTGTTGCTTCTTTGCCAACAGCTTGCTGGGTGCCTCATCAGACCAATTTCTCACAAGGTGCCGCTTAACCAGTCACATACAAAGAGCTCCCTACAAAGGGTAACAACTGTAAGTGGTGATTGAACATGTGCAAATGAGGAAGGTGATAAAATAATCAGCTTAGACATTTTGGCATGTAATCATGTGTTCAGCAAAATGCTAACTCAGCTTTGAAGGTGTAAAGTTGTAACAAATATGAATATTCATATAATAACCATGACTATAATGGCAACCCACTCCAGTGTTCTTGCCTGGAGAATCCCAGGGACGGGGGAGCCTGGTGGGCTGCCGTCTATGGGGTCGCACAGAGTCGGACACGACTGAAGCGACTTAGCAGCAGCAGTAGCAGCAAACACGACTATAGTAAGCAATGCATCCGTGAATCATCCGGAAGGATAGTAACCTGTCTCAAATTGTATTAATTTAGTTACAGCAAAGTAAGGTTTTAAAATATTCAGTTTAACCATCGTTTTTGGTGAATTTTCCTTCCAAAACTGTTATGAGGAAAGGACTGGTTTTACGTCAGGTGAATCATTTCAGAGAACACGATCAGTAGGTCCTGTATTATCACCAATGACCAACTATTTATAGTTATATTAATATTTTAAGGGGTCTTAAATATTCTTTAATCTTAGTTTGGCTTCACGTTTCACAATTTATGCTATAAACATGCCCCATTAGTTTGCCAGGACGACCATACAAAGTATCACAGACTGGATAGCTCAAACAAGAGAAATTTATTTTCTTGTGACTCCAGAAGCTAAAAGCCCAAGGTCAAGGAGTTGGCAGGCTTGCTTTCTTTAGCAGACTCCCTTGCTGGCTTGTAGAAAGCTGTTTTCTTTCTGTGTCTTCATAGCACCTTTCCTGTGTGGCTCTGTGTCCTAATTGCCTCTTCTTTAAAGGACACAGTCATAATGAGTTAAGACCCACTCTAATGACCTCATTTCTATTTAATTATTTCTTTTAAAAACCCATCTCCAAACATAGTCACATGCTGAAGTATTGAGGGTGGAGCTTCAATATATGAATTTGGAGGAGACACAATTAAGCCCATAATACCGTATACAATTTCACATTCAGTGCACCTAGCCTCTTTAACATGAATCAAAACAAACTGGATAATAATGTCAATGAATGAATTAAAATTGATTTAACTGCAGTTAAGATCTCAAGCTGGTCTCATCAACTCAGGAGAATAAACGAACTTGCTTTCCTCAAAACTCAGGCTTTCTTCCTAGATATTTCATTTCAGATTGGTCTACACAGACAGGCCTATTTCTCCTAAAATCTTAGGTGCCAGTTTAAAAGGAACATCTATCTCAGGCAGGATGAAGCAACCAACTCAGGAGGAAATGTGAGGTTAACTGAATGGTTTAAAATCAACCACGTAGAGATGTGATCAGCCTCGAAGCATCCTAGGAATCATGGCTATTTCCACGTTACACAGGGTGGAATCTGAACGGAATACCATTGTCAGTGGAATTCAGAAGAGAACTGGTGTCAGCATTTTGACAAGTCAAACCTTGCCAGAAGGCCTCTATGGGTAGAGGATTGCGCCAGATCCTAAAAGAGACTGAGTGAGAAACGACGGAAAGAAGTGAGTGGTTTTTTTAACTTGGTGGATGAAAGATTTAGTGGTGCTATGAGAACTGTCAAAGGACGTGAGGGCTCGCAGGCAGAAGAATTCCACTTATTCTCAGAGGCACCCGAATACAGTCTGATCAATGGGTTCAAACCCTGAGAGGCTGACTTTGGCTAAAAGAGAGAAGAACTGTCCCTCTCCCTAACTATTAAGACTAAGGGTCATGCGTGCCCTGGAGGGATTCATGTCAGGACGACTGAAACGACTTAGCAGCAGCAGAGAATAAACTTCCTCGGTTCCTTCCAAATCTGAGACTCTTCCATCATGTTCATTCCCTCTAAAGGTTTCCGGTGAATGACAATATCTACCTGCCTTCATGCACTGTCTAAATAATAATATTTTGTCTACAGGATAAGTAAAGACAGTACCATCTATTCATGGTTGCATTGCCTTACTATCAGAAAGGAATTACTCCACAATTTCTTGCCACAGGTAAGTGATATCATATGATATCTGTCTTTCTCTGTCTGACATCACTCAGTATGACAATCTCTAGGTTCATCCATGTTGCTCTCTAAATGCCTTTTTTTTTTTTTTTAGAGACAATATCATTTGCTGGTTGTTATTTTTTGGTGCAACCAGAAAATAGTGGGATACTGAATATGGGAGATTTTGACTGTCTTGGGTGTCAGTTTAACGTTCAAGTGGCAAAACAAACAAAACCAGAGCTTCATTCTACACCACGACCTTCTTAGTCATCTTCATTACAATTTAATTTTCTAGGGAACATTGTAAAGGTTTCCAATACTCCTATTCCATGACCAACAGGGTAGTCAATCGTGATTCTGGACAAAACCAAAATATAAACAAAAATATGTATGAAAACAGACCTGTTGTTACTACTGCTAATACATTCGCCAGGCATTCAACAAGAAATGAGGATCTGAACGTTCAGGGGCAAATACAGTGATCAGTTTGATCAACTGTGAGAAAGGACCCCAGAGGCACAGGAACAAGGGAAGGAACACAGAACAGACTTCACACTTTGCTGAGCAGTAGAAACCAAAATCACTTCATTTCTACCCAGCCAGGCTGTGACGCTCACGCACAGTGAGAAACGTTTCACGCTCCTCGTTTACTTTATTTCCTTTTTCGCTTGTCACCCCTAAATTAATCAGGACCACTGCCGTTCAGCAGCTTAGTCAACAGAACTCCATCATCTTGTCAGCTCCTTAAGAAGAAGGAAGTTGGGGTGGAGCAGGGGTTGGGGGGGTGATGGAGAAAGCTGGGGTCGGGGAGGGGTGGGCAGATACGGAAGGCAGGCGGTGGCTAAGGATTGAAAGAGAGAGGAAGGCGTGAAAAAACAATGTGAGATCTCACATACAATCTAAAGCTGAGGCAGCCACATAATTATAAAGCTAGCTTTTCTTTCACTTGACAGCAGAAGAAAAGGAGGTGAAGAGAAGCTTTTAAATGAAACATGACATTCCCTTATTAAAGTCTGATTTCGATTTTAAATGGCTTAGAGCTTTGCATCTTTACTTCCCCACTCAAGGAGTCGATGCTTAATAAAAAGAAGAAAGCAAGAAACTGCAATATTTGAGGAGAGCGTATGCATGTTTCTAAACACACAGTCTTTTTTATCAACCTTTTTAGGTTGATAAAAGCTTTAAATGTTATCCAAGCAGTAGTTGGGCACTATTTGGTGTGCATAAATGTATTCTGACTTACAGGGAAAATGCATGGTAGGCTTTTGTTTAAAAATAGCATGATGCATAATGTGTGCAATGCATTAAGAATTTATTGCCCGTTTCTGCTTCAATTCCTCTTTACAGGGGACAGCCCACAGAAACCATGCATCCTTACAAGCAGAGCTCGGTGGCCTGCATTGCACTGGAGCATTGCATGCTGGGATCTGCAGACGGCCAACAGGATGGCAGCTATAGTACATTTTCCATGCAGTGTGCAGTTCAATATGTTTCAAGTTTTATTTTCCATCTCAGCAAAAGATGAACACCACTGCTACTTCGTTCCTCCCTATATCGGAAATGAGGCAGGACCCCATGGTCCTCCCTCCCCTCCCCCTCTACAGCCTCCACCTGACTTTTGTCTGCAGAAAAACTTTAGCCAAAGAATAAGTTTAATCAGAGAAGTGAGAAAATGCAGAAGCAAAGGAACGCAGTTCAACAAGACCAGATAATCAAGTTTGGTCATTAAGCAAAGTCAAGGACATTTACTTCCTCCTCAAGGGCTATAGATAATATTCTGAGCCACGTCCTGTGGTGTCTGGTAGATCCTGAAACCCCCACCAAGTGGAAGAAGTTAACTACATGATGATCAGACTGTAGCTGTGATATATGCTGCCACAATTCCAAGAACTGGCCTCAAGGAATGGGGACAAACTGACCCTGGAACTGAAGATACTTAGAACAACTAAGACGCTGCCATTTAGAGCACCAATGATCAATTTTAAGATGACTGTCAGAGCTGACTGTACTGTTTCTGCATGGAGCCCCTTCTCTCTGATAAAGCTCTTGTCCATTGGTTGTCAGTGGTGGGCAGCTGGCCTTTAGACTAGAGTTCAGCTCTCTGCCCTGCTGGTTGCCAGCTTCCAAAATAAAGCACACTTTCCTTTCCACCAACCTGGCTTCTTTGTTGGCTTTAGAGCAGTGAGCAGCCAGACCCCACTTCTGGTAACATACCCACTTAAACATACCCTCCACCTCAAAGGACTCCGACATTTCTCCCAAAGTTAGAGGAAAATGCCCCAGTGGCTACAGTTTGCCTCTGCTTGATAAATACTGTAAGTAACATTCATAATAATGCCTAATACTTACAAGGACATTTTGCATTTGGCAAAATATTGTTACACATTATCTACATCTGCTGCTGCTGCTGCTAAGTCGCTTCAGTCGTGTCCAACTCTGTGCGACCCCATTGACGGCAGCCCACCAGGCTCCCCCGTCTCTGGGATTCTCCAGGCAAGAACACTGGAGTGGGTTGCCATTTCCTTCTCCAATGCATGAAAGTGAAAAGGGAAAGTGAAGTCGCTCAGCCGTGTCCAACTTTTAGCGACCCCATGGACTGCAGCCCACCAGGCTCCTCTGTCCATGGGATTTTCCAGGCAAGAGTACTGGAGTGGGGTGCCATTGAGGTGAATGTTATTAACCTCATTTTATGGAAAAGAAAACCGAACCTCACAGAATGCAATTCAAATATATAATATTTAAATATTATCTCTATAATATTTGAATAATAGAAAATGCAATTCACCCACAGAAACAGAGCAAATAAATGACAGTTCCAAGACCCCAGCTCAGATCTCCAGACTCTTTTCTCCCTCCCTCCCTTCACCCTTTTCTATCCTTTTGTCCTTCCTTCCCTCTCCTTTCTCTCCTCTTTTCCTTCCCCTTCTTTTAAACAGCTGTCAAAGTCAAAGTGTTTATCATTCAGTCATATCTGACTCTTTGTGATCCCATGGCCTGTAGCCTCCCAGGCTCCTCTGTCCATGGGATTGTCCAGGCAAGAGTATTGGAGTGGGGTGCCATTCCCTTCTCCAGGGATTAAACGCAGGTTTCCCACTTTGCAGGAGGATTCTTTACCGCCTGAGCCGCCAGGGAAGCCTGTTAACAGCTTTCTTGAGGTATAACTGACATAATAAGCTGAACTTACTCGAAGTGTACAATTTGATAAATTCTGATGTGTATACAAAAGTAAAAAACATGACCATAATCAACACTGCTGCTGCTGCTGCTAAGTCACTTCAGTCGTGTCCAACTCCGTGCGACCCCAGAGACGGCAGTCCACCAGGCTCCCCCGTCCCTGGGGTTCTCCAGGAAAGAACACTGGAGTGGGTTGCCATTTCCTTCTCCAATGCATGAACGTGAAAAGTCAAAGTGAAGTCGCTCAGTCGTGTCCGATTCTTCACAACCCCATGGACTGCAGCCCACCAGGCTCCTCCATCCATGGGATTCTCCAGGCAAGAGTGCTGGAGTGGGGTGCCACTGCCTTCTCCATAATCAACACAGGTATCCATTATTCCATAAAGTTTCCTCCTGATTTTCTGTAATTCCTCTCCCCCTCCATTTCCCACTCTGCCATCCCAGATAACCCTTAACCTGCTTTCTTTCACTATAGAATAGTTTGAATTTTTGAGAATTTTATATAAGTGGAATTATACTCTCTTTTTTTGTCTGGCTTCTTTCACTCAGCATAATTATTTTTAGATTCATGCAGGCTGTCACATGTATCAAAAAGTCATTCCTTCTTATTGCAGAATAATATTCTAGTGCATGGGCAGATCACTGTTTGCTCATCCATTCACCTGTTGATGAGCATCCGGACTATGTCTAGGTTGGGGCGATTATAACTACAGATGCCCTGAACATTCGTACACAAGTCTTTGTATGAACAGATGCTTCATTTCTCTTTGGTAAATTCCTAGGAGTGGAATGGCCGGGTAACATGGTATGCATCTATTTTACTTCTTTAAGAAGCTGCCAGGACTTCCCTGCTGGTCAAATGGTTAAGAACCCGCCTGTCAATGCAGGGGACATGAGTTTGATCCCTGGTCCAGGAAGATCCCACATGCCGCAGGCAACTAAGCCTGGGCATCTCAACTACTGGGCACGCATGCCCAAAGCCCATACTCTGCAACTAGAGGAGCCACCACAGTGAGACGTCCCAGCAGTGCAATGAAGACCCAGCACAACCAAAAATAAAATAATAATAATAATAATAAATAAATAAATATTTTTTAAAAGAAGAAGCTGCCAAGTTGTTTTTTGAAGCAGTTGTACCATTTCATATGGCTGTCAGCAGTGTGAATGTTTGAGTTCGTCCACATCCTTGCTAACATGTAGCTGTTGTTTAGTTGCTAACACTAAGTACAGTTAGTCTTCTCAACCATAATCACATTGGAGATCGAAAAACTAAGTAAAAATAGCATCACCCATTAAAGACAGAGTTCAGCCTATCAAGTCATAAATCCTGAGCAGGGTTGGTTTATAAGTAACATTCCTCAAATTTCCTTTATCTTTATCTTCCTCCCCCGGTTACAGTGTTTTCCAGAACAGCTACTTTTGCCCTGAGCCAAATGGGGTGGAGATGCCTGTAGTAACTATAAAGAGGGCTGCTTTGTCCCTTTCCTGGAGCTGTTCAGTCTTGTTCAGTCGCTAAGTCATGTCTGATTCTTTGCAACCCCAAGGACTGCAGCACGCCAGGCTCCTCTGTCCTGTACTATATTCTGGAGTTCGTCCCAGTTCATGACCACTGAGTCAGTAATGGTATCTAACCATCTCATCCTCTGAGGCCTCCTCCTCTTTTTGCCTTCAATCTTTCCCAGGAGTGAAAGTGAAAGTCGCTCAGTTGGGTCCAACTCTTTGCGACCCCATGGACTATACAGTCCATGGAATTCTCCAGGCCAGAATACTGGAGTGGGTAGCCTTTCCCTTCTCCAGAGGATCTTCCCAAGCCAGGGATTGAACCCAGGTCTCCCACCTTGCAGGCGGATTCTTTACCAGCTGAGCCACAAGGGAGTAGGTTACTGCTGCTGCTGCTGCTGCTAAGCCGCTTCAGTCGTGTCAGACTATGTGATCCCATAGACGGCAGCCCACCAGGCTCCCCCATCCCTGGGATTCTCCAGGCAAGATCACTAGAAACGGAAAATCAGGAAACAATTGTTTCTTGTGCTGCCCCAGGATTTTGTTTTTAGCATTGAAATCTGGTAATGGTGGGTACATGGGAAACTGTATTTTTTATATAGGTCTGAAATCATTAGATCTAAAATTCTTCACTAAACTCTATGTTAATCAAGAGTTCATCATGCAAGTTTCCAGAAGGAAAAAAGGGAAGGGGAAAAGAATGTGAAAGAAAGTATCAAAATAGAAATTAGTTGCAAGTAAGTATTCTTTATAGAAATGGATCACTTTGCTTCCTGAACAGGAAAGCTAAGTAAAACAAAGCAAAACAAACAGTCAAAGAGAAAAATGGCAACTTGAAATAATGCAGTTTAAACCTGCAATTAAATCACTGTAACTAGCATCTGTGATTATTACTAATATTTAACAAATATTTTCTCATGAAGTATTTCAAATATACAGAAAGTCATAGTAGAGTGAACATTTCTGTATCGTCGTCTTGATTTACCAAATCATAACATTTCATCAAACTTATCTGCTTCTTAAAATAACACAATATTATAACCAAGTTGCTCTCGACTAAAAATTTACAAATGAGGATAAACTGCAAAATATATTTAACATACTTCTCCCACAGGCAATTTTCCATAGTCTTCAGTAATCAATCATGGCCCTGTTTGCCCCCAACCTCTACTGATTGATTAAAACTAGTTCAAAAAGAAAGGAAATACTATCACCATTCCTGACAAATGCATGGGAGGAGCAAAGCAGAGGGTTTAACACAGAGACGGGGAAAACTGTACTTTCTAGATCAATTAACTTGACTTTATAAATGAGTAGAGAAATTTTGCTTTATTAAAAATGAACACCGTCACACCACACTATCTTCTTTTTGTGAAATATCCACAGCATTTAAAGAAAGGGCAAAACTGGGAGGACCATGAAAACCGTTTTTTCCTCTGCATTTTAGTAATAGCTTGGACTCAATCACCAATTTGAAGTCTATTTTTCTCTGGAGCAAAGTTACACTGAAAAGGTTATTTGCTATCTTGTTTTCTGGTGCTCCATAGTAAGATTTTGTGGGCTGTCAGGTATCTGCCTTATGGAACAAAAACACACGCAGAGCTGTCCTTGAGAAATGCTTTGCAATAACATCGACGCAGGGTCCCTTCCTGCACTTCCCCTTGTAACTTCCTGTCTTTCCCTCTGTGTTCCCCAGCACTTTTTGGAGCACCTACCTATAAGAATTCTCTCCCAGCCCAGCCATTGCCTGTGGGTTCTCTGAAAAGTTTCCTTCTCCAGACAAGTGGTTCACAAGCCTCCCCTCTGAGATCACCTAGGAAGACCTATAGTCTCTCAGTCCTAAAGTGGGATGAATGAAATAAGTCAGAAAGAGGAAAACAAATATCACACTAATGTATATATACATGGAATCTAGAAAGAGGATACAGACGAAGTTTCGCAGGGCAACAATGGAGATGCAGACGTAGAGAACCGACTTGTGGACACAGGGAAGGAGAGCGTGGGACGAACTGAGAGAGTGGCAATGAAACTTACACGTTTCCATAAGTGAAACAGACAGCTGATGGGAATTTTCTCTATGACTCAGGGAACTCAGCTCGGTGCCCTGGGACTACTTGGAGAGGTGGGATGGGGCTGGAGGCAGAAGGGAGGTTTAACATGTTGATGTATGGCAGAAACCAACACAATATTGTAAAGCGATTCTCCTCCAATTAAAAACAAACTAATAACAACAACAAAAAAGACACTGAATACAGTTGCCTGTGAGATATATATATACCTGCATTATATACATTAACACATTAACTATATATATATATCTATATATATCTATCTATATATATATATAGTTGCTTATCTATTTTATATATAGTAGTGTGAATCTGTTCATCCCAAACTCGTAATTTATCCCTCCCCTCCATCTTTCCCCTTTGGAAGCCGTAAGTATGTTTTTTTAAAATGTCTTTGAGACTGCTTTTGTTTTGTAAAATAAGTTTGTTTGTATCTTTTTTTAGATTCCATATATAAGCAATATCATAAGACATTTGTCCTTCTCTGACTTTCTTCACCTAATATGATAACCTCTGGGTCCATCCAAAGCATTCTCAGCATTCATCTGTTCATTCTTCAAGAAATATTAAGTTCCAAGTGTGTTCCAGAGACTGCGACAGATGCTGGGGAAAGTAACAGGGAATATGCCGGGTGTGGCACCAGCCCTGCAGAGTTTATAGCTGGATACAGACTCTCACATTCCCCCATCCCCCAAAACGGTTAATAATAAAGGCACAGAACAGAGTTACAGAATATTTGCTTCTCCCTCCTGAAGTTTAAGCTATACTCGTTATCTATGAACATCAATCTATCCTCATATAAATGTTTCTTTTAAAACTTCCTCAGTTCCATGGCTACAGTCTAGGGTACAAGAAAGCCAGAAAGAATTGTTTAGATCATTGGGTCTCAAACTTTGTTGTGCATTAGAATCACTTGGAAGCCTCATTGAAACACAGATTGCCAGGCTCTAACCTACAATTGGTGAGACAGAGTAGTTCAGAGAAGGGGCCCAAGGATTTACCTTCCTAACCAGTTTCCCAGCGATGCTGGTGCTGGTGTGGGGCCCACACTGTAACAACCACTGGTTTAGATTACCCCAGGGTGACAAGCCTCCTTCATAAGAAACTTAGGACACAGGGGATGACTTGCAGCATCTCTCACCCGTGGTGATGAGGACTATTACTCTGATTTTACACCTGAGGAAGCTGAGGCCAGTGAAAAATCAATGGCTTGTTCAGGAATAGCTGTGTGTCTCCTGACTCATCATGAATGCAAGAGGTCAGATTTCTCTGAGTGAAACTGAACAAGTTTTACAGAGACTAATAGCTAGATCCTTAAGAAGTATTCAAGGAATTCTGCCCTCTTTCCAACTCTGAGGACCAGTCAAGAAAACTGATGAGCCCATCCTGACCCTACTCTTTCCAACTCGATTCTCGAAATCCAACGATTAATCTTTGTAATCCCTACTCCTGGTCATGACATCCATCTTGATGGGAAGCTGAGTGATGAATGAAGAATGTTTTAGGCTGAAGGTCAGGAGACCCACATTCTGGCCCAGTCTCAGGCACTGAGTATTTAAACTGGTTGAATTAATGTAACTGGGTTCACTTCTTTCATCTGTGAATTGAATAATTGGAAAGATGACTTCTAATGTCCCATCAAGTTCCAGCAAGCACTCTGCAATTTGCTGACTCCCCTGGTTAGGAATGAACTAAAAAAAAAATGGATAAAAGGAGGGCTGGAGCCACAAGTGACAAAGCTCTCGCAAGCAAGGGTCTCTTCCGAAAGCACAGAGAGACTCAACCTCTCTCTGCACCTGTGGCTCAGAGGGGCAGTGACTAGTCAGTCCTCCTGAAGTCTGATAAGTCGGCTCCCAGTTTATAGCCCACAGAGGAAGAAGGGTTTGGCATCAACACTGGCCCCTTGGCACTATGTTCGTACCTGCTCTGAAAAGCAGGTGATCCTGTTACAAATGGGGACCACAATAATCAAAGCAGGAAAACCATGCTACATGCGAAAATAAAATTTACCAAAGAAATGTGAACCACAAAACCCACCTGTGAAGCTCATTATTATTCAGCTGGGGTTAAGTGAGCGCCCAAGGATGGGTGGATGGAAGGCACACGCCTTATTAACTCAGCAGGGCCCCTAAACCAGCAGCAAAGTGCAGGACTCAAAATGTAAGATGTGTGTCTGCACTTATGGAAAGGAAAGAATTTAATATCCCCAAGGCTGAAGAAGCCAACCCAAGACACAGCTGACTGATGTAAAAAATTTAACTCCAGCCAGCCAAAAACCCAAAGAAAAATTGTGACATGGTCAAAGACTCCTAATTCCCATTTAATAGTGCCACATCTTAGCTGCTGCTGCTGCTGCTAAGTCACTTCAGTCGTGTCTGACTCCGTGCGACCCCACAGATGGCAGCCTACCAGGCTCCTCTGTCTGTGGGATTCTCCAGGCAAGAACACTGGAGTGGGTTGCCATTGCCTTCTCCAATGCATGCACGCATGCTAAGTCACCTCAGTCGTGTCCAACTCTGCAATCCTATGGACAGCAGCCCACCAGGCTCCTCCGTCCACAGGACTCTCCAGGCAAGTAAACTGGAGTGGGCTGCCATTCCCTTCTCCAGCCACATCTCAGAAACAAGCTCAAAGACTGCATACAAGCAACATGTTGAGTTTTCAGGGCATTGGCAGGAATAGAGCGGATCAATCAATAACTAGCAAATGGGTCCTAGTCATTCCTTGGAGAGCCTTCTGAGCCACTGCCATTGAACTGCATTCATTTGATCCTGATAAGACCCGAATCCCCTTTAAGTGGAGTGGCTGCACTTCTAACAGCTCTGCCCGCTTGGCCCACAAAGACTCTTATTCTGTTTTACACCTGGTGGCTTCTCTGACAAAACACTGTCCCTGCCCATGAGCCCCAGTCCCAAAGCATTCCAAGCCAGGGATGATTCCGCCGGCTGCCTTCAAGTAGTGAAGTGAGGCTCAACACAACTGTGCCCACTTCCGGCTTTGCCCACTTTCCCATCAAGGGTCGAGGATTTTTTTTCTTCCCCCAGAAAGCTTGAAGCACACAAAAGCAATCAATCAGCAATAGGAAACAAGGTCACAGGATTTACAGCACGTGATCCAAACACGTGCTGAGCCAAATTGGCCTTTAGTCACTCAAATGGACATAAAACGTGCCTGGGCCGACACTTGATTTTCACCATTTGCCCTTATTACAAGATAGACTGTCGCCTCAGCCTCCCTGGGAATTTCTCTGTGGCTGAACAGCTTCCTAAATGCTGGCCTTTGTGTGATAATCATTTTCAGGCATTGCTTTAAATCATCTTTCTCCTTTACTAATTTATCTCTGGCCGACAGCAAAGCTATGTGTGCCGAGGTCGGCGATTGAGTGGCTCACTGATTAGCCCTATATTAGCATCAACAATGCGTTCCCAGTCACCCTGAAATGTGCATGCTGGTGAGGGAAAGTGGGGAGAGACCCAAACTGACGAAACTGCTAAAATAAAAAGCATTATTAGCTGAGCGGGGAAACCAATAATCAAAAATGTCTGCTTTCATTAAAAAAAAAAAATTACTCTGGGTATTCCACAGGAGAGACATAATGGGAGCTTGAATACAGTTTTCAATGAATTCAGACCTCAAAAGTTACATGTAATTACAGTATGCCTTGGCTCTCTATTCATGCTACTCACTTAATCAGTTTAAACTAAATTTCAACCTAGGCATTTTTTTCCGAAGTGTTTTGCACTCTAGCATATCCTAGAAGGCTCGAGACTGTGCAGGCTAATTATGGGTTCCTTTTTTCTAATGCTTTTGGTATAGTCTCCTAGCTGCATTCCTGCAAGCTCCACTTTTGAGATTGGAGCAGACAAAAACCCTACAGGGGCAGCAACAAAAATCTAGCAGCTATGCCACACTTGCAGCAGCCTCCAGGAAATGAATGCAAAACATTTCTCTCCTGGCAAAGGCTCCATCCCCCTGAAATGAAGTCATCTATTTCCAGGCCATCCTGCCTTCCGTCATACCAGCCTCAAATACCAGACAGCACATGACTAGCATCCCGCCCCACACAAGCATCCAAGTGGTGAACCTGAGCCTGATTTTGCCGGCGTGGGGGAACAAATCCCTAGAGAGCTGCGTGCAAACGATGACTATGATTGATCTCTGTATGTTTCTCATTTGCATATGAAAGATAGCCCTTGAACACACAGGCTTCCCATCAAGTCCCACTGGTGTGGAAGGTCCTTAAACATGGCCAGTTCATAAGACCATCCAACAAGGATGCGCTGGCGCTCAATGAACAGATTGATGAACGTAGAATGCAGACATCAACAGGGACTTAAAAGAAAACTCACCTGCGCTAAGACATCGACACGCTAGATGGCCTTGGCCAAGGCACTTGACCTCTGTTAAGCCTCAATGAGCTGAACAGTAAAAACAAATGAAACCAAAATCTTGAAGAAAATCAGATGTGGAATTTAATTTACTCAGATGAACTTTTTGGAGTACTTTATGATCCCAAAGGCAACAATCAAAACAGGAAACCAACTTCAAAAGTACCAACACAGAAGGGAGTTGTATCGCTTCAACTGTTCAACTGGTTACACCAAGTCTCTTAAATCAGCCTGTGGGTGTTGTCTTAATGGAGAGCACATGACCCGACTGACAGCAATTTAAATCTTTCACACTGGAAACAGAGTCCGCTGTGTCATTTTAAGGAGAGGAGGGTGTTTTTTTTTTTTTTTTAAATTCTGATCTCCCTACGTGATCCCAAAATAATACCTTTTCCTAGAAACTGCTTTAAAGAAACCCTACCATAGTGTTAAAGAGAGTCTTTTGCCAATTGCTCTATGGATTCAGAAGAAAAAGACTGCAGACTGTAGGGGGTAATGAGAACTTTAACACTTCTAAATTATATAATTAGCTCCTGAGTACCCAAGACTATTTAACATGCACTTTGCTGATTGGAAAGGAAAAACGATAATGAAGTTCAAAGAGGATAAATGAAGAGACCACTTGTGAAGCCAGTGAATGTTCATGGTATGGGAGGGTTGAAAAAAAAAAAAAGAAAACAACAACCCTATTTGCTTGCTCCAAGCAGTCAAGATTTTCAAGAGGATCAGATGACGAAAGTGCTTCTTTGCTCTGATTTTACAAAGAGAGATCTTAGCCCCCTTTTCTTTATTCAAAATCTGAAGTAACATCAAATAATCCAGGTGTCAACTTTCATCACTACGTTGCTGTTGAGTTCAGTCACTAAGTCAGGTCTGACTCTTTGTGACCTCATGGACTGTAGCCCGCCAGGCGCCTCTAGCCATGGGCTTCTCCAGGCAACAATACTGGAGTGGGGTGCCATTTTCCTCCTCCAGGGGATCTTCCTGACCCAGGGATCGAACCCGTGTCTCCTGCATCTCCTGCATTAGCAGGCGGATTCTTTACCACTGAGCCACCAGGGAAGCCTAAATATACATATACATATGTGTATATGTACGGAGAAGGCAATGGCACCCCACTCCAGTACTCTTGCCTGGAAAATCCCATGGATGGAGGAGCCTGGTAGGCTGCAGTCCATGGGGTCGCGAAGAGTCGAACACGACTGAGCAACTTCACTTTCACTTTTCACTTTCACGCATTGGAGAAGGAAATGGCAGCCCACTCCAGTGTTCTTGCCTGGAGAATCCCAGGGATGGGGGAGCCTGGTGGGCTGCCGTCTATGGGGTCGCACAGAGTCGGATACGACTGAAGCGACTTAGCAGTAGCAGCAGCACTATATATGTAATATTAACATATATATAAATAAGTATAATTTGAAGTTACTGCTCTACTCGTTTTTCTTACAGGGGGTTCACTTATTCCTTGCCCGGTAAAGTAGCATCCTTTGTCCTTCATGTTCTAGGCCATAGTGGTCCTTTTCACTGTTCCTCACTGAATACTGTGGCAGAGTCCTTACTCTCACCTCTCAAACCCTATTCCTTGAGCTAAAGACCAAAGGGCAGCGGAGTATCCAAATTCACTCAGCTCTCTTTTTAGCACTAAATAAAAGGAGAAGAAGTGAAAGCACTTTAAAAGGTATCTTTTAGATGCGGCGCTCCCGGTGTCTTATTTCACAAGCACTTGTGAGTCACTAGGAAATTTGAGTGTTTTTTTTTTTTTTTAACATTATAGTTAGCAAGAGCTAACAATGTGGCAAGAGCAATATGGTTGCTCTATTAATAATAATAATGCAAAAACTTAGAATTCATTTTCCCAGATCCCAAAGTGTTGGAGAACCAACCGACCAGGTCCTGAACAGCTTCTTTTCAGGTAAAAGACAGGAGATCTGGGACAATCTGGTTTCTGTTCCCAGGAGCTGCTTCAAAAAGCTATGTCTCAGTCTTTTCCTATTTTGTACCAACTTATCTTTTGAATGTACTGGAGAAGCTCTCTGTTTGCAACAGCCCTGAAGAAAATCCTTCTGAATGATAAAAGATTTTCTTACAATGTGTAATTTTTTATTCATTAACTTCTCATTTTCATAGTTTTCCTAAAGTTTTCTAAAACTTTCTGACACCTCACACTGAACCAACCTACATGAAATCTCAGGGCTGGAAAAATCTCTAAAGGCCATGTCTGTCTGGTATTTATTTCAGTCTTCTACGATCGTATTTCTCAGCTTTAGGATACATCAGAATTACCTGGGGGACTTTGCAAAAATATAGATGCTCATGGGGGGAGTGGGGAAAGAAAGGGTGGGATGAATTAAGAGAGAAATGGCATTAACATATATACTCTACCATGTATATACACTATGGTATACTAGGTATACTAAGTACCATGGCTCAACTCAGCTCCATGCTCATTGTAATGACCTAGAGGTGTGGGATGGGGGTAGGGGTCATAGGAGGGAGGCCCAAGAGGGAGGGGATATATGTACCCATACAGCTGATCCATGTTGTTGTACAGCAGAAACTAATATGTAAAGTGATTATCCTCCAATTAAAAATAAATTTTAAAAAATACAGATGCTCAGGAACCCCACCTGACTTAATAACACAGAATTGCCAGAGATGAGGCCCAAACAGGTGTGTCTACTGATGCTCCCTGAAGACTGGCAATGACGACTGATGTCCAGTCCCGGATGGAACACCCAGGGAACCGACAAACCAGCAGAACCAAAGCCTACTTGGCTTCAGTGTGAAAGTAAACCAATAAACCAGGTGGTAAGCAGAGTAGCTGCTGGGAAAATCAGAGCCCAGATATGTGAGAAACTATGAAAAATATGTAAATATTTTAAGACTGGGGTTTATTTCTGGTAATATTGCTTCACACTATCCAAATCAGTCAGATTTTCCATAATCCTAAAGCTATGTCTACTCACACTAAGACCGCAGTGGAGTAAGCACCCCACTGTACACACACAGTAGTGTACACAAGTATGTGAGAGCCCATCCTTCCTGTGTCAGTAAGAGACTGGGCATCTACAAACCTTCACACCTCCATTTCTGGTAACAAATGAAGTAACAAATGAAGCACCCTGGATAATAACAAGACAACAACTGAAATGAGGGGAAACCTGCCCAAAGCAAATATCACTGATATTCAAGCCACCGCGTTGACGTGTGGTGCCCCCAGGCGATGCACCAACCACTGGAGAGATTCAGAGGAACGGTCCACACTAGACAGGCTTCCAAGCTTGGAATCCCTGATCTCAGGGGAAAGCGGGATGCATCAGTATCTCCCAGAGTTTCTGCCGACCCTCTCTATCTGGGAGCACATCACCCAGCAGCCTGGTCTTCACAATGCGTTCATCTGAACCAGTGCCTTTCACCAAGTAAAGGGCAAGGTAACATACAGGGACCCACAGTTAGGACAGAAAGGGGCAGGTATCGAGAATGAGACCCAGCTTCTCAACCAGAACAAACTCTGCGGGAAGCAAGACTAGACGCAGCTTCAGGTGCATCAGGTCAAATCAGTCCAGCACGAGGCTCTCAGAGACCATGGTGCCCCCCACCTCACAGTTGTGGGGACCAGCTGTCATGTCAGGGACACCCAACAAGAGCAAGAGTGTGACCTGGCAGAGAGATTACTGAAAGGGGGCATTCAGGAGTGGTGCTCTGTAAAAACAGCTAGTCAGCACTAACAGATTCTAGGGGCAATTTCCCAAGAGCAAAAAAATAAAAAATGAAGAGTTCTGGGCTTCCAAAGACTGTGAGGAAGCAGGCAGTTAACGAGTCATGAACTCAGCCACAGGGAAAGAAAGCAGAACTCCAGTCATCAGAACTGGGGTCAAAGGGAAGACTGGGGTCTTTGAGGCTCATAGAGAAACCAGCTTCCAAAAGAGTAGCCATATCAAGGCCAGACAGCAGCAAATATCACGGTGATGCTGAGTGGAAGAGTGTTCACTGTAAACTCTTTAGATCCCCCTGTCTGAGGGGTAAGTGTTCTCTAAAGTGGGGATTCCCAACCCTGATGTCTATAAGAATCGCTGCGGTCAATCTAATCACATCAAACTCTGGGCATGGGGCTGGGCACTGTTATTTTTCAGTGCTCAGGGTGATTTCACTGTGTAGCCAGGATGGAGAATGACCGCAGGACTGGGAAAGGGTGACTACTGGGTCATACGTAGCCCGAGCTGTGGGCAAAAGGCACTGGACTCAAAAGCAACAGCTTTCTGAGACCCAGACAGGATCTGAAAACACATAATCCATAATCGAATTCTATATAATCCTACACCTGTACCTACACAGACACTGATTTTGTTCCTTTCTTTTAACAATGTCCTTAGCTTCACAGGTCTCAGGTAGCATAAGATATCTGCAGCCTTTTAGAAAGATCATTTCGACAAATGAGAGGCAGAAACAAAGACCCCAGTTCAGGCTTCAATCAATATTTCCTCCAAGTGGGAAGTAAAGATTCCCTATTTTTAAACGACTTCCATAACCATGACGGCTTGCTACAATACTTATATGATCTTTTTTTATTTTTGTGATCCTTTTATCTTGAATTGAATCTTAGAAAGCCGAACTTCAGAGTGTCCAAAAATACCCCTTATTACATATAGTCGGGTTCTACTGCTAACTATCACTTGCTGGATGTGTGTTTCATGTACATTTCAAGTGATGAAAAGGAGATAAGTTAAAAAGTGAGAATCACATTTCCTCTACTGTACATGAAGAATGTCGGGCTCGATTATCAGGTTTTTATCATTTGGTCAGAGGCAAAGATGCAGGATTTTATGTAGCAACCAGACTGCTGATAAGATATTCTACGTGCTGGGGGTTGTTATGTATGTTTGTTGTTTATTAACCACACTGACACCGAGAGCGATGAAGTAGATGCTTTCCTCACATTACAGAGGTGAAATGTAGTCATGATAAAGAGGCATCATCTATCCAAGTATTGACAACATGTCTAATGGAACTCACTGCAGAGCAGCTAAAAGATTCTCCACTGTAGACTTGCTTTGCTGATGACTTCCCGGAAGATGGAAAAGAACAAAAAGGGAGCTCGTGCACTGAGATTTAAATCTGACCAACCAACAAGGACAGGTCAATTAGGGAAGGGAAAATGAATGAATGAAGTGGTCCTCTTGACATTCTCTTTTAGACCCTCCCTCATTATGTCTTACCCATCCCACTGACTTTCTCGTTGTTTCTTACTCATCCCCGCCCCCAGTACACATACACAGCCTCTACCTAGCCCATAATTCTCACAGCTACCAGTGTAAGCATTTCACCATCCAACTTTTGTTATGTGGTTTTCTTCCTCCAAACAAAAAAAAAATCTCTCCTCTTTAACAAGCACTTAGCATTTACTGTTTGGCAGGCATTGGGTAAGGACTTGATAAATGTTACCTCAGTTAATCCTCACACAAAAAAAACTTACAAAGAGGTTGATGTTTTAACTTCATTTTGCAGCAGGGAAAGTGAGGCACAGAAGGTTTTAGTAAATTACCTAAGATTACACAGCTAGTAGGGCTTCCCAGGTGGTGCAGTGGTAAGGAATCCACCCACCAGTGCAGGAGATGCAAGAGACATGGGTTCGATCCCTGGGTTGGGAAGATCCCCTGGAGGAGGAAATGGCAACCTACAGGGTTGTATTTGTGCCTGGGAAATCCCATGGACAGAGAGCTCGGCAGCCTGCAGTCCATGGTGTCACAAAGAGTCAGACTAAACGACGTAGGGACTGAGCATGCACACAGCTAGTAGGGAGCACAACAGAATCCACGCCCAAGAAGTCTGACTCTGGAGTCCGTGTTCGTAATCAGTACACTGTGGTCGGCATGGCCAAGTCCAAGCTCTTCAGCAAGGTAGAAGTCCATAACCAAAGCCTTCAACACAATTGCACAGTGCGCCTCCTATGCACCCCACGCCCCACAAGTCAAAGCAGATGGCATAACTGTGTCACACACGTGGCCTGGGCGGTTCATCTGCGCATGTGCAGGCAATACCCTCTCATCCCGCACACGCCTCTGCATCCCCTTCAGGATTCAGCTGGCATCTAACTCTCGATGTAGCCTTCTCTCTGCAAGACCTACAGTTCAATTCAGTCGCTCAGTCGTGTCCGACTCGTTGAGACTCCATGGACTGCAGCACAAGACCTACAGGCGGATCCGTAAAATTTGCGCTCACCCAAGTCACATCTCCCTGGTCTCTCTACCTCTGAGAGGAGATTTGTCCTGTTTTGCTTATAATTACCTGTGTGCTAGTCTATTCCCTTTTCTTCTAAACCACAAAAAGACTGTTTTGTTTAGTGTGTCATTTCCACAGGACCTCCTATAGGGTCTCACTCTTGTTGATTTCAGTTGCCCTAAATCCTAATGAATACAGAAATAGGGGCTGAACGACAGTACGGTTAAACGGAGTCACAGGTTGTTACTTGACTCTCTCCAAAATGTGTTTAGAAATGGACATTGAGACAGGAAGCCCCTGGCGGTGGGCAACCCTCCTGTGTTCTTGATCCTGAGAACAATCTCCAGGCAGACACAGAAGGAATATTTATCAAGTCATTGGAAGATACAAAAAAATGTAACAGGAATAGAAAATCGATGATAAGACAAAATCAGCTCCAGAAAAGAATTGAAACTAACATAATCAGAATATCATCTGAATAAGTATAAAGACATGAATGAAGCTGGCAACATTAGAATGTAGGATGAGAGAAATAGAAGCTCAGGAGCTTTTGCAGAGAAGAAAAACAACCAAACCTGCCTTGATCCATGCCAACTCGGACAATGTACACACTCACCTTGAGTCTTTATTTAATCTTCTATATAATCTTATACTTTATGGGCTTCCCTCGTGGCTCAGTGGTGAAGAGGCCGCCTGCCAATGCAGGAGACACAGGTCTGATCCCTGATCTGGGACGATTCCACATGCCCCTGAGCATCCAAGCTCGTGCACCACAACTACCGAACCTGGGCTCTAGACCCCAGGAGTGGCAACTCCTGAGCCCACGTGCTGCAGCAACCGAAGGCCCCGTGCCCTAGAGCCCATTCTCTGCAACAGGAGAAGCCACAATGGGAAGCCCGCAAACCGCACTAGAGAAAAGCCAGCAGAGCAATGCAGACCCAGAGTACTCAATAAATAAATAAATCATATATTTTGAGCTTCCCTGGTAGCCAGCTGGTAAAGAATCTGCCTGCAGTGTAGGAGATCCTGGTTTGATTCCTGGGTCAGGAAGATTCAGTGGAGAAGGGATAGGCTACCCACGCTAGTATTCTTGGGCTTCCCTGGTGGCTCAGCTGGTAAAGAATCCTCTTGCAATGCAGGAGACCCAGATTCGATCCCTGGGTTGGAAAGATCCCCTGGAGAAGTGAAAGACTACCCACTCCAGTATTCTGGCCTGGAGAATTCCATGGACTGTACAGTCCATAGGGTCACAAAGAGTCTAACATGACTGAGTGACTTTCACTTCACTATCTTTTAGAACTGATATGTGTAAAGTGCCCATTTTACAGAAAGTATGCAGTTTCTTGCTACTATTGTTGTCACTATTATTATGAAGGGTTTAGGTTTCTAGAAACTCAAAACTAGACAACCAGGTGACATATTACAACGGAGTTAATTAGCACAGGCTTAAGCTGCATTAATAGACATGAAGATCCAGATCAATGGCCAGAGAACTTGGCAATGGCCCTGGATTCTACAGAACATTCTGGAGTGATGTAAAAAACTGTAAAAGCCCAACAGAGAAATCCTAGGTATGGAATTTACTTTCCTAGTATTTTCTATCACAGCAGATCCACTCTCTAAGGGGGTCTATCCATACAGGGCCCATTTATTTTACAAAAGATGAAAAAGTAAGTACAAGTTCCGGAATTAAAGCTGGTATTAAAATCCATGAGAGAAAAGGAACAGAGAGAAGCTTAATGGAGCAGAGGTTTAAGAGTAAAGAAAAATAAATACAGGGGGTAAACTTCAAAGGAGAGTTAGCACTGTCTTAACACGGAAAAGAAAGGACTGTTTGAATAATCGTATTAGAGAAGGACAGGGGAAGACGGCACGCCTACAAATACAGGATAATAAAAAAGCAAGGGAGGATGACTTGCTCGTATTTCAGGGCGGCTGAAATACAAACAGGCCATCCTTGACCGATGTAAAGAATGTACTTATGGTACGAAATATGAAACAGATACTTAAAGGGAAGAAAGTCAAAGGATATAGGAATCTCTCTGTAGCCTTAAGAATTAAATATTCAACAAATATCTCCTTCATACACACATGAAGGAAAATCCAGTGTTTACTGATTTTGTATAGACTGGATTTCTGTCCAAATAACTAGGGTGTGATGAGCAGTTGTTAAAAGAAAGATGCAATTCACAGGCAGGGCTTGGAAAAAAATTAGGGGGGTGAGGGAGATTCTAAGTGGTCCCATAAAAACTACATTTATTAAGACACTTTTCAAAAACCATTACAATTTCCTATCACAGAATTTGCAGGAACTGAACACATCTGGAGCTGGAACCATTGCCTGACTCAGTAGTTCGCTTTAAAAAAAAGAACAAGACCTTGATTCAACCCTCTGGAATATTTTGCAGTTATCTGTGGTTTTTGTTTTTTTATTTACTTTTAATTGGAGGATAATTGCTTTACAATATTGTGTTGGTTTCTGCCACTCATCAGTACGAATCAGCCATAGGTATATACATGTCCCCTTCTTCTTGAACCTCCCTCCCACTTCCCACCCCTCTAGGTTGTCAAAGAGCACTGGTTTGAACTCCCTGTGTCGTCCAGCAAGCTGCCACACATTGGCTATCTATTTTACACCCGGTAATAAAGATGTTTCAAAGCTACCCTCTCAATTCGTCCACCCTCTCCTTCCCTCACTGTGCCCACAAGTCCATTCTCTGTCTGTCTCCATTAGTGAAGTTGCTCAGTCGTGTCCGACTCTTAGCGACCCCATGGACTGTAGCCTACCAGGCTTCTCCATCCATGGGATTTTCCAGACTAGAGTACTGGAGTGGGTTGCCACTGCCTTCTCCAGGGGATCTTCCTGACCCAGGATCGAACCCAAGTCTCCCGCATTGTTGGCAGACGCTTTACCCTCTGAGCCACCAGGGAAGCCCATTGCTGTCTCCACTGCATCTCCATTGCTGCCCTGCAAATAGGTTGTTATCAGTACCATCTTTCTAGATTCCATATATATATGCATTAAAATACAATATCTAAATCATCCAGAATCTCCTTCCATCTGAGATGACTCTACAAAAGTAAAGTCACCATTATAGCTTTGGTTGAGGGTAATGAAAAGGATCCAAGGGTCCACACTATGAGTCAAGCTAGAACTCAGACAGAAGCACTACTTGGCTTACTTCCCATCCTGGGGCTCAGAGGCCAGTCGGCTCTACACTCATTGACATTCTCTAGTCCTGTGCTGATTTGTCCCAGGAAACCCAGCTGAACCTGCTTCTCACCTGCTTCTCAGTAGGGGATACCGACTGCTCACCTCTCCACTTACAAAGCTTTCCTCTCCCTCTCTGAATGAAAAGAACTAGGCCTCTGAACACTGTGCAAGCTGACTTAGAAAAGGAATTGGTTGTTGTTGTTTAGTCGACCAGTCATGTCTGACTCTTTGCAACCCCATGGACTGTAGCCCACCAGGCTCCTCTGTCCATGGGATTTTCCAGGCAAGAATACTGGAGTGGGTGGCCATTTCCTTCTCCAGGGGATCTTCCCAACCCAGGGATCAAACCCACATCTCCTGTATTGCAGGCAGATTCTTTACCACTGAGCCACCAGGGAAGCCCCAGAAAGGGGCTGATTAGAAGACTTGGTCACCTCCTAGTTTCCTTAATAGGAGCACAGAGACCCCAGAGAGGAACAGTAATGACAAGCCAGCAGCATCTTGAAGCACCTGAGCACCAGTCTGCAGGGCATCCCTCTTTCCCAGCAGCCAGCCACTAACACAGACAAGTGTCCCCGTGACTGTTCATTCACCACAGTGTCACCTTTACAAACAAAAGTGGAATTTTCCCATCTCTCTCTCTCTGATATTAAAAATTATTTCCATTTTAGGGGAAAGTGGCAGGCAAGATAAAACAAGGCAAGAAAGAGAATTTACGAGCTGCTTCCCGTACATCTGGGCTACAATTCTTGCACTTGTCACCCCTGTTGACAAGCTAAAAATAAAACCGTGAGGTTTATTTTTAGGTCTCCAGATATTCTTCCAGGAATTTCCTTTAAGTGCATTTCTCTCCTTTGGCAAGAAGAATTAACACAGAATGAGTAATACATGTATTTATTGTGTTATTTAAACTCTCTGGAAGAAAAAAGTATATATGACTAGATTTTCCAAAAGAGAGAAGGATGCCTAAGACAGTGCCAGTTAGCTTTTATTGAAGACAGCTGGAGGCCAAGGTCACTATTTCCCAGAACCTGATTAGCAGAGATGCCACGGCCAAGGAATAATATATACTATCCATGCTAATTTCCCTATCTTTATGTAAATATATTTAATGATACAAACCTTGGGTGCTTTGTTGTTTATTCAATAGACTTTCATGAATCCCTGCTATACTCAAAGTCACAGACAAGAAGGATGGCGAGGACTAATGGGTGGATACCTTAGCATCATCATACTAAGGTGATGGGCTCTGTCCTGGAAACGTATGAACACATTCTCATCTAAAGTCTGAGGACAGTGAAAACAAATACATCTTCTTGAGTTGGTTTAACTTGGTGTTCTTATCTCCAAAGCACAGAGGGGGAATCTAAGATTTAGGAAAGTTAATCTCCCCAGCGAGAAAGAGGTGGAATTGAAATTCAATCTATTCTACTGTAATTTCTGCTTTTCTCCAATTTACTGAGCTATTGGTTGGGAAACAAAGAAAAAAAAAATGCAATCCTGTGTTCAAAGTACTTATGGTCCAGAGGGAGAAAATACACAGATAGAATAAGCAGGCACCACGCAATGTAAATGAAAACAAAGTGATCTTTATTTTTAAGTTTTGCACAAAGAGCCAAGACAGGGAAAGTGTTATAAACAAGAGAAGCATACACTGAGGCTTCTCCAAGGATTAACTTATCCAAATCAAGATGATCCCTGAGTACTTCCTAGGTGCTGAACACAAAGCAGGATGCATAGCAGGTGAGGAAATAACTGCTGAATTACTGAATGAGTTAGTAGGGTTTCCTTAGGTGAACATCAAGTGGGGAGAGCTGGGAGCTGGAAGACGGTGAAGAGGAGAGTCGGAGGTGGGTGCCTGGAGCACCAGTGCTGTGGAGCCTCGTACCTGCCTGTGTTTAAGAACCCGAACTGAATCCCCCTGGGGATGACAGGACATCTCCCACCGGGATGTGTACAGCGTGGGTACTCAAGACCAGTATTCTCATACCCCATAAATTCAAAGGGCACCATCCACTTAACAATTTACAGGAATAGCGCCCCCCACTAGAACTGGGCATATGGAAGGAGGTAAATGACACTGCAGGCCTGTGACTGAATCTGGAGAAGGACCACACAGAAGAGAGCCTAAAAATCACAGCCAGAGTCCAAACTTCCAACCATATGACATCAGAGAGGCTCCTCAAAGGACCTTCCCTGTCAAAGCCACGTGTCACCCAGCTATGTCTGAGTCTTTGTGACCCCATGGACTGTACCCCACCAGGCTCCTCTGTCCATGGGATTCTCCAGGCAAGAATACTGGAGTGGGTTGTCATTTCCTCCTCCAGGGGATCTTCCTAACCCAGGGACTGAACCCACGTCTGCTGAGTTTCCTGCACTGCCGGTGGATTTTTTAGCCACTGATCCATCAGGGAAGCCACAGTGGCAATTATAGAATCAAGTAGAGACTCCATCTGAAACCACTGTTTCTTGCTCACTAAAGACAGGAAGACATTCAGTTAAATTACAAACTGGATTAAGGGTGGCATTTATGTGGTATCTACAGTATTACACACAATATACTCGTAACGCTTCAGCATTTTTTCTAACGGAACATATCATCTTTATTACTTTTCCATATCTATCTTATTCAGACAAACTGTTTACCATTAATTTGAAAAAATAATAAAATTCATAAGCTTGTATAAGTCACACAGAAACATCCTGAAATTTGGGTCCTTTTATCATCAGATGGATTTCACACAGTAACTGTTTGCAAGTTACCTCACGCCAGGATCATGTATTACAACTAAAGAACACACTGCAGCTTTTTTCCCAATGGTCTATATGAGGAAAGGTTACTGGCATAACT
Organism: Capricornis sumatraensis; assembly: GCF_032405125.1. Lineage (NCBI taxonomy): Eukaryota > Metazoa > Chordata > Mammalia > Artiodactyla > Bovidae > Capricornis > Capricornis sumatraensis. Next base: position 32,688,248 of record NC_091080.1, on the reverse strand, counting down.
TAAAAACATGCGTCAAAAGCAATCTAGACATGTCACTACCTTATCCATGTCACCATCCCCGCGTGACACACTATTAGGAAACATCCTTTGTTTTCTGGATACACTGTCTCCAGTTTATAATAGAGAAAGAAGCTGTGCTGGTAGAAACAGCTTTTATGCCAATGCGAATTAATCAATCTCATTGTCTCTGTGTTGACAGCCATGCTTACATTTTGTTCCCCTTTGGACACATCAAACTTTTCAAAACAAAGAAAAAATTAAAGCCACCTGAAGCTCCAATACTTTGGCCACCTGATGTGAAGAGCCAACTCACTGTAAAAGGCCCTGATGCTGGGAAAAACTGACGGCAAAAGGAGAAGGGGGCGGCAGAGGAGGAGGTGGTTGGATGGCATCACCGACTCAATGGACATGAGTTTGAGCAAACTCTGGGAGATGGTGAAGGACAGGGAAGCCTGGTGTGCTGCAGTCCCTGGGGTCTGAAAGAGCTGGACATGACTGAGTGAATAAACAACAACAAACAAAATGGAAAAAGTGAGTTGAAATGTACAAAATAGACCCTGAGGCTCTAGTAAGATTCCAGACAACTCAAGTCAAAACCATGTTGTGGGGCTGGAGCAGACACGTAAATTTAGAAATAACCCTGTACCCCATAGAAGTACCAAACTTAAATTAGGGATTTATGAGCCCAGAGTGTTAAGCAACCAAAGCTAACCAGACCTCTTGTAGATCCGTTGCAAGTACCACGACGCTCCATCAACTGCCAAACAATAGATATGGGTGGTCTGCTGCTGCTGCTAAGTCACTTCAGTCGTGTCCGACTCTGTGCGACCCCATAGATGGCAGCCCACCAGGCTCCCCCGTCCCTGGGATGCTCCAGGCAAGAACACTGGAGCGGGTTGCCACTGCCTTCTCCAATGCATGAAAGTGAAAAGTGAAAGTGAAGTCGCTCAGTGGTGTGCGACTCAGCGACCCCATGGACTGCAGCCCACCAGGCTCCTCCATCCATGGGATTTTCCAGGCAAGAGTACTGGAGTGGGGTGCCATTGCCTTCTCCGTGGATGGTCTAGAGGGTTTGAAAATCTCCTAACAGAAGCTCAACTGTCCCATGTAGAGCACAGGAAATCCAACTAAAGAGCAAACAACTCGAGCTGAACAAATACTTTACAGAACACAGTTTCATAATTCAACCCTTCTGCCATGACGCACTCGGGAAAGGAGAGTTAGGGACAAAGGTCCCATGCCATAAGCAAAGACTGTGAGAATACATTCAACAGTTCTTTACCAATCGCTGTCAAAAGGCAACTATGGAAACAGATGTGGCTTTTATATCTTCCAGTGTAGTCATGTGCCTCTGCTTTTTGATCTTTTATTATTGATTTATGTTTCTAAAAGCCCACACATCAGCTCTATACAAAATATAACTCCATGGAGGAGCATGAAACATAGAAACTCTGGAAAATGATGCCTGAAGCCTCCTCCATTCATCCCTCTGCCCTGGATGGTTGCAAAGCAGAGTAATGCCACCTTCTGCCTGATAACCTGGCTTCCCTGCAGTGTTTGCCCTCCCCAAACCACTTATTTTTTGGTCTGATGTCAGTTTGCTCTTTTAAAAACAACACTAATGCTACTGTCCTGTTCAGAAACCTTCACTGGCTCCCAAATGCCTACCAAAGGAAGTGTGAAATCACACCTTCCACCATACAACCCCAACTGTATGAGTTTACTAACTTTACTAACACCAACAACAGTTTTTCAACTTATTTTTGGTGCATCACCATTTTTTGCTAATAAAATCTTACACGCAATCCAAATGATAGAAAGCAGATAAAATGGGTTCTTATTAGAACATAAGTATTTCATATATTCACACATTTCAAATTTATATCATTTCCTTTTTTCTGAAGACACAAACTAATGCATTTTAATTGTACCATGTCTATAGCTCATGGGAGCAAATGTGAAGAACTCCTCCAGACCTGGAACATAGAGTAAATGTGGTTCCCTTCTATGAGCTGCAAAGTGTGAATCAACCCAAGATGGATAAGACACACAGTCCTCTGTAACAGAGACATTTGTTTACAGACCAGCAAAAGACAAACAACTGTAAGCCTGTGACGCTGTAATTCCAAACTATGTTTCAAAAAAAACACTAGTTTCACAAAATGTTAATACATTCCAAAGAAAGAGATGTAGGGTCAAATAACTCTGGAAACAGTACACCTCTTATCTCCCACCGGCCGGCTGGTGGTGTTACTTTCTCATCATAGCCCTGAAGAAACTGATTATTTGGCCCGTAGCTTTCCACTCTTGCTGTCTTCAAATCCTTCCCTACACCTTTTTTAGAAAAACACTCGGGTGATTTATAATAAAGACATATTTGGTCTTCTTTCATAGTTCCTGGCTCACAGCTCCCCAAACCGTCGGAATGTCCTGAGCTGTGAGACATGAGGGCATCTTCTGTTATACTTTTTTGTCCTCAGTCCCTGAAATCACTTTAGAGCCATAAAGGGGAAATTGTTTTATTATTCATAACAAGACCCTGACTTTATGTTAATGAGGTGACTTATGGGAAGCACCTAAGGATGCGGCTGGTTGCCAGGGAAACCCAACCTTGAATACAGGGATGGAACTGTCAGTCCCACCCCCTGATTTTCAGGGAGGGGAGAAGGACTGAAGGTTGAATCAACCACCAACAACCAGTGATTTAACCAATCACCCTATGTAACGAAGCCTCTAGGAAAGACCTAAAGGAGGGGGTATGAAGAGCTTCCAGCCTGGGGAACCAAAAAGCTTCCATGTGCCACCGTGTTGACACCAAATTCCACTGGGACAGAACCTCTTTTGTTCAGGACTTCACTCTGTCTCTCTTCATCTGGCTGATTAATATTTTTTAATAGCCTTTGTTTAAAAAAAAAAAAAAAACAGCAAACTGGTAACCTAGTAAGTAAGCAGGTTTTTTGAGTTCTGTGGACCATTCTAGCAAATTAGTCAAATCCAAGAATGGAGGCTGGGGGTCACAGGAACATCTGACTTACAGCCAGTAGGTCAGAAGCACAGGTAACAACCTGGGCTTGTGATTTACATCTGAAGTTGAGGGCAATCTTGGGGAACTGAGCCCTTAACCTGTGGAATCTGATGCTATCTCTGGACAGATACTGTCAGAATCCGGTTGAATTACAGGATCAGTTCAGTTCAGTCGCTCAGTCGTGTCTGACTCTTTGCGACCCCATGAATCACAGCACGCCAGGCCTCTCTGTCTACCACCATCTCCCGGAGTTCACTCAGACTCACGTCCATCAAGTCAGTGATGCCATCCAGCCATCTCATCCTTGGTCGTCCCTTTCTCCTCCTGCCCTCAATCCCTCCCACCATCAGAGTCTTTTCCAATGAGTCAACTCTTCGCATGAGGTGGCCAAAGTACTGGAGTTTCAGCTTTAGCATCATTCCTTCCAAAGAAATCCCAGGGCTGATCTCCTTTAGAATGGACTGGTTGGCTCTCCTTGCAGTCCAAGGGACTCTCAAGAGTCTTCTCTGACACCACAGTTCAAAAGCATCAATTCTTTGGCACTCAGCCTTCTTCACAGTCCAACTCTCACATCCATACATGACCACAGGAAAAACCATAGCCTTGACTAGACAGACCTTAGTCGGCAAAGTAATGTCTCTGCTTTTGAATATGGTATCTAGGTTGCTCATAACTTTTCTTCCAAGGAGTAACTGTCTTTTAATTTTATGGCTGCAGTCACCATCTGCAGTGATTTTGGAGCCCAAAAAAATAAAGTCTGACACTGTTTCCCCATCTATTTCCCATGAAGTGATGGGACCAGATGCCATGATCTTCGTTTTCTGAATGTTGAGCTTTGAGCCAACTTTCTCGCTCTCCTCTTTCACTTTCATCAAGAGGCTTTTTAGTTCTTCTTCACTTTCTGCAATAACGGTGGTGTCATCTGCATATCTGAGGTTATTGATATTTCTCCCAGCAATCCTGATTCCAGCTTGTGTTTCTTCCAGTCCAGCATTTCTCATGATGTACTCTGCATATAAGTTAAATAAGCAGGGTGACAATATACAGCCTTGACATACTCCTTTTCCTATTTGGAACCAGGTCTGTTGTTCCATGTCCAATTCTAACTGTTGCTTCCTGGCCTGCATATAGGTTTCTCAAGAGGCAGGTTAGGTGGTCTGGTATTCCCATCTCTTTCAGAATTTTCCACAGTTTGTTGTGATCCACACAGTCAAAGGCTTTGGCATAGTCAATAAAGCAGAAATAGATGTTTTTCTGGAACTCTCTTGCTTTTTCCATGATCTAGCAGATGTTGGCAATTTGATCTCTGGTTCCTCTGCCTTTTCTAAAACCAGCTTGTACATCAGGGAGTTCACGGTTCACGTATTGCTGAAGCCTGGCTTGGAGAATTTTGAGCATTACTTTACTAGCATGTGAGATGAGTGCAACTGTGCAGTAGTTTGAACATTCTTTGGCATTGCCTTTCTTTGGGATTGGAATGAAAACTGACCTTTTCCAGTCCTGTGGCCACTGCTGAGTTTTCCAAATTTGCTGGCATATTGAGTGCAGCACTTTCACAGCATCATCTTTCAGGATTTGAAACAGCTCAACTGGAATTCCATCACCTCCACTAGCTTTGTTCATAGTGATGCTTTCTAAGGCCCACTTGACTTCACATTCCAAGATGTCTGGCTCTAGATTAGTGATCACATCATCATGATTATCTGGGTCGTGAAGATCTTTTTTTGTACAGTTCTTCCGTGTATTCTTGCCACCTCTTCTTAATATCTTCTGCTTCTGTTAGATCCATACCATTTCTGACCTTTAACGAGCCTATCTTTGCATTAAACGTTCCCTTGGTATCTCTAATTTTCTTGAAGAGATCTCTAGTCTTTCCCATTCTGTTCTTTTCCTCTATTTCTTTGCATTGATCACTGAAGAAGGCTTTCTTATCTCTTCTTGCTATTCTTTGGAACTCTGCATTCAGATGCTTATATCTTTCCTTTTCTCCTTTGCTTTTCGCCTCTCTTCTTTTCACAAAGCAAAAACAATACCCAGTTGTGGATGTGACTGGTGATAGAAGTAAGACCCGATGCTGTAAAGAGCAACATTGCATAGGAACCTGGAATGTCAGGTCCATGGATCAGGGCAAATTGGAAGTGGTCAAACAAGAGATGGCAAGGGTGAACATTGACATTTTAGGAATCAGCGAACTAAAATGGACTGGAACGGGTGAATTTAACTCAGATGACCATTATATCTACTACTGCGGGCAAGAATCCCTCAGAAGAAATGGAGTAGGCATCATGGTCAACAAGAGTCCGAAATGCAGTCCTTGGACGCAATCTCAAAAACAACAGAATGATCTCTGTTCATCTCTAAGGCAAACCATTCAATATCACAGTTATCCAAGCCTATGCCCCAACCAGTAACACTGAAGAAACTGAAGTTGAACGGTTTTATGAAGATCTACAAGACCTTTTGGAACTAACACCCAAAAAAGATGTCCTTTTCATTATAGGGGACTGGAATGCAAAAGTAGGAAGTCAGGAAACACCTGGAGTAACGGGCAAATTTGATCTTGGAAAGCAGAATGAAGCAGGGCAAAGACTAATAGAGTTTTGCCAAGAAAATGCACTGGTCATAGCAAACACCCTCTTCCAACAACACAAGAGAAGACTCTACACATGGACATCACCAGATGGTCAACACCGAAATCAGATAGATTATATTCTATGCAGTCAAAGATGGAGAAGCTCTATACAGTCAACAAAAACAAGACCAGGATCTGACTGTGCCTCAGATCATGAACTCCTAATTACCAAATTCAGACTCAAATTGAAGAAAGTAGGGAAAACCACTAGACCATTCAGGTATGACCTAAATCAAATCCCTTATGATTATACAGTGGAAGTGAGAAATAGATTTAAGGGCCTAGATCTGATAGATAAGAGTGCCTGATGAACTATGGACTGAGGTTCATGACATTGTACAGGAGACAGGGATCAAGACCATCCCCATGGAAAAGAAATGCAAAAAAGCAAAATGGCTGTCTGGGGAGGCCTTACAAATAGCTGTGAAAAGAAGAGAGGCGAAAAGCAAAGGAGAAAAGGAAAGATATAAGCATCTGAATGCAGAATTACAGGATACCCAACCAGTATTGGAAACTCGCTTCTTGATGTGTGGGAAGCCTCCCTCACGTTGGAACTGGTACTGAATCGATAACCCATTCATAGGAGATTTCCGAAAAGTAGCTTGGAAAATCCTGCTATAACCAATTTGATACTAACCAGTCTCATCTCATGCTATAAACATTTGTAAAACACAGAATTAAATCAAAGAAACAAGAGAATCACCATCCTGGGGATTTAGGCTACTCTGAGACTAGTAATTTGTCCATTCACATTTGATTCTAGAAGGCAGTTAAAAGAAGCAGGTGGTCTAGTCCCTTCTTAATCATATCTGGACGTATGGATGTTATTGGTTAGGGCACAAATTTAAGCTGCTGAAACAAAGTGCACCCCCTCAACACAGGAGCTTAAACGAGACAGTGGCTCATTTCTCCCTTTGAGGAATGCCCATGGGGGCAGAGTGAATTCCCTCTTGAGCAGAAGATAGCAGCTCCACCACCTGCACATGGGTATCTGAACAGCAGGGAAGGACACAGAAAAGGAAGGCAAGCACACCCACTCCTTCCAGGGCCCTGGCCTGGGGTACCCCACACCACTTCCATCTGCATCCCACTGACCAGAATTCGGTTACCTGCTCTACTTGCCTTAAAGGAAGCTGATGTGAACCCCCTAGTTGGTGGAGGAAGCTATCACCTTCTGCCACCATGGAGCCAGTGGCAAAGATATAATATAAACCAAGCAAAACAAGGGCATCCTCTCTTATCATTCAAGTCCATGGCAAGAATGGAGATATTTGGGGGTACGTCAGTCCTTCCTTATCAGAAGTTTCACTTCCTGCTGTTTCAGTTGCCTGCAGTCAACCAGTCAGAAAATACTCAATGTAACATTACAGAAAATAAACAATTCATACATTTTAAATTTCATGCTGTTCCCAGTAGTGTGATGAAATCTCATGCCCTCCAGTTCCATCCCACCCAGGGCATGAAGCATCCCTTTGTCCAGCTCATCCCACACACTAGGCGTTAATAGCTGTCTTGGTTATCAGATTGCCTGTCCTTGTAGAACAATGCTTGTGTTCAAGTAACCCGTATAGTACTAAATAATGGCCCCAAAGCACAAAAATAGTGCTGCTGGCAGTTTAAACATTCTCTTACTGTGCCTAATTCATAAATTAAACTTCATCATGCTGCAACTGCTAAGTCGCTTCAGTCGTGTCCAACTCTTAGCGACCCCATGGACTGCAGCCCACCAGGCTCCTCCGTCCATGGGATTTTCCAGGCAAGAGTATGCATATATGGGACAAAACGCAGTATACATAGGGTTCAATAATATTCATGGTCTCAAGGCATCCATTGTGGGGCTTGGAACACATCTCCCATGGATAAGGGGCACCACCATGCTTTCAAAAACACCAGTCTAAAAAAAAAAGAATACCAGTCTATTTACCTTGCTTTTATAGCTGATCAGAAGACTTCTACAATTGCAAGTCTGAAACAGAACAATAACGCCACAGATACTTGCCTACTTCTTTGTGGCCATAAACAACACCCGTCATCCTTCAAACTCCCGGCTGTCAAGTTTCCAATGAAGAATCCAAATTTGAACATCACCAGTGACAGTCACAATAGCTTCAGGGTGGCACATCAGATGGTACCTGTAATCGACTCTTGTCCTCCGTAGAAAATACATACGTCCCCTTGTTTTGATTCTAGTTAAGAACATTCAGAAAAATCAAAACCAGGCTCTGCTTTGCTTTGAATAAATTCTATGCCAAAAAAATTACATTTATCACATCAAAGAAATCATGTTTTTCAGTAATGACAAGTAAAAGACAAGAGATAAGGTTTTCAACATAAAACTAATCTTGAGGCAGTTAGTTGGCAGTAATCAGAACTACCTATACAAATTTCCATTTTGTATTCTTTTCAGGAGCCTATAATTCAAATGGGACTTGATACTATTTCAATAGTAAACATTTTTTAAAAATATTCTTTAGGTCCAGGAAATTGAAGCTTTCTTATTAACCCTTCTGTTCCCAGCCAAGAATAGGTTAAATGAAATCTCTGAACCAGTCTGCACAGTGCCTAGTGCAGGCAGGTTTCCAAAGATGGTAGTAAGCATTCCAATTACGGCTGTGTGGTTCACTCACACAGCAATAGCAGAGGAAACAACAACTGGATTTCTTAAACAGAATTCTATATGTCAGTTTTGTGTGTGTGCTCAGTCATGTCCAACTGTGAGTGACCCCCTGGACTGTAGCCCGCCAGGCTTTTCTGTCCATGGGATTTTCCAGGCAAGAATACTCGAGTGGGTTGCCATTTCCTACTCCAGAAGATCTTCCTGACCCAGGAATCAAACTCATGTCTCTTGTATCTCCTGCCACTGGCAGGTGGATTCCTTTACCACTGCACCACCTGGGAAGCCCAATGTCAATTTTAAATATCCCTTATTACAAAGTGGGGCTTCCCTGGTAGCTCAGTCAGTAAAGAATCTGCCTGCAGTGCAAGAGACCCGGTCTTGATCCTGGGTTGGGAAAATCCTCTGGAGAAGGAAATGGCAACCCACTCCAGTATCCTTGCCTGGACAGTCCTGGTGGGCTGCCGTCCATGGGGTCTCAAAGAGTCGGGCACAACTGAGCAACTAACACTTTTCACTACTACAAAGTAGCTCTAAGTGTCAATATGTAAAGATCTCAAAAAGATATTGTAAATGAAAAACTCAGAGGCCAAAATATTGTCATTAATAATGACAACATAAATTGCATGTTGTCATTTGTTGAGAGGAGATGAAAGGAAAGCAGGTATTCATACATGTTTGTACATGTATTACATACTTTTCAAATGACACCCAAGAAGTGTTAACAATGGATGTCCTCTGGAGGAGACCTAGGTAGGTGTGGGAAAATATAACAAGAGATGCTTTTACTATATAGGGTTTTATACCTTTATAACTGTAGATGGTATCCATGCATCACTCATTCAAATAAAATTAATAATTATATATTTTATCATTGAAAAAAAAGAGTGCAACCTTCACTCTCTTACCATTTAAAATACTACCTCTGTTATTTTCCTAAGGCAGTCATAAACTACTGCAAACTGGGTGCTGTAAAACCACAAAAATTTGTCTCTCACTTCTGAAGCCTAGAAATCCAAAATCAAGGTGTCGGCAGGGCCATGCTCTCTGCCAAGCCTCGAGGGGAGGATTTTCCCTTGCCTCACACAGCTACAGTGGCCCCAGGAATTCCTTGATTTGTGGCAGCGTAACTATAATCTCTGTCTCCATGGCCAGATGACATTTTCTGGGTTTATCGCTATCCGAATTTCCCTCTTCTTACAGGACATCAGTCATATTGGATTAGGGTCCACCTTGGTCCAGTACGGTACTTCCCTGGTGGCTCAGACGGTAAAGCGTCTGTCTACAATGTGGGAGACCTGGGTTCGATCCCTGGGTTGGGAAGATCCCCTGGAGAAGAAAATGGCAATCCACTCCAGTACTATTGCCTGGAAAATCCCATGGACAGAGAAGCCTGGTAGGCTACAGTCCGTGGGGTAGCCAAGAATCGGACACAACTGAGCGACTTCACTTTGGTCCAGTACAACCTCATCTTAACTTGATTAACCACCAGGCTTCCCTGGTGGTTCAGATGGTAAAGAATCCGCCTGCCAATGCAGGAGACCTGGGTTTGATCCCTGAAGTGGGAAGATCCCCTGGAGAAGGAAATGGCAGCCCACTCCAGTGTTCTTGCCTGGAAATCCACAGGGACAGAGGAGCCTGGTGGAGTAGACAGAGTCTATGGGGTTCCAAAGAGTCAGACATGACTGAGCAACTGAACAACAGTAACTTGATTACATCTGTGAAGACACCATTTTTCCAAACAAGATCATACTCACAGGTACCTGGGGTTCGGATTTCAACACGTGTTTCCGGAGGACACAATTCAGCTCCTAACACTCTGTCATCCAGGTGATCATTCACTACATTTTATAGACCTCATTTCTCTGTTGCTTCTTTCTGGTGGGAATTCAATACAGTAGAGTGCCTGGATGATCCTGAGCATCACTTGTCTTCCTTTTAAAGATTTGGTTGGCATTGTAAAAATGAAAATGCATCCCTTTGTGACAGAAATCGAAATGAAAGTTTAAAAGAACAGAAGAGCAGATGTATTTTACCTGTGTTAATAGGGAAACAGGGCTTTCCTGGTGGTTCAGACGGTAAAGAATCCGCTTGCAATGCAGGAGAGCCAGCTTTGATCCCTGGGTCAGGAAAATCCCCTGGAGAAGGGAATGGCTACCAATTCCAGTATTCTTGCCTGAAGAATCCCATGGACAGAGGAGCTTGACCGGCTATAGTCCATGGGGATCGCAAAGAGTCAGACACAACTGAGCAACTAACACACAGTAGGAAAACAAGGTCACTATACACCACTAAAGGGGAATTTCAGGCACTTGATGAAGTTGCTCTGTGAATTCAGAGGCAGTGAACTCATGCTGTTTTTCTAGTAGTTTTTAGCTACCGACGCTCATAGACATATGTGCTGCTAAGTTTTATAGCTAAATTGAAGCAAATAAGAAATTAAAGCTTTGTTAGAAACAAAAATTTGTTAAGGAAAAAAAAATGTCTTTCTTCTGCTGTGATTTTTACTTCTTCCTTTGAGAGTCATAATCACTTGATTTTAGCTATTACAGGTAATAAACAATTATGCTCAGGTCATAAGAAAGAAGGGGTAAGGGGTTAAGAAGAGACCATCAGCATTCTAAATAAATGACTCAAGGAAATCAAGATGAGAATAAACCAACCTAACCATTCACAAAGCATTCATTCATATTAACTGATTACCTACTTCAGCCTTCTACTTGACAATCCATAGGAAAGGAAAAAATGAGACATGGTCATCTCACCATTCTCTTTATGTATTGTTTTTTCCACGCTCAAGTTAACAAGAGATCTACCTATTAGGTAAGAGATCTACCTACTTAGGTCACAGACCTAAGTTCGCAAGCAGCAAGTAGTAAACTTGCATTATCAAAGAAAAAAGCAATCTCTAAAATATTAAAATGCACTGCAAAGTATCATTATCTTTGAATTATACAACCAAGTGATTGCTTACAAGGACAAGGAAACCAAGAATGAAGAGGGGAAGGAGGTATGGGGTGGCTTTTGTGGACAGTCTTGTCTGTGGCAGCCACGGGCTTGCACCACTCAGAGGAGAGCAGGGTCAGCAGAGTGGACGCCAGTCACAGCATCTTTGGTCCCTCAGCATGGATGCTGAGGCCACACCTCCCCAAGGTTGTCCCAGCCAATGACTGAGCAGCGTGAGCATAACACTGAGTCTAGCCATTCTTGCCCAATTACGGACTCTTACTGTCCTCAGAGACTCCCTCAGAAGTACACTGAAGTCTGACACTCTTTTCACCTAACCCTCTTCCTGCCTCTCTCATTTCACAAGTGTCAGCTCTCCAGCCCCAGTTCGGTCACCCTCTCCACCTTGCCCTCTTATCACTCACTAGTGAAACCCCCCAGCTCCAATCTCCTGTATGTCTGACCAGTTGAATGCAGTTAAAATTCTACTTAAACTGGTATCAAAATGAATCAGTCACTATCAAATCCAGTTCAGATTTATCTTGTGTCTACTTGAGACTTCATGGGCGGGTGATGGGCAGTTTCTTTGGAGGCAGTCACTCTTCCTCAAACCATGAAGCATGATTCTTTATTTTCCAACTCTGGAGCTTTCGCCATCCCCTCCGTGTCTCTATTCTAATGCATCAGCTCTCCAGAAGCAGCTCCAACATTGCCCCGAGGTCATTACAAAGCTGTGCAGCACGTCCCCTCTGACAGGCTTGTACCTCTGCACCTGTCATTTTGATTAACTGGCTTCCTACTGACGGGAGCCCTTAAAGCCTTGTGGGAACTTTTCAAGCTCATTCACTGTTCTCTATCGGCAGTGTCTTCCCACCTCTCACTCCATCCCTCATCCTGCAAGGTACACAAATGCACTGCTGTCTCAAAATAAGGGACAGGTGAGGTCACTGGCTCTATATTCACAGTCCTAAACACACACACTAAACAATTCCATGTGGCTTCAGCTAAGATACCTAAAATGCTAGATCTAGGCTGTAAAACACAAGCTTATGAACCAAGGAAATCAGTTACAAGGCAAAACAGAAAACTAAGACTAACACAGTGAAAGCCCATGTTCTAAGTGTGCAGGTTCCAGCCTTTCAGTTTATTTGGAGGCAGATACACTTTCAGTTTATTTCGTGCCAGAGAAGGAGCCTCTACAACTTCCACGTGAAGAAATTTCACTGCTATAAAACTGCATTCAAATGTTACAATGGGTGTAATTACCTAAATGCAGTTATTAACTTAGAGCTTGGGTTTTTCTGTCTTAAGTCTGAATCACAACTCCTTTTGATTTTCTTCGCGTCTCATTATCCATCTTTATAATTTTTAATCAATTTGTTGGGTTTCTCCCACATGTCATAAAGATGAGGGAAGAAACACAACAAAAGCAAAACCCTCAATAACTCAGAACCAAAATAAGACACAGTTACCAGGAAAACAGGTCTGGGCCCATTCTACTAGACCATTATTACAGGACGTGATTGAGTTAGAACATGAAGTGAAGTCGCTCATTCGTGTCCAACTCCTTGCGACCCATGAACTGTAGCCCCTCAGGCTCCTCTGTCCGTGGGATTTTCCAGGCAAGAATACTGGAGTGGGTTGCCATTTCCTTCCCCAGGGGATCTCCCAGACCCAAAATCACTTAAAAAAGCAACGAGAGTCAAGGCTGAGTTACCATGCTGAGCAGCAGCCTGGAACAGTACAGAAAGGAGGAAATCAATGTGGGGGTTGAGAGCTCCATTTCTAACTCTATTTCTTGAACTGTGATTTTACTTCTTGGATGCCATGCCATTTTCCCGATTTTTAGAATAGTTTGTAGACTAAGCTGATGGTCAATGTTAGTGTCCCCAGTGGTGGCATCATTCTTCAGATTTGATGCAGATTTGAGGGTCACTTCTCATGATTCTGGACTACAATGTTTAACATGGATTCAGTGGAGACATAGCTTCAGGTAAACTCAGGATAGACAGGAACATACAAGTTGACACCTGTCGATAGCAATCAGAAACATGGCAGAAGGTGGGCCATTCTATGGGACAAGTGATATAGCCTTTCCAGGAAGCCAGTGTCATGAGAAAAGGGACATACCTTGAGTAAGGAGACCTTAGAGACATCAGATGTAAGACACAGTCCTGACTGGCTCTTGGCAAGGACAAACCAGTTGTAAATCATACTTTGGAAACAATTCTGAAGTCTGTATGTGAGCTGGTATCAAATTACATTAAGGAATTACTATCCATTTTGTTATACATAATAATTTTAATCTGGCTACATAGAAAATATTATTCTTTGAGCTATCCACCGAAGAAATTAGATGTAGAAAGTGAGGATATTTGTAATTTACATGAAAATCTCTCTATATAAAATGTAATTTATTCATCTACCATAAGGGGATACATCCACCCTGGGGAGTGGCAAACATTTTCTGTGAAAAGCAAGACAGTGACTATTCCAGGCTGCACGGACCATTGTGACTCTGTTGCATTCACTCAGTTTTACTGTCCTGGCACAAAAACAGCCACATGTGTGCTAAGTCGGTTCAGTTGCATTTGAATTTTTGCGACCCAGGGGACTATGTAGCCTGCCAGGCTCCTCTATCCAACACATAAATGATTGTGCATGGTTGTTTCAGTAAAGCTTTATTTACAAAAACAAGGGGTCTATGGGTCATCGTTTGCTGACCTCTGATCTACTCCATTTAATAATGGATGCTGGGCTCATCGCAAACAGATGGTTGGCTATAGTATAAAACACAGCCCAACACACGGTTCCTGTTCATTTTGAGATTCATGATAACCGACAAGTTGTTTTCCCACTCAGCTAGTCTTTTCTCCAGCATGTGACTCAGAAACTTCATTTGAAAACAAAACGAAAGCAATTAGCCAATAAAGTGAAATAACAATGTCAGAAGAAAATTTAACTCTGAGAAGACTTTAACGTCCCAAATGCACCAGGGACCTCTGGCTTTGGAACTGATTAGCATGGGAACAGCTTTTAAAAATTAGTGGGAAAGTCTTTGGACCTTTCACCACTGGGACCCAGTTTACTCTTTTAGGTCTTCAGGACACTGGTCCAACTCAGCAAATCAATATTTTCATACACAAAGGCTACACATGCCCAGTGGTCTGAAAGAGTAAACACAGGTTCCCAATGAGTCTGGGACAACTACCGTCAGTGGATAAACCACTGGGAAAACTGGACTCCGTTATCCTGAACCCTGCACAAGTGAGGTCAGCACCTCTTACAAAGTGGTTATAGATTCCACTGGAATAGAGGTGTCTGTCTGTCTGGATGCTCATAAATGAATGATACTTCCAGAATGATCCCCACAAACTCAGATTCCCATCAAGATGACTCTAGACATACAGAAGTCAAGATCAATATTTAGAGGATTAATTAAGTTGCACCATCAGTTAAGAGTTTACTTTTAATGGAATGCCTTAGTCTATTCAGTTTTGTGTTCTGCCATTAAAACTGCATGTCATAAACTTTTATGGAATATAGCATGTCATGAAATTTGAATAGACTTAGTACCTAAAAGAGTTTCATAGAGATGAGTAAAAACTGAGAGAAAATTCATGTTATATAGATTCTTTATTAATAAAAAGAAATCTAAATCATGATTTAAATTTTGAGGGGAAAAAATCCACAGAGTTAAGATAAGATAGCCTATAAATTCTTTGGAAATGAGAAGTGGGGTTGGGGTGGAGGAGTGAAACCCCTGCCAAGTTTCAAGGTCATAAAAGGAGTTGAAATAAAATACAAAGCTATATATAGAACCACATTTTTCACGGTAATATACTTTATGGTTCAAACTGGTCAGTAAAGTAGCACACTTGTGAAAAATACATTAGAGTCTTCAAATTAACTCTATGTATTATTTGGAAATTCTTCATTTAAATTAACTAGAAATGACACAAGAAAAAAATTACTATTGTTAAGCCTTATTAGAAAGTTGTTTGTAGAAGAAACGTGTTACTTATTTTTAAATTTCTGCTTTTAAGTATTATATCCACCCAGGACATAATACATACATTATTAGAAATACGGTTGTATTTCTACAGTAATTCGCACCCTGACACTTATGTAAACTTATGTCAAGAGGAGGGGAGATTTATCTCTGCCTTAACCCAACACACAGGATTTTTTGATGGGAAATAAGGCCCTTAGGGATATATGTAATCTACATAATATAATAAGTTTTCAACACATTGTTTGAGTTTTGGGGATTAGCAATTAATATCATAATTATAAAACAGTTGCATCCTTCTGGAAAACTAAGTTAAAAAACCTATTTTAATAGAAAATAATAAAATTACCCTCCTTTCAAAGAATTTGAAATTGTCAAACCCCTGTATAGCTGGTTAGGGATTACTTGCTTCTTGACCTGTACCAGCTAGTCAGAAATGACACTTCTCTGCTGGATGCTGCCAAACCTGGAATAAATCTATGGACAAAAGGTTCAGCCAGTTTTGAAATCATAAATTTTTAATGAATCAAAGAACATACTGAACTTTTCCAAGCCCCTTTTTTTTTCAATGTTTATTCCTTCCTTTGTTTTCTAACATTGTTGAGAATGAACTGTCATTCTGATTTAAATTACTAATTTCATTTGTCAGAATCAATAGGTTAAGTGAAATCAAAATGCCCAAATAGGGAACAGTATTCGATTTTCGACCTTTGATGCAAACTTAGGCCATTTTTGTTTTGGGAAAAAAAAAAACAAGCCTACATATACCCACTCTCACCCCACTCAGGGCTTCATAGGTGGCTCAGTGGTAAAGAACCCACCTACCAATGCAGGAGAAGCAGGTTTCATTCCTGGGTCAGGAAGATCCCTTGGAGGAGGAAATGGCAACTCACTCCAGTATTCTTGCCTGGGAAAAGGACAGAGGAGCCTGGTGGGCTACAGTCCATGGGGTCACAAAGAGTAGGACACAACTGGAGTGACTTAACATGCACAGGCACATGAAATAATGCTCACTGATCTATAAGAAAATACAACTTGAAATTGCATATGGTCAATTGATTTTTCAACCAAAGTGCAAAGGCAATTTGATGGGGGAAAAGATAGCCTTTACAACAAATGATATTAGAGTAATTATATGTCCATATGAAAAACAAACACGGACTTCCCTGACAATCTCGTGGTTAAGACTCTGCTTCCAATGCAGGGGGCAGGAGTTTGATCCATGGTTGAGGAACTAAAATCCCACATGCACGAGGCGTGGCCAAAAAAAAAATCCTTTAATTTTCACAATAGACCAAATTCATTGTTGTTTTTCAGTGGTTAAGTCCTGTCCAGCTCTTTGTGACCCCATGGACTATAGCTTGCCAGGTTACTCTGTCTATGAGATTTCTCAGGCAAGAATACTGAAGGGGGTTGCCATTTCCTCCTTTGGGGTATCTTCCCTACCCAGCGATTGAACCTGTGTCTCTTGCATTGGCAGGCAGATGCTTTACCACTGAGCCACAAGGGAAGCCCTACAGACCAAAGTACAAAATCTAAAACACTTGAACTTCTAGAAGAAAACATAGAAGTGATCTTTGTGACTTTAAGTTGGGCAAATATTCCTTATTAATAGATACAAAGTGCAAGCCACAATGAGATACCACCATATCAGAGAAGAACAGGCTAGAGTTAGAAAGACAGATCACACCAAATGTCGGCAAGGATGCAGAGCAACCGGAATGCTCATATACTGCTGGTGAAAAGTGAAAGTGAAAGTCTCTCAGTTGTGCCCGACTCTTTGCGACCCCGTGGACTACTTAGGAAAACAGTTCAGCTTGTCAAGTTAGGCACACATACTTCACACAACCCTGCAATCTGATTCCTAGTCATTTACTCAAGAGAAATGAAAACTCAAAGTTGACATGAAACTTTTAGGCAAATGCTTAGGGTAGCTATATTTACAATCACTAAAGACTGAAAAGGAAAAAAAAAAAGCATACTGTTTTTTTTTGCAGTCCCTAAGCCATGTCTGATTCTTTGTGATCCCATGGACTGCAGCACACCAGGCTTCCCTGTCCTTCACTGTCTCCCAGAGTTTGCTCAAACTCATGTCCATTGAGTTAGCAATGCCATCCAACCATCTCATCCTCTGTTGTGCCCTTCTCCTCTTGCCCTCAATCTTTCCCAGCATCAGGGTCTTTCCCAAATGAGTCAGCTCTTTGTATCAGGTGACCAAAGTATTGTAGCTCCAGCTTTAGCATCAGTCCTTTCAGAGAATTTTCAGGGTTGATTTCCTATAAGGTTGATTGGTTTGATCTTGCTGTCAAAGGGACTCTCATGAGGCTTCTCCAGCACCACAATTCAAAAGCATCAATTCATGGGCTCTCAGTCTTCTTTATGGTCCAACTCTCACATCCATACATGACTATTGGAAAAACCATAGCTTTGACCAGACAGACCTTTGTTGTCAAAGCAATGTCTCTGCTTTTTAATATGCTGTCTAGGTTTGTTACAGTTTTGCTTCCAAGGAGCAAGCGTTAAAAGATTTCATGGCTGCAGTCACTGTCCACAGTGATTTTGGAGCCCAGGAAAATATAATCTGTCACTGTTTCCACTTCTTCCCCAGTATTTGACATGAAGTGATGGGATTGGATATCATGATTTTAGTTCTTTGAATGTTGAGTTTTAAGCCAGCTTTTTCACTCCCCGCTTTCACTTTCATCAAGAGGCTCTTATATCCTGTAACTAGTATATATAATACCATGGTGTGCTCCATCCCTTCAGTGGTATACTACTCAGCAAGAAAATTCACACAAGCAAGATGAATGTAGCTGCAAGTAAATAATACCTCAAGAAACTGAACATTACTTCTAGCATCTTTTTAATCCCTGCATAACCCTCATTCCATTCGCCAAAGTCAAGTTTTGACACAGTAAAGAATGTGCTTGAGACACAGATAAAACATAAAACTTCTATATTTTAAAATTTTCAGTTACTGACATAATGATAGCCCTTTGCACCTAAAAGCTTCTACTTAATAACTCAGACTATCTTGACTAACTTCCTTAATTATATGTGAATAACCTAAATACAGTGGACCTGGTCTTTTTATTGGACAGGGTAATTATTCAAACATCAGAAAAAAATTCATAAGAACATAAAACTTTGAAAATCAGTACCCTCTGCACCACGTACCATTCCCTACATGAATCTGAAACACTAATGTGATTATCTCATTCATAAGGTTTTTTTAATCACAGTAAGTTGTACACATGGGTAATCTAACCCCAGTGTCACCAGGCCAGCTTAAACATGTACCCTTGAAGACTGTCCAGAGGCAGGGGCCAGCATTAATATAAGTAGAATCCATTAACTGAGAGGAACACACACAGCCACATTCAAAGGCTATGATTGTGACAGTAATTGGTAAACTGAATATTCTGCCAAAAGTCCCTTTGTTCTTAATGGCTTTGAAACCATCCTTGGGCTATACCACTGTCACCAACTTGAACAATAGTGGTGCGCACTGGTGCATGTAAGGATCAAAAACTGTGTTGAAAGGGCCTGCAATTAATAATAATTGCTCCCCGAGTGTCTATTTTACATAAAGATTCCACTTCATAAGGGATGCATTCAAGTCCACCAGACAGGCTTAATATTTTCCCTGTGGGTGGTCCTTTCTGGGAAAGTTATTCAAAGGCTCTGCATGGGGCTAGCAAAACATCATTAGTAAGAAGGATACAGAAGAATTACAGAGACAAAGCACACCTTGTCAACTGGTGACATCTTACAAAGCAACCCATGCAGTTTTTGAGGCCTGTGAAATGAAGGGTTCCCTGAGACAATGAGGATACAATCGCTTGTTTACTCAAGTCTTATTATTTATGGGGGCTCTTTGGGGAGGTGGTGACTGAGAATGGGTTTGACACTTGCCAGCTTCGTTGTATGTATAACTAATATTTTCCTATGGGTAATTTTATTTTATTTTATTTTCCTATGGGTAATTTTAAACAAAAGAGGCAAACAAATTTAATGCTGTTGAATGGAGTTAAAAAAGGCAGAAATGTAAAGCAGCAACAACCAAGTAAAGGGAAACCAGTATCATTCCTGTGACTCCAACAAAGTGAGAAATTTAAATAGACACCAGCACTCTTATGCTCACATTAGAAAATCATTCATTTTAATCTTCACTGGGACTTCCTCAATGGCTCAGTGGTAAAGAATATGCCTGCAACGCAGGAGACTTGCATGAGACGCAAGTTCATTTCCAGGGTCAGGAAGATCCCCTGGAGAAGGAAATGGCAACCCACTCCAGCATTCTTGCCTGGAAAATGCCATGGACAGAGGAGTCTGGCAGGCTACAGTCCATGGGGTCATAAAGAGTCGGACACGACTTAGCGACTAGAACAACAATCTTCACTAGGAAGCAAATGAATATAATTAATGAAATATAATTTTAAACTTATTTCAATAATTACTTAATAACCATGAATCATGGTAAAGCTGATTAAGATAACTGTCCCATTCTTCAACCCTCCTTGGAACTATACTCCGTGAAATGAAAACTCACAGTTTGATCCACTGAAGTTGGGCTGATCTTATGACTTGCTTCGACCAAAAGATGCAGTGGAACTGATATCGTGCTGGTACTGAGACTATATCTCAAGAGGCCAGGATTGCCTTGGAATTCTGCCCTGCTGTCATGAAAGCAAGCCTGAGCTACCCTGCTGGATGATGAGAAACAGAGAGAGCAATCTCAGCTGAGACCACCCTCTACCAGCCACCAGCTAATCCCTCTGATGCTGCAGACACATGTGTGAGAGCAGGTGAGATTATCCTAGGCCATCCTAAGCCTGATGAACCACCTTGCTGACACTTAAATTCATAAGAATGATTAATATATGGTTGTCTTCCCATGAAATTCGAGGACCGTTAGTTACGCAGTACAAGCTAACTGATATAATTGCCTACCTTTTCAAGCTGGAATTCATTCTATACCATGCTCTTTTCCTGTCCTTGTTTTTTCAAAGTTACCAATATCACCACTACTAGTCCTATGACTCCTGATTACTCAGTCCACTTTGACCTTTGCCTTTCCTATGATTTCCCACTAGTCCCTTAGTCTAGCAACTTCAATACAGAAGTGAGTCTCATATCTATCTGCTAAAGGTAGAAACATCTGTCTTCTAAAAGCTCTCTATTCCTCACTCTTTTGTTCCTTTAATACATTCTTTAGTCACTAAAGTAGAGAAATTTTCTTACTAAATCAAAATCATTATCTTACAGGTGACTTCCCTGGTGGTCCAGTGGTTAAGAATCTGCCATGTGATGCAGGAGATGTGGGTTCCATCCCTGGTCGGGGAACTAAGATCCCACATACATGGAGTAACTAAGCCCTGAGACACAACTGGAGAGTCCGTGTGCTAGAACGAAAGATCCCACGTGATGCAAAGAAGGTCCCGTGCGCCATAACTTAGACCCAACACAGCCAAATCAGTTAATTAATGGCTTAAAAAATCAGCATTTTACTAAAATGCATGTCTAGACATATTCCCCATCCCAGATAGCTGAATGGCCCTCAGTTACCTACAGAATGTTCCAAATTCTTCAGCATGGGATTCAAGATGCTCTGTCATTTGATTCCAATCTTTCCTTTCAGTCATTCCCTACAGCACCTCTCCATACTTCGTCAGTCACATCAAGCTAGAATGATCACCCAAGTGGGTTACGCTTTTTCATATCTCTGTGCTTTTAACGTGTTATCTTCTTCCCCTCTTCTCTATCCATTGAGCTCCCAACCAATTGACTCAATGCCTGACAACTCTATGACTGCTCTTCTGCAACAGGTATGCACCTCCTCCCCTCCACTCACACCTCTTTATGAGGGTGTTGGGTAAGTCTATTCATTACCCTGAGCAACTCTCATAAGCCTCTATTACGGTAATTTTTTCATACAGTTGAATCTATACTTGGCTGAATGCTGGAAGGTTGTACATTCTTTGGCATCATAGCATCCATCACAGGCCCAGCACAATGCTTACTATGTGAAATGCAATATTCTACAGATCCTGGGGTCCCAGAGGAGAGAGGAACTCTTCAGAGAGAGGGTAGTTTTCTGGCCAAGAACCAAATCCAGATGTGAGTCAAATAAACACCTTTGCTCCACATAAGACATGAAAAGTTAAGTACAGCAGAAAGTTAGCTTTTGACTCCTTAAAAATTTTACATTTAAATATCACAATACAGCATTAGTTACTTCATCCCATTCAGGAAACTGACAACTATAATTATGTTAAATTCAACTGGAGTCAGGACCCAGAGGTGCTGTCACACCTGTCTGTTCTCACCCTTGCTTGTCTGGTATACTTAGCAGAATAAGATAAGTGAAGGACAATTTCTGAACACAGAAAAACCTTGAAAAACAACGCTCTCTGTTATGCAAACTTTTTTTTCCCATTCTGCTATAAAGAGACAAAAAAAATAAGTTGATATCAGAACTTAAGCCATGGCTATTTCTGGCATATATTATATTCAGAAAAGAGTTCTATAATCACATGCACATTTTGCCTCTAAAAAGAAACACAGTGACCCTGAGAAAAGTTCCTGAATTCCTCTGAGTCCCCACTTCGTATGTAACATGAGTGGTTGAGACTAACTTCACACTAAACTTCAAGGAGCTTATTAAATATCAGTTTTGAAACTGATATTCACAATAATGAACGTGAGGAAATGCAAGACAAGTAACAAAATTGTGCTAAATTATGCAGGATATACCTATTATACAAAGAGCAAAAGACACCAATATAAATTTGAAAGATTTTTAACAAAGGTGAAAAATAGAGTATTTTCATGACCTTCCATTAGTTAGAAATTTCAGTTAATAAGAACAATCTCTCCTACATAGATGATCTAATTAAGGTACCATTGTAAATATTAAAATATTGGTCTTACAGAGAGTGGAACAACGACAGGCTTTGTAGATGAGCTATGGGGGGTGGAGGGGGACTTCCACAGTGGCTCTGTGGTAAAGAATCTGCCTGCAACACAGGAGACCCAGGAGACATCAGCTGGATCCCTGGGTCAGGAAGATCCTCTGGAGGAGGAAATGAAACCCACTCCAGTATGCTTGGGAAATGCCATGGACAGAGGAGCCTGGCAGGCTACAGTCCATGGGGTCACAAAGAAGTCAGACAGGACTGGGCATACACGCATGCATGGATGGGGCCTTAAACAAGTTACCTAACCTCCATGTCTAACTGAAAACCAAAGATAGTTAATTCCCGCCTCATTGAAGATGGTAAAGATTGAACGAGATATGGTCCATGCAGTGCCTAGAATACAGGAGATACTAAGTGAATGTTAATTTCCCTTTCTCTACCATCCCCAAGAAAGTTTAAGACCACATTAAAATGCATGATTGGAAGTTACCTCTCAGCTATGTAATACTTTTTTTCCCCACCATTCAACATTCTTTTATGATGCTGAAATATTTCATTCTCACCAATAATACTTGCTTCAAAGTTCTGTTTATTAGATGGTGGGATGATGACCCCATAAAAAGAGCCACTAGAAATTTTTTCATCAAAACAAGTCTGACACAAGTTTTGCTAAAGTTGCATGAATCTGAGCAAACTCCAGGTGACAGTGAAGGACAGGGAAGCCTGGTGTGCTGCAGTTCATGGGGTCAAAGAGTTGGACATGACTTTGTAATCAAACAACAACAAAGCTAGCATATGAAATAAAGTCAAGGTCTATCTAACCATAACTTCCTGGAGAAGGAAATGGTGACCCACTCCAGTATTCTTGCCTGGAGAATCCCATGGACAGAGGAGCCTGGCAGGCTACAGTCCATGGGGTCACAGGAGTCGGACACAACTTATTGACTAAACCACCACCAACAACAACCATAACTTTGGTTAGTAGAAATACCACTGAGAAGAGAAACCCCTGATCTAACCTTCCCCCCAATACTAGGCAGGATATCCTATTTCAGGAAGGGAAGAACCTGTTATTTTCTTAAATGATGTTTTCTGATCTCAAAATGCCACCCTTTTTGCATGTATGAAAGCAAAGTTGACCTTTTAAAAATCCTTAATGGAAATGAGGAACATTCTATAAAACATTCCATTCTATAAAGTCTCTTGAACGCAGTTGTTCTTGGATCTTGGTCTACTCAAGGTTAACTGGAAAAAAAAACAGACTAGAAAGAGCCAGAACCCAGAACTAGAGCCCCCCACTGGAGAGATGCTGCTGTGGGTACCAAGACAAGGGCCAGCCTTCCCTGGTGGCTCAGGGAGTAAAGAATCTGCCTGCAATGTGGGAGATCCGGGTTTGATCCCTGGGTTGGGAAGATCCTCTGAAGAAGGGAATGGCTACCCACTCCATGGAGAGTTCCAGGGACAGCGGCGCCTGGAGGGCTACAGTCCATGGTGTCACGAAGAGTCAGACACAACTGAGCAACTAACACTTATACACTTTTATCGGACAAACACAGCATCTAAGGAGATGGTAACAGGCAGGTGCTGGAAGTCTCAGCAACACTTATCAGCAAGGGAGAGATGAGGTTGAAGACCATGCAAGCATTCAGGGCCTCTCCTCCAGGAGCAGAGGAGATGTCCTCCTAGGAAAGTGACATCTGACATGCACAGTGGAAGCCTGCTGGCCCCACCCCCAGGCTGGGATTCAGGGACAGTGTCGGGTTTCTGGGAAGGGAGTTTTGAAGGAGAGGAGATCTTTATTCTAATGTGATTGGCCTAAGTGAACAGGAAATAAGATGTGGATGCAGACAGGGTTCAAGAGGGGCACTGGGATCTCAAAAGCAATATCCATACTAGGGCAGAAAGCCAGAACTGAACTAATTGAAGAAGACACTGCAGGTCTTCAGAGTTCCTTAAGCTCCAAGGAGCCTTCACCCCACCTCCTCCAGTGTGGTTCCTTCCTAGAGAGCATAGTACACTCCACAGAAGTATTGTGAACGCCGAAAACAGTCACTGAAAGCGTTCCTGATCCAGGCAGTGGGAGATCAAGGAGAAAGAACACCATCTCCACCTCCAGAAACCCCAGTCCAGTGGAGGAGGCGGAACGTGACCGGTGGTATGCTGGAGATGGTCACTACATGCTGAAGAACACGGGCCAAGCCGGCTAACGGAGATCTGCTTCTGGCACGAAAACCTTCTCAAACAGACTGAAATATGTCTTGTTGTACTAAATCCTTGGGCCAGTACTGCAGCAGTCTCCTATCTTCTCTTCCTTAGAAAGGCTTCTTTGACTTTCTTATTTTTAAACATTTAAAAAAATCCTTCTCACTCTTTAACTGCATGTCCTCCAAATTCTCTCAGAGCATTGTGGAATCACACCACCGATGATTCTTGCCACCTCCAAGACCAACTGAGCTTCTAAGATGGTTTAGGAAGTCATCAGAACACCACACAGGAGAAAGGGCACTTGACAAGCCATCGACAGGGCTACTGTTCAAATCCGTTAGGTTATTTCCTAGGCAGGAGTTTATGTGAGCTCAAAATTGACATCATTAATAATTAGAAGTTAGCAGATACCTCCTATCAGCACCAAACTGCATACTTTGCCCCCTAAACGGTGGTCCGATGAATGAAATAAATGTCATCATCACAGTTATTCCATGAGATAGTCTTTATTATCTTTACAGATGAGCAACTTAAGATTCAGAAAGCAAATAAATATTTCTCAACGTACTTTACCCAGAAAGTAACATCCTTATAGTGGGGCAAAAATTCAATTCCTGCTGTCTGTCTCCAAAGACTGTAGAATCTAAAAAATCCAACTCTCACTTCCAGTCTTAATCTTTTCATTACTACCTGGGAGTACTCCAGGGCACTACTTTAAGTTATGCAAATTACCCAAAATGATACAGCAGTTGACTATTTCCAGAGCAGTGTTACACAAATCACGAAACAGCTCTGCTAAACCTTGGCCCCAACATTGAGCCTGAGATCTTAGCCTGGCAAACGAGACTAACCCTTCACCTCCTGGCCCCAGTTAAGCGTTCTATATTCCTCTCTTGCATCCTTCTCCTTCCTCTGCTTTCCTATTCTCTACACTGGAGCCAGCCTGCATCCATATCCCTGATACAGCCTCTGACCAAAGGCCTTTCAAGCTCAGGATCCAGATGACTCACCCTGGAAGTTCTGCCTGCCTCCTACCATGTCCCGAGCACTAAGTGACTGCTCCCTCTTTATCCTCCCGCCATACTTTGGGATGCCAGGACTACAGTCCTTACCACCTTACATTAAGACCTGTTTGCCAACATCTCTTTAAAGCCTTAATTAATCAAGATGCGGTCCATGGACCTGCAGCACTGACTTCTCTGGTTGATCTTGGGTGCTCCCCAAACCAATAGCACCAGAATCAGCATTGCTAACAAAGAGCTCCTTCACTAGGGTGCACTTTAGCCTTTGAGAAGAATCTCTCTCACAGTTGGTGAATTTTAAGACAACAGTGGTGGAGTTTTATTATCCTTAGAACTTAGCACTGAGTGAATTCTGTAAATATTTGTTGAATCAAAGTGTGTCTGTGATCTCATTTGATTCTTACAACAAACTTCTAAGATAGCAACTATTCAGTGTTCCAGACTTCCCTGGTAGGTCAGCTGGTAAAGAACCTGCCTGCCATGCAGGAGACCCCCGGTTCAATTCCTGATTAGGAGGAGGGATAGGCTACCCGCTCCAGTATTCTTGGGCTTCCCTGGTGGCTCAGACGGTAAAGAATCTGCCCGCAATGCAGAAGACCTGGGTTCAATCCCTAGGTTGGGAAGATCCCCTGGAGGAGGGCAAGGCTACCCACTCCAGTATTCTTGCCTAAAGTATTCCATGGACATCGGAGCCTGGTAGGCTACAGTCCATGGGGTCCCAATGAGTAGAACACGACTGAGCAATTAAGCAGAGCACAGCACTCATGTTCCAGATGAGAAAACTGGCAGTAGAGACTCTTAAGTTTCCTAAAACACATAGCCAATTGATTACCAAGATGAAGTCCAAATCATCTAACGTCTAGTACTATATTCTTTTCATTTCTCTGTTCTATAACCCACGCATTATAAATAAGAAAATTATTTATCCAGTAATTCACAAGATGTGTGCATGTGCGCTCAGTCATGTCCGACTCTGCGACCCATGGACTGTAGCCCACCAGGCTCCTCTGTCCATGGAATTTTCAGGCAGAAATACTGGAGTGGGTTGCCGTTTTCTACTCTAGGGCATCTTCCCGACTCAGGGATCAAAGCCACATCTCTTGTGTCTCCTGCATTGGCAGGCAGATTCTTTACCACTGCTGCCCCTGGGAAGTCCAATTTATAAGATACTTATCAATCGGAGAAGACAATGGCACCCCACTCCAGTACTCTTGCCTGGAAAATTCCATGGACAGAGGACCCTGGTAGGCTGCAGTCCATGGGGTCTCTGAGGGTCGGACACGACTGAGCGACTTCACTTTCACTTTTCACCTTCATGCACTGGAGAAGGAAATGGCAACCCACTCCAGTGTTCTTGCCTGGAGAATCTCAGGGACGGGAGAGCCTGGTGGGCTGCCGTCTATGGGGTCGCACAGAGTCGGACATGACTGAAGTGACTTAGCATATTTTATCAATAGCGTTAGAATATCGCCCAGGTAGGGTTAGCAGAACCCTTGCTTTCACATTCATGTACTCATTCATCCTTCCTTATAGCTTTAATTGTGGGAGATCTTCCTAGTAGGTTCTGGTCTTTTTCTTTATTTGTGTGTGTTTTCTGTGGCTGCACCACATGGCATGCGGGATCTTGGTTCCCAGACCAGGGATTGAGCCAGCGCCCTCTGTATTTAGAAGTGTGGAGTCTTAATGATTGGACCACCAGGGAAGTCCCTCTGGTCTTTTTCTTCGACGGCTGTTCTAGAAATAGTTGCACTTTTGACATGCCCATGACAGCAGGTGAGCTCAGGGTCTTTCAGCTCCTCTATCATCTCAGCCAATCTCTCATTCATTCACTCCTCTACAGAGTAAAATCTTACTGAGCACCCACCATGCACGCCATGCATTATACTCAGAATCAAAGGCATAGAGTCTTGCCAAAGCCATTCCTGCTCTCCTGGGGGACACCCCCAAACAGAGAGCAGCCCTCACCCGGCATGAGATGTGCCATGTAGGGAGTCCAGGGTGAGGTGGAGACAAGGAAGGGGGACCCAGGACTCAGTTGCAGAGGCGGGTTTGCTACAAAAATGAAAACCACAGATGAGAACTTAGTTTATCTCATTCATCTCAATTTTCTAAGACCACACCTGTGAGTGTACACATTGTGTATACACTGTGTACATACAACAAAGAGGAAAATACGAGGTCAGGCACTTGAAATAACCTATGGCACATGCAGCCAAACAAACTCTGGCAAGGTAGGATGGAGAAAAAGACCCACCGGGGTACCATCTGGTTTTCAATGCATCAAAGATTTACACACTCTCCCCATTACCATTAATGGCTGTTATGAACATAATTTGTCCCCACGCACCAGGGGGAGAATAAATCCCTCACAGAGGGGAAATAGAGGGTATTCAAAGAAAAAATATTGTATGCAGAAAGCTGATGACTGCTAGCTGGTAATGAATGCAGTAAGAGTAATAATAATTTTTTTAAATCCTCATTAAATGAGCCATAAAGGTCATAGGGCAATACTAGAACACACACAGCATCTCTGAATTATCCAACAGAGCAGTGATAATAAAAATGGCATTTCTAAATGCAGGCAAAGTAAATTAAAAATAAAAATCAGGATGAAATGACAGTACAAAGAAGGTACACTTCTAATCAATTTAAATCACAAAGGTCATAGAAAAAGCAAAAACGAAAGGAAAACAAAAAGTAGAAGGATGGATCAAATAAGAAAACCCATCCTGTGCTAGTCCATTTTTTCCTGAAGTCACTAGATCTGCTGCTGACAGAAACAAAATACAGAGAGGTATTTTGTGCAGAAGCAAACAGCAGACACACTCCTAAGTGACTAGGATAAATGAGACCGGCGGGTTGCTAAGTGACTCCTACAGTTCAATATAGGTGTTAATCTAATGAGACAAGGGACCACAAGCGTTCATCGAGGGTAAAAGTGTCCAAGTCAGCAGTCCAGAGGCATTCTGAAGAGCAGCACGGTTGCATATTTTAATGCCTTCTTGGCTAATAACAATCAAACAGGACAAGTGGAGGAACGGGACTTGGAACAGCACCCCTACTTTCCTGGGAGCAGCATTTCTTAAGGATATTGGAGGCTGTAGCTCCTCATCAGCTCTTGATTAAGCCATTGTCATGTCTCTGTATTTTATTATTCCTACCAGGGTAACAGATTATAGTCACGATTGCAGATCATAAAATATAACAGCTAACTCAGGGGATTGGAGACAAAATGAAGACCCAAGAATGGCATGCTCCTTTGCTCGTCAGAGCCCCTGCTTCTTTCCCTGTAAAATGAGGTCAACAGACACTCTCCCCAGGAATGCTGAGGAAGAGAACCAACACGTGTGGTGTATTCCCCAGAGGCAACCAGAACTGTGTTATAAGTACGTACAACTCATAATACTATGCGGGGCCACGGTGAGCTATCAGTAAACATGGGCTTGTATGATCACTGCCTTGGAAGGCCTCCTGCCATTGACAGTCATTAAATCCAGGAAATTCTGATTAGCTTCCCTCCAGAGAGCTTGTTTTTCAAAGAAAGTACAGTACAAATTTAGCCAATTCAGCAGATGAATTGCCAAGGCCACGGATAAACCCTGTTTAGCATACTCTGAATATAGTACCTAGCACACCATTATAAATATACACTGCTTAATGAGGAGTATTTGATAAAAATGGTAAAGTCTACTGCCAGGATTAAATGAGGTGACCTCTTTGGATTCCCTCCAGATGGAGGCAGCAAAGGAAAAAGTGAACATTAAATCTCTATCTGTATGTTTGTCTGTCCTTAATCCACCCAGACTGAGTCAGAGCAACATATATCTATGCATCTTCCTATTTATAAACTGCAGTAAGTGGCCCATTCTTGAGTAAAAACTCGAGAACAGTAAATCATGATCCTCCATCCCGCTTGTACTACATCACCTGCAACTACCTAACCCAGAGGAAGACCCTATTTCAAAAAGAATTACTATGGCACCAAATGAGACTCCCATAAAACTGCACTGTGATATCACATTATTTTGGTTGCCTTTGGGAAATATACAAGTCAAAGGCATCTAACCACCGGAAAATAAATTGAGTTTGGACCTAAGAGATAGAAACGCTGATGAAAGATGCTTTGCTTATTTGAATATAAAGGTTTTGTGCATAAAGAGTTAAGAATACCACTTTTATACTCTGTCAGGGAACAATTCTCATCTGGAAATTGGAATGGTATTAACTCACAGGTGACAAAATGAGAAAAATGCCTATGGGGGAAGGTTCTGTAAACCCGACTTCATATCTTACTATATCTTGATATTGTAGAACTGCTGCTGCTAAGTCGCTTCAGTCGTGTCTGACTCTGTGCGACCCCATAGATGGCAGCCCACCAGGCTCCCCCGTCCCTGAGATTCTCCAGGCAAGAACACTGGAGTGGGTTGCCATTTCCTTCTCCAATGCATGAACGTGAAAAGTGAAAGTGAAGTCGCTCAGTCGTGTCCGACCCTCAGCAACCCCATGGACTGTAGCCCACCAGGCTCCTCCGTCCATGGGACTTTCCAGGCAAGAGTACTGGAGTGGGGTGCCATTGCCTTCTCCATTGTAGAGCTAGCATCCCTCAATAATAAGCAAAGGGCAATCAATTAAAGATTGTTTCCTGATAGAGGAACCACACTGGGTGACTAGCAATCTCAAGGCATAAACATTCTTCTACATTCCAAAGTCCCAAGAACACTCTGAAGCTCAGAATGATAGATGCTGTTTCAAGACACCATTTGCCTAGAGTAAAATCCAAACTGTCCTGAAATAAGCTTGCCATCAAGCCCATGCCATATCTAGGGGGAAGATGAACCTAGGGAGAAAAAACAGAAAGGGGAGCAATCAAATCGAATTATAATCCATCCCATCATAGGGCCATAAAGTATTCAAGGAAGTAATTCCAATCCAATTGTGTCAGAGAGTCTCATTTCTAAACGCTACAGTCAAAAAGAAAGCTGTGTTGTTTTTTTTTTAATTTCATTTTGAGTTCAAGTTTACTGCAAATTACATATGACAATGCAGTTCTTAAATAGTGCAAAATGACACTCCAACTATAATTTTGGTGTCGTGGTTTTTATATTTATGTAGTTGTTAAAATAAACTGGAATGCTGGCAGAGACAGCAGAAGACAATGAGGATGAAATGACCAAAGAAACAGAGCTGGAAAGTGATGGGGGGTTTGCAAAGGATTTTGAAGGGAGTGGTGGGGTTTTTTGAGTCTGGATTAATTAAGGTGTTTCCGAATGAAAACTGATCATTATAAAAGAACATCCTGTATGATCTAGTAAAACTGTAAGTTCTTGGCAGACTCAATTCAAAAGTAGGGGGCTGACAAACTTATCTTTTGAAATTCTTATTACTTGTTGCATAAGAATTATCAGTCTGAAGTGTGCAAGTCTGGGTCCTATGGACACACTGTCCTGGCCACCCAAACTGGGGCTCCCAGCCCACTCTCTGTGGGGATTCCAGAGCCAAACGAGCTCATGGAGTCCTGTGGAAAATAACGAACGTGATGAGAAAGCTTACTGGCAAATAAAAAAGAGCCCAATCAATAGAGATGCCACAAGGCCATTTTGTTTATATTTTAACTCAATTTCAAACTATTATGCCCCAACATATATCTGAAACCCACACTCAAACAAATGCATACAGGGCTCTCTGGAAACACGAGAAACTGTAAATATCTTTTATAGCAAGAATATGTCTCTCACGTTCAAGAGTCAGTGAATGGTTTTATCCTATTGGAAAGACAAGAAAGCAAAAGGGAGGAAGTCTTCAAAGGGAACTGCTCACCACCTCTTTTAAGAATGTCAAAATTGTAGGTAGCTGGAGAGAGAAACCAAGGAACATTTGACCGATGCTATTCTAGTACCTTCCTTTTGGTCTATAAGAAGGCAACTGATTTTTGTCCATGCTATACTTCAAGCATCCCTTTGCGGACAAAAGCATCCCTCAGAAAACAGAAATGGTATCTCCACGACTCCCAATGCATGCATACCTTGCCTTCATTGTGTTTCACAGATACTGCATTGTTTATAAATTGAAGGTTTGTGGCAACTGTGTCAAGCAAGCCTCTTGGCTCCACATTTCCAATGGCATCTACTCACATCATGTCACATTTTGGTATTTCTTGCAATCTTTCAAACTTTTTCAGCATATTATATTTGTTATGGTGATCTGTGATCAGTGACCATTGATGCTGCTACTTTAATTGTTTTAGGAAACAATTTACCACAAACCAAGTGGCACTAACGGTGAAGTATCCGCCTGCCAATGCAGGAGACCCAAGAGACATGGGTTTAGTCTTTGGGTTGGGAAGAACCCCTGGAGCAGGAAATTGCAACCCGCTCCAGTATTCTTGCTTGGAAAACCCCTTGGACAGAGGAGACTGGTGGGCTACAGTCCATGGGGTCACAAAGAGTTGGACATAACTGAAGTGGCTGAGCACACACACATGCATGCATTTTTCTAGGCTGAACTGAAATTGATAGGTAGAAGCAACATTCTCAGAACTGAGCAGGTCACTGTCCTGAGTAACTAACTGATCAACTGTTTTCTGAAGTACCAGGACACCTCACTCAATGTTCATATACCCAAAAGGGGTGTTTTTCTTGCCTAAGTTTATGTTGCATATCTTATTCTGAACTTTTAGACAAGGTATTTCAGCTTCATATTGTTTTCTTTCAACATTTCAGAAGAGGCAGTATTTCCCATTCTCTGTTGTTACAAAAACTATAAAAAATATGTGCCATCCACTTAAAGAAACAAATGGATGTCCAGAAGTCTTCTTATCCCAACTCTGCTTTCATGAATAAATTTGTCAACTTTTATCGTGGTTCAGTTCAGTTCCATCGCTCAGTCGTGTCTGACTCTTTGCGACCCCATGAATTGCAATACACCAGGCCTCCCTGTCCATCACCAACTCCCAGAGTTCACCCAAACTCATGTCCATCGAGTCGGTGGTGCCATCCAGTCATCTCATCCTCTGTCGTCCCCTTCTCCTCCTGCCCTCAATCCCTCCCACCATCAGAGTCTTTTCCAATGAGTCAACTCTTCGCATGAGGTGGCCAAAGTACTGGAATTTCAGCTTTAGCATCAGTCCTTCCAATGAACACCCAGGGCTGATCTCCTTTAGAATGGACTGGTTGGATCTCCTTGCAGTCCAAGGGATTCTCAAGAGTCTTCTCCAACATCACAGTTCAAAAGCATCAATTCTTCAATGCTCAGCTTTCTTCACAGTCCAACTCCCATATCCATACATGACCACTGGAAAAACCATAGCCATGACTAGACAGACCTTTGTTGGCAAAGTAATGTCTCTGCTTTTGAATATGCTGTCTAGGTTGGTCGTAACTTTTCTTCCAAGGAGTAAGCGTTTTTTAATTTCATGGCTGCAGTCACCATCTGCAGTGATTTTGGAGCCCAAAAAAATAAAGTCTGAAACTGTTTCTACTCTTTCCCCATCTATTTGCCATGAAGTGATGGGACCAGATGCCATGATCTTCGTTTTCTGAATGTTGAGCTTTAAGCCAACTTTTTCACTCTCCTCTTTCACTTTCATCAAGAGGCTCTTTAGTTCTTCTTCACTTTCTGCCATAAGGGTGGTGTCATCTGCATATCTGAAGTTATTGATATTTCTCCCGGCAATCTTGATTCCAGCTTGTACTTCTTCCAGCCCAGCGTTTCTCATGATGTACTCTGCATATTATCATGTTTAACAATAGCCAAATGAACAACAACAACAACAAAAACTCGGAACCAAGTAACTAAGGCTATTTTTTATAGTTCTTTATTCCATTATTAAAATTCTCACTCTTAAAGGTCTATCATATAGGCCTACCTTTAAACTCTTCTTTATCCCATTTACCCTCAAGAAAACATTTTTTATCTTGACCTTTCCTGGGCTTATTGTTAATGCCATGTTTGTAACTCTTACAAGGCATACTGTGTTCGGCCTATATTACACTTAGTGGTCTACTGGTTTCTACGTGTTCTCTTAATTATCTCGCTGACTCATAGCTTTACCATCACCGTATAATGGCAAGTGCAAAATTTATGCCTTGCCAGGATGTCTCCTCAAATGTGGCCATCACATATGCAACTGCTTGCAAGACCACTCCCGTGCCAAGTCGACAATATTCAAAGTTGAAAGCATCTATAAACTCAATGGGCTTCCCTGGAGGCTCGGTGGTAAAGAATCCACCTACAATGCAGAAGACACAGGTTCAATCCCTGGGTTAGGAAGATCCCCTGGAAAGAGAAATGGCAACCCACTCCAGTGTTCTTGCCTGGAGAATCCCAAGACAGAGGAGCCTGGCGGGCTACAGTCTATGGGATGACAAAAGAGTCGGACACAACTTAGCGACTAAACAACAACAACAACGTAACACTCAACACACCTTGACCCTCTGAACTCACTGTTGAGTTAGTGACGGGATCCACTCCTAACACCAGGTCCTGATAATTTCACTTCCTAAATAGACTCAAATCCCAGTCTTCTTCTCCACTTGAACTGTTGTTTTAGTTTTGACCTCTTCTTAGGCAGATTGATAGCTTACAGTGAATGATGTCAGATTCGTGATCTCCGAAGAAGATTTAACTTTGGGACCAGGGACCAGGCTTGATCATTCAGGAGCTTTTGTGTAGCAGAGTTTTA
The DNA here is from genome assembly GCF_032405125.1 of Capricornis sumatraensis. NCBI lineage: Eukaryota > Metazoa > Chordata > Mammalia > Artiodactyla > Bovidae > Capricornis > Capricornis sumatraensis. Next base: position 32,654,192 of record NC_091080.1, on the reverse strand, counting down.
ATAAAGTGAAAAAGGGACAGAGAACGCCTCTGACACAGACATCAGAAGGGGGGTGGAGAGTGACCCCTCACTAGTGTTAGCAAGGGAGTTATATACTTTTTTAATTAGCTATTACAATAAATCAAAAGAATGTCTCAAGGTTGTAAAGATCTTACTAGACCCACTCCCATAATTTACATTTGAAGATAACAGGATTAGCCAGAAGGTTTTCAGGAAGGAGAAAACTGTCCTCAAGCAGGATACATTGTTGTTATACATCCTTGGTGCAGAGTTTAAACTGAGTTGTTTGTTGTGTAATCATCAGTTCTTAAAGAAAGGCTTAAAGAAAAAAACATTTTATGTGACTAAGACTAAAGAATGTAGAGGAAAAAAAAGATGTTTGTCCTTTCCTCCTTCTTGAGAATTCCAGACCCCTCTCTCTACTTCAAGAGCCCTAGACCCCTTTCTCCTCCTCAGGAACCCCCTCCTCAGGATTTCTTATCAACCTGCCTAGGAACTGACTCTCTCAAGATGGGACATTCATTTCCTAATGATCGTGCGTGCATGCATGCTCAGTCCATTCAGCTGTGTCTGACTCTTCGCGACCCCACAGACTGTAGCTCACCAGGCTCCTCTGACAAGAATACTGGAGTGGGTTGCCATGCCCTCCTCCAGGGGATCTTCTTGACCCAGGGATCGAACCTGAGTCTCTTGCACCTTCTACACTGGCAGGGGGACTCTTTACCACTAGCGCCACCTGGGAAGCCCCCTAGTGATCATACCTCTTTATAAACCTACTCTACAGAAGGCAGTCTTCCTAAAGCACACATTGCACTGTTTACTGACTCCCCTTCATATCAAGTTAAAGCCCAAATCCCCCAAAACAGTCTAAGAAAGACCTGGTCTGTCAGTTAAGCTCACAGAGTTCAATAGCATAGAATAAGGGTGAAAACCACACAGCACTGTGACTCCTCGCTTTCCTAAACCAAAATCCCCTGCTGTCTGTACAATGCTTGCCAGCTCTTCTTTAGCAATGGAACACAGGGAAGGGAGCTCAATCTGGATCTATCAGCCGTAAACACAAGCAAATCTCTCTCTGCTCTGCCTCGCCCATTCCCTCCTAGGATCCTGGAAAGCTTTGGAGGCTGGAAGCAAAGGAAACATATTTCTTTGCATTCCAAACCACAAACTCACAAAATCTAGATAATTGAAATCTAACTTCACCTCAGAGAAGATTTATATAATTTTAAAAGATCCAGCAGGATTCATCAAAGTCATGGCAGGAAAAGAGGAGATAAAGCCGGAACCTTCGATGATAGAATGATAATCAAAGAGCTAAGCAAGAAAATATTCAGATAATTAGCATTTGTGTGCAATAACAGTTTAATCATGATTAAAGCTATGGTAGGTTTAAGATGGTTTCATTTAAGTAATATCAACCGTCAATCTGGTAACAACTGTGTGTGTGTGTTGCTTTTCTTTTAAGTGTTTAAAGCAAAAGCCTAAAATAAATGAGGTTATCCCTTGAAGAGGAATGTTTAAAGTAGGGAAAAGCCTATAATTTCTTTTACCCATGGTTTACACTCTTCATCTTCTTATCCAATCCGATTCAGTAAACATGAATCCTTAATCCCCATTAGGGCAACCATACAACCATTCCATAGAAAGTATTAACAAGAAAAAACTAAACATTTCACATAGTCTAGATTTTAGCCAATCCTAGGAAAGCTCAATGCATGCATGTCTCATCCTATACATCAGACTGAAAATGAATGTTCATGACCATATACACAAAAGGTTTATAAACGTAATAATTAAAGGGAAACCATATGAACTGGACAATGATATTTCACCACAGGACAAAGAATTCCTAAGTAGTATTTCTATCCTGCATAAGTAATAATCAGATAGCCAAACAGCAAGTTTTCACAGAAATCCCTGGAAGTCATCCTAAAGCTAATACAATCAAATATTAAATAAAACGTTTAAGACACAGAACAATTTAAGAGTTACTCATGGAAGGCTCGGAATTGTAGTGGATTGTTTGTTTAATAAACTTTGTGTGTGTCTGTCATGCTGCCCCCTGGGAATCAGATGAAAATCTGATACCTTTTTCCAGAAACAATATGCACAAACGCTGGGTCAGATGTCGATCTCCTGTGAATGATGAAATAAGAAGTCCTAAATTAGAGGCTCAAGTCCTATGCTCAATAAACCACTACACATTACATGTATTGCCTATTATTCAAATACCTCTCATTAAAGAACAGAAGCTTCCAGATGGCCAACGGGCACATGAAAAGATGCTCAACATCACTAATTATTAGAGAAACATAAGTCAAAACTACAATGAGGTATCACCTCACACCAGTCAGAATGGCCATCATCAAAAAAGCTGCAAATAACACATGCTGGAGAGGGTGTGGAGAAAAGGGAACCCTTCTACACTGTTAGTGGGAATGTAAATTAGTGCAGCCACAATGGAAAACAGTAAAGAGGTTCCTCAGAAAGATAAATATAGAGTCATCATATGATCCAGCAATCCAACTCATGGGCATATATCCAGAAATGACGAAACCTCTAATTGGAAAAGACTCATGTGCTTCAGTGTTCGCTGCAGCTCTATTTACAATAGCCAAGACACAGAAACAGCCTAAAGGTCCATCAACAGATGAGCGGATAGAGAAGATTCCATTTCACAATGGAATATTACTCCCCCATGAAAAAGAATCAAGTAACAACATTTGCAGCAACATGGATACACCTATAGGGGATCATACTAAGCCAGACAAACACAAACATCATTTGATAGCCCTTGTATGTGGAATCTGAAATATGTTACAAATGAACTTATTTACAAAACAAACAGACTCACAGACACAGAAAACAAACTTCTGGTTAGGAAAGAGGAAAGGGAATGGGGGAAAGATAAATTGGGAGTTTGGAATTAACAGATACACACTGCTACATGTTAAACAGATAAACAACAAGGCCCTATAGTATAACATGGGGAACTATATTCAATATCTTGTAACAACCTATAACGGGACTTCCCTGGTGGCTCAGACGGTAAAGCGTCTGTCTACAACGCGGGAGACCCGGGTTCAGTCCCTGGGTTGGGAAGATTTCCTGCAGAAGGAAATGGCAATCCACTGCAGGACTATTGCCTAGAAAATTCCATGGACGGAGGAGCCTGGCGGGCTGCAGTCCATGGGGTCGCAAAGAGTCGGACATGACTGAGCGACTTCAATTCAATAACCTATAACAGAAAAGAATCTTAAAAATAATGTATATAGATATAACTGAATCACTCTGCTATATACAGAAATGAACACAACATTAGTGTATCAATTATCCTTCAATCAAAAAAATCAATGATTAACCAAAAAAAAAAAAATTAAAAAGGTAACCTATCTATTTTCCCTCTATTTCCTAACTATCCAAATCATAGATGTTTCGAAGCTTAGTTCAAAACCTACACATGGGTCCATGGCATCTGCTCTGTTCGTTGCAGAGAAAACTGAGGTTGGTTACCTTGGCAGAATATGTACAGCTTTACATGTCACTTTGTCACAGCAAGGGAAGGACCATGTTACAGAGGAGAGAGGGACAGGTGGGGAATCACCTGACTCATGTCTGAACCCCAGCTGGCCAGGCTCCATGCTAGCTTGCTCCATGCTCTTGGCCTCTCTAAACCTCAGCTTTCTCAATCTGTGAAATGCGGCCAACCCTCCCTTACCAAAATGCAGCAAAAATTACAAATCAAAGTGTCTACCTGATGGTGAGTGTATACTAGATCACAATTCCTGTTATTTAGATTTTTCATCCATTTTTGTGTGTTTAATCTTGTACTCCCAGCTCCACTGCCGAGCAGGCCTTGGCATCAGGATTTAGCTGGATAATGACACGCCGAGGTTCCTGCGAGTTGAGACTCTTAAAAGAGGCTGGAAGCGTGGAGAAATGGTACTGGCAGGATGTGGTTCCTTCCTTTACCTGCAAAAGAAGTGGGTCTAACACATTTCCATTCTACTTCCTCCTCTGTGCTCTGCTTCATCAAATGGAAACACCGTCAAGACCACATACATGGGTGACCAGAGCTACGGCCCCCTTCTGAGGGTAGAGATAGGCACAGGGCAGAGATATGGAGGCAGAAAGATAACAGAAGCTCTGGTGTGTGGTCCAGCTAATGCCCACAGCTTCATTTCCGAAGCTGCAAATACATTTGCTTGCATTTTCACACTTTAACGCACAGTTAAGGGATGACTTTTTAAAATACATTTCCCCCAGGCTACTAGCATTTCATTCTCTATCGATATTAGATTTAAAACCATGATTATGAAAACCCACAGACAGTCCTTTCACTTTAGTCATAATGTCTTCCCTCTGCACTACAGAATATTTATGTCCAAGGATCGAGAGGGACAAGTGTCCAGGTTTATCATTTGCATCATTTTAACTCCAAAAGGTCTACTGTTTGGTAATAAGTGATATGCCATGAAGGTATCAACTAAAGGATAAGGTAAGAAGCTGCAAAAGATGCTGGTAGCAGTGTGACCTTCACAAAGTTCAAAAGCCCCAGGACAGGGAGGATGCGGGGAGGGTCCTGGAGGGAGTGAGGGTCTTCCCTGCGGGTCTCCTGTGCCTGGTTTCTCCCCGTGGCTCTCACCTCCAGCCTAGGGACAGCTGGGGTGGAGGCTGCCGACTCCGCTCCATCATCAGATTTACTTTCAGCAACTGAAGGCTCATCCGCGCTGACAAGTCTGATTAGAAATCACCAATTTACTTTCATTTCTGCAGAGACCAGAAAGGGGCCAACATTTACTTTCCACTCAGGTTTATGTACTGAGCGAGCAGCCCTGGAGGATGTATCTCTTCCTTCTGCTTTATTACAATTCAATTTCGCTTGTAAACTAAACCTACCCCCGGGGATTTCTTAAAATATAAAGGTTTCTCTTACCTCTTCTTGGGACAAGGGACTCTTTGGCAATTCCATTTTGAACGTGTTCCTATGTCTCCAAAACCAAAGAGGAAATAAGCTCATTTGTCACTGCTCTAATTTTAAGATCATTTAACCAGAGTTCATACTGACTAAATTTGGGTCAACGTGATTTACTGGTGCAACACAAGCTGCAGTCTGTAACACACTAGCGCTTGAGGAAGAGAACAGATTGCTCAGGTTTGCGGCATTTACTGCTTTAAATTTTATGCTAAGAAAATTGGTGCAGGCTGACTTCAAAGACGGTAAATTAACCATTAGTTCAAATTTGCGGTGTGACAGGTACTAGTACTAAGTACTTGTTCTCACTATTTCATTAGGAATCAAAGAAGCAAAGCTTTCATACTATTAATGGAAGATTAGAATATATGTTTAAGTCACAAGCAAAACCAGGAAGGATAGGAATTCAAACCTCACACAAGTATATATGTAGAACATTTACAAAGCTGCAAACTTAGATAGGCCAAACAAAGTAACTTTAGTGAAATTTTGCTTATCCCTCTCTAACAAAAAAAATCTACAAATAATAAATGCCAGAGGGTATGGAGAAAAAGGAACCCTCAGGCATTGTTGGTAGGAGTGTAAACTGGCTGCTATGGAGAACAGTCTGGAGAGGTTCCTTAAAAACTTGAAAATAGAACCACCATAAGACTCCTGATAAAAATGACTAAATCAGTACGAACCATCTCACAGTAACATTTATGATTCTTAGCTATGTCAGCAACTGTCTGCTGGTTCAAACGTAACTAAAATGGGAACAGGTAAAGGAAGATAATCTTTGGAAATGAATGTCATCAGCAATATTTGCACTTAAACAGACCTCCTATTTAAAGCATAGGGCTTGCTGTTGAGTCGCTAGGTTGAGTCCGACGTTTTTGTGATCCAATGGGCTATAGCCTGCCAGGCTCCTCTGTTCATGAGATTTCCCAGGCAAGAATATTGGAGAGGGTTGTCATTTCCTCCTTTGGGTTATCTTCCCAACCCAGGGATCAAACCCACGTCTCCTGCATTGGCAGGTGGATTCCTTACCATGGAACCACCAGGGAAGCATTACCAAAAATTACACCATATCTGTATTTTGCTATCATGTATGATAGCAAGGAGAGATAAGAAAGGCTTCCTCAGTAATCAATGCAAAGAAATAGAGGAAAACAACAGAATGGGAAAGACTAGAGATCTCCTCGAGAAAATTAGAGAAACCATGGGAACATTTCATGCAAAGATGGGCTCAATAAAGGACAGAAATGGTATAGACCTGACAGAAGCAGAAGATATTAAGAAGAGGTGGCAAGAATACACGGAAGAACCGTACAAAAAAGATCTTCTCGACCCAGATAATCACGATGATATGATCACTCAACTAGAGCCAGACATCCTGGAATGTGAAGTCAAGTGGGCCTTAGGAGGCATCACTACGAACAAAGCTAGTGGAGGTGATGAAATTCCAGTTGAGCTATTTAAAATCCTGAAAGATGATGCTGTGAAAGTGCTGCACTCAATATGCAGCAGTGGCCACAGGACTGGAAAAAGTCAGTTTTCATTCCAATCCCAGAGAAAGGCAATGCCAAAGAATGCTCAAACTACTGCACAATTGCACTCATTTCACACGCTAGTAAAGTAATGCTCAAAATTCTCCAAGCCAGGCTTCAGCAATATGTGAATTGTGAACCTCCAGATGTTCAAGCTGGTTCAAGAAAAGGGAGAGGAACCCAGAGATCAAATTGCTAACATCCACTGAGTCATCAAAAAAGCAAGAGAGTTCCAGAAAAACATCTATTTCTGCTTTATTGACTATGCCAAAGCATTTCACTATGTGGATCACAACAAACTGTGGAAAATTCTGAAACAGCTGGGCATACCAGACCACCTGACCTGCCTCTTGAGAAACCTGTATGCAGGTCAGGAAGCAACAGTTAGTACTGGACATGGAACAACAGACTGATTCCAAATAGGAAAAGGAGTACATCAAGGCTATATATTGTCACCCTGCTTATTTAATTTATATGCAGAGAACATCGTGAGAAACGCTGGGCTGGAGGAAGCACAAGCTGGAATCAAGACTGCAGGGAGAAATATCAATAACCTCAGATATGCAGATGACACCACCCTTATGGCAGAAAGCGAAGAAGAACTAAAGAGCCTTTTGATGAAAGTCAAAGAGAAGAGTGAAAAATTTGGCTTAAAACTCAACATTCAGAAAACTAAGATCATGGCATCTGGTCCCATCACTTCATGGCAAATAGATGGGGAAACAGTGGAAACAGTGGCTGACTTTATTTTGGGAATCACTGCAGATGGTGATTGCAGCCATGAAATTAAAAGATGCTTACTCCTTGGAAGGAAAGTTATGACCAACCTAGACAGCATATTCAAAAGCAAAGACATTACTTTGTCAACAAAGGTCCGTCTAGCCAAGGCTATGGTTTTTCCAGTGGTCATGTATGGATGTGAGAGTTGGACTGTGAAGAAAGCTGAGTGCCGAAGAATTGATGCTTTTGAACTGTGGTGTTGGAGAAGACTCTTGAGAGTCCCTTGGACTGCAAGGAGATCCAACCAGTCCATCCTAAAGATCAGTCCTGAATGTTCATTGGAAGGACTGATGTTGAAGCTGAAACTCCAATACTTTGGCCATGTGATGCAAAGAGCTGACTCATTTGAAAAGACCCTGATGCTGGGAAAGACTGAAGGCAGGAGGAGAAGGGGATGAAAGAGGATGAGATGACTGGATGGCATCACCGACACAATGGACATGAGTTTGAGTGAATTCCGGGAGCTGGTGATAGACAGGGAGGCCTGGCGTGCTGCGATTCTAGGGGTCGCAAAGAATTGGACATGACTCAGCGACTGAACTGAACTGAACTGATGATAGTATTGGACACAAGAAGTGACCTAGCCAAAATCGGGAAGTGAGTGATAGTCACTTTAGTCATGCCTGACTCTTTGCGACCCTATGGACTGTAGCCCACCAGGCTCCTCTGTCCTTGGAATTCTCCAGGCAAGAATACTAGAGTGGGTTGCCATTTCCTTCTCCAGAGGAAGGAAATTTTGCTCTCATGTATGACAGTACAGGACACAAGAAGTGACCTAGCCAAAACTGGGAAGTAGAGGAGAGGTAATTAATAGTGTAACACAGAATGCAGTCCAAGCACGTCATGGGCCCCAAATCAGAATCGGGCTCACGTGAACACCTGAATGATTTTGAGCAAATCGTCTGTCAAGTGGATGTAAATGTTGTGCTAAGGACAGGGGCGAGCCGAGAGACTGCAGCAGAGGAAATGGCAGTCACCCATGGGAGACAGTGTTGCTCCCACAGGCCTCCCCAGGAATAACCAACGTTGGTCAAGTTCCAAGGAAGCACACAAAAGGCAGGGTTCCTTCAACTGTGCCATCAGAGAAGGCTTTATAGGGAAGTCAACATTCAAAGCACACCTTCAAAAACAAGCGGACTTCGGGCTTGCATCAAGGGGCGGAGGAACATGGCCAGCCAAGGCACAGACGTGAGAGCTGGGTAAAAAATATACAGGGAACACTATGACATGCAGGCTGGGCGCAGCACAACCCAACATAAGGATGCCAGTGGATGGTGACATGATAAATGGGGCGGGTGCTGCTGCTGCTGCTAATTCGCGTCAGTCGTGTCTGACTCTGTGCAACCCCATAGACGGCAGCCCACCGGGCTCCCCCGTCCCTGGGATTCTCCAGGCAAGAACACTGGAGTGGGTTGCCACTGCCTTCTCCAATGCATGAAAGTGAAAAGGGAAAGTGAAGTCGGTCAGTCACATCCGACTCTTTGCAACCGCATGGACTGCAGCCTGCCAGGCTCCTCCGTCCATGGGATTTCCCAGGCAAGAGTACTGGAGTGGGGTGCCACTGCCTTCTCCAGGGGCAGGTGAGGCACCTTGTAAACAGCCTTTATCCACGGGAAGCATGAGGGGCTGTGATCCCAGACAAGAAGTTGACTCTTGGGCACCACAAGGATGGACAAGAGGGAGGCAGGTGAGCAGGAAAGTAGCCCGGGCAAAAGACAGACATCAGCCACTCAGTATGGGTCCTCTGAGCCATTTGAAATCAGTGTGACAGGGCACCATGACACCGCAATGAAATGTAATTTAACGCCTTTTTAATTAAGGGCTTTTCCACAATTAATGGCTTTTTAAATGGTCACTCAGGGATCATGACTATCGCAGTAACATGTCTCAATAACATGTCTCAGTACAGTTACATATTATATAAACTTACTCATAGTACATTCAAGGCAGTAAGATGTCTCAGCCTTCTACAGGATTCAGCCTCTGATACCAAAACAGATGACTGTTTTACAGCATGTTCTTCTGCCCCATCTCTAGCCTCAATTTCAAAACACATTTTATCTTTCTCTAAGAACGCACTTGGTACAGTTTTTAAAGAGTTATATACAAGCATCAAAGATATTTTCTTTTTATTTTGCTCAATCCCCCCCCCCCCCAGGATCAGAAACAAAAGCCCCACAAGCTCTGAATTGAGTTTTAATCTTAGAGAACATCACTGCTACATACAACCGCAAATATCACTGGCAAGGTTCATTTTGTGAAGATTTTTTTTAAAAAATGATCTAGCTGTAGAACAAATACTGAAGCTGGCTGCTGTTGGAATATCAATGACATCTTTCCGAGGGCGAGTCCAGGGGCCAAAGCCCTGGATTTGTAAACTCCCTGAGGTCACAACCCTATATTATATTTACTTCTTTTGTTTCCCACTGCACCCACAGCATAAGGCCGCAGCAAGATTTTAAGATTAAATGAGAAAATCTGTACCAGAGTGTTCTGTATATTATCAAATGATGTATTCAAAGTAGCTAATATTAGGGACTTCAGTGGCAGTACAGTAGTTAAGACCTGGAGCTTCCACTGCAGAGGGCATGGATTCAATGCCTGGTCAGGACACTAAGATACTGTATGCCAAGCAGTATGGCCAAAAATAACCCCACAAAAATCCTATGGTTTTTTTTTTTTGTTGTTGTTGTTAGGGGAGAGAGGTTCAAAAGGGAGGGAGATAAGTACACATATAGCTGATTCAGGGTTTCCCTCGTGGCTCAGACGGTAAAGAACCTGCCTGCAATGTGGGAGACCCAGGTTCGATCCTGGGTCAGGAAGATCCCCTGGAGAAGGGAATGGCTACCCACTCCAGTATTCTTGCCTGGAGAATTCCATGGACAGAGGAGCCTGGTGGGCTACAGTCCATGGAATCGTAGAGAGTCGGACATGACTGAGCAACTAACACTTTCACTTTTCATAAGTGATTCACTCTGTTGTACAGCAGAAACTAACACATTATAAAGCAATTATACTCCAGTTAAAAAAATTAAAAAAAAATTTTTTTAATGTAGCTAATATTAGGTGAATGGAACTCTAAAACGTTAGTTGACTTGAAACTCTAAAGAACTTATTTTCCTTTCAGTTAGTTTTTGTGGTTATTCAAAAAGGATAAAAACATGGACAGGTAGTAATCAAGTTGTGTATCAGAGAAAGATAGAGATTTAAAGGACGATACTTCGTGGAACCTAAGGATAATATTTTTTAAAAAACCACCAAGATGGAGAAAACCCACAACATGGAAGTATGAGCTCAAACAAACAAACACACCTATACAGATGCTGAGAATACCTATTCAGATTGCACCTCAAATGATGATCTGGGGTCAAGTACAGCTAGTAACAAGGTGTATTTACTAGGTTCTGAGTAATAAGTCACCTGCCAATAAGAATATTATTAGTTCAAAAATTACTTTGGGAAATACAGCAGAGTGCAATAGCAAACGAAAAGAGGACGAAAGTGGAATCAAAGTTCTTTCTTTTAGTTCTTTCTCAGTCTGCTTCTATTCATTATGTTATCCTCATAGGTAGAATTCTGCCTGACAGCAGGATTCAGTGAATATCTGTGTAATGAAGCAAGCTAATTAACTGTTTAGGTTAAACTGTAAAACTTTGAGTCAAATATACTATTGGTAATGGCCACCATTTATGGGGACGCTACCTTTTCAGGCCTGATATTACCTGACTTACATGTACACCTCGCAGAAACCCAATGAGTTAGCAGCAGCAGCAGCAGTATTACTAAAAAGCAGAGACATCACTCTGCCAACAAAGGTCTGTCTAGTCAAAGCTATGGTTTTTCCAGTGGTCATGAACAGATGTGAGGGTTGGACCATAAAGAAGGCTGAGCACCAAAGAATAGATGCTTTTGAACTATAGTGCTGGGAAAGACTCTTAAGAGTCCCTGGAACAGCAAGGAGATCAAACTAGTCAATCCTAAAGGAAATAAACTCTGACTATTCATTGAAGGACTGACACTGAAGCTCCAATACTTTGGCCACCTGATGCAAAGAAGTGACTCATTAGAAAAGACCCTGATGCTAGGAAAGACTGAGGGCAGGAGGAGAAGGGGGAGACAGAGGATGAATTGGTTGGATGGCATCACCGACTCAATGAACATGAGTTCAAGCAAACTTTAGGAGATAGGGAAGGACAGGGAAGCCTAGTGTGCTGCAGTCCATGAAGAAGTTGCAAGGAGTCAGACACAACTTAGTGACTGAACAGCAGCAACAATAGGCGAAAGAACTCAGGCTGAGTCAGTTGCTTGCCCATGGCCATGAAGCTGTTGAGGGGCAGCATTCAACCCTGTCTGCCCAGATCCTGCTTTACAAGACACGGCACAACCACAAAATAATGTAAACACAAGAACAGAAGGCAGCACTTGAAGCTTTGCTAATAGAAGGGGGAAAAGGCACTAACGTTTTATTTTACTTACAGCCTTACAGAAACAGTTTCTTCTGAGATCCGACCACATGCAAAATTCTGAAGCATCCCACGTGGGGAAAACTGTTGTTATTCTAATCCCAGGCTGCAAGTAATGCTACAAAAACAATCTGCCACAACTTACAAGCTTAACAAGCTAAACAGGGAAAGTATAGAGAAATGAAAACATGTCCCTCCTCCAATATTTTCCACCATCTTAAAAACTCATCAGAGTCAGATTTCCAGATCTGCTCTAAGTAGACTGCAAGAGGATTATGGTAAAAACCACACCACACAAAGCGTGATTGTCTGAAATTACTTTGAAGTCAAACGTACATAAAATGGTGCCACACAGAGAAGAAGAGCTCGCTGCTGTGTAATTTCATGAAACCTGCTGGGCACCGAGGTCACGGGCAGCCAAAGTGAATTTTAAATGGTGCCAACCAGGAAGCTATAATCAGGACAGCCACCAGTGGGCGGATGAGATAAATGAACCAACTGACTTTCTTCCACCAGGCAATCAAAATAGGAATGCCATCTTCATGCATGAAACACAAAAACAAACAAAAAAAATTTTTTTAAGTAAAAATATTCATGCTTCACATCTCTGTCTTTTCACTACATTTCTAGACTCTTCCTTTCCTCCAGGCACATTTATGTGAGTGAACATCATGCAGTGCGATTTCTGTTCCTACCTTGAGTTTTCCTGCAACCTACTCCAGAAAAATAAAATCTATTCCTACACGGCACAAACTTCTCCATAACCCTGGTCCACCAGCATAGCAGATGTCGAGTGCCTAGTACTATCCAAGGGCAAGCTTAGAACTGATGATGGAGTCAGACACAGTCAAGAGCCTGCCTTCCAATCAGGACAGTCAAATGGTAAAAGAAAGTGTCAGGATGAAAACCCACATCTTTTTAAGAGTGAGTGAAGTAATACTGGGGCTTCCCAGGTGGCTCAGTGGTTAAAAAAAAAAATCCGCTTGCCAGTGCAGGAGACACAGGTTCAATCCCTGGGTCAGGAAGATGCCTTGGAGGAGGAAATGGCAACCCACGCCAGTATTCTTGCCTGGAGCATCCCATGGACAGAGGAGTCAGGCAGGCTACAGTGCATGGAGTCACAAAGAGTCAGACTTGACTGGGCAACTGAGCACAAATGCACCAAGTTATACTTCTCATAGGAGGTTCTCAAAGACACTGTGGATCTATATATTTAAGCCTGATCTCTCTCATGAGCTCTTTGTCCATGTTGCCAACTACCCACGTAACCTTCCACCTGAAGTCCTTGAACCACAAACTGTGGGTTCAGGAGATGTTCCTTGGTCATTATCCTCCAGATCCTATGAGATGCACAAGCTGAGTAGGCTGCCAAGCAGGGCAGCTTCTGCCAGCCTTAGCCAAACTGGGCGGCAGACCTTGAGTATTTTCTCCTCAGCACTGCCCATGGAAAAAGCCAAAAAAGGGACTTCCCGGTGATCCAGCGGTTAAGAATCTGTGCAGGGGACATGGGTTCCATCCTCAGTCCGGGAAGATCTCACCTGCCACAGGACAACTAAGCCCGTATGCCACAACTACTGAAGCCCACGTGCCCTGGAGCCCGTGCTCTGCCTCAAAAGAAGCCACTGCAGATAGAACATGGCGCACCACAACCAGAGAAAGCTCCCCATGCAGTAATGAAGACCCAGGGCGCCAAAAATAAATAAGTAAATAAAAATTCATTAAAAAAAAAAAGAAAAAGCCCAAAAGGGGCCGGTACAGGACAACAGGAGCTCTGGACCTTTTGTGTACTGATTAAATTCCTTTGCAACATGCTTTTGCATTTGTGGGAGTCACATGACTGATGTCAGCGCAGCCACAGGATCACTGACTTGCAATTGAATTGGTTCTGCCTTGATGTTCTTATTTTGCCTCTCCTCCAAGTTCCCCAATAAGATTAAGTCTCACTGAACTGCACTTCAACTGCTTGGGCCTTGCTGCCTGCTCCTTAGGGATCAGCACAGCAAGGCTCTGAACTCTGGGAAACATAAGAGACAAATATAGACACGAAAGATAGGATGGAAATACAATCAGCGTGGCCTGGAAAGTCCCGTCTCTGTACCTCCTAAAAGGAGACTGTGGTTATGACGTGTGGGACTCCCACAGGAGGCGTGGTTTATGAGGCAAGGTGACTACAGAGATTCTCAAGATTATAATTTTCTATTTAAATTAGCCAATGCAACCCCTGAAAACAAAACAAACCTACGAAACACGTGAACAGCAGCAGAAACGATGTCTTACCACTCACTAAATTGCAGAATATAGTGACTCTATTGTAGGTCCCACCTAGATAGGCAGAGTACATGGAAAATCTTATATCTGTGTCCAAGACAATGATGCGCGTATAGCTGTGGGGGGAGAAACAGTACGGGGAGCTTGGATATTAACAGGGAGCCAAATGTGGTCAGGAGTGAGAAAAGGCTATGTTGACTTTGACCATGAACCTATGTCCCCTTTTCCAGCTACACATGTGCTGGAATGCCACAGTCCTGTAGGGAATCCAGGTCTTCCCAGATGTGCCCAAACCCTTCCCCACAACATCAGGTACAATCTGCTACTCATACAGAAGGTATCTTCATAGGCTGCAGGAGGGGACCATCTGGGAAACCTTATCATAAGACAACACTGGGGTCAGCTTAAGGGTGGAGATAAACACTAAGAAAGTCAGGTCTCATATGCAGCAACTCTCACCAAGGAGCACTAAGTCACATGAGAATTAGATGTCATCACAGAATCATACCAATTTAGAACTTAAAGGCACATTTCATTTTTTCAAAAATTTGATTCGACAAACATATGGGAACTATAACTTACACGGGAATAACACAAGGACATTTCATCGTTCATGGCCTTCAATGCAACTGACTTACGGCATAGGGACAATAATCATTGATAATATTAAGTCATTAAGGCATAACTAGTTTCCTGTCTTGCTCTACCATATTACACACCTGTAACATGACTGACATAAGCTATGAAAGGAATCTATTACGTCTCCAAACCATAATCATTTATTCGTCTAAAAATAGGAGCCATAAAACCCTTTTGCCTCGATCTTAGAAATGTCTTCAAAATCGTTTTCTGATTCCCACAGCTTTGCTGAGGTCTTCTCCATCTCTGGCCAAGCCTGCTATAACAAGCCTCTTGCTGCCTTTCCTGGTTTTATTGTTTCCCCAGATCAGCCTTTATTCCTCATTGCTACTATATTATATAGTTCCTAAGTCAGTTTCTCCCATAACCACTCAAAGACTTCAGTCTAAAGTTGACTTTAGTAAGTGCAGAATTCTTACCATGAAACAAAAATACAGACTTTCAGACCTGATCTCGTTCCATCACCCCCACTCCATACTTTACAGGATACTGCCATTTCCTGAACACCCATCAGATCTTTTTATAACTCCTTGGCTTTGAGAATCTGACATTTCCACTGCTCGAAACTCCAAGGAGTCTTCTGCTCATCTTTCAGACCCTGCTCATCTAGTGCCTCTGTTACGAAGCCTTTGCAGACCCCTCCAGACACGAGGTCCCTTCCTCTCCTGTGCTCCTATGGCATTTTGTTCACATTTCAGTGGACCCTGAACATTTTTAAACATTGGTGATTTTTGGTCATTCACCAAAACCCCCCAAAGTTCATAGTATGATATAATCTGCAATTTGGCTAAGGCAGGAACTGGAATTAAGTATTGTATTTTAGCCAGGATCCAGGAAAGCAGAAACCAGCCTAAGTATTTCAAACACAGAGAATGCAATATAATACAGGAAACTGGTTACACAGATGATGGAAGAGCTAAAAAGCCACATAGATGTTAAAGAGGTGACCTGGAAACTGGCATCAACAAAAAACTACTACCATCTATGAGACTGGAATGGAGTTGGAAGAAGAGGGCATCACCAATGACTAGAAGAACCGGGCTGTGTACCTGGTGAAGGACTGTTATCAGTGGCTTCCGAGGGAAGCTGTGACCATGAAGGTCAGGGCTTTCCAGAGGAGAGACAATTGCTGCCAAAGATGCTGCCAAAGGGAGAGCTAGAGAGAGAGACATACCCTGGCTTCTCCTTGCCTCCTGTTTTTCCCAGTGCCTCCCATTGGCCTAATCTATCCAGAGGCCAGGAGTCAAGGCTTCTGGGAAATGTAGTCTCCTGTGAAGCAGGAAATGACTGGCACCATGTGAGGCTGGTGAGCCCCTCACTTGGCAGCTGAATGAGCCTCACCAGCCTCTCAACAACTGTATGCAATGGAATGGACATCTATGTCATGAGTCCTTTGGACTGTAATTATACCTCACATGTTGGTTTCCTCCATAAGACCATGAGTGCCTCCACAGCAGTGACCTTATCTGAACTTATATACTAGTGTGGTATTTGACATTTGGTAGGCATTCAATAAATACTGCTCAGTTCAGTTCAGTCGCTCAGTCGTGTCCGGCTCTTTGCGACCCCATGGACTGCAGTACGCAGGCTTCCCTGTCGATCACCAACTCCCAGAGTTTCCTCAAACTCATGTCCATTGAGTCGGTGATGCCATCCAACCACCCATAAACACTCACGCCCTGGATTTATAACATGTTATAACTCAGCACTTCCTAAAGTTTGTTGTGCTGGCCACTAATTCAAAAAGATGCTATTGCCTATCATAGGTAAGTAGGACTCTGCAATTTCCAAATAAGTTTGTGAAACACAGTGTTAAAGTTAACCTGGGGGGAAAAAAATAGTTTAGCTGGTCTCATCGTACATTCAAGCTGCAATTTAAAAAAAAAATACTGTGGACTACATGGCTTAGAAACAGCAGAAATTTATTTCTCCCATTTTTGGAAGCTAGAAGTTTAAGATCAGAGGGCCAGCACAGTTGGGTGGGGGCTCTCTTCTCCTTGTATCTTCACATGGGGAGAAGGGGTGAGGTGTTCTCTTCAGCTTCTTTATAAGCACACTAATCTCATCTGTGAGGGGTTCACCCTCATGACCTAATCATCTCCCAAAGTCCCTACCTTCTAACACTATCCCACTGGGCATGAGGATTTCAACAAATGAATCTTGTGGGAGGACACAAATATTCAGACAGAGCAGCTTGTTTCTTTTTTTTTTTTTTTCTTGGTAGCAAACTTTTATTGAAATCTTACATAACTCAAGCTTTATAAAAAGCCAACATAATTGAAAATTGGGTTCTCCCTCTAAAGCCTTAAGTATTCAAAGCCTGAAAAGGTTAATTTAAAATTAAGCGAACAAATATAACAATAACAAAACCCCTCCAGCAGATCCTGCTGAAATACTTAAAAAAATCTAAATGAGCTTAATCTTTACAAAAGTTATTTTAGCTCAAAAGCTATAAAATCAAAGTTATCTTAATTCTACAAAGAAGGGAGAGGATCTTTGACTTCATGCCATTTCTTTAGAACCTCATCTTTTTCATCAAATTTGGCTACAAATCCAATTTCTGTGTGCCCATTTTGGGAGGTTTCTTCTTGCAGAAGAGGCCAAGTAGAAACATGAAAGAGTAACTGACTAAGCAAGTAGGAAAGTGTTCCATAATAGTGTGCAAAGAATGGAGAGTTCTGGGTTAATCTCTGGAACTTGATCTGGATCGTGACCTTGACTTTGAACGAGATCTAGAACGGGATCTTGAAGCTCTTTTTGGTGGAGGGGACACAGAACGGGCCTTTGAGGGTGGAGCAGGGAGGGGTGAAAGCTTGTTTCTTTATTGCAGATAATACAGTCCATTCGGAGCTTTCAAAATGTGCTTGAAGAGAGAGATGTAGAATTATGTAGCATCATGCAACATATATGACTACAGAACATACATGTTTTCCAAAAGACTAACACTGTACAGGGATATCAATTAAGGAGTCATTGCCTTAATTATCTTCACATTTGTGATATTTTATTTCTTCTTTGAAATATTCCCATGAGGGAAAGAACAAGGTCACTTACAGATAAAAATGTTGCTAATAAATAACTAAAACTAATACATCAAGTATTAATTGAATATATAAGATGTTATTTACTATCCTAAATATTATAGGGCTAGAAGGAAATGTAAATATTCACCTATGTTAAGAGACTTATTATTCCTAATGGCCAGAAATTCTGAATTCTACATATAATACAAAATGGAATTTCAATTATTGCTGAAATATTATGGTGATAGCATTCACAACTCAGCCAATAACTCACGGGATAACTTCGGGTGTCACTCTAAAATTCAGTGTTCATAGCTGTTAAAAAAAAAAAGAGAGAGAGAGAGACAACAAATTATCTGCCTCACTGGGGTGAAATAAGAACTGAATATGTTCTAAGGATCAACAGTCCCTTCAGGGACCCCACTGCAAATTACTTAGGAAAACACTTAATATTACACCTTCCTCATGCCCTGCAAGAGGCTGGTATAGGCATCAAAATATTCTAGATTCTGTGCTGTAATAAAATTTATTAACTTTCCATAACCAACTGTTTCTCCAATCTACTTGTTTCCCAAATGGTTCTGCTTTTCCTGTTTACAGCTACTGGTATCCCCCAGGAATCTGTGTTCCTTCGAACACGAATGTGATGCCTTATGAAAACAAAAATATGAATTTTAATGATAGCCAGGAATAAAAGTTTTAAACTTGAGGCTGTTATGCTTTCTGATTATAAGCAATACACACAAGAGGACACCCTTGGAAAGCTAGAGTCAGCTGCAAAGGTCAAGAACCGATAATGTAACAGCGATGACTCTGTATGAGGCACAAATTGGATGCATCTTGAGATGCTGCCTATGTATTATAGAGTGAGGTAAAGCTGTCTTGAGTGTGCGTTTTAAGTTTTCCTTTTGAGATGATTATGAATTCACATGCCTCAGCTGGTTTTTCTTATAACTGAAAATACATGTTTTACAAGGCAAGGGGACAATTCATAAACCTATGCAGATGTAAATCTTGAGAGTTAGTGTGTTAGTGACACCTGATTTAGTTTAGTTTATGTGGTTTTTTCCAGTAGTCATGTATGGATGTAAGAGCTGAAGCATAAAGAAGGCTGAACATCAAACAATTGATTTTCAAACTGTGGTGTTGGAGAAGACTCCTCAGTCTCTTGGACAGCAAGGAGATAAAACCAGTCAATCCTAAAAGAAATCAACCCTGAATAGTCATCGGAAGGACTGATGCTGAAGCTCCAATACTTTGGCCACCTGAGGCGAAGAAGTGACTCATTAGAAAAGACTGATGCTGGGAGAGATTGAGGCAGGAGAAGGGGGCGACGGAGGATGAGATGGTTGGATGGCATCACCAACTCAATGGACATGAATTTGAACAAACCTCGAGAGATAGTGAAGGGGAGGGAAGGCTGCCGTGCTGAGTCCATGGGTTTGCAAAGAGTCGGACACAGCTTAGCGACTAGACAACAACAAATGTGTTAGTGAAGCTAACCAGTCCAGGCAGACCCTGACCTCAGAAGTATCGGCTAGCACTGTGTTAGCCGGTGGCAGCAAAGGGAAGTAAGTTAAAAATCAGATGATTCTCTTAGAAAGACTCTACTCCACAAGAAGGAAGTGAAGATTTGGACATTATGGGTATAGTGGCTTTTAAGCGGCTCAAAGTAACTCACCTGGACTTTACATGGTAAGGTTAGAAGAAGCAGGAAACAGTAGTTCGTAATCTCTAAGATGTAATTTAAAGAGGAGCAAGAAGAGCTCTGCCTGTTGCCCCAACTGGCCCAGGAAATGCCTGGATTTCTTAAAAATTAGAGCAACTTCTTACAGTGAGGACACGGTCACTAAAAGGCTACGGTGCCCATTAACACACCAACACTTACTTGCCTTATTTCTCAGCTGTCATGTGACAGAGAACCCGGATGTGAAGGAAAGCATAACGGGACAAATCGTATGTCTGATCAGGTTGAAAGTGGAGCAAGGGGAAGAGATGCTGCGAGCCCTCATCCCAAAGGATGAAGGACCAGTCCAGGTGGAGCCCGACAGCGAGGGGCTCCGGAGAGGCCATGATGCTTTCAGCACAGAGATGGGTTTGTGGCAAGAAGCACTCTGTAGTCATTACTGTCGTGAGTGGCACTTAACCATCAATTAGTTGACAAGATGGTCTCACCTGGCTTCTTTGAACAGAACAGTGTCTCAACTGGAAAGGTAGTTGTTTACTACTGATTTGCATTCTACACTCATTTTAAACACCTATGCAACTCACATCCAAACGAAATATGGAATAATGCCAATTTGGGACTCTTCCGTGCCCTCTCATTATAACACCAGCAATTTCCAAAGATGAAATCTACAGATTCGGACCCTGACAATTACAAGCACCAGTGGGCAAACTTCAGTTCAGTCGCTCAGTAGTGTCCAACTCTTTGCAACCCCATGGACTGCAGCGCGCCAGGCCTCCCTGTCCATCACTAACTCAAACTCATGTGCATCAAGTCGGTGATGCCATCCAACCATCTCATCCTCTGTCGTCCCCTTCTCCTCCTGCCTTCAATCTTTCCCAGCATCAGGGCCTTTTCCAATGAGTCAGCTCATTTGAACTTAAGATAGCCTTAATATATCTTTGCAGTGTTCTTACATGCTTCATTTACAGAGCCCGTAAAGAAGGTATTTTTCTAACGCATACGTCAAAAGTTTGGTTTTAAAGTAAGCTTTTAAAAAGTCTATTAAAGTACTTAATGATGTATCGGAAAGGACATAATTTTGCGTTCCACAAACAAAAACGTTACAACCTCTATCTTTTCATAACACCATAACTACACTTTCAGCATGTGAACATTTTTACTAGACGTGCTACTTTTCAAAGGCTTTCTACCTTCCTGTTAAAAATTCAATTGAGGATAAAACTCAACCCAAGCTGGTTTTTAAAAATTATGACAAAGACATGACTTAAAATATAAGATGGAGATGGTGGCAATTAAAGTTTATGAGCAAGTTACTGCGAGAAAGGCAGAAGCCACTGACTCCTCGGAGGACTTCTTTTATAGGTAGTAAATGTCTGTGGACCACAGTGCCCCCTTTGTGTTGTTCCATTCGTTTGCAGGTGACATTTTAACCTCTAAGCAACCATAGCAAGACGATTCAAAATGAAGTTGACACTGTGTCCTTTAACTAGTTCCAAAGTACTGCAGGGGTTTTACTGCCTGATGTTACACCATATGTGCACACTCTGGACCCAGCAGGCGGAGTTAAGCAGGATGCTTCTGCACTCAGCCATTCTCCCGCTTCCTGTTGTTTTTGGAGCAATCCTAAGTTTAGCTAAACATAACCTTTCTGGGTGGATCATTTTTTAGAAGGAGAATCCACCTTATAGCAGAGTGCCCTGTAATGTTGACTGTATTTTGAAAGCACAGACATTGATTACATTCACAGAACTCAGTGATTTGGTATTGTGCTGTCTTTATGAAACCCATTTATCACTCAAGTTTTTATGCATAAAAACTTGAACAAGTATGAAATGAACAGGAGGAATTCTTTCTGAAGCACTTTTTTGGTCAACTGGTCTATCACTAAAGTGGTAGTGATTAATGGCAAACTTTTCAAAATCTTTTCTGTAGCTCAAGTTATTTTTTAATTCTAAAATGATGACTGTCTTGGGTAGTGGGGATATATTTACTTACTCGGGTCCCAAAAGGTTTGAATCAGAAAAGCCCTGAGGTTTCATATTTAGAATTATTTTCTGCAGGATATGAGAAATCTATTTGAGCCATGCTAATAAGAATCTATATCCTCAGCTCAATGTCAGTAACTCTTAACAAGTGAGAGTTCATGAAGAGCATATACGAGGGAAAAAACAGACCTTTTAAAAGTATATATAACTTCTACAATGGTGTTTCCCCTTGAGTTTTCTGTAAAGTAGAACATTAAGCTCTTTATAATTCTTCCAAATCTAGAGATAGCTTAGAGAGAGAAGCATAAATCTCACGAGTCTCAGATTGACTTCCTGTTGCCTTCTTGCATGAGACATTTAAAGGTAATCAATAAAAACTGATTCCTCTTCGTAAGCACTTTCCTGTTCTGCCAGAAATCATAGTAGCCTCTGCCCCAAAGTGAAGAGGAAAAAATGAAAAGTAATATTTACCAGGAGAAAAAGAAACTGTCCAAGTATTTTTCCTGAGCCAAATGAAACACAAACAGCAAGTCAAAAGTTTATTCTTAAAGAAAAAAAAAAAACCACTTTTAAATATTCCTGGCATTAGTTCTGTTTTTCAAATCAGAGGTATCAACAAGTTTTTAACTCCGGATTTCTATTTCCACTCTCTGCAAAAACCTCATTCCGTTTCCTAATGGCTTTCCGGTACTGTCCTTCTGTAGGAATCTATACATCACACCAAGACTTGCGCTCAACGCTGAACAGTAAAGGAAGGACAGTTAAGCCCCCCAATTACCTCCTAGGGCAGAGTGAGACACAAAACCAAATAGATGAGAACAAAGTGACATCTGGTAAGGAAATAAAGAACTGCAAACAACTGGATCTCTTACTCCAAAACACAAAACTCTGGGCCCCTTGCATTTTCAGCACAAGAATTTTCATACTCAAAATGTTACTTGAAAGTTCAATAGTAGATAATCTGAAATCATCTGTTGGGATGTCTCCAATATGTAGACTCTATCTGAGGACTCTATTTGTAGTGTTTTTTCCTCTTCTGGATTTTTCACAAAAGACTGCAAGAGAGCACCCAAAGAAAGAGCCGGGTCGCAGACTCTTACTTTGCAATGAAGTTACAAATATATTTTATATGTTTTCCTAGCTTCCTGTTTCCCCGTGTTCTGTATTATCTGCAGAGGTTGTCATATTTCACCAAGGCGGATTCTAAATCAGACAAGTTCAGCCCGTCAGGTTGAAAAATGGAGGTGAAAGGCACAGCGGAAAATAAATAAAGTATAATTAAAACCATATGACCAGAAATATTGAAGCAATACATGTTGGAGGAAACCCAAGTAAAAATCAAACCTTTTCTGGTGTTAGTGAGACTAGCCAGTCCATTTGAAACAAGCACACATCACTTGCTAAAAATTCCTTTTTTTTTCCTTCACAGTAAAAGCAGTCCTAACAAAGTAATTAAGCCTATCTTTGTGGCATAGTGAAATTCATAATTGTTCATGTAAAACTGGTCTCTCATTTAAAACTGTAATCACTTATTTAGAAATATAATTTAAGATGGGGCAAGGCTCAATTTCATATCCAACAAAGAGCATTAAAGGCTTATGGTGACAATGTTGAATCAAAAACCTTTTCTACTTTTTGTGAAGTTTTCATCTCTTAAGATCTCAGGATTCGAGAAAGGCACGGATACTGTAATTGCTGGTTGTTGATCGTAAAGAGCCAGTAGCTATAAAATCCAAACTGTCTCCTCTCCAACATTATAAACAACCTAGATGTTACTGACTCACAGAGGTGGTACTTAGCAGACCAATGATGTACATGTTTGGGGATATACGGAAATTAAGAGCTCTTGATGTTTATAAAGCAATTCCGGTAAAGAATCTCTGACTTTGGCAATCTGTCCCCAAAGCCACTCTATATCCACATCTCCCTACCGTTCCAAGTGTCAATTACCATAATCTCAGTAGACAGCTGGAACACAGTTTTCAATATTGCTCCGGGATTCCAGTAAACAAGTGAAGTTGACCGAAGTCACTTACCCCCCAGAAACTGAATTCCTCCGGCCACTCTGCCCACCGTCCGGGAGATGAGCTCCGACACACAGCAGCCCATGAGGGCGGTGAGCGCCACCAGGAGGAGAAGGCCACAGCCTAGGCCGGTCACGATGGTACAGATCCTCCATTCGGCGCTGGGAATGCCCTGGAAAGAGGCGTAGCGCCCACACTCCTCAACCATCACCATCATCTGCCGACTCTCATCGTGCACGGGATACGAGCACCTCCGGAAAGTGCCGAAGGACACGGGCTTGCCCAGCTGTGATCCCCAGAGCCAGTAAGGCATGAAGAACCCCACGCAGGAGGTGGCTGCACAAAGAAACGAGAGCAGAGCCCAGATGACCCCGGTGCAAGTCAGACTGGATGCCATCTTTCACCTGACAGGGCAAGGAGGATTCAAAGTAACTGTTCCGGGTCTGCAGGAAGAAGTAAAGGCTGTCAAACTACCGGCTTCCCGCGGGTAATCCACAGTTCTGTGACGGGAGAGTGGCTATTAACAGAACGGATCCTCAGTCTTACTGGACATCAACTTCCCATTCTCTGCAGTAAGGATGCTGGTCCCTGGAAAAACCATAACATTAAAGGTTAAATGTCTTTACAGAAAAGATAAGACCAACTCAGTTGGTCTGCAACTTTCAATTAACACCCATTCAGAGACACCTCCATAGTTCAAAAGTGAGAAGAACCCTTTCTATCAACTTCTTCGTAATTCAAATTTTGTCAGACTGGCTCAAAGCTTTTTCATGTCTTTATCTCCTACACATGTTCCCTAATTAACTCGGACAGCTACTTACCTAAAGAAATGCATGACTTATTCCTACTTGCCAAACCAGTGAATTCATTTCATATACTCACGTTAAAAAGAATGTAGCACTCTCACTGGCTGTAAACAGAATTCTGAATGTTATACTAAAATAACCATAGCATGTTTGTTCAGTTAGCTTACAAGTTCACGCTCATAATTTGCAGCAACTTTTCTGTGTTCCTTTAGGTGCATTAACTCTCTGCATGAGCCTGAACAAAATAATTAGGCTCATTTTCACAATTACAGACTGTCTAGGCATACAGAGTGGATGGGACTCTAAGGCGTCTTGCCATGCTTATTCAGTAGTGTTTGGGAATGCCTTCAGTCTCAACTATCTTCTCTAGTGTCAACAAAAGAAAGCCTGTGTACGACTCATTTTCATATCTGCAATTCTGATTAATTGCTTCTAATTAAATTATTGGAACCATCTTTCCCACTAAATGAATGACTGTGTCTCATCTGAAAAAGAGTCCATACCTTCCAGTCATTCCAGGGGTTCCACTTGCATCCTGCCCTCCCTTTCAGAGTTCCTTAGAACCACTTTTCCTACTTTTCATAAAGAACACAGACGCCCAGAGCCCATGCACCCCACAGTTTCATTCCCAGGACTCCAGCTCTCAGAGTCTATCTCAAATCCTCCCTCTCTCCTTTCCAACTCTCGCCCCTGCCCTTTGCTTTCCACCCACCGCCCCTTTTCCACTCCAGTGTGTCACTCACTCCAGGGGAGCTCCGGCTACTTTTTTTTTTTTTTTTTTTTAATCTTGTCAACTGCTGTCAGCATCAGCATTAGTCGCTGAAGTTGGTCTGTCTGGGCCCTAAGGCTGGGGCAGACGCGGGGAGGGGGCACTGAGTGGGTGGGGAGGGGGCTCTCACCTCGGGTTGGGGCCAGGCACCCCGGGGTGCGGGGTAAGACCAGACAAGCCCTTAGCCAGCCAGCCCCCCGCAACGGCCGCACCCACCCCCACCCCGAAGACACACAACGATCCTTTAACTCCCCAAAGGGGAAGAGGGACATTTTCCAGCCGGCCCTGCGCGGAGGGAGGAGGTGAGGATGGGGTCCCCCACCCCGCCCCGGAGGCAGACGGACGCGGCGGGCCAGGCGAGCCTGCGGGGAGCCCAGCTCAGGAAGTCCGGAGCCTCGGGAGCAGCCCAACTCCAGCGTCCGGGGACGAGGGGCGAGAGAGAAAAGCGCGGAGCCCGCGCCCCGGGGCAGCCGCGCGCTGGACTCACATGGCTGGCGGGCGGCGGCCGCCCTCCCTCCCGGGGCCGGGGCGCACTCACAACTTGCTGTCTCTCCCCGGCGGAGCATCCACGGCGCGCCGGACCGTCCTTCCTTCTTCGCCTCGGTCCCCGACAGCCGCGGAGCCTCCGGGGCCGGCCGCGGGAGGGGCGCGCAGGGGCCGGCAGGGGGCGGAGGTCTCCGGGAGGACGCGCGGCGCCGCGCCCGGGCAGCCCGCGCGGCTCCGGCTCTCCGGCGGCGGCTCGGGCGGAGCGCTGGGGCGGCGCGCGGGGAGCCGGGGCTCACGGGCGGAGGAGCCGATCTGATCTGCCTTTGGCAGGCGAGGCACGCAGCGCCTCCTCCCCTCCGCCGCCCGGCCCTCCTCTCGCCTGTCCCCTCCCCTCGCGGCCGCCCCGACCCGGAGCGGACGCGGCCCGGGCGCTGCCGGCGGGGACTCTCCCGGCGCGCGGGGCGGGGAGGGGGCGCGGCCCCTTGGAGCCGGGGTCCCCTCCCACCTCACCCCCCTCAACCCGGGCGGCTTCCTCGGCCCCTCCGGCCCCGAGCCCCCTCCTGCTCTCCTCGCACCGTCACTGCTCCAACGCGAGAGTGGGATGGAGGCAGACAGACTGAGAAGTGGGGGAGAAAGTTGCTGGTCCTCTGGGGTGCTCCCCGGCGGGACGGGGGGGAAGGCGGGTTCTGGGAGCTGAGACACGGCTCCCTGGCTGCTCTCCTGAGTCTGGTGTTTGGGGGTTAAGCTCCGGCTTCCGACCGCCTTTAGGAGATGGAGATGGAGAGCAGGGTTCTAGAGACTGGTGCAGTGATTCCTTCCGAGCTTTCCTGGGATGTGGTCACTTTGGAAGGGGGTGAGCAAGGCCGGGGTGAGCAAGGCCAGTGTGGGCGTGGGAATGGGAGGCAGAGAGCAGAGAGCCCCCTCTGGGGTTCCGTCTGGCAGCCGCCTTTCCAGCCAAGCCAGAGGGAAAAAAGCAGGGGAAGATTCCAGCAAACCTCTCCCAAGAGACCTCCTCTTTGGGAACCTCTTTCAAAGCGTTTTTCCCTGTCTGTCCCCTCTCTCCCCTTTCTGTTTCTGTCTGTCTCTCTCCTCTCTCTTCCCCCCCTCTCTTCCCTTCCACCTTTCGGTCCAATCACTCTTGCAATCAATACCTCCATTGAATTTCTTTACCTAGAAAACACTGGTTTCGATTCCCCCTCTGGACGTCAGGTCTTTTTTGCTTGTCCTTAGCGCTAACCCGTTTGGAAGCTGAGAGCCACATTCAGCCGACTGTGGGAGTCCTTGCTGAAGGCGGTATTTTAAGAACCCTGCCATCTGGGAATAGCAGTTTGTGAAGTAGCTACTTCCCCACATACAGTTTTTGTGCTTTTTCAAAAGTTGAAAGTAATCGCTGGATAGATATAGATTTCATAGTAAATTTTCAAAGTATACCATTTTAATTAGCCATGGTGGTGCACATTTTTGTTTTACTACTACAGATGGGGATGTGCACGCTTACACTATTAATTTGAGAGGCTTTGTGTAATTAGTTCCCACTCTTTATGAGGTCATAGACCTTTTTAAGAATATGATGAAACTGATGAGAACCTTCTCACCCCCCTGCCAAAAAAAAGACAAAAATGTACTTCCATATCAAGCTTTACCACAGTGGTGTTCAAGCAAGAGAACCCCTCCCAGGTCATAGTCTGCAGGATGTGGAGATATTTTTGATCATCATGACCAGGGCAATCCAGCTAATATCTGGTGGGCAGAAAGGCCAGGGATGCAACTAAATACCCTACCAGGTACAGGACAGCCTCCCAGAATTATCCATCCCAAAATATCGACATTCTGAGGTTGAGAATGCCAGTTTCAATAAAATGTCAGACTGTTCCGTTTCCCCCTCAGCCCATTCATGATTGGAGTCCCTGATGAAATGCCTTGATTTGTTATTTTTGTTTGTTTTGTACAAGTTGCTGGTTAATGAGCTCAGTGACTGTGTGATAATGATTGCTCTTTCAGTTCTGTATCCTAACCTAGTTTTTAACACAGAGCCTTTAGATCTGTATAATGTGCAGGTAAAAGGTATGACTCCATAAAGACAAAATAATGAGAATGACATTTGGACTCACTCTCCACATTCCCGCTGTGGATGTTGGTCCAGGATGCTCTTCTCTATTTGGTGTTTGAAGCACCGAGATGGCTTGTTGAGATTAAGTCCTTGCTGTGTCTCGGTCCCTACACCGTCCTTATTTTTTTTTGGCCTTGCACGTGAGATCTTAGTTTCCCCACCAAGGATCAAACCTGGGCCTCCTGCAGTGGAAGATAGGAGTCCTAACCACTAGACCACCAAGGAAGTACCCCTAAGTCTCCTTGATAGATTATTTTATCTAGTCCTCAAAATAAAAAGGAAAAAAAAATATGAAGGAGGTGCAATTATTATTTTACAGAGAGGTTAAGTAATTTGCCTGCGACCTTACAGCTAAAAGGTGGACTTTGAAAAATCTCATTATCTGAACTATTAAACAGAGTAAATGCTGTTGAAGAGATTCTGCCTAACATGAAAATAAAGATAGAGGAGGAGGCTTTAAAAAAAATGTCTGTCAGGATACAGCATCAATTACTTGTGAAAGCATAGTGTATTATATACTAGGACTCAAAAATTTCTATCTTAGAAATGATTGTGTTACTAGCTCAGTCGTGTCCGACTCTTTGGGACCCCCATGGACTGGAACCCACCAGGCTCCTCTGTCCATGGCATTCTCCAGGCAAGAATACTAGAGTGGGTTGCCTTTGCCTTCTCCAGGGGGTCTTCCCAGCCAAAGGATCAAAGCCCGGTCTCCTGCATTGCAGGCAGATTCTTACCATCTGAGCCACCAATTTGGACAAGTGGTCACCTTTCTGAGCCTAAGTTCTCTTATTAGTGAAAAGAGGTCAGAAATAGATGATTCTGCTTCATGACTTCTAGCATCATGATTATATAGTTAATCTTATATTTGAGAAAAAGTTTCAGGGTTATCTAATTTTGTTCAACTATATAACTTTACAAATGAGGAAGCAGAGCCTCTGAATTTTTCCAGTGTCTTACCCAAAGCTGAACCTTGAATCCATGTGTCTTGATTTCTCATTTCATTCCACCATGTAATGATCGTCCCAAACTACAAAATCATCTGAATTACTCCTTGAGATCTTGTATACTTACTTTATAGGCAGACTGCATTATCTTTAAAACCCTTTCATTAAATTTGCACCTTCAAAGGATCTTTAAATTACATTCCAGCCAGAAGTTCTCACAAAGCCGATGCAGCTCATACCTCTTATTTCAGGTTTGAGTTTCTAGCATTTTTAGATGGTAGTCCCGTTGAGTCATGAGATCATGAATGTAAAAATATGTGGAAAATTTATTAAGCACCTGTGACAACACTCTTGGTTGGGTGCCCAATATTAATTCCCAGTCCCCTTTCCCTTATTCGGGCTTCCCTGGTAGCTCAGCTGGTAAAGAATCTGCCTGCAATGCAGGAGATCTGAGTTCAATCCCTGGGTTGGGAAGATCCCCTGAAGAAGGAAAAGGCTACCCACTTCAGTACTCTGGCCTGGAGAATTCCGTGGACTGTATAGTTCATGGGGTCGCAATAAGTTGGACATGACTAAGTGACTTTTACTTTCTCTTACTTTCTCCCTTATTCACTCAATACTTTTGGTCAACACCTCACCGTATTCTAGACAGTGAATCAGCTGAGGTGTCCCCTAGAAAAGACTGTATCTTCTGCTAAAAGAAGGAGGCATGAGAAAACAGTTCATCAACCATCTTGGCTACCATTATTCAAGAATAAGATGTTTAAAGCTATGGCAGCCTTCTTGTAACCATGAGGGGAATCACAGAGATACAGTCCTAGCCCCCTAAAGTTGTGGCGCCACATACCTCCTTCTGAATGTTTTAGAAGTGAGTCATAGATTATTAATCGTTTTAAGTTACAGTTATTTGAATTGTCTGCTTTTTAGTGTCTGAAAGCATTTCTAATTGATAAAGCACTGTACAGAGAAAATGTATGTTCAGTGGGATTAAAACTAGTCAACATTGTATCCCCGTGTTTGGCAATAGAAGATGGATACTCAGTAATTTGAACATTAACTGAGGGAATTCATAAACAAATCAATATTACTGTGATGATTTTCATTTCCTAGTGCGGCCTACAGAATGGGTATTTTACTTTCAAACAGAGAAAGTGTGCTATGTGAAATTAGGGAGGAAATGTGATGGTGAAATATAGGAAACGCCATGGAATCAATCACTGCTGACCATCAAGCAAAGGTTGTAAAGGGACTTCTTTGGTTTACATTCGTGGCAGTCACTATATTTCGGCTGATATGGTTTCTATTCGCAACCCTCTTCTTCCGTATCTTTCTCTCCCATCAAAGCAATGAAAGCTAAAATCTCCATCTCCCAGCCTCTCTTCAAGTTTGAGGGTCATTTGACAGAGCTACCCAAGGAGAGGCAAGGGGAGGGCTGCTGGGCCCATCACAGCCACATCCTCTTTCCTCAGCCCTAGAAAATGGGTGTGTACACCTTCGCAACAGGCGTCTTTCAGCCACGAGGTGACAAGCGTGAGGACCAAGCCCACGCACTAAGAATGGTGGAGCAAAATAGTGAGTCTGGGTCCACAGTATCACTTTCAGGCTCCTGCATTATCCTCAGACTTCCCTTGGGTGAGACCAACAACACTTAGCTGTTTAAATCTGGGAGTAGCAATAAGTACGTACCTGCTGGACTATTCAAACTAACTGTTCTTTTGCCATGAAAGTGAAAGTGAAGTCGCTCAGTCGTGTCTGACTCTTTGTGACCCCATGGACGGTAGCCCACCAGGCTCCTCCGTCATGGGATTCTCCAGGAAGAATACTGGAGTGGGTCGCCATTTCCTTCTCCAGGGGATCTTCCCGACCCAGGGATCGAACCCAGGTCTCCCACGTTGCAGGCAGACACTTTACCCTCTAAGCCACCGCCAAAACCACAGTAAAGTGGATTAGAGCCTGACACTAAGCAGAGCAGACAGAGGGCAGAACAGTGTCAAGGGGGAGTTCGTTCTCCAGCAGTTGGTGGCTGCAGCAGGCATTCGTCATCTATAGCATGGATTAGAGACATAGACCCCCCTTAAAACTCGGCGATAGAAATGGAAAGAGCTTTGAAGGTAGTTGACAAAATGTGCTCAGTCACATTCAACTCCTTGCGACCTGATGGACTGTATCCTGCCAGGCTCCTCTGTCCATGGATTCTCTAGGCAAGAATACTGACTGGAATGGGTTGCCATTTCTTTCTCCAGGGCATCTTCCCAACTCCAGGGATCAAGCCTATGTCTCTGGTTTTTCCAGCATTGGCAGACAGGTTCTTTACCACTGAGCCACCTGGGAAGCCAAAAATAAGTAGAGACCACGGTAAATGCTTCCTTTTTGACACTTCTTTCCTAAGCTACCCATTCCCTTCATGAATGCCATCCTTTTTTTTTTCCCCTATAAATTAAGCCCACCTTTTATTGAAATTTTGTTCCAATAAAACATATCCAAGCCTGAATGGAAAGTGCTTTTTCAAATTTCCTTCAGGAGGCTGTATCTCTGATTTATTTTTTTAATTTTACAATGTTGTGTTAGTTTCTGCTGTACAACGAAGTGAATCAGCTATATGTATACACATATCCCCTCCCTCCCACACAGACCATCCCACCCCTGTAGGTCATCCCAGAGCACTGAGCTGGGCTCCCTGGGCTATGCAGCACATTCCCACTAGCTATCTGTTTTACGCATGGAGGTGTATATACGTCAGTCCTCAATCTCCCGGTGCATCCCAGCCTCCCCTTCCCCTCCCCACCGGCCCTGGCCCTATGTCCACAGTCCGTTCTTTTCGTCTGCATCTCTACTCTTCATAAATGCCTTCTTAAAACAGCTTTAAGCAGCTATGCTATGCTGTCCATCTTACTGATAGGGAATAAAAAAATCTCATTGGACAGGTGACCTTTCAGGTTTCCTGGTCTCCATTTCAGGTCACCTCTGGATGAGATTATGGATTGCTTGTAGGATGCTTAGGCTCCTGTTTGTACCCATACATTTACCATAGCTGGCCCGACATCCTATTAAAGTAAGGTTACCTATTTCATTTTCTAGGAACTTTTTTTCATGCATTTGATAGACTCAAGTCTCCTCTTCCCTGTAGAAACTGCACATGTCTCATTATGTACAATTTCTAAACATAGTGATTTGTCTGACCATATTCCCCAGGAGCTCTCATGGAAATAAGATGCATACAGTCTGTGGCCTGATCCCTGGGGTGCTGTCTGCATTATTCATTTAAAGTTTGTGAATTACTTTGGAAATATAAAGTGCCATATAATTTCTCTAGATTATTCTTTTATGAATTAAAGGAGCATACAAATTTTAAATCAATAACTTATTCATAAGCAGAAAAAATGTGAAGTGTTAAATCACATTTAACATAGCAGACACTTCACATTAAACCATCAAAATGGGAAATGTCCATAATACATTATATATATATTTTTGCTACATGACCCAATATGCATTTGAAAGCAGTGCATAATTATGCTTAATACTGAATCGTGTTACACTTTTGCTACTTTTAAATCATGCTTCTTTTTTCTTCCAGTATCAAAAAATCATCTTAGTCTTTTTCAGTGTTACAACCATGTTTTCTGATTTTTAAAAAATTTTTCCCAGAATATGTAGAAAGAGGAATATAATAAGCTTCATCAGTTCAGTTCAGTCACTCAGTCATGTCTGACTCTTTTCAACCCCATGAATCACAGCACGCCAGGCCTCCCTGTCCATCACCAACTCCCGGAGTTCACTCAAACTCACGCCCATCAAGTCGGTGATGCCATCCAGCCATCTCATCCTCTGTCGTCCCCTTCTCCTCCTGCCCCCAATCCCTCCCAGCATCAGAGTCTTTTCCAATGAGTCAACTCTTCGCATGAGGTGGCCAAAGTACTGGAGTTTCAGCTTTAGCATCAGTCCTTCCAAAGAACACCCAGGGCTGATCTCCTTCAGAATGGACTGGTTGGATCTCCTTGCAGTCCAAGGGACTCTCAAGAGTGTTCTCCAACACAAGAGTTCAAAAGCATCAATACACAAAATTTTTTATCTCTTTCTATGAAGCTCATAGAAATTTTGTGTATGTGTAGATAATAATATCTACCAGTCAGTCATAATTTCTAACAGAATTCACAAAGATCTATTGTATTGTATTCGAAGATCTTAAATCCCACCCTCCTTCACCAAAACAAGATGCACTGCATACCAGTACACTGACTATACTAACACAATGGTCTAAGAGAACAATGGGCTTCCCAGGTGGCTCCGTGGTAAAGAACCTGCCTGTCAATGCAGGAGACGCAGGTTTGATCCCTGGGTCCGGAGGATCCCCTGGAGAAGGAAATTGCAACCTGTTCCTCTATTCTTAACAGGAAAATTTCCGCCAACAGAAGAGCCTGGCAGGCTACAGTCCATGACATCGCAAAGAGTCAGACAAGACTTAGCAACTAAACAACAACAGAGGAAAGCCAAACCAAAACGCTGAATTTGGTATTATAATACTAAGAGGAATTAACAAGCACTGATTTTTCTAAAGTAAATAATTTCATATTACACCCATGTGAAATGGGAGTATGAAAATGCCTCTTCATCAGTTTCCTGGTTTTCCCCAGGAGAAATTTAATTTCACCCTACCTCTCTCCACTCATTGGAGCTCTTGGGGCAACTGGAGGGGAACCCACCCTCCAGTGGGTGAGGTCAGGGCTGCTCCTCTCTCATGGGTGACTCTCCCATAAGGGAGGCCTGCCCTCTCTGGTCCATGTGGTCAAGACGCAGAGAGTGGGTGAGTCTGCCAGCTCTGGCTCCGTTAGCAGGCCTCTTGCCACTCACTAAACCACATCCTCCATTTTAGCCATTACCAGTAATAATCATGATATTTTGGTCTCCATCTACTTCTTTTTCGCTCCCTCAGTTTGTTGTTGCAGTTGGGGAAGAAGTGTGATTTCCTGATCCCATGAGAAACCATCACAAACTGAATGTAAAGCACAGGGAGCTTAGTTCAGAGCTCTGTGATTACCCAGAGGGGTGGGATGGGTTGGGGGGGCAGGTGGGAGGGAGGCTCAAGAGGGAGGGGATACATGTGTGTGTATAGCTGATTCACTTTGTTGTACAGCAGAAACTAACCCAACATTGTAAAGCAATTAGACTTCAATAAAGAAAGAAGTTAAAAAAGAATTATCACAAACTGTATGCATGCATGTTTCAATATTAGTTAAATATTACTATTTTGTTGGGCTTCCCAGGGGGTGCTGCTGCTGCTGCTGCTAAGTCACTTCAGTCGTGTCCGACTCTGTGTGACCCCATAGATGACAGCCCACCAGGCTCCCCCGTCCTTGGGATTCTCCAGGCAAGAACACTGGAGTGTGTTGCCATTTCCTTCTCCAATGCATGAAAGTGAAAAGTGAAAGTGAAGTCCCTCAGTCCTGTCCGACTCTTCGCAACCCCATGGACTGCAGCCTACCAGGCTCCTCCACCCATGGGATTCTCCAGGTAAGAGTACTGGAGCGGGTTGCCATTGCCTTCTCCACCAGGGGGTGCTGGTGGTTAAAAAACTCACCTGCCAATGCAAGAGATGTAAGAGAGGTGGTTTCCATCTCTGAGTTGGGAAGATCCCCTGGAGGAGGGCATGGCAACTCGCTCCAGTATTCTTGCCTGGAGAATCCCATGGACAGAGGAGCCTGGCGGGCTACAGTCCATAGGGTCACACAGAGTTGGACACGACGGAAGCAACTTAGCACACACACAAACACATGCCAGCAACACCAGGTTTTTACTAACAGAGGTCAAGGAGAAAAGAGAGAAATGAGTTTTCAGCAGTTTCCACTGCATCAGAAGGCCAATGAAAGTATCTTAAATGCTGTTCTGGATTGAGTCACCAATTAAAGTGAAAGGGTGGATGAAAAGAAAATGGTTTTCTGCTAGTTATGTCTCTGAAAGATCAATGTCTCTCTTAAAAGCAAGAGTATGGGCAAAGTGATGAGAAGTAGAAGATATAAGAACAGGAATAGAATTTGGAGCTGTGGACAACGTCAACCACGTCAGCAGGTAGAGACGTTCGAAGTGGTGATGGCCGAGCTGGGGAGAGGAGAGAGAAAGAGGAAGGAGGGGAAGGAGATACACAGAGACGGAGACCCACAAACAGAGAAGACAGGTGTTGTGTTTCTGGGTTCTGGTTCTGTTTTGCTTTATTTCCAGGGAGAAAAGGTAAGAGCTATGCTGTGTCTTTTGCCTTGGAGGCACAGATATAGGATACCTGCCATGTCTGGTGAGGGATCCTGAGACTCAGTTGCTACCACGAGGGTGTGAGTGTGTCATAAGGAGGCCACGTCCACAGAAAGTCAAACAGACGTCCACTAGGTCAACTGGTAAAACTGATATCGTACCATCAAAAAAGTCTACATTATAGATTTCTTTTCTTTCTTTCTTTTTTTTTTAAGAGCTTCTCTGGTGGCTCAGCCAGTTTAAAAAAAAAAAAAAATGCCTGCGATGCAGGAGACCCAGGTTTGATCCCTGGGTCAAGAAGATTCCCTGGAGGAGGGAATGGCTACCCACTCTAGCATTCTTGCCTGGAGAATCCCATGGACGGAGGAGCCTGGTGGGCTATGGTCAGAAATAAATATTTTTTAAAAATTCATCTTTTATCTGCACCACCCCTCTGAAGCCTAAGCAACGACAACAGTGTCTCCCTCAGTGCTCTGTATTTTTAAAAATATATATATATTGCAAAAAGCAATTTAATATTATACATTTCTATGTGTTTCTTAAAGGCATTAAATTATATCATCTGCTTTGTAAATATTTCATGTAGTAAAAAGTTTAAATTTAGGATGTGCAGTCTTTAGCTATCTAGAACTCTCTTAACCAAATCCGCCACTCCTTGATTGGTGTGTGCAAAAATTTAACCATGTAATTGAAAAAAGCCGTTACTCGCCAATTATTAAAAGTAAAATGTGGGAAGATTGAGGGATATATTTTTCTTTTGGCTTTTCTGTATTCCCTAATCTTTCTTCAAATAACCTGGATTACTTATATAATTAAAATGTTTAATTAAAAGTGGAAGCCATGTATCAGTTGAAGGAGCTTTCGGAAACAGAACCACTAAGCCTAACGCACTGGATAGAACGACCAGTGGAGAAGAGAATTTCAGGTCAGAGTAAGGAAGGATAAGACTTGGCCCCAGTGGAACGTGCACTCAAAAACCTGTGAACTCCAACACCATCAGTGTCCACCCAAGCTGCAGGCCTGTGTCAGGAGTGTTGTAGAAGGCCACCCAGGTTTGGTCTGAAGTTCTTGAGCAACCGGCGATCCCCAACACTTTTGGCACCAGAGACCAGCTTAGTGGAAGACAACTTTTCCCCAGATCGTGGTGGGGTGGTGGGGGGATGGCTTGGGGATGATTCAAGAGCATTACGTTTATTGTGCACTTTCTTTCTATCATTATTACATCAGCGCCTCCGCAGATCGTCAGGCATTAGACCCCGGAGGTTGGGGACCTCTAGTCTAGTTTTTTCCTCTTCCATTCTCCTGGAGTCAACATTCTTTAGCACTTCTGTAATAGCTCAAATTCATTTCCAGTGAGTCTCCTACTTTTTTGCAAACTGCCTGGAGAAACTCTAGCCTCTTCTCACTAAGTCGTGGGTCTCATCCCTGCCTTACCCTGGGATTCTCGCATCAGACCCCAAGTGGTAAAAGACCTCTTTTATCTCCCAAGTAAGACTACACCAGGTGGCAGATTTTTAAAAGGCTTAGAGAAAGATCAGGGTGGAGGGTTAGAGCTGTATCACAGTCCACCTAGAACAGAACGCCAGAGCCCCCTGCCACGGGGCGTCTCACAGGAGCTGCTTCTCCTTGGAGAATTCTGCCTACAGCCATCTTCAAGGCCAGGTGGGCCCCTCTTTCTGTACCGTCCTTCAATTGCTCCTTCCCACACTTTTAAGTTTTCTGACCTGCTTAGTACCTGTCTTGCCTTGGAAGCTCAGGCCTCTGTCCTCTGTGTTGTTTGAGCACTCCTCTCTGCCCCTTTGTGCCACTGCGGTCCATCCTCTGCGGATGACCACAGACATAGGCACTAAACAACCCTCTCCCCCCAACCCAATTTAAAAAAGAGATTCTCTTGCTAAGGGGATTGGAAGTCACACGTTCTTCAGATGTTCACGGGCTCAAACCTCAGCCTACTATTTAAAAGGATAAAATAAACATTTAAAATATATTATTAGATGATGTTTCAAAAGGCACTTCTTTAAAAATATAAAGTTCCATGGCCTCTTAGAAACCCTTTGAGCCAAAGTATAAAAGAAAAAGCCCACATTATTACTGGTTTGAGAAAGAATAAATAGAATACACCAATACACTGGTGTCAAAAAAATGTATGTTTTCCAAAAGGAGTTAGAGCCAGCTTCTGACATCAAAATCAAAACCCACAGGGTTTAGTGGTCGAAAGAACACTATGTGGGGAGTCAAGGACCTGAATCTAAATTCAGAGTTAGGGTCTTGACCATATTATGATTCAGATATCAGTTCCATTACAACCCATTTGCATAAGTTCGTGGCTTTACCTAATAAGGCTAGTCACCATTGCATCTGACCACTTGCCTGAGATGAAATGAATCAACTAATTTATTCGTATTAGTTAGTGGTAGAGCTTGAATTAATGGTAGTACTTGGATTAACATGAGCGTGTTCTTTTTTTTTTTGAATGTTATATATTTGTTTCTTTATACCAGAAGCCTCCTAGTGGCAGAAACGCAGCAATAAGGACCTTCAATATTTTTTTTTCCTAGGTATAAGGGTGAATGTAAAATTTCAGCCTGTATGACTTTTCTGTTAATATCTGATTTGCACCCAGGGTCTCTTCTAAGATGTAAACATGGGAGCAAAACTTGATTTAGTACAGTTATACTAAAAATGTCATTAGCCAAGAGAAACCCACGTTCTGTCCTTGTTATAAACTCCCTGTCAATTACACTCTGTTTCTTCCTCTTCTACTTTTGCTTTTGCATATATGCCTATTATTTCTTCCATGGTCATGATACTGTCAGATATTATGTGTAATGTGTTTACTTCAAAAAGTTGAGGTTTTATTTATGACTTGCTTTTGATCCAAAAGTATTGCAAGTCTTATTTGAACTTGGCTATTGCTTAGAAAACAAATAATTATGGTGTAGTGAAAGAGGAAAGACCGGGTTTCCTTGTTTCAAAAGAGCCTCCAAGTCTGTTAAACAGAGCAGACAAAGAATAAACATCCAGTTTTTGTTGGACGCTTCCTAACCTTCGTTTTTGTCTGTAAAGAGACAGAAATGGGAGATGCACAAAAAAGGAGATCTAAATACAGGAGCGTAGTCAGGAACACCCAGCTCTGGGCTGAGCTTAGCTGGTAAATTGTTGTTTGACCTTGGCCAAGTAACAGTGAACAGCGATAGACCTACTCTGATTGTTCTCTCCTCCAAAAACTGCTTGGTTCTTTGAAGAGACAGATGGTACGATTATCAATAACCAATCAGGCCATGATCAGGCAAATCCCTGCTGTTCTGTGAATGCTAAAACTACATGATATGAACTTTTTGAGGGTTCAACTGACCCCAGCAGCAACAGGGATGGAAAGATGCACCATTTTGCTGTGGATTAACTTTTTAAGAGGAGGAGAAGGGGTGACAGAGGATGAGATGGTTGGATGGCATCACCAACTCAATGGACATGAGTTTGAGTAAACTCCAGGAGATAGTGAAGGACAGAGGAGCTGGGCACACCGCAGTTCGTGGGGTTGCAAAGAGTCAGACATGACTTAGCACCTGAATAACAACAACAACTTTTTCTCAGGGCTTCCCAGGTGCCGCAATGGTAAAGAATCTGCCTCCTAATGCAGCAGATGTGGGTTTAATCCCTGGGTCTGGAAGATCTCCTGGTGTAGGAAATGGCGGTCCACTCAGGTATTCTTGCCTGGGAAATCCCATGGACAGAAAAGCCTGGGTGAGCTGCATCCCATGGAGTCGCAAGAGAGTTGGACACGACTTAATGACTGAGCATGCACTTAACTTTTTCCCAATGTTTTATTTTTGTATTTTTTAGACAAAAAGAACCCCCTACAGGCTTAATGACAAGTCTCTTATACTAATTAGTGCTGGAGAGTGATAGGCCAATTTGCCATCAAGCGTCCCAATGTAATAAATTAATCCAAACCATCTATGTTGAATTGCTTGTTTTTCCCTAGCCAGGTTCTGCAGAATTTTTCCTCTGCCATCTTAGATTCATTCAGTTAAAACAATAAGAAAATCCAGCATGTTCAAACCTACGGTAAAAGTTTGACCTATCCTTCTAAGATGAATTTGAGGGTGCAATTAGTTTGCCAAGAGCATGCAAAAAACAAGACCCTGTTAGGGGTCATAACAGTATACTGAATCTAAATTCAAATGCTTTTCTTGATTTATTTATTTATTATGCACGCCACACCATGCAGCATGTGGAATCTTAGTTCCCCAGTCAGGGATTGAACCTGGCCCCCTGGTAGTGGAAGCACAGATTCTTAACCACTGGACACCAGGGAAGTCCCACTTCTCTTATTTAATACTGAAGAGAAAAGCTATCTTTTTTTTTCCTTTTGATCTTGGTATTTTCCAGTTTCTTGGATTAAGTGTTGATGTACAATGAAGATAAATATAAGGATAAGATGAAGCATAATGCCTTGCTGCTACCATGACAGGGCTGATCTGAATTTGATTTAGCCATAGAAATACTTCTGATGGAAAGAAAGCCTGTTTGGGTTGAAAGCAGCAGATTCTGGGCTCAACCACTTACTGGTTTTCTCAACGTGGATAAATCAGTCATTTAGCCTCTCTAAAACTCCATTTGCTCATCTGCAAAATGGAGCCTGTATCTTCCCATAGCATTATTCTACACATGTACTTATCACACTGCCAGGCACATAGTAAACTGCTCAACAAATGATAGCTATTATTTTAGGAAGATCACTCTTCTACTAACGTAGAATTTATTTAGCAGCAAATAATCCCACACATTCAAATCTATAAAAAGTTCTGACTTATTCTTTAACATGATAAAATTAAAGAGATCTTAAAAAAATCAATATACAATCTGGTGTTTCCCATGATTTCTTTTTAAGAGAGAAGACAAATTTTGACCAATTTTTTCATACAAATAAAAGAATCAAAATATACAGTGTGCTGTGTTATACAAAGTGGTAACCAAGAAAAGTTGTGGAAATATTCTTTGACACTTCTATACATCAAATTAATGAACATTGAACTTTGAGGAAGAAATAGAAATTTGTGTTTATCCTGAGCTCAAGAAAGCCAAGGGTGAAGCCCCCCAAAGCTAAATTTTGTGGGTCTATTTTATTTTCTCTAATTAAGTCAGACTCTGTCTATACCATAACCCATCCTTTCTTTTTTTCCCTTTCCTATCTCTGAATCTCCCTGGAGGAGGTCATGGCAACCCTCTCCAGTATTCTTACCTGAAGAATCTCCATGAACAGAGGAGCCTAGCAGGCTACAGTCCCTGGGATCACAAAGAGTCTGACACGACTGAGCAACTAAGCACAGCATTTCTGAATCTATCTCCACAATCCAGTTAGCAGGGGCATATACATAAAAGTTGTGGTCTGTAGGTAAGGCACCTTAATACAGTCCCAGTGAGTGAAGTGAAGTCAAAGTCACTCAGTCCTACTCTTTTTGACCCCATGGACTCAGTCCTACTCTTTTCGACCCCATGGACTATACCAGTCCATCCTAAAGGAAATCAGTTCTGAATATTCATTGGAAGGACTGATGCTGAAGCTGAAACTCCAATACTTTGGGCACCTGCTGCAAAGAGCTGACTCATGTGAAAAGACCATGATGCTG
Source organism: Capricornis sumatraensis (assembly GCF_032405125.1). Classification (NCBI taxonomy): domain Eukaryota; kingdom Metazoa; phylum Chordata; class Mammalia; order Artiodactyla; family Bovidae; genus Capricornis; species Capricornis sumatraensis. Next base: position 32,613,825 of record NC_091080.1, on the reverse strand, counting down.
GGAAAGATTGAGGGCAGGAGAAGGGGATGACAGAAGATGAGAAGGTTGGATGGCGTCACCAACTCAATGGACATGGGTTTGGGTGAATTCTGGGAGTTGGTGATGGACAGGGAGGCCTGGCGTGCTGAGTTTCATGGAGTCGCAAAGAGTTGGACACGACTGAGCGACTGAACTGAACTGAACTGGACTATACAGTCCACGGAATTCTCCAGGCCAGAATACTGGAGCAGATAGCTGTTCCCTTCTCCAGTGGGTCTTCCCAACCCAGGAATTGAACCCAGGTCTCCCGCATTGCAGATGGATTCTTTACCAGCTGAGCCACAGGGGAAGCCCAAGAATACTGGAGTGGGTCGCCTATCCCTTCTCCAGTGGATCTTCCCAACCCAGGAATCAAACTGGGGTCTCCTGCATTGCAGGCGGATTCTTTCCCAGCTGAGCTATGAGGGAAGCCCCATTCAGTCCCAAAGTCCTTATTAAATAACATCAGCTCCTAAGTGGTATGGCCCTCACTGATTTATATCAATTCTAGCTAATAAAAATTAATGGCTTTTGTGGACAAAACAAAGCATACTAGTTTGCGATAATATCAATAATCTTCTAATGCTTCACCTTACTGACCTTTGTGAAAATAAAGGTAGATTATTTTCAGTTCAGTTCAGTCGCTCAGTCGTGTCCGACTCTTTGCGACCCCATGAATCGCAGCGCTCCAGGCCTCCCTGTCCATCACCAGATAGATACCTGAGTATAAACCCAAGAAAAAGTTATTCCCGCTGAAACCCACTTCAGACTTTAGAACTGATGTAGAAACCCCCAGACACTGCTTTATCTTGATCAGTTTTCGGAAACCAAATAAATGTTATTTTGGTTGCTAATTAAAAATATCCTTCCAGGGCAGAATTGCAGTAATGGGTAAAGGAGGATACTTCAGTGTACAGAGAGCTTTTTTTTAAGCAAAGACCCTTAAGCTAGAACAACGGCGTTGTTACTCACTAGTGCCATCTTGTGGTGACCTAGGAATATGGTTTGCACTTCAGGAAATTACTCCTCGATACGGAACTGCCTGAAATCAAACAATCAAACATAAACTCTTAACATGAAACTATTCTCTGGTTTGAGGATTTTCAGGTTTTTAGGGACCCGTCATTCTCACACCCATTCTCTGCTGTTGGCTGAAAGGATAATCTTAACACTCTTACCAGAGGTTAAGTAACCAGGGCATAAACAAGGAAACTCACATCAATAGGTATCGTTTCTATTAATTTGATGGTTTAAAAAATATGAAGTTTCCTTACAAAAGGATTCTAGATAATGCATGTAGACACCACCCACCCCCACCCAGAAGGTGGAACTTATCCCATCCTCCACTCCCTGGAGAGTAGGTGGACTCAATGACTCGTAGAGAATAAACCATGGAAAGGAAAAACTAGTAACTTTCCAGTGGAGAAGTCTGACAGACACACATCTTAACCAGGTGAACTGTTAATAGATGAACATCCCTGGCCATGTGTGGGCCCCTGATATGAGATGACCAGAGCACACTTCACTTCCGCGGCATTCTTGCCCAAAACCCATTACTCCAGTTAAATCGCATTCGACTAAACCATGCTGGGGGACATTCTACAAAATACCAGATCAACACTCCTCACAACTGTCAAGGTCATGAAAAGCAAGGGGAGAGGCTGAGACACCATCACATATCAGAGGACCCTAAGGAGACAGGATGACTGAATGCAATGTGGTCTCCTGGCCGGGATTTTGAAACAGGAAAAGGACACCCATAGGACAACTGGTGAAACCCAGATGAAATCTGGAGTTTAATCAATAGTAAGATGCCAGTGTGGCTTTCTTAGTTCTGACCAATGTATCACAGTATGTAAGATGAAAATATCTTAGAGGAAACTGAAACGGGTGAAGGGGTATAAGGGAATACTCGCTCTTATTTTTGCAATTTTTTTGTACATTTCTGAGTATTCCAAAGTGAAAAGTTTATCTTTGAAAAAGCATTAAGTATTTGTTGTGTGTGCTGGATGTTCTTGAGGACGCTTCATATTTGAACGACACGTCACGGATTAAAATGTGTTTTCATACACTTTCATTTAAACTTCCGTGGCAGCCTGCAAGGCAGTCAGGATTGGGATTATTTCCATTGACAGTGTATGGAAAGCAGAAACTAAGAAGTTCTGTCCTCCTCAAAGTCACCCAAGGATTAAGCAGAGCCAGGTGGTGGCTCCACCTCCAAGACTCCTTTTGTACCTTACAAGTTTCTCATTTTTAAATTCTAATTGCAGTGATTCTATTGGGAGTGACTGCCGCAATCACATTGGCAGTGATTGACATGAGAACTAGATTTTAATGTACCCACGTTATCCTGACCCTTCTGTGGAAGGATTTGTGTGTGGAAAATAGTAATGACTGCTATAATAAAAAAAAAATTGAAGTGGGAAAGACTAAGTCAAAGTTCCAATATTTACTCCCAGACTTCATCATGAAGTAATAAAGTTCCCTCTGCCAAGAAAAATCCCTTTCATCCTTTAAGTCTTGGCTCAAGAATTATTGGATATTTTTCATGTCCTTTTTCCAGGCTCCCTGCTGCATCTGAACTCTCCAAACTCCATACTTCTGCAGCATTTTTCACAGTTTCTTTTCTTGTTTGGGATAAATATTAGAAATATACATTCACATTTTTGCTGTATATAAAATGATTCTCCCATCTCTCCTTTTTTTACATCTTTTGCTATCCAAAAGTAATCCTCATACATGTTTTTTTTTTCTAGCCAAATGGCTCATTAGGAATGGGCATGTTAAATTCTTTAAGTTAAAAATCTCAAACTCAAATGTCTACAGGGACCAGCAAAGAAATATAAATGAGTAAAGTAGACCCAAGTATGAGGAAAAGTCAACTGACTTTCTGTCTTTTATTTCCCCATGTTTATAAAACCAACAAAAATGGATATTTTTCTGCTATAATAAAAATGGTACTTGATGATAAACGGTAACTGACATTTGACCTCAGGATTTGTAGGGAACAAGAGAGTGATTGAAATTGTGGCAGACAGAAAAGTCAGTGCTTGATTAACTTGAGAGGCTCTGAAAATTATGAAAGGTTCTTTGAAAGACTCAAATGTTGGCTTGATTATTTCTCAAGTCCACCATATAGAAGAAATTAAAGATTCAGTCTAGCACTTAAAGGTCCAGCAGAGAAGTAGCAAGGTAAGGGGAGGTGGGAGAATAGGGGACAAATTCCCAGGGAAAGATACTACAGTTATATTGACTCACAAGGCTAACTCTGGGCCAAAGGACGACAGAGGCTGTACCTTCTAACCTCCTCTGCTCTTCATTTCCCGTCTGCGGCTTCTTTCTTTTCATAAAATGTTAAACACCCTGAGGTAAGGCTGCTCATGCCATGTTCAAGGCTTCTCAGTGAAGTCCAGCCCCTTCCACCTCTTCATTCTTTGTGGCCATTTAACATTCTTCCAAGTTCTCTCAGCTGAAATACTAATGAATGAACCTGATCTCTCTGTCATTGGATGCATTTTAACTAGGACTCTATGTCTGTGATGTTGAGTGTCTTTTTCTATGCTTCTTGACAATGAAATAGTCTCTGTCTAAATATTTTGCTTAATTTCTATTAGGTTACCTGGAGGGGATTGAACAAAAATGTAAATATATTAGGGATCTTGGAAACCAAGTTTCTTACTGTTTGGAAGGGAGCTATAATCAAAGGAAGAAAATGAAAATGAATCCTATATTGTTGATTGGAAATAGAAGGATTGAAGTGAGATTATGGTTTTCTGTATACGTAGATGAATATGTAGATATCTGTGTAGGCAGAGGAATGTATGAGATAAGCTTGGAATATATTATTATGACAGAAAGAAAGCAAATACTCAATGATGGAATTGTATCAAAAAGGCACAGAAGCCAGTTTGAACAGCCTCACTCTGGCAAGTCTGAGACAATTTGAGCAGAAAGATAAATAATAATAACCACAGATTATGACTCATTGAATGAAATAGGAAACAATGAGTCCTAAACAAACAAACTAAGTTTTAAACTTGTTTGATAAAAAATGAGATATTTTGGAACTTCTCTGGTGGCTCAGAAGGTAAAGCGTCTGCCTGCAAGGCGCAAGACCTGGGTTCAATCCCTGGGTCAGGAAGATCCCCTGGAGAAGGAAATGGGAACCCACTCCAGTACTCTTGCCTGGAAAATCCCATGGACAGAGGAGCCTGGTAGGTTACAGTCCATGGGGTTGCAAAGAATCAGACACAGACACGATTGAGCATGTTTCAAATTACTCCCATGAAACACTTATTAAATAGAAAGGAAAAGTCATAATATTACAGTGAAGAGTTCTGTAATATTATGAACCACCTTAAACAATCAAAGTGAATATCACCAGTAATTGGACAAATCAAAATTCTGTATCAGCTGATAAGATGCAATTATAGCACAGCATCAAAAACCGTGATGTTCCTACCTGTAACACACCCTGAATCTCATTAGGAGGAAAAGCAGAGAGAGTGAAATAGAGGGGCCCTTCTGCAAAATGACTGGTCAGTGATCTTCAAAAGTGTCAGAGTCATAAATGTGAAGAGAGGTTGAGAGAAACTGTCCCAACTGAAGGAGAATAAAGAGAGGTGACGAACTCATGTGATTCTGAACTGTCTTCTGTGAAACTTGAATGGGATCTATGGATTCTTTTTAAGACCATCAGAGATAATTTGTTCTTCAGCCTGTGCTGGGAAGGACCAGAAGAAGTTTAGGAAGACAGTAAACGTCTGGGCCCAGGTGCCTCAGCACTAAAGAATCCACCTGCCAGTGCAGGAGACACAGGAAACATGGGTTCAGTCCCTGGGTGGGGAAGGGCCCCTGGACAAAGGGCATGGCAGCCCACTCCAGTGTTCTTGCCTGTAGAATCCCATGGACAGAGGAGCCTGGTGGGCTACAGCTCATTAGCATTTCAGCTGAGAGAACGTGGACGAAGGGGACACGGTCACAAAGAATTCCCATTTGGGGGGTGGAAGGAAATGGACTTCCCTGAGAAGTCTTGAGTATGGCAGGAGCAGCCTTACCTCTGGGTATTTAACTTTTTATGAAGAGAGGGAAGTCCCGCACTGGAAACAAAGAATCGAGAAAGTTAGAAAGTACAGTCTTTGTCGTTGTCCGTGGAGTCCCAGAGTCCCACACAAGTGAGCACGCACGCATTATCACCAAACGTCTGGGACAGCTCATGATAGTCTGCCCGAAGAGTCCGTGGGAGGGTCTGCGGTCACCTGGACTGCACCCTTGCTGGCTGGCTGGGCTCCTGCTAGCCTTCCTTCCTTCCTTCCCCGCCTCCCTCCTGCGTCTGCGCCTCCTCCTCGCATCCCGCTGCTCCAGGCTATGGAGCTCCATCCTGTCTGTGCCCAGGCGGGCACCAGGGACCAGCAGGGACTTCACAGCGGCTGCAGCCGGGACAGCAGCCTGGTCCAGAGGGCTCATTGCGCACCTCGTGTTGCCCTGGCTGGCGCGTCAGCCTATAGGGGGCGCCCTCCACACCACCCCCGCGAGCTGCGGAGCTCCAGTGTCTCCCAGAGGGTTGAGAACCTGGAGCCCGAGTCCCAGCGGCGGTCCTGGCGCCTCCTGGTCTCGACCTCGAATGCAGGGGATGCCGTGGTCGCAGGACACCCATCCGGGTTGCACTTCTCCCCACCAGTACCGAGAGCAAGTCTAAATTCTCACCCACTTGAGAATTTTCACCTCTACTCCCTGTACTGGTTGTTGTTCAGTCGCTCAGTCATGTCCGAGTCTTTGCAACCCCGTGGACAATACAGTCCTGGAATTCTCCAGTCCAGAATACTGGAGTGGATAGTTGCTCCCTTCTCCAGGGGATCTCCCCAATCCAGGAACTGAACCGGGGCCTCCTCCACTGCAGGTGGATTCTTTACCAACTGAACTATCAGGGAAGCCCGTCTCCTGGAGTTTGCTCAAACTCATATCCATTGAGTCGGTGATGCCATCCAATGATCTCATCCTCTGTCATCCCCTTTTCCTCCTGCCTTCAATCTTTCCCAGCATCAGGGTCTTCTCTAATGAGCCAGCTCTTCACATCATGTGGCCAAAGTATTGGAACTTCAGCTTCAGCATCAGTCCTTCCAATGAATATTTAGGATTGATTGGTTTGATCTCCTTGCAGTCCAAGGGACAGTGGATGTCCTCAAAGGTCTTGGTGATACTGATGGTGGACACACAGAGCCAAAAAATTTACACAGCCAGTAGATTTTCAAAGTTATTTTCCTGATTCTGCTGTCTTTATTGTGGTTATGCTGGTGGGAAATATTTACTATCTTCCCTGATAGCTCAGATTGTAAAAAGTCTGTCTGCAATGCAGGAGACCCTGGTTCAATCCCTGGGTCAGGAAGATCCCCTGGAAAAGGGAATGGCAACCCACTCTAGCATTCTTGCCTGGAGAATTTTATGGACAGACCATGGGGTCACAAAGAGTCGGGCACAACTGAGCGACCAACACTTTCACTTTCATTTCATGTGATGGGGGCCCGCTTGCGATTTGCTTTTACCTTATACCACAAGCTGATCAATTAACCTGTTACTATTGTGAGGATGCTGGCAGTAGACATAAGAGGCCTGGATCAGGGACAAAGTGTTTTGTTACTTATAGTATAGGAAGCAGTATGAACACCGTCATTTGCATCTGTCCCCCTTTCCCCCACTGATTCAATGGACATGAGTTTGAGTGAATGCTGGGAGTTGGTGATGGACATGGAGGCCTAGTGTGCTGCAGTCCATGGGGTCGCAGAGAGTTGGACACGACTGAGCGACTGAACTGAACTGACCCTTTCCCCCAACGTCCCACAGGGGTGACACAGAAAGCCCAGATGCCACCTGCACGTGCAGTGGGTTGCAATACAGGGAGAAACAATGAACGAGGGGAACCTGCTCCTTTATGGAGTGGGCGGCCATTCCCTTCTCCAGGGGATATCCCCGACCCAGAGATCAAACCAGGTTTCCTGCATTGCTGGCAGATTCTTTACCACCTGAGCCACCAGGGAAGCCCTTGATAGCAAACAGCAAGCCTAATCTTTGCCCAGAACATTGCCTCATCCCGCAAGGGTGCTCACTGCAAACAGAACCCTGAGCTATACTCAAAGAAATAGTGTGTGCCTTAAGGATATTTGTGGCAGCATTCATAGTATTCCTACTGCTGCAAGACTGTGACCAACTTAAGTGTCCATCACTAGTATATAAGTAAATTAGGTTGTATCCCTAATTGAATGAAAAGGAAGGAACTAATGTTCCATAAAAAAATATGAATGAATCTTACAAACCTGAGGTTAAATGACTGCATCCAGACACAGAAAATATACAGTGTATTGTTCTATTTATATAGAGTTGAAAAATGGATGAAACTAGTCTATGGGGATGGAGGTCCAAAGAGAGGAGGTCCGGAAAACAAGAACTAGAAAGGGCTTCAGGGAGACTCAGATGCTGTGCGGTGTGTTTTATTGAGCTGAACATCCAAGATATGTGCAGTTTCCTAGGTCTTACTTCAACAAAAGTTTTAAATGTGGAAAGAATGCTAGTGCATGCTTGCATAAGTGAAATAATACAGAGATACGTAAAAGAAATGCTAATAACTTTCCCTGCCTCCTAGTCTCCAGGGGTATTCATTTTTTACTAGATCAAGTACGCATCCTTATATATCGTCTCCTGGTTAAACAAGCAAATACAATCACATCTATATAAATATAGATATATAAATATCTCTGCTTTCTCTTTTTTTGCTTTTATCCATTGCATAATACACTTTATAGACTTTCAACTCTAATATTTTTATTCAACAGTTTGTAAATGGACTTACAGAAGTCAGTAGCTATATTTAGAACCGTTATGTCTAATGTTTCTACCCACACGTTTATAATTTTACACAAATAAGTATGTATACTCTTGTCTATTTTTAGTGACACCTTTTTTTTTTCTATGCATTCTGCCACCCATACATGATCTCTCTCCCTTGACAAATCTGGTATTTTTCTCCCTAAATAACCATTTATAAATGAATAATTTGTATATTTACTCATTCGGCATATAAAATGAAAATTTATGTACAAATGTATAAAATAGGCTCATATCAACATTCTCATACTTATTAATTTTATTCAATGTTTCTACCCTATCTTGTTCCCAGATACATTTAATGTAGCACTTTCACCTGTGTGATAATCAAACCTTCTCAGACATTTAAAATGTTATAGAAGTACACATAACTATTGTAAATACCATATTTTTAATGTAGAAAGAGTATGAATGGCTTTACTTTCCATCACAATGTATGTACTTGGGCAAATGGTACTTTCTTTGCATTTAACATAATGCTTTACTAGGATATTTTGTTTGCACCTACTAAAAACAACGGAAGACCAGGGTCAATAACATGCATTAAATTTTCCATCCAATATCTGTATTTTATTCTCTTGTCTCTGGTGAGGAAAAATTTCATTACTAAATCAGAGATGTTCTTTTGTTATACTTAATTTAAATTATCCCTTACCTTTTGAAGGATACCATAATTCCAATAAATAGTTGTTTGCTTTCCATTTTTTAAGAAAATTACCCTGTATGTGGACATTTATTGCTTCAGAAATCAAGGTTAATTAACATGTGGAATTAAAGCAAACTCAGTGACATGTTATGGCACTTTCACTTTTTTCTTTAAGAAAAAGATTTTTTTTTACAAAAAAATTATTTTATAAAAATTTTACACTGCTTTATAAAGTTACATGGGAATGAAGAACATCAATTCAATGACTTAAAAAAAATTTTCAATTAAAAATCCATGCTCATATATTTGTGTCAAGCCTAGCGAAGTATATAAATATTCATTAGTAATTTTTATTTTGATGTCAGTTTCTGTCAGAGGCAGGTGATTGACAAGCTCTTTAGTGTTAATAACAAAATTAATAGCAGTGCCCATCCTTTACTCTAAAAAATAGAAAGTAGGCTTTAGAAACAGGACTTCAAGGAACAGCCTGGAGTTATGCAAGAAAAAGAGAGGATTTCTCCTTATAAATCATTATTCATCTGATATGATTTTTGGTCTGAGGTCCAAAGAGAGATTGGATCTGGTTTCTGCTATTTAGGCTTTGTAATCACATCTTGGTTAAAGAGACTCCCCTTAAGAAAAATCTGGAAAAGAAAAAAAAATTGCTTTCTTTCCTCTGAGAGCACACTGTTTTTGCTCCTTCAGATGTAAAGAGCAGGGCTGGCTCAATAACACATAGTTCATGTTCTATCAGGCCTCTCACACCAAGATGCTGGTTCTTCACAAACGTTGCTACTGACCTATTGTCGCGCCTCCCCAAGCTCTTCTCTGGACTCTTCCTTCCTCTGCTACAAAGTTCCAGTTGGCTTTGGTGTCTCTGTTCCATGGCCTTACTGAATTTTTTTAATTCAGTTTATTCTGAACTGAATTTCTTATTCAGAATAAACCACTCTATCTCTGACACTAGGCAGCTCTTGAAATGGATTGGCCCCAAACTGCAAACCAAATAACCCAGGGGTCAGCTATTCATTAAGATGGATGGACTCATTCATAATTCTATGCCAATGGAGAGCAATTCCAAGTTTACTACCCAGTCACTGTTGACAGCTCTGCTTTTGAACCTCCTCTGATAAAATGTCACCTGACTTGGGTCTCACTGTTTCCGTGTGATTATTGCTTTAATCTGATGAAAATTGCACTGCATTAATATTTAAAATGAAAATCAGTGATGACTATAGCAAAGTGACAGAATGCTGCTGCTGAATGCTGTTGAGTTTCTCATTAATATTAATTTGTAGTTTGTAGAGAAATGGTTTAACAATCACTGAGCTGCACACATGTAATTCAAATATTGATGAACTGAACCATAAGTCTATAATCATGAAAGAAATTGCTCATGACCGTCTGTGTTTGATTTTATGGTCTTTCTTAACACTTCTAAAATTTATCATATTTCAGAAATAACATGTGCTTTCTCTAGGAGGTTGGTTATTAACAAATATTTTCCAATTTCTGACTGGCATCAATTTGTTTGGTTGCCAGGAATGATATAAAATTTCTCAATGAGATCTGTATCTGAAGGCACAATAACCCTGATATTTATATTTAATATTATCTACATTAATCTTGATTTACTGAGTATATTTAAAGAACCAGGGACTGAACTAAGACTCTGATTTTCTTTAGTCTGAAAAAAGGATGCTGTTGATCTTAAATTAGTAGGATGCTTATTTTGAATGGTTTTTCTTGATTGTGGCAATTAACTTCCATTTAGCTATAAGCACATACGTCATGTCTGCAACATTAGATAAACATATGCCCACAGAATAATGATTAAAGATCCATAATCGTAACTGGATCTGTTTGTAAATTCCAGAGAACTTGCTTTTTATAAGAGAACAGTTTATTTGTTCATTAACAAATATTTATTGACAGGTTTCCCTGGTGGTTCAGATGGTAAAGCCTCTGCCTGCAATGTGGGAGACCTGAGTTTGATCCCTGGGTTGGGAAGAGCCCTTTGAAAAGGAAATGGCAACCCTCTCCAGTACTCTTGCCTGGAAAATCCCATGGATGGAGGAGCCTGGTAGGTTACAGTCCATGGGGTCGCAAAGAGTCGGACACCACTTCACTTCACTTGATTTCACTTTTCACTTTAAGGCATTATACTAATTTTTACTGTGTGGTATATAGGTACATTTATATACATACATATACATGTATATATACATGGCTACATGTATTAGCCTCCAGGTATTTTACCATAGGGCCTCCCTGGTGTCTCAGTGTAAAGAACCCGCTTGCCAATGCAGGAGATCCCTTGGGTTCAGTGGCTGGGTTGAGGAGATGTCCTGGAGAAGGAAATGGCAACCCACTCCAGTATTCTTGCCTGGAGAATCCATGGACAGAGGAGGCTCGCGGGCTTTAGTCCACGGGATTGAAAAAGAGTCGGACACGACTTAGCAACTAAACAACAACAATTTTACCACAAGCTAGAAAATTAACGAGGCATGGATATAATAATCATAATACAAATTCCACTTTTATCCATTTCATTACAACCTTCCTGGGTTTGGGAGAACCAGAAAGAGAGAGGGGCAAAATTATTGTAGAGATAAAGCTTCTCTTTGTAATATTTGGATGTGCTTTTACTGAAAAGCACAGAGCAGTTGAACACAGCACATTTTCTTTCTTCCAGTCTTCCTTTTTAAACGTTTCCTTTTCTTTCTTCCCTTCCCCATCTTTCCCTTCCTTCCTTTTTTAACATAGATCATCCTCCTCCTCCCTCCTAAGAGATCCACTGAGTCTGGGCCATGGGTCAAAAGTCAACTCCTTTTAAAAGCTTACACTATAATTTGCTGAATTCCAAGTGGTTAATTTCCCTTTCTACTCTTCTGAGGAAAATTAAATAGGGAAGAGGACTGAGTGAACAAGGAAAGTAAACATAGTATAATAGAGAGTGTCATACCGAGTGAAGTAATTCAGACAGAGAAGAAGAAATACCATATGACATCCCTTATATGTGGAATCTAAAAAGAAATGGTACAAATGAACTGATGTGCAAAACAGAAAGAGACTCACAGACTTAGGAAACGAACTCATGGTTCCCTGGGGGAAGGGATACTTTGGGAGTTTGGGAGGGACATGTACTCACTGCTGTATTTAAAATGCATAACCAACAAGGACCTACTGTTTAGCACATGGAACCCTGCTCAATGTGATGTGGCAGCCTGGATGGGAGGGGCGTTTAGGGGAGAATGGATACCTGTATATGTACGGCTGAGTCCCTTTGCGGTTCACCTGAAACTATCCCAGCATTGTTTATAGGCTGGACTCCAACACAAAATAAAAAGTTCAAAAGAGAAAAAAAAAAGTTACATAAAGTGGAGAATTTTCACTCTTTGAGTTGATTCACTGACAGACACTAAAACTTATTTCATACAAACACGCAGTGGGCATCCTCAGAAATCCAAAGGGGGCAGAATTTAGAATATTCTAAACGGTGGGTTCTGATTGCTGGTAGGCTGTGCACTCCCAGGCTTCCAGGGTGGCGCACAGAGGGGCAGTCATGAGCCACGATTTGGAGTTACTCCCAATGTCCTCCACCTGCTCTACATCATTCATGTTCTCTTATTAATATTTTTAAGCAACCTCAAGGTCCCATGTCATTTTCACCCTCGCTGTCTTTAATCTAGTAACACACCTTTCTGTTTCTCAAACTGGATGATGAGAACCCCACAGATAAGTATGGGGCACCTTCCAGGAGCATCAGTTTCTTTTTCTGTTTTTACTTTTCATTTTATATCAGAGTCTAGCTGATTAACAATGTTGTGACAGTTTCAGGTGAACAGCGAAGGGACTTGTTGGTACATACGCGGGTACCCATTCTCCCGCAAACTTCCCTCCCCTCCAGGCTGCCACATAACATTGAGCAGAGTTCCCTGTACCATCCAGGAGGCTCTTGTTGGTTATTCATTTTAAATATAGCAGTGTGGACATGTCATCCCAAACCCAGGAGCATCAATTTCAGTGAAAAAGTGCAACTGCCACATTATCTCCCAGGAGAGACTCTAATGCTATTCCAAGCACCACACGCATGTGTGTGTGAACGCATATGTATGCATGTATGTGTGTGTTTTATACTTTTGTGCTGGTAGGATATTAACAGTTCTGTTAATCATAAACAATGCTGGCAACTATTTCTTCTGCTGGCTAAATGGTCAAAAGCGGGTGTGGAAGACAGCAAAACTCGCCTTGCAATCAATTACGTAGCTTCCATCACCTAAACTGTCTTCATTGTCTGTGCCTACGGAATATGGCTGGGTGATATCACACTGAATTAATAGATTTCATAATTCTTGGTAGCAGCAGGACAGCTAGTCCTCCAGAGGAAGCTCGGACATCATCAATTACTGAGCTAGTTAATCTGTGAAAGGAGAAGGAAACCTATCAGAACCTGAAATCACTTCTTGTTCTTAACAGGGTATATGTTATTCACGTGTCAGTCAATAAATAAGACCAGAGATGGCCAAAATAATTGAGATATGGCAGATGACTTTCAAATATAACAGCATTCCCCTTGGAAGTGGCCTTCAGAGATTTGGTATTTCTGCTCCAAACCATAGATTCATGCTACTGAAAGGAACTTCAATCTGATGCCCTACCAAACCGAGAAGTCTCTTTTGCACCTCCTGGGGGATTCTCAGCTGGCACCTGCTTCACCCCACCTGTGGAGACTAAATGTGTGACCATTTCCTTGTTGGATAGTTTGAAACAATAGATAGATGTTTTCACCAAATTTTCACCAGAATGCTAATCCTTCTTCCCGGAATCAGGTCACTTTGACTCAAAAGCCCACATTGTTTTATGGTACCACATTGTCTTAGAATGAATGTCTATTATATGCTAAAATGTTTGCAAGATAATTATTAAGAATAGAAAAATTAATGAAACTCAGCACCTCTTCATAAGGTGTTTATAACCTGCACATAGAAGAGATAATAAACACACATAATTATTTCTAACTGAAATGTCAAAGAGAATCTTTAAGTTCTACAAACCTTTGCTCCGATGAGGTAAAAAGAACAATACCCAAATGGAATGAGGTTTCATGAAGGTATTCTAGAAGGTATTCTAGAAACCTAGAAGGTAGAGGGGACACAGAGGAAAAGTGGGGAGAGCACTGAAGGCAGAAGAGAGGGTATGTGCACAGTGGGAATGAAAAGCACTGGATGTGTTTAAAACAAGGGATGAAATGCTTGCACTGCAGCAAAGTACAGGGAAGCAATAAGAATAAAATATAATGATGACTTTGGTCCATCTGAATGCAGAGTTCCAAAGAATAGCAAGGAGAGATAAGAAAGCCTTCCTCAGGGATCAATGCAAAGAAATAGAGGAAAACAACAGAACGGGAAAGACTAGAGATCTCTTCAAGAAAATTAGAGATACCAAGGGAACTTTTCAGGCAGAGATGGGCTCAATAAAGGACAGAAGTGTTATGGACCTAACAGAAGTAGAAGATATTAAGAAGAGGTGGCAAGAATACATAGAACTATACAAAAAAGATCTTCACAACCCAGATAATCACGATGGTATGATCACTCACCTAGAGCCAGACATCCTGGAATGTGAAGTCAAGTGGGCCTTAGAAAGCATCACTCCAAACAAAGCTAGTAGAGGTGGTGGAATTCCAGTTGAGCTATTTAAAATCCTAAAAGATGATGCTGTGAAAGTGCTGCATTCAATATGCCAGCAAATTTGGAAAACTCAGCAGTGACCACAGGACTGGAAAAGGTCAGTTTTCATTCCAATCCCAAAGAAAGGCAATGCCAAAGAATGCTCAAACTACAGCACAATTACACTCATCTCACAAAAAGTAATGCTCAAAATTCTCCAAGCCATGCTTCAACAGTACATGAACCATGAACTTCAGATGTTCAAGCTGGATTTAGATAAGGTAGAGGAATCAGAGATCAAATTGCCAACATCTGTTGGATTATCAAAAAAGCAAGAGTTCAAGAAAAACATCTACTTCTGCTTTATTGATTATGCCAAAGTCTTTGACTGCTTGGATCACAATAAACTGTGGAAAATTCTGAAAGAGATGGGAATACCAGACGACCTGACCTGCCTCTTGAGAACCTGTATGCAGGTCAGGAAGCAACAGTTAGAACTGGACATGGAACAACAGACTGGTTCCAAATAGGAAAAGGAGTACATCAAGGCTGTATATTGTCATCCTGTTTATTTAACTTAAATGCAGAGAACATCATGAGAAACGCACGGCTGGATGAAGCACAAGCTGGAACCAAGACTGCCAGGAGAAATATCAATAACCTCAGATATGCAGATGACACCACCCTTATGGCAGAAAGCTAAGAAGAACTAAAGAGCCTTTTGATGAAAGTGAAAGAGGAGAATGAAAGTTGGCTTAAAACTCAATATTCAGAAAACTAAGATCATGGCATCTGGTCCCATCACTTCATGGCAAATAGATGGGGAAACAGTGGAAACAGTGACAGATTTTATTTTGGGGGGGTCCAAAATCACTGCAGATGATAACTGCAGCCATGAAATTAAAAGACACTTACTCCTTGGAAGAAAAGTTATGACCAATCTAGACAACATATTAAAAACCAGAGACGTTACTTGGCCAACAAAGGTCCATTTGGTCAAAGCTATGGTTTTTCCAGCAGTCATGTATGGATGTGAGAGCTGGACTATAACGAAAGCTGAAGAATTGATACTTCTGAACTGTGGTGTTGGGGAAGACTCTTAAGAGTCCCTTGGACCACAAGGAGATCCAACCAGTCCATCCTAAAGGAAATCACTCCTGAATATTCATTGGAAGGACTGATGCTGAAGCTGAAACTCCAATATTTTGGCCACCTGATGGGAAGAACTGACTCATTTGGAAAGACCCTGATGCTGGGAAAGATTGAAGGCAGGAGGACAAGGGGATGACAGAGGATGAGATGATTGGATGGCATCACTGACTCTATGGACATGAGTTTGAGTCCAGGAGTTGGTCATGGACAGGGAGGCCTGGCATGCTGCAGTCTATGGGGTCACAAAGTGTTGGACACAACTGAGCTACTGAACTGAACTGAAATTTCTATAGATTGAGCCTGCTTCTCTAACTGTCCATATTGCAAGGCTATAGTTCTCACGTCCTGTATATTCCAGGAAGCATCCTGAATGAAGGGTGCATGCTCCAGAATGCCAGGATTGGGAGTGCGTCGTTTCCTTTGCTATTTTTCAGCGTTTCAGTTCAGTTCAGTTCAGTTGCTCAGTTGTGTTCAACTCTTTGCGACCCCATGAATCACAGCACGCCAGGCCTCCCTGTCCATCACCAACTCCCGGAGTTCACTCAAACTCATGTCCATCGAGTCGGTGATGCCATCCAGCCATCTCATCCTCGGTCATCCCCTTCTCCTCCTGCCCCCAATCCCTCCCAGCATCCAATGAGTTAACTCTTCACATGAGGTGGCCAAAGTACTGGAGTTTCAGCTTTAGCATCATTCCTTCCAAAGAAATCCCAGGGCTGATCTCCCTCAGAATGGACTGTTTGGATCTCCTTGCAGTCCAAGGGACTCTCAAGAGTCTTCTCCAACACCACAGTTCAAAAGCATCAATTCTTCAGCACTCAGCCTTCTTCACAGTCCAACTCTCACATCCACATGACTACTGGAAAAACCATAGCCTTGACTAGATGGACCTTAGTCGGCAAAGTGATGTCTTTGCTTTTGAATATGCTATCTAGGTTGGTCGTAACTTTTCTTCCAAGGAGTAAGTGTCTTTTAATTTCATGGCTGCAGTCACCATCTGCAGTGATTTTGGAGCCCCAAAAAATAAAGTCTGATACTGTTTCCACTCTTTCCCCATATATTTCCCATGAAGTGATGGGACTGGATGCCATGATCTTCGTTTTCTGAATGTTGAGCTTTAAGCCAACTTTTTCACTCTCCTCTTTCACTTTCATCAAGAGGCTTTTTAGTTCCTCTTCACTTTCTGCCATAAGGGTGGTGTCATCTGCATATCTGAGGTTATTGATATTTCTCCCGGCAATCTGGATTCCAGCTTGTGTTTCTTCCAGTCTAGTGTTTCTCATGATGTACTCTGCATAGAAGTTAAATAAGCAGGGTCACAATATACAGCCTTGACGTACTCCTTTTCCTATTTGGAACCAGTCTGTTGTTCCATGTCCAGTTCTAACTGTTGCTTCCTGACCTGCATATAGGTTTCTCAAGAGGCAGTTCAGGTGGTCTGGTATTCCCATCTCTCAGAATTTTCCACAGTTTATTGTGATCCACATAGTCAAAGGCTTTGGCATAGTCAATAAAGCAGAAGTAGATGTTTTTCTGGAACTCTCTTGCTTTTCCATGATCCAGCAGATGTTGACAATTTGATCTCTGGTTCCTCTGCCTTTTCTAAAACGAGCTTGAACATCTGGAAGTTCACGGTTCACATATTGCTGAAGCCTGGCTTGGAGAATTTTGAGCATTACTTTACTAGCATGTGAGATGCGTGCAACTATGCAGTAGTTTGAGCATTCTTTGGCATTGCCTTTCTTTGGGATTGGAATGAAAACTGACCTTTTCCAGTCCTGTGGTCACTGCTGAGTTTTCCAAATTTGCTGGCATATTGAGTGCAGCACTTTCACAGCATCATCTTTCAGGATTTTAAATAGCTCAACTGGAATTCTATCACCTCCACTAGCTTTGTTCGTAGTGATGCTTTCTAAGGCCCACTTGACTTCACATTCCAGGATGTCTGGCTCTAGATGAGTGATCACACCATCGTGATTATCCGGGTCGTGAAGATCTTTTTTGTACAGTTCTTCCGTGTATTCTTGCCACCTCTTCTTAATATCTTCTGCTTCTGTTAGGTCCATACCATTTCTGTCCTTTATTGAGCCCATTTTTGCATGAAATTTTCCCTTGGTATCTCTAATTTTCTTGAAGAGATCTCTAGTCTTTCCCATTCTGTTGTTTTCCTCTATTTCTTTGCATTGATCACTGAAGAAGGCTTTCTTAGCAAATGGCTACCTTCCAGTAGGTTTGCAAATGTGGCAGCCCAGGTAGGTGGATTTATAGATTATGTCATCTGAGTTTAAGTAAACATCATCACAAAATGGCAAATAGCTTAAAAAGGTGCCTTCAGAGAACTCACAGATTGAAAATACTAATAATACAATCACAGGCAGGTTGAAAGGTGCAGAGCTGATATTCCTTATCCTCCAAGTATAAGATGTTCATTGGCCACCTTATAGAACCAAAACTGGGATCATCTGATGCGACCTGATAAATAGTATCTGAAAATGTGACATTTGAAATATAGGTCCAGCACTATTTATGGTGAACCTTCTCATCAATGGCATAATAGTATTGTGTCTTTGTGACATCTTGAGTTTTTTTGCATGATAGCCCTTGAATGAGGTATTAAAACAAACTAAACTTAGAAAGAGAGCAGCAACTTTGGTTGTTGTATCATAAAGTGTTAACCACAGTTTTTAAAAATATGAAAAGTAAAAGTCTTAGTAGCTCAGTCATGTCTGACTCTTTGCCACCCTATGGACTGTAGCCTGCCAGGCTCCTCTGTCCATAGAATTCTCTCAGCAAGAATACTGAAGTGGGTTGCCATTCCCTTCTCCAGGGGATCTTCCTAATCCAGG
The DNA here is from genome assembly GCF_032405125.1 of Capricornis sumatraensis. NCBI lineage: Eukaryota > Metazoa > Chordata > Mammalia > Artiodactyla > Bovidae > Capricornis > Capricornis sumatraensis. Next base: position 32,595,613 of record NC_091080.1, on the reverse strand, counting down.
GACTGAACCCAAGTCTCTTGTATTGCAGGTGAATTCTTTACCATCTCAGCCACCAGAGAAGCTACCAAAATATTAAGTAAATATATGTATCCACAAATATGAATACATATAGAACCTTTCAATACAAAACAACTAAGCAGATAAAATACCTCTAAATTTTCTGCCTTTGTAGATCAGTATGATCATGAATAATAAAAATGTAGATTTCAAAAGTTCTTTAATATTAATAAAAATTATTCAAAGTACTTAATTTTCTCTTTATCTCAACATTTTACCTTTTGTGCCTATTTAAGAATGAAGCATATGCCTGTTCATATCACTAATATTATTACAGTCATAACTTAAATATATAACTATAAATATGTGTACATCTGTACTCCTCATACTCTCAAAATGTTTTAGCTGTGAGGAAGTAATAATTTTGAAGTTTCACATTTTGGAATAAAGATATAGCAAAGGTTTGGGGCCAGGAAGTTATGTATCAATACTTCAAGATATATCAAGAGCTATATTTAAGAAAAAAATCTGGTGCCAAGGTACCCTAAGAGACTATTTTATGAACTATAATAGACTATTTTATAATGAACTGTAAAAGAGAAAGAAGGGAAAGGAGGGCTAATAAATTGTTGAGATAATTCATGTCTTGAATAAGGGAAGAAGGGTTGGGACTAAGAAGGGGAAGATGGAAGCGGTAGATACGGGGTTTCAGTGAAGGCAGGAATGACAGGACTTCAGTACCTGATTCATTACCAGGCGAAATAAGGGGAGTAGAGGAGAAAAAGCAGCGGTAACCATGACTTTCTCTTCTGGGCAAATGAATGAACGGTGAAGACATTACTAATAGCAGACATGCTGTGTTTTTAGTTTGGCTTGGAATAGAATATATTTTCTATAATTTGGGTCATCGTTAATTCAAATAAATCAGTCTATTCCTTTATTCATAAAATTTTTCCATTTATTCAACAAATACTTAAAAATTCCAACCACATTTCAGAAACTGCATGACATATCAAGTAGTCAGAGCTGAATGAGATGGTCTCTAGGTTTAGGAAGCTCACAGGTTAGTGGGAATTATAAAAACATGTCAATGATGACTTGGGGTGTGAGAGGGGCCACGAGAGAACCACCTGGAGAGTGATTTGGGAGCACAGGGAAGGGACAGCTGGCCTGTCTCAGGACAGTTTTGGAAAAGATGTCTTCTGAGAGTCTAAAAACAGTGCTTGAAGGGAAGAAGAAAGAAAATTGAGTTCCAGGAGGAGGAAGATGATGGCCAAGGCAAAGCATAGTGTAGGGGGAAACTGAAGCAGAAAAAGCGTTCAACAGGCATCAGATTCCTTGTGACAGGAGGGCTGCTTAGTTCTGCTAAGAGGCCATGGTCTCAACTATTCTGAAAACAAAATCAATAGCAATCAATTAAAAGCCAAAAGCAGCCAGATCTATGCAGAACAGTGACAACTGGAGGCCAAATAAAAAAGAAGTGGAAATAGATTGTTCGTATGTTAAAGCTGCAGTGTAGAAACTGAGCAATGAAAACATTAACTGTGGCTATTTAAATTAGAGACATTACTATCTGGTGAGTAAATGTGGCATGTGTTAAATGAGACCAGTGGGCAACCTTGTAGATGGGGACCTCAAGAATGAAAAAGACACAACTGGAGGTTTGTTTCTGGAGATTATATGCACCCATACAAGGAAAGAGGGAAGGGCCAGAGCTCTGGAAAGTACACAGTTGTTTACACCTTACATGTGGTATTTAAACCACGTGGAACTTCTAGGTGGCTCAGTGGTAAAGCATGTGCCTGCCAATGCAGGAGACACAGGTTCCATCCCTGGGTCAGGAAGATCCTCTGGAGGAGGAAATGGCAACCCACTCCAGTATTCTTGCCTGGAGAATCCCATGGACAGAAGAGCATGGTGGGCTACAGTCCAAGGGGTCACAAAGAGTTGGTGTATGCGTACATGTGTGTGCTAGATGAAACTTGAAGCTGAAAGGGGATAGGAAATGTGTGAAAAAATATGTATGCTTTATTTATCTGAGAATGTAGAACTGTTACATGAGACTTGGCAGGAATGGAGGATTACTGTATAGTTCCACTGATGGTGTGTGAAGTAGCCTGGGTAAATGTGACAAATATGTTATGGATTGATTACGTAGTACATCTTGCATCCACCTTATTTCATCTAGTCCTCATTATTCAATAACTCAGCTAGTGTTACAGCGTTTTGCAGATGAGGAGGCCAAGAACTGCAGGCAAAATGTGAGTTGTCCAGGGTCTTATGGTGGTAGAGTTGAGATTTAAATCAGGCTTTCTGACTTCAAAACCAGGGCACCAACCACTTTACCAGTGGTTTCAATGTATCAGTAGCTTTTTGGAGAATTATCATTTGATAACTGAGGGTTCTTTACAAATGTATAGATGGCTTTTATGTGTAGAAAGGAATTCTTGCATGTGCACTCATTTTCACCAGTACTGTATACATTACAATTTTGATTATAAGATACAACTTAAATATTAAGTTAATCTACTATGCTAAAGTCTTTGACTGTGTGGATCACAATAAACTGTGGAAAATTCTTCAAGAGATGGGAATACCAGACCACCTGACCTGCCTCTTGAGAAACCTATATGCAGGTCAGGAAGCAAGTTAGAACTGGACATGGAACAACAGACTGGTTCCAAATAGGAAATGGAGTACGTCAAGGCTGTATATTGTCATCCTGCTTATTTAACTTATATGCAGAGTACACAGTGAGAAACGCTGGGCTAGATAAAGCATAAGCTGGAACCAAGATTGCCGGGAGAAATATCAATAACCTCAGATATGCAGATGACACCACCCTCATGACAGAAAGCTAAGAAGAACTAAAGAGCCTCTTGATGAAAGTGAAAGAGGAGACTGAAAAAGTTGGCTTAAAGCTCAACATTCAGAAAACTAAGATCATGGCATCTGGTCCCATCACTTCATGGCAAATAGATGGGGAACAGTGGAAACAGTGGCAGACTTCATTTTTGGGGGCTCCAAAATCACTGCAGATGGTGACTGCAGCCATGAAATTAAAAGATGTTTGCTCTTTGGAAGAAAATTTATGACCAACCTAGACAGCATATTAAAAAGCAGAGACATTACTTGGCCAACAAAGGTCCATCTAGTCAAAGCTATGGTTTTTCCAGTTGTCATGTATGGATGTGAGAGTTGAACTAAAAAGAAAGCTGAGCGCCGAAGAATTGATACTTTTGATCTGTGGTGTTGGGGAAGACTCTTGAGAGTCCCTTGGACCACAAGGAGATCCAACCAGTCAATCTTAAAGGAAATCAGTTCTGAATAGTCATTGAAAGGATTGATGTTGAAGCTGAAACTCCACTACTTTGGCATGCTGATGCGAAGAACTGACTCATTTGGAAAGACCCTGATGCTGGGAAAGACTGAAGGTGGGAGAAGAAGGGGATGACAGAGGATGAGATGGTTGGATGGCATCACCGACTCAATGGACATGAGTTTGAGTAAACTTCGGGAGTTGGTGATGGACAGGGAGACCTGGCATGCTGCAGTTCATGGGGTCGCAGAGAGCCGGACACGACTGAGCAACTGAACTTACAAATCTAGTGGTTGTTAATTAACAGTCAACTTTAAATTTAGGATATTTAATTTCCCCAAGCATTTAGTACAACTCATAAGTTTTATTCATGTATTATTTCAAATATTTTGTATTAAAGTCATGCTAGTTATAGTCTCCTAAATATAATTAAATTTTGTGATTGACTTAATTATCTTAAACTTTTCAACTTAAAATGGTTTATATATCTGTTTTTCTAGTGTACTTCAAATAGACAAGCAGGTAGAAGTATAAATCTAAAACACAAAATATTCTTAAGTACTTAAATGATACTTAAAAGCCTAATATTAAAGATCTGATGCTTTGGATTTATTTAAACTTGTAAATGCTGTTAAAACTTTTAAAATACTACTATACCTTTTAAAATTAAAATCACACACACACAATCTTCAGGTTGAAATTACAAGTTTAAGATGTCAGATTTAAAAACAAGATGGCCTGTATTTTTCAGATGATTATACACTGTTCAAATTTTCTGTTTTCTTTTTCATTTATTCTCTGCAGTTGGGGTCACCTAGATTTGCCCTGAACATCCCAAATTGGTACAAAAAATAATGATTCCAAGGATTTGATTTTATCATATTTTTCTGTATTTTTATATCTTCACACAGTTGCTAAGTCATTTATCATCTCTTGACTCAAAGAATTTCAGGTTGTGGTTAGAGATTCTAGACAGAGACCTGGAACCTAGTGGCAATTTCCAGAATAATCTACCTAAGCTGCCTGTTAATATGCCAATCCTGTTCAGAAAGTTTCATCTGGCTACTTATTAGCCATTTTATTTTTACTATAATTTCTGACAGAATTTGTATTATAACCCCATCATAAATATAATTTAATTGTCTCATTTGGGTGTACAACATCTCATACCCACCTCACTGAGTCACAACTAATCTGTCTGCTCAAAGCTAATTAAAATTTGCATGACAGCCCCTTCTACCCCATGTGCTGGGGCTGTAATTAAACTTTTTACTATCTTGTTGAAATTTGTACCTTTTTAATATAGACTATTTCCTAATGTATCCCACAGACCACAAATTTATAGTTATTGTATTGACCTGAATTATGTCTCCAATACTGTGTGCTCCTGGGTTTGAAACCCAGCAAGATCCTGTTGGATTTTCCCAGAGACAGACACCCTCAAGTCCCCTGCCTCTTCTTTGTAAAAAGCTTTAGCTTCCTAGGCCTTCCCAGAGTTGCAAACAGAAAATTTAATCAGAGAAGTGAAAAAAAAAAAAAACGGCAAAAACCAAGGAAAACAGTTAAACAAGACAAAATCATAACAGTCTAGCCATAAATAGTCAAGAACCTTCAGTTCTTTCTCAAGGGCTATAGATAATATCCTGAGCCATATCCTTGAGTTGTTTTACAGATATTAATACTAACACCCCACCAGGTGGAAGATGTTAATTGCGTGCTGACCACCAGCACATAGCCCCCAGACCAGTTGGAAGGTTGATGACTAAGTTTCCTGAAACATCATTCTGTTACCTCACCATCAACCAATCAGAGAATTCTGCACAAGCTGAACACACGTCCTGGGACTCTCTCCCTCAGTCTTTAAAAACCCTTCCTTGAAAACCATGGGGGAGTTCGGGTCTTTTGAGCATGCATTGCATGTTTTCCGTGCTTCACCCCACATTTGGCCCCTTGCAGTAAATGCTGCACTTTTTTTCACTGCAACCTGGGGTCGGTAAATTGGCTTTGCTGCTCTTTGGTCAAGCAGACCACATCTGGATCAGTAACACATCAGAATCATAAATCATGGTGTCCTGACCAATGGATGGGCATATGGTCAAAGTGGACTTGCTTCAGGACTTTGAATGTTGAGCAAAGGCAGAAAAAAGGATTAGTGGCAGTGCCCTACAAACAGGCCAGCGTTTCCAGCTACTGGGATCCCGAGTTGCTGTTGGTTCCCAGCTGGGTCTTCAGTCTTCCCGTCAGTCCTCGGAGCTGCCTTCCCACCCTTTGGGGCTTCCCTGGTAGCTCAGCTGGTAAAGAATCTGCCTGCAGTGTGGGAGACCTGGGTCCAATCCCTGGGTTGGGAAGATCCCCTGGAGAAGGGACCGGCTACCCACTCCAGTATTCTGGCCTGGATAATTCCATGGACTGTATAGTCCAGGGGGTTGCAAAGAGTTGGACACCACTGAGCGACTTTCACTTTCTCTCTCCCACCCTTCCAGTAAATTATTATCTGTTACTTTGCAAACCCAAATTCCTACTGGTAAGGCTGCCAAGGGAGGCTACATAGATGACATGCTGCTGCTGCTGCTAAGTCGCTTCAGTCGTGTCCGACTCTGTGCGATCCCATAGATGGCAGCCCACCAGGCTCCTCCGCCCATGGGATTTTCCAGGCAAGAGTACTGGAGTGAGTTGCCATTGCCTTCTCCAACACAGATGACATACACACACACAGAAGTGTACCTAGCAAAGAAACTAGAGATGGGAATGGCAACCACTCCAGGATTCTTGCCTAGAGAATTCCAAGGACAGAGGAGCTTGGCGTGCTACAGTCCATGGGGTCATGTAGAGTCAGATACAGCTGAGTGACTTCACTTTCTACCCAGGCTTCAGTCAGAGCAGCCACACTGTTATTTGTTCTGCAGATTTCATTTGAAGAAGATATGAAATCATTTTACTGCTAAAAAGATTCATGATTGCTAAGGTTTCAGTCATGAAACCTTAAAACTGGAGAATTTTAAGGACAAAATGAAGGATGAGAAAATGAAGGATGAAGTGAAGGATGGCAGAAAATATGTCTGAAATGAAAAAAAGTGAAGAATTAGAAGCAGCTTTAAAATTCACGAGGTTTCAGAGGAAAGAGAGATAAGAGGAGTTATTTCCATGTGAGGACTCTCAATGCCTAAAAACTGAGTTCTAGGTAGTAAAGCAAAGAACAGAAGGCCCAAAGAAAAGGCACAGGGAGCTGTTACTGCAGACAGGTAAGAAATGTGGGATCGATGCTTCAAAGTCCTTGAGAGAAATACACAGGAGAGACAGCACATTACAAGGACTTTTGCAGAGAAATTGAAATAACTAAAAATGAAAGCTAAAATTCGTACTCCATTTCTCAGCTTTCCTGGAAACTAGAGCGTGGACATGTAGTTTAGGTTCAATTAACTGGACACGTAAATGTAGAAACACCATCTGTGGACACAAAGAAACTGGCACTTCAGGGAATCAAGAGAAAGTGACGCAAAAAGTATACGCAGGGAGAACTCTTCAGGAGGTGACAGCAGTTTAAACAACAGTCTCCAGAGACACAGCTGTGCTGTGGAGGCAGCCTGCAGTCGAGCCTCAGTTGGTAAAGTGACCTGTCAATCCAGGCTTCAGCAGTAACACCCGTGCGGTCCCACTGGTAAAGTCTGAAGGTTCGCTTTTCTCCACACCCTCTCCAGCATTAAATGACTGTAGAATTTTCAGAGATGGCCATTCTGACCTCTGTGAGGTAATACCTCCTGGTAGTTTTGATTTACATTTTTTAAATAATTAGTGCTGATCACCTTTTCAAGTGCCTGTTGCCCATCTGTATGTCTTCTTGGGAAAAATGTCTCTTTAGGTCTTCTGCCCATTTTCTGCTTGGGGTGTTCATGTTTACATTTTTTATACTAGGCTGTATGAGTTGTTGATATACTTTGGGTATTAAGCCCTTGCAGACTGCACCATTTGCAAATATTTTCTCCCATTCTGTATGTTGTCTTTTCATTTTGTTCATGGTTTCCTTTGCTGTGCCAGAGTTTATAAATTTGATTAAGCCTCATTTGTTTATTTTTGCTTTTATTTGTTTTGTCTTGGGAGACTAATCTAAGAAAACATTGCTATGATTTATGTCAGAGCATTTTTGCCTATATTCTCTTCTACAAGTTTTACAGTTTCATGTCTTATATTTTCAGTCATTGTGAGTTTATTTTTCTATGATCCAATAATCCCACTCCTGGGCATATATCTAGAAAAGATGAAAACTCTAATTTGAAAAGATGCATGTATTCCAACATTCACAGCAGCACTATGTGCAATAGACAAAACATAGAAGCAACCTAAATATCCATCAACAGATGAATGGAGAAAGATGTGGTCTATTTATACAATGGACTATTACTCAGCCATTCAAGAGATTGAAATAATGTCATTTGCAGCAACATGGATGGACTTATAGAAGATCATACTAAGTGAAGCAGGTCAGCCAGAGAAAGACAAATATCATATAAAATCACTCATATATGGAGACTAAAAAAGGATACAAGCTAACTTATTTATAAAACAGAAACAGACTTGCAGACGTAGAAAACATGATAAAATCCATGTTATCAAAGAGGAAAGGGGGAAGAATAAATTAGTATCTTGGGACTAACAGGTGCATACTGCTATATGCAAAAGAGATAAACAACAAGGTCCTACTGTATAGCACCCCAGAGAAAGAAATGGCAACCCACTCCAGTATTCTTGCTTGGTAAATCTCATGGTCAGAGCACCTGGCGGGCTACAGTTCATGGGGTTGCAAGAGTTGGATACGACTTAATGATTACACCACCATTGTATAACACGAGGAACTATATTCAATATCTTGCAATAACCTATAATGGAAAAGAATGTGAGAAAAATTTATATTACACACACACACACATACACACACACATACTCTGCTGTACAGCAGAAACTAACACAACATTGTAAATCATCTATGTGCACGCATGCTGTGTTCTTCAGTCATGTCTGACTCTTTGCAACCCCATGCACTGTATCCCTCCAGGCTCCTCTGTCCATGGGATTCTCCAGGTAAGAATACTGAAGTAGCCATGTCCTCCTCCAGGGGATCTTCCCAATCCAGGGACTGAATGCTTGGTTCTGTGTCTCCTGCTTTGGCAGGAGGGTTCTTTACACCAGCACCACCTGGGATTTCAATTAAAAAAAAGAACTCTATCACTTATAAAACCATAAAACTTCATTTCAATACTTTCCACTCAATAAGCCTCTAATAAGCACATATACTGTGTAAGATACTATGAAGAAGACTAGGAAGGCAAAGATTCCCATCCAAGTACTTAAGAGTCCAGAGGAGAAACAATAAGCACTTAAATTTAAAAATAATTGAATGACAGAAGTTATAGAGATGCGGGATATTATCTGCTATGGAATTTGCATGACACATCAATTAACTCTGCCCAAGGACAGATGGGGAGCTATGGAAGGTACAGAGAAGAAGTGATATTTGAGTGGAGTCAGAAGGACAAATAGGATCTCACAAGTTTCACAGGAGCAGACATTTCTGGGAGAGTGAGTTGTATGTGCCAAGGTATGGAGACTTAGAAATTTGCGATGTGTTTGTGGCCCAGAAAATACAGGTGGTTTGAGCATGGTAACCATAAGCAAGTGCCTAGAAATAAACTAAGAGGGATACTCTGAAATCTCATTATGAAGGTGTATATACACCATCTTCCCTGGTGGCTCAGAGGTTAAAGCGTCTGCCTCCAATGCGGGAGACCTGAGTTCGATCCCTGGGTCAGGAAATTCCCCTGAAGAAGGAAATGGTAACCCACTCCAGTATTCTTGCCTGGAGAATCCCATGGATGGAGAAGCCTGGTAGGCTACAGTCCATGGGGTCACAAAGAGTCGGACACGACTGAGCGACTGCACTTACTTACTTACTTATGTACACCATACTAAAAAGTTACTTTATTCAATAATTGCCACTATGGTTTTTAAAGTCACAAAGTGACAGGGCCGAATTTGCTTTAGAAAAATAATCCTGGTGTCAGTGCAAAAGTAGTAAGAACAGACAATGCAAACACAGAACACACTTAAAAGTTTAGCTGCTAAAGTTTTTGCCTACATTCCAAGTGAGAGGTGTACATAACTCAAAACAAAAACCAAAGAAGCAGTAATAGAATTTGAAAACTATTGCTAACTTAGTAAGTAAGTACGTGGTGTGAGGTTAGCCTTATAACCTTGGGAAGGATTCCATAGCCTTGGATTACTTACTCATTTACTCATCATAAAATACTAATGACATGATAACATGGTAATGATTCTGATGTTGCAGAATAGGCACAAAGAACAGTGCATTAAAAGGACCTAGCACTGAGCCTGATTCTCAATACATCTGGATGCTAAGTAATAGAAACTGTGGGTTTTTTAGTGGACTTTCCAGGTGGCTCAGGGGTAAAGGACCCACCTGCCAATGCAGGAGCCGCAACAGACATGGGTTTGAACCCTAGGTCGGGAAGATCCCCTGGAGAAGAAAATGGCAACCCACTCTAGTATTCTTGGTTGGGAAATCCCATGGAAAGAGGAACCTGGAAGGCTACAGTCCTTAGGGTTGCAGAGAGTCGGACACGGCTGAAAACGCACTCGTTGCTTTTAATAGAGGGAAGAATGTAGAGGATTGAATATTCTATTTTATTCTATGATTCACTGGATATGGCTTTAATAAATGCCATATAATATTTTGATAAAGTCACAGTGAACAATATGGTGTGACTTCCACCTATGTCAGAAACTAAAGAGCAGGAAAGCTTTAACAAAAAACCAAAGGAGGAGAGAGGGAAATTGATAAGGCTCTCCGTTCAACTGCTACTTGGAAGGTAAGAATGTCTGGATTTTACACTTCAGCATGGTTCTTCTGTGGTTACATAAAAATGCTTTACTCTTTTATATATAAGTCTTTGTTCTCTCACTAAATTAAAATATTTAAGTCAGAGCCTGTCTCTAATTCTTTCAGTGTCTATTATCACAAGGCGTTTAGTATACATAAATACCTTTACATTTTCACTAAAATAAAACCTTTATCGTCAATAAAATTGTTATATATATATATTATACACACACATATTAAAATAAATACATATATAAAACCTACATCTCTGGTGAGGCTTACCTGAATATTCGTTTTTAACTGCTGGAAAATATTGAACTGTTTAAAAAAGTATTGATTTCCAGCCCTTAACTTAAAATTTATAGTTAGCCTTATAAAAGAATAATAGGTGAATATTAAAAAGCATATAAATGGCTTTCAGTTCAGTTCAGTTCAGTCGCTCAGTCCTGTCCAACTCTTTGCGACCCAATGAATCGCAGCACGCCAGGCCTCCCTGTCCATCACCAACTCCCGGAGTTCACTCAGACTCACGTCCATCGAGTCAGTGATGCCATCCAGCCATCTCATCCTCTGTCGTCCCCTTCTCCTCCTGCCCCTAATCCCTCCCAGCGGAAACATCCTTAAATTTTACAGTAATTTTCCTGTCTTCATCCTACTATATTTCTAATTTCCAAATTATCTTGTTCCCTTTTATTACAATTGCAAATTCAGAGAAGTACAAATAAACACAGAAAAGTGGGCCCCCTACCTTAATGTACTCAGTTAATATATTCAGTAACACATGAGGGAGATTAGAAAACTTCAGTCTGTTTGGAAAGGTACAAAATGAAAAGTGCAAATCTGTCTGCTAAAGGAATGCCATCCTAAAAAAGAAAAAAAAAAGCCCAAATTTACACGTACCGGTATTTCACACACACACACACACGGTGATCACACTACACACACTGTAACGCACCTTGGTTTTTTCACATACTGTATTTAGGAATTCTTCGCGCATCCACATTTAAATCTCCTTCATAGCGGGAAACGGCTGCACAGTATTAAGTGAACTTAACTAGAATTAGCTTTAACTCAACGTATTTGCCCAGACGCAGGTCTCAGTGTATGTAAGTCTAGCTCAGACTTGCACAGATTGAGGATTACGAAATCTCTTTAATTCCATAAATCGTAATACCCCAGCTCTACCCTTGATTTGAATTTCAGTCCACTTTGCAAACGCAGTCTCAAGTGAGTCTCCTCTTTCCAGCCTGAAATCTTGCTCCGCCTCCCTCGATTTCTCTGCCCCCCCTACCGCGCCCAAACCAACCGGCTTCCTAGCAGCCGGGCTGAACAGGAGGGGGCGGGGCACAGCCGTCCGAGGGCGCATGCGCGGCCTTTGCGCGCATGCGTGCTGCGCGGCTACTGGCGCGTCCCTTTCTTGCGCTGAGGTGGCCGGCGCCTGTCCAGAGGCGGGACGCCAGGCGCTATGGCCGAGGGCAGCGGGGAAGTAGTCGTAGTGCCCGCGACCGGGGCTGCCAACGGCCTCAATAATGGGACCGGTGGGACCTCGGCGCAGACCAGCAACCCGCTGTCGCGGAAACTGCGTAAGATCTTGGACACCCGGCTGGACAACGACAAGGTGAGCGGGGCTGGAGGGGCCGAGGGTCGCGCATCCCTGGGAGCCGGGGTCGGGGGGTGATCGTCTGTCCGGCGCCCTCGCGCTTGTCCCTTGTCTTCGCCTCGAGGGGGTCACCCCAGGCTACGTTGCCGACGTGGGGCAGGTGAGAAGGGGGAAGCCGAGGAGACCCTGGAAAAACGGAGAGGTTTCCAGGGTGTACCTCTATTTATTTAAAACGGTTCCTCGAAGATTCTGGGTCCGGACAGCAAACGGTGGAAGAGGGGTTCTCCCTGACCCCGACAGGTGTTGGTCATGTCATAACGGCATAAAGAAAAAAAAAATATAAAGAAGTGAGTTTTATAGGTAAATGTGTAGGCATCTGACAGTAAGCTATCGATAAGAATTTGTGTGTAAAAGATTAACATTATACTATGATGAGTAAGAAAGTGAAGTCGCTCAGTCGTGTCCGACTCTTTGCGACCCCATAGATGTAGCCTACCAGGCTCCTCCGTCCATGGGATTTTCCAGGCAAGAGTACTGGAGTGGGTTGCCATTTCCTTCTCCAGAGGATCTTCCCGACCCAGGGATCGAACCCAGGTCTCCTGCATTGTAGGCAGACGCTTTACCGTCTGAGCCACCAGGGGAGATGGTCCACATTATACTATGATGACTAAGAAAGGTGGTCTTTAGGACCACCACTTATTAGATATAACCAGCAAACTGGTGCATTCTGGTTTGAGTAAGTCCCTTAACTTCTCTAAGCTGATGTTAAATCTGTAAATTGGGAATACCGCAAGTTACTTTCTCAGGGTTGTTGCGAGGGTTCGATAAGAGAAACCAGGTGAAATGCTCAGCACAGCGCTGCAGGAGTTGTTTCTTGTTAATTCTCAGTAAATGTTAATTTTATACAGTTTATTAAGGGTTTAAAGTGCCTATTATTGACATGGATCTTCTCTTTTAATACAGCTGCTCTGGTAAATTAACATTATTTCTTTTTTACTCATGAGAAAAATAAGGTATGGAGAGAGTGTCTCTGGGTTAAGACATATATCTAGTAACTGGCGAGCTGTCATTTGTCCCCTAGTCTGTGTGATTTTGTTCATTTAGCTTTTACTGACCACTCATTTAGCCTCGACTCCAGGATGTATCAAGGCTGTGTTCCAAAAAATAAACAGCTTTATTTTATCTATTTTTTGCCATAAATATTTATAGCTAAAGATATTTTTCTGTCTCTTAAATATTAAATTGAATTTAAATAGCCTTACAGTTTTTGTCATTCCAGCCATTTTTAAAAATTGAAGTATAGTTGACTTGCAGTATAGTGTTAGATTTAGGTGAGTAACCAAATGTGTCCAGTGTTTTTATGATAGCGTAATCAAAACATGGAAAGTTCAGCCTGTTTGAACATGTATTAGTTCAGGTGTAGGAATTTCTGTCTGTAGGATTTAGGGTGTTATTGGACACAATGGACTTGGTCCTCTGGCCTCTACCCATGTTCTCTCTGTTAAAGAACTCTTTTAGTCTAATACCTTTTTAAATAGTAAAAAGCATGATGATTCTCTAATTTCTAACCCTGTTCCTGACATCTCTACCAAGCTCCAGTTGTCTGCATGACACCTCCAGTTGGATACCTGGTCCATATCACACAGACGGCATAGCCAGAATTCTTGATTTTCTTCCAAACTGGTTCTCTTCCCCTGTTAGTAAAGGACATCACCATTTACCCTTCATACAAGAAACATATAAGTGTTGTTTTTTTTTTTATTCCTGTTGTTTTCTTTTCCCCCACATCTCACATCCAATCCATTACAAATCCTATAGGCTCAATCTTGAAAAATATATTCTAATTTTTTTGGAGTATCTTTTTTATTTGCTTAAACCATCTTGGGCTAAGCCACTGGCCACTGTCAAATCTTGCATGAGTTATTTTGGTTCAGAAGTCATCTCAGAGAGGCTTTCCTCTCTTAAGTCTAAGTTTGGCTCCCAGTTGCTCAGTTCCTAGCCTAGAAGCCACCATTAGTACTTATTTTTTAGATATAGCCTTCCAGAGTTGGTTTATGCAGGCACCAGTAAATATGCATGTACTGTACATAGTCCTTTTTTTTTTTTAAACATCTGGTGTTATAGATGTTTCTGTAACTTTTTGTTTCACTTACTTATATCTTGAAGCTCACGCTATGTAAGTACATACAGAATTTCCAATTCTTTTCAATGGCTGTATAAAAGTCTCTTTAACCAGTCTTTTTTAGGTGAACATTAAGGTTCTTTCTAATCTTTGCAATTTCAAACAATCCTGCAATGAATAACCTTGTATATATGTCATGATGCACAAGTAAATATGTCCTTACTGTGTTTCAGAAATAAGTTTGCTGTTCAGTAATGTGAAAGTCTTCTGGTATTTTTTGGATTGTGTAATGGAAATAAATTCTTGGGAAATGATTTCAGTAAGTTTTTGCTTAAGATTAGAAAAACACTTGAAAATTGGTCCCAATAATATTCTTTTATTTTCAATTACGTAGGAGATGTTGGAAGCTCTTAAGGCACTATCAACCTTTTTTGTTGAAAATAGTTTGCGGACTCGAAGAAATTTACGTGGTGATATTGAACGCAGAAGTTTAGCCATCAATGAAGAGTTTGTAAGCATTTTCAAGGAAGTGAAAGAAGTATGTAAACTCTTTTCATTTAGCATTTATTGAGAGCTTACTGTATGCTTGGCTTTGTGCTAAGTTTTTTTATGAATAGAGTTGATATGCTTGCTATTTGTGTACCATGTTCAAATAGAAAATATAACTATTAACAATTCCTTGAGCAGCATCTTTCTTTGGATTGGTGTGATTTCTAAATCTGTAACCTCCACAAATGCTGCTTCTTAGAACATTGAAATATTTGCTCTGGGAAATTCTTTTATTAATTTTAGCATTTTAAACAGCAACAAAAAACCATTTCTCTGAGTGATTTTCCGGTAGAAATAGTCTCTCGTTGAATACACCTCTCTTGGATAACTATTTTTCCCTGGAGATTAATAGGGACCAAGGTCCGTCTAGTCAAGGCTATGGTTTTCCCAGTAGTCATGTATGGATGTGAGAGTTGGACTGTGAAGAAGGCTGAGCGCCGAAGAATTGATGCTTTTGAAGTGTGGTGTTGAAGAAGACTCTTGAGAGTCCCTTGGACTGCAAGGAGATCCAACCAGTCCATTCTGAAGGAGATCAGCCCTGGGATTTCTTTGAAAGGAATGATGCTGAAGCTGAAACTCCAGTACTTTGGCCACCTCATGCGAAGAGTTGACTCATTGGAAAAGACTCTGATGCTGGGAAGGGTTGGGGGCAGGAGGAGAAGGGGACGACAGAGGATGAGATGGCTGGATGGCATCACTGACTTGTTGGACGTGAGTCTGAGTGAACTCTGGGAGTTGGTGATGGACAGGGAGGCCTGGTGTGCTGTGATTCATGGGGTCGCAAAGAGTCGGACACGACTGAGAGCGACTGAACTGAACTGAACCTTACTGCATCCTAAATTATGAAATTTTCAGAGTAATTAAAATCATTTACTTAAGCTAATAAATAATTATTCATTATATTTGAGTGAGCAGTCTACTCATCATAAAGTGAAAATGAATTTTATTTATTATGTCATGTTATTAATTACCTTAAATTAGAGTGATATTACATAGTTAATATTTCTATGTGAGTTGTATCAAAGTGTCATATATGGTACCAGCGAGTGCTTAATAAACACCAGGCTATTTTTTTTTAAAGATTTATTATTTGTTTGTTTGTGCCCGCACTGGGTTTTCGTGCCTGCGCTGGGTCTTCGTTGCTTCACGTGGGCTTTCTCTGGTTGAGATGAGTAGGAGCTACTCTGCATTGCAGTGTACAGGTTCTAGGTGCTCAGGCTTCAGTAGTCGTGGTGCATGAGATTCGTTGTTCTGCTGCCTGTGGGATCTCCCCAGACCAGGGATTGAACCCTGTTTTCCCTGCACTAGCAGGCAGATTCTTAACCATAGACCACCAGGGAAGTCCAGTGTAGACTGTTTTTAACTGTGCAGTAGGATTTCATTGGCTGAAGTCTAATAATCTGGAAGGTTAAAAGGGAAGTTTGATAGTATTCATAAAACTAGGGAGGGATAGTAGTGATGAGCACATCTAAAGTGTACTCTTTAAACACCATTTCCCACTGAAAAGAAGTACCAAAGCGAGGAAGCCATAAAAGACTACTGGGAAGTGTCAAAAGGACTATGGAGCTAAGTTAAGGGGTTTCCACTGGTCAAAGATAGGATGATTTGTGGATCAGGAAGAATGACTGCAGTGGACTGAAGCTCGTCAAACATATTTATGTCCATGAACGATACTATATTATTTACAAGTCAGATTCATTCGGTGTACTGTAGTGCATGCTTAGTCCCTCAGCTGTGTCCAATTCTTTGCAGCCCCATGGACTGTAGCCTGCCAGGCTCCTCTGTCCATGGGATTTTCCAAGCAAGAATACTGGAAAGGGTTGCCATTTGCTAAAGTAAATATTAGGAATAAGTTATTCTTGACCTAGTTGGCTAATAATATAGTGCTAGTCTCATTAGATTATACAGTGAGATTTAAGGAAATAGATTAGTTTGCCTATTTGTATCTGTTTGCTGTTGCTGATATTTATTGCTATTTTGAAATCATTCTCCTATTCACTTCGACGCTGTTTAGGATCAACAGTAAGGTCAGAAATAGAACTATTACTTATGATTCTATTACACAAAAATAATCTCAGTATTTTTTTGTGTGGTCCTTCAGGACTTTCCTTGTGTTCTTCTGCACACATATATGTGTATTTTTCTGAAAAAAACATGGGGGGGTGTTGTATGTGTTTTATGAGCCCTTTTTTAGCCTTATATAGACATCTCTCCATAATAACACACGTGTGTGTGCATAGATATTATCATTGTTAATGGATGCACAGATTTCCATTGTGTGGTTGGAAATGTTTCACACTTGTCATTTGTTTTAGGCAACTCTGTGTTGATCATCTCTTACATATATTGTTGCACACTTATTTGATTAATTTCTTAGGATAAATTCTTAGTATGAGAATATGAATAAACATGTATTCATATTCTTAAAAATTTTCCATTTTCCTGTTATCAGACCCTTTCTAAAAAGAAATATGCTAGTTTTTAAAAATATCTTCATATTCTAGGCGTTATTCTTTTTCATCATTTTCAGTCTTAAATACAGAATCTTTTGTCATGCTTTGGCAAAAGAATATCATGGAACAAAAATAAAGATTTGGCTAAAATAAGAGAAATTTCTTTATCTAATGTTTTAACTATATCTAATGTTACTTTTTTCCTTTTCAGGAGCTTGAAAGCATACATGAAGATGTTCAAGCAATGAGCAGCTGTTGTAAAGATATGACAAGTCGCCTACAGGTCCGGTATACTGACGCATTTTAACCTAGTTCCTGATAACAGAGTAAACTTTCAGAAATTGCTAGATAAGTCTACAGAATGTGTGGATATCTGATACATCATGCCCTGTAGTAAGTTCGAATGTAAATTTTTAAAAATTATAACTCTCTTTGTGTTTCTTCAGTGATGGTTTACTAATATTGTGCAGTTAACTCCAGAAACTTTTGTATTTCGATCTTGCCAGTATAGAGATAACTGTGTGAAGTTTTGATAAACTTTTGAATTCCATAATATTCCACAAATGCAGCAGAAATAAATTCCTTAGTAGAAAGCCTTAGGAAACTTTCAGACTAAAGCTATGCCCAGTGAAGACCCAGCTTAATTATGATTTATACTCATTCTAAAAAATATCTCAGGAAAATGTCTGTAAGTGTAGGGCCATTTATTAAAGCAGTCTAAACCCCTAATTTGGCTGCAGAGTTAGCATTGATCTACATACTTCTGATTCGTTTAATGCCTTTATGTCTCTACCTGTCTCCAACCACTGACTTGTTTCTCCTCTCATTACTGACTGTCTTATCTTATAGTATTGCCCAGTTCAGGTCACTGAGAGAGAATCTCATTGGTACACTTGTTTGTTTCAGTTCACCTTATAAATGTTTTCCTAGTCTTTGAAATACCTTTTCATCAAGTTTTCATTCCTGATCCTTTCAGCTCTGGTTCAGGGTAGAGAGGATTGCTTAGTATGACTTGGTCAGGAACAGCACTCTGTCTTGTAGATGGGGCTATCTCTAATCTTCACCAGAACCCTCTATGAGGGGTATTTTTTGTATATTGAGTATCAGTGACTTAACTTACAACTTCATTCAGAGATTTCCTGGTAATTCAGCACATCCATAACTGAAGCCATGTTTTCCATCCTTCACTGGCCCTGCCAGTGCCTCTGTTTCACTAAAAAGCATCAGTTCAGTCAGTTCAGTCACTCAGTCGTGTCTGACTCTTTGCGACCCCATGAATCGCAGAACGCCAGGCCTCCCTGTCCATCACCAACTCCTGGAGTTCACTCAGACTCACGTCCATCGAGTCCGTGATGCCATCCAGCCATCTCATCCTCTGTCGTCTCCTTCTCCTCCTACCCCCAATCCCTCCCAGCATCAGAGTCTTTTCCAGTGAGTCAACTCTTCGCATGAGGTGGCCAAAGTACTGGAGTTTCAGCTTCAGCATCATTCCTTTCAAAGAAATCCCAGGGCTGATCTCCTTCAGAATGGACTGGTTGGATCTCCTTGCAGTCCAAGGGACTCTCAAGAGTCTTCTCCAACACCACACTTCAAAAGCATCAATTCTTCGGCACTCAGCTTTCTTCACAGTCCAACTCTCACATCCATACATGACCACAGGAAAAACCATAGCCTTGACTAGATGGACCTTTGTTGGCAAAGTAATGTCTTTGCTTTTGAATATGTTATCTAGGTTGGTCATAACTTTCCTTCCAAGGAGTAAGCATCTTTTAATTTCATGGCTGCAGTCACCATCTGCAGTGATTTTGGAGCCCCCCAAAATAAAGTCTGACACTGCTTCCACTGTTTCCCCATCTATTTGCCATGAAGTGATGGGACTGGATGGCATGGTCTTCATTTCCATCATGGTGACACCTTTTTCTTTCTTGTAAGCCTTAGCATTATGTGTATATTGAGAATTCTGAGTTCTTCTTTTTTAAAATTTATTTATTTTTCATTAGAGGATAATTACAATATTGTGTTGTTTTCTGCCTGAGTGAGTTCTTAAATGTAGTATGTGAGCCTTAAAACATCTGTTTCAATTTTTGGGGCCTTTTTTATATCTTTGAGTTCTGGAGTGTGATCTCATTTGCTGTTGAACTCCAGTAATTGGCAGTGTTAGTTTTCTGAAGTATAATAAAATTGAAATGTTCTAATATTAGATATGTTTATAATTTTAGGCAGCAAAGGAACAGACTCAGGATTTAATAGTAAAAACCACTAAACTTCAAGCTGAAAGGTAAGTTTTTCTTTATATAATCACTTCTTCCTTAATTTGGAGATAACTCATAAAACTATAAATAACTTCAAAGCAGAGTTAAAATAATCAAAAAAGTGATTAAAAAATGATACAAAATATGAGGTTTTAAGCTATTATCCAAGAGTAAAAAATAAATCAGTGTTTAGGAACATTGATAGCTGGGACTGAGATTATCCCTTTTTGGAAGTGATGATGTATTGTTTGTTTGCTATATCATTCAAAACTGACTGCTCTTTTAAACAAGCAGTAGATTTTTAAATTTTTTAGTAATTTTTATCTTTTCACAATTGCCTTTTATTTTTAACTTAATGATTATGTACGCTGCTACTGTCAAGGTACAGAACTGTTCCGTCACCACACATCTCTTTCCCATTGGTGCATGGACCATGGTGAGGAAAATTGCACACTATGCTGAAGAGATGGTTGGCTTCACAGAGCAGTGCACTCTAAGGAAAAGCAGGTGTTGAATTTCTGTATTCAGAACTAAGCATGTGCCTTGAGCATCAGATTAGAATGTTTTTAGTATCACAACACATCTTTTGAAAGAGAAGTTTCCTTGCGGTTAGAGACCCACCTGTGAATTTTTCTCTTATGTTTTTGTTGGCTGACATGAGAACAAGTGTGGATTCAATTGAAAATTATGTCTCAAACCAAGAGAGTAACAGATCACCAATCCCATATACAAAGCTTATTCAAACCCTTTCTGCTGCTGCTGCTAAGTCACTTCAGTCGTGTCCGACTCTGTGCTACCCCATATTCGGCAGCCCACCAGGCTCCCCCCGTCCCTGGGATTTGCCAGGCAAGAACACTGGAGTGGGTTGCCATTTCCTTCTCCAGTGCATGAACGTGAAAAGTGAAAGTGAAGTCGCTCAGTCGTGTCCGACTTTTAGCGACCCCATGGACTGCAGCCTACCAGGCTCCTCTGTCCATGGGATTTTCCAGGCAAGAGTACTGGAGTGGGGTGCCATTGCCTTCTCCTGGCCTGAGTTAAATCTTTCTCTTGCCATCTTTAGTATGTAGTACAATCTCTTGTAACTAATTGTTGGTTTGATTGAGTCTCTTTCCTACAAAGCTGAGCTCCTTGAGAACAGTGACAGCCTCTTATTCTCTCTTTATGTCTCAGTGCAAAACACATTGTAGATTCAGTGTGTGATTTTGAGTGAATATATATGAACTTTGTTTTTAATATTGGCGAAATCACTATTTATTATGTATTTTTTTGGTCTCTTGGAAAGGCCCATCAGCCATATTTCTCTCTCGTGAATGTTCATGTTTTTCTTTGAGGTGTAGTATGTTACAGTGGAAAGGATGTAGTCCTTGAAGAGCTGAATTCTAATTAAATCGTAGGTAAGAGCTCATTAGATTTTTAATCTTACATGAGTTTTTTGTTAACTCCTTCAGGTTCAGTTATCACATCTGAAAAAAAGGAATAATAAGCTACATCACAGGGTTGTTGTGATGGATGAGTGATTTATATTGAGTGCTGAACACACTGCCTGACACACCTCAAGGAGTACTATCCTTCATATCCCTCTCCGCTTTTTAGACAGAGATGTGTAGTACATCTTGTTTCTTCATTGACTTTGGCGACTGGAAACAGAAGCTTTTCTGTACTTAATTAGATAGTTTTCCTCTGCTGTGTTGCTTATGTTCTCATTCTTTTTTTATTATTTAATAGTTTTTATTTTGATTGTGTTATTTGCTATAAAGTACTTACTGTAACTTAGGTTTTGATATTACAGTTTACATAAAAATATAAAAGCAATTTATTTTGCCCAAATATACATGTGAAAATCCAAAACATATGTGATACATATTCTTTCATTGCCCTGTGAAAGGTTAGGAGAAGGCAAGCAAAAATCACATTTTTCTTCTTCTCCTTTTATTTACATGTATAAAACTTGAAGAAAATTGCAATCAGATGTAACGTCACCACCTAGACATAGCTACTGTTAATGTGGTGTCTTTTCTCTCAGTTAGTATGTGCGCATACTGAATTAACAGCTGACCCTTGAACAACACAGGTTTGAACTGCACAGGTCCACTTATATATATATATATATTTTTTTTTGTAGTCCTACACATTCCACAGTGGGTTGGAGCTTCTACTCCAGAGGGCTGGCTGTAATATTATATGCAGATTTTCCTCTGTACAGGGCAGGGTAGGAGTCCCTGACCCACACATTATTTAAGGGTCAGCTGTACTAGATTCAGTTAAAACATAATGAAAAAGTAAACTAAAGAGATTGATTTTCCTTTGTGCCCAGTAAATTGACTGTGAAGATAGATCCAAAAGAAACTCCCGAAAGATTTTCATTGAAACGGTTAATTTGTACAGTCTCAAGGAATTTTATGAAGTGTTATCATTAATTTAAATGCTGTGTGATAATGATTTGAGCTTCTGAAAGTATAAAACAAAACATGTTAAGGTAACTTGTAGATATTGTACTTAATAAGATAATTAAGGACATAGGTTTTTTAAATCCATATAGATTTAAGTAGGTGCTTTGCATTGTTATTTGAGAAAAATAGAGCATTACTGCCACCCGGAGGGCTTTTTCTTTTTAGCTCTTGTCATTCTTTGGGAGCGGTTGACATAGTGAACTTAAACCTGGAAACCCAAGAGTCCAAACAAAACAAAGATGGCATGCGTTGTTCTGTCTGTTCAGATAGTGTTTGTTCAGTTTCATTTGAATATTTTGAAATTGGAGAATATTACTGCCCTGTGAATACTACTAGTGAAACACTTTAGTTTTATTTGTATATCTTCAAATCTAAAATCTAGAAGGCAGGAATGTTGAATTTCTGCTCATGTGGTTTGTATTCCTGACTTGCCGTTAGATTGTGACCCAACTCAGTCCTGCAGGTCTAATTGCAGACTCAAGTGTGCTTTTTCCTAATTGCCAGCTAGTCTAACTTGGCTGCACTCAGATAATATAATCTGAAAAGATGTTTTTTTGTTTGTTTGTCATGATAGTGTGCAGAAAAAGTGGGGAAGACAAAATGGAGGAGTGATTTCTTTTTTGGATTGATGAAGAATTACTAGATGAGTTCTTGACTTCAATTGCTAACCTAAAGTAAATAATAGGCTTGAATTTTGATTTCTTGTGTACTTCATGTACAAGCTTCAAAGGCTTAGAACTTTTTAGTAACTGAGAAGAAATTAATTGGCTTATGTCTCTCTTACAACTTTGTTACCATAAGGTGAACTATTCACATACATATAAGTGGCTAAGGATTTGTATTGCCTGTACCATTCATGAACTTATTTCTCCTTTTGCATAAAGGTTAGTTCATCATTTTACTGTGGCCTCTTACTGTGCCCTCTGCAGAGGTAGGACAATATCAGCTAATTGACCACGTACGTGCTCGATGAGCTGCTAATATTTGAGACAGAAATGAGGCTTCTGAAGATACTGAGACAGTTTCACGTCTTTGTCTTAAAAGTTATGAGAGATGTAACTTGTTTTAATGCTATGTAAAATGCATAATGTGCTTGATTTTCTGTTGCCTTTTTAAAAATATTACAGTCAAAGATTAGAAATAAGAGCACAAGTGGCAGATGCCTTCTTATCCAAGTTCCAGCTGACTTCTGACGAAATGAGTCTTCTCCGAGGTACACGAGAAGGACCCATCACTGAGGTACTTTGCTTTCTGTTGAAATCACTTAAAGCACAGCAGTTACAGATGTTATAGAGAAATCACTCTTTTTTAAGGCTTTATTTTACCACCTGAAATTTTTTTGATTTAAAAATGTTTTTAAGGTGAGCAATTTAAGGTACAGATTTTAAATTATCTTATTTTTTTCAAAGCAGTACGTGTACTTCTTTTTTGTTTTTGAGGAGTCAGAGTACAAAAAGGCTTATAAGGAAAGCCTACATCACCTCATCACCTATTCCACTCCTTTCCATCTCTAAGTCCTTTGGCAACCGTTTTCAATCTTGTTAATTGCTTCTTTTGTAGATTCTGTATTCTGGACCTCTGGTGAAAAGGAGTATGCTTTGGATATCGATGTTAACTATTTTCTACGGATGAGCTACCATGGGCTAAGAGTGATTAGCCTCTCCCTCCACAGCTCCTTTCCCCCCGCACATACGTGTTCTCTTTTCTTCCGCCTTACAGTGCAGTTATATGGCGTGTTCTGTTTACATTGCAGTGATGTTGCAATGATCACATGTTCTTTCACAACTTTTGGTCTTTCCTGAGATTAGGAACTCCTTACCTTTTCATCTGATTCTTTTCTGAACCCATGCCATTCTTTCCAAAACTTCAAGCTATAAAGCCTCTCAAAACGCTAAACAACAAGGAAAATTATCATTCCTCTTTTTTTCCCTTTGAAGATACTCAGTTTTTCTTGATAAGAATCTTTTAATGTCCTAACTGGGAGGAACTGCAAACTTGTGCCTGGGGTCTGAGGGCAGGAAGAGTTCCTGAGGAGGGCCAGGGTCGGGGGCTGACTGAGTGACTCTTGATAGATGTCACTGTTATCTTACTGCCTGGGCTGGGATGGAACCCGTCCCTTGAGTGTAGGGTGTTAAGTAGGTGAGAGAATTGTAGGTACCTTACCTATTGGTATTTATTGCCTTTATAGTTTGAGGAACTTTGTGTATTTTAAATATGTGACATCACACCTTCCCTCCCCCCCGCCTCAGCAGAAATAATCAACAGTATTAGGGATTTTAAAACATTAAAAAGTGTTTTTGTTCATCAAAGAAAAATAACTCATCAGCTACTTTTCATGGTTGGAACACTATTTGTGGCTATCTGGAAACTAAGGCTCCAGTACCTTTTTATAGAGGGGAAAAAAAGCTGGGAGTTCAGCATTGGTCAACTCGTGTATGTTTATACATCCAACTTTGCATTCCGCTCCTGGATGAGGGGGCAAGAAAGGGTATACGATAGACACAGAAACCATCATCTCCTGTGATGATGAAGCCATCCTGGGTTTTCTACATCTTAAGATATGTAATACATAGCATGTTTTTCTTTATGTTACAATCTTCAGGTTTATATTACTCTTTCACAAAACTGTATATGTCTTGAAGACAGAAATTTTGTCTTTATAAACTTTTTATCTCCGCATCTTAGTACACTGTTTGGCATATACTAGACATCAAATTAATATATGTTTTAAAATGTGAATAATGGGCTTCCCTGGTGGCTCACCTCATAAAGAATTCACCTGCAATGCGGGAGACCTGGGTTTGATCCCTGGGTTGGGAAGATCCCCTGGAGAAGGGAAGGGCCACCCACTCCAGTATTCTGGCTTGAAGAATTTCATGTATAGTCTATGGGGTCACAAAGAGTCTGGGGGATGCGACTGAGCAACTTTCACTTCACTAAATATCTATTATACATTTTATAAAAATTTAGAGAAAGTTGAGATAAGTATAAGGAAGGCTTCATTAGAGTAGGTAGAATAATTTCTTTTTCTTTTGTTGTGATATTTCAATTTAGAGCAATACAGTTTTACCTGAAAACATGGAAACTTTAAATTTACATTCTTAATTTTAAAGGATTTTTTCAAGGCACTGGGAAGAGTAAAACAGATTCATAATGATGTTAAAGTTCTCTTGCGTACAAACCAACAAACAGCAGGGTGAGTAGCCTTTTCAGTTCATGACTGTGTTGCCACTTGTATTTGCAAAATTTTAAAGATTCTCCAGATTCTTAAAGTGTATGGCATTACATAAAATAGAAATTTAATCTTCATGTGTCTTTGGATAAAGAGGAAGTTATACCCTGATGTTTAGTGTAAAACAGCAGTTGAGTGTCTAAGTGATGGTATTAAAACTTGGCAACATTTATTTAATGATTAAAAAATTATAAAAAAAATTATTCCACAAAATGATAAAAAGTTAATAGGGTATAATGAAATCATTCTGTAATTAAAATAATTAGATTCTTAGATTTAGCTATTGGCTAAAACTTTTAAATAAATTATAATCTTTAATTTTTTTAGTTTAGAAATTATGGAGCAAATGGCCTTGCTTCAAGAAACATCTTACGAAAGACTTTACCGGTGGGCTCAAAGTAAGTGGTTTCCTTGATGCAGTCTAGATTCATGAATGCTTGATTTTATTTCACTTAGTATTTATTTGATAACATATTTTGATTTTAGTAATCAAAAAATTTGAACATACTGTAACTTGTGTTTGCCTCATAAGTACTATAATTCAGGTTCTATATATGATTAAGGATGGAAATGAAAAAATATTAAAGTCAGTATTTGTGCCCCAGATTATCTTAAGGTTGATTAGACATCCCTTGTTGTTAATATAATCGTTACGATGAATTAGTTTTCTGTTGCTGCTGTAACAAATTTATCTCAGTCTTAACGGGTTAAAATAAAACGTAAGTTTATCATTTTATAGTTCTGTAGTCAGAAGTCACCATGCTAAAATGAAAAGATGTGCATTTCTGGAGGCTCTAGGGAATAATCTGTTGCCTTGCTCATTCACTTTTTTGGCATAACTTAGTTCTTTGAGTCTGAGGACTGAGCTCTGAGTTTCCTTGCCGGCTGCCACAGGGTTTTCCCACTTCTAGAGGCCGCCTGCATTGGCTTGTGGCCCCTTCCTCCATCTTTGAAGCCAGCAGTGGTAGATGGAGTCGCTTTCTCACTTTGAATCTCTCCTGTCTCTTCTTCCATCTCGTATCTCTGACTTTTCTGCTAGCCTCTTCCACTTTTAAGACCTAGATGATTACCTTGGACCCATTTAAGTGATCTGGGAAAATGTCCCTGTTTAACGTCATCTCACACACTAGTAAAGTAATGCTTAAAATTCTCCAAGCCAGGCTTCAGCAATACGTGAACCGTGAACTTCCAGATGTTTATACTGGTTTTAGAAAAGGCAAAGGAACCAGAGATCAAATTGCCAACATCAGCTAGATCATCGAAAAAGCAAGAGAGTTCCAGAAAAACATCTACTTCTGCTCTATTGACTATGCCAAAGCCTTTGACTGTGTGGATCACAATAAACTGGAAAAATCTGAAGTAGGTGGGAATACCAGACCACCTGACCTGCCTCTTGAGAAACCTGTATGCAGGTCAGGAAGCAGCACTTAGAAGTGGACAGGGAACAACAGACTGGTTCCAAATACGAAAAGGAGTATGTCAAGGCTATATATTGTCACCCTGCTTATTTAACTTATATGCAGAGTACATCATGTGAAATGCTGGGCTGGAGGAAGCACAAGCTGGAATCAAGATTGCCAGGAGAAATATCAATAACTTCAGATATGCAGATGACACCACCCTTATGGCAGAAAGTGAAGAGGAACTAAAAAGTCTCTTGATGAAAGTAAAAGAGGAGAGTGAAAAAGTTGGCTTAAAGCTCAACATTCAGAAAACGAAGATCATGGCAGCCAGTCCCATCACTTCATGGGAAATAGATGGAGAAACAGTGGGCACAGTGGCTGACTTTATTTTTTGGGCTCCAAAATCACTGCAGATGGTGATTGTAGCCATGAAATTAAAAGACACTTACTCCTTGGAAGAAAATTTATGACCAACCTAGACAGCATATTAAAAAGCAGAGACATTACTTTGCCAACAAAGGTCTGTCTAGTCAAGGCTGTGGTTTTTCCAGTGGTCATGTATGGATGTGAGAGTTAGACTATAAAGAAAGCTGGGCACTGAAGAATTGATGCTTTTGAACTGTGGTGTTGGAGAAGATTCTTGAGTGTCCCTTGGACTGCAAGGAGATCCAACCAGTCCATCCTAAAGGAGACCAGTCCTGGGTGTTCATTGGAAGGACTGATGTTGAAGCTAAAATGCCAATACTTTGGGCACCTGATGCCAAGAGCTGATTCATTTGAAAAGACTGATGCTGGGAAAGATTGAGGGCAGGAGGAGAAGGGGACGACATAGGATGACATGGGTGGATGGCATCACCGACTCAATAGACATGGATTTGGGTGGACTCTGGGAGTTGGTGATGGACAGGGAGGCCTGGCGTGCTGCGATTCATGGGGTCGCAAAGAGTCGGACATGACTGAGCAAGTGAACTGAACTGACCTGAAGGTCCATCCCCTTAATTCCATCTGCAAAGTCTCTTTTGCTTCATAAAATAACATATTCACAGGTTTCGGTGATTAGGGATCTTGAGAGGACCGTTATTTTGCCTACCACAAGTGGTTCATGTATTTATTTTTGTTTTAAAATGTTTCAATAGTGTGTTAGTAGAATTACCTGTTAAAAACAAAGGAACATGAGGTCTTCACCTAGGAAAGGTTGGGAATTTCTGAACATGTCCTGTTTTTTGAACAGAGTAGACATTTAATCAGTATTTTGTAGATAGAATAGTAGATAAAATTTTACTAGTATGTATTAGTTACCCATATAAACATCTAGCAAACTGCTTAAAGTGCCCCTGGGGTAAAGAACTGGTGATGAATATTTAGTATTCCCTTCCCTTTTTGACATTGCTGTGTGTATAGCAGTTATTCGGAGAAGGCAATGGCACCCCACCCCAGTACTCTTGCCCGGAAAATCCCATGAACGGAGGAGTCTGGTAGGCTGCGGTCCATGGAGTCCCTAAGAGTTGGACACAACTGAGTGACTTCACTTTCACTTTTTCACTTTCATGCATTGGAGAAGGAAATGGCAACCCACTCCAGTGTTCTTGCCTGGAGAATCCCAGGGACCGGGGAGCCTGCTGGCTGTTGTCTATGGGGTCGCACAGAGTCGGACACGACTGAAGCGACACAGCAGCAGCAGCAGCAGCAGCAGCAGCAGCATAGCAGTTATTTATTGTATGAGTGTTCATTGATTGGTTTCTTCAGAACTCTAGTTTCTTATAATAATAAAATGTGTTGTATACCACATAGCAGATATGGTCTATTGAAGTTAAATAGATATTTAAGCTTGAATGTTTAGTTTAGCAGCATTAACTAGTTTTTTATTGGTATGTTCTCTAGGCTTTTCCAAGCATTTTTTAAATGTGGTATTTAGACTCTGGTTGTTCAATGGACATAATAAAGGCCTAATTGTATTTTAACAAGTATTACAAGGTTAATTCTTTTTCAGGTGAATGCAGAACCTTGACACAAGAATCATGTGACGTATCTCCAGTACTGACTCAGGCAATGGAAGCCCTGCAGGACAGACCTGTCTTATATAAGTGAGTGACTTTTTCCTAATTAATAAAAAAGCAGATTTGCTTTTCCTTTGGTAATTTATATTGAATTTCAGTGTTAATCAAATTTATATACAATAATTTGAGCAATATAATAATTTACAGTGATATTTTTATTTCATCTGGGTACCGCTGGAGCATCTGCCTAATTGCATATTAATGCTATAGAATGCAACACACATATAAAAACCAAGATGTCCCAGTATCTAGACTGTCTCTTATTTATTCAGAGGTTAAGGTCTTTCCCACATTCTGCCATCTCATTGATTACCTTGGAATTGTATGTAACTAAAACTCCTGTATTAACACTGCCCTGGAGGGGTGGAAGTCAAATAGACTAATAAATAATAATTACCCAGAGATGAGAAAAGAAGATTTAAAATTAGAATTCCATTAGTAGGATTCCAGAAAAGAAAGAGTTCAGGTTTTTAATCCTGTAAGTTATGGCAGCCAGGTGCTATGTGATAATGCTTTGGATAAGAACTTCATGCATTATTAACTTATATATTTTTTATTTTTCTGTGTTTTAGTTTTCTTTTACTTTTCAAGTCCTTTTTTTGTCTTCAGTCTTTAAACTTTTTAGTTTGTATTGGGGTATAGCCAATTAACAATACTGTGTTAGTTTCAAGAGAACAGGGAAGGGACTCAGCCATACATATACATGTATCCGTTCTCCCCTAAGCCTCCCTCTCATCCAGGTTTGCATAGAACATTGAGTAGAGTTCCATGTGCTGTACAGTAGGTCCTTGTTGGTTATCTGTTTTGAATATAGCAACGAGTACATGACCTCCTCAAACTCCCTAACGACCCTTTCCCCTTCATCAACCATAAGTGCATTTTCTAAGTCTGTGCATCTTTCTGTTTTGTGAGTTCATCTGTTTTCATTTGTTTTTACATTCCACATACACAGGTTGTCATACGCTATTTCTCCTTCTCTGTCTGGCTTACTTGACTCAGTATGACACTCTAGATCCATCCATGTTGCCGCAAATGGCACTATGTTGTTCTTTTAATGGCTGAGTAATAGTCCCTTGTATACATGTCCCACATCTTTTTATCCATTCCTTCAAATCCTGTTTCATTCTTAATGTCTGGAATAGTGTGAACATGGGAAGACCATGTAGGGAGTTAAAATTCGGGAAACAGAAAGCCAGAGAACTCATGGATTCAGTCCTGCTCTGAGTCATGTCTTCTATATGATTCTATATTTTTAGAAGATTTCCTTGTAACTCTGTTTTCTGATTAGAACATTACTTGTCCTGTAATAAGATTTTAGAACACAAATGATGGGACTTGTGTTACTTACTGAGTACTCACTATATGTTAAGCACAGTTCCAAGTGTGGCACGCTTACCATCAATAAAACATCGCCTTCAACTTGCTTTACTTTATGGAACCAGATGTAAACAAATCAGCTTTAATGTATACATTAAGTGCTTTTCTAAAAGTCAAGTCTCAAGTGCTTTGTGGCTCGAGTAGTCGGTGGTGGGGAAGGAGGTGTACATTAGAGAAAGTTTCTTCCGGGAAGTAGGTATAAAGTGAGTTCTGAAGGTTAATAAGCATTTTCCAAGATGAAAAGGGAGGAGAGAACATCCCAGATTTATGGAACAGCAGGTGCTAGTGCATGGGTTGAGGAGGAACGTGTACCTCTAGGGACTCGCAGAAGCTGGTTGCCGGGTTAGTAGCAGGAGCTGGATCACAATAGATCTGCATGTTGTGCAGGTTCCTGGGATAAGCTGATGCTCATTATTGACCATCAGCTCAGCAGATCTTAGCGTCTTCGAAATTTCTTTCCCAGTTTTTTCACTGTAAGGTATGGGTGTTTGGTTATAATTATAGTACCTGAAACATTTGGTGCTTGTTCAATGATGTGTAACAGTGTCCACAGATTCATATTTGTTCACAAGGTTAATTGTTTTTTAAAAAGGTCTTCATGTATTTTGGGCCTCTGAAAAGGTCAGCTGACTTCTACTGTATAAATGTATTTTTTCTAAGTTTTGATTCTCGATGAACACTTGGAAAGGAGCAGTATTGCATAACGGTTTAAATGGTGGGCTCTGAGTTAGACTGGGTGTGTGTTTGTGTGTGTGTGTTTTTTTTTTTTTTTAGATTTTTTGATGAACCCACATACCTTTATAGGCTTCAGTTTTCTTGAGCTGTGAAATGAGGATGAAAATAGTGCTTGTCTTGCTGGCTTGTTGTGAAGATTAAAATTGGAATGTTCTCATAAGGTGTTGAACATCATGCTTTACTCATCACAAAGTACTGGCTATTATTTTTATTTTGAAAGGAGATAAAGTGGAAAATTTTTAGCTAAAGAGAAGTGTATTTAAGGCCTACCTGACAGCAAAGCAAAATGCTTGAGAGACAATAGAACTGAAATAGGCAAAGAAGATGTATCTTCACAGGACACACAGGGGATGGGGGCCATAGTGCAGTATGGATGGTTAAACACTTGGATGTTGAATGCGGGAGAAGGAAACTTTTAGCATCACTTCATGGGAAATAGATGGGGAAACAGTGGAAACAGTGTCAGACTTTATTTTTGGGGGCTTCAAAATCACTGCAGATGGTGACTGCAGCCTTGAAATTAAAAGACACTTAGTCCTTGGAAGAAAAGTTATGACCAACCTAGATAGCATATTCAAAAGCAGAGACATTACTTTGCCGACTAAGGTCCATCTAGTCAAGGCTATGATTTTTCCTGTGGTCATGTATGGATGTGAGAGTTGGACTGTGAAGAAGGCTGAGCGCTGAAGAATTGATGCTTTTGAAGTGTGGTGTTGGAGAAGACTCTAGTGAGTCCCTTGGACTGCAAGGAGATCCAACCAGTCCATTCTGAAGGAGATCAGCCCTGAGATTTCTTTGAAAGGAATGATGCTAAAGCTGAAACTCCAGTACTTTGGGTACCTCATGCGAAGAGTTGACTCATTGGAAAAGACTCTGATGCTGGGAGGGATTGGGGGCAGGAGGAGAAGGGGATGACAGAGGATGAGATGGCTGGATGGCATCACAGACTTGATGGACGTGAGTCTGAGTGAACTCTGGGAGTTGGCGATGGACAGGGAGGCCTGGTGTGCTGCGGTTCATGGGGTCTCAAAGAGTCGGACACGACTGAGCAAATGAACTGAACTGAAGTACCATAAGATCAACGCTGAAAAAGAGAAAATTGGCCTTTCATCTTAAGTAATCACTTGTTTTCAAAGCAGTGGTTTCCTTAAATTTAGGGACAAACTTTATAATGTATTATGTTAACCACCAGATGGCACTATATGAACTTGATTTAAATAAAGTAGAGACACTTCACTCTTCATTATTGAGTCTCAAATGTATAGGTATCACATTTAAGAAAACGTCAGTTATTAAAGTCTTTGGGGAAAATTGTCATACTCAGGTTTTATTAGGTCTTATATAACTGGAATGCTAATGCATTATTAACTTTTAATACATCAAGTACAGAAGTGTTTTCAAAAAGAAATTTATTCCAAGTAGAAATGGACAAATTAATGTTGTCTTCTTTTCACTGGTAAACCTTCAGCATGTCAATTATTAAAGGATATAGTAATATATACAATGCTGATTTTTTTTCATTCTTTATTTCTTGCATTTCTTAGAGAGGCTTTTACATTATTCTTTGACTCTTTTTGGACAAAATTTTTTCATTTTATTTGCTTTTTGACCAGAATTTTTCCTTTTCTATTATGGATAAACATAAAAACTGGGGATATTGGTTTTTTAACTAGAGGCATTTTAGAATATTTACATAATTTTGACATTCACTTTTGTAAACCTGCATTTTCAGTTTTTGACCTTTGTTGGAAAAGAGTCTCTTTTTGGTCAAGGAAATTTTCTTTTGTCTCTGGGAAAAGATATTTCATGTCTTCAGATACCACTGAAGGTTCATTTCAGCTCATGCTCTTCTTGCTTCAAATTATATCTGTTGCAGGAAAATTAACATTAATATAAATGTTTATTTATATTTTATAGTAAAAAGATTAGATTCTAGTGTTTGTCAGACTTTTAAAATTGCCCCTCCCTGCATTTAAAATGCCAGTGGATTCACTGGTTTTTAATATAACTTGTGGTCACAGTGAATAGTCCTAGAAACAGAAGTTACATTGTTTCTATTTATTATGCAGTCATTTGGGTCCCCAGGGGAAGATAAGTTTTACATATTTAAAAAGTTTGTGAATTTTGTGCTGTCATAAATCTGATCACAAGTCACTTCATAGAACTGATGGTCTTTAAAGGAAGACATTCTGTACCCTAAGCATTTACATTTTTAAGAGCATGAGGGAAGAAATAGAAATAAGCACCTTGGTTCTAATTTGTTTAAAAAAACAAAGTGAATGTAAAGCAACTGTGCACTTTTGCAAAACTTAGCTTGATAACTGCATTTTCATCTTGACGTATTGCTGGTATGTCACTGCATGGAATTTCAAAACCATTTCCTTTTAACTAAAACCAAAAACCACACACAACCATGATCTGGTTACTGGTACATAGTCCTTTAAGAAGGCTCAGAGTCCTAACAATTTATTGCTGTTGATTGCCTCGCTACACTTTCATTTAAAAATATGCCCCATTTCTAGCTTTCTTCTGTTAAAAAAGAAAATGTGGGTTTTTTCATGAAATCAATAGTAGATTAAAGAAAGCAGTGTAGCCTAAGAAATTCTTTTGAAAACTTTGGTGAAATTTTTGTAACTTTTCTTTATATATAGGGTAATGAAATAATTTTCAACATTTAGTAGAGTACTGTTCAGAGATGTAAAAGTTCATGGATCTAGAATCTGCTGGCATGGGACTACGAAAAAATATTTTGTTTTCCTGTGTGTCTTTAAACCAGAACTTTCAGTTGGGCAACAGCGGCGACAGTGAGAAGCAAAGGCTGATTCTAGTCAGGGAGACAGGGACTCTTGGTAACTTTAAGCCATCCTATCATTTGACCCTAAATGGTCTGAGCTTCCAGTTCAAAGTCTTTTTTCCCTAAAAATTTCCTCAGCCTTGAAAGTCTTCCCTCTGCCCCATCGACTATAATTGATAACTTGTAAATATATGTAAAAGAAAGTATTTGCTCTTAATGCATAACTGGTCAGTAAATTCAATTAGCATGTAATATGTTTAACATTGGAGTCAAAATAAGCTTTTAAATATGAATAGTATATTTTGGTGGTATTTGGTATAATTTGGACAAATTTTGGTGGTATTGTAATAATATACGTGAGAGTTTTTTAATGTAGAAGGAAAAGTCTTATATTTTGAATTGCAGAGTTCTAACTGTAACCAGCCTCTGAGAACCATATACTAGGCTTTCTGTGTGCAATGGAGTGTCATGTTTTGGACAAGGGGTGGGCGCTGAAACCTGTAGAATTCAGGGTTTCCACCTTGTCTCAAATTTTACTTTTACCAAATCCCCTACTCTATCCGTTATTGCCACAACCTCTGTTACTGATTGTAAATCCCTGCGTTCCTTCTTAGACATAAAAAGATACAGCTTTGGATTCAATTATCACTATGATAAAGTTATTTATTAAATATTTTTTGTTGTTTAAAGCAGTATTGCTTGAGAGAACTGTGTAAAAAAAAGTGTTAGATAGCTTATCTGAGAAAGTGCATAAATAGTTTGATATAGCCATTAGGAAGAAAAACAATTGTTTGTTAATAACTTGTCTCTTCTAGGTATACCTTAGATGAGTTTGGAACAGCCAGAAGAAGTACAGTGGTTCGTGGATTCATTGATGCTCTTACAAGAGGGGGCCCAGGAGGTACCCCTAGACCCATTGAAATGCATTCCCATGACCCTTTGAGGTATAGTAGCAGACAGTATTGGGGTATTCAGTGTTTTTCTGAAGGAAATTTTCACTAACATTTAGTTTTTCCATTAGATACGTAGGAGATATGTTGGCTTGGCTCCATCAAGCTACTGCTTCTGAAAAAGAACACCTTGAAGCTCTTCTGAAGCATGTAACTACACAAGGTGGGTCAGCCGGCGGCTGCTGCTCATCTGAGATGTAGCACGTCACACAGGATCTCTCTGTTTCTGTTCTCGCTGCTGTTTTTCATGGAAATAAACTCTTCACCCCAGGTGATTCAGTAAGCGGCCTAATGAGTCTTCCTTTCTCTAGTTTCCCCTTTTCTAGTGAATTCTTCTCCATCACTGTCATTTTGTGACACAACTGATAACATTTTTATACCGGACCCTTGGGGCCTTCCCTAGTGAGCCAGGACCCCTCTGCTCCCCTTTCGAGGTGCCTCTGGAGTGCCTGGTGTATGTTGTCTCAGATCTTGTACGGCACTGTCCTCTAAAGGCTAAAGGGGATGTTGTCTCCGTTTTGTCTACAAGCACACAAGCTCGTTGACTTTTCTTAAGGTCCTGAAGCTCCTACTTCTTTCTTTTCTATTAATACTACTCAGCCCCTTTTTTCATTCTCATGTGACTGTTTCAGAATTTTTTGAATAATTGCCTATGTACTGAATGTACTTAAAATTTTTGTCTTAATTTCAAAGAAGAAAAATGATTATTTTTGAGTTGCTAACATCTGTTTGCAGAATTTCTGGTCTTTTTAGTTGTGACTGTCTTGAGATACCTGTGATAGAAGGGGTTAGTGGATAATTAAGATGTTCTGGTTTTGATGGGAAGGGAAGGGACGTGTTGTGGGGGGTGTCTCTTGCCTGTCTTGCATGGTGCGGCCCCACACCATGCTGGTTCATCAGGTCACCTTCCAGGAGAGTCTGGTATGCAAATGGGTGCAGGACTCAACCTCCTCACTGATACTCAGACTAGATTCAGTGTCTGTGATAGATTGGCACACAGTCTGCATTGTTTAAAGTTGTTTTCTGTTACTCTAATAACTGAGTTTAAAAGAATGTATTTCTTAAAAGCTGTTAGTAACGTATACATGAGAGGCCGCATTAAGAGGCAGGAAGAAAATAATTGGAGTTAGAAATAGGTTCTTCCGTGGGAATGGCATGAATTCTTCTAAACTTCAGTTTC
Organism: Capricornis sumatraensis; assembly: GCF_032405125.1. NCBI lineage: Eukaryota > Metazoa > Chordata > Mammalia > Artiodactyla > Bovidae > Capricornis > Capricornis sumatraensis. The sequence continues at coordinate 32,560,251 of NC_091080.1, read as the reverse complement.
TCCATCTGTGAAAATGAAGGTGGTTACAAGCTGTACATGTCCAAGTACACGGTACAGACCTTGACAAGTGGTCAGTAATTAGTAAATGTCAGTGTTTCCATTAAATTGTAAGGTGTGTTTTCCATCTTATACCTGCAGTTTGTGTGCTTAGTATGTCTGCCTAGAATAAGGAGTTTGTGGAACAGATCCTAATACATCTACTCATCACCTCCTTCAGTTAATTAATTTCACAATCTTTTTCATTAATCAGCAGTCAAATGAATTGATAGAGCTTTAGGTTCAGATATTAATATAGTTAGTAATATCCTAAAAGATATTGAACTTAATAAAATACCATTAATGGTTATTTAAAATGTTTATCATTAATGCCATTAATCACAGGTATTAGTGTTTGTTGATTTTTTGTACTTCTGTGAAACAGTGCAATATGAAAAAAATTTCAGTTATGTTATAATTAACCGTAGGTGTTGAAGAAAATATTCAAGAAGTTGTTGGCCATATCACTGAGGGTGTGTGCAGGCCACTAAAGGTAAAATACTTTGTATATATTATATCAAATATGTGTTATGTGGTTAAATTATTGCCTTATTTGGAGTTTAAAGAAATAACAACTTGAGCTGTAATTTTGTCAAATTAACACATTAATGTTGGATAATAAAACTCATTTTAAAATAATCATTGCCAATTTTCTATGCAAGGTTTTTGTATACTATTACATGTATTTATAATGTAAAATATTTTAGCAGATCATATTCATTGGTATTACAACATACTCCAAAATCGAAATGCTTTCAAAAGTCTTTATTGAACATCTCCTGCGTGTGTATTACCCTGCTAAGTGCTGCAGAGATGTAAAAGGAATAGAAAATACAATGTCTGTTTAGAATCTAATTAGAAAACAAGAAGACATAATGTTTTCTGCAGCTTAAGCATAGATGTAGTATAATATGTAAGTAAGCACATTCAGTGTAGTTTCAATTGTATTTTTTAGTTAGGGAATGTGAAGTAAGGGAAAGATTAGTGAAGGATGGGTTTTAATTAGAAAGATTCCCAGTAGTTAATCTTGAGCATTTCAAGTTAATTTTGAACTAGATCTGAGATATTGCCCTGGTAGTATTATAATTAGACAAATATGTTGGAGCCAACTCAAGATCCATCTGCTTTCCTGTTCTCTAATTAATATTAAAAGAAACTTAGTTTAGTTGTTTAAAGGTAAAACTTTTTTCATTTTTTTCCCCTTACTATTGGTTCATAGAGCAATACCATTTTACTGATAATTTTAGGCATGTAACAGCTGCTTTGCAGTTTAGTGCTGAACAAAATTCCATTATATGCTGGTTAAAAAAACCTCCAGATGATCTTATTGTATTGATTATTTCTGATAGCAGTTGCCTTGAGCCAAATTCTGTAGGTAATGGATCATTTGTTCATAGAGTATACCTGTGTTAAATTTTTTGTGTTGTTTTACCATCCTCTGATTTAATATTCAGATATTACTTATTTAGAAGGAAGTTTGTGATTTCTATAATCATGAAATTTAATCTCTTTAATGCTGTTCACACCACATGTGATTAATGAAGAAAAAGTTACACTTTTAAGAAATGTTTAATTTTTTGTCACATATTTTAATAGGTTCGAATTGAACAAGTAATAGTTGCTGAACCTGGGGCAGTTTTATTATATAAAATTTCTAACCTCCTCAAATTTTACCACCACACAATCAGGTAAGTGGAATGGTTAAATGTGCTCATTACATCCCATGTCTACTTCATTTCAGTTAGAGCACAGTATAGTATTTATGTGTGTGTGTGTATTCTATTTGTTGACTAAGTGAACCTCCACACCATGTGAGTCATTATTTGCATATTATACATGTTGTAGTTTGAGGTCCGTCATTTCCTTTTTCCTGTCTTTTCCAGGCGTAACCGTACACACACACACACACACACACACACACACACACACACACACATTTGCACACGCACAGCTTATATAGCAGTATAAGTCTATAATAGAAGTATTTTTTGAGTCCTTCTGTATTCGAGATCCATGGCACTTAAAGCAGCTCTGTATTATACTCAGAACGGCATAATTAGTAAAATGTCCTATTCTGAATGTAAATAACATAAATTCTTCTTTAACATTTAGTTTTCCATTAGTGGTAAAACAGAATCATAGCTTTATCTTTTCTAAGTACTATTAATAGCTATCTTATCTTCTCTAAATTAAAGTGACTTTATCTGATTAGGAACCACTTGTCTTATCTAGGAACCATTGTCTTATCTAAAATATAATCTTCGATTCCAAAATTTGCATTCATTTTCACCATGCATATATCTTTTGACAGCATACGTACACTTGAGCCCTATTGTAAATGTCACTCACTGTAAGACCATGTTATATGTGAGTTGTGGTAAAACAATGGTATTCCAAGCTATATTTTTGATAGTCTATTAAAAAATCACTTTAGATGACTTTTTACAAGCATGCCAGTATCAGGGACAGAAGAATCACTTTCAGTACATGAATAGGAAAATAAAATTGGAAATTGTTTCATATACATGGTTGTGTTACATTCTGCAAAAAATGAGAAACCCCACTGGACAAGTCTAAGAAATATCCTTGTAGGAGAAAATTGAGAATTATAGGATATAGAGTAGTTATTTAAAAATGTTACCGAATTTTTCATAATTAGTTTAAAGATACTTTTTTGGCAGCTGTATAATCATAATACTTTATAATTTGCACATGTGTTACTGATATGGCATAAGTTCTATTTAAAAAAGCTCAGTATTAATAATATTTTCTCCGTGGAGCTACTGATGGAATGGCTTCCTTTAAATTAAAAGCAGATCTTTTAATCTTCAGATAATCAAAACATGCATTTACTGTAATAGCAGAAAAATAGCCACATGGATTTGCATGCTATAAGGGTTTAGTCTAACCCACTGCTTTTCTAAGAGATTATGAGATATTGAAAACACTGTAGTTTGCTTTCATTTGTTCATCACCTAACCTAAAAAAAACCAAAAACCTCATTTCTGTATGAGACTAGAGTTAAGTTTTTTAATTCACAGGTTATGTTCTATATAAAAACTTTTATTTAAATCTGGATCTTTTAAAATTCTACCCAGTTATAGAGCTAAATTGTTTAGACCTGCTTTGCAACCAGAAATATTCTTTGCTTTTAGTGGCATTATTGGAAATAGCGCAACTACATTGTTGACTACCATTGAAGAAATGCATTTGCTGAGCAAAAAAATATTCTTCAGCAGCTTAAGTCTTCATGCCAGTAAGTTAATGGACAAGGTATGTTTGAAAAATGCAGTTCTTATACTGTGTGAGTCTTTCACATTCAAAAATGCTGTTTTACTGTTTTTACATTGGTGACAGTTTTTTTCCCATTTCATTTAGTGTTCTCTTGAGTTCTTCCTATGAACAAGAAAATTCATTTTGGGATGGCTTACTGGTTGTAGGCTTATAGTCTGTTCCTAGAACAGTATAACATCGAGTCATAGTTGGAAGTAGAATCTCAAAGCCCTAGTTTTACTACCATTTTTCAATAACCCACAATTTGTAATTAAAGCAGACTTTCTATATTTAATAGGTCAGGACTAAAATGACATACCGATTGAAAACCTGGAACTTTTAGTAAATACTTTTTCTAAACAGCTGGCATATATTTTTACACTGGTGGTCTAGCTTTTTCCTTATGGAACTTATGTGCCTTTGAGTTACATATTACAATTATGAAACAAGTAAGATAATAAAAAAATTCCATAAAAGCAAAGAAAACAAAACAAAACAACAAGCAAAAACCTGAAAGAGTTCTGTGAGAGCTAGTATTTTACATTGAGCATTGTGTTGTGCACAAGTAAATTGGTGAGACCTTAAGGAATGGGTTTATAACAATCAAATCCTTCTTTGTTTTTGTTTCATTATTAAGGACCCAGGTTTTTCAGAGATGTATCACAATCACCATTTTTGTTTTAAATTATGCTGCTCTATCCAGTTGCTTGGTTATATTAGACGCAGGTTTATAGTATGGTGTTGAGCAGTCAGTAGCAGTCCAGTTTAGAGGCCCTGGATTTTACATTCCTAAGCTCAGGGAAACCTTAAGAGTCTACTGTCTGACCCTAACATAGGATTCAAATTTTCTGGAAAAGCAGCATGAATTTGTGGAGATGAAGTATTTCACTTATGTGTTTTCCTGTATCACCAGAAGTTTACTAACAGGCAGTCAGTCCTTGTTTTAGATATGGTTATATAAGTTATTATTTAGGCACAATTTTTCTAAAATCATTCACCCCTGATACAAACTGTGAATGTTGCTTACTAATGAGAGCACAAGGGCAAACAGTGAAGGTTTGTCGGTCTCAGGTTGCACTTCCATTCATGGAAAATAGTGTGATAAATCAGTGCTTACTGTAGAATCACGTGTTTTATGGAAGACATCCGCAATGTGTTATGCTGGCACAGGAGGGAGGAGTATTTAGCTCAGTCGCTCAGTCATGTCTGACGCTTGGACTGCATGGACTACAGCACGCCAGGCCTCCCTGTCCATCACCAACTCCGGGAGCTTGCTCAAACTCACGTCCATTGGGTCTTGATGCCATCCAGCTATCTCATCCTCTGTCGTCCCCTTCTCCTCCCGCCCTCAATCTTTCCCAGCATCAGGGTCTTTTCCAACGAGTCAGTTCTTTGCATCAGGTGGCCAAAGTATTGGAGTTTCAGCTTCAGCATCAGTGCTTTCAATGAGTATTCAGGACTGATTTCTTTCAAGATTGACTGGCTGGATCTCCTTGCAGTCCAAGGGACTCTCAAGAGTCTTCTGCAACAGCACAGTTTAAAAGCATCAATTCTCTGGCACTCAGCTTTTTTTTAGTCCAGCTCTCACATCCATACATGACGACTGGAAAAACCAAAGCTTTGACTAGATGGACCTTTGTTGGCAAAGTAATGTCTCTGGTTTTGAATATACTGTCTAGGTTTATCATAGCTTTTCTATGATAGCTTTTAATTAAAAGGAGCAAGATCTTTTAATTTCTTTAATGGCTGCAGTCACCATCTGCAGTGATTTTGGAGCCTCCAAAAAATTAAAGTCTCACTGTTTCCATTGTTTCCCCATTTATTTGCTGTGAAGTGATGGGACCAGATGCCATGATCTGAGTTTTAAGCCAACATTTTCACTCTCCTCTTTCACTTTCATCAAGAGACTCTTTAGTTCCTTTTCGTTTTCTGACGTAAGGGTGGTGTCATCTGCATACCTGAGTTTATTGATATTTCTCCCTGCAATTTTTATTCTAGCTTGTGCTTCATCCAGCCCAGCATTTCTCATGATGTACTCTGCATGTAAGTTAAATCAGCAGGGTGACAATATACAGCCTTGATGTACTCCTTTTCCTATTTGGAACCAGTCTGTTGTTCCATGTCCACTACTAACTGTTGCTTCTTGACCTGCGTACAGATTTCTCAGGAGGCATTGTAAGGTGGTCTGGTATGCCCATCTCTTTCAGAATTTTCCACAGTTTATTGTGATCCACACAGTCAAAGGCTTTGGTGTAGTCAGTAAAGCAGAAGTAGATGTTTTTCTGGATTTCTCTTGCTTTTTTGATGATCCAACGGACGTTGGCGATTTGATCTCTGAATCCTCTGCCTTTTCTAAATCTGGCTTGAACATCTCGAAGTTTCACAGTTTACGTACTGTTGAAGCCTGGCTTGGTTTTGAGCATTACTTTTCCAGCGTGTGAGATAAGTACAGTTGTACATTTGTTTGAACATTCTTTAGCTTTCCCTTTCTTTGGGATTGGAATGAAAACTGACTTTTTCCAGTCCTGTGGCCACTGCTGAGTTTTCCAAATTTGCTGACATATTGAGTGCGGCACTTTCATAGCATCATCTTTTAGGATTTGAAAGAGCTCAACTGGAATTCCATCACTTCCACTATCTTTGTTCATACTGATGCTTCCTAAGGCCCATGTGACTTTACATTCCAGGATGTCTGGCTCTAGTTGAGTGATCACACCATCATGGTTATCTGGGTCATGAAGATGTTTTTTGTATTGTGGTTCTATGTATTCGTGCCATCTTTTTTTAATATCTTCTGCTTCTGTTAGGTCCATACCACTTCTGTCCTTTATTGTGCCCATCTTGAAATGTTCCCTTGGTATCTCTCATTTTCTTAAAGAGATCTCTAGTCTTTCCCATTCTGTTGTTTTCCTCTGTTTCTTTGTTTTGATCACGACGAAGGCTTAGTCTTTGGAACTCTGCATTCAAATGGGTATATCTTTCCTTTTTTCCTTTGCCTTTAGAGGAGGAGTATATGTGTCCATAATAATATACATATGCAGAGGGGGAGCTTTCCAGAGAGGGAGTTACAAGAGTTGAACTTTGAAGGACATAGGGATTAGATAGGTGAAAAGTGGGGTGGGTAGAGGTTATCCTAAGTAGAGGAAGCAAAAAGAATATGTAACTCTTTGTTTAATGAGACAGGATGGAATATAGACAGAGAAGTCAGGTTGCAGACAGGGTAGTGAAGGAATTTTCATTGAAGTAGTTTTTATGAAAATACATACGCTAAGGGAAGAGCCATAAGGGGACAGATTCTTGAAGGGTAAAGGTAAGTCTTCAAAAGTTGGTGACTGATAGAATGTGGTTAAATCAGAGGAAAGAGTTCTAAAATAATTCCTAAGTTCCCAACCTGGGAATATTGATACTAATTGCAAGTATCTGGAATAAAGAGAAAGTGCAAAATCTAGGGGATAAGATGACAGTATTGTCTAAATTAGACAAGACGCACGTGGGATATCCTCCTTTATAGTCAATCTCATCCAGCAGGGAGCCGTGCATTTGGATTTACAGGGTTTTGTGTATAAAGGATTGAATCCATGGGTTTATATGAGGTCACTAGGAATCATCTTTAATGAGAGTAGGGCTTCTAGGACACAGTCTTGAGAAACAGTAGCATTTCAGAGAAGAAGGTAAGCCCAACGATGGTGGGATTCTGAAGAAGGTTGGAGAGGCAGGAGACAAATGAGAAGAGGATTTCATCAGAAAAGCCAAGAGAATAGAGGTGAAAGCATGGTTGGTGGCACATACTATAGGAAGAGTTCTGTTAAAAAAAGAGACAGCAGGTTTGTTATCTTTGTCAATATGTAGGTGATCCGTGACTTATTCACGTGGTGGGGGCAAGAGCCACATTGCAATATGGGAAAAGCACAGGAGAGTATTACCCAAAGCTTTACTAATTGGAAAACATAGGAACTAAAAAAATAGAATAAAATGTAGGAGGCATTCTTATTGTGAAATCTGAAAAGAGAATAATAAAGCAAAATGGTAAAAGGAAAAATGAATGTACATTTCTACAATCAATTAGAAACCAGAAAAACAAAATTGATTATTTGTTGAAAAGATCAACAAAATTGACAACCTTCTAGCAATTCTTTAAGCAGTGAGAAAATTTAAAATATAGCATCAGAATTGGAGATAATAACCAGAGAGGAGGATTAAAACTTACTCAGTTCAGTTCAGTCACTCAGTCGTGTCCAACTCTTTGCGACCCCATGAATCACAGCACGCCAGGCCTCCCTGTCCATCACCAACTCCCGGAGTTCACTCAGACTCACGTCCATCGAGTCGGTGATGCCATCCAGCCATCTCATCCTCTGTTGTCCCCTTCTCCTCCTGCCCCCAATCCCTCCTAGCATCAGAGTCTTTTCCAGTGAGTCAACTCTTCACATGAGGTGGCCAAAGTACTGGAGTTTCAGCTTTAACATCAGTCCTTCCAATGAACACCCAGGACTGATCTCCTTCAGAATGGACTGGTTGGATCTCCTTGCAGTCCAAGGGACTCTCAAGAGTCTTCTCCAACACCACAGTTCAAAAGCATCAATTCTTCGGCGCTCAGCTTTCTTCACAGTCCAACTCTCACATCCATACATGACCACAGGAAAAACCATAGCCTTGACTAGACGGACCTTTGTTGGCAAAGTAATGTCTCTGCTTTTGAATATGCTATCTAGGTTGGTCATAACTTTCTTTCCAAGGAGTAAGCATCTTTTAATTTCATGGCTGCAATCACCATCTGCAGTGATTTTAGAGCCCCCAAAAAATAAAGTCTGACACTGTTTCCACTGTTTCCCCATCTATTTCCCATGTAGTGATGGGACCAGATGCCATGATCTTAGTTTTCTGAACGTTGAGCTCTAAGCCAACTTTTCCACTCTTCTCTTTCACTCTCATCAAGAGGCTTTTTAATTCCTCTTCACTTTCTGCCATAAGGGTGGTGGCATCTGCATATCTGAAGTTATTGATATTTCTCCCAGCAATCTTGATTCTGGCTTGTGCTTCTTCCAGCCCAGCGTTTCTCATGATGTACTCTGCATAGAAGTTAAATAAGCAGAGCGACAATACACACCCTTGACGTACTCCTTTTCCTATTTGGAACCAGGTCTGTTGTTCCATGTCCAGTTCTAACTGTTGCATCCTGACCTGCATATAGGTTTCTCAACCTGCATATAGGCAGGTCAGGTGGTCTGGTATTCCCATCTCTTTAAGAATTTTCCACAGTTTCTTGTGATCCACACAGTCAAAGGCTTTGGCATAGTCAATAAAGCAGAAATAGATGTTTTTCTGGAACTCTCTTGCTTTTTCCGTGATCCAGCAGATGTTGGCAATTTGCTCTCTGGTTCCTCTGCCTTTTCTAAAACCATCTTGAACATCAGGAAGTTCACGGTTCATGTATTGCTGAAACCTTGCTTGGAGAATTTTGAGCATTACTTTACTAGCGTGTGAGATGAGTGCAGTTGTGCAGTAGTTTGAGCATTCTTTGGCATTGCCTTTCTTTGAGATTGGAATGAAAACTGACCTTTTCCGATCTTGTGGCCACTGCTGAGTTTTCCAAATTTGATGGCATATTAGATATTTAATTAAATTGTTGAGGGAAAGTATTAGTAAATGAGAAAGTAGAAATACTTCCTTTACCATATAAAGATTAATAAAACTAACAGCCAATATCATGATTAACATAGAAGCACTAGTATTATGTTTCTGTTTAAATCAAGAAAGAACACAACAAGAATACTTGCCAAGAACTGCTTATTTAAATAAAAGTCCAGATAAAGTAATGAGAGATACAAACATTTTAAAGTAAGAAATAGATTATTTGTGAATGCTCTGATTGTACTTCAAAAACTCAAGAAATACAATTGGTGACAAGATCAATATACAAGGATTAATAATTTTGGGGGAATTTGGCAACGTGGGAATCTGGCAACAAGGGAATTTGGGGAATTTGGCAACCAGGAATCTGTCTTTACACCTTAGACAAAACTGCACTAGCAGAATTTGTCCGGTGTAACTATTTTGGAACTCTGGAGTCTATTGAAGAATTGCAAATTCCAGGGGAAGGCTTGGATTGTAAATTGCAGTTAATTTTGGTCAACTTCAGCTCTTAGCATACTTGCAACTACCCGTCTCCCACCCCCAGGGCTGTGGTGGGCAGCTGTGCACTTGTTCCTTGAGTGCCTTGCACACAGCTTGTAGAGCCAGGGTGGACAAAAAGGACCCTGTCCTCCATACCTCTGGGATCTGTGCTCTCATCCCAGGGTTGTGAAGAGGAAGGTGGCCACTGTTTCTACACCTCCGCGTTGTGACAGACTCCTCCCCCTAAATTAGTCATTTGGCTAAATTGACTTCCTGGTGATTTCAAAGGTTAATGCAGTTTTTCTACCCGCTTAATATTTTTTCTTTTTCCCATGATGGGAGTCAGACATTAAAAACATTCAAAAACAACAGTATATACAAGGAAAATTAAAAAGTAACCACATGTTCAGGGAAAGGAGCAGGCTCAGAAAGACCTGAGAATTTTAGTTTACACCTCAGCCTGATCCTTGGCACAGAGATAGCCTACAGCAAGTTAAAAAAAAAAAAAGTAGTAACATGAAATGGCACCCCCTGGAGAAGGGGGAGAATTTATTTCCAGGGTTAACAAATGCTGTTTTCAGCAAAAAATCACAAGGCACATAAACAGGGAAATGTGGCCCATTCAAAGCAGATACCTTCCTGCGAAAGACTTGGTGGCACATTTACCAGCCAAAGACTTAAGAACAGTTATGTTAAACGTGAGTCAGGAGAACAGTGTGTGGACACAGTGGAAATACCTACCAAGAGGCAGAGAATCTCAACAAGAAATTCTGGAGTTGAAAAGTATAACTAGCAAACAAATGAAGTCCTTAGAAAAGATTATACAGCCTGACCAACTGGGATTTCTTCCTGGATTGCAGGGATAGTTCAGCAAGTGAAAGTCAGTCATTATCATTACCACATGGATTGGTTTTTCAAATCCTTTGCCCTTTTCCTACTAAGTTGTATCTTTTTCTTGTTATTTTCTGATATTTTTATACATTATGAATATTAAGTGTCATATGTATTATAAATCTTTTCTCCATGTCATCATTTACCTTTTGATTTTGCCTGTAGTATATTCTGATAAATCCCTTTTAATGTTTACACAGTAAAATCTAACATTTCTTTTCTCTATTGTTTCTCCTTTGGGAACTTGCTATAAAACATACTTCAAAAACTTTCCCACATCAAGAAAATATATATAGAATTTATTATATGCTAAAGTTAATATCTAGTAGTGGGAAAGTGTTAGATTATTTAATAAATTTATATAAATGCATGTTCTTAGGTCTTTCTGTAATTTCACTTTTACATTGAATTTTTAATCTACATAAAGTTTATTTTTGTCCATGCGGGGAAAGAAGGATCACACTTATTTTTCTCAAATGGTATCCATTTATTTTGTTTTATTTTCATTCGGAAAACCCACTAAGTTCTTAAATACTGTATTTCTCTTATAAAGTTAAAATGAAAGTTGCAGGAAAATACGATGGTTAATCAAAGGCAAATTTTAAGTGTGGTGTCTTCCAGCTAAATTCTAGAACAGAATAGGATAAAAACAGGGAAAGGAAGAATTGTAATTTGAATATATTAAGTACCAATTAATACTGCAGCCTATGTGAGATTAGGTGGATGGGTTTATGACTATTATTATTATTTATTGTTATTATCAATAATTATGCCCTGAAATGTTTTTCTTAGATATGAATTGGGTAATAGTTAGGGATATTTTAACATTACGTGAGATTGGAATATGATACTTTTTATAGCTCATGTGTAACTTATATGTAGACAACCATTTCAGGTTTCTTTCAGAAAATCTTACTTTCTTCAAATTTTAATGTTCCATATTTTATGTTAAGTATATTATCATCTTATTCTGCCTCTTATAAACCATTCATCTCTTCCGAGAAGATTATAGCCTTATGAGGAAAACACATATTGCAGAACGGTCTTCACTACCAAAGCACCCATTTTTTGTTAATAGAATTTTAAAGTGGATTATAAAATTGTTAGGAAGAATAGCTTTTAAAATAAAGATATAGCGAGAAATGAACTCTTTTATGATTCGTTCTTTGCTTTTAAAAAGACACATTTGGGAGCTAATTCTTTATCTGGTATGCTAAAGGAAAGTTCAAGGACGTTATTTTATTGAAAGATGTCCCTTTTCCCTAGCAAAGTGTGTGAAGCACTCCAGTAGCCAAGTATGTGTACTCCCTTGTTTCTCAGGCTCTCCTGAAACATTCATAGCTATGCATCTAGCAAAATCTAAAGGATCCCCTAAACGACACAGTGTCATAGCAGTTTTAGTTAGACATTTTCTGAAAAGTTCTTTTCACTGTAGTAATTCAGTACTAATTTAAAGGGTATGTTTTATCATAAATGAAACCCATATCAAATTAATAATAAGCAGGGTTGACTTGCCTAGCACTCTGAAAAGAAAATCTAAATGATCCCTTAAATTTCGATTTAAATTCTTGGATATCACTCCTGTTTAGAATGTCTTATTACTGTTCAAATTGTAGTTCTTGGAGGAGCAGCTTGGGCATCACCTCGGAGTTTATTAGTTTAGCTGAGATGAAGAACTTCAGGCATCTGAGATTAAGATTCAGACCTGCTGAATCAGAATGTGCATTTAACCAGATTCCCTGGTCATTTGTTTGCATCTTAAAGTTTGAAAAGTGCTTTTTAAGAGGAATACTTCGAGATTTACATTATTCCTTGGAGATTATTCTGCCAGGAAAAACAGGCAAAAACAATTTTTTCAGCTAAAATGCTTGTTAAATTTTAAATATAATATGTGAAACAGTTGTAATTTTTTTGACATTTCAAACATTAACTTGCACTCTTAAATTTCTTTTGAATTATTTTATTGACTTAAAATTGTAATTCCGTAAATAAGTAAGATAGGAGGAAACTTTCAGAGGAAATGGTTGTGGTATAGAATGTGGTGATGGTTTCAATGTATGTTACCGAGAGGGTCCTCGTGCCCACAGGGCTGGAAAGCCAAACTCTGACGGTGGGTGTTTGGAACAAAGTAAGGGTTTATTTGCAGAGTGCCAAGCAAGGAGAACGGGCAGCTAATGCTCAAAAGATAGGAATTCCTTGATGACTTTCAGGCAGGGTTTTTAAAGACAATGTTAGGGGAAAGGATCTTAGGATGCATGATGAGCTTGTGGACCTTCTGATTGGTTATTGGTTATTGATTACTTTATTGGTGATAAGGTAACTTTCTGGAAATCTTAACCTGCTGGTTCCAGCAGGGGCCTGTGTGTTTGTGATCAGCATGTAGTCACCATTCTCTGCCCGGATGGGGTCTTACTTTCTCCAGAACAACTCAGAGTATGTATCGGATTGTTACCTGTATCTTTTCAGAAGGAACTAGGAGTCCTGTGAGTCTGTTATCGTAATCATTAACCGTTTGCTTCTGCTCTTCGGAACTCAGGAAAGGCGTAGGAGACTAAAGCCTTTTGTTCTACAAACAGGAAATGGGGGACACGGAGGGGCTTTTGTACCTGGGAATGTCCTATAGGGTCCTGCTTGGTTTCAGTCTCCCCTTTTCTTTGATACTCATCAGTCCTGAGGAGAGCAAGGGCAGGCAGGACAAGAAAGGGAGTCTGGTTTTGGATAAGAGATTACTCATAAACTCAGTGAGGGAACTCAGTTGTAGGGGGATTTAGTTTCAAGTATATAGACCCTGAACCTGTATGTATTGAGCCACAATATCTTAAGACTGGGGCATGACAGGGAGTGGTGATTCTCAATTATAGTTGGGGAAGTGCTAGTCTCTCTCTGAATTACTTTTTTCTTAAGACTAGGGCTAAATAGAATAGGCCGTTTCAAATCCATATGGAAATATAATCCTAAATTCAAAGACTACTAAGTTTTTCCTCATAATTTTTTGTATCTTAAAAGTACAAATTCTATACTTCTGATATATTAATTCTGAGATAACCTAACAAAAACTTTTGTGTCACTTTCTGTGGTTTTCATTAGTACAATAGGGAATAAACAATTGATAGCTGATAGATTTTGTAATATGTCAGCCAGTGCTTTATATCTTTCATGTGAATGATTTTACTGTGAACTGACATTTATTTAGACACTAAAGTTTAGTAGAAAAGTATAAGCAGTGTATAGATCATCCTTTATTTTAGGTTGAACTCCCGCCGCCTGATCTTGGGCCAAGTTCTGCCTTAAATCAGACGCTCGTGTTGCTGCGTGAAGTTCTAGCATCTCATGATTCTTCAGTTGTGCCATTAGATGCCCGTCAAGCTGATTTTGTGCAGGTGTGTTGTAAATTCACTCTTAATGACCATTACTCCTCTAATGTACCTTCTGTTGAAATTCTGGCATTTTGTAACCCATGTATCTTGACACCCCTTCTCAGTGTTTTTACCTTCAAATAGTAAACCGTTTCCCATTAATTTAAAAAGTAATATATACTCAGCGATGCTTGTTTTAAGAGTTATGATTTCTGTACCATTTAATCTCTTTCATATGTGCTTCTGTAAGTCGGTCCCTTCCGCTCTAGTTTGGCATTCACTCTGAGGTGCCATTAGCACAGACCTGCGTGACTTGGTGCGGAGATGAAGGGTCTGTCTAATTCTGCTTCTCATTGTAGGTCCTGTCGTGTGTCTTGGACCCTCTCCTCCAGATGTGCACTGTATCAGCCAGCCATTTGGGCACAGCCGACATGGCCACTTTCATGGTCAATTCACTGTATATGATGAAGACGACATTAGCTCTCTTTGAATTCACTGACAGACGTCTGGAAATGCTGCAGTTCCAGGTTAATTTTGCCATGACATGCCTGCTCACTGTGATGAAATCTTCTTTTTCCATACATGATCTCAGTTACTGGCTGTAAGCTAACTTCAGTGACCTGATTTCTATGAATCCCATATTCAGTATTTTAGTTTAGTTTGGGAGAAGCCAGGGTATGTAATGAGTAGGATATTTTATTCAAACCATAGTATGTGGTGGTAGAATGGAGCTTTTCTGACTAATTTGAACCATTATCCTATATGCAGATTTCAGTTTCCGAACTGTGAATAACGTGCTATATTTTTCGAACTGCAGAGCTTGTGCGGAAGGTGTTGCAAAGGACAGATACATTTTTGTCTATGTGTAAATCAGTGTTAGGCACAACATTACAATTTGTTAAACCAACCATGCTGGTCCTTAAGCCAAACGGTCTCACTTAAGCGTCACAACAAAGCCGTTTATAAAATTTACCAGACACTTGACTTCTGAGTTTGAAATAGTGATTTGGTAGATAAAATGTTTTACAAAAATACAAAACTCTGAATCTTCTTTATTATCACAAGAATATAAACAGTTGGCAGTGGCTGCAGTAAAAACGTATTGCTTTTGATTTTTCCAAGAAATGAGTTTTGAGACCTCTAAATTTGTGATATTTCCTGCTCTTTCTTTTTTTTTTTTTACAAAATATGAAGTATGATTAATTTTTCTTTCTTCCATAATTGTTGATGTATAATTAGTAAAAATCTTTTTTAAAAATTCATTAGTTTTTAATGTGTTTATCACTAATTCAGCCCCAGACTGCTGTTTGTCTAAATCTATTCCTGAAGTGTGCAGGTATGTATCAGTTCTCCAACAATCTGTTTTATCACTAGTTATCCTTGTTTCTTAAATATCCCAAAGTTATTTTTTGCATCCCAAGAGGACACACCCCACCATGTAAGTGCTTATTAGGTCTGCATTGTGCTTGCTGTTAGGCGATGGCCAGTGCTGGTCTCATGGGCCAGACCAGAATCAGTGTGGAAGGACTGCGCAAGGCTGTGGCTGCTTGCTGGGAAGCATGCCCCTGAAGTAGTGATTTTCCCTGTTTAGTAAAAGATTCTTGATCTTCAGATCTTTAATTTTCTTCCATTCTTAAACTTCTTCCAGTGTTCTGAGTAAGAAATCCAGGCCAGTCTGATTCTCTTTAGTTTTGTGATAAACCTATTTTAGTCATGTGGAAGCTTACAACGATTTTCCTTTGAGTTCAGATATTTCCTCAGGATATTTTTTAGTATGTCTCTTTTTTTGTTACTTCCATTTTGGACTTTGCACAGCCATTTCAGTCTGAAGATTCAACCTTTTTTTTTTTTGCTCAAGAAAGTTTTCTGTAATCTTTAATTAATTATCACTTCTCCATCTGTTACTTTTTATATTCTGAATATAAAAAGCTTCTGTCCTTAGTTGGCTTTATCTCCTGAACTTGTCTTTTAATTTCTCTTTAAACCTCTTCACTTTAATATATTTCTTTGATATTTATTCTGTATTACTATTCTTCCATTTTTCTTTCAGACACTAATTTGGTTCTTAGCGGTAACTCTTTCATTAAATATTTAGATTTGCAATCTTATTTTTCTTGGTTTTTCAAAGAGACTAGTAAGTAAAGGTTCTAATTGTACTTTCTTGGGCATTCACTTGAAAAAATTAAAGCGCTCTGTGTCTTTCAGTATACATGTGTTAGTCGCTCAGCCATGTGACTCTGCAGCTCCATGGACTGTGTCCCACCAGGCCCCTCTGTCCATGGGGTTTTCCAGGCAAGCATACTGGAGTGTGTGCCCTTCCCTTCTCCAGGAGATCTTCCCAACCCAGGGATCGAAGCCGGGTCTCCTGCATTGCAGGCGGATTGTTTGCTGTCTCAGCTACCTGTGTTACCTCAAGAAAAGACACTTGTTTTCATTACTCTGGTGGCTTTCCTCTTAGAACCGATCACCTTTTTTAAACCAGTTGTAAGTTTTTTAAGGGGAGGGCCTCAGTTACTGTAGAGGCTTGGACAATGGCAAGCATTCAGGTGGGAACATCATCTATTAATAGTGAACTGTGCCATTGGTAAACAGGTTGACAACAGTGAGGGAGGAACAGCAGGAAGAGCTCCAGGCTTTCAGGCCTGTACTGGTAAAGGGAAGGGAATTCCCTTCCTGGGAATTTGTCATCCCACCAGGCAGTCTCCGCCTGTGACTTCTGCCCCCATTAGCCATAGGTAGCTTCCCCAAGAACAGCAAAAGCAGGTGAGCGCATATAACTCCCACCTGCCAGCGTAGTCTCTGTAGGCAGCCCCGGACCCTGACGCCTCTGACTAGTCTTCTGCTGGGTCCTCAACCATCCCCTAGTTGTCCCAGATCTGCTTTCTTCAGGGGAACTTAGAGCTTCAGCCCCTGTGGGATTTCCTCTGGGCCTCTCCAGATGGCCTATCTGATTGGCTGAGTCAGTCCAGTAAGTTGGGAGCATGAGGCAGTGTGGATGTGAGAAACAGCAAGTCCTCATCCTCCCAGAATTCCTAAGTATTTTATTTTACATTGTTGTTGTTGATGAGTAGTTTTTGTTTGTTTGCTTCATACCAGCTTTTAAAAGAGCTAAGAAGCAGCTCACATTTTTTTGAGTAGCCCTGGAATCCTCAAAGACTTGCTTGGCACTTGTGAGGGGACCTCCTCTTTGAGGAAGGAGAAGTCTTTGTAGAAGAGCAGTCGCTGTGCCTCAGCAAGGAGCACGATGAAGAGCTAGGAGTCCAGGCCAGTCTGCGTCTCCTCTCAGCAGTCCTATTCTTCTTTTAAAATGTTTTCTTTTCATTGTATTTTATTTTAGATTGAAGCACATTTGGACACGCTCATAAATGAGCAAGCTTCTTACGTTTTAACCAGAGCAGGCTTGAGTTATATTTATAACATGGTACAGCAACATAAAGCTGAACAGGTAAGCACATGGCCATTTCTAACTAGAGAGAAACACCAATTTAGACTGTGTCTTCTAGAGCTAGACTCATTAGAATCTTGGCTCTGCCACTCTGTTTCCTCATTTGTAAATTGAGGGTACTAATATCTGTAACATAGGGTTATTCTGAAGATCAAGTAAGATAATGCCTGTGTAGTGCTCAGATGACTACCTGAAATAGAGTGTCCCCAAATGTTAACTGTCCTTTTTACTATAGATAGTTTGGGTTAAAAGTAATGAAAATATACAAAAATTAGTATAGAAAAATGTATAAATTAATACATTGGTAAATTTTTCAAAGTCCTTTATCACCATCAACTAATTGAATGCTTAGATTACTATATATAAATAGCAGTCATTCCCCATTTTAATTGAGCAGATCACGGTCTATTATTTGGAAAGGTAAATACTTCTGGGGCTAGCATACGATCTTGTTCAGTTACGGAACTCCAATAGAATTGGAACACGGAGTAGGAGAAAAGCCTAGGAAACCATGTAAGCATTTTTCTTTAAAAAGCAAAAAACTCTTTTAAATAACATTAAGGTGAAGAATATTTTGTAACCCAGGAACTCTTAAGTGACACTCTCAAAGAGCACAGGTTTTGAATTTTTTCTTTTGATAAGGTAATAAGCAAGTTTCCACCAGAAGGAGCTAATTCTGCTACCTTTTTAATACTATCTAAAATTGTCAAAGTGAGACTGTTCAAGTCCCTATTTCTCACTGCCATTTCTCAGTATTTAACTGCCCTTTTTTCTTGCTTATGATTAAATCTGAAGTATCCTGCTGTTTCATTGTCCATAAACGTATGTGCTCCTCACTCCAACACCTATTATTGAGGACCTTCACGCTAGTTATACAGAAATTAACAGGTCATAGTCCCTCTTTTAATTGAGGTTGAAGATAGGACGTTCTTTGGAAATAAACTAAAATGTCAAATTTGGAAAGTCTCCTAATGGACTGTATTTCATAAGTGAACTGTAACGTATAGCACCTGTTTTCATCTTGTTTTTGGCCTTTTGTTCCTTAAGGGCCCTTTAGCTAACTTGCCCAACCTAGATTCTGTGGCACTGAAGGCTGCAATGGTAAGTACGCAATAAAGCATGTCAGTATACGTTTCTTTATGGAATGTTATTCTTACTCTTTCCCATGTGATAATTTGGTGTATTCACAACTGGGTCCAGTCATAATGATTGCACACGTATCCCTTTAAAGAGGTCTGATCAAGACAGACATTGGTAGTAATATCTCACTATGCCCTAATAGTCTTATTATTCCTGTTTAAGTTTTCTTCAGTTTCAGACTTTTACTCCTAACCTAATGAAGAAACAGGAATGACAACATGAAGAAGTTAGGCTATATATCATTAGAGAAAACCACCAATAAGAGCTGCATTTATCATGCAACTAAATAAATGTATAAAGAATACAGTTGTGAATTGTGATAATGCTGTGAATTAAATCATGCAGATCCAAAATCTCAGAGTCAACTCCTTCATCCCATTTACTATTAACCAAATCGCAATGATTTTGCTCTCTGATTTTCTCAGATATCTTCTCTTCTTTCCACTCCTTTTGCCCTTGTTTGAGATGGTGCAGGAGCTACCCATTTGTTGCTCTTGCATCTGCTATGTACGACCTCCCCTTTGATTCTTTTTGCTGTGGCCAGAGTTAGCATCTTAAATTCAAATCAGATGATTTCCCCCCTTTCATTATTTCCCTCCTTTAATGGTTTTCCTAATGCTTTTACAGTAGAAATTAGAATCTGTTAGAAAAGCTTTCAAGTCCTATATGAACTGAGCTCTAGTAGCCATTCTTTCTCACCTAAGCCTTCATCCACACTGTCCCCACTATGCACACACTTAACCTAATGTCAGTTCATCTTCACGATTTCACTTAAAGTGTCCTTTGCTCAGAGACGCTTTTGCCAGACACAAAGATTAGATCTGTGTCGTCCTGATGGATGCTTTTATAGTATTGGTGCCTTGGTTTTTCCTTTATTTAGATTTGTTCACTACCTCTCTCACTAGACCATGAGCTCTGTGAAGCTAGGGACTGTCGTTTTTTGCTCACCATTATATTTATATTATAAGGTACCTTTCTAATAACAGGTACTCTATGAATATTAATAATGAATAAATGTCTCCAATTAAATTTTTATTAAAATAAATAAAAAATAATGAATGATTAACAGATACTCTGGATTTTAAAAAGTAAGGTAGACTTGAAATCTGATGACTTAACATCTTATTATTACCCAGAAGTTTGGTGAGGGAGATCAAAATGAATGGCTTGGATTTGAAATTTTAAAAGTAGATATTGCTGATACTGAGTACCTTAAAGAGTTGACACTTGCAGTGAATTTAGTTAGAATATATAAGAAATAAGTCATTTTGATCACAAAGACCTCGTTATTTGGAATATGAGATTTTCCCAAGGATTTAATCCTTAAAAAGGGATGATTATTAGGGAGGTCTGTTAGCAGATATGTGCACTTTGTGTTTCCAATTTCTCTGTTTCATTTAGGTTCAGTTTGATCGCTATCTGTCCGCTCCTGACAACCTGTTAATGCCACAGCTGAACTTTCTTCTAAGTGCCACAGTGAAGTAAGTATTTATTGGTTCCAATTATTAATAGTTGGTAAAGATTCACAACCTGCTGCTGCTGCTAAGTCGCTTCAGTTGTGTCCAACTCTGTGCGACCCCATAGACGGCAGCCTACCAGGCTCCGCCGTCCCTGGGATTCTCCAGGCAAGAACACTGGAGTGGGTTGCCATTTCCTCCTCCAATGCATGAAAGTGAAAAGTGAAAGTGAAGTCGCTCAGTCGTGTCCAACTCTTAGCGACCCCTTGGACTGTAGCCCACCAGGCTCCTCTGTCCATGGAATTTTCCAGGCAAGAGTACTGGAGTGGGGTGCCATTGCCTATTCCAAAGATTCACATACATTTCTTAGAAAAAAATTGTTTTTTAAAAAAGGAGATTTAATCATTGAGGATTTATAGTTCTCAGCCTTTTTTTCTACCTCAGCACCCCTAAGAGATCTGACCTTACCCTGTTCATACTTGTTCCTTACTTGTTTGTAGTTTGAAAGTATCTATTTAGTGAATGCTTTTTTTTTGGAGTCCAAATAAGTTTTTAATTAATTTATTTATTTTAATTGGAGGCTAATTACAATATTGTAGTGGGTTTTGCCGTACATCAACATGAATCAGCCATGGGCACACATGTGTTCCCCATCCAGAACCCCCCTCCCACCTCTGTCCCCAACCCATCCCCCAGGGTCATCCCAGTGCACCATCCCTGAGTACCCTGTCTCATGCATCAAACCTGGACCAGCGTTCTGTTTCACATATGATAATATACACGTTTCAACGCTACCCTCCCAAATCAGTTTCTTTTTTTCAATTTTTATTTTTACTTTATTTTACTTTGCAGTACTATATTGGTTTTGCCATACATGCTTTTTTAAAAAATAATGGGACTTATATAATTGAAGCTACAATGTGATGATACAAAGTTCCATTGTATTAATATAATGTCAAAATTGCACTGAATATGTGATAAAAGATTAGTAATATGTTCATTGTGCAACATAGATGTCCTACTGTTTAGATCATATTGGACTCTGGAAGTTTCTATAAATACATTATAAAATTGTTCGATATCACGTATTAGACATGTGTTCAAGGCAAAGGACTATACATTAAAATATAAGGATATTACAGTTAGAAGAAAGTGAGAGATTATACTGGGTGACTTTCTTGATTTTAGCAAAAATATTGACAGTTTTGTACAAGTAGGAAATCAGACATCTGTACCTTTTTTTTCTTTCCATTCAGCTAGTGTATTAAGTGCTCTGTGTACCAGGCAGTACAGAGTGAGATTTAAAAGCCAGTTTTACTATCTTAATAGAGATTATAGTCTGACATGTCAATTACACACTTGGACAAATATTTACATTAAAAGTACAATAAAGAAAGAACTATGCAACTTGAAAAAAAATGCTTTAAATATCTGAAAGGATGTCGTGGTACAGAGGTGGTCCACTTGCCTTCTGTTGTTCTGAGGAGCAATATGTAGAGCAAGGAGGCAGCTTTGGGCTCAGCGTGAGGAAGAATTTGGTGTCTATTAGAACTGGCTGGAAATGGATTCTCTCGGACATAGAGTTAGGGTTCTAACTGTATCTAACCTAATGAAGAAACTGGACAGTGAAGAGGTTAGACTGTGTATCATTGGAGACTTCCGTCTGTCAATCGTCCTTGGCTTATAGTTCTTGACTTCTGAAATGGATTCCAATCTTAATACGTTACTTTCGAGTGTGACACTCACCAAACCTCTACTCTGTTACCTTCTTAAGGAGTTCCTGCATTAGTTGTGGTCAGTGTAACTGATTTTATTTTATTTTTTTGCTTTTATTTTTTTTATCTTAAAAGATCTCATACTGTCAACTAAAATTCTAAAGAACTGGGAGACTGTAAAGCAAATTCCTTTATGCCATAATGCAAATTGTTTGTTTTCTTAAGTTATTTACTTTGTTTAACCAAATACCTGTAACTTTTTTATATTGAACCACTTGTTTTAGTACTTAGTACTATATAGGCATGATATGCATTTGATCTTACTTATAAGGCATTTGAAGTAATAGGAGGTAACTTTTATTCAGTTAAATTTTGAACCTTTTTAAAATGGTAATCTGTTTTTAAGCTAAAATAATTTCATATCCATATAGATTTCTATTCATAGTGTATTTAAAATATCAGTTGTTTCTTTGAAATAGAGCTTTGCAGTGTAAAACTTCTTTTATTCCTGTCTTGTTTTGCTAATGTTCTCTTCTCTGTAACTTTGCTTGTCTCTGTGCTTGCAGTACCTTGGGAACCCCTGTCACTCTTCTCTTCTTCTTTCTTTTCTTGTCTTGTGTTATAGTTTGACTGCCTCTCAAAGTGGATTTTGATTGAATACTTCAGCCTTGGAATAAGCTATTGAATGAATTTAAGTAGCCAGAAAATGAGGTTGTATTAAAAATTAAAAAGTAGAAAATTGAAGCATTTTTAAAGAATCCTTCCTTCCTTGTGATGAATTGGAAGGGCGTTGTTCTTTTTTCAGTGCCAGACTCCAACACTTACCTTTTAATAGTATAAAAATAGAGGTTGGACTATAGAAACCATAGTCATGCATATTTATAAAATATTCTGTCTTCTCTTATTGAATCAGAATTCTTTGTATGAATAATTTAAGAAATAGAGACTATAGATGCTTCTTAAAGTGAGTGTGTAGAAAAGTGGATATGATTTGAGAATTCTTTGATTCAGGAATCTTTATCTGTTGCATATGGTAGAAACAAAGCAAATTTCTTTAAACGTAATGACTTTGGTTTTTTGGTTTTTTTTTTTTTGAGGTAAATGGAATAGTTTTCTTCTCTTTCACTGCCTCCTTTTAAGCATCCTTGGGATTCTCTAGGGAAGAATACCTGAGTGGGTTGCCATTCCCTTCCCCAGGGGATCTTTCCAACCCAGGGATCATACGTGGGTCTCCTGCATTATAGGCAGATTCTTTACACTAGTGCCGCTCAGGAAGCCCTCCTTTTTAAGCCACTATCTTTAACTATCAGGAACGCCAGTATAAACAGAAAATAAAGCAGATTTGGTAATAGGGGCGGGTGAGCCTACCAAAGAAATAGTGATTACTGGAAACGTGCAAACAGATAAATGACTGGGACTCACAGTGTGCTTTAGAGACCTCGGAACGTCTAAGCCTTAAAAGTGAGGCTAATCTGTCCTACAGTAAAGGCTACTTTCAGTCAGTTCAGTTCAATTCAATCGCTCTTTGCGACCCCCATGAATCGCAGCACGCCAGGCCTCCCTGTCCATCACCAACTCATGGAGTTCACTCATACTCACGTCCATCGAGTCGGTGATGCCATCCAGCCATCTCATCCTCTGTCGTCCCCTTTTCCTCCTGCCCCCAATCCCTCCCAGGATCAGAGTCTTTTCCAATGAGTCAACTCTTCGCATGAGGTGGCCACAGTACTGGAGTTTCAGCTTCAGCATCGTTCCTTCCAAAGAATATCCAGGGCTGATCTCCTTTAAAATGGACTGGTTGGATCTCCTTGCAGTCCAAGGGACTCTCAAGAGTCTTCTCCAACACCACAGTTCAAAAGCATCAATTCTTTGGCGCTAAGCTTTCTTCACAGACCAACTCTCACATCCATACATGACCATAGGAAAAACCATAGCCTTGACTAGATGGACCTTTGTTGGCAAAGTAACGTCTCTGCTTTTGAATATGCTGTCTAGGTTGATTATAACTTTTCTTCCAAGGAGTAAGCGTCTTTTAATTTCATGGCTGCAGTCACCATCTGCCGTGATTTTGGAGCCCAGAAAAATAAAGTCTGACACTATTTCCACTGTTTCCCCATCTACTTCCCATGAAGTGATGGGACCAGATGCCATGATCTTCGTTTTCTGAATGTTGAGCTTTAAGCCAACTTCTTCACTCTCCTCTTTCACTTTCATCAAGAGGCTTTTTAGTTCCTCTTCACTTTCTGCAATAACGGTGGTGTCATCTACATATCTGAGGTTATTGATATTTCTCCTGGCAGTCCTGATTCCAGCTTGTGCTTCTTCCAGCCCAGAGTTTCTCATGATGTACTCTGCATATAAGTTAAATAAGCAGGGTGACAATATACAGCCTTGACATACTCCTTTCCCTATTTGGAACCAGTCTGTTGTTCCATGTCCAGTTCTAACTGTTGCATCCTGACCTGCATATAGGTTTCTCAAGAGGCAGGTTAGGTGGTCTGGTATTCCCATCTCTTTCAGAATTTTCCACAGTTTATTGTGATCCACACAGTCAAGGGTTTGGCATAGTCAATAAAGCAGAAATAGATGTTTTTCTGGAATGCTCTTGCTTTTCCGATGATCCAGCAGATGTTGGCAACCTGGTACCTCTGCCTTTTCTAAAACCATCTTGAACATCTGAAAGTTCACGGTTCACATACTGCTGAAGCCTGGCTTGGAGAATTTTGAGCATTTCTTTGCTAGTGTGTGAGATGAGCGCAGTTGTGCGGTAGTTTGAGCTTTCTTTGGCATTGCCTTTCTTTGGGATTGGATTGAAAACTGACCTTTTCCAGTCCTATGGCCACTGCTGAGTTTTCCAAATTTGCTGGCATATTGAGTGCAGCACTTTCACAGCATCATCTTTCAGGATTTGAAACAGCTCAACTGGAATTCCATCACCTTCACTAGCTTTATTTGTAGTGATGCTTTCTAAGGCCCACTTGACTTCACATTCCAGGATGTCTGACTCTAGATGAATGTAAGTGATCACACCATCGTTATTATCTGGGTCATGAAGATCTTTTTTGTACAGTTCTTCCGTGTATTCTTGCCACCTCTTCTTAATATCTTCTACTTCTGTTAGGTCCATACCATTTCTGTCCTTTATCGAGCCCATCTTTGCATGAAATGTTCCCTTGGTATCTCTAATTTTCTTGAAGAGATCTCTAGTCTTCCACATTCTGTTGTTTTCCTCTATTTCTTTGCACTGATTGCTGAGGAAGGCTTTCTTATCTCTCCTTGCTGTTGTTTGGAACTCTGCTTTCAGATGCTTTTATCTTTCCTTTTCTCCTTTTCTTTTCACTTTTCTTTTGACAGCTATTTCTAAGGCCTCCCCAGACAGCCATTTTGCTTTTTTGCATTTCTTTTCCATGGGGATGGTCTTGATCCCTGTCTCCTGTACAATGTCACGAACCTCAGTCCATAGTTCATCAGGCACTCTATCTATCAGATCTAGGCCCTTAAATCTATTTCTCACTTCCACTGTATAATCATAAGGGATTTGGTTTAGGTCATACCTAAATGGTCCAGCAGTTTGCCCTACTTTCTTCAATTTAAGTCTGAAATTGGTAATAAGGAGCTGATGATCTGAGCCACAGTCAGCTCCCGGTCTTGTTTTTGCTGACTGTATAGAGCTTCTCCATCTTTGCCTGCAAAGAATATAATCAATCTGATTTCGGTGTTGACCATCTGATATTGTCCATGTGTAGAGTCTTTTCTTGTGTTGTTGGAAGAGGTTGTTTACTATGACCAGTGGGTTCTCTTAGCAAAACTCTATTAGCCTTTGCCCTGCTTCATTCTGTATTCCAAAGCCAAATTTGCCTGTTACTCCAGGTGTTTCTTGACCTCCTACTTTTGCATTCCAGTCCCCTATAATGAAAAGGACATCTTTTTTGGGTGTTAGTTCTAAAAGGCCTTGTAGGTGTTTATAGAACCGTTCAACTTCAGCTTCTTCAGCATTACTGGTTGGGGCATAGGCTTGGATTACTGTGATACTGAATGGTTTGCCTTGGAAATGAACAGATCATTCTGTCGTTTTTGAGATTGCATCCAAGTACTGCATTTCGGACTCTTCTGTTGACCGTGATGGCTACTCCATTTCTTCTAAGGGATACCTGTCCGCAGTAGTAGATATAATGGTCATCTGAGTTAAATTCACCCATTCTAGTCCATTTTAGTTCCCTGATTCCTAGAATGTCGACATTCACTCTTGCCATCTCCTGTTTGACCACTTCCAATTTGCCTTGATTCATGGACCTAACATTCCAGGTTCCTTTGCAATATTGTTTTTTGCATCATTGGACCTTGCTTCTATCACCAGTCACATCCACAGCTGGGTATTGTTTTTGCTTTGGCTCCATCCCTTCATTCTTTCTGGAGTTATTTCTTCCCTGATGTCCAGTAGCAATTGGGCACCTACTGACCTGGGGATTTCCTCTTTCAGTATCCTATCATTTTGCCTTTTCATACTGTTCATGGGGTTCTCAAGGCAAGAATACTGAAGTGGTTTGCCATTCCCTTCTCCAGTGGACCACATTCTGTCTGACCTCTCCACCATGACCCGCCCATCTTGAGTGACCCCACAGGGCATGGCTTAGTTTCATTGAGTTAGACAAGGCTGTGGTCCGTGTGATTAGATTGACTAGTTTTCTGTGAGTATGGTTTCAGTGTGTCTGCCCTCTGATGCCCTCTTGCAACACCTACCGTCTTACTTGGGTTTCTCTTACCTTGGACGTGGGGTATCTCTTCACGGCTGCTCCAGCAAAGTTACAGCCTCTGCTCCGTACCTTGGATGAGGGGTATCTCCTCACCACAGCCCCTCCTAGGCCCACCTGCGCCTGCGCAGACAGCGCTCCTTGGACGCTCCTCTCGGCTGCCGCCCCTGGCTTCTGGCAAGGCATAGCTCCTCCCGGCCGCTGCCCCTGATCTCGGAGGTGGGGTAGCTCCTCCCGGCCGCAGCCCCTGACCTCGGGTTGGGGGTAGCTCCTTTCGGCTACTTTAGACTCATACTAATAAAGAAAAGACAAACCTCTAAAAGATCATGTGGATCTTTACTTAATTAACTGCCTTCCAGAACATAACTTAACACTCATAAATATGGCAAAATACAATAAACAGTGTTACATTTATAGTGCTGAACATGCAATAAAAAGTACTTGGATATAGTACTAGGAATGTGTGAACCAAAACTAGAAACAAATCTGTCAACAGAAACAGACATACCGACATAGTTTACAGAAATAGCAGGTAAGATCTTTAAAATAGCTATTTCCAGATGTGTTCAAGGACTAAGAGGAAAACTCACTGGGTAGATATAATCACCAGTTGAACATTATGGAGGGAAAGATCAATCAGTTTGTAGAGGGCACAGTAGTAATTGCCCAGACTGAAGCTCAGGTAGGAAAAAATTAAAAGCTGTAGAACAGATGGAAAATCTTAGGTGGCGAATTGTGAGACAATAACAAGCATTGGAATATAAGTGAAGGGTCATAGTGAGATTAAGGCATAAAAAAATCAAAGGCATAAAAGAATTTTTTTCAGATGTGATGGAAAACATGAACCCACAGATTCAGGATGCTAAATAAATCACAAGGAAACTTATACTAAGGTATACCATAATCAAATTACTACAAACCAGTGATAAGAGAAAAAAAATCTTAAAAAGCAAGATTTTAAGTGGAACAATGATATTATTTGTGGGGAACAATGATAAGGATACTACTGACTTCTTGTTAGAACAGTTCAAACCAGAAGACAGTAAATCACATCTTTTAAAAAGCTGAATGATAAAACAGTTTCAACTTTGTGTATTCGTCAAAAGTATCTTTCAAACTGAAAGCAAAAAGAATACATTTTGAGATAAGATAAACAAAAGTAGAGAGCATTTATCACCAGTATACTGCACTGCAAGAAATGATAAGGGAAGTTCTTCAGGCTGAAGAAAAATGATACCACAGGAAACCTCATGTCTATACCAGGGAATGACTAGCGCAGGAAATGCTGAATATGGAAGATGGTGGACCTTTAAAATAAAAATACTCACAGTGAATGTGGGGTTCTTAACCCTGAGAAATAGAGTTTATGGCTGCAAAAGCATAAACGATGAAGGGGGAAGGAAGTAGAAGTACACTGTTGAGATGTTGAAGGTTGCTCATAAAGTGCATAATATTGTTTGAAGATAGATTGTAAACCTTACAGCGAGCACTAAAATAAATAATATGCCAGTGGATAAAATAGAATGTTTAAAAGACAATTAGATTAAAAGAAGGCAGAAAAAGAGAAAAAAAGAGCAGGTGGTACAAATATAAAATGAATAGTAGGATGATAAACCTAAATTCAGCCCCAAATGTAACTATATTAAAAGTAAAAGGGCTACACACTCCAGTTGAAAGGCCGAAAGTATTAGACTGGGTGTAAAAACCTGGCCCAACTGTCTGCAGTCTGTAAGAAACCCACTTGAAGGGCATGTTTAAAAGATCATATTATACTATGCAAATAAAAATATAATAAAGCTGAAGTAGCTATATTCTGATGTTAATATCAGAAAAATTAGGCTGATGGGAAGATGATACTACTGAAGATAAAGAGGGATATTTCACAATAATAGGATCAATTCATGAAGAAGATATAATAGTAAATATGTGCAACTAATAGAGCTTCAAAAAACATGACATATAAGCTTATGAAATTGAAGAAGAATAGATAAATTGGCATTCCTTTTGATATTTCAACCCTCCTGTCTCGATAATTAATGGAAAAAGTAGAAAACTACTTGTTTGGTGTAAAGGAACTGAACAGTGTCACTAATCAGCTCAACCGAACAGAAAGAAAATACCACACACAACTACAGAAAATAACATTCTTTTAAAGTGCATGTAAAACATTCAGTCAGCTAACATAAGAACAAATAGATGTAAGAAAGCCACTGGTGAGTATTTCCTATGAGCGTGGTATACCTACCTGTTTATCCAGATCATCTTTTAGAATTTTCAGTAAAAACTTAGTTTCTTCATATCGTTGTCCATGTATCTTGTTGGGTTTATTCCTAGGAAACAGTTTTGTGACTCCTTTGATAAGGTCCTTTATTTTCCATTGCGTATTCTCATTAGATGTTGCTGGTAAATAGGGAAAAATACTAAATTTTGTACATTAATTTTGAATCTGACCAGGTAAGTAAATTCTTAGTTCTATTAGTTTATCAATTGTTTGCCTTGATTTTTTTTGTTTGTTTGTTTTGATACAGACATCTGAAGTTAATGAGTCATTAATTTTTTTCAGTATTTATGATTAAACTCACATTGGCTAGGTGCTCCAGGTAAATAGTAGATGTAATGGTGAGTGTGCGTATTTTACTTTGAACTTTACTGAGAATGTTTCTGATATTTCGTCACTGAAGTGTGATGTTTGCTGTAGATTTCCAGTGTTCCAATGTGGACACATGATATTCTTCTCTTAACTGGGTATGTAATGTAGTAAGCTGTAAATTCCCAGTGTAGTTCCAATCAAAATGCCATGGAACCAATTTATTAAATATTTACCTAGAAAGAAATGTATGAGAGCAGACTCCAGTCACTTTTGACTGTCTCCACAGTTACCTCTCTGGTCCAAGGTAGTATCATCTGTGCCTGGATTATCACATCAGCCTTGAAACTATTCTTTGACCCTTGCCGTCTCTACCATTCCCACACCGGCCTCTACAGTCTAATTTTAGCATCTCAGCTAGAGTGATCCTTGAATGAATTGCTTTACTTAACCCTCTTGGTAAGTCTGTACATTAGTCTCTCTATTTTACAGAAAGGACATTTTTTTTTGGAAAGGTTAAATAATTGAAACAAGGTCAAACAGTTAGCAAGAAGCAGAGTCAAGATTCGAATCCAGTATTCCAGAGCCTGTTCTCTTTAACACTAGCTTGTACTGTATTTGTATTAACTGTTTCTCTGCTGAGATTATATTGTTTTACTATTTTAAAAGGAAACTCAAAAATGTTAGGCATATGTGATAGGCTGTATGAGACATATGTGAGATCTGTGCCTTGGTCTCACCTCAGATACACTTTAATTTTTACTGTGAATGACAGAAAGCTGACCCACTGTGGCATCTTTGGTATTTATATTGTGATAGAGAGAAATCAAAATGTTCATTTCTAAACCAATCTAGTATACATAGGTATATTTTTTCCCCTTAGTTTTTTGGGAATAGTTAAACTGTAACACCTTCTTTTCTCCTGTGGCATGTTTGATTGCCTCTTAACTGTGGTGCTGTAATAAAGTTCAATTTTAGTGATCACAGAACCTGAATGTTGAAATAAGTTATTTTTAGAAGTGCTGGGTTTATGGTAATGTTGAAAGTTTTATCATGTTGTTATGGCAACCAAAAATCTTAAAGTACTGATTAATGACAAGCTCACTGATTTTGGAAGTTAGCAGTTAATTTCTTATTATGGCTCAGTACTTTAAATAATTATTTAAATTATATGTAAGGTAATTTCAGTGAGCATGTTTTAAAATGAGAATGGTATCTCCATTTAGTTATACAATAATGTTTATTAGTATTTTCAGAATTTATAACTGTAGTTTTATACTGTGACATTTATAACTGGACAAAAATAATTTCTTAATGTCTGGTATTCTCACAGATAGATAACTAAAATACTTTGCACTTCTGTGAAATTGTGTAACAAGCTCATCTCTTTTATTTCTTATTTTTTCTCATAGCACATTAGCTACATGATTATTATCTTTGATATTGATATACTAGAATAGCAAACTATACAGGGGGGTGGGGGGAAACAGCAACTGTACTTTGCAAAAGTAAGAAGACTTTCCAGACCATGGAAGTAAGGTGTGTAGGGTCTGGGAGACCAGCATGTCTTTTTCATGTCATATTGAAACATTGTTAATAGACCCATCAAAAATTAGGGGAATGTACCCTTGTTTGATTTTCTGTTTACTATGGATTAAAAGGTTCCGAGATGAAACTTTCCTGCTCTATGAGATGTTAGTTCATTTTATCTGTAACCTGATTTATCCTAATCTTCCTTTTCCAATGCCTGTAAATGACCATTTCCTCAAAACGTTTTATGAATCAACTTTACCATCTTAATAATTTCCTACATTAATGAATTATTTGTATGTGTCTTGTTTTAAATTTTTTGAAATTACAGTGAGAATGTCATGTAAAGACATGTAAAGAGACCAAGAAAGTTAATGATCTAACTTTATAGATGAATCTTGGCTTACATTCAGAAGCTTTTCCCTTTTAACTGGACTTTTGCATATCTGTTGTTGGTCATGTGAAAAGCAGGATTTATCTTTAGAATTTTAACATAAACAGTTCTAAAAGTATCACACTCATCAAGTATGTGATTGGCTGTGATTGATCAAAATACAGAAAGTAAAATCTGAGGTCAGTACCCATGCTAGAAAATAGCATACATGACTGAGGCAAAAAAAAAAAAAAAAAATACTGCTTTTCTTTACCTGTACTTGAAAAGATCAGTGGATAAGGATATTCCACCTTTTTAGAAGCACATGACTAGACTGAGATGATTTGCTGGTCATTTTGTATTTATACAGTTCTTGAATTTTCCACTTTTGACACTGATTTTATTTTTCACTGTAATGATTCATTATTTGACCTTCATATTTCACACATAATATTAGTGAATAATTTGGACCAAGATACCAGGCAGGCAGAAGGCAGACAGATAAGATATACGTGATAACTTTTTAACATAAGGGGTGAACTTACATAGTAATTAGCATTAAAAATAAAAAGGAGGAGATAGTAAAATGGCAAGAAAATTGCTTTATTACTCTAGAAACACTACCCATTTATGTATAAGTCACTGATACGTTTCGTTACTCAGGGAACCGAGTTCCACAAAGTGATGTACGTGGATGCATATATGTGTGTGTATGTGTATGAATAAGCATATATAGGTTTTTTAACAGCAGTTCTTTAAAAAGCTCTTAGCTTAATGAAATAATACAATTTCAAAGCTGAAAGTATCTAGTAAAGGTTATCAAGGTCAGTATTTTGTTTTATGATATTGGAATTAGGCTTGGAAAGGTTAAATTACTTGTTCAAGGCAGCGGTAAGTAGCAGAACTTGAGCTAGAGTCAAGATCTTCTGACAGTAATGTCCTTCACTGTACCATTTACCTCTGCCATGTATAACTCATTAGGAAAACATTAATGAATATGAGCGTGTGGACCTGTACCTGGCTTGGGTAGTAATAAATGAACTTCTAACATTTGTCCAGAAATATGGAATCACTATCAGTCACAGTTCTTGCTCTTCACAGTTTGGCTTGACTCGGCTTCACTTGGAGAATCTCCATTTCCGTTGCATTTCTGTCCTGTTGACTTTAACAGCTGGCTGTTAGGCCAGGAGGACCCCTTCTGTTCCGTTCCCTTTTTCTTTCCACTCTGTGAAAGACTTTTTTGTCCACAGGCTTTTGGATCTCTCATCTTGTTCAGTGCAGCCGTGTTCATGTTTTGATCCCTCCCTTGTCTTGGTGGCTTCTTAAACTGGGGAGTGGAATGAGGAAGCCCTATGCCATCAAATACAAACATTTAAAATGAATTACAAACTCTTACTTGGTCTTATTGGCTTGGTTTTATTTAATTATTTGTCTTAGCAGTGTTGCTTTATTCTGGTTCTCTGTGTTGCAGATTTATAATGATTTTCAGCTGTCTTGTGAGTTGTGGCTTAAAGGTGGAAATGTGCCCTGAGTTACAACTAAGCTTTAGTAATGTTAAAAATTTTCACTGCATGGATTTGAAATTAAAATTTTAAATTGATTATTTTCAGAATTTTCAGTAATTCTGTATTTACCAGTTATTAACTCTGGGTTTTTAAAAAATGTGTTTAATATTCATTTTTGTACCTTATTCTGATTTTAAACCTATTGTAAGAAGGAATAGCCTTGTTTGTATGTTTCACATGTAGCTTAAGTACACACTGTTCAGACTGAGTACAGATTTTAGAGTATGAGGTGTGAGTAATATTTTATAAACCTCCAAATATCTTACTGCTTTTATGGAGGAGGAAGAGGGATAGATTGGGAATTTGGAGTTGATTGATGCAAGCTGTTTCATTTAGAATGGATAAACAAGGTCCTACTATATAGCACAGGGAACTATCTCCAATCCCCTGGGATAAACCATGGTGGAAAAGAATATTAAAAAGAGAATGTATGTATGTGTAAAACTGAGTCACTCTGCTGTAGAGCAGAGATTTGTACAACATTGTAAATCAGCTGTATTCCAATAAAATATTAAAACAATTCAAATAAAAAGTCTTACTGATTTTAGTAGAGAACTAGAAGTGCTATATCTAAAATTCATTATTTGTTGCAAATGAGTATAAAATATTACAGTTAACAGATTTTTTAAATGCTAATTATAGTATTTTTCAGCTGTGTCACTTACAGAAAATGATTGTTGTATCATTTTGATACATCTATTGTTACGCTCAGTTAATTATAGGAGCAATCACTAACCAGCAGGTTTTTTTAAAAAATCTCCAAGCCTCATCTGGTAAAGTAGGTTACCAAATCAGTTTCTACCATCCTCCCTTCCAAGGTAGTACAGCCAATAGCATTGCTCCACTCTGCTCAAAAAAGTTACTCAGCGTATCTGCCTTCTACTCAGTCTCATTCTGGAAGCTTTAGGGAAATGTGGGGTTGTTCTAACAAATCACAGTTGCTCAAATCGAGAGTTTGAGACCCCATCGGAACAGTGTGCAATGACCCAAGACCATAAGTGGACTCCCTTCCTCATTCCATTCAACCAGTTTTATTCTTCTTTAGACCACTGATCCCCATATTTCCACAGATAATCTTAACAGAGGTATAATTTTGGTCATGGATGTTCTAAGAACTGGTTATTTCTAGCACTGAAGGACAGGGAAGTCTTCGTGGATGAGGGAGTCCATTTTTCCTGAGAATTAAGAGCATTGAAAGGTGGATGAGAGACATTGCAGGCTAATGGAGGTATGTGAGGGAGCGAAGGACCTGAGGTCAGGAAGAGCAGGGCAGATAGGCCAGTCAGGGGTTGAGCTGGACTGTAGAATTAGAGTAATGATGCAGATAGCATTACAGAAGATTTTAAGTGAAAGGGTAAGGAATTCTGACTTCTCTGAAATTGGAAGAAAACATTGAGTCGCCTTGAAGGGTCCTGGGTAAGGGAGAGACATGATAAAAGTTATGCTTTAGAAAGATTAATCTAACAGTGCTTCAGTTCAGTTCAGTCACTCAGTCGTGTCCAACTCTTTGCAACCCCATGAATCGCAGCACGCCAGGCCTCCCTGTCCATCACCAACTCCTGGAGTTCACCCAAACTCACATGCATCGAGTTGGTGATGCCATCCAGCCATCTCATCCTCTGTTGTCCCCTTCTCCTCCTGCCCCCAATCCCTCCGAGCATCAGAGTCTTTTCCAATGAGTCAACTCTTTGCATGAGGTGGCCAAAGTACTGGAGTTTCAGCTTCAGCGTCAGTCCTTCCAATGAATACCCAGGACCGGCCTCCTTTAGGATGGACTGGTTGGATCTCCTTGCAGTCCAAGGGACTCTCAAGAGTCTTCTCCAACACCACACTTCAAAAGCATCAATTCTTCAGCACTCAACTTTCTTCACAGTCCAACTCTCACATCCACACATGACCACTGGAAAAACCATAGCCTTGACTAGATGGACCTTTATTGACAAAGTAATGTCTCTGCTTTTGAATATGCTATCTAGGTTGGTCCTAACTTTCCTTCCAAGGAGTAAGCATCTTTTAATTTCATGGCTGCAGTCACCATCTGCAGTGATTTTGGAGTCCAAAAAAATAAAGTCTGACACTGTTTCCACTGTTTCCCCATCTATTTCCTACGAAGTGATGGGACCAGATGCCATGATCTTAGCTTTCTGAAAGTTGAGCTTTAAGCCAAGTTTTTCACTCTCTTCTTTCGCTTTCATCAAGAGGCTTTTAGTTCCTCTTCACTTTCTGCCATAAGCTTGGTGTCATCTGCTTAAGCTACACTAAATGTGGAGGAGACTGGCTGGAGAAAGACCAATGGGATTTTGCTTTCTCCTCCCGGCGGGAGTTTGTTACGGTCTGAACTGAAGTGATGGCACATAGATATGACACTGACAGAGGTACCAAACAAGTAGGGTTGAGAGTAAAGCTTTAAAGACACGTTTTAAGTTAGTTACTGTGAACATCAGAAAAGTGTTTCTGTCAGTGCTTGTGTGCTCAGTTGTATCTGACTTTTTTCACCTCATGGGCTGTAGCCTGCCAGGGTCCTCTGTCCATGGAATTCTCCAGGCAAAAATACTGGAGTGGGTTGCCATTTCCTCCTCCAGGGAACCTGTGCATCCCAGGGATCTGGGATGTCCTGTGTCTCCCACATCTCTGGCATTGGCAGGCCCCTGGGAAGCCTGTTTTCATCAGTAGGTATAGTGATAAAGGAGCAGTTGGAGTTGATGAACTAAATGTCATGAAAACTATTAAACAATTAATGCAGATTTAAAGAACCCAGTGCTATTTTTTTCTAAAGACATTTACTTCAGTTTACTTAAAATTATTTCTCTTCTTATGTGCTTGTATAGGAATGTGTGTTTGTAAAAATGCTGTGATTTGTTGCAGACAAGTGTCACCTTTGTGGGAGAGATGAAGATTATTAGTAATCGAGGAGATGTGATTATTAGTATAGGAGCTGTAGGTGAAAGGACTGTATATTGTAAGTTATTCTGAGATTTGAAGGATTGGTACATTTGAATGGTTATAAGCCTCTTTACAGTTAATGTGTTGTCAGTTGGGTTTGCAAAATCAGTCCATTGATGGTGGGTTGCAGTTTCTATTTCTTGTTTAGTAATTCACAATATATTAGCCAATGTTCCATCCTAAACATCACGGTTCTACAGAGTGAGCAAAACACTGCCCCTGCCCTTCTGCAACCTACATACTAATGGAGATTTCATAAAGAAATAATAAATATAAAAAAACCCTTTATCCCCAAACCAAGATAACTTGTGTAGTTGTACAAAGATTTTTAATAAGATGTGATAAATATGAAATACTTTGGTTCAAGTATGGAGCTTTCTTGGAATGCTTAGTCTTTCGTTTTCAGCTTATGTGTTAACACAGATCTGTTTGTTTATCAATAGAGAGCAGATCATAAAACAGTCTACAGAATTAGTCTGCAGAGCCTATGGGGAAGTGTATGCAGCTGTGATGAATCCGGTCAATGAGTACAAAGATCCTGGGAGCATTCTACACCGATCGCCACAGCAAGTGCGGACACTTCTCTCCTGATCATCGCCTTTGAGTGTGGTAGCAGAATACTGCATTCCTAAAACCCTGAAGGTTTTCTTGGTTTTTAGTCTGTTCATCTTTACTTTGAAATCTGATGGTTGCAATTTTCTTTGTATCATAAGAATGTGAATCCCAGTAACTGCTTTGGTCACAGTAATGTGTAAGTAAGTAACATGTTGACCTGGGTTATTAGCAGTTGCTCTGTATCTGCTCTCCACACAGAAGGACTCTGTTTTTGCTAACCTTGTCTCTAGCTCTGCTATTTTCCCTCAATTCTGGAATACACATATGTGGAAAAAGAGTAGAATGAGAGGTTTCAGGGATTTTTTTTTTTAAACAAGATTAGTTCTAAATTTAACTGTACATTAAAAATTATCTAAACTTAAGAGTTAGTTTGAAGATATGACCTAATATTAATAAGCATCTCTTTACTTAAAGATTCATTTGCTTCCTTATTAGATATTGTGCGTAAGTATGCTTAAACGGAGGAGCAGAAATATACATTCAGCAAAAACAGAGAACAGTCATTTAAAGGTGGCTTCCACTCTGTGTCTGCCCTGGACTGAACTCAAGGTGAAGTTCGGCACTTCGGCTAGGATGTAGGTGTGAAGTGTGCTGCATGTCAGTCTGGAGTTTAAAGGAATGTGTTTGTTGTACCATGTGGACTCTAAATTCAACTGTCTGTTCATTTTGTCTGATGTTTAAGCCAACAAAAAACTGATGTATTCTATCACTGGAGGGAAAATACCAAAGTAGCAAACTTCTAATTGATGACATATCTACCCATATGATGGCCCCTTGCAAAAAATTGTTTGGGCTCTGACTTTGAAACTTGACCAAAACTGAGATTCAAAATCAGTTTTTTTTTTTTTTTTAAACAAATCTAAATGTATTTGATGTGACTTGACTTTGTTCGTAAGATGTTGAGGACAGTTCTTATTAGCAAAATCTTAATTTCTGGTAGATCTATAAAAAGAGGTGTGTCCCCAAATTACAAATGAGAAAATGAGGTATAAGGAGAACCTTGGTTAGGTTGAAATATTTTGAAAAGTAGTAAGATAATATTTATTTGGCAAATACAGAATATATAACAAATTGGTATTGTCAGAACGGGGCCTGTTCTATCTGAAATTACAATTGTATTTTTTTGGAGCAAGAGTAATTGGTTACATATCATCTCTTTTGGTGTTTAATCTGTATTTTAATTTTTCCTTTAATAAATGTGATATAGTAAAGAAAATAAAGTATGATGTAAGGCAAGAGCTTAAATTTTATATAATTTGTATCTATTGTGAGAAAAGATTGCTTGCTTACCACTAGTGAATTCCTTTGTTTTCTAGGGGGAATAAAAATATATTTATCTTTCTACCTAATTTTTTCAAATAAAATACTGAAGTGTTTTTAGAACAGCGATCATTGCAGTATTTTTGTACATCTTGTCAATGTGTTTTTAGAAAATAGGCTAATGGGAAGGAAAGTACAATACAGGGCCAAATTGATAAAACCAGTGGAAGATGGGCGAGCATGATGTGGTGTCAGTGTGATGTTGAGAACTTAGTTAAAATAAAAGACTGCAAGGGTTAGTTCAGGAGCTTAACACTGTATTTGCTGTTTACTTCATAGTTTACATTTTGAACTGTTTAAGTATAACCTTGGGTGATGCAGGTCAGCCTTCCCTTTAGAGAGGGAGGTTATTTGCCTGACCAAAGCCTTCTCTGATGGAATGTTTCCAATTCTTTTTCTGTGCTTGTATTGGACCAGTGAATGTTACCTGAGAAAAATCACGCCCAGTAGAATGACTGACTTTTTTAATTCATGAGCACAGTTTCAAATGCTACTTGGTGTTGCTTTGTGTAATCCTTTTCTGTCTCAGGTGAGCTCAGCTCCCTACTTTTCAAGATGACCCTTCACCCTCACTTAGTTAATGACCTTCATGATTCATTGAGATGGAAGCTGTCAGATTTATCTCCCTCATTTTTCTTCTACCCTCCTAGTTGTATTCATCATCTTCGTCTTTCCTCCTCTTGTGTTGGAGACAGCATCCTCTTCGTGTAACAAGCAGTTCCCTTCCTCTGGACTCCGGGTTCCATTCTCTCCCCTTCTCAGGGACTTTTGTCTCTCAAGTTAACCCTTTATTTTGCTTCAGCGACTTCTGACTTCTCTGTAGGATTATTCTTGACAGCATACACAGTGCTCTAGTGTTGATAATGTTTTTTAAAACTTGCCACCTCCCGGATCCTAATACCTCCATTTCTCTGCTGCATTTTATGGTCATTTATGCATGTAGTCTTAACATTTCTACTGCCATTGTGTCCTGAATTACCCCTGTGTGGCTGGCTTCAGCATCCCCACATCACTGCAACACAGCCAGTCGTGATGAGATCCCCATAGCATTGTGTGTTGTCAGATCAGTGGATTCTTCTCATTCCTTCCTTTATTAAACTTTCAATAGCATTCCACACATTTCTGTCTGAAATACTGTGCTTTCCAGGCTTTCACAGCACAACTTTCTGCTAGTTTTCCATTCACTTCACTCACCAAACCTTCCCTGATTCTCTTGTGTCTTTGTGACCTTTAAGAGTTGGCATACTCTAGGGCTTGATCCTCAGTTTTTTTCCCCCTCAGGAGTATGCATAGCTCAACTTTCTCTGGCTACTATTAGCTCACATCCTTAGATCCATCCATTCAGTGGAATACTCCACAGTAGTGAAAAATGAAACAATTCCCAAATACGTAATGTTGAACAGAACAATCTCAGAATAGTATGAGTCCATTTATAGAATTTTAAAATAAAAGATAAGGCAAATTTGCACATTATTCATGGATATGTATGTGGTAAAGCTGTAAGGAAATATGGGAAAGGATTAATGCAGACTTCAAGGTTACCTCACAGGATCCTTAGAAGTTACTAATGTTCTGTTCTTATGCTTGATTGTTAGTATATGTGTGGTCATTTTTAAATTTTCTAAAATATGAACTCTTTACATATTTCACAATTTTTAAAAAAAAGGTTGAAAGAAATTGTTTAGCACAGGGCCTGGGGTAAAGTTAGAATTCAGTAGAATTTATATCTTACCAAATAGAGAATATCCAGAAAGAGGAAGAAATTTCCAAAAGGAGGTTTTTATAGTTATGTTTATAATCTTTAAAATGATAAAGTTATAATTTGATAAAAATTTATTAAAAAATTCTGGAGTTGAAAAGTATAATAACAAAATTTCACTATAGGAGTTCATCAGATTTGAACAGATAGAAAAAGGTGTCAGCAAACTTGAAGACAGGTCAACTGAAATTATTTAGTCTGAGGAACAGAAAGGAAAGAATAAAATGAAAGAAAATGCACAGAAACTCAAAGATTTTGAATATTGTCAACAATATTCACACAATGGGAATCTCAGAAAAAAAGGCCGGGGGAGGCCGAAAGAATATTGGAAGAAATTGGAAGGAAACTTTACACATTTGATGAAAACTTTACTATACACACTCAAGAAATTTACCAGATTCTATGTAGGATAAATTCAAAGAAATACACACAAAAGTACATCATGCAATCAAATTATCAAAAAAAAAAAAAAAAAGCCTAGGACTAAGAGGGAATCTAATGCATGAATGCATGTATAGATGTGTTTGAGTACATATGTAAAAAAGGATGTTTCAAAAGTTATTTCTTAACACAGTGTGTTGAAACTATATCTTACACTGCCTTGTGTAATGCATGCAGACAGGTGTTTCAAGACATACGTAGGAAGAAGTTTCTAAGAGTGCTCCCTGCTCGTTATGTTAAGAAGAAGAATGTTATTTCAGTTATTGGGTGTGCTGACCATTCAGCATCATGTGTAAAGAGGTGCTTATATATGTAAAAATACAAAATACAAGTGTGAAAAGTTGGTTCTTTGAAAAGACAAAAAAATTGACTACCCTTTAGCTGGGTCAAGTAGAAAAAAAACGGTACAGGTTACTAAAACCAGGTACATAAAAAGGGGCATTACTGCTTTATAGAAATAAAAATGATAAACTACAAATAAATATGTCAACAGATAATATAGATGAAGTAGAAAAATAACTAGAAAAACTGATTCAAGGAGAAAAAGAAAATCCGAGTAGACCTTTAGCAGAGACTTAGCAATACAACACTTCTAGTTTTAAAAGTCTAGGGCCAGATATCTTCACTGATGAATTGTATCAAATGTTTGAAGGAGTAACAGTAATTGTTAATCAGATTTTTCCCAAAAAAATAGAAGAGGAGGGAGCACACCCTAACATATTCTGTGAGGCCAGCATTTGTTTTTAGTATAAGCAAAGCCAGAAAAGGCACCACAAGAAAACTACAGACCAATATCCTTTGTGAATACTGACACAAAATCCTTAACAAAATACTAGCAAATGGAATCGAGCAACACATTAAACAATTATATACTACGATTAAGGGGATTAGTTCCGGGTGCAAGGTCAGTGAGACACGGCAAGTCAATGTACTATGCAGTATTAACAGTATAAGTAAAGGAAAAAAAAATGCATGATCACTTCAATAGATGTAGGAGAATCCAACAAACACCCTTTCATGATAAAAAAAAAAAAATGGGAATAGATGAAAATTTCTTCAACTGAACAGACATTTATGAAAAACAAGCTAGCATTACTTAATGCTGAAAAATCGAAGGCTACCATCATTAAAGTTATCAACAAGATAAGGATGTACTCGGAGAAGGCAATGGCACCCCACTCCAGTACTCTT
The DNA here is from genome assembly GCF_032405125.1 of Capricornis sumatraensis. Taxonomy (NCBI): domain Eukaryota; kingdom Metazoa; phylum Chordata; class Mammalia; order Artiodactyla; family Bovidae; genus Capricornis; species Capricornis sumatraensis. Next base: position 32,519,749 of record NC_091080.1, on the reverse strand, counting down.
GCCTGGAAAATCCCGTGGACAGAGGAGCCTGGTGGGCTGCAGTCCGTGGGATTGTGAAGATTTGGACACGACTGAGCGACTTCCCTTTCACTTTTCACTTTCATGCATTGGAGAAGGAAATGGCAACTCACTCCAGTGTTCTTGCCTGGAGAATCCCAGGGATGGGGGAGCCTGGTGGGCTGCCATCTATGGGGTCGCACAGAGTTGGACATGACTGAAGCGACTTAGCAGCAGCAGCAGCAAGGATGTACTCTTACCACTTCTTTTCCACAGCATACCAGAAATTCTAGCAGAGCAATTAGGCAAGAAAAAATTAAAAGGCACACCAACTAAAAAGGAAGAAGCAACACTGTGTCTGTTTGCGGATTGATTATGGCCATATATTGGGCTTCCTTGATAGTTCAGCTGGTGCAGAATCTGCCTGCGGTGCAGGAGACTCCAGTTTAATTCCTGATTCAGAGTGATCCCCTGGAGAAGGGATAGGCTACCCACTCCAGTATTCTTGGGCTTCCCTGGTGGCTCAGGTGGTAAAGAATCTGCCCGCAATGCAGAAGACCTGGGTTGGGAAGATCCCCTGGAAGAGAGCATGGCAACCCACTCCAGTATTCTTGCCTGGAGAATTCCCATGGGCAGAGGTGCCTGACAGGCTACAGTCCATGGGGTCGCAAAGAGTTAGGACTGAGTGACTAAGTACCGAATGGCACACAGTTATATATGAGTTTCCCAGGTGGCGCTAGTGATAAAGAACTCACCTGACAGTGCAGGAGACAAGAGACGTGGGTTCAATCCGTGGGTCGGGAAGATTTCCCTGGAGGAGGGCGTGGTAACCCACTCCAGTATTCTTGCTGGGAGAATCCCATGAACAGAGAAGCTTGGCAGGCTATGTTCCATAGGGTTGCAAAGAGACACAACTGAAGTGACTTAGCACAGCACATGGTTATATATATATATGTAACATATATATATATATATATAATTTATATACACTGAAGAATAAAAATATTAGAATTAATAGTATAGCAGTGTTGCAGTATACAAGACCAGTATGCAAAAGTCTGTTGTGTTTCTAAACATTAGCAATGAGCAATCTGAAAATTGAAACAATTCATTTATAGTAGCACTGCAAACAATAAAATTCTTAGGAGAAGATTTAACCAAGGGAGTGATTCTCCATGGAAAACCACAAAACCCTGTTGAAAGATGTTAGTTCAGTTCAGTTCAGTCACTCAGTTGTGTCTGACTCCGACTCTTTGCGACCCCATGAATCGCAGCACGCCAGGCCTCCCTGTCCATCACCAACTCCCAGAGTTCACTCAGATTCACATCCATCGAGTCCGTGATGCCATCCAGCCATCTCATCCTCTGTCGTCCCCTTCTCCTCCTGCCCCCAACCCCTCCCACCATCAGAGTCTTTTCCAGTGAGTCAACTCTTCGCATGAGTTGGCCAAAGTACTGGAGTTTCAGCTTTAGCATCATTCCTTCCAAAGAAATCCCAGGGCTGATCTTCAGAATGGACTGGTTGGATCTCCTTGCAGTCCAAGGGACTCTCAAGAGTCTTCTCCAACACCACACTTCAAAAGCATCAATTCTTCGGTGCTCAGCCTTCTTCACAGTCCAACTCTCACATCCATACATGACCACAGGAAAAACCATAGCCTTGACTAGACAGACCTTACTTGGCAAAGTAATGTCCCTGCTTTTGAATATGCTATCTAGGTTGGTCATAACTTTCCTTCCAAGGAGTAAGCGTCTTTTAATTTCATGGCCGCACTCACCATCTGCAGTGATTTTGGAGTCCAAAAAAATAAAGTCTGACACTGTTTCCACTGTTTCCCCTTTCTATTTCCCATGAAGTGATTGGACCAGATGCCATGATCTCATTTTCTGAATGTTGAGCTTTAAGCCAACTTTTTCACTCTCCACTTTCACTTTCATCTAAATGAAAAGACATTTCATATTCATGGATTGGAAAATAATACTGTCAAGATGGCAGTAGTCCCAAAATTGATCTATAGATTCAGTGCAACCTCTATCAAATTCCACCTACCTTTTTGTGTTCCAGAAATAGACAAGCTAATCCTAAAATTCATATGGGCATACAGCAGACTTTATGAATAGCCAAAACAATCTAAGTGAAGTGAAAGTCACTCAGTTGTGTCTGATTTTTTGCGGCCCCAGGGACTGTACAGTCCATGGAATTCTCCAGGCCAGAATACTGGAGTGGGTAGCCTTTGCCTTCTCCAGGGGAATCTTCCCAACCCAGGAATCGAACCAGGATCTCCTGCCCTGCAGGCAGATTCTTTACCAACTGAGCTATCTTGAATCTTTGCCATTTCAAATCTTATTAAATGATACAGTAAGCAAAACAGTGTGATATTGATTGGCATAAGGATAGACATATTGTTCAATGGAACAGAATTTAGAGTTCAGAAATAGACCCGTACATCCATCATCAGTTAATTTTTTTTAACAAGGCTGTCAAGACTGTTCAATGAGGAAAAAATAATCTTTTAAATAAATGGCACTGGAACCACTGGAAAACCACACAGAAAAGATTGAAACTGGACTATATCTCATATCTGAAAATCAACTGAAAGATCTAAATGTAAAAGCTAAAAACTAAATCTCTGAGAAGAAAAAAGTGAAAGTGTTAGTCACTTAGTCATGTCTGACTCTTTGTGACCTCATGGGCTGTAGCCCGCCAGGCTCTTCTGTCCATGGAATTCCCCAGGCAAGAATACTGGAGTGCGTTGCTATTCTCTTCTTCAGAGAATCTTCCTAACCCAGGGTTTGAACCAGGTCTCCTGCATTGCAGTCAGATTTTTTTACCATCTGAGCCATTTGTAGGTATAAATCTTTGTGGCCTTAAGCAACAAGTTTTCATCTTCCATGCAATATAATGGATTTTTAAGTATAAGTAAAAGTGCAGTCACATAATACTGTTGAATACTTCCAGGAGATCAATTTATTTTTCTAATTATTAATAGTTAATAATATGCTGTTAACAATTGTAAATAGATAGGCCTTACATATGATTACTTTTGGACTATAGTTGCATTTAAACACAACTGTCTTGAAAATACATACTTATTCCTCCTCAGAATATGCTTTTGGAGACAGCTGACATAAAACAATCATAAGTTGGCTATGAAATGAATATAGTAATCATACTAATAACAGCATGCTAGTCTATCAAATTCAACTCACATTAATGCCAGTGAATATTAAAAATAAAACTTTCCTAGCACTGATAAGTAAAAATGAATGGTACTAAGTTTATGAAAATGAGTTGAATTGGGGAAAATTTTTGATGGAGCCAGAAATATCCATATGAAATATTTGCTTGCTCTGAGGGGATATATCATTTTTTGAAAAGTATTCTGTCACTGTGTATTTTAAACAGGGAAGGTCCAAGCCAATCTGGGGTTTTCAAGGTTTATTACTTTGCCACCACGAAATTAATTTACTTGAGTATGCTCTTCATTTCCATTAATGTCAAGATCTGAAATTCCCCTGGAGGAAGCATTCATTTTTTGCCCACTAACCACAAAATGTCAAGAGACAAGAGTGATTTTTCTCATGCAAAGCCATCATCAGAAGTTGGGTCCCCTGTGTCGAGCCCAGCCTTTCTAGGGGTGTCGTCTGTTATGAGCCTAGTTTGCAGGATTCAGACAAGAGCTGGCCACTGTTGTTAGCCAGGACTCAGATGCAATATAAAATGGTAATAGAGATGAAACTGAGGTTAAAAAAAAAAGTACATTTACCGTAGAAGCCAAGTCTTAAAAAGGAGACCAAAGATTTGATTCATATTTCACAGACTTGCAATATGTATTTAATGGGAGATCAGGAATTTTCCTTGCTTAAAAACCATGTTAGTTCCTTTTCATAAACAAAGATGTAAGTAAAGCAAGCATTCGAAGGCCAAAAGGCCATCGTTAAAAACAAAGGTAAACAACAGAACACCAAGTTTGCGCTCCCTGCATCATCCAGCATAGTCCTACTGGCTGGCTGTTTTACATACGGTAATGTGTTTCAGTGCTCCTCTCTGAATTCATCCCAGCCTTAGAGGGGTGCAATGGGATGGGAGGTGGGAGGGGGCTCAAGAGGGAAGGAACATAGGTATAATTGTGGCATTCTTGTTGATGTATGGCAGAGACCAACAATATTGTAAAGCAATTATCCTCCACTTAAAAATGTTTAAAAAGATAAACAACAAAAAGAAAACATCAAGGTACCCTGCCTTATTCTGAATCTTACACAGAAGAAAACCACTTATCCACTGAGTATTAACAGGTTAAAAGTGAATCATGCAATAATAAACCATAATGGCATTTGCAGAAACCAAAAATGTGCAAATTCACTCTTATGATTTATCAAAAGACTCTTTGCAAGTGGTAAATCATTAACTGTGGTGTTGCTGTTGGTAACCGCAAATCTTAGGGGATGGTTCTGAGTTAATATTGCTTCCTGCTTTCTGTGTGTCATCATGGTGGGGTGAGGCTGTGCCATTCTGTCATACCTCTCAAATTTCCATATATGTGGACACATTTCTGGATCTTTCTTTGCATTCTTTTCATGGGTTCATTTATTTCTGCACCTATAACTGATTTTTGAATTGTGTAAGTTTTATAACGTGTGTAAGTCGTTCAGTCATGTCCAACTCTGCAACTCCATGGACTGCAGCCCACCAGGCTCCTCTCTCCATGGTATTCTCCAGGCAAGAATACTGAAGTGAGTTGCCATTCCCTTCTCCTGGGGGGTCTTCCCAAGCCAGGGATCAAACCCAGGCCTCCTGTATTGCAGGCAGATTCTTTACCATCTGAGCCACCAGGGAAAAATCTTGGTATCTGGTAGAGTGTTCCATTTTATTTTCTTCACCTAGAGTGCTTTGGGCATTCTTGGCTTTTTGCTATCTCACTATATTCACAAACAGCAGTTGGGAATATGGTTGTGATTACTTTGAATCTATGTATCAATTTGGATAGAATTAATATCTTTATGATATTAAATAATCCAAGTTATGAACATGTTGAATTTTCCTTATCTAGTTAGGGTAGTTTTAGTGTCCCTTAGAAAAATTTTATCATTTTCTCCATATAAATCTAAGAAAAAATTTTTTTGATATAAATTTTATTTTAATTGGAGGCTAATTACAATATTGTATTGGTTTTGCTATACATCAACATGAACCCGCCACGAGTGTACAAGTGTTCTCCATCCTGAACCCCCTTCCCACCTCCCTCCCCATACCATCCCTCTGGGTCATCCCAGTGCACCAGCCCTGAGCATCCTGTATCATGCATCGAACCTGGACTGGTGATTCATTTCACATATGATATTATACATGTTTCAATGCCATTCTCCCAAATCATCCCATCCTCGCCCTCTCCCACAGAGTCCAAAAGACAGTTCTATACATCTGTGTCTCTTTTGCTGTCTCACATACAGGGTTATCGTTACCATCTTTCTAAATTCCATATATATGTGTTAGTATACTGTATTGGTGTTTTTCTTCCTGGCTTACTTCACTCTGTATAATAGGCTCCAGTTTTATCCACCTCATTAGAACTGATTCAAATGTATTCTTTTTAATGGCCAAGTAATACTCCATTGTGTATATGTACCACACTTTCTTATCCATTCATCTGCTGATGGACATCTAGGTTGCTTCCATGTCCTGGCTATTATAAACAGTGCTGCAATGAACATTGGGGTACACGTGTCTCTTTCAATTCTGGTTTCCTTGGTGTGTATGCCCAGCAGTGGGATTGCTGGGTCATAAGGCAGTTCTATCTCCAGTTTTCTAAGGAATCTCCATACTGTTCTCCATAGTAGCTGTACTAGTTTGCATTCCCACCAACAGTGTAAGAGGGTTCCCTTTTCTCCACACTGTCTCCAGCATTTATACTTTTGGATTGTAGCCATTCTGACTAGTCTGAAATGGTACCTCATTGTGGTTTTGATTTGCGTTTCTCTGATAATGAGTGATGTTGAGCATCTTTTCATGTGTTTGTTAGCCATGTGTATGTCTTCTTTGGAGAAATGTCTGTTTAGGTCTTTGGCCCATTTTTTGATTGGGTCATTTATGTTTCTGGAATTGAGCTGCAGGAGTTGCTTGTATATTTTTGAGATTAATTCTTTGTCATTTGCTTCATTTGCTATTATTTTCTCCCATTCTGAAGGCTGTCTTTTCACCTTGCTTATAGTTTCCTTTGTTGTGCAAAGCTTTTAATTTTAATTAGGTCCCATTTGTTTATTTTTGCTTTTATTTCCAATATTCTGGGAGGTGGGTAATAGAGGATCCTGTTGTGATTTATATCGGAGAGTGTTTTGCCTATGTTCTCCTCTAGGAGTTGTATAGTTTCTGGTCTTACGTTTAGATCTTTAATCCATCTTGAGTTTATTTTTGTGTATGGTATTAGAAAATGTTCTAGTTTCATTCTTTTACAAGTGGTTGACCAGTTTTCCCAGCACCACTTGTTAAAGAGATTGTCTTTTCTCCATTGTATATTCTTGCCTCCTTTGTCAAAGACAGGGTGTCCATAGGTGCATGGATTTATCTCTGGGCTTTCTGTTTTGTTCCATTGATGTATATTTCTTTCTTTGTGCCAGTACCATACTGTCTTGATGACTGTGGCTTTGTAGTAGAGCCTGAAGTCAGGCAGGTTGATTCCTCCAGTTCCATTCTTCTTTCTCAAGATTGCTTTGGCTATTTGAGTTTTTTTGTATTTCCATACAAATTGTGAAATTATTTGTTCTGCTGCTGCTACTGCTGCTGCTAAGTCACTTCAGTCATGTCCGACTCTGTGCAACCCCATATAGATGGCAGCCCACCAGGGTCCACCATCCCTGGGATTCTACAGGCAAGAACATTGGAGTTGGTGGCCATTTCCCACTAAGTGAAAAGTGAAAGTGAAGTCATTTAGTCATGTCCGACTCTTCATGACCCCATGGACTGCAGCCTACCAGGCTCCTCCATCCATGGGATTTTCCAGGCAAGAGTACTGGAGTAGGTTGCTTGATAGGGATTGCACTGCATCTGTAGATTGCTTTGGGTAGTGTACTCATTTTCACTATGTTGATTCTTCTGATCCATGAACATGGTATATTTCTCCATCTATTAGTGTCCTCTTTGATTTCTTTCACCAGTGTTTTATAGTTTTCTATATATAGGTCATTAGTTTCATTAGGTAGATATATTCCTAAGTATTTTATTTTCGTTGCAATGGTGAATGGAATTGTTTCCTTAATTTCTCTATTTTCTCATTGTTAGTGTATAGGAATGCAAGGGATTTCTGTGTGTTGATTTTATATCTTGATACTTTACTATATTCATTGATTAGCTCCAGTAATTTTCTGGTGGAGTCTTAAGGGTTTTCTATGTAGAGAATCATGTCATCTGCAAACAGTGAGAGTTTTACTTCTTTTCCAATTTGGATTCCTTTTATTTCTTTTTCTGCTCTGATTGCTGTGGCCAAAACTTCCAAAATTATGTTGAATAGTAGTGGTGAAAGTGGGCACCCTTGTCTTGTTCCTGACTTTAGGGGAAATGCTTTCAATTTTTCACCATTGAGGATAATGTTTGCTGTGGGTTTGTCATATATAGCTTTTATTATGTTGAGGTATGTTCCTTCTATTCCTGCTTTCTGGAGGGTTTTTATCATAAATGGATGTTGAATTTTGTCAAAGGCTTTCTCTGCATCTATTGAGATAATCATATGGCTTTTGTTTTTCAATTTGTTAATGTGGTGTATTACATTGATTGATTTGCGGATATTGAAGAATCCTTGCATCCCTGGGATAAAGCCCACTTGGTCATGATGTATGATCTTTTTAATGTGTTGTTGGATTCTGATTGCTAGAATTTTGTTAAGGATTTTTGCATCTATGTTCATCAGTGATATTGGCCTGTAGTTTTCATGGCATCTTTGTCAGATTTTGATATTAGGATAATGGTGGCCTCATAGAATGAGTTTGGAAGTTTACCTTCCTCTGCAATTTTCTGGAAGAGTTTGAATAGGATAGGTGATAGCTCTTCTCTAAATTTTTGGTAGAATTCAGCTGTGAAGCTGTTTGGACCTGGGCTTTTGTTTGCTGGAAGATTTCTGATTACAATTTCAATTTCAATGCTTGTCATGGGTCTGTTAAGATTTTCTATTTCTTCCTGGTTCAGTTTTGGAAAGTTGTACTTTTCTAAGAATTTGTCCATTTCTTCCAAGTTGTCCATTTTATTGGCATATAATTGCTGATAGCAGCCTCTTATGATCCTTTGAATTTCTGTGTTGTCTGTTGTGATCTCTCCATTTTCATTTCTAATTTTATTGATTTGATTTTTCTCCATTTGTTTCTTGATGAGTCTGGCTAATGGTTTGTCAATTTTATTTATCCTCTCAAAGAACCAGCTTTTGGCTTTGTTGATTTTTGCTATGATCTCTTTTGTTTCTTTTGCACTTATTTCTGCCCTAATTTTTAAGATTTCTTTCCTTCTACTAACCCTGAGGGTCTTCATTTCTTCCTTTTCTAGTTGCTTTAGGTGTAGAGTTAGGTTTTTTATTTAACTTTATTTAAATCTAAGAAAATTTTGTTGTACTTTTTTCCAAAGACACTTACAATTCTTATTTATGGTGTAAATGCTGTTTTTAAGTTGCATTTTCAAATTATTGGTTGCTGTATATAGAAATGGAATTGATCTTTGTCTGTTGTTTATATTAGATCCAAGCATTAACTCATTTATGATGATTTTGCTTTGGATTTTCTGTATAAACATTCGTATTATTTGAGACTAGATAACAGTTTTGTTTGTTTCTTTGCAATCTATGTGCCCTTTATCTCTTTCTCATCTTAATATGCTGACTTGAACCTCCAACACAGTGTAACTAATAGCAATGATAATGGACACTTGATTCTTATTTTAAAGGTAATGCTCACAGTATCTCACCACTGACCAGAGAGAAAGTTCTTTTTGTCTTCTATACTCTTAGTTATTAATTATGAATGTGTTGAACTTTATTAAATGACTTTCACAATCTATTCAGATGAGCATGCATCTTTTTTCTTTTACTTGTGGTAAATGACATTTATATTTTTTTTTGATGATAAACTACTCTTGCATTCCTGGGATAATCCTAAATGGATCATTTCATTTTCTGTTTTTTTGTATAAAACACTGGATTTTTATATATTTTTGTATGTTGACTAGTGACTTTACTAAATTTACCAATTCTAAATTTTATCTGTAGATTCTTTTGTAAACTTTTATGTATATATTCTATCACATAGTCTGTAATTAGTGGGAGTTTTGATTCTTCTTATTTTTCCTAGCTCTCTGGTACTGTATAATGTTTAACCAATACAGTGTTATAGTGTTGAATAGAAGTGGTGAGAGTGGTCACTCTTCTCTTTTTCTAAAATATGGGGAAAGAGGGAGAGCTTTCACTACGTAGGTATTTTGTAGATTAACTTGGGGCTACCCCTAGTCCGAGATCAGGAGGGGCAGCCAAGAAGAGCAACCTCACGTCCAAGTAGCAGTGGCTGCACGGGCACAGGAGCACCAAAAGGAGCTACTCCACATTCAAGGTCAGGAGGGGCAACTTCGTAGCAGCGGGTAAGTAGGTAAGTAGCAGGTAAGTAGCAGCGGCTGCCCTTTGCTGGAGAGGCCATGAAGAGATACCCCATGTCTAAGGTAAGAGAAACCCAAGTAAGATGGTAGGTGTTGCAAGAGGGCATCAGAGGGCAGACACACTGAAACCATAATCACAGAAAACTAGCCAATCTGATCACACAGACCAAAGCTTTGTCTAACTCAATGAAACTAAGTCATGCCGTGTGGGGCCACCCAAGATGGACAGGCCATGGTGAAGAGGTCTCCATTCCCACTGGAGAAGGGAATGGCAAATCACTTCAGTATTCTTGCCTTGAGAACCCCATGAACACTATGAAAAGGCAAAATGATAGGATACTGAAAGAGGAAATCCCCAGGTCAGTAGGTGCCCAATATGCTACTGGAGATCAGTGGAGAAATAACTCCAGAAAGAATGAAGGGATGGAGTCAAAGCAAAAATAATACCCAGTTGTGGATGTGACTGGTGATAGAAGCAAGGTCTGATGCTGTAAAGAGCAATATTGCATAGGAACCTGGAATGTTAGGTCCATGAATCAAGGCAAATTGGGTGGTCAAACAGGAGATGGCAAGAGTGAACATTGATATTCTAGGAATCAGTGAAACACAATGGACTGGAATGGGTGAATTTAACTCAGATGACCATTATATCTACTACAGCGGGCAGGAATCCCTTAGAAGAAATGGAGTAGCCATCATGGTCAACAGAAGAGTCCGAAATGCAGTACTGGGATGCAATCTCAAAAACGACAGAATGATCTCTCTTCATTTCCAAGGCAAACCATTCAATATCACAGTAATCCAAGCCTATGCCCCAACCAGTAATGCTGAAGAAGCTAAAGTTGAACGGTTCTATAAAGACCTACAAGGCCTTTTAGAACTAACACCCCAAAAAGATGTCCTTTTCATTATAGGGGACTGGAATGCAAAAGTAGGAGGTCAATAAACACCTGGAGTAACAGGTAAATTTGGCCTTGGAGTACAGAATGAAGCAGGGCAAAGGCTAATAGAGTTTTGCTAAGAGAACGCACTGGTCATAGTAAACAACCTCTTCCAACAACACAAGACTCTACATATGGACATCACCAGATGGCCAACACCAAAATCAGATTGATTATATTCTTTGCAGGCAAAGATGGAGAAGCTCTATACAGTCAGCAAAAACAAGACCGGGAGCTGACTGTGGCTCAGATCATGAGCTCCTTATTGCCAAATTCAGACTCAAACTGAAGAAAGTAGGGAAAACCACTAGACCATTCAGGTATGACCTAAATCAAATCCCTTATGATTATACAGTGGAAGTGAGAAATAGATTTAAGGGCCTAGATCTGATAGATAGAGTGCCTGATGAACTATGGAATGATGTTCATGGCATTGTACAGGAGACAGAGATCAAGACCATCCCCATGGAAAAGAAATGCAAAAAAAGCAAAATGGCTGTGTGGGGAGGCCTTACAATCAAAAGAAGAGAGGCGAAAAGCAAAGGAGAAAAGGAAGGATATAAGCATCTGAATGCAGAGTTCCTCAAAATAGCCAGGAGAGATAAGAAAGCCTTCCTCAGTGATCAGTGCAAAGAAATAGAGGAAAAGAACAGAATGGGAAAGACTAGAGATCTCTTCAAGAAAATTAGAGATACCAAGGGAACACTTCATGCAATGATGGGCTCAATAAACGACAGAAATGGGATGAACCTAACAGAAGCAGAAGATATTAAGAAGAGGTGGCAAGAATACACAGACGAACTGTACAAAAAAGAGCTTCACGACCCAGATAATCACAATGGTGTGATCACTCACCTAGAGCCAGACATCTTGGAATGTGAAGTCAAGTGGGCCTTAGAAAGCATCACTACGAACAAAGCTAGTGGAGGTGATGGAATTCCAGTTGAGCTGTTTCAAATCCTGAAAGATGATGCTGTGAAAGTGCTGCACTCAATATGCCAGCAAATTTGGAAAACTCAGCAGTGGCCACAGGACTGGAAAACGTCAGTTTTCAATCCAATCCCAAAGAAAGGCAATGCCAAAGAATGTTCAAACTACCGCACAATTGCACGCATCTCACATGCTAGTAAAGTAATGCTCAAAATTCTCCAAGCCAGGCTTCAGCAATACATGAACTGTGAACTCCCCGATGTTCAAGCTGGTTTTAGAAAAGGCAGAGGAACCAGAGATCAAATTGCCAACATCTGCTGGATCATGGAAGAAGCAAGAGAGTTCCAGAAAACATCTATTTCTGCTTTATTGACTATGCCAAAGCCTTTGACTGTGTGGATCACAAGAAACTGTGGAAAAATCTGAAAGAGCTGGGCATACCAGACCACCTGACCTGCCTCTTGAGAAGCCTATATGCAGGTCAAGAAGCAACAGTTAGAACTGGACATGGAACAACAGACTGGTTCCAAATAGGGAAAGGAGTACATCAAGGCTGCATATTCCCATCCTGCTTATTTAACTTATATGCAGAGTACATCATGAGAAACGCTGGGCTGGAAGAAGTACAAGCTGGAATCAAGATTGCCGGGAGAAGTATCAATAACCTCAGATATGCAGTTGACACCACCCTCATGGCAGAAAGTGAAGAAGAACTAAAAAGCTTCTTGATGAAAGTGAAAGAAGAGAGTGAAAAAGTTGGCTTAAAGCTCAATATTCAGAAAACTAAGACCATGGCATCTGGTCCCATCATGTCATGGGAAATAGATCGGGAAACAGGGGAAACAGTGTCAGACTTTGTTTTTTTTTTGGCTCCAAAATCACTGCAGATGGTGACTGCAGCCATGAAATTTAAAAAGATGCTTACTCCTTGGAAGGAAAGTTATGACCAACCTAGATAGCATATTAAAAACAAAGGTCCGTCTAGTCAAGGCTATGGTTTTTCCAGTAGTCACGTTTGGATGTGAGAGTTGGACTATAGAGAAAGCCAAGCGCCGAAGAATTGATGCTTTTGAAGTGTGGTGTTGGAGAAGACTCTTGAGAGTCCCTTGGACTGCAAGGAGATCCAACCAGTCCATCCTAAAGGAGACCAGTCCTGGGTGTTCATTGGAAGGACTTATGCTGAGGGTGAAACTCTAATACTTTGGCCACTTCATGTGAAGAGTTGACTCATTGGAAAAGACCCTGATGCTGGCAGGGATTGGGGAGCAGGAGGAGAAGGGAACAACAGAGGATGAGATGGCTAGATGGCATCACCGGCTCGATGGATGTGATTCTGAGTGAACTCCGGGAGTTGGTGTTGCAATTCATGGGGTCGCAGAGAGTTGGACATGACTGAGCGACTGAACTGAACTGAATTGACTACATTCCCTTCTGTTCTAATTACTTTAAGTCATGCATGAGTATTGAATATTATCCATATGATTTTCTCTATTTATTTAGATAACCATGTAGTTATTTGCTCAGTGTGGAGAATTTCAAATGTCAAATGTTGCCTTCCTGGAATAAACTGCAGTGATCATAATGTACAATCTCTTTTTCTATATCTCTTGAATTGATTTATTCATTTTGTATGTAGAATTTTTGCATCTATGTTCATGAGAGAGATTGCTCTGTTATTTTCCTTTTTTTTTTTTTCAGTGCCTTTGTTGGGTTTTTGTCATAAAGTTATACTGACCTCATAAAACTAAGTGGGACATATTATCCTTTTTTCTCTAATCTGGAATAGTTTGTGTAAGATTGTTATTACTTCTTCCTTAAATGTTTAGAATTCCAAGTGAAGCCTACTTATCTTGTGATGTCTTTGGGGGAAGGTTTTAAATGACAGAATCAGTTTAAAAATAAATATAGGGCTATTTGTATGGTCCATTCATTCTTGTATTAGTTTCGATGAGCTCTTTTTTTCACGGTGTATGTCCATTTCATCTAATTTGTTGTTAGGTTATCTCTGATCTTTTTTAATGTCTGTGAACCTGGTATTAGTAATTTGTGCTTTCTTTCCTTTTTTTTTTTGTCTTGTTAAGAGTTATGGTCTTGCTAGTCTTGTCAAAGAATTCTGTTTTTTGTGTGATTGATTATTTTCTATTTTGTTGATTTTTTTTCTCTATCTGTATCATTTCCTTCTTCCTGCTTTCTTCGTATTTTATTTGCTCTTTTTTTCCTACCTTCTTGCAGTGGAAATTTATATCATCAAATTTCAAACTTTCTTTTGTAATATATTCATTAATAAATATGTTCACCTTTATTTCCTTCTAACACAGACTTAGCTGTATCCATAACTTTTATGTCATATTTTTATAATCTTTCACTTCAAAGTATTCTCTCATTTCCTGTGTGATTTTTTTTTCTTTGACTCATGGATTAATTAGAAAGGTATTTCCAAATATATGAAGATTTCCTAGTTATCTTTTATTATTGATTTAGAGCTTAATTCTGCTGGAGCCATAAAATATGTATTGTGTATCAGTCCTTTTATATTTGTTTATACTTGCTTTAGGGTCCAGCAAATGACCTATGTAAGTGAATAATATCCTCCTTATACTGGAAAATGATGTGTTCTGTAGTTATTGGGTACAATGTTCCACACATTACAAGGGTAAATATTGTTAATCTTGTTCAGATCATCTGTAGTCCTGATTTTTGATCGGCATTTTGTACTGGCTACTGAGAGGTACTTTTTAAAAAATGTTAACTGTGATTGTGGATTGGCTTCTGTTTCTTTTTAGTTTTGTCAGTTTATGCCTTATATGCTTGGAAGTTATTTCTCGATATTTAAGTTTTATTCATTATATTTTTTGAACCATTAGTTACTTCAGTTCAGTTCAGTTCAGTCGCTCAGTCGTGTCCGACTCTTTGCGACCCCATGAATCACAGCACGCCAGGCCTCCCTGTCCATCACCAACTCCCGGAGTTCACTCAGATTCACGTCCATCGAGTCCGTGATGCCATCCAGCCATCTCATCCTCTGTCGTCCCCTTCTCCTCCTGCCCCCTATCCCTCCCAGCATCAGAGTCTTTTCCAATGACTCAACTCTTCGCATGAGGTGGCCAAAGTACTGGAGTTTCAGCTTTAGCATCATTCCTTCCAAAGAAATCCCAGGGTTGATCTCCTTCAGAATGGACTGGTTGGATCTCCTTGCAGTCCAAGGGACTCTCAAGAGTCTTCTCCAACACCACACTTCAAAAGCATCAATTCTTCGGCACTCAGCCTTCTTCACAGTCCAACTCTCACATCCATACATGACCACAGGAAAAACCATAGCCTTGGCTAGATGGACCTTAGTCGGCAAAGTAATGTCTCTGCTTTTGAATATGCTATCTAGGTTGATCATAACTTTTCTTCCAAGGAGTAAGCGTCTTTTAATTTCATGGCTGCAGTCACCATCTGCCGTGATTTTGGAGCCAAAAAAAAAAAAAAGTCTGACACTGTTTCCACTGTTTCCCCATCTATTTCCCATGAAGTGATGGGACCAGATGCCATGATCTTCATTTTCTGGATGTTGAGCTTTAAGCCAACTTTTTCACTCTCCTCTTTCACTTTCATCAAGAGGCTTTTTAGTTCCTCTTCACTTTCTGCCATGAGGGTGGTGTCATCTGCATATCTGAAGTTATTAGTTACTTAGAAGTGCATTATATGGATTTTTTGCTGTTAAAGTTTTTAGCAAAGGCAGTAAAATTTATTTCTTAAAAAAAAAACAATTGAGGGACTTCCCTGGTGGTTCAGTGGTTCAAACTTCACCTTCTGGTGCAGGGGGTGCAGATTGATCTCTGGTTGCAGGGCTAAGATCCCACATACCTCATGGCTAGAGAACCAAGACACAAAACAGAAGCAATAAAGTACCAAGTCCAATAAAGATTTTAAAAATGGTCCACATCAAAAAAATCTATTTTTAAAAAGAATAATTGATAACGAAGTCGATCTTTTTCTGCCATCCCGTGTTTTAGAATCCTGTTGGCTGTGTCCCGCTTCAAAGTTATTAACTGTGGACTCACCAATTAAGCTGATTATAAACTATTAGCAGCACCAGTCACTTTGATCCCATGATAAATTAAGCTAAATCTTCACATTCATATTGCTCAGTTCTTTCCTTCTCTCTCAAACCCTGGGTTGGGTGACTTGGATTCTGTTGGCTCTTACCGGTTTTCAAATACTATCATCTGACTGTAATCTCTGCAATCCTGATATCTTATATACTAGAGAGAATCTGATCTAACCTCTGTGACCTCGTCCCAAAGTGATTTAGGGCACATAATCACAGTCACAAGCATAAGCTAGCATGCCACATTGTTTTCCAGCTCCCAGATTGTTTGAGAATAAAAACATGAATCCTTTATATCACTGAACTTTGCAATATTCATTGTAGATGGTTTCTTGAACAAAATAAGGAGGCAATTTTCTTGCTTGGTGGCCAATCTGCCAGCTATAGAATCATCTGTAATCTGAAGCATAAAATTAATGTAAAATTCAGTTTGGTTTATATCCAGCAGCTTCTGAGAATTTTCCATGGAATTTTGGTGGTCGGGAAAGAGGACTTGCTGGAATAGAAATATCACAGCTTCTGTGCTGTGTGCAGATAGTTACTGAGTGTGATGAAGGAGCCACTCTCTAACTGAGCCGGTATTCTGAGCAATTAGGCCACGTGCCAAAACCATGAAGGCTAAAATGCCAAGTTGCCTGTAGGGAGGAGATTTAGCAACCAAGCCCCTGCTCACTTACCAGCAGGGGGCGCTCCAGGCTCCCTGATCACCGTGCCAGCCTGGCATAGCCGCATCAGCTGCCAGCCCGGCAGCTGCTGGCTTCTCCGCGCTCTCCCCAATGCTGCCTCTGTCCCCGTCTTCTTGCCCATCGGCCCTCCATCTGGCTGCCGCTAGAGTGGTGGGCGCACAGTTGGAGGCACCTTAGTGGTTGAGTCGTGACACCAGCTGACATATTGCATTCACCTTTCCTGTGCCTCCTCCCCTCTGCTCCCTCCCCACTGCTCAAGCCCCTTCTCCATCTTGGCAGCTTGAAAGGAAAGGATTGCCAATTCCTGTTTCATAACATTTCAAGGGCTCCATTCTGAGGCTCTGGAGTATCCTGGCACTCAAGGAAGCTGAGCGCGGGGGTGGGAGAGAGAGAGCCACATGGGGGATTATGGCATCCAGGCACCCCTGCCTGCACCCAGCAAAGCCTGGGGAAACCGTGAAAAAGAGTTGCTTTTGTAACTCCAAAATCGTATCAAGATGAGCTGAAATCTGATTCTGTCACTTTCTCATTCTGCTGTGTCCCGCAACCCCCTATCCAACCCCCCCTGCCCCCTCCCCACAAAAACCCCAAAACAGAGTGGTGCAATTTAACAATTTGACTTTTATCCAGAACTGAGGCTCTTTATTTGTTTGAGCTAAGCATTTGGTCCAAGATTCTCTAATTCTTTCTGTGGGAACTTGAATCAGCACCCCCTTCCCCAAGCCCCCACAGAAGAAGCAGATGGGGATCTTGGCGAGGTCCGGAAGTCCATCTCAACTTGGACAGGTTGAGAGTTCTGTTTGCCAGGCTGACTTGCTTGTAATTAAAAAGCTTATCCTCCTCCTTTTTTGCACTTCTGAACTTATCTGAGGCATCAAGAGAGTATTTAATCATGCGTAGAGACAAATCTGTCTGTCTAAGTGAAAATCTGCATTTGAAGTCAAGGGCTTACCAGCAGCGGTGAGTCATGCAGGCTGGTAAGAGCGAGGGGGCGCCTTCAGTGTTCTCTGCAGTTAGGGCTGGGGCCTGCAGCCCCTTTCCCCTTCCTGTCTTTTTGCATCTCCAGTCCCTCAACTAAAGCTGTGCATGTGAGCTCAGTTGCTAAGTCATGTCCGATTATTTCCAACCCATAGACTGTAGCCCACCAGGTTCCTCTGTTCATGGGATTTCCCAACAAGAATACTGCAATGGGTTGCCATTTCCTTCTCCAGGGAATCTTCCCAACCCAGGGATCAAACCTGTGTCTCCTGCATTGGCAGGTGGATTCTTTACCACTGGAAAGTCCCCTGGAAAGTCCTCACCTAGGCTGTGCCCACACCGGACACCCGTGGACTTTGGGATTCTAAAGAGGGTTTTGGGTCTTGTTAGTGACCCTTAACCGACACCAGATTGTCCGTGTTTATCTGCTTTCTACTACTGAAAAGAAAATAACTCATTAGTCTCGACATCTTATTGTGTGAGCATTTTGAGAAAAAAAAAAAAAAACTTGCTCTTTTGGACTAAGTTGTGCTCATTGTCAGATTGAATGCATGTTAGAAACTTAATAACAAAGTGAGGTATGACCTTTTGCAGCTGTTGAGGCAATAAGAACTCAGAGTTGTTTTCAGAAATACCTGTTTTTTTTTCTTTCAAATGTTCCAAACTGGGTGAGGAGCTGGGGTCTTCTCCCCTTGTGCTCCAGTGTGTGCATGCTAAGTCGCTTCAGTTGTGTTTGACTCTTTGCGACCCTATGGACAGTACCCTGCCAGGCTCCTATGTCCATGGGATTCTCCAGGCAAGAATCCCTTGGAGAGCTCTCAAATGGGGCTTTGGCACTTTGGAGGGGTGGCTTTGGAAGGGGGAGCAGCAGGAAGCATTGCAGTTGGTGGCCCCCCTGTGAGGGAAGAAGAGTGTTATTTCTCTGTGTTGATGGCAGGAGCATGTGATGATCTCATCAGAGTTGTGTCCACACTTCTGGGGCAGGAGGGGAAGATGGCACTCGTAGGGACTTCCTTACAGGTTGGCAAGGACTGTGCTGGGAGTGTCATTCTCTGATTCTTCGGCATCCTTGCCGCAGACAGGTCCCATGCCTGCTCAGAATTCTGCCAGGAAGGCATGAGAAGTGCCCACTGTCCAGCTTGCTTGGGTAGCCGTGCAGGGATGAGCTCTGAATATACAGTGGCAGGACAAAGATGGCTTGCTACAAGACCAGAGCTTCATCTTCCGAGATGGAGACGCATCAGCAGGAGATGAGACCTGCTCTGGGTCAGCCCCGCTCTGAGCCATCTCTGCCCGAAGCAGCCACTAACGACGGGCTTCACCAGTCCTTCAGATGACCCCACGGTCACTGGGGTCTCCTGTGGAACCTGGTGGTACAGTCAGGCACACTCAGATCACTCCCGCTCACATTCATTTATGCTGTTTTGTTCTACTTGCAGTTTAATACACGCATCTCTGTCTCTCTCTTTCACACCCAGGCACAATGAGATTTAGTAACCCATTTTAATGAGGCAATTATATTTCAACTCTATTATGTGCAATTATCCACTCACTTCAGTTGCTTCAGCTAGAGAGCCCCGTGCTGAGGTCCCTCTGGCACTGGCTTGCTGGCGTCCGGGGGTGGTGGGGTGGCCAAGGCCCCTGAGCTCTGGAGCATGGACACTCCCCCTGCCCCCGCCCCTCCCCGTGCTCTCTGCAGGGGGCTCCTGTGTCCACAGGGCAGGGACACCCGCAGTTTCTGGCCCACCCAGCAGACATCGAGATTGCCGCCTGGGTGGCCCAGCGCTTTCTCATCTGCTCTGCTGGGCTGACAGGGTTGTTTACCCAGGCCCCGGAGCCCCAGGTAGCCATCAAGCTTGGAGGGCCCAGAAAACAGACTTGGTTAATCAGACCCATGTCCCCTCAGTCTGGTGTCTTTTCCTGGAGTTGTCTAGGCTTCAGGTACCTAAGGGAGGGTGTAGAAGGTGGAGTCTTCTGTATGCCCATTTACCTTTGCAGATAAGTCCCAGGGGTAACTTAAAAAAAATAAGATTTTCATTATACCTGTAAAAGTGAAAGTCCTAGTTGCTTAGTCATGTCCGACTCTGCGACCCCATGGACTGTAGCCCACCAGGCTTCTCTGTCTATGAGATTCTCCAGGCAAGAATACTGGAGTGGGTTGCCATTCCCTTCTCCAGGGTGTCTTCCCAACCCAGGGATCAAACCTGGGTCTCCTGCACTGCAGGCAGATTCTTTACTGTCTGAGCCACCAGGGAAGCCCTCATTATATCTACTTCATTTAAAGTAATATATCTAATTTATATGGTAGTGTGATGCATAACAAAGTGGTGACCCATGGACTTAACCCCCAACTTAATAACTAGAATGTTCCCAACACTTTTGCATCTACCTGTGGCCATTGGGACTTGCCTGGTATGGTTCAGTGGTAAAGAATCCACGTGCAATGCTGGTGTTGCAGAGACATGGGTTCAGTCCTTGGGTTGGGATGATCCCCTGAAGAAGGGAATGGCAACCCACTCCAGTGTTCTTGCCTGGAGAATCCCATGGACAGATGAGCCTGGCGGGCTACAAAGAGAGCCATGGGGTCACAAAGAGTCGGATATGGCTGAGGCCACAGCACACGCACGTGGCCATTTATTCCACCCTTGCCTGCATTTAGAGGGAATCATCTGCTTGAACTTGGTCCCTACATTTCCCCTGACTTTTTAGCACTTTTATCAAGGATGTATGTATCCACACTCATTATTCGTTAGTTTTACTTGTTTTGAGTTTAATTGAAACAGTGTCATTCTATAGGTAACCCTCTGTAACTTACACTTTGCATAGTGTGATGTTCAAGATTCATCTTTGCAATTGTGTTCAGTTGCAGTTCATTTATATTCACTGCTATGTAATGTCCCAAGTTATCTGTCCATTCTCCTGTCAAAAGAACTTTTGGTTTTTCCAGATATTTTGTTTTGTTTTGCATTATGAACAAGGCTTCCATAACATTCCTATGTACATACTCAATGCATGAGAATTCCTCTATCTTGGAGTGAAATTTCTGGATTGTAGAGCATGATAATGTTCGAGATTATAAGAGAATGCCAAATTGTTATCTAAAGTGATTAAACCAATTCAGAAACCCTCCAGCCAGCCAGTATTTTTTTTTCTTCAATTTTCCAGATTCCTAAGTGTTCTGTGCTTAATGTGACACAACAGTTATGAGCATTTTTGGATATGAATTCCAGATGTTGGCTCTGGGACCTTTCAAAAATTAGCTGTTCTCCCTAAGCTCAGTTTTCTCATCTGTAAAGTGAGGGGAAGTACGTGAGTACAGTACCTTCTGTCTAGTGGTCACTTTGGCAAACTCCTTGCCTTATGAAAATGCAGCATCCCCCAGCCATCCAGCACCTTAACGCTGCCAGGTGAAACTAATGCAGAATCTCTTGTGCTGTTGTTGCGGATACACTAAGTCCCCTATGTATGAACAAGTTCTGCTCTGAGAGCCCATTGTCATTGCTGTTGTTCAGTCTCTCAGTCATATCTTCGTTGCTCCATGGACTGCAGCATGGCAGGCTTCCCTGTCCTTCACTATCTCCCGGAGTTTGCTCAAACTCATGTTCATTGAGTTGGTGCTGCCATCCAGCCATCTCATCCACTTTCGCCCCCTTCTCCTGCCCTCAATCTTTCCCAGCATTGGGGTTGTTTCCAACGAGTCGGCTGTTTGTATCAGGTGGCCAAAGTATTGGAGCTTCAGCCAGCAAAGCTCATTTAGGTGACCAGCTAACACAGTTAGAGGGCAAGCTGCAATTTCACTCACATCTGATCTTGACAGAATGCACGTTCACACCTTTGGAAGTTCTCAACTTGAAAGTTCATACGTAGGGGGCTTACTATATTAGCTATTTAGTACCATTCACAATTTAAATCTGTCCTGCAAAAAGAATGAGAGATCAGTAAGCTATCAGAAGGTATTAACATTTTCTGGTTTGTATCAAAGGTGGTTATTTGGTGATTTACTTAACACCTACTGCTACCGCTGGTGTCTTTTACATGTTAGTTGGGTTTTCTCTTTGGGCTGCCAGTGAGTGCCTGTGCCCTCCGAGCCTAGTAAGAAGCACGAGCTACACCAAGGCTTCCTCTCACTGGAGCTGCCCTCAGAGTCAGCTGATGATGCTATAAGCCGTAATACTAGGACGGGGCTTTTTACAAAGCACATTTCCATAAGATCTATGTTGTCTCCCCACCAAGGTCCTCAGAGTTAAATGTTACTTCTATTCCCATTTTTACAGATAAAGAAACTGAGAGTAAGAGGCGACTAAGTGGCTTGTGTTATGTAAATTGCAGAAGCTTGACTGAGGTCAGTCTTCTGTTGCTAGACCTTGAGTTTCCCCACTTTCTCGCCATGTCTTGCTGTGTCCTGCTCCCTAATGTGTTTATTCATTTCTCCTTTCTATGTTATATGAATATATATGAACATATATGGTCAATATAAGCCACTTGATTATTTAAAAACAAAAGGAAATCTGTTTGTGGCTTCGGAGGTATCTGTAAGCAGTAGCCAGTAACCAGAATACTGAAGAAAGTTTGCTGTCAAATTTGCTTTAAGAACAGTTCAGGAATTAAACTATAAAAGGCTGCTTAAGATCATGCACTTTAATTTCTCCCAGTTAAGTTTTAATGAGTGGAAAGTTTGGTAACAACTGAAGCGTGTAGTTCCTGCATATGTATTGCCGGGAGGCTTTTTCACCAGTTCCCGCTGCCTCACTGTCTCTTCTCCTTTCTACGAGACCTCACTTGGTAATGTTGATCATCTTTTTAACGTTCATTTTCACCCCCTGTCGTTCTCCGGGCTCAGGCTAGCTGCTCCTTGGTGACTGCGTTTTGTGTTTGTGTAGCTGCAGCTCAGATGGTGTGGCCTCAGCTGTGGTGCAGCCCAGCAAGGGGACACGGTGCCACCGCCTGGGTCATTTCACTCAAGGCTGAGAGATGAGAACCGCCTCAATCCCCAGTGACTCAGGGCCTGTCCTGCCCTTTGGAGTCTCACTCAGCTGATCACAGGCGCAGCAGTCTTTCTGTCTTACTTCTCACGGATGCCGAAAAGCACTTGCCTCGCTCAGGTCTCACTGCAAGCTTCCCAAGCACGTCTTTTGCGCACCGTCTCAGTGGTGAGCAAGATCAGCCAGGTGCGTTTGTCCCTGAGGCATCCAGATGGAGGCAGAATGTGCGGGGAGGCTCAGCCTTCCCCCAGGTCTCCCCAGTCCTGCTGTAGTCCTGGAACAGGGTTGTTACTGCGAACCGTGACTGGACCCTGGAGCAGGGAGTGGAGGAATAGCATTGGTCCAGAGCCCTTGGTTTCGGCAGGCCAGTCCTGACTTTAGCCCTGACTTGGGGTGCTACCTTGGGGGGAGTCACTGTGATTTCACTGACCCTTACCTTCCTTCCAGACAAGGTTCCTGCGCTCAGGGAACTTGTCGTCTTTACTTCCTCAGCTCTCCCTTGTTTGAGGGCAAGAGCTGGGCCTTAGTTTGTGTTCTTTGCAGGGAGACCTGCCCCTGAACTGAGTTGGTCGCTGAACATCAGAGGCGTTCCAATAAATACCTGAAACAGACTTTCCTAAAGTTACTCCCCGGCCCTGTGGGCTCGCATCATTTACCATCTATTTCCTGGCTCAGGGACCCTTCCCAGACTCCCCTTCCTGGCCTGAGAGCTCAGTTCTTGACCTCTTATGGATGGTTCCAGTAGGCAAGCACTTGACCCCATTTACACTCTCTTTTGAAAACTGAAAAACATCCCTCTGGCAATTACCTTGGGCTCTCTTGTTCCTGCTGAGGAACTGAAGGGTTTTCCAGAGCATCCATCTTCTAGCCAGAGGTCCTAGTCTCAGACCAGCAACCAGCTGATAGAGACCCACACTCCCGTCACTGTCCTTCTATATGCCTGCCATTTTGAATCACCAGCTTGGGACCGGGCACTTTGTATATTTCACGTCTCACCCTTACATCAACCCCACTAGGCAGATGTCGGTGTTGCTGTTGTTCAATGAGAATCAGGAGGATCTGGGGAGTTGAGAGCTGTTCCCCAGTGGCAGAGCAAGGATCAAAGCCAATTCTGTCCCCTCTCTGCTCTTCTCATCTCTCCACTCTTCCTCCATACCAGCTACAGTTCAGTTCAGTTCAGTTCAGTCGCTCAGTCGTATCCGACTCTTTGCGACCCCATGAATCGCAGCACGCCAGGCCTCCCTGTCCATCACCATCTCCCGGAGTTCACTCAGACTCACGTCCATCGAGTCCGTGATGCCATCCAGCCATCTCATTCTTGGTCGTCCCCTTCTCCTGCCCCCAATCCCTCCCACCATCAGAGTCTTTTCCAATGGGTCAACTCTTCACATGAGGTGGCCAAAGTACTGGAGCTTCAACTTCAGCATCATTCCTTCCAAAAAAATCCCAGGGTTGATCTCCTTCAGAATGGACTGGTTGGATCTCATTGCAGTCCAAGGGACTCTCAAGAGTCTTCTCCAACACCACAGTTCAAAAGCATCAATTCTTTGGTGCTCAGCCTTCTTCACAGTCCAACTCTCACATCCATACACGACCACAGGAAAAACCATAGCCTTGGCTAGACGGACCTTAGTCGAAAAAATAGTATCTCTGCTTTTGAATATGCTATCTAGGTTGATCATAACTTTCCTTCCAAGGAGTAAGCATCTTTTAATTTCATGGCTGCACTCACCATCTGCAGTGATTTTGAGCCCAAAAAAATAAAGTCAGCCACTGTTTCCACTGTTTCCCCATCTATTTCCCATGAAATGATGGGACCATGCCATGATCTTCATTTTCTGAATGTTGAGCTTTAAGCCAAGTTTTTCACTCTCATCAAGAGGCTTTTTAGCTCCTCTTCACTTTCTGCCATAAGGGTGGTGTCATCTGCATATCTAAGGTTATTGATATTTCTCCCAGCAATCTGGATTCCAGCTTGTGCTTCTTCCAGTCCAGCGTTTCTCATGATGTACTCTGCATAGAAGTTAAATAAGCAGGGTGACAATATACAGCCTTGACGTACTCCTTTTCCTATTAGGAACCAGTCTGTTGTTCCATGTCCAGTTCTAACTGCTGCTTCCTGACCTGCATACAGATTTCTCAAGAGGCAGGTCAGGTGGTCTGGTATGCCCAGCTCTTTCAGATTTTTCCACAGTTTCTTGTGATCCACACAGTCAAAGGCTTTGGCATAGTCAATAAAGCAGAAATAGATGTTTTTCTGGAACTCTCTTGCTTTTTCCATGATCCAGCAGATGTTGGCAATTTGATCTCTGGTTCCTCTGCCTTTTCTAAATCTGGCTTGAACATCAGGGAGTTCACAGTTCATGTATTGCTGAAGCCTTGCTTGGAGAATTTTGAGCATTACTTTACTAGCATGTGAGATGAGTGCAATTGTGCGGTATTTTGAGCATTCTTTTGCATTGCCTTTCTTTGGAATTGGAATGACAACTGACCTTTTCTAAACCTGTGGCCACTGCTGAGTTTTCCAAATTTGCGGGCATGTTGAGTGCAGCACTTTCACAGCATCATCTTTCAGGATTTGAAACAGCTCAACTGGAATTCCATCACCTCCACTAGCTTTGTTCGTAGTGATGCTTTCTAAGGCCCACTTGACTTCACATTCCAAGATATCTGGCTCTAGATTAGTGATCACATCATCATGATTATCTGGGTCATGAAGCTCTTTTTTGTACAGTTCTTCCGTATATTCTTGCCACCTCTTCTTAATATCTTCTGCTTCTGTTAGGTCCATACCATTTCTGTCCTTTATCGAGCCCATCTTTGCATGCAGTGTTCCCTTGGTATCTCTAATTCTGTTGAAGAGATCTCTGGTCTTTCCCATTCTGTTGTTTTCCTCTATTTCTTTGCATTGATCGCTGAAGAAGGCCTTCTTATCTCTTCTTGGTAGTCTTTGGAACTCTACATTCAGATGCTTATATCTTTCCTTTTCTCCTTTGCTTTTCGCCTCTCTTCTTCTCACAGCTATTTGTAAGGCCTCCCCAGACAGCCATTTTGGTGTTTTGCATTTCTTTTCCATGGGGATGGTCTTGATCCCTGTCTCCTGTACAATGTCACGAACCTCATTCCATAGTTCATCAGGCACTCTATCTATCAGATCTAGGCCCTTAAATCTATTTCTCACTTCCACTGTATAATCATAAGGGATTTGATTTAGGTCATACGTGAATGGTCTAGTGGTTTTCCCTACTTTCTTCAGTTTGAGTCTGAATTTGGTAATAAGGAGTTCATGATCTGAGCCACAGTCAGCTCCTGGTCTTGTTTTTGTTGACTGTATAGAGCTTCTCCATCTTTGGCTGCAAAGAATATAATCAATCTGATTTCGGTGTTGACCATCTGATATTGTCCATGTGTAGAGTCTTTTCTTGTGTTGTTGGAAGAGGGTGTTTGCTATGACCAGTGCATTCTCTTGGCATGCCAGCTACAGGAAGGGAAAAATAGCAGATCAGTCTCTAAGGTGATCAAAGGAAAGAGACTGGCCTCTGAGAGAGCAGCTCGTTTGGGAAGAGGGTTGAAGAAGCGGTGAGTGCTGTCCAAGTGGACTTCCCTGGCTGTTGGGTGAGAGGACACTTCGTGAGCTCTGTATCTCCAAACAGTGAGAGCCCTGAGCACTGGAGGTTGCTTGTGAGGCTTCTGACAGACGAGTTTTTATGCCATTTGCACATTTTCCCGCTAACTACCAAAGAGGCCGGGACACCATGATTTTCAATAAATAGAAGCTGATTATCTGTTTCTACATCAGCTTTGATCAGAACAGGTGGAAAAGAAAACACAAGCTCTGAACTGAAAATAGTCTGATTTTGGATTGGTGATCTAATTCTAGATTTACTAATCCAGTCAGTCAGTGAAGAGTCAGGCTATTATCTCTGGTCTAGAGTAGAGTAGTTATGGGAATATAGGAATTCTGCCCCAGCCCAAGTTCAACCAGGACACTGTTAAGGCTGGCAGTTTTGTAGAACTAGGTACTTCCTTTCCTAGGACTTGAATCCCATCCACCTAATAGTCAGCTGCTTATTATTTAAAAGTAAATGTGTTCCATACAATAAGAAATGCGGTGATAGCTTGTGTAACCATGCACTCTCTGCTGCTGCCACTGGTGGCTCTGTGATTTGCCTTTTCATACTGTTCATGGGGTTCTCAAGGCAAGAATGCTGAAAGGCAAAGGAGAACCAGGCCTTGGGCATCCCTGGTGGCTCAGAAGGTAAAGCATCTGCCTGCAATGTGGGAGACCCAAGTTCGATCCCTGGGTGGGGAAGATCCCCTGGAGGAGGGCATGGCAACCCACTCTAGTATTCTGGCCTGGAGAATCCCCAAGGACCGACGAGTCTGGTGGGCTGTAGTCCATGGGGTCACAAAGAGTCAGACGTGAGTGAGCAACTAAGCACAGCACAGCTTGTGTAAAACCTGGCATGCTGTACTCTAATCTGTCCAGGTGGGAACAGAAATTATGAATCTACTGACAGTTTTTTGTTCGCTCCATGATA
Source organism: Capricornis sumatraensis (assembly GCF_032405125.1). Classification (NCBI taxonomy): domain Eukaryota; kingdom Metazoa; phylum Chordata; class Mammalia; order Artiodactyla; family Bovidae; genus Capricornis; species Capricornis sumatraensis. The sequence continues at coordinate 32,492,976 of NC_091080.1, read as the reverse complement.
TCTAATTGTTGGCTGAAATGAACCTAAAAACTAATCATGAAAAGGAACTCAAAGGTTGTAAGGAGTTGGGTAGATATGACTAGGTGAAAATCCACGTGTGTGTGGTGTGTGCTGAATGAACAGACCCTAAAGTGGTCCCCCCACGTTCACAGCAGGGGGGTTGTCTAACTGCAGGAAAGGGCCCAGCCGACTGCTTACCTCAGTGTGCTAACTGGAGGCAGGCTTGTGTTAACAAGCCCAGGCAGGCTATCCATAGGGTGCTCACCAATACGCCCCAAGTTCATACCTGCCAAAGGAAACCTTAGTCTCAGCGTTCAATGTCTTCTATATTCTTTACTTTTCCCCAAACTTCATATAATTTTAAAGCTTTATAAATGTAATGCCCATTTTAAGACTCCTTTCTCCTATAAGGTTTTGAAAAAAATCTGAGAACTATATTTAGTGTTTTGTACAACTTTCGTTATTCTCAAAAGCTCTTCTATTTGATCTGTGGATTTAGGTGGCAAAGAATTTCTTTCTTATAAATTTTTATACTGGTCCTGTCAATCTGCTTCTTTATAATTATTTTTTATCAGTGGTTTGGGGCCAACTTTTAAAAAATATTTTTACATCTAGAAAGTTTACAAAGAGGCAAAATTCGCATTTTCACATTATTGACAAATCCTCGTTGTTATAGTCAGGAAATTCCAAGGAATGAGATTGGTACCAAATTCATTGGTAATGATGACATAAAGTAGGAATTATGAAAACGCAAAGCCACAGTGATGACACTGGAATAGCAATGAAATATCAACACTTATCCAATAAATATTTTTTAAAAAATAAAGCAAATATCAGCACTTAGACTGGGGAACAGGCACCTCCATTGCTTTCCCAGCCCCCAAGGAAGGTCTGCTTTTACTGAGAGGTCTCAAGGGTAAGGATGGGGCAGCGTCCCCAGAACTCGGGCCTCAGGATCCCATCCTCCCTCTGTCTCCCGTTACCTAAGGCAGGTTCCCCTGGGACAGTCACGCCACCTTCTAGTGCTTCGTATTCCTCACTGGTGAGACGGGGATAATAGTTTTGTGACTCAAACTAAAACACATAAAAAGTGTAGGATAACACAGCGCACAAAATAAGCATTCACAGGATGATGTTTTTCAGTCGCTAAGTATCTGACTCTTTGTGACCCCCATGAACTGCACGCCAGGCTTCCCTGTCCTTTACCATCTCCCGGATCTTGCTCAAAGTCATGTCCGTTGAGTCAGTGATGCCACCCAATCATCTCAGCCCCTGTCGACCCCTTCTCTTCTCACCCTCAGTCTTTCCCAGCATCAGGGTCTTTTCCAATGACTCGGCTCTTCGCATCAGGTGGCCGAAGTATCGGACCTTCAGCTTCAGCAGCAGTCCTTCCAATGAATATTCAGGGTTGATTTCCTTTAGGATGGACTGGTTTGATCACGAGATGTTAGCTGTTCTTATTTTCATTACAGTTATATTGCTGAAATTTGGATTGAAGGAAAAGAAAAAACAAGTGCATCCTCAATGATCTCTACCCCGTTCATCCTTGGTATAGCAGACAAAGTTCCAGAGAAAGAGAGAAGACATGAGGTGGATGAACGTAGAACCTATTATGCAGAGTGAAGTGAGTCAGAAAGAGAAAGATAAGTATCGTATTCCAACACATATATACGAAATCTAGAAAAATGGTCCTGAAGATTTTACTTACAGGGCAGCAGTGGAGAAACAGACATAGAGAATAGGCTTATGGACATGGGGAGAGGGGAGAAGAGGGTGAGATGCATGGAAAAGGTAACATGGAAACTTACATTACCATATGTAAAATAGATAGCCAACGGGAATTTGCTGTATGGCTCAGGAAACTCAAACAGGGGCTCTGTATCAACCTAGAGGGGTGGGATGGGGCGGGAGATAGGAGGGAGGTTCAGAAGGGCGGGGATGTATGTATACCTATGGCTGATTCATGTTGAGGCTTGACAGAAAACAACAAAATTCTGTAAAGCAATTATCCTTCAATAAAAATTAATTAATTAAATAAAAGAGCTATGATATCTGGATTCCTGGCTTTAACTCTCTCTGGCTTTGTACCTCCAGGGACTTGGTTTCCTCAGCTAAAATGAGAGGGTTGTCCTGGAGACCCTGAACGCTTCACCTCTAACATCCAAGAGTGCTCGTGTGAGTCAAAAAAACCCTGAGAACTTTTTTTTTTTTTAATGTAGTGTTACATCTTAATTCATCAGAAGAAAATCCAGGTGCCAGTTAAAGTGAGAGATGGAAAGATTCTAAAACCATCTTTTCAGAGATATTTCTGAAAGATATTTTTTAAGGCAAAATTTTGATCAACAAAGAGTTGGGAAAATATGACTGTATTTGAAAAGCTAAAGAAAACAACTGCAGGAGAATAGTAATATCAGCTCTTTTATTCTAGTGTCTGCCTTGGTTTCTAGGAACCATTAAATGAAACAAAGAAGCAGAGGAAGGAGGAGGCAGTAAGGGAGCAAGAGAAATAAAGTACGACGTGAGCGTCATATGCGGTTGTTATTTTAAGAAAATGTATTTCTGACCAATTTTATTCAAAGAAGAAATCAGCAAACAGTAGCAATCTGCCCCAAGACTTTTCCCCCCAATACAGACCTAATCAAAATAATCAAGTAGTGTCAAAGAAAGTTTCCAGTAAAATGACGGTCTCTATCATTTCCAATGTTATTGTTCAATTATTAGCCGTGGTGGAGTCGCACAGTCCCCTTGCCTGGTAATCTTAGCTGAGTAAATATTAATGCTATGCATTTTCCCCTTGGAAAAATGAAGGCCAACACTGGGAAAAGATGTCACAAATGTTTTGCAGCTTTATTGTAAATATTTTATGAATGAATCAGAGAAATTAGATGAAAAAGCCCACGAACTCTTGCCAGTACCCTGATGTGTACTGCTGTATACTTTTAAGTGGTTTGTCTGATCTCATTTTTAGTGACTCAAGTTATAGGGAATTTGCCACTTCCCTTACAGCCACTTTCCAAGCGGAGACTATCTCGCCTGCTAGGAAAGTTTGACAAATTCCCCTTGCTTTGTTTGATTTTCTCATTAATCTCATTGATTTTCTCGTTAATCTCGTTTGATTTAGGCTATTTAACTGCATATCTTTAGTGTCTTTAGATTCTTCATTGTTTTCTGTTTCTTTCCTTTTTAAAAAATTTAGTTTTCATTGGAAGATAATGATAATATGGTGTTAGTTTCTGCCATACATCAACATGAATCAGCCGTAGTATACCTATACCCCCTTCCTCTTGAACCTCCCTCTCACCTCTCACCCCATCCCATCCCTCTAGGTTGTCGCAGAGCACCAGATTTGAGCTCCCAGCATCATACAGCAAACTCCCACTGCCGTTTATTTCATATATGGTAAGGTACTGTTTCAGGGTTATTTTTTCAATTTGTCTCTTCCTCTCCTTCCCCCACTGTGTGCGCAAGTCAGTTCTCTATGTCTGCATCTCCATTGCTCCCTGCAAATAAGTTCATCAGTACCAACTTTCTAGATTCTATATATATGCCTTTATATACGATATTTGTTTTTCTCTTTCTGTCTCCACTCTATAATAGGCTCTATGTTCATCCACCTCATTAGAACTGACTCAAATGTTCCTTTTTATGGTTGAGTAATATTCCATTTTCTTTTCTTTTCATTTAGCGTTTTTCTCTTCACTTTTTGCCTGGAAGAAAGCAAACAATTTTTTTGTTTGTTTGTTTGTGGATAGATGAGCAGTAGCCATTGGTTTCATTCAACAAATTAACAACAACAGCAATGACAACATGAATTAGTCACTTACTATGTCAGGTGTTGTCTTAAATACTTTGTACTCATTGTCCCATTTGTTAAGCACCTACTATTTGCCAGATACCAGGAATGCAATGTTAAATATGATCCTGCAGCTTTTGACTAAGAGCTTATAACGTCCTGGAGGGGACAAGCATTCAGGCAGGTACTGTCCGCACAGCATACCCCATACGTGGGGCTGTCTTCAGGCTACTGTTGGAGAGTGGAGGGTAAGTGTTCGCTCCAGCAGTGAAGAGAAACGCCTGAGGGAAGGGGTCAGGTGGAGTGAGGGATGATATCCCAGGTGAGACGAACCCCAGGCCCTGTCCTCAAAGAGTCAGAAAGGGTGTGTGGAGTCAGAAATTGCATAGAATTCAATGATATTAAGTTGAAAAATCAGGAGGATTGTTGGGAGGTAAGCTAGGCCAGGGTCAGACTGTAGAAAACTCTGTATTACCTGGCAGGAAACTTGGAATTTGTTCTCGATTTTAAGCAGAGGAGCGTCACGGCTGCTGCGTGGAAAAACGTCTACGGAGGCAGAGCTGCCGTGCGTGCGGCAATCCGCCCTGGTGAGCCATAGCGAGGGTTGGGATTCCGGGGCCGGGGTAGCTGTTCTTTTTGCCTTTGCAGTCTGTCTCCGGTCCCCATACATGGGCCTCTGGATAGGCTGCCTGAGAGTCCTGAAGCCAGTGATGACTGGCTTTCCCCAGGGTAAGTGACCCAAAAGAGAGCTGGGAGAAGGGGCAATGTCGTTATCCTCACTTAGGAAGCATATTTCCTCACTTACACCACCTTCTACTCATTAGGATGGAGTCTCTAAGTCTGATTCAAATCAAGGGAGGAGGAGAATTATACACCACTTCCCTGGTGGCTCAGATGGTAAAGAATCCAACTGCAATTCAGGAGACCCAGTTTGATTCCCTGGAGAAGGGAATGGCTACCCCCTCCGGTATTCTTGCCTGGAAAATCCCAAGGTCAGAGAAGCCTGGCGGGCTACAGTCCATGGGGCTGCAAAGAGTCAGACATGACTGAGTGACTAACACTTTTTGAAAAGAGACTTTCAAAGAATTGTGTCCATATTTTTACACCATCACACTGTGTAACCTTGGGCAATTTATTTCTTTATTTTTAAGATTTTTCTGATGTGGACCATTTTTAAAAGTCTCTGTTGAATTTTTTACACATGGCTTCTGTTTTATGTTTTGGGTTTTTTTGGCCCCGAGGCATGTGGGATCCCTGATCAAGGATGGAACCTGCACCCGCTGTGTTAGAAGGCAAAGTCTAACCACCAGACAACCAGGGAATTCCCCAGGCAATTTATTTAAAATCTCTGCGCTCCAGTTTCTTCATCAGTAAAATAAGAATGATATTAGTATCTGCCCTGTAGAGCTGTAAGAATAAAATGAATTAACGCGAAGACCTGGAAACAGTCCAGGATATATGATAAGTGCTCAATAAGTATTAGCAGCTGTTATGCTGATTGCTAACTGTATTCCAGACCTCTAGCCTGTGATGGAGCTAATCTGGAGGCAAGAGCAATGTATGCTGCCACCAGTGGTGGGTTCCCCTTAAACTGGTCCTTCTTTCCTAACCAGAGTTATCTCCACACCCTCCAGTTGGGCTTTGACAAATGTAGATGCTGTTCTTACCTAGGCTGGGGACCCAGGATAGGCAGTATGCTTTCTTCTTTGTTATAAAGACTCATTCTTTTCTCACCAGAGGAAGTGAGTCTAGAAAGGTGCCAGCCAGATTATGTGACTTCTCAGGTTCAAAGGCACCTAACAGTCCTGCTGAAATCAGAGGTATAAATCTCAGCTGAGCCGCGAGGAGCCACCCAAGAACCCTTGAATAGATCCTTTCAGATTCTTAGGGTGGCTTCATTGAAGAAGGACTCCTCCACAGCTCTGTCCTGAAGTCACCTCAGAAAGCTGTGTCTCTGACTTCATAAGAAAGGGACCCAGGGCGGGAAATCGCTGCAGTTTCACCCACCTCAGTTCCTGAGAACTGAGCTACTAGGAAAAAAGTATTGTGGGAATGTTTGAGAACCTGGCTTCCAAATAGTCCTTAGAGATATCCTAGATCAAATCAAATTAGTAACATTTACTGGGTATCTAGTATGAGCAAGTCATGGTATTTTCCAACCTGGAGGCAACTTTCTGATGGCCAAAGAATAAGTAGCGTTTTAACCTGTGTATGATCTTACTGAGATTAACTGCCATTTGCGACGGTCAAAATTCACAGTGATATTCCAAGAACATGTGTCAGGAAGTTTAATAAGGAAAAAGTTTTAAGCTTTTTACTTACAAATGCACTGTTCACACTAGAAACCCAGATCGCTCCCTACTAATCCCAGGGATAGCCCTCAGACCATGAAGGCTGCCTGCAAAAGGAGAGAAGAAATTTGATAGTGTGTGCAAATAGCTCAAGTGTTAGTTGCTCAGTCAGGTCCAACTCTGCAACCCCATGGACTGTAGCCCACCAGTTTCCTCTGTCCATGGAATTTTCCAGGCAAGAACAATTCTCCAGGGGATCTTAATGACCCAGGGATCAAACCTGGGTCTCCTGCTTTATAGGTGGATTCTTTACCGTTTGATTTCCCAGGTGGTGCTAGTAGTAAAAACAGAACAAAACAAAAACCCACCTCCCAATTCAGAAGACCTAAGAGATACAGGTTCCATCCCTGGGTTGGGAAGATCCCCTGGAGGAGGGCATGGCAACCCACTCCAGTGTTCTTGCCTGGAGAATCCCATGGACAGAAGAGCCTGGCGGGCTACAGTCCATGGGGTCACAAACAGTCAGACACGACTGAAGAGACTTAGCCTGCAGATAGCCCAAGTTCTGATAACTAACCAAATTAAAGTGAAAAGCTCAGAACTTTCCTTTCAATATATAAGGCAGCATAATGACTTGCTGCAGGTAAGATGAGACCACCAAGAAGCAGAAAAGTCACCCTCAGGCATGCATGTCTGCTGGCTGACCCTCCCCTGAAAGAAATGTCCCTTCCATTCAAAGGCAGTATGTGGGGTGAAGTAATTTACAGATTTTAATGCCACAAATGAAAATTATTATTTCTGGTCAGATAGTCTAGTAATATAGTTTCTCAAAGTATTTCACTTTCAGCTAATTTAATAGAAGACTCAGCTTCAGGGTCAGTATTTGGATATTTTATATACGCTATTACTTAAGGAGATCTGAAGCTATTTGGACATAGAATATTATGATCAAGTTCAAGCACAGAATTTTCAGGCAAAATTTACCTTTTGGTTTTTTCATTTAAAAAAATTTTTATCAGCGTATAGCTGCTTTATGATGTTGTGTTAGTTTCTACTGTATAGTAAAGTGGATCAGCTATACATATGCATATATCCCCTCTGTTTTGGATTCCCTTCCCATTTAGGTCACCACAGAGCACTGAGGAGAGTCCCCTCTGCTATACAGTAGTTTCTCATTGGCTATTTTATCCATCGTATCAATAGCATACACATAACCTGTGACTGATTCATGGTGATGTGTGGCAGAAACCAGCACAGTGTTGAAAAGCAATTATCCTCCTATAAAAAATATACGCTAGTCCCAATCTCCCAATTCATCCCCCCACCTGCCTTCCCCCTTGGTGTCCATACGTGTGTGCTCTATCTCTCTGTCTCTATATCTGTTTTGCATATAAGATCATCTGAGGACCTAGAGACTGTCATATAGAGTGAAGTCTGTCGAAAAGACAAAAACAAATATCATATATTAATGCATATATGCAGGTTCTAGAAAATTGTACATTTTTAAAATGGATGATGAACTACATAATTTCCCCTGGTGTTGATTCCCACAGAAGAACGCCACACAAGGAACCAGGCAGAGACACAAAAGGAGTCTTTTCCCGGCACAAAAGTCTACACAAGAAAAGGCGGGTGGTTCCCAGCCCCACGCATAGACGCGTGGCTGTGAACCACGACCCCTCTTTTCTTCTTGGAAAATGTTCTCCAATTAGACGAGGACACAAGGTGAACCTCTGCTAACTAAGTGAAAAGCCCGTTACTTTCTGCGACAGTGAATACCATTGAGTTCCAACAGCCATGCTGAATTCTTTTTCCTGCGAAGGCCCCATTTGGCCTCTAAATCTCTTTCACAACCCCTCCTCCCTTTTCTTAAAAATGTTTCCTATTCACTGTGAGGCTCTCATCCAAGGAAAATAGATCGTGATGAAGGACCTGGGGGCTGGGGACTCTGAGGGAGCTGTTTCAGAGGAGGGTCGATGAGGGCTTGCTCCCTGCAGAATCCATGGATGCTTATTATGGGGCCAGAGGATGCCTTTGGCAAACATCAAATTAGGACCAAGCATTCACTCCCATTCACCAGAATGCGCAAATTCGGTTGATGGGTTAGAGAAGAGAGGTTTGAAAAAATTAAATTCTTTCTGCTGAAAATGTGAAATGACTTTATGCCACAGAAGAAAAATGGTAGCTAATGAGGACTTTTTTTGTAGCAGGAGAAGCAAAGAGGCTGGAAGAGAACTGTTTCATATTTGAGATGCAGTCTGCAATAGCTGAATAACCTTCTTCTTTTGACTCACAGCTTCACACAATGCAGGCTTTCATCACATGAAGAGCCACAGCAGAGAGTTTTGGGCCATTTTCTCTTTTTGTTCCTTTTCTAAGCCCCATCCCTCCCCCAACCTCCATTCCTTGTTTCCTCTGTCTGGGTTTGAATAGCTGAAGTGTGCCCACAATATGTATGCACTAGACACATTGTTACCTCCCTTTTACCAAAAGCACCTGGCAGGGTCACTAGCCTCCAGAACCACCCTGCCCCCCTACTGTCTGGCTTAACCCTTTGAGTGACAGATGTCCAAATATATATTTTACAATGATTTTTAAACAAATATTAGAAACAGACTAACAAACGATTTAAACAAATACATTAAAGCCTAAAAAGAAAACAGATCCTGGCACGTTTTGTTCAGTTTTATAATTTCCCTTCCACTCTTCCTGGCTCCTGTCTCCTTTCCCCTTGGGTTCTTAAGCTGTGAATTCCTTCTTTCCCAGCTGAATCAGGGGGATGGTTAATTGTTTTTAAGTCTGAGCCTGACAATATCTACAGACTTTGTGGTCACAAAACAAGCAGCCACACATATGTGGTCAAGGGGGAATAAAAAACACCAAAAAACAGGACCCATTACAGAGCAAAGCATTAGAAGAATCAAATGCTTTGTGTTTCTCAAAACCTATTCTTCTCAAGAGGCTGGAGGATTGTCGGAGAGTAATTTTTCAGATTTCTGCTCCCAGCCAAGATGGAATAACAGGCGCTGGGTGTACCCTCCTGTCTTAAATGATCCCAAGTCCAAAAACACCATATGGACTAAGAGTTTTGAGACACCGGACCATAGGCAGCTTACAATAATTTAAATCAGATGGAAGTTTATTTTATGTAGAAGTTGTAGTTTGGGTCATAAACACAAGAGTTTCATTTCTGCCTTGGTATGGGTGTAGAATACTGGCCACGCTGACTGTAGTGACCAGCGGGACCTCTACTCGTCCACAGCAGAGAGAAGACCTCCGCACATACTGCATGCCAAGATTCTGCAAGAAGTACACAAGAGAGGGGTTTTCTGAGGACAAACCACATTCTGATTAACTTTCATCAAGACTTAGCTTCATGTAGACAAGGACAGACCTATCCTTGGACATGACCATGAGCTGATCATGTTTGTTTCTTTTTTGGTGGGGTGGGGGTAGTTCTTACTGTGACTTAGAATGCTTGCTCATTCTATAGCAACCAGTATAAAAATCCCTACAGATCATTCTTCTTCAATACTTATTTTGATTTATTTATTTGGCTGTGCCAGGTCTTACTTTCAACATGCAGGATCTTCAGTTGCAGCATGCGGGATCTAGTTCCCCGACCAAGGATTGAACCCGGGCCCCCTGCATCAGGACTGTGGAGTCTTAGCCGCTGGAGTGTGTGCTAAGTCACTTCAGTCGTTTCCGACTCTCAGTGACCCTATGGACTGTAGCCTGCCAGGCTCCTCTGTCCGTGGGTTCTCCAGGCAAGAACACTGGAGTGGGTTTCCATGCCCTCCTCAAGGGGATCTTCCTGACCCAGGGACCGAGCCCATGTCTCCTCTGTCTCCTGCATTGGGTGGGTTCTTTACCACTGCCACCACCTGGGAAGGCCCTAAGCTAGATGCTGGACCACCAGGTAAGTTCCTAAGCTCATAATGTTTGGAGCCCCAGTGGTAGCTGCTGCCTTCTCCCTTTCATAGCCAGGCTGATGATGGCCGTTTTGGGGACAGCACCCGGACCAGGCTGCTTAGGGAACAAGAGTCCGTCAGTGGCTAGTGGCTTCCTCTCTTTCTTAGAATGGATGGCTAAAGACTTTGGTTTTCCTTGGAGAACGAACATAGAGTTGCCATGGGGAAGGGATAGTTAGGGAGTTTGGGAGGGATATGTACACACTGCTGTATTTAAAATGGATAACCAACAAGGACCTATTGTACAGTACATGGAACTCTGTTCAATGTGATGTGGCAGCCTGGATGGAAGGGGAGTTTGGGGAGAATGAATACATGCATATGTATGACTGAATCCCTTCGCTGTTCACCTGAAACGATCACAACATTGTTAATCAGCTATACCCTAATACAAAAATAAAAAGTTCAAAAGGAAAAAAAAAGACTAAGGTTTTCAATTCTGGTTTTAAAAATAAAGTGCAGTTCGTAAGGGGTGCTGCTGATGTCATTTCTGTTATGGATGATGGTTACAAGTGTGTTCACATGGTGAATATTTCTCTATGCATAGGTTCATTAAGACATTATAGAAATAAGCATAGTGGTTCACATTAATTATGTGCTTCTTTTAACTGAACCTGTTTTGATCCAATTGTTAGTTTATTATAGAAGAATGTGTAGTAAACTTGAGTGAAATGGCAGCCCACTCCAGTATTCTTGTCTGGAAAATTCCACAGACAGAGGAGCCTGGCGGGCTAGTCTGTGGGATCGCAGAGTCAGACGCAACTGAGCACACACGTACACACACTGATTCAATCTCCTGTTCTTACGTGATCCTAGAGGCCTTGCATATTTTCAAATAACAACAAAAAATTCAGTCTCTTCATTCCTGCAGGTGGAGACAAAGCTATACCGTTCAATCCTGTGCTCTTTGTTAGGAAACTTATACTTCTCAAACAGAAATAACAATTTTCACTCACAAGAGCATGGCGGCCATCCGGCTAGCAGGGTGGGATTATTTAGAAATTTACTGATGGTCAGCAACATAAAAGCCTGGCTTTTTCAATTACTGCACTATTAATATTTATTTGTTTGGGTTTCTTCCTTTAGTTTTCTTCTTTTGTCATTCCTAATGTTATGTGTGAACACAGTAGCTTATTTTAAAGTTGTTTTATTTTCTTCTGTGTTTTATGTTAAATTCTTAGAGTCAAGAACTGAGTCTTTTTCTGTTTTAAAATGATGGCCGTTTACTCACGTAAATTTTACTCATGTTTACGCATGTAAACTTTATTCACATTGGCAGTGTCACTCATGTGCTTCTGAGATTGAACAGGACAACACTTGCCAGTGGCTTTCTTAAACTACAGACCAATTCAAACTAACCCTGAGTGGCCAGATTGTCCATATTATGAAATAACCGTCCCCGATTTGGATTCTGTTTCCACATCAGCAAATGACCCAGGGTCTGTCTCAGTTTAATCCCATAACATCTGGACATTGTTTAACTGTTGACCTGGGTCTCCCTCAATTTAGGCATAGCCAACACAACAGTAATACAATTTTCACACACAAGTTCAACTTCTAAGTTTAAAGAGGGGACTTTTTCATGCCTATATTGTCGAAGGGGCTTCCCAAGTGGCACAGTGGTAAAGAATCCACCTGCCAATGCAGGAGACGCAAGACGTTCAGTCCCTGGGTCAGGAAGATCCCCTGGAGTAAGAAATAGCAACCCGCTCCGATATTCTTGCCTGGAAAATTTCATGGACAGAGGAGCCTGCCAGGCTAAGTCCATGGGGTTGCAAAGAGTCAGACATGACTGAGTTACTGAGCATGCGTGGATGGAAGTATGAAGTTACAACCAATCAATGCCAATGTAACATCATCGAGGTGGAAACCAATGTCCAATTTTGAGGGGAATTAAACTAAGTTGGACACGACTGAGCGACTTCACTTGCACTTTTCACTTTCATGCATTGGAGAAGGAACTGGCAACCCACTCCAGTATTCTTGCCTGGAGAATCCCAGGGACAAAGGAGCCTGTTGGGCTGTGCCGTCTATGGGGTCGCATAGAGTTGGACACTACTGAAGCGACTTAGCAGCAGCAGCAAACTAAGAAAATGTTTCCAGATGAAGACAGACTTCCCATTTACACAATCTAACTAAAGCATGATCAGTGTTTATTGAGCACTTACTGTCTACAAGGTGCCATTCTAAAGGGGAACAGGGAAGGAGATTCCTAAGAAGTGAGTGTCCCTACCCTCCAAGGAGTGGGTTTGTTTCACCCTGCAATTATAAGTTCTGAGAAGGGATATCTGAATGGCATCTACAGTTTTAGTCAGGACCAACTACAATATGCTTTTAGGCTCATAAGCACTGCCTGGCTCAGAGAGGACCTCTTGGCACTGGCTGGTGGCACTGTGGTTGTCTTGCAGCGGCACTGAAGGTTACCTTGACAGATGCATCTGAGTCCGTGCTCTAGTAGTGAGGCTGGAAAGCTAGAAACTGCCTTCAGATTCTAGTAGTAACACCTGGGAATTCTGGGCTGTAACAGCGTATGTTGCAGGGAGACCGGGGAGTGGAGGTATAATGGCAGGAAGTAATGGGACCGGGTTTCCTGCTTTAGGACCGCGTGAGAAATGTAATATTTTATTATGGATCTCCATAGGTAAATGTACCTTTCCAGGTTGAAAGTGAACTGATCTCTATGATCATTTTCTAGTCACCATTCCAGAGTTTTTTTCCACAGATGCAATCCATATTTCCAATCGACGAATGTCTACTTAAACTCCATCAGAATCAAAAACGATCAGAGATATACTCTAAGTATATCCAGAAGCCCTTTGACCATTTTCAAATTATTTGATGTGTTAAACATTTAGGGTTCTTAGAAGGGATTTCAGCTGGAAGATGATAACTCCTGCAACATTTCACTTTTCTGACTGTTAACTCATCCTTCGTGCTAACTAATTCCTCCAGCTTAGGGATTGAAGCTGCAAGAATGTCCTCAAGTCAAAGCAGGAAAAAGAGTAGGGGGCTAGTAGACTTGGAGGATGAAGGATTTTCCGCTTTGCTCAACTTCTAGGGATGAAGGAAATGATATATCAAAGCTGGGAGCGGCCTCAGTGCTGTGGATATAAATACGACGTGATGTATAGGGAAAGGGATGATCCCTAGGAGGTGCCTGGGGTCAAGACAGACCCCAGCAGTGCCTGCTCTGTGTATACATCCCAGGATCAGGAAATCCTGTGCTCTGACGCAGAAAGGGGAGGAACGCGCTGAGATCCCAGGGTGTAGAGAAGACTCCCCACCGTTGGAGGAGGGTTAGCAGGCTAGGCAAAGGAAGCTACGTGAACTCAAGGAAGAAGAGAGGAGGAAATCAGTTACCCACAGCAACTAGGCTCACAAGCTGGGCTGAAAGGAGACGTTTTTCCCCTCCAAGATTACAGGAAGCTGATCCGGACCTCTGCAGGCAGCCTGAATGGGCAGAGGAAGAAGTGTGCTGGCAGATAAAGAGGCGGCCGCCACGCTGGCCCTGCCTGTGCAAATTCATCTGACAGGGAGTGAAGGATGGTGCCAGCCCGGAAAAGGGCAGGTGGCTCTGACGACCGTCGGCAGGGAGTGGTGGCAGGAGGCACAGTTGTGAGGTCTGGACAGTCTAGGCATCCTATCGCTAGGAAACTGACCACCCCCAGCCCGTAAGTGATACTGCAAGGTTCTGCACAGAGAAAACCATACTTAGACTTGCCGTTGAAGGGGGCAACTTTGTAGCAATGGAATTTCAGACAAAAGGAACCTGAGACTCATGTTTTCAAGAGCCCCCAGGAAGAGCCACTCGGTGATGTCCCTTCTCTTTGGCCCTTCTGAGTTGAGGTCTCCAGTTTCTGGAAGTGACCCTGGATTTTATCCGCAGCAGCGCTGTGAGTTAGTTCATTGTGAGGCTCAAGCAAAACTTTAACTTGTTGAATGACCAGTCGATTCCCGTCACCCCTCTGAGAGTCTAGCATACATGTGAATAGAAAGAGCGCAGACCACACAGCCTCCTATTCACAATTCAGCGACTGTACCTTCTCAAGACGCTATTTCATCTGAAATACTAAAAGCGACTGAGAGACAATATTATTAATCAGGTTATGAGCCCTTAGAGATTGCTTACTGGAAAGTATTTTGAGAAATTTACAGATGGGAAATGGAAGGCACCACACGTCTGCTGGTTCTCTGCCCAATTTTTTTTTCAAGGGTAGGAAATGTCTCTTTTCACTGTAAGATTGGCTCACCACGCTCTGAACTGTAGCAAGTGGATGGGTCAAGGGTCAGGGGAGTGCAGTGAACAAGAGGGCGTGGTGGTTCCTGCACAAAGGGCCAGCTCCAGGCAAGCGGGTCAAGCTTGATTCCAGCAAAATGCCTTTGTATTGCCTTCCAAGAAGATGGGGTTAATTAGGTAGGAAAGCGTAGGAGGAAACTGATGTTAGTGGAACATTTAACTGGATGCTTTAACATTCAGCTGGATTCTGTATAAGATGGAGTGTGTGCATCTGTATTGAATTGTCACAACAACCCTATGAAATGAGAATTAGTAGCCTTCTTGCCTAGAGAATCCCAGGGATGGGGGAGCCTGGTGGGCTGCCCTCTATGGGGTTGCACAGAGTCAGACACGACTGAAGCGACTTAGCAGCAGCAGCAGCAGCAGCAGCAGCAGCCTTGTTTTACAGATGAGGAAACCAACTCAAATTAAGTAACTTGCCTGGTGGCACAGAATTACTAAAAGACATAGAAAAGTTTAAAACAAATATCTGACAATGATTTTTATGCTTTTGCAGTTTTAAAACAATTCACTTTTTATTTAGTGTTAGCCATAATTATATATATAATATGCCATATGTATATATATACATATATATATGTATATATATATTAAGTCACTTCAGTTGTGTCCAGCTCTTTGTGACACTATGGACTGTAGCCTGCCAGGCTCCTCTGTCCATGGGATTCTCCAGACAAGAATACTTGAGTGGCTTGCCATGCCCTCCTCCAGGGGATCTTCCTGACCCAGAGATCGAGCCTGCGTCTCTTACATCTCCTGCATTGGCAGGCAGGTTCTTTACCACTAGCACCAACTAGGAAATCCATAGATAGATAATCTTACTTTTATTGGAATAGTGGAGCTGTCAGACAGCAGTGCTTCCTTATGAAATTTCAGGCACTCGGGACAGAGGTGTGGAGCTAAGATATTCTGTAGTGGGATTTTCTCAAAGCGCCATGCTTACAGTTTCTCCTGAGTGAGTGCTGTTACCACTCACAATAAACTGCCCAGTTGCTGGCTTCATCTGTACAGGTCCACCCCCGCAGGCACTCAGGACACAGTCCTGGATGAGTCTTTCCGTTAGCTCTCACCGCAAGCTCTCAGGAATGTGGAGCATTCCAAGCAGGAAATTGCAGCATCAGCAACATTGTCTTTGAATGTTGACTGTTGGTCAAGGTCAGGCCACCCCTGGGACCGTCATCATCATCTCTGTGACCTGTGCAGACCTTGGGCTTCTGGAACCCTTCCAGGTGTGGGAGGTGATAAGGTCTTGGAAAACTCTGCCCGGCGCCCTGGCTAATAGAAACATGGCCAGATGGCTTTGTCATCAGCCTTTGTCTACACTGTGCTCTACTTGGTGAAAATGAACCAAATGGAAACTCATATTTACTGACATGGGTAATAATATGCTCTTACAGCACGTAGGATTGCTGTGAGTATTAAACAAATGAATAGACCAAAAGCACTGAAAATGGTGTCTGACGAACTGTAATCACTAATTAGATGTTGGTTATTATTGTTACTGATATTCTTGTCTTAGATGTATATTGTTCTCCAGATGGCTAGTTTTTGTAGATTGTTTAAAGCTGAAGCTCCAAAATTTTGGCCATTTGATGCGAAGAGCCAACTCACTGGGAAAAGGCCCTGATGCTGGGAAAGATTGAGGGCTGTAGGAGGGGGCGACAAAGGTTGAGATGGTTGGACAGCGTCACTGACTCAATGGACAATTGCTCAAACTCAGTGGAACAAACTCCAGGAGACAGTAAAGGACAGGGAAGCCTGGTGCGCGCTGCAGTCCATGGGGTCGCAGAGTTGGATGTGACTTAGCGACTGAACAATAACAAAAAGATAGAATAACGTGAGAAAATTAAGCCCTAGAGATGCATTTCTTGAACAACTTTATTTGGTCATTCTTTTCCTTTCTCTTAAACTTCACAATTCCCTCTTGTTTTGTCACGAAAGTTCCTTATTAAATACTTCAGTTGGCAGAGATAGTTATGCAGGGGATGATTAAAATATCCTCACTTGTAGTTGCTAGTTTTAATTTTATTATTTATTGTATGTAATAACAGGTAGATGGCAAAAAACTCAAAAGGTACACAAGGATATACGGTGAAATCGTAGTCTTCCTACATCCAGGACCTTAGTCATCAAAGTCTCTCCCCCAGAAGAATTCTCTTATTATTTATGACATATTTTTAGTAGATTCTCTTAGGTTTTCCAGAGAAAGCAGTTTCCGAAAAACAGTCCCATCACCTGCAAAAATAATTCTGCCTCCTTAAATTTTATACCTCTGGTTTTTCCTATTGTCTAATTGTGTGACTGTTAGCTATGGGACAAAAGAAACCATATTACAGACAAAGGACGTGTTTTCTTATTCGAGAGTTTAAAGAATGCTTTGGCAAGAGACTGGTATACATACATACATACGTGTGTTCATACATAATCCTCCCTCTCTCTTGCTCTCTCTCTGTGTCTAGATAGATACCATACAGCATGTGTGTGCTCAGCTGTATCTGACTGTTTGTGACCCCATGGACTGTAGCCCAGCAGACTCTGCCCATGGGATTCTCCAGGCAAGAATACTGGGTGGGTTGCCATTTCCTTCTCCAGGGGATCTTTCCAACCCAGAGGTCAAACCTGCATCTCTTGCCTCTCCTACATTGACAGGTGGAGTTTTTTTTACCACTGTACCCCTCGGGAAGCCCTGATATGTCTATATCTAAATAGACATTAGATGCAGATATGTGATTTAAATCTTCAACCAATTTGATAATCCTGAGATAAACTCTACTTGGTTTTATGTATTATTATTTTATATATTACAGAATTCTTTTGCTAATATTTTAGTAAAATTTTCCATATGTGTTTATGAGGGATGTTAAATGACTATTTTTAATCTCCTTTTTTTTTTTCTGTATTTAAGATCACAAACCCTTTTTACCAAGCATTACTTTACCTGTAAGGAGTTCCGTATAGAGTGGTTTTATATCTTTATGTTCTAAATATTCTGCAATTCACATTTTAATTTTCTCTTTTTTACATTGGCAGGTGGTAGAAGTTCTTTTTCTTTTTTTAGTTTTTATAGTAATTTCTAGATTTACTTCATATAATCAGAGAATGTTATTTGTATTATTTCTACATGCTGGAATGAATGGATTTTCTCACTGTGGTTTAATACATCACAGGCAGTGACTCTTGCTTGGACACTTGAAACCAAGGTTTGTCTGTGACTGAAAGGGTTCCCACCCAGGATGGAAGACTTACAGTGCAAAAGCTAGAACTGAATAAACTAGGGCAGATTGGTCACTTTATTTAAGAATAAAATTCTTAGGTCATTCTCATTCATTGAAGACTTTGTAGGCCACGCTGACCTTTAGCTGCGATATAGAAACAAAATACTTTGAGGACAGTATGAGTCTTTTTCCTCCACTTACAGGTGATGTGCTATTTTATCTCTGAAATCAGGGTTAACTTTACTAGTTGTCTCAACATTGGTTCTGCTATGTCTGTTTTTCCCCTTTCTATAATCCTTGCAGTTTATTGTTAGGTCCATACCATTTCTGTCCTTTATTGAGCCCATCTTTCCATGAAATGTTCCCTTGGTATCTCTAATTTTCTTGAAGAGATCTCTAGTCTTTCCCATTCTATTGTTTTCCTCTTTTTCTTTGCATTACTGAGGAAGGCTTGCTTATCTCTCCTTGCTATTCTTTGGAACTCTGCATTCAAATGGGTATGTTTTTCCTTTTCTCCTTTGCTTTTCGCTTCTCTTCTTTTCACAGCTATTTATACCTGCCTCTTGAGAAATCTGTATGCAGGTCAGGAAGCAACAGTTAGAACTGGACATGAAACAACAGACCGGTTCCAAATGGGAAAAGGAGTACGTCAAGACTGTATATTGTCACCCTGCTTATTTAACTTATATGCAGAGTACATCATAAGAAACACCAGGCTGGATAAAGCACAATCTGGAATCAAGATTACCAGAAGAAATATCAATAACCTCAGATATGCAGATGACACCACCCTTATGGCAGAGAGTGAAGAAGAACTAAAGAGCCTCTTGATGAAAGTGAAAAAGGAGAGTGAGAAAATTGGCTTAAAACTCAATCAGAAAACTAAGATCATGGCATCTCTGTGATTTCTCTTTTAATCTTAAAACTTTCCATGCTTCCTGAAGCTACCAAGAGTGCCTATGCTTCTTGTTTCCAACAAGAGATGGTTGGTTTTGAAGGGACAAGCCTCCTAGAATTGTTCTCTGTTGATTTTCTGAGAACTGCAGCTGTGAACATTCCAACTTGGTACTTGATCTCTACTGCTTTTGTCAGCTTTTCCTTATTTACAAAAAAATAATTATTTTTGGCCGTGCTTGGTCTTCATTGTTGTATGGACTTCAGTTGTGATGAATGGGGGCTACCCCGTAGTTATGATGTGCAGGCTTCTCATCGCAGTGCCTTCTCCAGTGGAACATGGGCTCTAGGGCATGTGGGCTCAATAGTTGTGCTTCTTGGACCCTACAGTGCAGGCTCAGTCGTTGTGGCACATGGACTTAGTGGCTCAGCCACATGTGGAATCTTCCTGGACCAGGGATCAAACCCATGGCCTCTGCATTGGCAGGTGAACTTCTAACCACTGGACCACCAGTGACGACCTGTCAACTCTTCTTACGTACCGTATCTCAGGATTACTATATCACCTAACTTGCCACAGATGGAGCTTGCATTTCTATTTCTCCTTCTTCTTGTTTTCCTCGCAGTTTTTTTTTTATAATTCCAGTGGTATTCTAAATGGCCAATTTTGAAAGGACCCAGAGAATTCACATTAATAATTTAAAAATTCCTTTCTTCCTTTCTCAAATATCTCTGCAACAAAAAATGGAGAAATTTTTGTTGTGAAGTGGTTAAATTGATGAATGCAGAGAGCCAGCTGGGATCATCAGCATTTTAGCTTAAAAACATCTTGAAGAGTCAATTTTCATGGAGGAGTGGTAAGAAAAATACAAGAGATGGTATCTACCCCAAAGCTAATAGTCTGTGGGTACACTTAAGTACAGATGGACGACATGTTTACAGATAACACTGAATCAGATTGAGCAAGTTTCTATTCTGATTTTTAGTTTCTGTACTATACTATTTGGTCACATATTTTGAACATTACCCGGGACTGATGCTGAAGCTCTAATACTTTGGCCACCTGATATGAAGAGCTGACTTATTGGAAAAGACCCTGAGGCTGGGAAAGATTGAAGGCAGGAGGAGATGGGGATGTCAGGGGATGAGATGGTTGGATGGCATTACTGACTCAATGGACATGAGTTTGAGCAAGCTCTGGAAGATAGTGGCCCGGGAGGCCTTGCATGCTGCAGTCCATGGTGTCACAAAGAGTCAGACATGACTTAACGACTGAACAACAATAACTCATCTACCCAACACAGAGTAGAGATTTATCATTGTTTAAATACTTCAGTCAATGTGGGTAGGCAATTTGGAGAAATTCTTGAGTTTTCCCACACTGACTACATTAACCGGGTAACTGCCATATATCCAGAGTATTACCTGGTGCTGACACCAGCTTTTCTATTTATTCCTCTGGTTTCTTTTTGACTTTACAGACAAATTAACTCTGTGGTGGCTTTGCTTCTTATCCAAATAATTTATTTATGAATAGGCCCCTCTGATTCAGATTTTCTATGTTAATGCCAAAACACTGTTTATATACTAACAGTAAACTGGACTATTTATGCAGTATAGCCACCCTAGCTTGTCATGGTTTCAGGGGAGCCCTTTTCTCAGGACATGAAAGCTCTAGTGTTAAAGATCAATAAACCCTTTCAGAACCCATCAACAGGAGCCAAACACCCTTCCCATCCAGCCACATCTACTCGTTTGGCTCCTTTCCTCCATCAAGGATTAAAGAAACAAACACAGAAACGAATTGAATCACACCTATTGAATCACACCCCTGAGCTGTATTAAAGCCCATTTTGGTTGGGGTGATAATGAGAGTTGTGATTGTCTTCAAATTAATTATATCTCCCTTCAATGTCCATACAAAATGTTTCCAACTTGCAAGATTGGCTTCATTCACATCTTATCTGGTAAAATTCTGCAGTGCAATTACTAATGCTAACATTTAGTGAGCATTTATCATGTGTTAGGATCTGTGCTTTTCACGCCTTACCTCATTTGATCCTCAGAACACCTCTTAAAGATGGAATCATTACCAACCTAACTCATGGATATTAAATGTCCAGCTGAAGGAAATTGAAGATGAAGGAAATATGGAGAAAATGCTACAGTACGTACAGAAAACAAATAACAAAATACAGAAGTAAGTCCTTCGTTATCAGCAATTACTTTAAATGTAAATGATTTACACTTCCCAAATCAAAGACATAGATTAGTAGAATAAATTCAAAAAATGAGATTCAACTGTATGCTATCTACACTTTAGAGGTAAGGACATGCATAAGTTTAAAGCAAAAGCATGTGAAAGATATTTCATGCAAATAGTAATGAAAAGAAATCAGGGTGGCAATACAAATATTAGATAAAACACACTAAGTAAAAAACCTATAAGACAAAGATGGACATTCTATAATGAAAAAAGGGACAATTCACCAAGATATTAACAGTTATAAATATTTACATACCAAAATTAGAGTTCCGAAATTTATGAAGCAAAAGTGATAGGATTGAAGAGAGAAATAAACAACTCTACAATAATAGTAAGAATCTTAAATACCAGACTTGCAGTAACATATACAACAGCCAGACAGAAGATCTATAAAGGAAATATGGGACTTAAACAAGAGAGATATCAACTGGACCTAATGAAAATGTACAGAATACTTTATCCAGTGACAAAAGGATAGATATTTTTCTCAGTTGCACATGGATCATTAATCAAGATAGACAATATTTTAGGTCACAAGTCTTCATAAATTTCAAAAGATTGAAATCATACAAAGCGTCTTTTCTGATAACAGTAGGATGAAACAAGAAATCAGTAGCAGAAGGAAAACTGGAAAGTTGACAAACATGTGGAAATAAAATACCACTCTCTTAAGCAACCATGGATCAAAGAAGAAATGACAAAGGAAATAAGAAAATAACTTGAGACAAACGAAAATGAAAAAAACAACATACCAACTTAATGGATGCAGCAAAACCAGTGCTAAGAGGGAAATCTCCCTATAAATCCATGAAAAAAAAAGAAAAGCCTCAAATCAATAAAATAACTTTGCTACCTTCAGGAACTTATTACAATAGAATGCATTTATTGCAACAAAACTTAAAAATTGCTAAAGCGGTGCATTTATCTTATGTATTTGCATGTGTGCTAAGTTCAACCTAGCGACCCTATGGAATGTAGCCCCCCAGGCTCCTCCGTCCATGGGATTCTCCAGGCAAGAATACTGGAGTGGGTTGCCATGCCCTCCTCTAGGGGATCTTCCCGACCCAGGGATTGAACCCAGCATGTCTTATGTCTCCTGCATTGGCAGGCATGTTCTTTACCAGTAGCACCACCTGGGAAGCCCTATCTTAAATATATTTTGTCACAAAAATTAAGAATGCCAAAAAAGCCAAATCTAGACAAAAGAAGCTTTATTAAGTCAGAGGACCCGTCAAATTTCCTTTTGTTTTTTCCCTAGAAATCTTGCTCCCAGGGGCCTCCTTTCTCTTTTCTCTTGTGGACACATTGATGATCTCCAGGCACTCAGTGGTAATCCAGGGAGTTCCCTGTCCAACTCTAGTGTTGGGCCCACTGCTTCCCTCATCTATTTCCTGATTTATTCCCTTTGCCAGGTGGATACTATTCTATATGAAAGGATACTATGTCTTCTGAGTCCTTGTATGTTCCGGAATGTCTTAATTTTTGCCCTTAGCCAAATCACAGTTCAGATTTCCTCACAACTTCTCCAATTACTTCTAACCCCCAAGTCAATGCTTTCTCAGTTGTTCCATGACCCCTTTCTTATTGTGCCTCAACCTCTGCACATGATCTCTGTCTTCCCGTTTTTATTGAATCTGATCTTTAATTTGAAGTCTGTCTCCTGACACAAATTTTTGTAAAATGAACAAGACAATGGATGAATACCATCCACTGATGTTTTCTTCCTATGTTTACCTACTGGGTTCAATCCTTTGCTCCCTGCTATGCCCAGGAAATTGTTGAAGCTCCAGAGCTACAACCCAACTGTATCAAGAGCAGCTTTGTAAATTGTCCATAGTCTTAAATGTTCCCTGACTTTTTCATTTCAAAATAGCTTGGAGTTAAATTTGCTATTTCTGGTCTTTGAATTTTTTTTTTTTTAAAGTATGCTGCTAAGTCGCTTCAGTCATATCCAACTCTGTGCGACCCCATAGATGGCAGCCCACCAGGCTCCGCCGTCCCTGGGATTCTCCAGGCAAGAACACTGGAGTGGGTTGCCATTTTCTTCTCCAATGCATGAAGGTGAAAAGTGAAAGCGAAGTCGTTCAGTCGTGCCGACTCTTAGCGACCCCATGGACTGCAGCCTACCAGACTCCTCCGTCCATGGGATTTTCCAGGCAAGAGTACTGGAGTGGGGTGCCATTGCCTTCTCTGTTTAAAGTATATCCCCAGAAGAACAAAGCAGCAACTAAATAAAAACCTCTATTTGTTTGAAAACTTGTTAGCTATTGTGCTACCTTCATAATTTTCATTTCAAATTGCTATTAACCAAAAATCAGTGTTTTCAGGGACTAGATCCTTCCGCTTGAGACAGCATGACACTGAGAGTTAAGAAAACATATTTCAGATTTCATTTTCTGCTTTTTTGTTTTGTTTACTGTGTGCCTTTGTATGTGTTCCCATCTAAGTGTTTTCAATGTTTAAATAAATATTTAAGACCCAGGTCTATATTTGGATGCATGCATAATCAACATTACCTTCAGTTAAATCTTCTACATTTTGCAACAAATGGCAGAAATTGACCTTGATATTTTCCAGGAGGACAAATTTATAAATATGAACGCAGAAAAGAAAATCCTGCACTAAGACAGCAAATGACTCAGTACAGCTTCTATAGTGAAATGAAGACAATTCACAAGGCCGGCACATTTATGAAAAGTACAATAAATTATGTAAGACCACAAATAAGCACAGATAATATGAGCCTGTGCCTTTTTCTCGATGCTGGAAATTTTTATGTATCTAAGCCCTCATGTGTTTTACCTTCAGTGGGTTTTGTCCATAAAAACTAAATGTTCTGGGACTTGTGGACACAGGGGGAGGGAGGGGGGGATGAACTGAGAAAGTAGCCTTGACATATACATACTACGATGTATAAAATAGATAGCTCATGAGAAGATGCTGTATTGCACAGAGAGCTCAGCTTGGTGCTCTGTGATGACCTAGAAAGACGCCAAGGAGATACGGAGGAGGCTCACCATGGAGGGGGTATATGTATCCGTAAGGCTGATTCAATTCGCCGTACAGCAGAAACCAACACAACATTGTAAAGCAGTTATTCCCCAATTAAAAAACAAAACAAAACCAAAACTAAATGTTCCGGAAAGACCCCCTTCCCCCCATCAGAGTGACCCTGTCATTTGAAATCCTACTTTTGCTTTTTATTTTTAACAGATGTTTTGTGTTGAAAGGAATAAACCAGCCTTTGTTTTTTGATGTAAAGAGAGAGAAAACATTGATGAAGAATATCTATAAATAACTTTTTAAAAGGTGGCCGCTGTTTGATATTTGTGACTCAATCAATCTTTTTAACTGAGCAGCTGGTCATTGGACTAGTTGATTGGATGGAGCTTCACCATATGTTAATTTTTTCTAACCTATCCTTTACCAGCACAGAGAGGCTACATGGGCAAGCAAAGGAGGAAGGAGGAAGTGGAAGAAAGTCTCGGAGAGCATGTAAATAGACATGGGTGTGGGGTCAGACAACCTGAATTTTCCCCAGGAGGGTACAGTGCTATGAACAGGGCTCTTTCAAGGGACAGGGTGTGTGCTGTCCTCCACCACACTTTAGAGATATGTGGTGTCACTCAGTCGTGTCCAACTCTTTTGCAACCCCATCGACTGTAGACCGCCAGACTTCTCTGTCCTTGGAATTTCCCAGGCAAGAATACCGGAGTGCGTTACCATTTCCTTCTCCAGGGGATCCTCCCAACCCAGGGATCAAACCTGTGTCTCCTGCTTGGCAGGTGGGTTCTTTACTGCTGAGCCACTTGGGAAGCCCATGCATATATATCCATACATGTGTAAGCAAACATACATTTGTATGCAAGAAAAATACAAATGACTCCAATAGAATAATAGTACTCTAAACTAATTTTTTATTGTTCTAGACAAATGTTTTCTTCTTATTGCTCTTTTGTGACTGATCTCTTTTCTGGTTTAGAGTGCTATTGCTATGGTTTCCTGCTCAGCATAGTAATTTCTATCTGTATGAAATTATCCTGATTGCTCCCTGCAAGACTCTGTGATTTCAATAGTGTGAAGAGCACGGTGCTGTTCAGATAATGTTCAAAAATGCAGATATTTCCAGTAGGAATGTTCACAAAAGTCCTTCCCCCACGTTATCCTAGATTAAAAAAAAAAATAGACTTAGCAGTGTGATAATAATAAATTGGTAAAAAGAAAAAAAGAACCCAAACATTGTGGGGATGGTGGTTAAAAGTTACAATGAGGAAGACAGCATTCTTGTTGAAAGATTTTACGAATCAGTGGTATATACTGTTGAGTTTATGCCTCAAACTCTGATTTTCGTGTAAAATCAAACCGTCAAAGGACTCTGTGTTAGATTTTCAGGTTCTGCTTGGAATGTTTTTAGAATCTGCTCCCTGATGCTTGTGATTAGAGTGTCTCCTTCTTGACACTCTTTGAGCCAAGCTATTTTTAAGCATCTGCACAGATATTTTTCTTCCTTGAGCTTCAGGGCTCCTGATTTCCGTGTGTCAAAGTCAAGCTTCCAGCTGTTTAAATTGTAGACAGAGGGCAGAGTTGGTCCCATTACTAGGGAAGAGGGAGGGTCTAGAAACTAGTGTGGCTGAGAAGACAGAGTAAAGAAGAGAGAAACAGGACTCTGTCTCGCTAAGACCCACGCTGAGCAGATGACTCCTCTGCATCCGAAATGACCCATTTTAAGGATTGTGAAGGCAATTCCTA